>NC_141685.1:1403600482-1404800482 GCF_964263255.1 Lissotriton vulgaris | reverse complement strand
GAAAATGACCTGATTAGAATCGATGTATATTATGACATGGAAAAGGTACATGAATATATGTTAGCAGTAGCTTAGGTAGACTAGTTATAAATGCGTCATCTTACCAGCAGATAACAAACGTAAGAATGCCGTCTTTAAAATTGTTGATTGAATATAAACGATACTTTAAAACTGCCGTCTCTGGTCGGCCGGTAGAGAATATCTAGCCGTATCTGAATGAAGAAAAAAAGGAAAGGGAAAACTAAGTTGCGATATTGCCCCATCCGTTGTCTAAGAGAAGACGGACATGCAGGTAACTCTGCCACGGTGGATATGGTCTCAAAGCTTCACGAATCTTACCTAAACGGAACCGATGTGTCCGTTTATAACAACCTGCGAGAGCCGCGCTGGAACAGACTGCTGGCGTCTCACAGCCGTTGCGGAGAAGGAGTGGCTCGAGGCATGCATCCACAAGTCTTTTTGAATTAGCAGGTAGAGATGATTGAAGTGACGTATGTGTACGGAGTTCCCACCCCTTTAAAGGGGAACCCCTTCTAAATAGAGTCGGACTACCGCCAAATGTACGGCGGTTGTTAATAAGGGACGAAAAGCCCATGCTCACCGGTGTGTCTGTGAGGGATATTTTACCATGGTAAAGGATGAAAAAGGATCCGTTATTAACAACTCCTATATTAAGTAATTTTTGACAGTAAAGCGACAAAAAGAAATACGCCTGCCAGATCACGTGAACCCACATTGGGTACTACAAACAGAATGATTGAACAAGTGAAGGCAATAGCGGGGAAAGTAATCAAAAAGACAACTACAATAGTGCCAGTAATGGACACAATAAGAACATGATGAGATATGAACTTCTATTGAATCCTAGTCTGCGTTGGAGAGGGTGGGGGCATCAAGGTATAAGTTACACTGATATTAATATTGATATTTATTTAGTATATTATAAGATAGCAACAGGTTTCAAAAAAATGTAGCATGAGAGGGCGCCGTCAGAATCTACGAACTGGCGCAGTCATATAGTGGGTGGGTCATATCCGGATGTTCACAGAGACTTATTCAATATCTAATAATCTACGGGCGAAGAGATTACTGATTGTTTAAGCAATATTTCAGCTTACCATGTGCAGAAAAAATAAAATGTATGGAGCTAACAAGGGCCTAGAATAACATGGACATTTCGCTTTTTTTGGGAAATTATTGCAATGCATTTTCCCAAGGGAATTTACTGTTAAATCCCTTTTTGTATGTGTCCAGAACAAAAATCCAGTAAACTTCTCTTTTTTTGCAGATGGCGCATCCTCCATTACTGTCCGCTGTTTTAATTTTTTCTAAAACGCGCCAGTATAAATCTTCTGGTTTATGGTTATTGTCAATGTAGTGTTTTACAAGGGGTGCATTCAGTTTTTTTGTTTTGATGGCTGATCTATGTTCAGTGAGACGTGTTTGAATTGATCTGCAGGTTTCGCCAACGTAGCCAAGGCCACAAGGGCAATTGATAAAATAAACCACGTTGGTGGTTTTGCAGTTCCATAGGTCCAGTGCTTTTGCTGTGAAACCATTATGGACCAATGTTTCACCCCCTAGGATTTTCGCACACGATTTACATGAAGAACAGGGGACAGTTCCTCGAACTGGTAAGTTAGTTAGCAAGGATCTTTGTACGCAGTTAGTATTTGCGTGGCTAACATTAAATTTTGAATGAATTATCTTATCTTTCAGGTTTCTATTCCTTCTATAGGCATATAGTGGTTTAGGAAGAGCTGATTCACAAGTTGGGTTACAGTTGAGGATATGCCAGTTGGCATTGATGATTTGTCTAATGCGTTCATTCAAGGTGGAATGAGTGGTTACACATACAAGTTGGGTATTAGCTGGGCGTTCCTTAGGGGTTAACAGGGCATCTCGATCGAAGAAACGGGCGCGTTTGTAGGAGTTTCTTATGAGCCTGTGTGGATACCCACGATCAAGAAACTTCTTACGCATTATTGTCGCCTGTTTGTCGTAATCAGATAGATTGGAACAATTTCTGCGTACTCTTAAGAATTGGGAGAACGGAATGCTCTCACGTTGGCATTTAGGGTGGAAGCTGCTGAAATGCAGTAATGTGTTGCGAGCTGTAGCTTTCACAAAGAGATCAACTTCTAGTTTTCTATTGTTGACTCGGATCAAGAGGTCCAGGAATTCAACTTGGTTCTCATCGTAATGGGCGGTGAACTTAAGATTGCTGTCAGTTAAATTGATCCATTCTAGGAACTCCAGTAGGGAGTCCTTCCCATTGGTCCAGATAAAAAATATGTTGTCTATGTATCTGGACCAATGGGAAATTGATTCGAAAAAAGGTGCTATCTCATTGTCTATGAACCGTTCCTCGAAACGGGACATATAGATGTTGGCTACCGATGGGGCCACCGATGCCCCCATACTGACTCCCCTCAATTGACGGTATAGATCCTCGCCAAATTGGAAAACATTTTCTGTGAGGACAATAAAAAGACAGTCAATCAGGATTTTTTCGGGACATGTGATTTGATGTTTGTCTATGAACCAATCAGTAGCTCTGATTGCTTTGTCTAAAGGAATGTTACTATATAAAGACTCAATATCTAGAGTGACTAATATATCTCTTTCGGGCATGATGTCAAGATTTTCCACTATATTGATCATGTGACAAGTGTCTTTCACATATGATTTAATTTTAGGGATATGTGGTCTTAGGAAATGATCCACGAATTTCGATAGGGGTTCCGTTGGTGTGCCTATAGTGGACACTATGGGTCTATAAGGAGGATCTTCCGAGTTTTTATGTATTTTCGGGAGACCGTAAATACAGGCTGTTTTGTTCTGATTGTGGTTCAAAAAGTCATGATCTTTTTGGTTGATATCTCCGTTAGACAGAGCTTCATTGGTTAAGGTATTTATTTTCTTCTTAATGTTGTTGATTGGGTTGGAATTAATCTTAACATAGGTGGAACTATCATTTAACATGGTGTTCATGTTGCGCTCATAGTCAGTAGAGTTGAGGACAACAATACCTCCACCCTTGTCCGCTCCTTAAATTACTAATTGCTTGTTTTCGGAGAGCTCTTTTAAGGCTAATGACTCATTTCTATTCAAGTTATATGATGGTTTGGGAATGAATTTTAAAGATCTTTCTAGTTTTTTAATCACTACCAATTCAAATGCAGCTACCTCTGGCCCTAGTTGGTCTAAACCGGGGGTGAATGAAGAAGGTAGTGCAATTTCGTTCTGTTTTTGTTTAGTCAGATCATATGTGTTGTCATCCTTATCCTGAAAATATTTTCTCAATCTGATTTTCCTAAAGAAAGATATCACATCTTTGTATAACTCAAATATATTAACAAATGTGTGGGGTACAAATGATAGGTCTTTGGACAAAAGAGCTTCACTAGAATCATCTAATTCTATGGAGGACAAGTTGAAGATGGGAATTACATTCCTTGTCCCCAATATTGCCTGTTTCGGGTCTCCCTTATGAACTGAGGTTCCTGCTGCTGATGTTGTTGCTGTTCGTGCTGCTGATGTTGGGCTTGATGTAAATGTTGGTTCATCTGGAAATTTCCTCTGGATTGCCCCTGGTTCTGAAACCTCACTCTCGGGCGACCTCGTTGAGGCCCACGGTTCGATAAAAAAGGGCGTCTTTGGGGTCTGGAGTTCGTGTATGAATTAAAACCTCCATCTGATTCATAGTAAGTTCCAGCTGAACCTTCCCCTTCTGAATCTGATGAGTCTGTAAAGTTGTTTACTCTCTGTTGGGTGTTCCTAGACTCATCAGTATAGTGGTTTTGTTGGTAGAAGTCTTTATTTAAAAAGGGATATGCCACTTCCTCTGTATAGAATCTCTTATCCTTATTGAGTTTATCCGTTTTCCGTTTATTCAAATAACTACTGAATGATTCTAATTCTCTATTATATTCCTCTATTTTCTTAATAGCTTCGTCAGCTCCAGTGAGTTGTTTTAACTTCTCTTCTAGGTCATCTATTTCTTTTTTAATGTCTAGTGCTAATTCTTTTGATGTTGCAACGATTAATATCATCAAATCGCGGGAACATCTGTTTGCTATGAAACTCCATTTTTCTAGGAAAGGTCTATGGTGTACGAAAAGGCCAGGCACATTTCGTACACGTAGACCATTGGGAATAATTCCTGTTTTTAAATAGGCCAACATAAACTCACCGTGGGCTTCCATACGGATGAGTTTCTTCTTAAGATCTAATAGTTTTTTACCTTCATCATTGCCCCTTGTAGATATGTTGGTATTGCTAGCTGGGACAGTAGTTCCAACTAAAGTGGCGAATTCTTCATCGGTAAATCCAAATGTTTTCATGTTGGCCATGACTGAAGATGGAGATAAAGGTGTAAAAAATAGAAATTTACTCACTGCTCAAAAATAGTACAATATAATCAAGACACAATGGTCACACGAAAGGCCCTGCACAGACAAGCTGTGGGATTATTAATGTAAATAACAAGGACCCCCTTTTCAGAAAATTAATTCAGAGTACAGGGAAATAAACAGTGTAAACAAATTGGCAAATTATCAACATATAACAAGGGAGAAATCGTAAGGAAGACACCAAACTAGGTAAATAAAAAAAGTAGGTTTCATTTAATATATTAACAAATATTCATGGTTAAAAACAATTAATAAAAATACACAAGGTAAACCTGTTATATAAACAACAAAATTACTCAAAGCGCAATATACTTCATAAAAAATACATATAACATAGCATCTACTAGTGGCAGACAATTTGTATTATTCGACGCGCGTTTCGGCGTTTTTCGGAACGCCTTCTTCAGGAGCCACAGTAATATCTGGAAAACATATATGTATGTACATATGTAAAAAAAGGGCAAATGATTTTATTTACAACAAAAGAACCAATACATTCTAAATCCATATATAACAAATTACAAAATCAATACGGTGTCGAGATCACACTAACTCCCTACTTATACAGCAGAAAAGAATATTGCTGTATAAGGAACAAACTAACATAATTATATTTTGAGCAGTGGTAAATCTGGAGGAGGAAACTCTGGATGTCTTAGGACATTTAATAGCAAGACATGTGTATGGGGCACAGGTATACACACGCATATACTGATTTCAACATGACTGTTATTCCTGGGGAATCATATTGGAGTCTATGTTTAGGGGCTCTGATGTTTGTAAAATAGAGTTCTGATGTGAATGATTAAACGAAAAATTGGAGTAGACAATACGGGTACAGGGGTCCCTAGTTATAGTATTACAGCTCACTTACCAATACCACAGGATGTTGAATAAGGAAAGCATATTTAATTCTTCCTTTCTAAATCAAATTCTTGGATTAAAAATATGGATTTCTATTGAAAAGAAAAGGTAAGGAAAACTGTCAGTGATGAATATAATGAGGTAGCTGTGTAAACATGATAGAAAAACAATATAACAAATTATTGGCGGAAAGGGTCATTATTGGGTGAACTCCTCATACAGGGGAGGTTGATACCATATTTTTTGTGGCCCATATTCTTTGTTCAGAGAAACCACTATCTGTATTTCAGGCGCAACTGAATTTTGCATTTCAAGCGCAACTGATCTTTTAGAATCTAAGCTGACCATGATCACTCATACCCTGAAGCATAAAGCCCATGAATAAGAACTCTAATTTGATTAATTTTTGAAAGCTTACCGAGATAGGTCGTTACTGGCTTTTCATATTGAGAAAACTTCTTTATATGTGGTCAAGATAGAGGATGTATCTATCTGGTATGTGGTTCATCAAGACAATTATATCTGTGAATTAAGAAACAATTTCAAAATGATAAAATATTTTTTTACTCTTGTCTCATAATCGTCTATATTAGGTTCACCACAGGACTAGCATTTAACGGTTTTTAGATAAGTTTGGTCTTTAATGGGACCCAAACAAATAGATAGATCTACATTTTATATTCTACATGAGCGCAGGGATCGTAGTGTGGATTGCAATTCTTACCGGAAAGTCCCAGTAAAGATGGACAATATGCGCTCTTGCTATAACATACGAGGGACCTTGAAGTATTTCAATATTGTTTGTTTCAGCTGCCCGGTAGTGGGGAATATGTCAAATCTCTTGCGTTGCTAAGGAGTGTAAATATGGAAACAGAAAATGACCTGATTAGAATCGATGTATATTATGACATGGAAAACGTACATGAATATATGTTAGCAGTAGCTTAGGTGGACTAGTTATAAATGCGTCATCTTACCAGCAGATAACAAACGTAAGAATGCTGTCTTTAAAATTGTTGATTGAATATAAACGATACATTAAAACTGCCGTCTCTGGTCGGCCGGAAGAGAATATCTAGCCGTATCTGAATGAAGAGAAGTTAAAACAACTCACTGGAGCTGACGAAGCTATTAAGAAAATAGAGGAAGATAATAGAGAATTAGAATCATTCAGTAGTTATTTGAATAAACGGAAAACGGATAAACTCAATAAGGATAAGAGATTCTATACAGAGGAAGTGGCATATCCCTTTTTAAATAAAGACTTCTACCAACAAAACCACTATACTGATGAGTCTAGGAACACCCAACAGAGAGTAAACAACTTTACAGACTCATCAGATTCAGAAGGGGAAGGTTCAGCTGGAACTTACTATGAATCAGATGGAGGTTTTAATTCATACACGAACTCCAGACCCCAAAGACGCCCTTTTTTATCGAACCGTGGGCCTCAACGAGGTTGCCCGAGAGTGAGGTTTCAGAACCAGGGGCAATCCAGAGGAAATTTCCAGATGAACCAACATTTACATCAAGCCCAACATCAGCAGCACCAACAGCAACAACATCAGCAGCAGGAACCTCAGTTCATAAGGGAGACCCGAAACAGGCAATATTGGGGACAAGGAATGTAATTCCCATCTTCAACTTGTCCTCCATAGAATTAGATGATTCTAGTGAAGCTCTTTTGTCCAAAGGCCTATCATTTGTACCCCACACATTTGTTAATATATTTGAGTTATACAAAGATGTGATATCTTTCTTTAGGAAAATCAGATTGAGAGAATATTTTCAGGATAAGGATGACAACACATATGATCTGACTAAACAAAAACAGAACGAAATTGCACTACCTTCTTCATTCACCCCCGGTTTAGTCCAACTAGGGCCAGAGGTAGCTGCATTTGAATTGGTAGTGATTCAAAAACTAGAAAGATCTTTAAAATTCATTCCCAAACCATCATATAACTTGAATAGAAATGAGTCATTAGCCTTAAAAGAGCTCTCAGAAAACAAGCAATTAGTAATTAAAGGAGCGGACAAGGGTGGAGGTATTGTTGTCCTCAACTCTACTGACTATGAGCGCAACATGAACACCATGTTAAATGATAGTTCCACCTATGTTAAGATTAATTCCAACCCTATCAACAACATTAAGAAGAAAATAAATACCTTAACCAATGAAGCTCTGTCTAACGGAGATATCAACCAAAAAGATCATGACTTTTTGAACCACAATAAGAACAAAACAGCCTGTATTTACGGTCTCCCGAAAATACATAAAAACTCGGAAGATCCTCCTTATAGACCCATAGTGTCCACTATAGGCACACCAACGGAACCCCTATCAAAATTCGTGGATCATTTCCTAAGACCACATATCCCTAAAATTAAATCATATGTGAAAGACACTTGTCACATGATCAATATAGTGGAAAATCTTGACATCATGCCCGAAAGAGATATATTAGTCACTCTAGATATGGAGTCTTTATATAGTAACATTCCTTTAGACGAAGCAATCAGAGCTACTGATTGGTTCATAGACAAACATCAAATCACATGTCCCAAAAAATTCCTGATTGACTGTCTTTTTATTGTCCTCACAGAAAATGTTTTCCAATTTGGCGAGGATCTATACCGTCAATTGAGGGGAGTCAGTATGGGGGCATCGGTGGCCCCATCGGTAGCCAACATCTATATGTCCCGTTTCGAGGAACGGTTCATAGACAATGAGATAGCACCTTTTTTCGAATCAATTTCCTTTGGTCCTAATACATAGACGACATCTTTTTTATCTGGACCAATGGGAAGGACTCCCTACTGGAGTTCCTAGAATGGATCAATTTAACTGACAGCAATCTTAAGTTCACCGCCCATTATGATGAGAACCAAGTTGAATTCCTGGACCTCTTGATCCGAGTCAACAATAGAAAACTAGAAGTTGATCTCTTTGTGAAGGCTACAGCTCGCAACACATTACTGCATTTCAGCAGCTTCCACCCTAAATGCCAACGTGAGAGCATTCCATTCTCCCAATTCTTAAGAGTACGCAGAAATTGTTCCAATCTATCTGATTACGACAAACAGGCGACAATAATGCGTGAGAAGTTTCTTGATCATGGGTATCCACACAGGCTCATAAGAAACTCCTACAAACGCGCCCGTTTCTTCGAACGAGATGCCCTGTTAACCCCTAAGGAACGCCCAGCTAATACCCAACTTGTATGTGTAACCACTCATTCCACCTTGAATGAACGCATTAGACAAATCATCAATGCCAACTGGCATGTCCTCAACTGTAACCCAACTTGTGAATCAGCTCTTCCTAAACCACTATATGCCTATAGAAGGAATAGAAACCTGAAAGATAAGATAATTCATTCAAAATTTAATGTTAGCCACGCAAATACTAACTGCGTACAAAGATCCTTGCTAACTAACTTACCAGTTCGAGGAACTGTCCCCTGTTCTTCATGTAAATCGTGTGCGAAAATCCTAGGTGGTGAAACATTGGTCCATAATGGTTTCACAGCAAAAGCACTGGATCTATGGAACTGCAAAACTACCAACGTGGTTTATTTTATCAATTGCCCTTGTGGCCTTGGCTACGTTGGCAAAACCTGCAGATCAATTCAAACACGTCTCACTGAACATAGATCAGCCATCAAAACAAAAAAACTGAATGCACCCCTTGTAAAACACTACATTGACAATAACCATAAACCAGAAGATTTATACTGGCGCGTTTTAGAAAAAATTAAAACAGCGGACAGTAATGGAGGATGCACCATCCGCAAAAAAAGAGAAGTTTACTGGATTTTTGTTCTGGACATATACAAAAAGGGACTTAACAGTGAAATCCCTTGGGAAAATGCATTGCAATAATTTCCCAAAAAAAGCGAAATGTCCATGTTATGCTAGGCCCTTGTTAGCTCCATACATTTTATTTTTTCTGCACATGGTAAGCTGAAATATTGCTTAAACAATCAGTAATCTCTTCGCCCGTAGATTATTAGATATTGAATAAGTCTCTGTGAACATCCGGATATGACCCACCCACTATATGACTGCGCCAGTTCGTAGATTCTGACGGCGCCCTCTCATGCTACATTTATTTGAAACCTGTTGCTATCTTATAATATACTAACTAAATATCAATATTAGTATCAGTGTAACTTATACCTTGATGCCCCCACCCTCTCCAACGCAGACTAGGATTCAATAGAAGTTCATATCTCATCATGTTCTTATCGTGTCCATTACTGGCACTATTGTAGTTGTCTTTTTGATTACTTTCCCCGCTATTGCCTTCACTTGTTCAATAATTCTGTTTGTAGTACCCAATGTGGGTTCACGTGATCTGGCAGGCGTATTTCTTTTTGTCGCTTTATTGTCAAAAATTACTTAATATAGGAGTTGTAAATAACGGATCCTTTTTCATCCTTTACCATGGTAAAATATCCCTCACAGACACACCAGTGAGCATGGGCTTTTCGTCCCTTATTAACAACCGCCGTACATTTGGCGGTAGTGCGACTCTATTTAGAAGGGGTTCCCCTTTAAAGGGGTGGGAACTCCGTACACATACGTCACTTCAATTATCTCTACCTGCTGATTCAAAAAGACTTGTGGAAGCATGCTTCGAGCCACTCCTTCTCCGCAACGGCTGTGAGACGCCAGCAGTCTGTTCCAGCGCGGCTCTCGCAGGTTGTTATAAACGGACACATCGGTACCGTTTAGGTAAGATTCGTGAAGCTTTGAGACCATATCCACCGTGGCAGAGTTACCTGCATGTCCGTCTTCTCTTAGACAACGGATGGGGCAATATCGCAACTTAGTTTTCCCTTTCCTTTTTTTCTTCATTCAGATACGGCTAGATATTCTCTACCGGCCGACCAGAGACAGCAGTTTTAATGTATCGTTTATATTCAATCAACAATTTTAAAGACGGCATTCTTACGTTTGTTATCTGCTGGTAAGATGACGCATTTATAACTAGTCTACCTAAGCTACTGCTAACATATATTCATGTACGTTTTCCATGTCATAATATACATCGATTCTAATCAGGTCATTTTCTGTTTCCATATTTACACTCCTTAGCAACGCAAGAGATTTGACATATTCCCCACTACCGGGCAGCTGAAACAAACAATATTGAAATACTTCAAGGTCCCTCGTATGTTATAGCAAGAGCGCATATTGTCCATCTTTACTGGGACTTTCCGGTAAGAATTGCAATCCACACTACGATCCCTGCGCTCATGTAGAATATAAAATGTAGATCTATCTATTTGTTTGGGTCCCATTAAAGACCAAACTTATCTAAAAACCGTTAAATGCTAGTCCTGTGGTGAACCTAATATAGAGGATTATGAGACAAGAGTCAAAAAATATCATTTTATCATTTTGAAATTGATCTGTTTCTTAATTCACAGATATAATTGTCTTGATGAACCACATACCAGATAGATACATCCTCTATCTTGACCACATATAAAGAAGTTTTCTCAATATGAAAAGCCAGTAACGACCTATCTCGGTAAGCTTTCAAAAATTAATCAAATTAGAGTTCTTATTCATGGGCTTTATGCTTCAGGGTATGAGTGATCATGGTCAGCTTAGATTCTAAAAGATCAGTTGCGCTTGAAATGCAAAATTCAGTTGCGCCTGAAATACAGATAGTGGTTTCTCTGAACAAAGAATATGGTCCACAAAAAATATGGTATCAACCTCCCCTGTATGAGGAGTTCACCCAATAATGACCCTTTCCGCCAATAAATTGTTATATTGTTTTTCTATTATGTTTACACAGCTACCTCATTATATTCATCACTGACAGTTTTCCTTACCTTTTCTTTTCAATAGAAATCCATATTTTTAATCCAAGAATTTGATTTAGAAAGGAAGAATTAAATATGCTTTCCTTATTCAACATCCTGTGGTATTGGTAAGTGAGCTGTAATACTATAACTGGGGACCCCTTTACCCGTATTGTCTACTCCAATTTTTCGTTTAATCATTCACATCAGAACTCTATTTTACAAACATCAGAGCCCCTAAACATAGACTCCAATATGATTCCCCAGGAATAACAGTCATGTTGAAATCAGTATATGCGTGTGTATACCTGTGCCCCATACACATGTCTTGCTATTAAATGTCCTAAGACATCCAGAGTTTCCTCCTCCAGATTTACCACTGCTCAAAATATAATTATGTTAGTTTGTTCCTTATACAGCAATATTCTTTTCTGCTGTATAAGTAGGGAGTTATTGTGATCTCGACACCGTATTGATTTTGTAATTTGTTACATATGGATTTAGAATGTATTGGTTCTTTTGTTGTAAATAAAATCATTTGCCCTTTTTTTACATACTTAATATGTTTTCCAGATATTACTGTGGCTCCTGAAGAAGGCGTTCCGAAAAACGCCGAAACACGCGTCGAATAATACAAATTGTCTGCCACTAGTAGATGCTATGTTATATGTATTTTTTATGAAGTATATTGTGCTTTGAGTAATTTTGTTGTTTATATAACAGGTTTACCTTGTGTATTTTTATTAATTGTTTTTAACCATGAATATTTGTTAATATATTAAATGAAACCTACTTTTTTTATTTACCTAGTTTGGTGTCTTCCTTACGATTTCTCCCTTGTTATATGTTGATAATTTGCCAATTTGTTTACACTGTGTAGGGTCAGTAGACCACCATGTCTGTGATTGATTTTTAAATAAAGCCATTTTTTAATGGAAATGCAGTCTGTGTTCCTTATAAGGAAAACAAATGCATTTCAAAAACAAAAATGAAAATCTACCTTTTCCTTTTTTATGCATAGGGAGTGGTCTGTGGGATGGCTGCCTGTACTTAAAACATGTTGCCGCCCACATTCATAAAAGGGAAGGGGTCCCCTGGGGACAACTTCCTGATTGAGAATGGGTTACCACTTCCTTCACTGAGCCAGTAAAATATGAATGCTTTGCGACTGCATTCCGGTTGCAAAACATGCCGCTGCAACTCACTATTACGCAGGGTCGCCCTTGGCACACCCCTTCCTAATACCAACACGCAAACCCTATTTTGCGAGTCGCAATAGGTTACAGACTCACAAAATAGGGTTTGTACATGCTAAAAGCTGTTTTAGTGGTCGCAAATGGCCTGATTCTCTTTTTGTGACCACTAAAAGTGGTCATACATCTGGCCATTGCAGCTTATGCTAGTAGGAGTCTGTGAATAAGCATGTTCCATCAGTGACAACCTGAAAAGGAAAGCTTCTCTGTGGTGTGGGCTTGTGAACATTTTCATGTGTTCCTGTATGGAAAGCACTACACGGTTATCAGCGACCACCAAGCATTACTCACCATTTTCAGCAATCTAAAGCCAAGATGCCTCCACTAATTGATAGGTGGGTTTTGCGGCGGCAGGTGTAAGATTATACGATTGTGCATGGTCCTGCAAAAGATCAAAACATTGCTGACTACTTTTCACATGCACCAATACCGTTTCATGGCACCACTTCTAAAGCAGCTGATGCTTATGTTAACTTCATTGTGAAACACAGTACCCCTGCTGCCGTATCAGTGGGACAAATCCTTGCTGCCACGAGCACTGACAGAGATTTGCTAATACTTAAAGAGATTATTAGACATCAATCTTGAAGAAAACATATTCGACCTCTTCATGATAACCTTGAATACCAGAATTTCAAAAATGTGCAGGAAGAATTTCAGTTACCCCAGAAGGATTATATTACGAGGATAGAGAATTGTTATACCTGAGAGACTGTAACAACAAGTCATTGAACTGGCACCTGAGGGTCATCGTGGAGTTGTTGCTACTAAACAAGCGCTACAGGACTGAATGTGGTTCCCTCGTCTTGATGAAAGAGTTGAAAAGGAATTAAGGGCATGTCATTTGTGAAACTGCTTGTCATCCACAACAACCCTGCATCCATTAAACTTGTCTGCTCTTCCAAAGCATGCTTGGGAGAAGATTGCAATTAATTTCTTTGGACCCCTTTACTATGGACATCATCTCCCTCCCCCTGCACTATACTTCCCACCGTTCCTCCTCCCATAGCTCATATCAATAACCCCTCACGTCCCCTCTTCACTTCCACCCTCTCTAGTTACCACCACTCTACAAGTATGTCACACAACAAATTAGTAGACCCTCCTAAAGTATACATCAACACCCCTTCTCATCCTCTCTCCACCCACCCCTGCCCTATCGACTCCCACACCGAAATACCATCATGCATCAAACCAGCTCACCTCTTGCCCCTCGACACAACACCAGCAATAACCCCTCCTCATGTTACCACAGTTCAGGCCACCAACATGATAACTCTGACACCTTTCTACAGACCCTAGAAATGTTCAACCTTCATCAAAGAGTCACTCAGCCCACTCACTTACTAGGGCATATACTCGATGGGGTATGCACTAACTTTCCCCTTCTAACAACCCTACCTCCTGTCCCACAAATATGGACTGATCATAGTCTGATCCCATTCCATATTAAAACCTCACACCCGCAGACTACCAGTAAACCCAGCTCACACTTGGATAACCTCGTCAACTGGAAAGAGATACAGAAAAATTTCGAGTTAAATCCTATTACCCTATCTCAGACCCCTAATCTCACTGGTGACTCAGAACATGACGCTAATCTCTTCCACAGCTGGATGTATCAGGAAATCAGAGCACGTGAACCTCCCAATCGTCCCCGAAGAACAGATAAAAAACCTAAGACCAATACCCCCTGGTTCACCTCAGATCTAGCAATAGCCCATCTATCTTGCAGAAATGCCGAACGCAAGTGGCGTAGAACGTACGACACGGCAGACAGACTTTCATATATTCAGCTGAGGAAAATATATCATTCCAACATTAAAACAGCTAAAAAAGTCTTTTATACGAACGCTATTAAGGAGTCCCAACAGAAACAAAAAACATTGTTTTCGATAGTGAAGACGTTCACCCAGCCCAAAGCGTTACAACCTGAAATTCCCCCATCTCAAGAGTTTTGTAACCAAATCGCCGACTTCTTTGAGGAGAAAATCGACGCCATCCAAAAAGATTTCCCTCCACCTCAAGCAACCCAGACTTCAAGCAAATCTGTTCAGAAAGTAATTCCAGTTGGAAGTCTTAAAAACTTCACACTGGTCAATCTAGATCAAACTAGAGAAGTTATCTTGGCATGCAAATCTGGATCACCCTCTGACCCCTGACCCCCCAGAATTCTCCATCAACTCATTGACATGGTGAACCCAATCATTAACAAGATTGTTAATTCCTCCCTTAGTACGGGATCTGTGCCTCGCTTATGGAAACAGGGAATAGTTAAACCCCTGATGAAAAAATCCAATAAATCCCCTTCTGAGCTTACTAATCTCCGCCCAATATCACTCCTCCCTGCTCTAGGAAAGATTACCGAACAAATGGTTTATAGAGAACTTAAAAGGCATCTCGAAGTACACAACGTACTCCACCCCCAACAATCAGGCTTTCGCCCCCATCACTCTACAGAAACGGCACTGATTGAATTAACAGACTCTATAAAGCTGCTGCAGGATCAGAAGAAGAATGCCGTCCTCATTCTTCTAGACCTCACAGCGGCGTTTGATACCATCTCGCATTCCATTCTGATTAGCAGACTGAAAGATATCGGGATCTCTGAGATGGTTCTAGCGTGGATACCATCCTTTTTAACCGACAGATCTCAAATGATCGCCCTAGGTCCGTTCCTCTCCAAAGAGAAGAGGGTCTCATCAGGAGTCCCTTAGGGCTCCATTCTAAGCCCTCTCCTCTTCAATATTTACCTAATTCCACTCATATCCCTGATCGAGTCATTCGGCATACTTGTAACATCGTATGCCGATGATACGCAACTCATCGTGCCCCTAGAGGAACACTCGACTAAGGCGGAGCGAAACCTCAAAAGCTGCCTGAAGGCTGTCTTTCATTGGACGGATATAAACCATCTAAAATGCAACTCCAGCAAGACAGAGATCCTCCCAATGGGGAAAAATACCATCTTCTGTCCAGGCCTATGGTGGCCTGAAGATTCAGCTGCTCCCCCCCAGACCGTAACAACTGCAAGGAATCTTGGAGTCCTGTTCGACACCAATTTGTCCTTCGACCAACACGTCAGGACTGTGGCTGGCCGATGGTTTGGAATCATAAAGTCTCTAGAAAATGTTTTTGACTTCTTGCCGATAGACTCCAGAAAAACAGTAGCAGTGGCCCTAGTTCTCGCACGCCTGGACTACTGCAACGGTCTTCTGGCTGGCGCAAAGAAAGCTACACTTAAAAAACTCCAAAGTGTACTCCACTCTGCAGCCAGATTAGTTTTGAAGCTACCCAGAAAATCTTCAATATCCGCAGCTTTAAAATCTTTACACTGGCTCCCACTTCATAAAAGAATATTCTTCAAGATTCTTATTGTTGCATTCCGGGCATTTAATAACTCCGGCCCGCAATATCTCATCAGGCGTTTCCCGCACTACAACCCTAGCAGATCCCTACGCTCCTCCAATGACAATCTAATCCTTCCAGCTAGGTTTAATCTGAAAACCAAAGGTGACAAAACCTTAAATCACCTGGCCACTAAAGCCTGGAACCTCATGCCCAAAAACCTGAGGTCCCAAACCCAAGAAAAACACTTCAGGAAATTACTAAAAACCTGGATCTTTAATCTTCCCGATGACTACACCATGGCAGCCATCTAATTCTTCAGCCTCTAGGAAGTAATTTGTTCTCCTACCAAGAAATCAGCGCCAAGATGCTCCTTCCGGAGCGACCGTTGCGCTCTATAAATACCCCTACAAATTCCAAATTACAAATTACCTGGCCCCAGACTCGATGAGATACTTCTATCCCTTCAACAAATAAAAGATGACATCCCAATGCTGTATGACTTGATCCGGCAACAACCCATCTCACTAACTAATGCAACTAAGCAATGTTCTAGCCCCCTGCCTCAACTCCCCAAATGGAATACAGTACTCTACCCTAATGCCTCATCCAGCTCGACTAGGGAAAAGTGAGACCTATCTCCAAGTGAGCTCACTTTCCTGCTTCATTCCTACGAACTCCTTTCCCTTCCCTCTACACCAGCACATACAGACAGCAAACAGAAACTGTCCTTAATCCAAACAATCCAGCCCAATGCATCTAGAAGTATAAGATGCGCCTCCTGAGGTATTGACGAAAATAACCTCAAGAGAATTCCCATCTCCCATGACCAGAACACCACTTTGACCAAGGCCCAGCTAAAATGTATCCTACTAAACTGTGGATCAGCATCTCGTCATGCCGCCGATATAGATGACCTTATTATAACTAATGAACCTGACTTTATCATCTTGACGGAAACCTGGTTAAACGACTCATCCTCACTCATCTTAGACATTTTAGTTCCCCCAAACTATTACATCACAAGACTTGATCGACCTGATAAACTAGGGGGTGGCATTGCCTGCATTCATAGGAACAACCTCTCTAAGTCCCCGGTATTCTCTTCATGTAAAGACCTCTGCCTGGACATCTCAAGCAATAACAATCCAATATGCTCAATTCACTCTTTCTACCATTCTCCAGGCAACAACCTAACCTTCACCGAGCACATCATGGATATTTTAGCAACAAATGTCGGTCAACAGACTACCCAGATCTTCCTGGGGGACTTCAACCTCCACTCGAACGATCTAAACGACCCAGAGGTCAATAGCCTCAAAGCTTTCCTGTCCGACCTCAACCTGTCCCAAATTTGTGATAGTCCCACCCACAATCAGGGCTCAACCCTTGATCTAGGGATCTACAAAATAGACTCTATTCAGCTTGAATCGATTCTTCCTTGCGACTGGTCCGACCATCACATAATCACATTCCATATTAAAGAAGTAGTTAAATTACTTTCTATCCAACCCAAGAGAACAAAAATCTGAAGGAGGAACCTAGATAACCTCAATCCTACCACACTTGCAACCGCCGGCCCCAACCTCACGCCACCACTGGATGGCTTAGATGATGTACATGACTTGACCAATCACTACTTCAACTCCATGAACACGATACTCGACGACCTAGCACCCCTACAATTGAAAAAAATCACCACAAAAGACGCAAACCTTTGGTACGATGGTAGGCTAAACAATGATACAAGATCCCTGAGAGCAATTGAAAGACAATGGAGATCCACTCCATCCGCTGCCCACCTCAAACTACTAAGAAGCACCAGAAACTCCTATTACAGAAAGATTAGACGTTCAAAAGCCGACTTCACATGTAAACAATTAGACCAAGCTAAGAACAGCCCCAAAAAAACAATCAAAAATCAATCAAAGGCCGTCTCCCACTCCCCTCAAGCTAGTCCTGAAACACTCCCCAAATGCGAGGAGCTTGCCGCCTTTTTCAATACAAGGACTGAAAATTTAAAGACAGACATACGTAATGACCTACTATCCCACACCCACACACACACTATTACCACACTGACCATACCAGTGACCCCGCCTAATGGTTCTTCAAAGCTCGACCTCAAAAACAACGCTTCCTGGTCCACCTTCACCTTCTACAGTGAAGAAACTATCTTAAATACGCTCATGGCCTTGAATCCCTCTAACCATTTCACAGATCCTCTCCCTGCATCCCACTGAAAGACCTTCCTGCCACAGCTAGTGCCCCATATGGACCAGGATTATAAACACCTCTCTTCTTCAAGGAACCATCCCCGACATCCTCAAAGCTGTTCAGGTTTCGACCATTCTAAAGAAAGTATCAGCTGACCCGTCAGACTTGAATAACTATCGCCCTATATCCAACATCTCGACCCTGGCCAAATTGCTCGAAAAATGTGTCCACATGCAGCTTAGTAACCACATCGACTACTTCAATCTGTTAGATCAATTCCAATCAGGCTTTCGATCTGGGCATAGTACCGAATCGGCCATGACCCAAATCATAGATGACGCCCTACAAATACTGGATCAAAACAAAGCCTGTTTGTTAATCCTACTTGACTTATCCTCAGCCTTCGATACAGGCTAACACAGCAATCTACTAGACCTCTTAAAACATAGAATGGGTCTTTCTGGGTGGCTTGGGTGCCGATGGTGGAGGTCGCCTGAGCGCTCGGCTCCGCGATGGAGCTGCCATTAATCCTGATTCCCGGGCGACACGGGCACCCCGACCCCCAGATCGTTGAGTGCTGTGGGTGCTGAGCCGGGGGGCGACTTTGGAGCCCTGCAGCGAACCCCGATCGAGGTGAACGAGTGCCCACGGAGTGAGCGGCGCTGAGCTCAAGATGGCGCACGCTCCGTCTCCATGGTCCTGAGACGGCCCACGGACCCAGGGAACCGGCGACTCCGGCGACAACTTCTTCTTCTTTCCCCTTATGGGGGAACGACGCAGATGCTGACTACCTGAGTGACTGATGACACCTGTGAATTTTCCAAACGGTGTCCATCGAGGCTGCCACTCGGCCGGGCCCTGAGCACGCCACGAAGCCACGGAGAGAGGGGGGAGCGGCCCAACACCCCGTCCTACTCGAGACGACACCGGCTTTCAACATCTCGGTTTTTGGGATCGACGGCGTGTGGGCCCACTTAGACCACACTGGAAGAGACCCGGACCCAGCCCGAACACTGGGGGGCCGAGAGAGTGACTGGATGGAGATCGGCCTAGTCGCCATACCTATGTGGACTGATAATAGCGATCAGTAAGGCCTGCAATGGGTGACGAAGGTGACGGTGGCTCGAGGAGATCTGAGGCCCTGGCTGCGCACTACTGCCTGGTGGAGGCCCTTCTCCCCCCCATCCGCCCTTTTGCTTCCAGGGGGAGTGCTACCGGCCTCCGCCTGGCCCATTGCTACTGAGGCCTGGCAAAGGGAACGGTTCGTTGGTGCCCGCGCCACGTGGCATCTGTAGGAAGGTACATCCTGACTATGGTTGCCCCCAACTTTTTGCCCTGTGTTTTAGCTGGTTTTGGACATAGTCGACCTGGGATCCTGCCAATCAGGACCCCAGGCCTACTGCTCTCTCTTTAAAATTACGACATGTACCCTAGGTGCATTTACCAATTGGTACTGGGCCACCTTATCAGACCCTGTAACACAGGGCATAGGTGTACCCAGGGCCGCCAGGAGCTGCAGCATGTATTATGCCACCCCTGGCTGGCCGCCTAAATTTGACACAACTGGCTGCATGACAGCTGGGGCGAAGTCGTGTAATCACACTTTGCTTTAGATATAGTAGCCCTATATCTAACCATACAATGGACACTCGAGTTCCTATCAGTCACTCCTATGGCAGGCCTTGACAATCCTGAAGGCAGAGTGCATGGGCTCGTGTGAACTAGGCTCTGGCCCGAGCCGAGCCCGGTTGCAGCTTGCGGAATCAAGACCCAATGGCTGTTCCATGATAACGCGTACCACATCGGTAACTTCGGTGTCGCGTTATCAAGGCATGTCGAGTAAGGTGTCATACGAATGGGGATGCTGCCCTCTCACCAACCCTGGCGATGAGGTTAGCATTCCGCCCTTCTAGAGGGACACGACATGTACGTAACTGTGAACCCCGGTTAAAGTTAACTAAAGCCTCAGCTCCACAAAATGGATGCTGCCACCACAGACACGAGTCTGACCTCCTGCTGCTGGGAGTCCTTCCAGTGAGGGGCGCTTGGACAAAGGGTTTCCTGTCGAGGGCGGTGTTCGCACCGTCCCAGACAGGGTTTGTGTATTCTGGGTAGGTAGGGCTTTTGCGAGAAGGTGACTGCGGAGTGGCACCCCGGTGCTCACTACGCATCTGCCGGTCAGAACCAGTTCCAGGGGCGCCAGCCCTGGCCTGGGGAAAGTCCGGCAGGGGAGAGGGGTGTAACTACCCCCCTTCCTGGTCCCACCCTTAGGGCAGGACCTAGTCATGTACCCACCCCTTTCTTTAGGATAAAGGCCGGAGCGGGGACCCTTCCAAATTAGATCATCTTTGAATCAAGAACTACTTTCTACGAAAGGACACTCAAGACTCTTCTCAAGATTTCTCCCTTGTGACTAAGGAGTAGTCACCCTGCATCAGCGGGCACCATCTAAGAACTCTGCGGTTTGCTGCAAGTCCTTCCTCAAGGATCCGACGGCCCAGCTCGACGAGAACCGGCTTCCCTGGCACCTCTGACCTCTACCCACGCCATCAGCTCAGCTGTGATCTGTGGGTGCGACGAGACCTCGAGGGACCGGCCATCATCAGAACCTGCACGCTCTTAAACCAGCACGACCATCGAAGCGATTCCCTGGTGAGTGCTCTGGGGTCCGAGAAGCCCCGACCCTGAGCCGCTCCAGCACCGAAGTGCAGTCTCCCAGCATCTCCACGATCTGCGTGGGGCCCTTCTGCTCGCTGCTCAGCACGTTGTCTGGTCACTAGCCGCTGGCTTGTGCCCTTCTGTGACGACATCCGACAATCAACACTGCGGGTCTGGTTGCTCCAGACTGGCCCTTGCTTCCATCTCTGCGAGAAGCACCCCGGACCCTCCTGGTCCACTCAAGACGCCATCTTAGGCCCACCACGTGGCCCTGAGATTGTTGCCCCATCCTGGGCCCAGCGACGCCGACAGCATCATCCTTCGTGGGACAGCTCGCACCTCCGCCGTGGTCGCCGACAACGCCTCCTGGTCCGTGAGACTGCAGAGCCTAACGTCGCCCACTCACCTGGTCGAGGTGACGGCCAACCGGTGCCATCCTGGTACCCTCTGGCTACTGGCTAGTAGTACGAACTTGGTCCCCTCTGCTTTCAGGTATCAACAATCTCTGATCCAGGCTTGGATCTCTACGAACTATTCATCACTGGTCGCCGGCCAGCAACTCCTTTTCTTCCGGCTCCTGGCTCGTCAGCGAAGACCCCGACGCCTGTAAGACTTGTGCAGCCGCAGCCCTCGTGGCTAGGTAACTCGGCATTTCGGTGCCTGCATAGCCTCTTTACTCTAGGGTCCCGAGTCCCTCGCTTCCGACTTGCCTTATCGGGTCCGCCCGAGACCTTAAACTTTCCGTGTCCTCGGACACTTGTTTTAATTGTGCACTTGAAGTATTTTCCTAAGAGATTTGGTTTGTGCTTAGTACCCTGTCCTCATAAAGAGTCCAGGGCTGTTGTGAATCTTAATAAATATCCTGTTTATTTTCATAACACTTGTGTGGTGTCCTTTCACTGGGTGTTCAAGGGGTACATGTGTGGTAAACAGCTGGCTTAACGCGCCCTCTCGAGTCTTTAGCCTTAGACTGCTCGTATCCACGCTACTAGGATAGCTGGTCTATAGGTTGACTTACAACCAAACACCATAAGGGACGTTGGAACGATACATAGCGGTCGCTAGAATAGCGAACGTTGCATATCGGGCCAACTTCTCACAGCATCTACAACGGACGCCATTGCTACCTGATCCCAACGACCTCGCCGCGTCTGCAACGGCCCACTAGCAGCTATCACCGAACTTCTATACTTTCTGCGGTTGGATGAACCCGCTTGGGAGAGCACCCAGCTCTGTGCGCCTGGTTTACAGACAGTCGTGATCTATCCTGCTGCCACACCGGAAACTGGTCGGCGACCCGCATCGACACGGGTACTTCGACGGGAGTTGATGGTAATCCTACCTTGGCTGGGCGATCACCAGGTCTACCGCTGGAGACCGCGGCCACCATGGTGAAGCCGAAGAGCAATAAGGGTGGCACTCAGGCTGCCTCGGACGTGGAGGCGCCTGACAAAGAAGATCGACTAGACCCGGAGATGTCGGGGAGTACACAAATCTAGCAACAACTCGACAGGATCCTAGCAGCGATCACTGATACGCGGTCGGCCCTCCAACAAGGCATTGCCCAAGTCGCGACGAGCCTGGGCTTGCTTAGAGCGGACCACGGTAAGCTCTCGGACAGAGTCAAGGAAGTGGAGAGCTCAGTCGGAACCCTGGAAGCTGCGCACAAAACACTAGCCGCCGCCATGAAGGTCGCTCTGACCCGCATAGATGCCCTAGAGAGACGAGCAGAGGACGCTGAAGGGCGCAATAGAAGGAACAACATCCGTGTGGTGAGCCTGCCGGAAAAGATCGAGGATGGGGACATGGTGGCCTACTTAGAGGACTGGCTCAGGACGGTGGTGGCACCTGAGGGGCTCTCCTCCTTGTACACCCTAGAACGGGCGCACAGGGTGCCGGCTAGGCCACCGGAACAAGGCCGACCCCCGCGGCCGGTGGTGGCGCGGTTGCTACACTTCCGCAACAGAGACTTGCTCCGCAATGCTGCCAGATTAAATGGACCGTACCAGGTAGCAAACAGTAGGGTGAACATTTTTCCGGATTACACCTATGAGACCCAGAGGAGGCGAGCCTCGTTCTTAGAGGTCAAACGTGAACTGAGAAGTGAGAGCATGCAGTATTTCCTGCTATTTCCGGCAAGGCTCGGCATCATCCTAGATGGCACGACCAAATTCATCGATACCCCGGACGAAGCGTGTAGCTGGCTGGAACTGTACAGAGCTGGCAAAGATGGCCCTGGGTCCTCCTTCTCGACTTCCTCAGAGGTAGGCCTACGGCGGAGGTCTAAGAGGATCCGGAATCGCCGGGGCAGACTTGGCCGACCCTCGACAGCGGAGACTACAGCGGAGCGGCGGGGGGTGTTGGAGATGGTATCCAGTATGTCAGGCTCTCAAGGTGGACCCATAATTGAAGATTCTGAGCTTGGCGGAGGTGGGGGCCACACGGACACGGAGGACTCCGAGACTGATAGTGTGAACCTCCCTGTGATAACCCCAGAGACGGCAGAGGGACTGCTTGAAGGCCAAGGGTGATTTCGGGTGAGCCGGTTTCAACGGAGCGGGAGGCGGTGGGGGGGTTAGCCTTTGCGAGGACTATTGAGTAACTGGATGTGGAGTGGGTTGGGGACAAGTCCAGTCTCAGCCATCATAACTCAGGGCTCGATCGCAATTAGGTAGCTTTGAGGTGCGGAGACCCCATATCGACGCTCGACCCCCATTTTGCCCCTAAGGCACACCTGCGGTGGCTACTGTCAGGATAGTTTTTGGTTTTTTTGTGGGTACAGTTTGGATGGGAACTAGATGGCACTATTTGGGACCTGTTCTGGGGAGGGTGGGGGGGACGTGCTTGGGGGTTGATTTGTTGTTGTTGGGGAGGGGGTACGCCATCGGTCAGGGGCAATTACTGTGTTTACCTTTACTTGACCATGGCAGGGAGAGACTCGGAGAGATACCATGGGACAATGGCTGACCTATCCACTTTGAAATGCATTACTTGGAATGTGCGCGGGCTGCATTCCATGTCCGGACGGCATAAGATCCATGCTTACCTAGTGCGCAGGGGAATACATATTGCGCTTCTACAAGAGACACACCTTACGAAGACGGAGGGATTAGCATTGCAGCGCAGGTGGAGAGGACAGTTGTACAACACCACATACTGAGCTTATGCTAGGGGCGCGTTGATCTGGGTGCGGGCTGGGGTTCCCCTGCAGGTGACTAAACATACTGTGGATCCAGAAGGGAGGTTTGTGGCCATAGCTGGTAAACCAGGGGGAAAGGATCTGAACATCTGCAGCATTTATGCGCCTAACGTGGACCAACTGGCCTTTTTCACGGCGCTGTCGGGCTCCCTGGCCCACTATCTATCAGGGCCACTTTTGATTGGAGGGGACTTCAACTCGGTGGTGGACATTGATCTGGACAGATCTCACCCTCCCCTTGAGGATTCACCAACCCACCGGGTAGCCAAGGGTAGACTGGAATGGCAGACGAAATGCGGATTGACGGACATCTGGCGAGCCCAGCACCCGCATACCCGGGACTACTCCCACTTCTCCGGCATGCATGAACTGCATGTGCGGTTGGATGGGTTCTTGGGTTCGGCAGAATTAGTGTCCACGGCTGCGAGGTCTGAGTATTTGGCGAGGACTATCTCCGACCACAACCCTCTTCTGGTTGACTTTGGGTGGCTCCCGGGTACCCCCTGTGTTCCAACTTGGAGGCTACGCCCCGAGAAGCTGGAAGATCTAGTCTTTCGAAGTGAACTGGAAGACAGAATCTCCGCATACTTCGCGGAAAACGAGGGTATGACTGGTGCCAGGGCGACAGAATGGGACCCTTTAAGGTGGTAGTTAGGGGCTATTGCATCACGAAGAAGGTGGGGATGCGACGGGTCCTTTTAGAGGACCTCGGTAAAGCTGATCGGAAACTTTGCGAGATGGATCTCCTCGGTCCCGGCCGCCCGGAGCTCCAACAACAGACTGCGGCGGCGAAGGAAGCTGTAGCTGTTGAGGTCGAACGGCTACGTAGTTTTGACTACAAGGCTTACCTGACCAGATCGCTAGCCGAGGGTGATAAATCGGTGGCGCTCCTAGCTTGGCTGGCTAACCCTATGAGACGCACCTCTCCCACGGTAGCCATGTGGGACGCAGAGGGAATGGAGGTTTATACCCAACCCGAAATCCTTAGTTGTTTTCTGAGCTACTATGAAGAATTGTACCGGAGTAGGATATCACCGGACACTACCCCCATTGATGACTTCTTACGGGATTTACCTATCCCCGCTCTGGAGCCTGAACAGGCGAAGGAATTGGGGAGGGACGTGGAGCTGGGGGAGATCCGCAGCGCCATAAAAAGAATGCTCTTTGCGCTTGCAGTGGAACCCCTGGCGTTTTCGGTTCGCACCGGGGCCTATTATAGCGGCTTGCGGACCTTGTTGGGGCGGCAGTACATTTCTCTATACGCTGACGACCTGTTGCTTTTCCTAGAGGATGCTGGGGAGGCCTTGGCCGGTGCTGATGCAGTACTCACTGCTTTCGGTGAGATATCGGGCCTCAGGGTGAACTGGTCGAAAACTTGTTTGTTCCTGGTTCGCGAGGGAAAGCCCCAACCTGATACTCCTAGGGCGATCAGATGGGCGCCTAGCTGCCTCAAATATCTGGGGGTTTATATCTACCACAGCCCTGCTGCCATCCTAGAGGGCAATATTCCCCGATGCGTCCGGGCACTAAAGGGTAGCATGTCCTTTTGGGCCACCCTGCCGCTGTCGGTGGCAGGACGTTTAGCGCTGCTAAAGATGGTGGCGCTTCCCCGGCTACTATATTACTTCAGGACGCTTCCGGTCTGGATCCCACCGGCTGTCTTCCGGAACTTGAGCTCACTGTTCGTGGCTTTCCTCTGGGGGTCGGGCCGCCGCAGAGTTGCGCTTAAGACCCTAATGAGACCTAAAGCGGAGGGGGGGTATGCTGTACCCGACTTTAAAACATATTACTTGGCCGCCCAACTACTGACCTACACCCAGGAGATTGCACGGGAGTTTCGGGGACCGGAGGAGGAGCGGGGGCTGGGCATACCCAGACACGTTCTTTCCTACATTGCACTGCATCAGAGGCTGGCCCTCAGGGACCTCACACAGGAGGAACGCACTATTAGATCGTGTTGGAATCGGGTACAACGCAAGTCGGGAATGAAACACCCCTACGCCCCCGAAATCCCACTGGGGATGCTCACTGCATTACCCCATGGTGGAGATTGGTCACAATTACGAGTTTGGGAGGACGCGGGCATACAGGTCATAGGGGACCTATATGAGGATGGAGTGCTGCTGCCTTTCCAGGTGATTTTAGACCGCTTTGACATCCCCCGGGGCGACTTCTTGCTCCATCCGGCGGTCACGAGGGCACTCCAAGCACACTGGCAGAATGGTTTTGAAGAACCACAGACGTCAATGGCCTGTCAGTATGTTATGATGGCTGCGGGAACCGTCAAAGCTGTAACGTGCTTGTACTCCAGGATGGTTAACGAGCGGTTACCTCCATTGGAGAAACTCAGGACCCGATGGGAGGCAGACATAGGGAGGGACATCCCGGAGACCACATGGGCCCAGCTGATGCGCCGGGCCTGGAAGAGCACGCGTAACGCTCAATTCCAGTTGGTCCACTTTTATATATTACACCGCGCATACCTGACCCCGGAGAAGATACAAAAGTATTTTGCCTCTGACACTGCGGCCTGCCCTAGATGCCGTAAGATTGGGGCTGACCTTATTCACATGCTATGGTCCTGCCCCGCTTTGTCCTCCTATTGGACATTGGTAGGGGACACCCTTACTAGGGTTACAGAGCGGTCCCTACAATTCAACGTTGCAGTAGGGATCTTGCACTGGTTTCCTCATACCCCCAAAAACAAAGTCACCAGTAAATTTATTGACATGGGGCTACTCCTGGCGAAGCGAGAAATAACCCGACACTGGAAGGCACGAGTTGGTCCAACGGGCACTAATTGGCGCAACGAATTTCTTAAGTGGGCTGAGGGAGAGAGCACCCTGAGATATCAGCTAGCGAGGCGGCAGCAGAATGAGAAGGCGTTAGAATCAGCACAAGCGTGGGAGACATTGGTGCAGGCCCTGCGTGATGACAGCACACCCAGCGATTCAGATAGTGATGCCGATGAGCAGCCTACGTCCCCGTAATGTAATAAGCGCATGCCATTCCCGTTCGAATGCGTAAAGTCTCCTACCACACGCTCTTTGAACATCTACCTAAGCACCGATGGCGTGGGAGGGAGAGGGGAGGGGGATAGAGGGAGGAGAGAGCACTTTATGCTTCCTAATGCACTGTTCGCCTATTGAACCTGCTGCTTGGACACTGGACCTCTGGGTGTGTTTTGTTTAGTTGGAGGGGGGGAGGGGGTTCTTTTTCTTTCTTTTAGAAAAGCAGAAGTGAACCTTTAATTTATAACTGGTCATAATTGGAAGTCCGCAGGACCCACATGCATCACTTAAGCATAAATTGCCGCCCAACCCCCGGGTTGTGGGCTAAATGGCCGTGTAACAGTGCTACTTCATTGTCGGTGTTACCATCACCGACTACCTTATCGCTGACCAATGTATAACTATAACTGATTCCTGCAATAAAAATATATTTACAAAAAAAAAAATAGAATGGGTCTTTCTTGAACAGTGTTAAACTGGTTCACTTATTTCCTCCAAAACAGAATGCAAAGATTCAAGATCAACCAATCTTTATCCAACCCCACCCCAGTCACCTTGGGAGTACCCCAGGGATCCTGCCTCTCCCCTACACTCTTCATTCTGTTTATGGAACCACTCACTGAGCTTCTCAACTCCTCAAACATCCAATATCACATGTACGCCGACGACACACAGCTCTACATTAAGGTCGACTCTCTTGAAGACATCAAGTCCCTTAACTCAAAACTCAAAAAAACACAGATCTGGCTGGCAAATAACCATTTAAAACTTAAAACAAAAAACTGAATTCCTCCTTATCGCTCCCCCCAAACAAACAGACACGATCCGCGAATGGATGCAGCACCTAACTGCACTCAATGGTCAACCTCGCATTATTGAATATGAGAAATCCCTAGGAATAACCCTGGATAACAATCTAAACATGCAGAAACACATCAGCGCAGCAACTAAAGCAGCCAATTTTCAGATGAACACACTAAGTAGACTGAAACCATTCATACCCTCTAAGGACTTTAAACAGGCAGTTCAAAGCCTAGTAATTCCCAGAGTGGATTACGGGAGTGTCACTCTCTGTGGCCTTCCCAGATCAACAACTGCTCTGCTAAGAGCCTCAATCAATACAGCTGCTAGACTTATCACAGGCTCCAGAAGAAACTGCCACATTTCCCCCAACCTCCGTTTCCTCAACTGGTTACCTTTTGAGGCCAGAATCCATTTGAAAATCGCATGCATGACTCATAAGGCATTGCACCAAAAAACATAGAGATACCTTGCCGAGAAACTACTACTATCGGGTGGTAACAGAACTACTAGGAGCTCTGATAATCTTCTATTAACACCACAACGTTTCTCCCAAAAAAAACTTACAATCGTACCTTCTCAGAAAGGGCCTCCAGGATTTGGAACGAATTGCCCCCAGAAACAAGTTTGAATCTGTCCGCTGCTTTCTTAAAAAAAGAAGTGAAAGCGATCCTCTTATCTAGATTTAACTGAACTATCTTATATATTCTGTTTGATATGTGCTAGTCGCTAACTCGTTAGCGACATCACTGTGAGCCTGTAATGGGAGGGTGGAGCCTGACAGACCAGGGAAAAACACGTTTAATCGATTAAAAACCAGTACCTCAGTAATCGATTATATCTTCATCGAGGCCAGGCATTGGGACAGGCTGCACGAGTTTAGAGTCACTGAAAGATCTGACAGTGATCATATTGCTTTGGTCTTGTCACTTAAACCGGGGAGCTTTGGTTGAAATGCCAAACTCTGGCTGAAGATTACACCATTGTGCCTTTAATAATAACAAACTGTAGGCGCAGGGTTAAATGGCCAGATCTTCAGATGTCCGCTAGCAAACTTGCCGAATTGTATGAGTCTGTTATTCCATTCATTGAAGACATGGGGAAATCCGGCCACCTAGGCAGGGTGATCTGAAATACACATCCAACTGGTTGCCGCACTCAAAGACATTCTGTATCCGGTGAGAAAGCCAAAACACCCTCAAACAATAATATTTCGATGGTATAACGCCTCCTGCAGGAAGGCCAAAAAGGCCCTTCTTATAGCAATAAAAACCAACAACAGGGAGGAAATTAGGGCCCATCGCATCATGTACAAAAAGGCAATTTGTGATGCCAAGAAGGAATGGGAGGCCTCTACGTGGGAGGAATTGGGATCCGCGCTTAGTGCCAATGACTTTAAATCATTCTGGTCCTTAGTTGCAACAAGACTTAGTGGGCATACCCCTGCACTTGCTCCGAATATTGCCCCTTCAATTTGGGAAAGCCATTTCTGTGATCTTTATGGCATCCCTGAGCCTGATGAAAAGCCTGTTACTGTCCTCGAACCTCAGCAGTCTGTAAGCATTAGTGGGGCTGAGAGGGACGGTTAACCACAGTTCCCTTATGCCCCGCCCCAGTTGAATCTTTCACCCTGGCTGAGGTAGAGACAGCTATAGGCAAATTGATTCCTAATAAAGCTCCAGGTTTGGACAAATTGCCAGGGGATTTGTTTAGGACGCAACCGAAAATCTGGGGCCCCTATTTGGTTGTTCTGTTTAATGGTATTCTACAGGGAGATGACCTGCCACCTACCTGGTTAGGGGATGAAATCGTGCCTATCTTAAAAAAGGGTTGTCCATTAACCCCTTCTAATTATAGGCCAATCAGCCTAATTGATACATCTCAAAAGTTGATGGGGAGGGTCATCCTTGATAGGATCTTAGGGTGGATTGAGGATAATGGGATATTGTCCATACTCCAGGCAGGCTTTAGGTCTGGCACCACCACTCTCGACCAAATATTTCGCCTGCAGGTCATATACTGGAAGACAGCCATGGTGGAGGGTGGCAGCCTCTACCTTGTGTTCGTGGACCTGCGGGCAGCCTTTGATCTAGTTCCACAGAAAAAATTGTGGAGAGTATTAGCAGACTTGGGCCTCCCGCCCTATTTGTTAGCCATTCTTTCTAGGCTTCATAAAATAACTTTGCCCAGGTGAGGTGTGGCACGCACGGCCAGATCACAGATCAATTTCCTGTTCAAAAAGGAGTTCGCCAAGGGTGCGTATTGGCGCCAACGCTATTCAGCCTCTATATAAATGGCCTTGTGGAACACCTGAATGGTGTGGAAAATAATGATGCCCATAAATTAGCCACAGGTAGAGTGTCCGCTCTGATGTTCGCAGACGACACCTTGTTGTTGTCTAGAACATCATCGGGCATTCAGAGAATACTTGATGGTTTTGTAGAGTTCTGCGACCTTCGGGGGCTGGAAATCAATTTAGGTAAAACTAAATTTATGATTTTTAACCCTCCTAAGCGCGTACGCCCAAATCCTGTTTTACATGGTACTCCCCTTGAAAGAGTTAAAACATTTGTTTACCTGGGTGCCACGTTAACTGAGAATTTTGGCTGGAATATGCAGATCGCTAAATCCACACTCAAGTTATCCCAGCTAGCGGTGGGCATAAGCAAGGTTTCCAGGGCATCTACTTTCAGGCCGGCGTCCCCAGCCCTAGAGATATATTGCCGCCAGGCTAGGCCGGCAGCGACCTATGGGGCTGAACTTTGGGGGCACAAGCAGATAATGAATCTTAAAAGGGTGGAGCAGTCTTTCGTTAGAAATTTAGTTGGGTTACCACCTAGCATGCCATTGATCCCTCTCAGATTTGACCTTGGCATGCTGCCAATAGAGGAGATCACTAGTGCTAGACCAATTATGTTCTGGAAGAGGTTGTGGTCAGTCCCTGAACTGGATGCGTACAGAGCGGAATTTTCTGAGATTTTGCCTCTTCTTAAAAACAAAAAGATCCCTTGGCTCCAGCATATTAGTGCTGTTAGTACCCGTTTAGGTTTTCCTGAACTGTGGGAAACTCCTGAGATTTTCTGCCTCGGGATATCCAAGAATGAACTTCTTTCTCAGATACGTACGTCAAACTATCAAATATTAATGAGCTCTGCATCACTGGGTAAGCTGACATCTGAATTCCTCCTAGTTAAACCAGAACCTAAAGTCGAGGAATTTATGGACTTAATCGAACCCCCAGTCGCCCGAAAGCTGTACCTATAGTTAAGGCATGGCACTCTTCCAGTTAGGTGTTTTACATCTAAATGGTCAAATCCTAACAATGAAGTTTGTCCAGCTTGCAGCTTTAAAACTGAGAATGTAACCCATGTATTGTTTTTCTGCCCTGCCTATTCTGCAATTAGAAAACACTGGCTAACACCCATTTGCAAGAACTTGGGACTTTTGCACTTTACACAGGCTTGTAGGATACTGACATATGATACATATCCAACCATTGTGTTTGCTGTCTCTCGTTATTTATTTAACATGTGGCGCAGGAGATATACCTTTTTAACTTGATTGTTGTATACACAATTCTGCTTAATGTCTTGTATCATGATAACTCTTAGTTTAATTCTCTTTTTAACATTTTATGATATTTATTGTTTTACTGTTTGTGCTGATGTATTTTATATGCACTTTTTATGTCTTTCGACCGAAATAAAAGTTATCAAAGAAAAGAAAGCTAACTTTTACCATGTATGTACTCGCTTTCTTATGTACATCGTATTCTTATGTATTTGTCAATCACCGTTATGTGCCTTGTAAAGCGCTCTGATACCCGCAAGGGTCTTGTTCACGCTATACAAAACTGTCAAAATAAATAAAAATAAATAAACAAATCTACTAGTATTTGTTGATGAATATTCCTATGTTTCCCTTGTGGAAGATCTGTTGTCAACACTCACGCCCGAGTCATTGAGAGACTAGGAAGTATTTTTGCAACTTGGTTTTGAAATCTGACACTAGCCCGCCTTTCAATAGTCAAGAATGTAAAGATTTTCTTGCTCACCTAAATGTCAAGCATCAGAAAAGCACAGCTCTCTGGCATCAGGAGGATGTTGTTGAGCGATTTATGGGTACCCTCAAGACCGTTCAACGCTCTGCGCTGAAAACACTTGAGCTCAAATTAGTTCTTCACTCTACTCTTCCTGCATATAGGTCAACTCTCCATTCTACCACAGGTGAAAGCCCTGCCACCTTAAAGTTTGGGAGAGACATGGGAAGCAAACTGCCACAATGAACCACTGAAAGATCTATTGACATTAATAAACTTCACACTATTGATTTGTATCACAAACGCAAAATGAAGACCTATGCGGATAGACGCCACTGTGCTTGGAGAACTGTGTTCAAAAGAGGAGACCAGGGGCCAGATGTAGGTAATTTCCATTTACCGATTCATAAATACCGACTCATACCGAATCGGTATTCCTGAATCGGTAAATGGTATGTAGGTAAAAAATCGGTAAAAGTTACGGAATCGGTATGACTCGGTAACCCAAATCGGTAATTACCGAATCGGACTAATCCGAGTCGGTAATTTCTGAGTCGGTGAAACCCAAGCAACCCTATGGGCCACATGGCCCATAGGAATGAATGGGATTCACCGAATCGGAAAAATCCGACTCGGATTTTACCAATTCGGAATTTACAGATTCGGTAATTACTGAATCGGGAGTTTGAAACACGCCATGTGAGCCTGGCAACCAATCAGGGACAGCCTACACACCCCACAGCCAAGGCCATGTGAATCCAACCAATGAGAGTGAAGCACCCCACCCCAGTACCTGGGAGTGGCCACACCCATGCAGGTGGAAACCAACAGAACAAACAATTCTGCATAGGAGAGAGGAGCAGAGCATCCACAGGCAAGCAGACTGACACAATGGAGGCACAGGAAGGGCAAAAGGATGGTGGTGAGAGGAAAAGGAAGATAAAGTTCAGTCCAGAGGAACTACAGGTGGCTGTGGATGAAATAGTTAGCCACTACAGCCAAATATTTGGGAGACAGTCACTGCATGTTGCAGAGACTGTGAAGAGGAACATTTGGCTAGCTATTCAGGCCAAAGTCAATGCCATAGGTGTCACCCACCGGGAGATTGAGGACATCAAAAAGAGGTGGTATGACCTGCGCATTGTGACGAAGAAGAAAATTGCAGCACAGAAAAAGGATGCTGGTGTGACTGGAGGTGGCAGGAGCAAAGCACCAAAACTGACACCAATAGAGGAGCTTGTGGAAACCACCATGGAGCCTGAATGCATCCATGGGATAGGAGACCTGGATAGCACAGCGAAAGCAGCCAAGAAACAAGGTAAGAGGCATGTTCCCACATCCACCCCCAGCAATCCCAACCCTGTACCCCACTGTGTACACACATCACACTGCAGGAGAGCTCAGACTTTGTGGCAGCAATGCATCATGGTAGACGTAGTCATGTATACACAGCTGCAAAGTACACCAAACATGACTCAGCAAGGCATGCCAAACACATCACCAAACAAGCAATGTGGACTGTGCAAAGGTGTACAGACTATTTAATTAGGAAACACACACAGACAAACAACAACATTGACTCTATGTCAATTTGATTCCACGGGAGAGTTGTCACGCAGTTCTGCACCGCCGAGGGAGGAGAGGGCAGCAACAACTAAAAGAGGGGAGAAAGAAAAGAGTAAAAGTAGTCACAGCGCAGGAGAAGGAGGAAACGACCCCACCCAGGAGCCCTCATCTCCAGACCCACCCACTACACCTGTCCCAATGTCCCCTCTGTTGTTTGGATCTCCTGACCTCACTAACACACCCAGTGCAATGTCCAGAGGGTCCATGCCGGGAGGGGAAAGTAACCATGCGGAGCCCCCGCAGAGGATCCTGCAGACCTCTGAATCAGAGAATGAGGAAGATGTCCCCCAAAAGACTGCACCAGTGGCTGACAGGCCAAGACCAACTATTGCAGCAGGCGCAGCGCGCACCAGTGTCCTTGGCAGGACACGTGAGGGTGGGGAGGGCCAGGAAGGGGAGAGCGTCTTCTGTGGGCTGGAGGGCACGATGGTTAAAGTTCAACGCCAGCAGGCCAAATCACTGCAAGCCATGCATAGGCAGGTGCGCTGTATCAACACCAAAATGTCCAACATGGACAAGGGCATAAGCCAAATGGCATCTAGCCTGGAGCACATTGCACAAGGGATCACTGACATCTCGACATACATGGGAGTCCTCTCCAAGTTGGACAGGGATCATCTCCAGCGTGCCAGGGAATGGCAGTACATGCGCCAACAGACCAAGGCCATGAATAGGTTCGCTACCAATACAGCACTACTCTGCAGACGCTCCATATCAATGCAGGAAGCAATAGTGCACTGCTGCACAGACTTAACACGGGGCATGGGTAGAGTGGCCTCTGTGATGGAGCAGATGTTGACCTCAAACACAGGCAATGCTGGTGACACGGGTGTGGAGGAGACTGAGGGGTCAACCAGCAGGAGTGGCGCCTGTACACCTGTACCGGAGGTGCGCAGGAGCGGCAGGTACAGCCATGCGGAGTCAGGCACCAGCAGGGAACCTGAAGGACAGGCACCAAAATCCAGCAATGTAGTGCGAGGACGCAAGCACTGATCTATGCGGGAGACTGACTCAACTGCACACAGTGACAGAAACTGAGAATGTGCAGCCAGTGACATTGACGTACTTTTATGTGACAATTATGATGTAGTGCTGATTAAACTACTCATGTCCTGGAGAATACCTGTGTATGTGTCATACTTTACCTAGAAATATCGTTGTGTTATTTCTGTCCATCTCAATCTACCATCTAGTGCGGCTGGTCCTGTTGCCTGGGGCTCTGCATGTTCTTGGCCGTCATCTATGTTCTCATGAAGTGTCAACTCCACCTCTGTGCCTTCCTTGGTAGCAAGGTTGTGCAATATGGCACAGGTCACTATTATTTTGCAACACAGGATGGGGGTGTACTGTCGCGCACCTCCACTTTTGTGGAGGCAACGGAACCTGCTCTTCAGAAGTCCAAAGGTTCTCTCCACTACGTTGCGGGTGGACCTGTGTGCCACATTGTATCGCCTTTCTGCTCGGTTGGTTGGGTTCAGGTACGGTGTCAGCACAAAGGAACGCAGGGCATATGCACTATCACCTGGGAGAGAACGAGAGGTACATGAGTTACATTCACATTTAGGTCCCAATAATAGGGTTGTAGAGTTTTTTTCACTGTTTAGAACTGCGAATCTTTCAAACCAAATCCAAAGCTTTCATGTTCCAAGATTCTTTATTCTTTATCTTTGTTTTATTTTCATGTCTTCAAATCAATTCGAAAAAACAATCAATGGCATCCAGCCTTATACCCAATGTTTCATTGTCCAATGCATTTCGGCTAATGAATAGCCTTCATCAGGGACAGGGTTCTAAAAATCAAAAAATTACGATCACGTATAAGGATATATCAGAGTACATGTATACAAATTAGTGCTAATATCATAAATGTACATATAATCGTGAGATGCCCAATGTAAATCTATATCAGGTGACGCGTCAAAATAAAAACAATCAGGTAAATTAACAAAACACCATGTGAGTCCGAGTAAGGTGGTTGAAGACGGTCAGGTAATGCCCAAAATCAAAGGGAAGGAGAAAAATGATGCAAACGCCGAAGGGTAGTTATGTTAAGAATCAAGAAAATCGATCTCCTGTTGTGGCATGGGTTATACTAAAGTACTACTTGGATCCCTTATTACAACAGAAGTCAGTAAAAATCAGACCGTGAGTTCATCAAAGCGTGTGCCCGCTCACCGAACATAATAAAGGTTAGTCCCATGAGCTTACTCGAGGAGCCAAGAGTTCCAGACATTCATAACCGCCGATCGGGGAGAACGCTGTTCACAGGGTTAGTGTGTTTGGAAAACCTAAAACGCCGTGAAGTTAGTAAACAGTAAAAACGGACTCAAATCCAAAAGGATCTCTGGCCGCCATCTTGGAGAGTGTAAAAATAAAACACGAGAGTAAACGTAAAGAAGGCATGCTATATGTGGGATCAATATAACATTAGATGTGTAGAAAAAAGAGCAAGATACTAAAGATATGTATGTTAAACAAGGCAATGCAAGAGTAAACATGCAAAACACACTTAGATTAAATGCATCGTAGTAGTAATTATAGGTAACAACTAAATTCTGTACGATCGTTCATTCCAGTCGGTTTCAAAGTTTCCAATTTAAAAATCAAAAAATTCTCTTGTTATAACATGTTCTTATTATTATCCACCCCTTCTCGTTTTGCCACAATATCTAGGATAGTAAACCTCAATTGACTGATGTTATGAGAAGCCTCACAAAAATGAGCTGCTACTGTGGATTTCATTTGCTTATTCCGAATATTCGATTTGTGCTCATTCAGTCTGGTTTTCATTTTTCTCTCTGTTTTTCCCACGTATCCATGTCCGCAGGGACATTTCAACAGATAAATAACATTCATTGAATCACAGGTGGCTGACAGACGTAGTTTAATCTTGTGTCCTTTACTGGGGTGGGTGATAATGTTCCCTCTTATTATACTGTTGCAGTGACTGCAATTATGGCATGGTAGTTAGTTATTATGGTATTTATGGCATGGTATTTGGCGACCAACATCTGGCCCCAATTCATTGTCAGGCAGAAACGGAAACACTGGTCTGATGCTCCTTTTGATCCTGACCCACTGAGGGTTGTGATTAGCAAAGGACACATGGTGACTGCTCATCGTCCTGGAAAGTCCATCACAAGAGATTAGACTTATTTCAAACACAATCCTCGAGGTTTGTTGACTCCAATCGTTCAGAGTGAGACCCTTCCATCTGGTAGTCAGGATAGCCCAAAGACTGCACCTATGCCTGTGTCACTTGCATCGGCTGCGGATGCCTCTCCTATATCTCCTCAACTCACGCAACAAAATCTGGAAGATTGATTTGAGCACCTCAAAGGCATTTACCCACAGCCCTGTAAAGTACCACACATCAGGGGTTTGACTAATGCATTTTAGTGCTGATGTCCGTCACTGCACTGAAATGCATAAATCACACATTAAAGCTCTCATCTGACCCTGAGATGTTCAAGGCTGCCTGGCTACATTTCACTAAAGTAGCGCGTGCGTTTCCTATTTATGGTGCTGAGATGCTGGCCGCTGCAGAGCTTCTCTAACTAATTCTGTCTAATTTAATTTGGTTGAAGCTTTTATTCGATATGCAAGATATCTTGTAAGCGTACACAAAATACAGCAATTTACAAAACTAGAAAAAGCATTTTTTTTAAAGCAATATTAAATGCACATTTAAGAAAGATAAAAGGACATATAATGCCAGAATAAATTAGCTAAAAATGAATTAAACCGCTATTGACAATCTCTTGCATCGGATCAACCAAAATTGCTTTAAAAATTTGGCTACACCACAAACAATGGGGGGGGAAGTGTCCGTCATTAGGATGCGCAGGGCTACTAGATAGCTACGCGTGCCCATATTGCGACAAAGGGGTTTACGCCAAAAACTCCTGAGTTTAGCATAGTCCGGACATTCGAACAGGATATGCGTAATGGACTCTATCCTAGTGGAACAACATGCACAAAAAGGGGACGTGTGAGCACCTGATTTCCACTTTGACACCAGGGCCCCAACTGGAAGGGAGCCCACTCTGAATTTAAAATACAGTGCTCGATCAACTGGAAGGGTAATTAGGTCCAGGTAAGGCTCGTAAACTACTGCATCTTTTACTGTTAAAAAGGCAACTGTAGATTTACAATGTCCAGAGTTTATAACTAACTGATCCGCAACCCAGTTCCAGTATAGTCTTTTCAGAACCTCTTTTGGTGGAGCCGATCTTGATAACCAACAGTCCCCCAGTCCAAGTTCCTCCAAAAGTTTTTTGGTGTCTCTCAACCACTTAATCTTTGCCCAACCGCCCAGGCTCATTATCTCAGCCAACCCTTCAGCATACGATTTTAGCTCTTCACTCCTCCAGATACGTGTCCATAAGAGGAGTGGGCGAAGCCGGGCTTGGTCTTTAATATTCTTACACCCTGTGTCCAACAGCACAGGAACTGTTGGAGTGCTCGGAGGGATGGCGATTAAGGATTTCAAGAGCTTGCTCTCTGCTGTTGCCAGGGAGTCCAGACAGCAATGCCCCCACAGTTCTGCCCCATACAAGGCTGATGTTACTCCCTTAGCCTTGTAGATGTCAATTGCTGGGGCAAGCGACCTCCTCGGTGATGCTCGGAATTCCCTCAGAAGGGCACCTCCTACTCTCTTATGGTTCAGGACCATCTTGGCAATGTGGGGTGACCAGTTCATGCTATCCGTGATCCTAATTCCAAGGTAATCGAATTTGGATACTTTCTCCAAGGCAACAGAATTGAGAATAGGAGGGCGGCTCAGTTTCCTTGGAGGGTTTAGGATTAAAAACTTAGTTTTGTCCACGTTGATTACTAAGCCCCTTGAAACACAGAAGTTCTGGAAACGGGTTAGCAACTTCTGGAGGCCTTGCGGAGTCTTAGAAATCAAGAGCGTGTCGTCCGCAAAAAGCAGGGTAGGGATCCGCACTCCTCCGAGACAGGGGGCGTCGGCTGGTTCTTGCTGGAGATATTCCACCACCCCATTCACATATAGTGAAAAGAGGGTGGACGCTAGGACGCATCCCTGTCTCACACCCCTAGACACTGGGATTTTCTCTGTTAACTCTCCATTTCTTCCCCAGCGAACCTGAGCAAAGGTGTGGGCGTGAAGGCTAATAAGGAGGGACAAGATGTAAGGAGGCAATCCCAGCCCGTAAAGCACCCTCCATAACTCCTCCCGGGGAACTAGGTCAAAGGCAGTCCTCAGGTCTATAAAAGCCAGATATAGACTGCCTTTGCCTAGCTCCACCACCTTCCAACCAAGGAGTGCTAGCCTAAACACCTGCTCTATCGTCCCCATTCCTGCCCGAAAACCTGCCTGGAAGTCTGATAATATTTTATTTTCCTCCACCCAATGGAGAATCCTACCAAGTATAGCTTTACCTGCTATCTTTTGGGTGGAGTCGATGAGGCTTATGGGGCGATAGTTCCCCAGGATTTCTCTGCATCCTTTTTTATAAATCGGGACCACCACCGCCCCCTTCCAGGAATCGGGCACTGGCCCTCCCTTCATAATGTCATTAAGGAGAGCTGCAATAACCCTTCCCCACGCCACTGAATGAGCCCGCATGAGATCCCCCGGTAGGCCATCTGGACCTGCTGCCTTCCGGGGGGCTACCCACCCAATTACCTTTTCGATCTCTAAAGGTGTAAAGAGATTATAGCCATGGGGTTCAGATACTAGTGGGGGGGATCGCCCTGACATTTAGTTCCCCATCCGCCGGGAGGTATAGAGCCCCAAAGTGTTTTACCCAGCTTTGTGGGGGAATATTACAGGGTCTCATAGCTTCGTCGGGCCTGTTCCGGGAGCCTACAAGGTTCCAAAAGCCCCTTGAATCTTTACTTTTGCTAGCAAGGAGTAGGTCCTCCCAAAATTTCTCTTCCCACTCCATCCTAGCAATTTTAAGGGATCTATTGTAAGCCTTCCTTGCTTCCAGTATATCACTGTGGGATTTGTGTTTCACTGCCTCTACAAGTCTTGATTTGAGTACCCTACATAATTGTGTGAACCAACCATTACCTTGCTTTACACCTCTTTTGTTTCCTGGCTTACTAGAGGGGATGGTAAACACATTTGTCAGAGCCTCTACTAAAGAGACAAAGACCCCACTAGCCCTACCCACCCCTTCCGGGAGAGACCACAGATTTGACACTGCTTGATTCAGAAGGGTTGACATTTCTCCAACCCTTTCCTCTGAGAGGACCAATTTAGCCCATTTTATGCGGCTTCCACAGAGCGAGACTACAGACTCATCAGGGGGAGCTACTGTGGGGTTAATGGGACCCTTTTTAGGAAAACACCACCACTGGGCCATGGTCAAGGAAAGTGGGTTGTGATCACTTTCAATCGTCGGGACCACAACCATATCCCTCACTTGGCTCCAGAGACATATATCTAGTAAGATATAGTCGATTCTAGAAGTGTGTCCTGGTCTATTATATGTATGAGCCCCCCCCCCCTATCTGAATTTGTCCTCCCATTCACTGCCCTTAGGTTTAATTCAAGACTCAAGGAGTATAACTGTAATGCCACCTCTGACCATCTCCTAATGGGTGGAATCTCCAGGGCTGGGATCCCTAACCTAGCATCCTCCTCATCCTGGTCTAGGGCAACATCCGAGCCCAAGGGTTCGAACTTACAGTTCATGTCACCCGCGACCAGGATACACGACTTGTGTGGAGTTGTGCTCAAAAGGGTCTCTAGAAGAGATAATACAGAGGACTTCCTCCCGCCCTTAGTCCCTCTGGCGTACACATTATAGACATTCAGTATTGTTCGTCCCCTGGGGTCTCTTAAAATAATGTTTTGGATATCCGGACAGCCTGTCTGTGACTCCTCTATTCTGCAGTCAAGGGAAGCTGCTACCCATATGAGCAGGCCACCCGAGGGGCGTCCTCTCCCTGATTCCGAGATTAGCGCAGGCACAAAGTAGGAGGAGAATCCCACCCTATGTACCGACTCCAAACTCCAGGTCTCCTGGAAGATGCATATGGCATGCTCATCAACCAAGGCATTCCAGTCTGGGAGGGACAACTTTCTTGCGATCCCTGCGACATTCCAGCTGAAAACCTTAAAGACTCGGTCCGTCACAGCTGATGTGTCGCTGATCGCGAGAACACTACTGTCCGCAGACCTCACAGGAGGAACATGCAAGTTACAATCTAGAGGAATGGGCAGAGAGACTACCAACCCACGGTTGCTTGCAGTTGAGGGTGAAGCTAATCGGGGTGATGGTGCTATCATTGAGCCTATTCTATTGACAGTTGCCATATCTGTAACGGCAATTTCCCTCGTATCGCCCCCCTCCAGTCAGCAACTCCCTGGTCCCCACGGGGGGTTCAGCCCGTTGAACCCAAGACCCCCAACCCAGCGTGGGTCCCAGTTTTGGCCTAAGCCAAGTGTACTAGGACCCTCCCAAGGCGGCATAGCAATTTGCCTGGGGTAAAAAAAGGTTAAGTCCACTACTTTAACCCCTACTGAATCCATGCTTTTTATAGGGCCACAGATGGAGCTCACTACTCTGGGATCTTGGAAGTTTATTATTACACAATCCCCCTCCTGTGTTTTTTTCCCTTGCCCTACCCACCCTACTCTGCGGACACTTAAAATAAGCCCATCCACATCAGTCGGAATTGGCTTATTTGACTTTAGCCAGTGGATACACTTGTTCTTAAGAGACTGGTGGTTCTCCAACTGGTCTTCCTTCAGTGGGGGGACATTTACTAATACGGCAACAAAAGGGTGGCAATCTGGTGGGAGGTTGACAGGGGGGATCCGCCGTGGGAAATTACGGGGAGCCACTGTGGTAACAACTGGGGTTATAGGTTGAGGGGCGGTTTTGGCGACCGTTCCTGTCGCTGTTCCCTTGGCTTTGTCTTGTGTCCCAGGTGCTTGGCTAACTTTAACTTTACCTCTGCTTGTCGGGGCTGCATTTGTGGAATTGGCTTAGATGTAATTTTGGCAACCTCTGTGGGTGTTGTTGTTCCCTTAGGTTGGGGCCCTACTTTGGGTGGGCGAGGAATTTTAGGTACTGGAGCTTGCACTCTGCTAGTTTCAGCCTTATTTGTCCTGTTTGGAGGATTAGAGTCTGCCTGTGATGGCAAGGAAGCTACTGGGGGCACACTCCCCTTTGGTCCCATGTCCTGGTTCTCGCTCACTCTTTTTAGCTGTTTGATTGTAGTTTTAAGTGAGAAAAAAACGTTGAGGGTAGATTGCTCTAGTTTATCTATTCTAGCCCCCAGGCCCTTAACCTGAGTCAGCAAGGGCATCAAGAGACTATTTACCCTCTCCAAAATGCTGTCAATAGTCTTGGGGTCAATAAATGTGGGGACATTATCAGCACTATTACTAGGGGTCGGGCAGTTATTTAAACCCATGTGTGAGTCCACGGAATCCCCCTCCACCCCAGCCTTATCCTCTGGGACCGGCCCCTTTGCGTCTTTCCCGCCCTGCCCAAAAGAGTTTCTTGGTCGTTTGTAGAGCGCGGCCTGTCTCACCAGCCTGCCCTTATTAGGGTTGGCTGCCTTTTTGCTTTTGGCCCTTTTATTCTGCCTACTTGAGTCATGTACAGATGGCGCCCCATCTAGGTTTACTATGATGGGGACGGGTGGTGTTGGCACTGATGACTGAGTTGCACCTATATTTGGGGGCGTAGGTGGTGCAGGGGGAAGTGATGTACTTGAGCCACCCTCTTCCACAACGCCACTAGGAAGAAGCGCAGCCAAATGTTCCAACCTGTCTATATTTTGCCCTATTTCTAACATCTGGGGGGGGGGGGGTCTATAGGGCAGCCCGGGACAACATGGGGGGCAGATTGGACCCGCTCACAAGCCGGTGTCAAGGCCTGGGCTACAGCCCCCAGTGATGAGCGTCTGGAAGGGAGATAGACCTCGGAGAGACGGCGTTCGGACATGGCAATCTCCTTTTCTATAACTGCCGCCACTCTGGTTATAAAGCGGTCCATAGTTCCAATCACTGGGCTCCCACCAGCAGCTCCCCTTTCGCCCTCACTCCTGAGAAATCTACCAGAACGGGTTGACATGGTGAGAGGTACAACTTAAAGAATCACACGCAACCCACCAGGGCCCAGGGCTGGATGAAAGAGACGTGGCCCAGCCCAGCCTCTGTCCGCCCCTGACTGCCCCAGACTGCCCGCCCTTTGCTCGGGCTTCGCTCGGCGTCCCGCTGAGCGTCGTGCAGAACGTGAAGTAGGGACGTTGCAGGCGGGGGGCGTGTCTGGCAGTGGGCGCGTCCGAGCGCACCTGTGGAACGCAGGGACTCCTGGACTTCCGAGTCCCTGCTGCAGGCGCTGTTGGTGTTTTCCTGCTCCTCCCGCTTTCTAGCGCCTCACAAACAGCACTTCCTCGCTGAAGCCGCGAAGCGGCACCCGCAGAGCGGGTGAGGCGAGAGGCAGCGGCAGCACTCGGTCCCAAGGGCAGAGGGCAAGGAGCAACGCAGCAACCTCCGGTAAGCACCCAGGTGTAATTCTGTCATATTTGAGCTGTGCCTGCTTGGGAGGACAGTAGGTTAGTGGAGTCCAATTTCAGGGTTTTGCAGCAGTTTGAGATCTTGTTAATACTTCTTGTTGCTCAAAAGGGTGTCATTTCTGATATGTATCGGTTTTCATGCCCATCATTGCTTGGTTTGACTCCGACGAAAGTGCCACTAAGTGTCACACATTTGGTCACTGAATGTCACTCATTGTTGCATTGGGTTTGATCAATGCTCATCGTTCATGATGTTCACCCCTGGGCGTCATGAACAATGTCATTGATTTTGAATGTTGTGGGATTGGATAGCCTTGGCCGTTATCTTACTACCATATGCTGTTTCTCTCTGCGAGTGACACTATTCTTGCGGTGTTGGCTTGTGGTCCTGTAACTTTGTTTCAATAAAGTTATATTCTTTAAAATACTTCTTGGACTGGTGGATTCCTCGTCACAATCACAACACTCATGAGTACACATAATCCATGGAAATGCCACACAAAAGCAATCTGAAAATGTGTCAGATATGATGTCACTGAAACCCTACAGCTGTAGTCTCTATGGGGCATGTTCTGTAGTCTCTACAGGGCATGTCACGCACAAACTGCATCTATAAAGCAGTGCTAGGCCCTGCTATGACTAGTTAGGCTAACCGTTACCCAATGCTCGTTTTCATTCGTCGTCTACGAATTCAAAAAATGATGCGACCCAATCCCTTTTAAGGTCACGATTCGTAAACCGAGCTAACATTCCCCCCTATCTACGAACGCTACGTCACTACCACCCTGGCCAATCCTGACACCGCTGGGGCTCAGCCAGCCAATACAGGGCGGCGCCAGCTGCTGAGCAGGCGGCTGCGTTTCAAAGCGCCCACTATATCACACAAAGCACTCGGCGTCGTCGAGTGAGTCGATTTTGTACCTGGCGTGGCCAAAGGGGGAGGCGATGGGATAAGAGAAGGCAGGAATAGAACTCACCCTCCCAGCTCCACACTCTGCTCCCCTCTCACCGGCAGGCTGGCGCTCCGACAGGAGGGAGAGCGCAGGGAGCGCCGCGTCCGCGCCACCCAGCGGCTGCGCTGCGCCGACATGGAGCACGAGAAGGTGGTGTACTCTCGCTCGCAGCCGCTCTACGCCCAGCCCGCCCTGGAGAGCGCCTTCGAAGTCTTCATGCCGAAATCCAAGGACTTCATGAGCTCGGACACGGAGCTCTGGAACTTCCTCTGCAGCCTGCGGCACGAGTTCTCGCCGGTCATCCTGCGCAGCAAGGACGTCTACGGCTACTCCTCGTGCCGCGCACTGGTGCCCCAGCCCGGGGATGCCGCCGCCCGCTCTCGCGCCTCCAAGACCGGCTCCGCCGGACCGGCCAAGCCCCCCGCCAAGAGGAAGCGGGGCTATTGCAAGTGGGCGCCCAGAAAGCGGCGGCGAGCCGGCCGCGGGGCGGGCAGCACCAGCAGCGGCGGCGACGAGCACGAGACGAGCAGCACCAGCAGCGGCGGCAGCTGCAGCACCGGGAGCTGCAGCAGCGGCCGTAGCAGCCCGCTGACCCCCGCCACCTACCTGCACCTGGGCCGCTCCCTGGAAGAGATCTGGGAGGCGGCCACTCCGCGCCTGCTGGCCAGCTTCCCCCGCATCTGCGTGCGGGACGTGTCGTGCGAGAGCAGCCTGGCGGCTGCACGGCGCCAGGCACAGCACATCCTGCGGGTCAACCTGGAGCCCGTGGTGCGCATCCGCCGCTTCCCCGTGGCCTGCCTCTAGCGCTGCGAAGGGCTGTTCACACACCTGAACCGCACTTTACTGACCGTCCTCCGAGCCCTACCTCATGGCCCTGGCATCCAAAGACAGCCCTCCTGCCGACCGTAAACCCCGACCTCACTGTTCTATATCGGTTGGGTTGACTTTTGCACTAAATGTACAGCCAGCACCGCAGTCTTCTTTAGTACGGCTTATCCACTGTCTTCCTGGGTCAAACTTGCCCCGCACTCGGAGGGTGAGGAACTTAAAGCTAGATGTGAATGGCTGGGGTTGAAGCTCGTGGACACTTTTTTTTCTTCGTTCATTTGGGCCCTTGTTGACTTTTTGTATCTAAGAACAATGTTACTTTTTAGGAACGCGTCTGGGATGAGTATTAGAACAACGAAAAATCCAACGTGGCATTTAGCCTGGCTTCGGAATTCCAGCTCGATGGAGTGTTGTAGCATTTGCACGTGTTCTCCCGTATCCTCCCTGGGATCTTGGGGGTGGGGGTCACATTTACACATTCGATAACGTTGCCCACAACTTTCAGCGGGCTAAAAACACAATGAGTTGAGAGACCGTATTCGATGGGCCACATCAGGCTCGCTGGAATGTACAGACTTTGGTGCTACCTACTGGTGTAGAGCTGAAACGGCCACGCGGGCTCTTTCCACGTGGATTTGTGATGCAAGTGCCTTTAAATGCTAGATCCAGAATCTTGAGTTACAGCCAGCATTTTTATGCAGCTCTGGCAACAATATTTTTAGGTTTGGTACCAAAACACATGGATATCGGAACTATTTACGCAGCGTTTCTTACAATGTAATGGCATAGCAGTATTTTCTTTTCCGTAAAAAATACAACTTTGTGACCCGAGATTACTTTGGAGAAGTGTCTAGGACTATAATAAAGAGTTTGGCACAGAGAAACTTTCCGCTTGGAGATGTGGAGTTGCAACATCCAATCCACGTTAGAAGTAGAGCCTGAAGTTTTAATGCTACAATGTAGTAGTGTACAGTACATTGAGAACCAGTTAATGGGCTTGTATCCGCTATACATTTTTTATGTGTAGATTTTTTCTTTTTTTTTTATAATCTAATTTCCCCTCAAAGCCACATTTAAGGTATCTCTTGTCCAACTAAGTTTACATTCTTCGTATATTGAGTACAAACTAATTGAACTCCCACCAGATACTTGAAATTTAATTTTCGAGCTATGTGATTTCATAACAATTGTATACATGTAAGAATGCATATGCAACTTTGATTTATTTTAACTTATTTTGAATGTAAATAAATATGCTGGAACTTCAATCATAAAAGGGTTTTCTAACCCACTGGAACTCATATTTGTTTAGTAACAAGTGCATCGTTTGGCCTGTTGTTAGGCCGAATCTTAAACTGTTATTCCTCAATTTACAGTGCATTGCATAAAATACCTATTCGCTGCTATGTTTTTTTATTTCACAAATTTTTATTAAGAAAAGTGTATATACATACAGTACAGTTGTGCTGCCGTGGAGCAGTCGTTGTAGGAAGGTTGGTGCAGCTGAATTATTTGAGCTGGCGATGTTTTTCCACATTTCAGTTTAATTTTTAAACGCTCGGGCTGAGCTTTGTCCATGTTTTCTTCCAGCACGTTGCCGGGTATCCGCTTTCTTTTTAAAATTATAATGCAGAATGATAGCTTCAAAATAACGCTTCTCCAATGGTCTTCAGTTTCTTGGTAGTCACTTAGGGAGCAAGATTTTCGTTATGTGCATTTGTGTCTTAAATGAGATTTGTGACGTAATGTAAAAGGTGAATAGTTCATAGAAAGCATGATAAAATGAAAAGCAAGTTATCGAATAAAGCAGTTGCATAGCCCTTACACGAGGAGGCTTTGCGGTAAAAGGAGTTTTGCTTTTCAAGTGCTCTCCATCAGTCCATAGTTAAAAATGCATGCTTCACCTGCTGGTTTTTTTTTTTATCTCTAGTTTTCACCTGCATGTACATGTCTGCCATTTGGGGGTGAGCATGACTGGGTCAGTACTTTTGGGTTTTCAAAGAGCATTCCTATCAACATGTTAAGTTCCACTTTCCCTTTTCAAGGCTTGGACCTACAATTCCCGGCATGCTTAGTAGTGTTGGCTGGAATCGCCGAAAATGATGGCGCAAGCTGAAATCTTATCAAAGGTCATTTTTTTTTTCCTGCAGATAAAAGCAAACAAGCACTTACAATGCAATGGGTCTTGCGTTTGCTGGTGTTGTAGAAAACAAATGAAGTGCCATTATATTTGTATAGCACTTGCCAATTGTATAAAAAAGCAAAAATCATTGTTAGTTTCAACACCAACTGCTCTGACTTTAACAAATGCGAGGCCTATTGCATTGGAAATGCAATCGGTGTAATTTGTTGCAATGTTTTTTTAATCTAACCTTGTTGCAGTACATATGTGTACAAAATGGTCACATGGTACTGTACTCTGCAAATTACCGCAAGTACATGCAAGTAGCTATGTCCAGAAATACGATTAGTAGCTTTGTAATATGACATTAATTCCAGATTAGGTTGTACTCTGGCGCGGATGACCAGACATTTATAGAAGGTCTCGTTTAAATGTGTGATGTGCTAGAGGGTAACGCAACCACTGCCAGTCTTTCTTGGGACCAAGAATGTGTCCTGCCTGAAGCCTTTTAAGAAATTAGTGCTCGGAGGTTATTATTAACCTAGGGTGTAACAGGGAGAGTCTTCATTGGAGGTTACAAGAAGAGACAAGGCGGTGCTATTGAGGACTACTAAGCTTATTAATCAATGAAAAGCTGCCAATTACAAAGATGGCCAGATTTTTATGCCCATATCCCGAATACATGTCTCGAACTGACAGTGCATGCCCTCCCTAGGCGAAATTAAAGTACATTTCGTCTCTGCCAAGCTGGTGGCTGGCCTGTGGTGCGTACGATTTTGGGTTTAGGTTTCTCTGATTCGGAGATTGTAAGTGTACTCCATCAGTAGTTTGCCAAGTCTTGTGTGAGGTTTTTAATTTATCTGAAAGTTAGCATGCATTTTATCTATGAGCTAGCTTACAAGACATTCCATGTTAGAAATGCAAAACAAAACTGGACAGGATGTGTTAATTACGCCAGATGAGTAACATGTATTCTTGGTATCTACAGCTGGCCAGCCCATTCCAGAGCTGCCATATCTCGTGCTATTCGGCCAGCTCTTGCCTTTAACCAACAGCAGTTTGTGTGTTGGGATTTCAGATCTATACGTTTACCACAGAAATAACAAGTACCCTAACACTTAGTAAAAAAAAAGGCAACATTGGACAAAGGTGTCACATGTGAATATACTTGGCTGCTGTGCTGTCATGCCACAACCCTCCGTATACTGCATTTATGTTCAGCTATAACTGGAGCCACTGGAGTTGTCATTTTGCATACACTCAGTTTTTAACAAGATCGTTTCTAGCTCACAAGGATCACATGTTACTTGGGTGCTGCCATATGTGTTTCAACAAATTTAGCTGGTCGCTTTTCAGGGCTATGGGTATGCCAAATCATATCTGTGTTGGAGCGAAGTCCCAGAAATACTGATGAATGTGAGGTGAAGGGCATCGTTGTGGCAGAAAGGCATCTTTTATGTCAAATGCCACAAATAAATGAACAATAACGGCACATTCATAAGTTGCGCAGTAGTTGGGTAAAAGGGGGTATAGCATGAATTGGAAAGCACAAAACCAGTCTTACACATGGAGAGGGCGTCTCTGGATGAAAACATTTATCTAGTACTAGGACATACTCTGGTTGCAATATCTGGAAAGTGAAGTTTTCATAGAGCAGTGGCAGCCCCAACAAATTTTCCACCAATGTTACCACTACTTCCACCATCACAAGTGTCATTAACACTCACCATCCACACTGCCTCCATCACCAGTATTCCCACCAAAGCCCTTACATGATTTGCTTGTGCTAGGTGGAACATGTAATTTGTTCATCAATACGGGTGTCCAATATTGGATGGCGCTGGGGGAAGTCTTCTTGCCGGCACAGATGATGGCTGTATGTCTTTTGGGACTATATCTCAAGAATTTTAACTAAGATAATAAACAATAATTGGGGTTAGAACCCTTTTTAAAGCACCACCAATTCTATCAAACCCCTTACCAACTTAGAAAAGCCTTTTCAATTTGACTGAACTAGCCACCAAATTATTCCCATAACCCAAGTACTGCTAGAGCCTTTGCCCCCACTCTCATTGCTGTGCCTTCTGGCACCGCCCACTCTGTGCCTTCTTGCCCACCTGCACTCCCATTGACACGGAATAGGTCTTGAGTAAATGAGAGTCCTATTGCATTGCAAATGCTGGGTAGAAGGAAACTTGTGGCTCCCTGCAGATTCTAGAACTTTTCATCACAGAAATATGAAGAATAAGTGTTTAGACAAAGTTTGAGGATCACAAGGGACTCAGTAAAAATTTTTTTTTAAAAAGGAACCTGGTGATATCCACACTAGATTCTCAAGGTCTTTAGTTCCCACATTGGTAAAATATAATGCATGCATGCCATGACTTTAAAAAAAAAAGATTTTAGTTAAAACAGCGCCAATAAACCTCAATCTCCAACTCTGGATGTTTGGTCACCCTGGATGGGGTGAAAGTCACACTGACCGTAATAAAGCACAGTCAGATAGTCACCAGGATAGGCCCACTGAAGTTATCACAAAGTCTGTGGAAAGACTCATGTACCCTTTGGGAGAGGCCGCATGGAGAGTGTTGCAGGAGGTTGCCAGCATAGTGGAAAGAGCTGGGTAGGTTCACTGGATCTTCGTGGTGGCGGTCCCATTGAGCAGTTGATGCTTTAATGTAAAGAATCATGGTGGCAGACCTTTGCTCTAAATTGCAGTGCGAGCAGTGACATGGTGTGAACTGGCCCTTTCACAGGTTGATTTTTTAATCTTTGAGGACCGGAAGGGTACCACTTGGGGGTCGGTAACTCACTTCTGCTGGATCCAGGTGCTGGTGCAGGATGTTGGGGAGCCTTTTATGTCTCTGAGGCTCGGATAAGGAGGCCAGCAGTTTAGCACTTGGAGTCACTCTGGTAGCCGTGGGATCAGGATGAAGTTGCAGGTCAGAAAGGCAGCAGCATGGCAATTCAGTGCCAGTCCTTTCAGCAGCACAGCTGTCCTTGCTGGCAGAGTATCCACAGGTCCAGAAGTGTACTGAAGAGTGGGTCTGTGGTGGAGGGAATTTCCTGACTCCCCTAACGTGGATCCAAGCTGGCTGCAGTGACAATGAAGGGTTGTTTGGCCCTTTGTGGGAAGGCAGAGCACAAGCTATAAAGTGTTAGTGGCGCTGTGCTCGGCTTACCTCTCCCATCCTGCCAGCAGAGGGCTCATTGATGAACATCTAATTCCTCTATTGTGTGACTGTGGGAGGAATTCACAAAGTCTCTCAGCTAAACCCAATCATGTGACCCCCAGACAGGCTGCAGGCACAAAGGACTATAGGCTAGAAAAGAGTGCTCCAGCACTTTAGCACTGGTAAAAAGCACAGTCCTAAACAAAATTCAGCAAAGATGGGAGGACGTAAGGTAAAAAAAAATCTGGAGATGACTGCAGACAAGGCCAAGTTAAACATACTTTCTTGGGGAAGCAGCATTAAAATGCGGTCTAAACCACACATGCTGTTTTAATGCAAGCATTAGCACGTTTAACTTTACCACACATGCTATTACAACGCATATTCCTTTATCACACATGCCTTTACAATGATTTCCGTTGTAAAGGCATATGTGTGGCAAAGGCAGCCCGCGCTCTAGATCCGGAGTGAATGGGTGGGAGGTTGTTAGAGACTTCCTGCTCAGGCAAGAATGGAAGGAAATGCTTGGTGAGTCATTTTTTTCTGTTTTTAGGGCTGAGGTCCAGGTACTTTTCATGGCTTGGGATTGGGTTTTAAGGCTCTGGCATGGGTTGGTGGTAGCTTATAGGGTTGGGGGCTGTTTTTAGGGCAGGGGTTGGGTGCTTTTAGGGCTGGATCTGGGTTTTGGGGCTCAGGGTGGGAGGTTGTTGTTCTTTTAAGGGCTGAGGCCGGTTTTAGGGCTCTGGGTAAGGGGCTGTTTTCTTTTATTTAGGGCTGAGGGTCAGTTTCAGGGCAGGGGCCGGGATCGTTGTCAGGGCTGGAGGTCGTGTTTTAGGGCTCAGCGCGAGGAGGCTGAGATATGACCGTTACCATGAATAGCCCTTTACCAATCTTTTTATTTTTTTTGTTCCTCATCTCCACCATGGTACTAATCTGTCGAACCAATGGACAGGGAAGACTGGCTCAAAGTGAAACTGACAAGCTGTCTCAGTCAAAGACCGGTAGGGGTATTCAATTCAATTTTATTGAGTATATGATTTGGAACTCCATTGAGATCCACATATAACAAGGTAACAAAAGAGCAGTATGAGAATAAAACAACATATTAAACCAGCTTATTACTGACATGGTATTACAAATTTTTATGCAAATCATTTAATACAATTCTAAAAAGCATTAAAAAAAGTTAAAAATTCTATTGCAAAACATTTCATTGGGAGGACAGAAAATAGCATCAATGAGAGACCTAGCCGATAAAATGCCCAATTGTATGCATACTGGTCTCACCCACGAACGACGATAAGCCATTAGGGCAGGACAAACTAACAAAACATGTACAGTATCTTGGACCGAATTATTACAGAAACTGCATATGTTGGTTATACCGTACCATTTGGCCAACAACTTATTCAAAGGAAGGAGATCCTTCCTTAAAAGTAGCCAAAAATGGCGCAAACCATGGGGCATGTTCCAAGAGGCATAAGGTTGTAATTGTCTAAATAGATATGAATTAACAACTTGAGTGACCCCCTTCTTTAAAATAGTAGAGTTGCGATCCCTTTCGAAGCTTAACTTCCATGTTGCCCGTTTGAATGTAGTTTTTAGCTGTTGCACAGAAAGGTCAACAAGCATTTACAATGCAATGGTTTTGCCTTTGTTAAAGTTAGAGCTATTGGCATTGCTCTTGACATTATTTTTATTTATGTTTTTTTTTAACATAAATAAATGGCATTGTCATTTACAATGCCACTAGCTTTATCTATCGCAAATGACAAACACACACAGAGCCCCCCACACACAGAGCCCCCCACACACACAGCCACACAGAGCCCCCCACACACACAGCCACACAAAGCTTCCTACACACAGAGCCCTCCACACACACCAACACAGCACAAGCAGGCAACAGGGGCACAAGCAGGCAACAGGGGCACACAGAGGCACAAGCAGGCAACAGGGGCACACAGAGGCACAAGCAGACAACAGGGGCACACGCAACAGGGGCACGAAAACGGAGGCACAAGCGGGCAACAGGGGCACGAAAACGGAGGCACAAGCAGGCAACAGGGGCACGAAAACGGAGGCACAAGCAGGCAAAAACGGAGGCACAAGCAGGCAACAGGGGCACGAAAACGGAAGCTCAAGCAGGCAACAGGGGCACACGGAGGCACAAGCAGGCAACAGGGGCACACGCAACAGGGGCACACGGAGGCACAAGCAGGCAACAGGGGCACGAAAACAGGCACAAGCAGGCAACAGGGGCACGAAAACAGGCACAAGCAGGCAACAGGGGCACGAAAACTGAGGCACAAGCAGGCGACAGGAGCACAAGGAGGCACCAGCAGGCAGTGTCATAAGATGACATGCTGATCAGTATGTTAAATTAAGTATATAAAAAGGTATTTGCATGCAACAAATGTACTACAATAAAAGCCTCATGGGCACAGTTCACAAACGTGTTTCAAAACAAGCACCTCAAACAAATGGGTCTTGGCCACACAAATTAGCAATTGGCACAAAACGCTAGATTAGACAATAGGGCTTTGGAGAATGGGAAATTTTTTTTTTTAATGTGCCCCTGAAAGGACATCACAAAACTTGGTAGTGAAAGAATGCGCATGCTTCAAAAAAATAGGGAAACATTGGAAACCTAGAGTAGCTAGAGTAGAAAATAACTACAACATGTTTTAACAATATAGAATTTGCTTGAAGAGAAGTGCACCTTGATGACAAGGAGTTGGTGGGGTATCCTACACTTACCTCACCTTGTTAATGGCCTTGGTTCAAGAGTTCTAGCTAATTAAAGCATAGTTCTGATAGACAAACGACAATGATCTTAAAGACTAAATACAAGCATTAGTTCCTCAATGGAGAGTGGGAGCCAGGGGGATCCATGACAAGCAAGGGATGTCAGACTAAACTGGCAGCTGAATACCAGTACACTTCAAAATGTAGACACCACATAATTCCCTGTCCTCTTCCATCTCAGTCTACTGAAGTGTGTACAAATGCAGATTTCATATTCAAAAGGAGCAACGAATTATTAGAAAAAACAAGAGACTTGGACCACTTCCTAATCAGAAGTGATCCTCAAATGTTGAGGCTCTGTGGGTAGATAAGGACAGCCAGCAGAAGCTACCACAAAGGAAGGAACATCATAACAGTTATTTCAAAGCCAAAGATGATATAGCAGCCTTTTAAGAGCCAACCACAAAATCTGAAAACTGGTGAGAGGAGAGAGTGGAGCAGAATGCAAACATCATTAAAAATAGCAAGGCATCAGAAGGGCCAATGTCTCAATAACTACATATACATTGAAAATGTTTTCTGCTATTTATACACCAAAGGAAATGTAGCTCAAAACAAATGTGACCAACTACAGTAGTTATATTATAGGCATTGTCTACTTTCTACAATTTTCCCACACACCATCTTCAATGGAATATTGCCAAGTGGCTGTTCAGTCCCAATTAAAAGCCAGTATGGTTGGAATGGGTGAACATGTTAACTAGAGAAGAACGGCACAGTGAAAGTAAACACCATAGTGCCCAGTCTCCAGCTTGTTTAATGTTTTACCATAATTATGCAGGAGTGTAATCAACAACTATGGCAATGCCAAAGGAGCAGAAAAAAAAGAAGATTTCGTACTACTTGACTAAAACTAAAGGGAGTATCAAAGGTCCGAAAAGTTGAACTCCACAGTGCAAAATCATGGCTAACTTCCTGAAACGCAGGAGGCGCTTCTTAAGAGCTGGTGAAATTAACAACAGAACCAATTCTACATTTCTACCCCTTCTTACAACCAAGGCAGCATATATTTAACAACGCATCACAAAATAACTTTTACTGACCAAATAGTTTAAAGAAGTGCTGCTAACACTTATGGCGACAGCATGCCCCGCAATTCTAATTAGCAGAATCACCCAGTCTTTATTTTCTCTAAGGTTTCTTTATCACTTGTATCCACGTTTTAAAGTGGAAAAATTACACTTTGTGGCGGCTGTCTTTCTCCAATCATTTCTGACTTATTTCAAAAGGAAGAGAGTTATGTGTGTGTATGCACTGGTATGCGTACTCTACGTAATTTGTGCGTCTTTCACTTTAAATGATTGAGATCGAGAGAGACATCATCATAATCTAACTGACAAAGAGCCATGGATTTAGATACTGCACGGAGGAAATAGCAACGCAAACCTCTAGGGCATCAAAAGATTGGGCTTGGACACCCAAAATATTGCATAGCAAAGGGAGGTTAAACTCCTAGCACAGGAAACTACCTGATTGGGCTTAGTAATCCACAGAATCACAAACCAAACTGCTAGTGCAGGGGGGAAAGGAAGCAGACAAGATCCTGGATTAGAATACACTGGAATGCGGGTGGGCCTCAAATATGTAATAGCAAACAAAGAAGGAATGGGATTCTTACAAACAGGTGACATTTTCTGCTTACAGGAAAAATGGCTGACCGCACCCAGCTCTCTTGAAGGCTTCCAGCCAATCCATACATTGGCTCATAAGAAGAACCTTTTTGGAAGACCCATTGCTGACCCTTGGTCTTCACAAAATGTAATCTGCAAGTATGTGTCGAGGAATAGTGCACGCACTCGCATGATGCACAGATCCTTAGCATAAAAGGCATAACAATAGAGGGAACATCAAATACAATCATAGTAAATCTTTGTTAATCCAAAAAGGAAGACAAAATCATCAAACCATAAGATGATCACCGATCGAATCAAAGAATACCTCTACGAGCACCCTGGGCATGGGTGCACTGTGGCCGGAGATTTTAACATGAGAAATGTGTGGCCTTGAGTCAGGCCAAGGGGAGCGGGGACGGAATATCTTAGAAGCTTGTATCAACGAATTCGAGCTGGGGTCTGCAGACTGAACAGGGTCTTTGCAAAACAAAGCCCACTTTTAAATATCTCTACATGGGACTACATGTTCCTAAGCAAAGTACTCCTAAGGAGGTGTGTAAATTACGAAGTCCAACACACCACTGCGAGTGACCACCACCCATTATAGATTCTGGTGAACACAAGTGCCACAATGCATGACGAACATACTCCTGCTGGCCAACTACTCCCCACAAATACCAGCCCATCAATAAAAAGAATTAAATGGGGCGCTGCTTGCATGAGAGATGCATCCAATCCAGAAAATTATAGGCAGATTGTCTTGTTGAATGTTGACTGCAAGGAATTCGTGAAAGTGCTCTTGAATGAGCTAGCAGCCTGGATAAATGAAAAATCATACCGGCACCGGCAGCCTCACTGTGATGCAGGCGTTTGTTTACACGCGTGACTGAGGGGAGGAGCTGTGTCGTCACAGAAGACGGCCGGAGCAGGAAGGCGATGCAGCAGAGCAGATTAACGGGCATTGTAGAGCGGGAAAGGGGGCCCGGAGACACGGGGGGCGGGAACGGGCATTGTAGAGCGGGAAAGGGGGCCCGGAGACACGGGGGGCGGGAACGGGCATTGTAGAGCGGGAAAGGGGGCCCGGAGACACGGAGAGCGGGAGGGGGGCGGGAACGGGCATTGTAGAGGAAAGCACGGTCACCAGCGGGAGGGGGGCGGGAACGGGGACGGGAGACGCTGCGAGCAGGAGAGGGGGTGGGAACAGCGGGAAATTAAAGCAAGCACTCACCTGGACTTCTTCCGGGTGCCTTCAATGCCGGACCGGATTCGGGGGCGTTCCCGGCTTTCGGCTGACGTCGCGTGACGTCGGCAAAAGCCAAAGAATCTCGGGAACGCCCCCGAGTCTGGTCCGGCATTGACAGACAGGCCCCTCGTCCAATGGCTAGGCTCCATTTATGGAGCCAGCCAATGAATGACGAGGGCCGACCCAAACCCGCACTACAGTTCTCATTAGGTTTTCGCCTGCGCGAAAAAGCTGCGCAGAGCGCAGCTTTCGCCAGGCAAAACCTAAAAAGGGTTGCTTCCTCCAGATCCAAGAGTGTAATAGCCTTCCTAAAGTTCTTTGAGTAACGAATACTCTTTTAGGGGGCCCATTAACTCTTTTTTAATGAGAGATTTTAGAGTGGCTGGATTTCCTTTAATCAAACAGGCAACCCAGCGAATAACTCCTGCCAAACCCTGTACCCAGCTACTTTTTAAGCCGAATTCTAATCGAAGGGATGCTGCAGTGCAACTGTTATTGACTGAAGTTAGATTTCTCAAGAGGGAACCCTCCGTAATGTCCAAAAAACCCCATTCACCTAAATCAATGAGTTCTATACCGTAGAGCAAGGTTGCAGGGGTTTTTGCCCGGAATGCCTCTAAAAGATGCACAAAGTGTCTTTTACCGGTTGATTTATATAAGGCTCTCAGCCCATTTCCCTGCCACTTTGCTTTGCGAGAACTGTTATCTGTATGGGGTTTATTACTTAAGTTGCTACTAACTATTTTACCTAAAAATACATATGATTGTACACTTTCCAATTTTTGACCTCCCAACTAATGTGACCCAATTTCTGTTTTTTCCTCCCCTCCATACACATTACCTTGCTCTTAGAAATATTTATTTTCAGATAGTGTGCTTCGGAGAATACGTGTAGGGCATGCAGACGATTATTAAGGCCTTTCGGGGTAAGGTCTAAGACTAATATGTCATCTGCATACATTAAACAAGAAATGTATGTGTCTCCCAAGCGTGGAGCAATTCCTTCACAGAGGGATATAGTGCGGGGAAGGTCACTAACATAAAGGGAAAACAAAAGGGGAGCTAATAGACAGCCCTGTTTGAGACCATTGGCAGAGGGGATGGGCTGGGATAGACACCTTTCTCCCCCCAATAGTACTCTACACCAAGTATTGTCATGCAAGTCCTGTACCAAGTCTAGAAGCCTGGGTGGCATTCCGAGAGCAGATAGTTTTTTCCACAGCAGTTGTCGGTCGACCTTATCGAAGCTGTGGAAAAATCTATAAATGCCACATAGACTCTATATATTAAACAATCTCAGGGGGCTTGGGAGTATTCTAGCAGCCTTTTTCTTATTAGATTTTTTAGCCACCGCTATTACTGCCTTCATAAACAAAGAAAAGTTTTCAATTTCCAAACCGTACCAGGAAGGAAGATCATTTATTGCTACATCGAGCATTCCCTCCAAATTTCGTTGAGCTCTTGCATTCCAATGACACCTTCCTGATTTAACGCCAAAGTTTACCCATTCACTATTTAAAGACCACTGATCACATTTAAGGGGCTTTACATTCACAAAGAAAAAGTATTTTGTGGTCACTGAACGGCGTTTCAATAATACTGAGATCCTTCAGTAGCTCAAATGAGTGAGTCCCCACTATTACATAGTCCAAAATCGATTCACCCTGATAGGATTTATGCGTGAAGTTGGCAGGGGAATCCGAGGGGAGTCTCCCATTTGCAATAATCCCATCCATATCTGCCAGCTCATTTAGGAGTAACTTCCCTCGTTTATTTGTTTTAATATTTTCAGGGAATGATGCCGGAGGAATATGGAGAGTTTCTTCTTTGAATTTATCACAAAATAAATTCATGCTTAGATTGGAAATTTTGCAATTTAAGTCCCCTACTAGGATTATGGCAATCGTGGGGTACGTCTATCCCTCTGCTCTGGAGATCTTCAGAACGTTGCAGGATTAAATTTGCTACTAGCTTAGACTGGAACTTCACCCTAGTTATCATCCCTATCTCGGACTTTAATATTAATACCCTGTCTAAATCAGCAGATTGTATTAGTGTCAAATTAGCCGATTCTTGGAAGTATTTAAGTAAAAGAGATCTATTCAAAGTGCATTCAGCATCAAAAAGGGGGGAGAATTCTAACCACATGGTGTCAATGCTTTTCTCCTTAATTTCTTTTAACGAAATGCCTCGTGAGACTGCTCCCGCAAAGGATGTTGCTAAGGGATTGAGAATTGGAATTACATGTCCGGGGGGGTTGTGCTTCTGTCCCAGAGGTATCGAGCTAATAGTTCCAATTGTATCCCTATTAACATCAACTGGTTGGCAAAGGCTATTTGTGACGGTTGTTATAGGAAGGAAGGGAAAGGGAGTAACTGTTGAAGGTGCAGCCGAGGGCGGGGAAATGATATTTTCCATTATGTTCTTGTTATCATTTTCAGCTGCCACCTGGGGTGTTTGGCGTACCTCTTTATTCGTAGAGGAATTAAGGAGTTTTCCAAAAAGGATTTTCCTCCGCCTATTTTTTTCTATCCGTCTTATTAATTTCCTCTTATTCCTCCCATTCCGTTTAGGTTTCTCTAGATTCCCTTTGTTACTATTCTCCTCTAAGACAACTGCCTCCCTATCTCCCACTCCTTGTTGCCTCTTAAAGATCGGAAAAGATCATTCCCAGTTATTGGGGGGACTCCCCTAAGAACTTTATTTCAGAATCAATATCTATTGAGCAATTTATGGTAGGAGTTGGATGAATAGAGCTTGAGTTGGCTTCCTCTTTTACCATTTTTGGGTCATCTTTGGCTATAGGAAACAGATCCTTTATAACTACCTCATCTCGTGCCGTAGGGGCCTGCTCCTTTTGGACTACGTCCTGTACAATGTCCTTCTCATGTCGATTGCCCAACAAAACTTTCAGGATTTGGGTCACTGTATCTAATACACAATCGGAGCCCCCCACAAATTTTTCTAGTAATTGCAAAATAGACGACAATAGGTATTCTAATGCGGAGAGAGAATCGGAAACAGGTTTGTCCATCCCATGGGGTCGAAGTGCGTTTATCCCAGTTAGATTTAGGTTGGGACTCATTGAAAAATTTGAGTGTGAGGTCTTAGAGGGGGTACTACTATAAAGATGGAGGCCTACATGGGTTGATGTTGCCGGTGTTTTTAGGTCAATCTGAACCATGTCTAGATCAGTATCTATGTATCTTCGACATAGTTCCCTATCTAGGACCATAGGAGACAGGCCATTATTGAGAGAGCCTCTCAATGGTGAGGCATCCAATGAGGGGTGGTTATCATCATGGGGGATTTTCACATTGTGCAAAAGATCATGTTCTATCTCTTTCCTTGTTTTTATAATAACTTCTGGAACTAGATCAATATTTTTTTCCTTTGTGGAGAACAGAGGAGGCGAAAAACTATACTCAGGGGGTGTAGGTTTTGCTCTTACTGCGACAGAACAATTATCCACGTTTTCCTTTCTGTTTATAGGCACCACTCCCTTTGTATTAGATAGCATATCTGAATGATTTGCTTCAGAAGTCTTGATATCCTCAGATATGGTATCCACCATTGTGGCTTTATTCTTACCCCTTTCCCAAAGGTTGAAAAGCTGACAAGTGCCTTTCAAATGGGCAGCCTGGCTAGTCTTATTTCGAAGGGGGTTAGATTTGGTTTTTGAGCATGACCTTCCTACTAATATTCTCCCAGACCTTAATTTTTTTGCCATCATCTCACTCAATGGAAGCAATTAAAAAATAATTAAGGAAACGTATTGTTCAACATACATAAAATACAATACTACCCCTTTGATCGTATAGATTAAAATGATAACAGAAGAAAGAAAAACAATCAGACTATATCAACACAACACATATAGGGATCGTGATCCCCCTTATTCTTTGCCCATAGAGGGCATAGGAGTTGAAAAAGAGGGCCCCTTCCCAACGTCCATGGAGACCAAAGTCAAGAACGACCCTAATTCCCCTCCAAAAGCTTCGTTGGGTGATGCAACAGTATTAAAACCCCCTCAGAGTCACTACCCCCTTCCCAGGGACCTGGGCGATTCAGCGGCGGCTCGTATACCACCACCAGCTGACCCCCGTCTGGATACCGGGAAAGGGGAGGGGCAGGGGGGCTGTGGACAAATAATTTATAAATACCGTATGACCCGCTATGTGAGATGAATATGTTGTGTTGGGATGTTAGGGGACTGGCCTAGCCTAGCCTTCTCGTGCCTCTGAGGGCCTCAGAGGGCCCGCCCTTGTCCCGGGCTTCTCCCGGCGCTCTCCCGCACAGCGGGGCGATTCCAATATGTTTATAGAAGCTGAAAATAGGGGAGGAGCCGGCAGGGAGAGCTGCCCAGGTGTGTGCGATGAGGGCAGGCGGGCGCTCCAGGGACTGGTAGTCCTGCGCCTTCGCTCGCAGCCCTGCCGGTTCAAATATCCCCTCTGCTGACAAATGTTTGTAGGAAAGAGCCCAAGCGACGCGGGACCCGCGAAGCGGGTACCGCTAGTTGCTGTTTGAAGGCGGTGAAGGCGGTGGGCAAAAGGAACAACAATCAGCTGCTGCTGGAAAGCTACTGCCAGTGTTTTTATCCACAAGGTAACCACAGAGTGTCCCGGCGATGCTCCGATTGAGCTGCCTTTTCAGAAGACCAAGGGGGAGAAGCCGGCAGGGAGAGCTGCCCAGGTGTGTTCGATGAGGGCGGGCGCTCCTGGGACTGGTAGTCCTGCGCCTCCGCTCGCTCGCAGCCCTGCCGGTTCAAATATCCCCTCTGCTGGCAAATGTTTGTAGGAAAGAGCCCACGCGACGCGGGACCCGCGAAGCGGGTACCGCTAGTTGCTGTTTGAAGGCGATGAAGGCGGTGGGAAAAAGTAACAACAATCAGCTGCTGCTGGAAAGCTACTGCCAGTGTTTTTATCCACAAGGTAACCACAGAGTGTCCCGGCGATGCTCCGATTGAGCTGCCTTTTCAGAAGACCAAGGGGGAGGAGCCGGCAGGGAGCCCCGTCTATCTCCTCCAAGATTAGGTTGTAGAAAAAGGAAACCTCTTTGGTTCCTGGTGTTTTATCTAGTAGAGAAGATTCCAATTGACTACTTCCCCCTATGGGCATTTGGGCACGACGAGGAGCCCCAGATGATTGTGCTTGCGCCCAACTTGAAATTTGTAAAAACTTCAATCTGGAAAGATTGGGGCCCACCTTACTTGCTAGATGTTCCCAGGAAAGCATGTCCCCTTCCACAAACAGGTCACCCCAAGTTGAGATGCCGGCGTCTATTAATGGATTTATCAATACATCATTAACCCAACCAGGAGGAACAGGCAGATCCCATATGGGAGATCTATTTGAGTAGTATCCTATTTTAGTAGTTACTCTAAGATTAGACCAAGTTTTTGGTAGGCCCAGCAACACCTTCAGTTTGATCTTTTTGAAAAATTTGGGGTCTCCATATTTGAAAAGAAACCCCATCTGCCCTATCCCTTCACGCTGTAATAATGTTGTAAACATCGACCCGATGTCTTGATCTGATGGAGTTTTTAGGAGCATTCGGGCATGTGACATCTGAAAGGCCCAGGCATAAATCTGGAGGTCCGGGCCTGCCAAACCACCCTTCTGCCTGCGACGCCTTAATTTCTTCCAGGCTATTCTTATACCTTTGTTCTTCCAAACAAATGAAGAGATATCACTCTGCATCTTCGCTATTAGTGAAGTTTCGAAATATAGTGGTATACTGTTAAAAATGAAAGTCAACTCAGGTAAAATGGACATTTTAACTAGGTTTGAGCGACCCAGACGTGTCAATGGGAGATGACCCCAAGAGCCCATTAATTTCCTACACTCTTTAGCAACTAAGGTAAAGTTTGTAGAAGCAATCAGGTTTATATCCTTAACAATTCTAATGCCTACATATCTCATGTTATCACAAAGTTGCACAGGGAGCCCAGTTATTACACTATTCCACACCATAACCTCGGTCTTAGTGGCGTTTACTTCATACCCAGAGATGTTACCAAATTCCAATGCTAACTTTATAGCTGTCGGAAATGCAGTACTAATATCAGAAGTCATAATCATAATGTCATCGGCATATAGGGACACCTTTTTTTCCCAGTCTCTATATTTAAAAGGTATGATGTTGTTATCCTCCCGAATTTTTTGAGCAAACTGCTCAATATAGAGATCAAAGAGCAGGGGCGATAGAGGGCAACCCTGTCGTGTTCCCCTTGTAATTGTGAATGGTTCCGACAAACCGCCATTAACCAGGACCGAAGCAGATGGATTATTGTATATAAGTTCTACCGCTCTGCAGAAAGCCCTACCCACGCCAAATTTTTCCAAGGCCTCCGACAGGTACAACCAGTTGACCCTGTCGAAGGCCTTGGTGGCGTCCAACGTGAGAATAGCCAAGGGTAATGAGGAGCTAGTTGCTATATCAATTGCCCCTATCAGGTCGTACGTCAGCTCGAACAGCTGGCGACCCTTGACAAAGCCCTTTTGGTTAGAATGTAGGACTGAGGGAGCAACCTGACCCAACCTCTTGGCCAAGAGTGACATAAAGATCTTGTAGTCAGTGTTAAGTATTGAAATAGGGCGATAAGAGCCGCAGTCAGAAGAAACCTTGCCTGGTTTCAAAATGAGCGTAATCAACGCTTTATTCCAAGATATGGGCGGTAAATCCCCCTCCAACAAAATTTGATTAAATAATATAGTTAGAAAAGGCGCGATATCTCCCGCAAGTTGTTTATATATCTCAGCGGGCAAGCCGCCTGGCCGTCTTACCGCTTTTACTGTTATGTATAGCAATCACTACCTCTTCTTTCGTTATTGCCTGATCTAAAAAGGCCATTTGTTCTGGGGAAAGTGATGGCAATGAGTTGTTACTCAGCCACTTCTTAATATTTTCAGAGGAAATGTTACTGTCCTCCTTGTATATGGTTTGAAAGAAATCTTTAAAGGCAGATCTTATTTCTAAGTCCGAAGTTACAGTACCCGAACTAGTTTTTATAGACCCTATATTATTACGAGTCCGATCGGTTCTAGATTTCCAAGCAAGTAATTTACCTGCACCTTCTCCAAATTCAAAATGGGCCAGTTTACTTGCTTCCCACCTTTGAAGTATGCGTTGATTAAGTACTGAAGCTAGTTGCCCTTTAAATTTCACCACCTCTTCCTGTTTAGCCAATGTAGCAGAATCGGAAGCATCTAGTTCAGTCTGGGCTAGTAATAGGTTAGCCTCAATAGATGCAACTTCTTGGGTGTACTGCCTCCTTCGGAAATTAATTTTGTTCTTAACACCTTGGCTGCTAGGTGTTTTCCCCTCCTGTGCTGCAGGTCATTGTTTCCCATTGTTTCATGACGAGCTCAGCTCGTCATCAGCACAGCTCAACCGTGCATCATGACGAGCTGAGCTCGTCATCAGCATCGAAAGGGTTAATAATCCCTCTCAAGGAACATTTAAGGCGTCCCATACAGAACTTGAACTCGCTGAACCGATGTTGACTAGAAAGAATTCTTGCGTTTCTGCTCTAATATACTCCAAGACTTCTGGAGATGAAAGAAAAGACTTATCCATAGACCATGACATGATTGGGGGTTGAATCAGTACTTCAAGATCTAAAAGTACAGCCGAATGATCCGACAAATGGGATGGAAGGTATATAACATTCTTTGTTAAATCAAGTAAAGCTCTACTTATTAGAAAGAAATCGATCCTGGATCTATGACGATATTTATAATTTCGAAAAGAAAAGCCAGTTTTCTGTCCGGACCTCACCCTCCAAATGTCTATAATACCGTATTGCGACATAGTTTTGAGTAAAAAATCTCTGGATTTAGACAAGATATGTTGTCGACTAGAGGTAGTCTTGTCTAATGAAGGATCGAGCACAATATTAAAATCTCCTGCTATTATGACAGGTTCTGGAAAGTGCAAAAGCTCAGAGAATAATGATACCAAGGCAGAGGGGTCATCCCTGTTAGGCCCATAATATCCCACTATCGTAAGGCGTGAGCCACCTATCACAACAGTTGCAATAGCCCACCTGCCTGTGGGATCTACTTTCTGCTCTGAGTCTAGTAGTAATTGTTTTTTTGAAAAGAATGGTAACCCCTCTAGTATTAACTGCTTGAGATGTGGTAACAGCTAAATCTATCCAACTATTTTTATTTACTAAGTCGTGCACCTCAGCCTCAACCAGATGTGTCTCCTGGAGTATAATAACCTGCGCATCAAAATCACGTAAATATTGTAATATCGTGTTAGATCTAGGTTTGGTGCGCAGGCCATTAACATTCCAGGAGAGTATCTTAATAGTACTCATGGTTGATGTATCTAGTGAGGCGAGATCTTACTAGCTTATAGCCCTTGGTATATATCAGAGATATGTATTCTGTCCATTTTTTAAAAATAATATTGTCAACAACCAATTCAGAGATGAGAAACATTTTATACTTTTTCACCCTAACCCTCTCCCACGTGAACCCAACCCACCCTCCCTTGAGGAACCTTTGTTTGTCCACTGGAACACGTCCGGTTTGGTACCCCTAACCCATTCTAAGCCCCAGGAAGCGCTATAAATTATAGTGTTTGAGGACTAACTAAATCTGCCTAATGATTAACTTATTAAGGCTATTCCGAAACCCAGGAGCAAAATCCTCAGGGAATGAGATGTTTAAGTTTTTGTGATGTTTTTTTGTATTGTTTATATTACATTTCTTATTGTCTTATGTTTTACTAGGGAAATTTAATTAGGTTTTTTTTTTCCTTTTTAGGGTTTTCTTCCCTTTTTTTTCCTTTTCCAATTTTCCCCCTTTCTTCTTCAACTCAAGATAGAGTAATGATATATAGACTCAATACTCAAGCTACAAGCAGAGAGAGTGGACATACCCCAATCTCCAGCTCCATCCTAACCTGGCCCGGCCTCAACTTGTAGGAGTACCAATACTCATCAATAGTTCATCTGCCGCCTGAACTGTACGGATGTTATACATTTTATTATTAAACATAATCTTCAAAGCAGCAGCAAAACTCAACTGGACTGATGCACCCAGATTCTTAAAGGCCTCCATTCTCCTGCCCAGTTCCCACTGTCTATCTAAGGTTGCCCTTGAGAGATCCGATCTTATTTGAAAAGTAAAGTCACCTCCAGATAGGGATTTTTGTTTGAGGGCTAAGTTGAGGATATGATCCTTCAGTACGAAGGTGTGAAAGTTAACAAGTATCTACCGGGGCTTCGTCCGCTGAAGATTTCGTCTGAAGGGGTCCCTGTGAGCCCGTTGGATGTCTGTATTCAGTTCCTCCTCTGTATGGGTTAAATTAAGAGATCTTTTAAGGAGTTTGGTGATATTGGACTTAATGTCAGATCCCTCTGGTTCCTTCGAGTACATTTAAAATGCGGATATTACAGCGCCTCGCATTATTTTCCAGGACCTCCATTCTTTTTTTTATTTCAAATCATTTTTATTTTCAAAACAGAAATAAAAGATACAAGACAATACAATAAGGATCAAAGAATCATAAGCGATATTACAAATGATTCATCACATGCAAGGGTCTAATCATTCAATAAAGAAGAAAATGGTACGTGAATCATTGACTTCAATAGTGTAGCGGACAAACCTAAATAAACAAAAAGAGACAACAGCATTGGTCATGCCATGACATACATGTGGGTACATTCATAGATGCGGAGCCATCAAGTGACACGAATAGGACCAAGTCTTGACTGGAAGGGTAGTTGGTTAGAGCAGGATGACTTGAGATTAGCTCAGTGGCCTAAGGGGGATCGAACGAGAAGGAGGAAGCGTCTAGGGCCCTCCAAAGTTTTTTATGTGAGATGCGTCCTAGTGAAGAGTGTAGTGTGGGGTTATCGGCACCTCTCAGAAAGGACAGCCAGTCTTGCCACATTTTGAATGATACCTCAGAAGAGTTCTTCCACTTACATAGAATAACCTTGCATGCCATGGTTAGAAGGAGATCAAGAAGTTGCCGATCAATCGGATTTGCCAAATGTGGTTCTTGTACCCCCAACAAGACATACACAAACTCTCTAGGCGGATTGAAACCAAAGATGTGCTTAATACAGTCAAATATTCTGTTCCAGTACTCCTTCAGTATAGGGCAATTAATTAACATGTGCGCCAAGTCCCCCACTTCTGACTCACAGTTCCAGCAGGTTGGGGTGTCCCTTAGATTAGTTTTAAAGAGTCTTTCAGGAGTCCAACACGTTCTATTGGTTAACATGAATTTAGTCTGTGACAGAATAGGTGAAACCTTGTTTCTAAAAGCAGTGGTGTGTATTATATCCCAGTCAAAGATCATACCCGTTGTCTTCGATTCTGTTTCCCATCTCGACTAATTTTTCCTGTTCGCTTTCTGAGGAAGGGGAAGGAGCATTTTATAGATCTTTGAGACGAAATGCCCAGATTTATAGATGCGTGTAACAGAGCTCCGTAGCCATGGCTCAGATGGGGACAAGGATCGTGCAGAAAGGAGTGTTTTTAACTTCAGGAAATCATAAAAGTCTAAAGGCGTGAGGGAATGTTTGGCTTGTAGGGATGAGAATGGAAGAGGGTCAGTCCCCATGAAAAGATCACTTGCTAAATTAATACCTTTCGCGGACCAATGAGCCCACTGGAGCGATGCTCCGTTGAGTTTCAGTAATGGGTTGTACCAGAGAGCAATTGCAGTGGATTTTTTGATCTTTAGGCCTTTGTGATTTGCTTGGTCAAGTTTCAAGAGAGCCCTTCTGGTGTTCAGGAAGATATATTTAGAGTGAGGTATGTGTGCAAGCTCCATGGTGAATAGGGCCACGGGTGGAATGTTTCCCAATAATGCTTTTTCTATTTCTATCCATAATGGGGTATAGTCTGGATCTGTGATTAGCCATAAAGCACCTTGTGTACATAAGAACGCTGTTTGGTAGTGTCTGAAGTTCGGGAGACCCAGGCCGCCTTTATCTTTAGCTAGTTGTAGCTTTTTTATTGATATCCTTGGCTTCTTCCCTTGCCACAGAAACGTACCAAACAGCTTCTCTACTCTATGAATGAAATCCTCGGAGAAAGTCATTGGGAGCATGCATGCTATGTAATTCACTAAAGGTGTTACCATCATCTTCAGGGTTTCAGCCCTGCCCCACCAGGATAGGTATTTAGGCGACCAACCATCTAGGAGCTTTTTTATTTTGTTCAGAACTATGTTCTCATTAGTGCGTATTGTAGTGATCAGATCGCTATCGAAGTCTACACCCAGGTATTTAAAGCAGCCTGGCTGCCAAGTTAGCCCCGAGTCTCCAATCATGTCTTTATTCCCAAAATTATTGAGCGACTTGACCTCTGTCTTGTCTTTGTTTAATTTATAGCCGGATACTTTAGAGAATTCGTCAATCGTCGAGAGTAGGGCCGGAATCGCTTCATCCGCTTTCTCTGAGATTACCAGTACATCATCAGCATACGCTGTTAATTTTATGACACAATCGTTGAAGGGAATTCCTGCTATGTGCTCATTGTGTCTAATACAATAAAGGAATGGTTCAATAGCCAACACAAATAGCGACGGGGAAAGGGGGCATCCTTGTCTCGTGCCTTTGTGTAATCGAAAAGGTGAAGAGTGACCCACCCGCCCTGACCCTCGCTATAGGACAAAAATAAAGGGACATGATCATCTTTATGATTGAGGGGCCTAAGTTAAATTTACGTAGCACAGCTTCCAAATACCTCCAGTCTACTTTATCGAATGCTTTTTCAGCATCTAATGTTATTGCTGCTGTGGGGGTGGATAGAAGTTTGGCTTTTTCTAAGACATGCGCCAGAGTCCTGGTGTTGTCACTAGACAACCTGTTCTTCATGAATCCCGCTTGAGATGAATGTATGAGTTTTGGAAATATTTTTTGTAGGCGTGCCGCTATGATGGAGGCAAAGAGCTTACAGTCAAGGTTAATAAGGGAAATAGGCCTATAGTTCTTAGTTAAGGTGGGATATTTCCCTTCTTTCGGGATAACCGCAATGGTGGCCTCTGAAAGGGTGCCCTTAGCTTCACCTGTTTCACTTATTTCCTCGAACATGTTTAGCAGAGGCTGCGAGATGGACATGGAGAAACATTTGTAAAATTTCTTGGAGAAGCCGTCCGGCCCGGGGGCTTTACCACATTTCAAAGAATTAATGGCGGTCTGGACTTCCAATAACGTGATCGGGCTATTTATGTCCATTTGCTCTTCCTCGGACGAGGAGGGGAGATTGCAGTTGCTCAAATACTCACTTATCTTTTGGTTTTCCACGTCTACATTCCTGGAGTAGAGTTTCTCGTAAAATTCTTTAAAGAGGTCCGTTATTTTGGCTGGGTCGGAATGGGCAACTCCCAGGTGATCAACTATGGAATTTATCGTGTTTTTCTGTAATCTAAATTTGAGGTGCGCTGCCAGACTTTTACCTGCTTTGTTTGATTCACACAGTTTGAACCTTTTCCTCCTATCCAGCCAAACCCCGCCCTCTCACTTACAATTTTATTATACTCGTATTTCTTATTGTCTAACTTATTTAGTGTCTCGTTTTTCCTGTCCTGCAGGTGTTTAGCCTCTAGGCTTGCTATTTCTTTCTCCAGATCCTCTAGTTTCCCATTATGGTTCTTATTCATGGCAGATTTGATCTTGATAATTACACCTCTTATGGTACTTTTAAGTGCTTCCCACCTTGTTAAATCTGAGGTGTCCCCTCTGGAATTGTGGACCAGATATTCTTTGATAGCCGTTTCAATGGTTGCTCGGTGTTGTTCTTGTTCAAGAACCTCATCATTGAGGCGCCATACCGATTGGCGAGTGGAAGGCTTTATGTCAGAGATGGTGAGTGTAATACACGAGTGATCGGACACAAGTCTTGGTTCAATTGAGGTTTCTATCATTCTGGGAATGGCGTTCTGTGTGATAAATAAATAATCAATCCGTGAGAACGAGTCGTGGGGCGAGGAGTAGAATGAGTATTCCCTACCAACCGGGTTCTGCAAGCGCCAAGAGTCTACCAGGTGGAATCGCTCACAAAGGTTTTTGAATACTCTATGAGACCTAGTACTACGAAAGGGACAGCGAGAGTCTCTGTCCAGGGTCGGGTCAATTGGGAGATTAAAATCCCTGGCGAGAATGTGAACTGCCAAGTCCGGGATCTTTTCAATGTGTTTCACGAGGTCTGACCAAAACTTCAAGTCGCATGTGTTTGGGGCGTATATGTTTGAAATGTAGAATTCTGTCCCATCCTTTAGGAGTTTGGCTGTGACCCATCTCCCCTTGGTGTCAGTCGTAGATGATAGGAGGTCAATGTTAGATTTTTTTGAGATCAGAGTTACTACCCCATTCTTTTTCCCTATTGGATCTGAGCCCGTGGCCTCCCTAAAGAATTTATTTCTAAGTGTATATAGCTGTTTAGCTTCCAGTTTTGTTTCTTGGAGCAGTGCAATGTCTGCCTTCTGTCTGCGCAGATAATCTAAGATCTTTTGGCGCTTTACTGGATTGTTAAGGCCTTTAACATTGAGGGAAAGCACCTTTAGCTTCCCCATCTGAGTAACCCCCATAGGTGTGCTAACCACAGGCAATGGTGTAGACATGCTTAGAGTGTATGACCGTCAGTAGCCCCTTGATTTAGGTCAAAACCCTTCATTTTGTTATCCCCTTTTCGATCAGTGATCCTGCTTTTATTAGGGATCTGCTAAAGCTTCTCATAATGGAATGGACTTCCCCTATTTGTGTGGGCACTTAGGCAGTGACTATGCTGACTATGCTGGCTGTAAGCATTGCCTTCAGCGAAGTATGAGCTCTTAACCAACCCTTTCGTGTGTCAGTGTGTGGAGAGTGCGCATAAACTGACAACGAGATGCAACCACTACTGAAAATTAGTACATTAATTAAAAGAAAAAGATAAACCACTTCACATATACCCCAGCCCCAACCCCTAAGCCCCCCACCCATCCCTCCCCAAAAGTAACTAGTAGGCATGGTGACTTAAAAATAACAACAGCATTACTAACCTCCCATGGCTAGTAATGTACTTTACAAATGTTGGAACTGGATTTCTGTACCAATCAAACAGTTATAACAGACTATCATAACAGATTATCAACAGGATATCACAGCTGGTGTGACTAAAGCTTGAACTAACTGATACTACTTCTCCGGACATTGATCATGGCCGGCCTAATATAGTGACAGGCTAACATGTTGCTAACATGACAGGCTAACATATTGCAGCAGGGTACAAACTGTGCTATACTACAGCAGAATCTTACAATAGACTGTATATAGTAATAGGTAATGGTTGCCATCGTATCATTTCTGATCGTGATTCGTTCTGATTGGCTTGACAGCCACCGTCACAACAACACTATTGAGGCTTACTTGAAAACGTGAAAACAACAACAGCAATACTTGTCCTCTCCAACGCATGAGCTTTAGAAACCGTTACCTTAATGCAAAAGTTTGTGGAGCATAGGATCTATGTAAATATTCTATGGATTTACCTCCATATATTGGCGCACAGGACTTTAAGCAAAGGTAATATCAAAAACATGAGTACATGATGCGTAGTAGAACAAAGCATACTTAATGTGTGACCAGAACTGAAGCACAAGCCGAGGCCGAGGCAGAGGCAGATGCCGTTGCTGGAGTAGTCGCAGAGGCTGTAGCTGAAGCAGAGGCTGAGGACGAAGCCGGGGCATTCCCGTCAGCTGGACCGTTAGTATCCATGTCTTGGATGTCCTGGTTCCCCAGGAGACTCTTACGTTTTAGTGGGTCCGTGAATACCTGTGTAGATCCATGCAATGACACTTTGTATTTTGAAGGGCCAACGAATCAATATTGGTAGCCTCTCGCTTGAAGTTGTGGACGGAGGGCCAGGAACGCCTTTCGTAGTTCGACAGTTTCCTTGCTGTAATCCTGTGAGATAAAGACCTTCGTGTTTCTCCATAGGATGTGATTGCACTTCCGGATGAATGCCAGGATCTGTTCCACGTGCTGGTGTTGGACAGGCCTCGTGGAAGGCCCGCTCCCTCCCCGCATGGCGGGGCCCGGACCCCTGCTCTCTCTGTATCCCCGACAAGAACCATCCCGGCAACCCACCGGGGCAACCCCCGACCCGTCCACAACGGAACTCCAGCCCCCGAACACCCCAGTATCGGCTGGCCCGGGCCCCCATCAGCACCACTGCCCCGGCCCAGCCGCCATCTTTGGACACTACATAACTAGGCCGCGTGGCCTCGGCTCGACCCCAACCCTGGGCCTGGCCAGGCCCCGACATCGAGGCACCACCATCCACCCAGGAGGTGAAGAGACCACTTGGCAGGTCAATGGGAGAAGGAGTGTCAATGGCTCTCCTCCGCTAGGTGTCGATCGCCCCCGGCCTCCCCGGGCGCTGGCTCCACCCCCCTGCTGGGTGTCTGGACTCCCTCATCCCGGACCTCCCGACCTCCAAGTGCGAGGGTCCGGACATCAAAGGAGACCAGACCTATAACTGGGGCAGCTCCAGAGCAGGAAGGCAGTTGTATCCTGGAGTCGAGAGACACCGAGACGAACTCATCCTTGGAGGCCTGCTGGCGCTGCCTCGGCCCTTTCTTGTGAACCATCTCCGAAGCCTGCTGGCGCTGCTGCGGCCCTCTGCAACGTGAACCATCGTCTTGGCCTGCTGGCGCTGCCGCGCCCTCGTCATCGTGAACCATCGTCCAGGCCTGCTGGCGCTGCCGCGACCTTTCTCGGCGTGCACCATCTTCGTAGCCTGCTGGCGCTGCCGCGGCCCTTTCTCGTGAACCATATCTGAAGCCTGCTGGCGCTGCCGCGGCCCTCTGCAATGTGAACCATCGTCTTGGCCTGCTGGTGCTGCCGCGGCCCTCTGCAACGTGAACCATCGTCTTGGCCTGCTGGCGCTGCCGCGGCCCATCTCTACGGACCCCCAAGCTCGAGGATTGTGAGCTTCCCTCTTGCTGCTCCCGTACCGGACCGGTACTGAGACTGTCCCGCTACCCCTTTCCCCTACAGAGACTAGAATTGGGAGGATCCTCGTGTCCTGCCCCCGCTGTACCGTTTATCACTTTGCCTCAAGATTCTTATATAAAGTGTGGTGAACTTATCCTTGTGTGGTGTCCATCTGTCGGGGGGAAGTTACTTGTCTGTACGATCGCCGGAGACGGCCCTCACTGGAGGCCTCTCCCCTGTACTCGGCCGACCCTTCGGGTCCCCGTCTAACATTGGTGGCCAGCGGCGCGATCAGAGCCAACGCATAATCGTACAGAAAGTAACTCACCCCACGACACACCAACGCCATGACGACAAAAGAGAGTGGAGCAACGGAAAAATTCCAGATGGAAAAACTAGAAGAATACAGCCACAGAGAATTAAAACAATTCTGCATAGAACTAGGCATTGCTACCACAGGACTGAGCACGAAAGAGGACTTCAAACACGCCCTGGAATCTTGGGCGGAGACGGGTACGGCTGTACCCCAAAACTAAAGCCTCGAGACAACGGAAACAAACACTGCTCCGACAGAAGAAAGAAGACCAGGTCTCTCGCCGGAGGAGGCCCGGGAACGGGAGAAGAGCAGGCTCCACGAATTGGAACTGGCTCGACTCCGCTTGAGAGAACTTAAGTTGGCGGAACAAAAAATAACTTTAGAACACTTACGGCTCCGAGAGGAGCGAGAAGAGAAACAAAGGCAGAGAGAACTGGAAGAGAAAAAACTAGCCTACGAGCATGAGCGCAACCTGAAGGAACTAGAGATCCGAAGGCAGAACAAAGATCTCGGGGTCCCCGGGCACCGGAGCCCCCCTGTCACTACGGACCCCAAGGTCCACATCCCCAAGGATGTCGTCAGAGAATATTACCGGAACGATGATATCCAGCAATGGTTCAAAGCCTACGAAGTGGCCATGACCTCCCACCGGATTCCCCGGAGCGACTGGGGAGCCGGGTTATGGGGGAGGTTTGTTAACGAAGGGCGAGACGCCCTGCTGCAACTCCCGGACCATCAGATGACATCCTACGACCACATGAAAGCCGCCCTCCTCACACGATATGGACTCACGCCCGAGATGTACCGCCAGAGGTTCCGCGACTGCAAACGGATCCCGGGTACGACTTGGGTGGAGTACGTGAACTTCTTTAGCCGAGCCTTCGAGGGGTGGATCAAGGGCAGCAAGGTGACCACTTACGAGCAGCTCTTTGATCTTATTGTATGGGAGCACCTCTCCAACAACTGCTTCGTCGAGCTCAGGCAGCACCTCCTCGACAGTAAACTGACTGAACCTCGGCAACTCGCCATCGAGGCTGACCGATGGGAGAGCACCCGAGTGCCCCGAAACTGGCCCAGCGAACAGAACCGAGCCTCCCAAGGGCCCCATCGCCCCCGAGGGGGAGGAGGAGGCCAGGGTTGGGGCCGAGACACCGTCCCGGTGGCTCCCGCCAGCAACACACCACCCCCGGCCGGTAGAGGGACCCCTCCGATGCGACCAGGTTTTCGCGCCAACGTTACTTGCCATCGATGCCAGCGACCCAGCCACTACGCCAATGATCCCAACTGCCCGAAAAACCAGAGCCCTATGCCCCGCCAGGTCGCTGCCGCCGCTCTGGGAGAGGAACAAACCCAGGAAGAGACTGAAGAGTACGAGCCAGACCAGCCCGAGTGGGAACCAGCCGCCATGTCCTTGGTCTGCCTAGGGGAAAGAGACCTGATCCCACGGGCACCCCTTCCCGCCAACACGCAGAAGTACAGCCAGTGGATCAACATTAATGGGCACCGGGCCGAAGCCCTCCGCGACACCGGGGCCAGTGTGACCGCAGTCCGCTGTCATCTGGTGACCCCGGACCAGATCTTACCAAACGTCCTTTGCCCAGTACGGTCGGCCGACAACTCCGAAAGCCTGTGTCGGATGGCCTGCGTCCCCTTCGAGTGGGGAGGAGTATCCGGAATGCTGAAAGTGACTGTCCGCGACGATGCCCCCATGGACTGCCTCCTGGGGAATGGCCTCGAAAGTTCTCCCTGGTCAGCTGTCGAGAGAAGAAAGCACCTGGGGATGCTGGGCCTCCCTGAATGGGTTTGCGTAACGACCCGGTCCATGGCCGCCCGCGCCATCCCCAGTCCCGAAGAACCCGAATGGCCAGAGCCCCCTCCCTCGATCGTCCCAGAGGGAGCCACCCTGGAAGCCAGTTCTCCGGAGCACAGAGAAGAAGGACTCGATCGGCTCCGGGACCTTCCCGAACTGGCCCAGTGGCGTCAAGAGGGTGGCCCCACTCAGGAACAATTCCGACAGGAGCAAAGAACATGTCCCTCCCTCGAGGGACTCCGGCAGCAAGCCCTCGCCCAGAGTACAGGAGACACCTCGGGGGCCCACTGGATTTATTGGGACAATGACCTGCTCTACAGTGAGCAAAAGATTGCTGAGCTGGGGGCCAGTCGGGTGCTGGTAGTCCCCCTCCGCTTCAGAGACTTTCTCTTGAACCTAGCACACGATGTGCCTCTTGCCGGACACCTGGGACAAGACAAAACGTACAGCCGCCTGGTGACCCACTTCTACTGGCCCAAGATGCGGAATGACGTGACAAACCACTGCCGGGCCTGCCCAACCTGCCAGGCCAGCGGGAAGAGCGGCCGAAAGATCAAAGCACCCTTGCAGCCTTTCCCCATCGTCACCACCCCGTTTGAACGGGTGGGAATAGATATCGCGGGGCCCCTAGAGCCCAGAACAGCACAAGGACACCGGTTCATCCTGGTCCTGGTGGACCACGCCATCCGCTATCCCGAGGCCATTCCTCTTCGGACCGTGACGGCGCCCGTGGTAGGCCGAGCCCTGATGGGGATCCTCTCACGGGTGGGCTTTCCCCGGGAAGTCGTCAGCGACCGGGGCACAAACTTTATCTCTAAATACATGAAGTCCCTCTGCAACAGTGCGGGGTCACCTACAAATTCACGGCCCCCTATCCCCCGCAAGGAAATGGACTGGTCGAGCGGTTTAACCGCACCCTCAAGGGGATGATCATGGGCCTGGAAGAGCCCCTACGCCGCCAATGGGATGTGCTGCTCCCGTGCCTCTTGTTAGCCTACCGAGAAGTCCCCCAGAAATCCCTGGGCTTCAGCCCATTCGAACTCCTGTATGGACACCCCGTCCGGGGTCCCCTCAGCCTGATCAAAGAAGGGTGGGAGGTGGCCCCCCAGAAGGCTCCGCCGGACGTTTACAAGTATCTCCTGACCCTCCGTAACCAGACCCGGCGATTCAGGGAACTCGCCAAAGCCAACCTTGAAGCCAGTCAGGAGGACATGAAGAAATGGTATGATCAGCATGCCTCCTCCATCGAGTTCGAGCCGGGACAACAGGTCTGGGTGATGTCCCCGATTGAACCGTGCACCCTTCAGGACAAATGGACGGGGCCCTTCAAGGTGGTAGAGCGCAAGGGTCCCGTCACCTACCTGATCGACATGGAGTCCCCCCGGAACCCCCTCAGGGTCCTCCACGCCAACAGACTCAAACCCCACTTCATACGCTCAGAGCTCAGCCTCCTGATGGCTACCGATAGTGGGACTGAAGAAGACTCCGAACCCCTTCCTGACCTGCTGAAGACGCTCGAGAAGGACGGCTCCGTGGAAGGGGTCAGACTCTCCGATGCCTTATCCCCAGAGCAGCGCCAAGACTGTCGAGACCTTCTGCTCCAATTCGCCGACCTGTTTTCCCTCATCCCTGGGGTCACCCCCTGGTGCCTTCACGATATGGACACCGGGGATAGTCCTCCTATTCGACACAGGGCGTACCGAGTGCCGGATCGAGTGCGCACTTGCATCCAGAACGAAGTCTCCAAAATGCTGGCTCTGGGAGTGATCGAGCCATCTGACAGCCCCTGGGCCAGCCCAGTCGTACTGGTCCCCAAGGCTGCCGCCCCGGGCGTTGCCCCCGAGCTCCGGTTCTGTGTGGACTATCGGGGCCTGAACGCCGTTACCAGAACCGACGCTCACCCTATCCCCCGGGCGGATGAGCTGGTTGACCGCATGGGGGCCGCCCGCTACCTGAGCATCTTCGATCTAATAGCGGGCTACTGGCAGATCGGCCTCACCCCGGGGGCCCAAGAGCGATCCGCCTTCTCTACCCCGGATGGCCACTACCACTTCAAGGTGATGCCATTCGGCATGAAAAACGCTCCAGCCACTTTCCAGAGACTCGTGAACCAGGTACTGGCGGGCCTCGAGGAATTCAGCGCCACCTATCTGGACGATATTGCTGTGTACAGTCGCCACTGGGCGGACCACCTCCACCACCTCCGGGAGGTCCTGCACGCCCTCCGGCAGGCCGAGCTCACCATCAAAGCCAGCAAATGCCAGATTGGCCAAGGGTCCGTGACCTACCTGGGACACCAAGTGGGGAGTGATCTGGTGGCCCCCCTCCAGCTCAAAATCGCTGCCATCCAGGCCTGGCAACCCCCTACCACCCAAACCGAGGTCCGAGCCTTCCTGGGGTTCACCGGGTACTACCGGCGGTTTGTAAAGGACTACGGCAGCATTGTGGGGCCCCTCACAGAACTCACATACAAGAAAAACCCCAAAACAGTCAACTGGACTCCGGACTGTCAAGCGGCCTTTGAGAAATTGAAGGCCGCCATGTGCACCGCCCCCGTGCTCCAGGCTCCCGACTACAGCCGGGAATTCATAGTGCAGACAGACGCCTCAGATCATGGCATTGGGGCTGTCCTCTCTCAACTCAACACCGAGGGAGTCGATCAGCCAGTGGCCTTCATCAGCCGACGCCTGCTGGCCCGAGAACAGCGCTGGAGCACCATCGAACGGGAGGCCTTCGCCGTGGTATGGGCCCTCAAGAAACTCCGGCCCTATCTCTTCGGTACCCATTTCCGGGTACAAACAGATCACCGACCCCTGCAATGGCTGATGCAGATGCGGGGAGAGAACCCAAAACTGTTGCGATGGTCCATCTCCCTGCAGGGGATGGACTTCACTGTGGAGCATCGTCCAGGCCAGGACCACGCCAACGCAGACGGCCTGTCACGCTTCTTCCGCCTCGGCGAGGAGAGTACCCAAGAGGATGGGTGACTCTCCCTGCCTTCAGCTGGGGGGGACGCATGTTGGACAGGCCTCGTGGAAGGCCCGCTCCCTCCCCGCATGGCAGGGCCCGGACCCCTGCTCTCCCTGTATCCCCGACAAGAACCATCCCGGCAACCCACCGGGGCAACCCCAGACCCCTCCACAACGGAACTCCAGCCCCCGAACACCCCAGTATCGGCTGGCCCGGGCCCCCGTCAGCACCACTGCCCCGGCCCAGCCGCCATCTTTGGGCACTACATAACTAGGCCGCGTGGCCTCGGCTCGACCCCAACCCTGGGCCTGGCCAGGCCCCGACATCGAGGCACCACCATCCACCCAGGAGGTGAAGAGACCACTTGGCAGGTCAATGGGAGATGGAGTGTCAATGGCTCTCCTCCGCCAGGTGTCGATCGCCCCCGGCCTCCCCGGGCGCTTGCTCCACCCCCCTGCTGGGTGTCTGGACTCCCTCATCCCGGACCTCCCGACCTCCAAGTGCGAGGGTCCGGACATCAAAGGAGACCAGACCTATAACCGGGGCAGGTCCAGAGCAGGAAGGCAGTTGTATCCTGGAGTCGAGAGACACCGAGACAAACTCATCCTTGGAGGCCTGCTGGCGCTGCCGCGGCCCTTTCTTGTGAACCATCTCCGAAGCCTGCGGGCGCTGCCGCGGCCCTCTGCAACGTGAACCATCGTCTTGGCCTGCTGGCGCTGCCGCGGCCCTCGTCATCGTGAACCATCGTCCAGGCCTGCTGGCGCTGCCGCGGCCTTCCTCGTCGTGCACCATCTTCGTAGCCTGCTGGCGCTGCTGCGGCCCTTTCTCGTGAACCATCTCCGAAGCCTTCTGGCGCTGCCGCGGCCCTCTGCAACGTGAACCATCGTCTTGGCCTGCTGGCGCTGCCGCGGCCCTCTGCAACGTGAACCATCGTCTTGGCCTGCTGGCGCTGCCGCGGCCCATCTCTACGGACCCCCAAGCTCGAAGATTGTGAGCTTCCCTCTTGCTGCTCCCGGACCGGTACTGAGACTGTCCCGCTACCCCTTTCCCCTACAGAGACTAGAATTGGGAGGATCCTCGTGTCCTGCCCCCGCTGTACCGTTTATCACTTTGCCTCAAGATTCTTATATAAAGTGTGGTGAACTTATCCTTGTGTGGTGTCCATCTGTGGGGGGGAAGTTACTTGTCTGTACGATCGCCGGAGACGGCCCTCACTGGAGGCCTCTCCCCCTGTACTCGGCCGACCCTCCGGGTCCCTGTCTAACAGCTGGTATCTCAACGGTTTGCAGACGATAGGCCTGGGGCCTCTCTGATTTTTCAATATTCTGCCTGGGACACAGTGTGCTCTATCAAACTCAAGGGGCTGATGGAATGTAATATTGGTGGCCTGTGTAAACCATGTTTCTAGAAACTGTATGCAGGAGCTGTAAGACTCTTCTGATCCCTCCGGAATTCCGAAAATACGGAGGTTCCCCCTCCGGTTCCTGTCTTCCAACTCGGACAGTCTTCTCGTGGTTTGATCTGAGGCTATAGACAAACGTTTTAGAGCTCCACATGTTGTGGTCTGTGCATCCTCTATCTGGCCGATCCTTCACTCAGCTTCCGCAAGGCGAACATTCGTGTCCCTTATGTCCTGTCTGATGGCTACGACCTCGTCTCTGGTTGATTTTGCTAGATCTCTTACTTCGTCTAGCCTGTTCAGTATCATGTCAATGGCATCACCTTTTTCCTGTCTGCCTTTAAAAGGATTTGACTGTTCAGCCTTGAGTCTCTTGAGACTCTTCGAGTGCTCCTTGTCCCCATAGTGTGACTGGAAATGGGGTCGTTCGCTAGGCAGATAGCGCAGATATACAATTCCCACAGTCAGTATGCGCTTGGGCTGTAGTGCAGTAGCAGAACTGTGCACTCACTGTGTAGTCACATCGCCGCCATTTTTAGGTAGTGAGCGTTGTTGGTTTCTGACCTGGCACACTATTTTTAATAGCAGATAAGCAGATAACACATATATACAATTCCACAGTTGGTATGCGCTTGGGTTGTAGCTTGGGTTGTAGCTTGGGTTGTAGTGCAGTAGCAGAGCTGTGCGCACACTGTGTGCTCACTTTGCCGCCATTTTAGGCTACACCAAGACTGTTGTGGACGGTGTTGGTTTCTGACCTGGCACCCTGTTTTGAATCAGGATCCACCATGCGCACAGTCCTTCTTATGACTTTTGTCTACAAACTGCTTTATTGAGGTGGCTGCCGGCGTTTTGAGACTCGCAGCGTGCGGCAAGTATTAGCTGTGTTCCTTTTGTTGCCTACTGCTTCCTACTGCTTCCTATTGCTTCTCATTGCTGCCTCCAATGCTGTCATCTCGCGAAGCCAAATGCCCAAAAGAAAGGACCATTGTATGAAAGGGACCAATGCAATAGACGATTTTCGCCGTGCTCCGAGATTAGTCTTGCGTTATGTGTAGGAAGCGCCCGCCATTTTAAGAGAGTGTGCCTGCCCTCGTGTTGTGGTTCGATTATATGCTCCTCGTGTTGGTCATTTTGTCTGATACATTTCCATATTCTTTTTGGCACCGCTTAAGCACATTTCTACTGGCACGCTTGCTGGAGATTAGTTTTAATGAATGCACGATCTACCTCGCGAGCTGTTACAGGCTCGGAGGGTCGCGCCCGCCATTTTGGCTCCGTTCCCTGTCCCGATTCCGGAGTGCCGATGGGCAGTAGGGACAGGCTGTACTCACTGTTCCGGTGCTGCTTCGCGCTTCATGCTACGTGCCTGCAAATCTTTCTTTTCCTCCGCCGGCACTGCCAGGACCACCGAAGCTGCAGGCGAAGCCGTTGTCGAGGCTGCCGCCCTTATCCCGCGCCAGTTGCGGTCACGGCGTTGAATCCACGATTAGAGCACTTGTCGGGGGACCACACAACTTCAAGTAGGTTCCATGGATGCCCCTTACTTTCCGATCCTCTTATTGAGTGTCAGATGTAGCTTTAGCCTGCTTTAAGGGGTTCCAGTCCCTTGCTCGGTAGTTCGCGACAGGAGGAGATACGCTCTAGGCTGCCATCTTTCTCCGCGTCCAAACCACGCCCCCAGGACCTCCATTCTATCAGCTAATGCTATGTCCTCTCTTTTGAGTTTAACTATATCCTCCTTAGCACTTTCCAATTCAAGAGACATTGCAACTGTTGTTTCTTCCAGTACCCCAGTTGTTACAAAAAGCCCGTGGATTTTGGTGTCTAGCGACTCACAGTAGGACCTGATCTCTCTCTGAATTTTTGATGACTCCTCGAACCCCTGATTAATATCAGCCGATACATTAGAAAACATAGATGCTATTGAGGAGAGTGAGAGATCTGGGGGTATATTTGTGGCAAAAGCAGGTAGTCCAAGAGGGATATCCGAGCTAGGAGGGGGATTACAGGTGGATTGTAGCTGAATGTTTTGATTAACATTTAGAAGACTTTAAGGTAGTTGATGACCTGTCTTTTCTGTCTCTTCTGGCTCAGGGTTTATATCAATTTTCTGACTTATATGCTCAGCAGGAAAGCTACAGACTTCTGTTTCTGCCAAACCAATTGATATCGTGGGAGTTGCGACAGTCTCGCGGAGAGCTAAGGAATCACTAAGACTATTGTCATCCTCGAGCCCCTGCTCTGCTAATGAATCTGTAGACAGGATCGCTGAGTTAACATCTGTCAAAATAGGATCAGTAGTTACACAGCCCTTCTCGCAAGGCTGATCCTCATTATGGGTCTCCACCTCCATACTTAGTGAATTACACTCTAGAGAGGTCTGACTTACTGATATGGCTATATTCGGGGTTATAACCGGAGATGTGCAGACTACCGAGGGATTGCTCTGCACCAGATTCAAGACCTGAGGAATGACCTTAAAATAAGATCTCAATGAAGGCGTTATTTTTGCACCCAAATCTAGAATTGTTTTTGCTTTCTTTGATTTTTTCGCACGTTTGGGTTTTGCCTCCGAGGAGAGGTAGGAAGAGGTTTTTAATGACGTTTTACTGGCACTGCTACTGGCATTGGCACTATTACTTTCGTTAGTACTACTCGATTTTACCAATTCAGATCTCACTGCGATAGTATCTTGGTCTTCTTCTCCAGACTCCAGCCTATTCTCCCGAACCAGGGGCCTACACGCTCCCCCTTTTTTCCAGTTAGTCCAATTAACCTTTCTTCCTTTTTTTTCAGAAGGGTTCTGATATTTAGTAGCTTTATTCCCTCTACGACCCTTAGTATTGACTGATGAATGCAAGTTCATGGAGAGCTTATCTAGGTTTAAATACTGGCTTCCAGTGGTAGTGGAGCGTATGTTTTTAATCAAACTACTATTCGTGTCCGGGTCAAACCCCTCTTCAAATGACTCAAGTGCCTTGTCACATTTACTATCCGCTGCCTTCCCCGCTCCTTGCCCCCCCTTCACCTTCTTTGTTGCTGCTGTCTCCGATGGACACGATTCTCTTGTTTGTGCTGCAGCCGTTGTAAATACCGTAACGGTTGCCGCTGATGCTGCAGTGTCTTTTCGTGTGGTTTCACCTCCCTCCATAGTCTCAATTCCTGGGCAAAGGTCTCTGCGAAGGGACCGCAGCCGTCTACCCGGACGGAGCTCCAGGGCGGCTCGACCCCACTTCCACGATAACGCTGGCGTCTGAGTCCGTGTATGCTGTGCCGACCGAGCTGCTTCGGAGCTTAGTGTGGGAGCTCCGACGACCGTTGGATCAATCCTGGACACGCCCTTCTGATAGCACATTAGATTCGAGGAGAAACCGAGCCAACGGCTCGGACGGAGAAAAAGGTTTTTTCCGCTTTCCTTAATATAAATTTAAAACTGTAACCTGATGTTGTCACATTTTTACGCTACAAAGTTGCGAGAAATCTTGAGAAGTCCTCATTTCTGCCGAAAGAATCAAACGCTCCGCAAGAGCTTAGAGCGGAGTACCGCAGCAGTTCAGCCTACTGCCGCTATGTTCCTCCTTTGCGAGAAATCTTGAGAAGTCCTCATTTCTGCCAAAAGAATCAAACGCTCCGCAAGAGCTTAGAGCGGAGTACCTCGGCCGTTCAGCCTGCTTCCGCCATGTTCCTCCAAGCCCTTTACCAATCTTACCTTTACAACAAAATTCTTGGTAAAGGTATGCGTGGTAAAGACTTGCGTTGGTAAGGCATGCAAAGTAATCACGTGTAATTCTGTCATACAACCACTTTGTTGTATATTATTTTTCTGCCTCTCACAGACGCAGAACACGTGTGTTCTTGAAGCACATTTTCATACTCTGGCTCATTTGTGACAAATTCTGTATCTTTGTCATAACTTGCCAGCAGATTCTCTGTTTCATGCAAAACATTCTGATTCTTGTCTTCCACAGCAAACTGTTTTCCTCTAGGGATTTTTTTTTTTTTTTTTTTTTGTGTCCTCATTAGCCGTATAACCGATCCAACTGTGCTCCTAGCCGCAATAACACTAGGCCCGACCTCCCCTGTAGCACCAAGGAGCCTAGTACTAAGCTCCCGGTACCCAGAGAGTCAGCCCCAATGTCCCCAGCAGAGCTTGGATGGAGAATCTCCCTTCGGGCCGGTTCGGCCAGTTGTCCATTAACTGTACGATACCTCCATTTGGACAGGGATATTTTAGGCCTAATCATCGGACCCGGGGAAAGAAAAAAAAAAAACCCCGGGTTGGCTAACTATCCCTTCTCCAATTGATCAAAAGGTCCCAAAATCTCAGAGATCGAGGGCTACATGATCTAGCTAGGTCGACCTTCGAAGCTGCATATAGTGAAGACAGCCACTCTACATGCGTTGGAGGATTAGTGTTGACCCAGTTTTTGCAGATTTCTATTCTTGCTAGTAAGATAGCATAGAATAAAAACTCTCTCTCTAAACCTTTGATGTTATTATTCAGGCCGAAGATGATTAAAGGCCATGACCAGGGGATAGATAATCTGAGGATATATTCAAGTGTTATCCTGACTTCTTGCCAAAACGTGGCAATGTTCGGGCACTCACAGAACATATGGAGATCTGAGGCTGCTGGAAAGAAGCATTTGCAGCAACACTTCCCTGGTTGGAATTTCGAAAGCCTTTTGGGAGAGTAATACGCTCTGTGCAGAGTGAAGAGGTGATTACGCCTCAGCCATGCTGGCTTAATGATTTTATAGAGGAGGGTAAAAGAATCCTCCCATATGTCCTCCAAATTTAGTTCACCCTCTGCACCCCAAAGTTTTTCCGGGAGGTTGAAGTCACGCTCTCCATCTTCTATAATGCACCAGTAGAAGAGTGCGACCTCTTTTCTTCCCACAGGTCTCTCAACTAAGATGTTTTCTAGAGGGCTATGTTCTCCCATCATTGCTTTCTTCTTGGTTTGAATCCGAAGCCAGCTGCCTAGTTGTAAGTATACTATCCAAGCAAGTGGTGATGTTACCCTAATCTTAAAAATATCCCAACCCATAAGTAATCCTTCCACCAGCAAATCGCCCCACTGTGTTATACCTGCAGCTAATAGCACTCTTTTAACTGCGTTGGCTTCTTGTGGTGATAGCCCAGGTAAGTCCCAGATCGGAGCATGTTTGGATAAGTATCCTATCCCGGCCTTGGATTTTATTTGAGACCATTCTTTTAAGGTGCCCCATAATGTCTTTAGTCTGATTTTTTTAAAGAACTTCTGGTGGCCAAACTTAAAGAGAAAACCGTTCGTTGGAAGGTCCGAGCCCAATAACATTGCCTTATACATAAGCCCGTTTGCATTTTCCCAGGGGATCTTGAGTAGCATCCTGGAGTGGGACAAATGAAATGCCCAGGCATGATATTCCAAGTCTGGTAATGCAAGCCCCCCTTTTTCTCATCTCCTTCTCAGTTTTTTCCAGGCCAGTCTGCTTGATTTATATCCCCAAATAAATGAATTGATATTTTGCTGACATTTTGCAAGCTGTTTGGTATCAAAGGTTAGCGGGATGGTGTTAAAAATGAAAGTAAACTTCGGGAGAATACTCATTTTTATCAGGCTGGTTCTCCCGTAGATGGTAAGCGGGAGGAAAGACCAAGCTTTCATCAGGGTTTGCGATTCTCGGGAGATCCGGGCTAAGTTGTTTTGAGCCAGATGTTCTAAATCTTTGGTTATTGTAACTCCCAAGTACCTCATTGAGGATTTTACCGGGAGTTGAAGATTGTGAATGTTCCAGACCATGATTTCCATTTTCCCTGCATTTATCTCATATCCCGAAAATTTTCCAAAGTCCTCCGCTTTCTTTATAATTATAGGGAATGCCGATGCGGGATCAGTTGTATAGATGAGTATATCATCGGCATAGAGGCCGACCTTCTTTTCCCAGCCCGAGAAACTGAAATGTGGAATATTAATATCCTCCCTGATAGACTGAGCAAACGGTTCTACATATAAATTAAAAAGAAGAGGTGATAAAGGACAGCCCTGCCTTGTTCCTCGGCTAATTTTAAAAGGGGATGTTCGCGTACCATTTATTAGTAGGGAGGCGCTGGGGTTTTTATATAGTAAGCCTATGGCCCTACTAAATTTGGGACCAAGATGGAATTTTTTCATTACTAGATTTAAATATTCCCAGTTTACCCTATCAAACGCTTTGGTGGCGTCGAGGGTCATAATAGCCAGAGGTAAACCAAAAGTTGAGGCGATATCCGCGGCTCCCACCAAATCATAAGTTAAATCGGCCAATTGCCTACCTCTGATAAACCCCTTTTGGTCAGGGTGGATAATCGATCCAATCTCGCTTCCCAATCTCGCTGCCAAAATTGACGTGAAAATCTTGTAATCATTATTGAGAAGCGAAATTGGGCGATATGATCCACACTCGGCTGGGTCCTTACCTGTTTTCAATATTAAGGCTATATTCGCTTCCCCCCAGGAGCTTGGTGGTGACTCCCCTCTAATCAGTATATCATTAGAAAGATTCGTAAGGACTGGAGTGAGATTAGAATTGAGTACCCTATATAATTCTCCTGGGAGACCGTCCGGTCCCGCGGCCTTACCCTGTGTAAGTTGTTTAATAGTGTTAGAAACTTCTAACTCCGTTATTTCTTTATCTATATTCTCAGTTTGAGAGCTTTTCAATTCAGAGAGAATTATATTATCCAACCATTCGTTCCTATTATCCAAATTAACAATAATTTCCTCTGTGTAGATATTCCGGAAGAACTCACTGAAGGCATCACCAATGTCCGTATCTGTTGACCTACTATTGATTTCCCCAGCGACCCTGACTTCTTTAATAAAGTTTCTGGACTGATCAGCTTTGATTTTCCAGGCCAGCAATTTTCCGGCAGATTCGCCATATTCAAAGTGCGCAAGTTTGCTTGCCTGCCATCTTTTATTTAGCCTCTCTTGCAGTAATGTATCTAACTTAGTTTTTAATTCTATTTTCTCCTCTTGATTATCTGAAGGGTCTTGATCTGATGATTCCAACCGGGTCAATTCTTGCTCTATATGTAGAATTGCCTCCCCATATTTCTTCCTCCTGTATGAGGCCCTGCCAGTAATGCAGCCCCTTATAAAGGCTTTCCAGGTCTCCCATACAGTGACCAAGCTGGCAGATCCTAAATTTAGCTCTAAAAAAGATAAAGTTTCCTGCATCAGATAATCTTTCTCCTCTTCTTCCAATAGAATTGTTCGGTCAAAGGACCAAGATGGATGAGTGGATTTCCGCTCTAATTTTACTAAAAATAGAATAGCAGAGTGGTCTGACAAATGTAGAGGCAAATATGTTATGTTTTTAACCTGATCTTTAATGGAGAGGCTGAATAGGGCATAATCAATTCGTGATTTATGTCTATATTTGTAATTATGATAAGAGACTCCCATGGCTTTACCAGCTCTTTGTCTCCATATGTCCTGTAGACCAAGGTTCGACATACATCTAAGCAGTGTAGCCCTCATATTACTGTGCGCTACGGCCCTAGAGGTGGGAGATTTGTCTAGTTTTGGATCTAAGACAAGATTAAAAACTCCCACCCATATTATGGGATCAGAGCAGGTAATCAGATGGTTCTGCAGGATATTCAAATAAGAAGGGTCGTCTTGATTGGGTCCATAGTAGCTAATGATAGTGAAAGCCTTCGAGAATAATTGGACATTGACTATCAACCATCTACTGCTCGCATCTGTTTTCCAGTCCGTAATCTGGGCCCTTACTGCTTTTTTGAAGATGATGACATTACCTCGAATACTAGCGTTATGGTCCGTACTAACAAATTTATCAACCCATTTAAGCTTCTTAAATATATCTGTGATCTCTTGATTGTTTAAATGTGTTTCCTGGATCGCGATGATCTGCGCGGGTGAGTCTCATAGGTATTGTAGAATTCTGTTCCTTCTTGCCCTAACGCGCAGACCATTTACGTTCCAGGATAGGAATTTAATATCTGACATTGACTTTTAAACTCATCCACATAATTTCCCAAGCCTCAACTCTGATACTTTTTTTGCAAGACAGCTTGTCGATTGCATCATCTCTTTCTATTTTAGGCAAACAGCAGCTTTGAGACAACATTGGATCCATATTCTTCGTGATTATAGAATTCGGTTTATGAGGACTTTTATGTTTTGCCTTTCCCTTCCCACCCCTCCCACCCCTGGGAAACCCCCCCCCAACTTACTCTGGCATGATGTATTGCCAGCTTGTCGTCTCTGACGTGTTCCTGTTCCGTGCCCTAATATCCCTCTTATCGGTCATTATGGTTGAAATATGAGTAGTGATAATTAACGATTGGTGAAACTGTAGTTTAATCCCTTATCTAGTAGCTATTTTATGTCTTATTGTTGCTATTAATAATCCTCGAGTAACCAAGAACGGATTTGGGCGGTGATATAGGGGTTAAGAGTTGAAAATTGGAAATAGGTGCCATTACAACCTAATGAAACCTTTAACTTTTGACAGTAAGTATACTGGGGGTTGAGGTTTATATTGGAATTCTCGCATTGATACCCTTTTATCTATTCATATCTCACCCAATATTATTTTGGTGACCTATGTTTTGTGAAAACAATGTATATATTTATCCTTCCCTTCTACTTTTTATTTATTTATTTATTTATTTTTTCCTTCTTTTTCCCCCTCTTTTCCTTTCTTTCCCCTTTTTCTTCCTTCTCTTTTTCTTTTCCTCACCCAAGTGTTCGTGTTTTCTTCCCCCCTCTTTTCCCTTTTCCTTTTTTTTTTTTTAATATATATATATATTTTTTTTTTTTTATTTATTTTATTTTTTTCTTATAGATTCCTCAAGTATTTTACCAATATTTTAGCCGCGGTCAGGGGGGGTTGCGTGTTCACTAATAGTAACAAGTAGCTCATCAGCTTCAAAGGGAGACTTGACATTGTACATTTTGTTATTGTACATTATCCTTAGGAAGGCAGGGAATCTCATTTAGGGATTTTCTTATCTCGTTTGAATATGTTTCTTCACTAACAACCAGTTGCAGATTGAAGGGTACGGAATGTTGGTGAAAGTGTCACCAGGTTCACCTCATGAGAGAGAGAGAGAGAATTGCAGTACCAGCCAGATTTTCATAGTAGTTTAGTACAATATCATCACTAGTAGACCCGAGTGCAAATGTCGAGATTCATGCTATACTCACAGTTCTGTGTGAATTCTGCAGCAGGACAGCAGTACGCAGCATGCTGACTGAGCTGGCACAAAAGGAGTAGAAGCAAGGGAGGAGGCCATGTGCTGCTGTGCGAGGCTGGCTGCTTTGCCCATTTCACGCCCATCTTTTCAATTGGCTCCTATTTCACGGGCCGATTCACAGAACTAATCTGCGACAAATTCCTAAACGTACTACTTTTGGTATTCACAGAATGCACTTACGACTCCTAACTTAACGTCTGCACTCGGGCTGGAAATTCCGCACCCGGACCGTAATCTCCGGCTTGAGCCGTAATCTCCGGCTGGGGCCAGACAAAGTGTAATCAGTGTGCCGGTTTGCAATTTTTTACAAAAAGGAACATTAGGAATGTGTGATAAATGGTAGAGAAGGTCATGAAAACAGTTTGAGCAGGGAAAAGGGTACGGCCAGACACTATGTCATAACTAGGGCTCCCGGTTTTCCGTTTTTAAGGACTTCTACATATAAATACAGACGGAAATCTATATTTCCTTTGTCTGTATTTATATTTAGAAATGGTAAAATACTAGAAAATGTTGCCGCGCTGGAATCCAGAGTTCTCGCAATGCCCCCTTCCTGCTGCTTGAAATTCCTTCCTGGGCACACACACACACAGCCGCGAGTACTTCACAGGTCTTTTCAAAGACCATTTACTTGTTAATGAGGCTTAATTGTTCTGTCACCCCATGATTGTTCTGTCACCCCATGCCGTAGCCTCTCCCAATGCCCCTGACTCCCTGTCCCAGGCCCCAAAAAGTGTCTCCTGCCCTGACTCCCTGTCCCAGGCCCCAAAATGTGCCTCCTGCAAAGGTGTGACTGACAGTGCACCATGCAGATAACAGACCTGAGTGTGAGTGAATTAGTAGCGCTATAAAAAATGAAATGCATATAATAGAGGGGCTAAGGGGATATGAGGGGTACTATTGGAAGGCGGTAGAGACGAAATTCATGGATGGGAAGTGGGGGGCGCCAAACATATTGTAACACCGGTCGCGAACAGCGCTAAAGCTGGCCGTGCCCGCTGACTATCATCTGTGTGTTTTGTTGTAATAAGTGAGCTGCTCGGATAAGTCTGAGAGGTATGTGTGACAATGTTCCCCAGGACTGAGGTAAGCAGGTGTCGAAGGTCAGCCTGAGTCTCAACTTCTGAGTTGTTCAAAGATAACTCTGTAAAATTGTGGAAAAGCCTTGCTGCCTGCGGCTATACGTCCCCCCCCCAAGCCCCCCCCCTCTTCCAGTTAAACAAACAGCCACTCAGTTTACTCCGACATCATGTATATTTATCCGAGTTCTAAATAAAAAGACTTTCCTTGGGCGCTCTTGCATTTTATTTTTTGTTTGTCCTCGGTTAAATTGAAATGTTAGCAGAAACAAAATGAGTTTCAGCGTTTTTTTCGCAGCTAATAACACTAACTGCCGTTTGCAAACACCTCTCATCTACATGCATCAAATAAAATGGAACATTTTAACTGTATATTAAAGAAGAAAATGTATCGTCACTAACCACATATTTGAAAGTTAATATAAATGTGGTTATGAAATACGACGGTGCCTAGTAGCTATAATGTGTTATAGGAATTCTTCCAGCCAGGAAACCTACAGGAATGCAGAATGGTTCTTGCTGAGCATAGAAAATACTGAATAGCAGTCCCCAATGGAAATGTCAGGAACCTGCAGCTTAAGCCTGCTGCCCACAGTTAATTTGGATGACCAACTGCACTGCACAATTAGGCGCTATATCTAATCGAATTGTTGCTGTATCGCCGGCTGGGGTACAATCCATGTCTGTATAATGTGCTAATGACGTGCATTATAGCACACAGTGTGAGGAAGATTTGCAAGCGGAAGGGGGTCTGTAGTGCATTAGGGTGAGGTCTGACTCCTATTACTGTGCCCTCTCACTGATGTTCCCAATTTACATCAGTGTGAGCTGTGTGATACACTGCATGTCTGGGTACCATGGCGACAAGAGACACAAAGTGACAGGACAATAAAAGTGCACGTGTACAGCACTGGGTTTTTACTGTGCACACTTTTAATCCGTGTTTGTTTTAGGATGGCATCCTTCCAAGAGGAGGGGGCGCGGTTCCTCTGAAGGGGTAGAGTTAAGTGCCTGTGACAGGTGGCTTTAGATGGAAATACAGAAGCGCTGGCACATGTTTGCTCCTGATAAGTGCTTGTACTCTTCCTAAAGTGATTTTATAGCAGAACTGAGAAGCACGTGTACTCTCTTTTTCAATTTACTCAGTACTGGACCATTTAAAGCACTGCCAAAGCCACAAAGCGCCAGTTTAAGTGAGCGCATGTGTGTGTTGTCAATTTAAATAAATGTGTAAAAATACTAGCTATAGCATTGCATTTTACTTGTGGCAAAAATAAATGTGGATAAATACAGAAAAAATGCCCCAAAAATAAATATGGATAAATACAGACAGAAATGGCAAAAAAATAAATATAAAACCGGGAGCCGAGTCATAACCCAGAAAAATTGCATCATGGTACATGCAGTACACAATTTGTGCTCACCTCCGTGTTAACTGCACAGCATGAGTGTATGGGTACTGCCTGAGGAAATGGATGAATGCATGAGTAGTGCCTGAGTGGAAGGTTGGTGGAAGGGTAATGTCTGGGTCATTGGATGAGTGCATGGGTAGTGCCCGAGTGAATGGATGAGTACATTGGTTTTGCCTAAGTGAATGCTAGAGTGAAAGAGTAGTGCATGTCTGATTCCATGAGTGCATGGGTAGTACCTCAGGGATTGGATGAGTGTATGGGCAATGCCTGACTGGGTGCAAGGTTAATGCATGGGTCATTGGATGAGTGCATGGTTAAGGCCTCAGTGAATGGTTGAGTGGAAGAATAATGCCTGAGTGATTTCATAAGTACATGGGCAGTTCCTGGATCATTGCATACGTGCAGAGGCACTGTCTGAGTGGTTGGATGAGTGCATAGGTAGTCCCTGAGTAACTTTATTAGTGCATGGCTAATGTCTGGTTGCTTAGATGAGTACATGGGTAGTGCCTAAGAAAAAGGATGACTGCAACATAAATGCCTGGGTCATTGGATGACCGCATGGGTAGTGTATTACTGAATGAATGAGTGCAGAAGTAGTATTAGAGGTGAATGAATGAGTTTAACAGTAGTACCTGAGTGATTGCATGAGTACATGGGTAGATAATTGGTGATTGCATATGTGCAGAGGTAGTGTCTCTGATTGCATGAGTGCATGGGTTTTGCCTCTGTGAAATGAAAAATGCAGGGATAATGCCTGCGTTATCCGATTAGTGCCAAAGTTGTGCTCCAGAGATTAGATGACAGCATGGGATGGTGTTTGTGTGAAAGGATCACTACCTGGCTGATGATATCAGAACCACAATGAAAAGTTTTTATATAGTGTAAAGGATCAACACGATTTTTATTTGAAATAACTAACAACAGTGTTGACTGCACAGTCATCACTGAGGGGAGCACAAGTTGTGCACTGCTTGTACCATGATACAAAGGAAAAAACCTTTCTGGCTTATGATTAAGGCTCCCGGTTTTATGGTATTTATATTTTTGTCATTTCTGTCTGTATTTATACATATTTATTTTTTTGTTAATTTTACCTGTATTTATCCATATTTATTTTGTTTTGTTTTGTGAAAAGCTGAAGAGTGAATATTTCTACATTTATTTAACTAGTCAATGTACACTCGTGCCTCGACGCCTGGCAGGTTTCAATGACATATGCACACTCCTGTGATAAAATGTGCACTAATAAGAAAACAGGTAAATTTTAGTTTGAAGGTTGTGCAAATATACAATTGCTTAATGCTCTTTCCTAAAATTCCTTTATTATTTTAATCCCCTTGCCTGTCAACCTGCACAGCTATTGGCCAGGCAGTCATGATTGGCAGCATTAGAATCACTAAAAAAAAACAATTTCCGTTTTCATCCACATATAAATATAGACAGGAAAATAAATGTTTTTTCTGTCTGTATTTATCTGTAAGAATCAGTAAAAACAAAAAACAGGGAGCCTTACTTTTCATTACCTCCTCTACCATTAATCACACATTCCTAATATTCCTGTTTGTAAAAATTGCAATCCGGCCCATTGATTACACTTTACCCGGCCCCAGCCGGAGATTACGGCTCTAGCCGGAGAGTACTGTCCGGGTGTGGAGAGTATGGTCCCGGTGTGAAAATTCTAGCCAGAGTGCGGACGTAAAGTTAGGAGGGGTAAGTACATTCTGTGAATACCAAAAATCGTAAGTGCCTTCTGTGAATACCAAAAGTAGTAAGTTTAGGATTTTGTCTGATAAAGTTCTGTGAATCGGCCCCACTGTCCTTGCAAAATCATTCCTTTTAATTTGTAAATAAGCTTAACAGTCCCTCCATGGTAGCCCCTGGAAGACTCCCATTAGCCGAGTTAGCATCCTTGGTATCTTCGGCATCCTGTATCCCTTGCATCAGGACCACTCCATTGATGTCTTTGGCGGTTTGCCCATGCAGCTTGGTAGTGGACTGGAGGCTGCTTTGACTGCAAGGCAACTGTTCTGCTAAGGGCCCGAATGGCTTGCTCCATGTCAGAGTTGGTTGCCCAAAGAAGGCTGGAGTATTCAAACACAACTTTACAGAACGGTTTCAATATTTTTCAAAGTACCCGCTAACAGTGGCAGTAGTCCATGCTTGTTTGCATTTGGAGTGAAAAGCAGTGATTTACATACAATTTGCCTAAAAACTCATATCTCTGGATCTTTTTGGTGGATTTTGTTCATATGGTGACTGAAAATTCATAAAAATAACATGTATTTTTAATAATTGGTGTTGGATTTACTTTGTGTTCAGCTTCTTTGTTATTCACTTATTTTGGTATTTCTAAATCCACTTTCTCCTTTATTAAAGTCTGGCTGCTCGAAGCTTTGTGACCACAACTGCCCATAATCATGGACCATGCTAAATCCATAGTGGCCGTCAGAATAGATTGTAACACTCAATCCATCAGATAAGCAACATGTTCGTATAAGTGCAATAAATTCTGCCACATATGCTGAAATTATGTCTGATAAGTATGATGCTTCTATGATATTGGATATGCTCCCCCTATAGTACCATTCTGTCTCTCAGACAAGAACCATCCACAAATAGAAGTGATTAATCTGTTCAAGCTGAACATCATGTATGCCTGATCGTGGCTTGGTACCTCAATGCAATTATGGTGGGAATCCCCATCATTTCCTTTATTTTCCTCATCTATGCTTGAACTTGGGAAAAAGGGTTTCAGGATTCAAGTTATTGCATCTTCTGACTGAAATATTATCAGCTGCCAACATTATTTGCTTATATTGACTGTTTTTCAGATGCTGAGATCATTTGGGAGTCAGTAAAATCTCTCCCTAATGTGGGACGTACACAATAAGCATGTAACCCATTACAATCCTCTCACTCTGTTCAATTGCAAGGCAAACATCTGCAACCAATTTCAGACATCCAGAAAGTGTGGCAGTATTGTGTCTAATGTGGTAGAGAAATAAACCACGGATTACTTAACTTTACCATGCTCTTGGACCAGAACTGACAAAACACACCTACCCCTTGACAAAATAGCTAAACGTCCTTTCTGTAATTTAACATTCCTAGAGCGGGAGCCCCCAGAGATGATCTATGAACTTGAGGAAGTCAGTCATGCATTCATCATTGAATGGCACTGGATCATTAACATCGCTCAAAGCAAGCCTCAGTAAAGGCTTTCCAATAAGAGAAAAATGTAGAATCCACTGTCTACAGTAGGCAATCATCCTCACTTCCCTTTGAGTACTCTGTGGATTCCTTCCTAGGACTGCAGAAACACGTCCTATAGATACCTTACGTGTCACTTGTTCAATATGATGACCAGAACAACTAACTTTTTTCATACAGTACTGCATAAGGTAGGTTGCTTTTTTTTCTAATTTCCCTGGATTACAGCTTGGTACCTGGGTCCTGCTTATCGCTGCAAGCTGCTGCCTGGAATCGCGCCGAGAGCGTTTGCTGACTGGGTCACTGGTCGCCCCCGCCACCGCAGTTAGATCATAGCGCGGCCGCCGAGTTGGGGGACAAGGACTACAAACCCCAGAATCCCCGGCTTGTTTCCCGCCCCCTCACACAGCCACTTCCGCGCCCGGAGGCGCTAAATACAAACAGGCTTCCTCTGGGGAGCGGGAGCCTTTTCTAATTTCCCTGGATTACAGTTTGGTACCTGGGTCCTGCTTATTGCTGCAAGCTGCTGCCTTGAATCGCGCTGAGAGCGCTTGCTGACTGGGTCACTGGTCGCCCCCGCCGCCGCAGTTAGATCATCGCGCGGCCGCCGAGCGGGGGGACAAGGACTACAAACCCCATAATCCCCAGCTTGTTTCCCGCCCCCTCACACAGCCACTTCCGCGCCCAGAGGCGCTAAATACAAACAGGCTTCCTCTGGGGAGCGGGAGCCTTTTCTAATTTCCCTGGATTACAGCTTGGTACCTGGGTCCTGCTTATCGCTGCAAGCTGCTGCCTGGAATCGCGCTGGTCCCCCCCGCCGCCGCAGTTAGATCATAGCGCGGCCGCCGAGCGGGGGGACAAGGACTACAAACCCCAGAATACCCGGCTTGTTTCCCGCCCCCTCACACAGCCACTTCCGCGCCCGGAGGCGCTAAATCAGAGGTCTTCAATCTGTGGGGCGCGACCCCCAGGGGGGCCGTGGAGTCCTTGGAAGGGGGTCGCAGATTCTGTCAGGGGCATGCAATTCCTGGCTTTGGGCTGATCGAGGGTGCTCATGGCGGAGGCCTAATTCACACCGAGGTGTGAAAAACATCAAAGGCTCATTAACAAGTAGAAGGTCTTTTAAAGAGCTGTCAAGTACTCGGGTGTGGCTGTGTGTGTGTCCCTTAAACGGTTTCTGGTACATATAGATCGGGGGTCCCCTACTTAGACATCACCATATATGCCAATGAAGATAGACTACAGACAACCTTGTATAGGAAGCGGACCAAGCGCAACTCCCTACAACAATATGGTAGCCACCACCCTAGGGGCCTAAAAGACAATTTACCAATCGGCCAATTCCTCAGGGTTAGAAGAAATTGCTCGACTAGAAGCAACTATATCCAAGAATCTGAGGTCTTGTGTGCGATCGCCTTATCACTCGTGGGTACCCTGCTCGTATGGTCAAACGAGCGAGGAAACGTGCCTGGTACAACCCACGGGATATTCTGCTCAATCCAGAAATAAACAATAAAGGGGAGATGGACCGCATAGTCTGCGTCACCACCTTCTCGACCCGCAGCAATGAAATTAAGCAAATCATCAATAGGAACTGGCACCTTGTGGCAGAAGAAATCGAACACATGAACCCACCTCTTCATTCCTTTAAGAGGGCTAAGAATATACGGGACATGGTAGTCCATTCTTATCTGGAACCTGTAAGTCAACCCACCATCACTACCCTATGGAACTTACCCCATCTGTTGGGACAATATAGGTGTGGGACATGTACCGCTTGTGATATATTATGGGATTAGAGGAGCACTCACCCTATTTATTCTATTTAGTTAAACTTAAGTAAATTCAAACTATTTCTTCAAAGCGTGCAGCTAGGGTAGCACGTCTGCCCTAACACGTGCTGAACTTTTGAAAACCTTATCTTAAGTGTGAATGACACTTAACCTTAGCGCACTGTTGCTCAAGCGCTATATGCGCTCCAAATTAAACATACACTCTTTTGCAGTTTCAAAATTATTTTTAGTTTTCCAAAGCATATAAATAAACACAATTTGTTCTCATTGTATAACAAACACAATATACAATTTTCAACAGTACATCAAAATCAATTTCTTTTCATCTCTGTTTGCCCGTGTGCCCAATGCATTTCGAGCTGTAGGCAGCTCTTCGTCGGGGGCCTGTAAATAAATGATGCAGAAAGCAATACTGTCACTCAGCAGTCTAAGAAGCACAAGAAATAATAATAATAAAGCTCCAGAAAAAGACAAAGAGAACCCTTCACCATCACCTGGGTGCATTTGTGAAAAACGCTGTAAAAAACCACTTACTCCAGTCGCGCTCCTCAAGAGCTAAATCCTTCTGTAAACACAAAAACCAGAATATGTGCTCTCAACTATGGTTTCTACCAGAGTAACAAAACAAATTCTAACTGACACTGTTCAATGCGGTAGGCTGAAGCAACAGGTTACCTTATCTTCAATTCAATGAATCACCAGATGCTGACTGCTCAGAGTTGAGATTTTCACCTGCAAGAAGTAACAAAGAAACGCCGTATATGTAAAGCGGGCGTCTAACTAACCCTGACTGATGTAACTAACACCGCTGCAATCACGCAGCTCGCTCACCTCGATCAACTTCCTTGAACTTCTCTCAAAACTCCTCTCGTCGGCAAACCTCACGCGTTCTACACTCGACTCGGCGGTGGATGGAAACCCACAGCCCTCGCCGGTACTAAATTACGCAGCTGCATACAACAACATAAAAGACGGACTAGCGTCTAAGACTCCAAACGCCGAACCGCGCCATCTTGGAATGGTGAAAATTACACAATCAAACAGGAACTTCAAGAAAAGGCAAATCAAAGGGTGAAAAATGAAAGGGTAAAAAATGAAACATAAAGGATTTTAGTTGAGTGCTGGGAAAGTGACTCAAACCAAAGAACAATGTGCTTCTAAATGTTATGAACAGATGCAGTATAACAAAGATAATTACAAGCAGCATACTATGGTACATAAACAAAGTCAAAAGGACTTATAAAAAACATGAGAAATCTATTTTTTCATTGAGTCCTTTAGGTTCTTGTGTCAGTAAAAATTTAATCCAGTGGATCTCTCGTTGGAGGAGGGATCTGGTAAGATCAACCCCCTCATATGATTTAACTACCTCTAGGATGGAATACCTTATCTGAGCGATGCTGTGGTTATTCTCATTCCAATGTCTAGCTAAATTGCTTTTGGTGTTTTTGTTCCTGATAGTACTTTTATGTTCTGAAATTCTGGTTTTTAGTTTCCTTTCTGTTTTGCCTGTATAAATTTTGCCACACGGGCATTTGATGTAATAAATCACATTTGTTGTATTACAATCTCCATTGTAGTGTAATTTTATTTCTTTGCCAGTTTGCGGATGGTTCAATATGTTTCCTACAATAACATTGGAGCAGTGTACACAATTCTGACACTTCTTCATGCCTCTGTTGATTTCTTCAATTGCCCTGATAGGGGTCATGAGTAACTCTTTCAAATTTTTAGAGCGCTTGTAAGCGAAAATGGGAGTATTGTTAAAAATTCCCTTGAAATCAACTTCATTCCTCAAAAGAGTCCAGTGTTTGTTTATTATGGTTTTTAATTTGTTTGATGATGTAGAATATTTGGATACGAACACTTGTCTATCCTGGAGTTTCTTAGGTTTTTGAGTAAGTAAATTCTCTCTACTGCAAACTTTAATGCGGTCTTCAGCTTTCTTCAGTACTTCTTCCGGATATCCTCTATCTTTGTAGCGTTGGTGTTGCAAGTCAAGATTCTTTTTGCATTCATCTTCTTCGGAACAAATCCTCTTGATTCTCATGTACTGAGATACTGGGAGGTTATCCTTCAGGTGTTGAGTGTGGAAACTTTGATATAGGAGTGAATTGTTAACATCTGTTTGTTTCCTGTATATGGTGGTAACAATTTGTTGTTCATCAATTTTGACTAGTACATCCAAGAAAGGAAGTTCTTTTTCACTTATGGCGTGCGTGAATTCAATGTGTTCAGAGCATGAGTTTAGCCTTTCTATCTCTGATTCCAAGTTTTGTCTGGTTCCTGACCATATCAGGAAAATGTCATCGATGAACCTCCTGTATAAAGTTGCATGATCGTTCCAATTTTTGTTGTTGTATATATGATCTGCCTCGAATTTTGCCATAAAGGTATTGGCATATGCCGGGGCCCCGGCAAATCCCATGGATGTTCCATGTTGTTGAAGGAAAAAATCAGAAGACCATTTAAAATAGCTGTGATGTAAACAAAAATGTAGTAACTCCAAGATAAACACTTTGTTAGCTCTTACAGCATTCTGTTGTAGCAAAGCCCATTCTACGGCTTCCAACCCAGCGAGGTGGGGAATTGAAGTGTACAATGACTTGACGTCAATGGTACACAAAAGTATGGAGCTTGTTGTTTTGACATTTTTTAGCGTCACAAGAAAATCATTGGTATCTTTAATGTACGATGACCATCGTTGAACGAATGGTTGTAGGAATGTATCGATATACTGACCGAGTGGTTCAAAAATGGTGCCACACCCGGTCACAATCGGACGCATGGGAGGGTCTAAAAGGTTTTTATGCACCTTGGGGAGCATATAGAGTGATGGTTTCCTGGGATTAGTCACAGTTAGAAATTGTTTGTCCGATTGTGACCGGGTGTGGCACCATTTTTGAACCACTCGGTCAGTATATCGATACATTCCTACAACCATTCGTTCAACGATGGTCATCGTACATTAAAGATACCAATGATTTTCTTGTGACGCTAAAAAATGTCAAAACAACAAGCTCCATACTTTTGTGTACCATTGACGTCAAGTCATTGTACACTTCAATTCCCCACCTCGCTGGGTTGGAAGCCGTAGAATGGGCTTTGCTACAACAGAATGCTGTAAGAGCTAACAAAGTGTTTATCTTGGAGTTACTACATTTTTGTTTACATCACAGCTATTTTAAATGGTCTTCTGATTTTTTCCTTCAACAACATGGAACATCCATGGGATTTGCCGGGGCCCCGGCATATGCCAATACCTTTATGGCAAAATTCGAGGCAGATCATATATACAACAACAAAAATTGGAACGATCATGCAACTTTATACAGGAGGTTCATCGATGACATTTTCCTGATATGGTCAGGAACCAGACAAAACTTGGAATCAGAGATAGAAAGGCTAAACTCATGCTCTGAACACATTGAATTCACGCACGCCATAAGTGAAAAAGAACTTCCTTTCTTGGATGTACTAGTCAAAATTGATGAACAACAAATTGTTACCACCATATACAGGAAACAAACAGATGTTAACAATTCACTCCTATATCAAAGTTTCCACACTCAACACCTGAAGGATAACCTCCCAGTATCTCAGTACATGAGAATCAAGAGGATTTGTTCCGAAGAAGATGAATGCAAAAAGAATCTTGACTTGCAACACCAACGCTACAAAGATAGAGGATATCCGGAAGAAGTACTGAAGAAAGCTGAAGACCGCATTAAAGTTTGCAGCAGAGAGAATTTACTTACTCAAAAACCTAAGAAACTCCAGGATAGACAAGTGTTCGTATCCAAATATTCTACATCATCAAACAAATTAAAAACCATAATAAACAAACACTGGACTCTTTTGAGGAATGAAGTTGATTTCAAGGGAATTTTTAACAATACTCCCATTTTCGCTTACAAGCGCTCTAAAAATTTGAAAGAGTTACTCATGACCCCTATCAGGGCAATTGAAGAAATCAACAGAGGCATGAAGAAGTGTCAGAATTGTGTACACTGCTCCAATGTTATTGTAGGAAACATATTGAACCATCCGCAAACTGGCAAAGAAATAAAATTACACTACAATGGAGATTGTAATACAACAAATGTGATTTATTACATCAAATGCCCGTGTGGCAAAATTTATACAGGCAAAACAGAAAGGAAACTAAAAACCAGAATTTCAGAACATAAAAGTACTATCAGGAACAAAAACACCAAAAGCAATTTAGCTAGACATTGGAATGAGAATAACCACAGCATCGCTCAGATAAGGTATTCCATCCTAGAGGTAGTTAAATCATATGAGGGGGTTGATCTTACCAGATCCCTCCTCCAACGAGAGATCCACTGGATTAAATTTTTACTGACACAAGAACCTAAAGGACTCAATGAAAAAATAGATTTCTCATGTTTTTTATAAGTCCTTTTGACTTTGTTTATGTACCATAGTATGCTGCTTGTAATTATCTTTGTTATACTGCATCTGTTCATAACATTTAGAAGCACATTGTTCTTTGGTTTGAGTCACTTTCCCAGCACTCAACTAAAATCCTTTATGTTTCATTTTTTACCCTTTCATTTTTCACCCTTTGATTTGCCTTTTCTTGAAGTTCCTGTTTGATTGTGTAATTTTCACCATTCCAAGATGGCGCGGTTCGGCGTTTGGAGTCTTAGACGCTAGTCCGTCTTTTATGTTGTTGTATGCAGCTGCGTAATTTAGTACCGGCGAGGGCTGTGGGTTTCCATCCACCGCCGAGTCGAGTGTAGAACGCGTGAGGTTTGCCGACGAGAGGAGTTTTGAGAGAAGTTCAAGGAAGTTGATCGAGGTGAGCGAGCTGCGTGATTGCAGCGGTGTTAGTTACATCAGTCAGGGTTAGTTAGACGCCCGCTTTACATATACGGCGTTTCTTTGTTACTTCTTGCAGGTGAAAATCTCAACTCTGAGCAGTCAGCATCTGGTGATTCATTGAATTGAAGATAAGGTAACCTGTTGCTTCAGCCTACCGCATTGAACAGTGTCAGTTAGAATTTGTTTTGTTACTCTGGTAGAAACCATAGTTGAGAGCACATATTCTGGTTTTTGTGTTTACAGAAGGATTTAGCTCTTGAGGAGCGCGACTGGAGTAAGTGGTTTTTTACAGCGTTTTTCACAAATGCACCCAGGTGATGGTGAAGGGTTCTCTTTGTCTTTTTCTGGAGCTTTATTATTATTATTTCTTGTGCTTCTTAGACTGCTGAGTGACAGTATTACTTTCTGCATCATTTATTTACAGGCCCCCGACGAAGAGCTGCCTACAGCTCGAAATGCATTGGGCACACGGGCAAACAGAGATGAAAAGAAATTGATTTTGATGTACTGTTGAAAATTGTATATTGTGTTTGTTATACAATGAGAACAAATTGTGTTTATTTATATGCTTTGGAAAACTAAAAATAATTTTGAAACTGCAAAAGAGTGTATGTTTAATTTGGAGCACATATAGCGCTTGAGCAACAGTGCGCTAAGGTTAAGTGTCATTCACATGTACCGCTTGTGACACTACCATTCAGACCAAAAGTTTTGAGCAGGGTGGACGCACATTTCACCTGAAACATCACACCAACTGCAATACGGCCTGTGTAATTTACATTATTTTGTGCCCATGTAAACAGATCTATGTAGGCCAGACTCAGCAAAAGGTAAAAGCGAGGATCTCATCCCATAGTAGCAGGATAAGATGTAAGGTGACAGGGGCACCCTTGGTGGACCACTGGCAAAAAAGTGGCTACTTAGTAAGTGATTTGAGGTGGCTGGTTGTTGAAAAAGTAACCCTCGGTAGGAGAGGGGGTAATGTAATCACTGTATTAAACACAAGTGAAGCAAAATGGATGTCCCTTTTGGACACTATTAAAAACGGCCTTAATGAACAGGATAGTAGCCTGTCCCAATTGGCAGCACTTGGTTAATAGTGGGATATATGTAGATCTTTGCCCTTGCATGTTCTAATGAGGCTGTAATGCATCAATCATATGTTTTGAGACAACAATACTCGGTTTCACTCTCATGCCAGAGAAGTGCCCGAGCCATTATGATTGGCCATCTTTGGCAGCATTCTAATAGAGCATCCACTGTTAAAAGATATGAAACTGATATCATGATTATGTCATTTGTCAGATATTCTATGATGTTGTAACCTATCCGTTGGATATAATCCGTTTACAATCTCATGTTTTGAAATTGCACAGGGAGTTCCGATGAACTTGTTAAGGAGACCCGATTCCGTCTGATCTAGAACCACATTGAGCTTTCAGATGGCCTTTCTTAAAAAATTTGTTGCGTAATGAGTGACAGAAATGCATTATATACATGATGATAATTGTGCCTGTTTTAAATCGTTTACAACCTCATGCTTGAGAGTTGCACGATTATCGCTTACACAGGGATTGATGAATATCATTCATCCTTTCGCCAAATTTCACTCCGCAGTGGCATTATGGACGGACATACGGAGGCTTTTATAGTCATCTCCTTCTATTTCTATTTTTGAATTGTCTTCTCACTTCAAGTTTCCAATAATTAATTTAGAATTGTTACGAACCCACGAATGTACTCAGGTTCCTGTGGGTAAAAATACACGACCTGCTCGTACGGGGTAGTATGTCTTTACTCTCTATTATGGGTTGGACACGTGATCCGATATTCCAAAACTACGCGTAATGTCAACGGCGTTCTGCCTTGGCGTTCGTCAATCCACTGGATGGCGTTCTGAGATCGACTGATCGTAAGTTCACTTCCACTTCTCTCCCTCTTTTTGAGTAGAAAGCACTGTCAGGCTAGTTAATTTAAGCCGACTTTACCAACGAGTAACGGATCGTTTTTCCGTTTGTTTGTTCATCCCCCAAACAGTGACAACCGAATGAGACGTGACAAGCAGTTCAAACTCATCCGGCCCACGCCTTTAGGATCATGTAAGTAGATCCCCCCCCACTTCTCTCGGCAAGCTTTGAATCACAGACCATAAGATAAATGAGCCTTTTAACAAGAAATACACTTTCCTTCATTCTGTCCGCAGTGCCTCACTGAAGTGACCCTTGGGAACTAGGCGCCTTGTTTCTAACATTCTCAGCCCATAATAGTAAGTGCCTATACCGTACACAACAAGGGGTTGTTGCGATATTAATCAGCTGTGTACTTCATGATTTAGTATGTTACTAATCCATTGATTAGTCTCATCCTCTTCTGCCCACAGCGTGGCTGGTCTGAAGTGATATGCCTTTGCAATAATGTGCCATTGGTATACATGACCCTCGAGGACCGTGTGTAGGAAATCTGTAATCCTACAAAGCAGTTCGGTTTCTCTAGATGTCCCAGTCTCTTTTAAATCAAGGGTGAGCACAATGGTTATGTCTGTTTATAGTTGATGTTTTATTTCGCAAAAACCCTGTAATTAGCCGGGTGACCATGATATATATTTCTCTCTGTATTAGATCGCGAGACAACTTTTATTATAATGGTAGTAACCATACTTTGTGTATGTTGTGAATCCTTTTTTCTAAATGACCACTGGCTACTATGCTCTCATACAATCTCATTTATCTGATGTACGAGGTTTATCCTCTATGAACAAATTCATTTAGCTATATACCTGCAAGGACCCTTTGGAACCTAAGTGTGTCTACTAATGGACTCCTTTTTCTTATTCTAATTCCTCTGTAGTTGCGATTTTGTTTTCGCGGCGGCTATCCACTACGACTGAGTGGTGTACCCGAGTTCCCATATCAGAGCCTTCTGGGGCCTGTTGACCATGGTAATTGTTAGTATAAGTAACTCTGACGTCGTATTTACGACGTATTAAGTTAACTTAGCTGTACCACTTTGAATGTCTGACCCTCTGTTTTAAAATTTTCAGATATTTTTTCCCCATCACCTCCTTCCCTGTTTTGTCCTGATGAAGACCCCGCTTAAGGACCTAATCTGACCTATAATACAGGGGTCGAAACGTCGACGGCTTTTGTTTATTTGGACATCCGGTTCGAGTCCCTGACTTTTCCATTGATAGGCTGTGACCGTAGAATGTCTTTCTAAGCTTTATTAATTTTGGCCACAAATTTCGGTTTGTTGCATCTGAAATGTTTAATCCTGTTTTGTCATCACTTGATTGTTCTGACTAAATATGCCTATTTCTTTTTGTACTTCACATCTTTAAGCACCCCCTTTCTTTTCCTTTCTCCCCTCTCCTTGGGGCTTCCTAATAGATATCAATTATTATTAAGTAATTGTCACCAGTTTAGGTGCTCATTGTTGCTAATAAATCACAATACTTTGCAAGTTTCATAAAAGTGTGTACTTTGTTTTTTAATTTTGTTTAAGTGCCAGCATACCTAGTACAACACACCTTTCTTGCGGGGAACCCCGATCTATATGTACCACATAGCGCCCAGGTCCCCGTGACTGCATGGGTAAAACCCCTTTAGTGTAATGCCTTAAACGGTTTCAGCAGGGCTTACACACAGGAGCTGGGGGAGGGGGGAAAGTGGGTGGGGGTGGGGTCTGGGGGAGCAGGCTGTAGTGTAGCCCTTTGAGTATAATGGATGTTGCACGTCTGGAGCTGTGGGTCCCGTGACACGTCCCCCCCCTCCCGCCCCCAGCAGGGAGGCACAGAGATGGGGAAAGAAGGAAGAAGACACAGAGATACCGACCCCCCCCCTACCCCCCATGAGAGAGTCACAGAAAAGGTGGGTGGATGAATGATGGGTGGATGGATGGATGTAAGGATGAAGGATGGATGGATATGTGAAAAGGTGGGTGGATCAATGACGAGTGATGGATGAATGGGTGGATGGATGGATGGATGAAAGGGTGGATGGATGGAAGGATGAAAGCGTGGATGGATGGAAGGATGAAAGGGTGGATGGATGGATGAAAGGTTGGATGGAGGGAAGGATGGAAGGGTAGATGGATGAAGGATGTATGAATGGATAAAAGGTTGCATGGATGAATGATGGATGGATGGATGGATGTGTAAAAAGATGGGTGGATGAATGATGGGTGAATGGATGGATGAAAGGGTGGATGGATGTATGGATGGAAGGATGAAAGGGTGAATGGGTGAAGGATAGATTGTATTGTATTGTATTGCATTGTATTGTAGGTGTACTTATATAGCGCGGTCCTGTCGCCCCAAGGGCATCCTGGCGCTTGAGATCCGGTCAACAACACTTCCACTGCTCAGACATCCCTAGGGAAGAGATGCGTTTTTAGGGCTTTCCTAAACGGGAAGTAGTCCCTTTGACTTCTCAAAGGGAGTTGCAGGGAGTTCCAGAGTTTGGCCGCTGCAACACTAAACGAGCGGCCACCCATCCTTACTCTCTGGAACCTCGGAACCACAAGCAATTGTGCCGAAGAAGAGCGAAGGGACCGCGAGGCAGAGTACCAAGCGAACATATTCTGCAGTGGCACTGGGCCCTGTCGATGTACCGCCTTAAACACTAGGCAGAACGCTTTATACAATACACGCAAGTGCACCGGCAACCAGTGTAGGTCCCTTAAGGCTAAGGTGGAGGAGCTAAGGTTAGGGCGAGAGAGAGCCACCTTAGCGGCCATGTTCTGCACCCGTTGTAACTTCCCCAGCAGATTTTTTGGGGCCTCCAGAAGCAGCGCGTTGCAGTAGTCTAAACGACTCAGTATGGTCCCGCGCACTACCTCCGGCCTTGCCTGCTCAGGGAGAAGGGGCAAGACTTTACGCAGCATGCGTAACAGCATCATGCACGTGGAGATGGTCTTATTAACATGCATGTCCAGCTATAAATTTGTGCCGAAAATCACCCCCAGTTTACGAGCTGACTCCGCGGCCGACACTGTCTCGGGGAAAGTAGATGGCCAGAAGTTCTCCTGAAGTACCAGAGGAATCCGGTCCATGGAGCAGTGGAGCACCTCGGTCTTTGTGCTGTTGAATTGCAAGGAATTGGTCCGAAGCCAATCCGCTGTAGCTGCCATGCAGCGATGGAATGTCTCCAGCGCGACCGCATTATTTCCTTCCAGGGAGAAGACCAGCTGGGTATCATCAGCATAATTGAAAGCCGAGATACCAAAAGATTTTATAAGCTGGACCAGAGGGCGGAGGTAAAGATTGAAAAGTATAGGGCTGATGGCCGAGCCCTGTGGAACCCCCTGCCCTACTTTCCGCAACTCCGATCGGAAAGGAGGAAGCGCGGCCATCTGCTGCCGGTTGTTGAGGTAGGATACCAGCCAGTCTCTTGCCCCCTCTGTGACCCCGCACTCCTCCAGCCTCCTGATGAGGGTCCGATGGCAAACCGTATCGAACACAGCCGACATGTCGAGCAGCACCAGAAAGGCTGCCCGACCACTATCGACACGCGAACGAAGATTGTCAAGTAAAGGTTACCAGCGCGGATTCTGTCCCATGCGCTGGACGGAAACCAAACTGTGTCTCATCGAACCACCCGATTTCTTCCAAGAAGCCCGAAAGGGAGCGGGTCACCAACTTTTCCACGATCTTAATAGGAAAAGGGAGCAAAGAGATCGGCCTGTAGTTGGAAAGACAGGCGGGGTCCAGAGTCGGTTTCTTAAGCAGTGGAGACACGACTGCCAGGTTCCAGCACTCAGGAATCGTTGCCGAGTCCAAAGACTGGAGGCAGATGGAGTACAGAGGCTGGAAGAGTTCCGCCTGAAATGTCTTTCAGAACTTGGGTGGCAATGGGTCAAGCGGAGAACCCGATGACACCGTTCGTGCCAGGCTGCAAAACTCCTCAAAGGAGGGAGTGGGGAAGCGTCTTAGTTGGGGTCGACTGGACACAGCTTCCGGAGCTCCCAAGCTGGAGGCATGAGCACTCAGCTGGAGTCGACTGGGCGAAGTGTCCGGGGCTGCCCGGGCTGCCTGGCTAGAGGCAAGCCTACTCAGCCAGGTTTGACCGGCCACGACGTCCGAAGCTTCCAAACTGAGGGCATGTCCACTCAGCAGGGGTCGACTGGAAGGAGTGTCCGGAGCTCCCAAACTAAGGACTGGGCCACTCGGCTGGGGTCGACTGGGTGACCCGTCCGGAGCTCCCAAGCCGAAGTCAGAGACATCCGGCCGGGGTCGACTGGACAGGCTGCCCGGAGCTCCCAAACCGAGAGCAGGAGGCACTGGGTTTTTTAAGCCTTCCATGATCTTAACGATCTTCTCCTCGAAGGCACTCGCCAGGGAGTCGCACAAGGCCTGTGACGCAGGGACAGTGTTGGCCGCGCACACAGGGTGGGTCAAGTCCCTAACGATTTTAAACAGGGCTTGTGACTTGTTGGGCGCCTGGTTCAAGGTGGTTTCCAGAAAAGCCGCCTTAGCCAGCCTGATCTGCACCTTGTATTCCTGCAGTGCCAGCCTAAAGGAAGCCTTCGCTGGGTCCGAGTACTGCTTCCTCCAGGCTCTCTCGGCACGTTTGCAGCTCAACTTCAGCTGCCGCAGCTCCTCTGTATACCAGGGACAGGCCCGGTTCAATCTACCTCGAGACTTACGGAGAGGCGCAACCTTGTCCAAGGTATTCGAGATGGACCGGCACAAGGTGATATAACTTTCCTCCGCCGAATTACTCAGACAGAAATTATCTGGTAGTAAGGTAGGCAGCGGCGATGAGTTTAGAAGTCGAGACCAGGGTCTGCCCAATTTAGCCTGTCTGGCGCCGGCCTCCCCCGAGGAGTACTCCCCCAGACAGAGAGAGAAGGCAACCAGTGAGTGGTCAGTCCAGTATTGACATGGAATATCATTGACCACTACTAGTTGTACGTCTGCGAAGACCAGGTCCAAGGCATGACCTCTCTTGTGAGTAGCTGACCGGACCAGTTGTTGCAGCTGAATGTCGCTGAAAGCTTGACAAAGTGTCGTAAACGCACTGTCCAGCGGGCCACCCGGCCACAGGTTGAAGTCCCCTAAGACCAGCAGCTTGGAGTGGGTATTAGAGAGGTCATATATCAGGTCGATGAAATCTGACAGGGAGGGTACAGAGCCCGGCGGGCGATAGCACAAAACGCCCGAGAACAGTGTTCTCTCAAGATCTTTAAAAGAGAACCCCATCAGCTCGAAGGCCGAAACCTCCCTAATTTTAAGTTGGAAGAGACCCAGCATTTCTCTATAAATGACGCCAATTCCACCACCGCTGTTCTTCACCCGGGGGGTGTGAATGATTTTAAAACCTGGGGGGCAGGCCAACCCCAGTTCAACCAAGCAGTCCTCCCGAGTCCAGGTTTCCGTAAGGAACAAAGCATCGAGCCCCGAAGACTCGATGAGGAAAGCGATCTCTGTGTGGTGCTTGCAAAGCGACTGAACGTTAAGCAACCCACAAGAGAGGGAGTTAGGCTTAGATAGGACACTAGCCTTCTGATTCGAGAGCGCCTGGCTCGGTCTGAGTTCAAGTAGTTCAGCCCGAGAATAGGCTAGGCGTGGAGAGTGCAGGGGGACAGAGGGAGCGGCCCTATGCGCGCCCGTTGCGTGAACGGGCGCAAACGGGCTTACATCTGGCGCGCCTGCGTCGCGCCCGCTGCGCGCGAACGCTACGCGCTAGCTCGTCCATCCTTTTATGTTATTGGACCGAGCGGGAGTCCGCCTCCTGCGTCCCTTGCCCTAAGCAAGATGGCGCCCGAAGTGCTCCCAGCCTTCAACCCCACCCAAGATGGCGGTCGGACCCGCTAAGCTAGCTATATCCCGCCGAATGCGGGTGGAATCCAATTTACAGTGCGAGTGAGCCTGACTGTTCCCCGGCCTAAAAAAACCGACACCTAAGGTAGGCAGCACAATTTAATAAGCTCTAGCAGCTCTATAGCGCGTTACCAGCAGCACAACGAAATTTAAAATAAAGCACACGATTAAAATGCAGCAACAGCAAAGAGCGCGTAGACCAGAAATCTGACCTGACCGCACCCCCGGTGGCTTAAATAAGCTCACCAAGTGCGGGAGTCCGCCTCCTGCATCCCTTGCCCTAAGCAAGATGGCGCCCGAAGTGCTCCCAGCCTTCAAGCCCACCCAAGATGGCGGTCGGACCCGCTAAGCTAGCTATATCCCGCCGAATGCGGGTGGAATCCAATTTACAGTGCCAGTGAGCCTGACTGTTCCCCGGCCTAAAAAAACCGACACCTAAGGTAGGCAGCACAATTTAATAAGCTCTGGCAGCTCTATAGCGCGTTACCAGCAGCACGACGAAATTTAAAATAAAGCACACAATTAAAATGCAGCAACAGCAAAGAGCGCGTTGACCAGAAATCTGACCTGACCGCACCCCCGGTGGCTTAAATAAGCTCACCAAATGCGGGAGTCCGCCTCCTGCGTCCCTTGCCCTAAGCAAGATGGCGCCCGAAGTGCTCCCAGCCTTCAACCCAACCAAGATGGCGGTCGGACCCGCTAAGCTAGCTATATCCCGCCGAATGCGGGTGGAATCCAATTTACAGTGCGAGTGAGCCTGACTGTTCCCCGGCCTAAAAAAAACGACACCTAAGGTAGGCAGCACAATTTAATAAGCTCTAGCAGCTCTATAGCGCGTTACCAGCAGCACGACGAAATTTAAAATAAAGCACACGATTAAAGATGGATGAAGGATAGATGTATGGATGTAAGGATGAAAGGGTGGATGGATGAAGGATGGATGGATGGATGAATGAATGAAAGGGTGGATGGATGGAAGGATGAAAGGGTGGACGGATGAAGGATGGATGGATGGATGAAAGGGTGGGTGGATGTATGGATGGATAAAAAGTTGTATGGATGAATGATGCATGGATGGATGTGTGAAAAGGTGGGGGGATGAATGATGGGTGGATGGATGGATGAAAGGGTGGATGGATGAAGGATAGATGTATGGATGGGAGGATGAAAGGGTGGATGGATGTATGGATGGATAAAAGGTTGCATGGATGAATGATGGATGGATGTGTGAAAAGGTGGGTGGATGAATGATGGGTGGATGGATGGAAGGGTTGATGGGTAAAGGATGGTTGTATGGATGGAAAGATGCAAGGGTGGATGGATGAAGGATGGATGTATGGATGGAAGGATGAAAGGGTGGATGGGTAAAGGATAGATGGATGAAGGATAGATGTATGGATGTAAGGATGAAAGGGTAGATGGATGAAGGATGGATAGATGGATGGATGGATGAAAGGGTGGATGAATGGATGAAAAGGTGGATGGATGGAAGGATGAAAAGGTGGACGGATGAAGGATGGATGGATGGAAGAAAGGGTGGATGGATGTATGGATGGATAAAATTTTGCATGGATGAATAATGCATGGATGGATGTGTGAAAAGGTGGGGGTGGTGAATGATGGGTGGATGGATGGAGGAAAGGGTGGGTGGATGGATGTATGGATGAAAGGGTGGATGGAGGAAGGATGGATGGATGGATGGGAGGATGAATGGGTGGATGGATGTATGGATGGATAAAAGGTTGCATGGATGAATGATGGATGGATGTGTGAAAAGGTGGGTGGATGAATGATGGGTGGATGGAGGGACGGGTGGATGGGTAAAGGATAGATGTATGGATGGAAGGATGAAAGGGTGGATGGATGAAGGATGGATGTATGGATGGAAGGATGAAAGGGTGGATGGATGAAGGATAGATGTAGGGATGGAAGGATGAAAGGGTGGATGAATGTATGAAAGGGTGGATGGATGGAAGGATGAAAGGGTGGACGGATGAAGGATGGATGGATGATGGAAGGGTTGATGGATGTATGGATGGATAAAAGGTTGCATGGATGAATGATGGATGGATGTGGGAAAAGGTGGGTGGATGAATGATGGGTGGATGGATGGAAGGGTGGATGGGTAAAGGATGGATGTATGGATGGAAGGATGAAAGGGTGGATGGTTGAAGGATGTGGAGTTCTGGACTTTTTGGTTCCGTCCAGAGGTGTCAGGGATAACACCCGAAGACCCCGGAGTTCTTCCTGTCTCGGTGCACAAATAAACAGAAACACGGGCTTCTCGATGGTGGCGTCAAAGACCAAAGGTTTATTACTGCAGGGACACAGAAGTCACAGAAACTACACACGGGCAGTATCTAGGAGCCTGTTCGATTTGTACAAAGTGGGTGGCTCCTTAAATACAAAATTTTAGGCTTGGGGCAAATTCTTTACATGTTAGTACATTTCTAAACCTTTGTGTCCTAAACAATAAATATTTGGCGTTGTACAGGAATCGTCAACAATATCTGATGTCAAAACATTACGAACGAGGGGTTCCCACTGTTCCATCATAATCCCATGTCAACTTTTCATTCAAGAGCCGGACCGCCTCATCGTAAATTTCGTTACCTCCCCCTAATAAAGGCCCAGAAGGAAAGGAACAGAGCCAGGTGCAGAAGATAGAAAAGCAGGATAAGAGATGTTTGTGGGTCGTAAATGGGCAAGGCTACCAGCTTCGGCCGCCTAATCATGATCAGGCCAACGAACACGAGAACCAGTATAGCAGGACTGGCCTCAGGCACAGGAGGCAGCTTCTGTCGAGTCATGCGGCCATGGCATGTTCTGTTCTAAGGTGCACGTGTCACTAGCAAGGTGAATCGCCGGCTAAAGCTTACGTGTCCTTAAGTGACAGAGGTCACTGCGTGTCCATTGACTATGTGAGGGCAAGAAATACAAAATGGCTGCCGTAATCTAAGATGGATGCTATGGGTAGATCAGAAATGTGTTCATAACAGGAGTGCTCTTGCTCGTAGCATAGCGAAAACACCAGGATGTGCTAAATGGATCATTTGCGGTTCACTGATACCAAAATTATGTATTTACGACAATGTTGAAAACACGGGTTCAAATCGTCACGGAACCTCAGACCCTCCTTTTGCCCTTACATAGGCAATTACTCAGTCTATGTCAGAGTCTATCTCTATGCTCATCAGGTCAGTGACATGTTGTTGCATCATCCTCCTTTCTCGTACCTTGTCTCCAAATGCAGGTGGTTTTCTGAAACAGGTTGCAGCACAGAGACTACACAAAGCGGGACCACATTGGATAATAAGGCAGCACGAGAATAGGAATACTAGGATGATACCAATGACCATCAGAACTTTCCATCCCCACGCTGATAATTGGGTCCAAAGCCACTCCATTAAGGACCAGTTTCCCTTGTCTACGTGAATAGAGTCGGAAATCTTGTGTAGCTTCGAGATTGCTTCATAGACAGTCGGGGCATTATTGGGAATAAAAACACAGCAGCTCGATTGGATCATTCTACATACCCCACCTCGATCTGCAAGTATTACGTCTAGAACCATACGGTTCTGCAACATCATGAGACGATCCGCCTGAAGCTCAGCTGTTAAATTACTAAGGGCACCAGCAGTTTCTGTAATAGTAGATTCAACTACCCGTGTTAGCTGACGTAGATTTCTACTATTGGCCATAGGCCCCCAGAACGGAAGGAAACCTTTGAAGAAGTCTCCGGCTTCCTGACCAGCGGTATCTTCCTTGCTGAAAACACCTCTTGCTACTCTGGTCTTGTGATAATCTGGGGAAGCAGTGTATGTTGGAGGCAACAGTCGAGCAATATAACATGAACCTGAAAAGTCAGCAGGCAGCCATGTATATGCTCTATCTTGACAAATGAAGTAGGTACCCCTAGCAGTAAGAAAGGCAGGGGAAGAGTTAGACGGATACATGTAAGTCTCAACGCACTCACTCTTCCCTAGCTGAGCTCTTGGATTTCTCCCATTTCCTTGCAAACAGACTTGACCTCGGTGAGGTACGACCCAGATTGGAGCGGAGCTCTTACGCTTGCTTTCACCCAAACTGATGCGATACTCTGTTGAATTCCAACTCAAATATACCCGTAATTCATCTCTAGGGTAAGATGGGATGTTATTGACGTCTTTAATCATGTCAATGATTCCCTTGACTAAAGCTTTATTGGCAGAGTTATATTTAGTGGAACGTGATGGACGCGGAGGATAGGTCTCAAGGGCATAGACAAAAATGGTTTGAAAGGCCTGAAATGATCCATTATAGCTAAAAGGCAAGACTAGATAAGGGATGCCTTTATCCATAGTGTGGGGTATCAAACCACACACCCAGCAGTCTGTTGTGTTAACTACCAGTTGGTGTTGATGCAAGAGCTGTACAAAAGTGTTATTAATGAATTCTGAGCGTCGAGCTTGTTCATGTTCAGGAAACGAGTGAAAAGAATGATAAGAAGCAACAGTAGAAGAAACAGGATCAAGGGGAGGTACTGTAGTAGTTACCGGTGTAAAAATTAAATGCATACCAAAGACGATTCCACCCACCAACGTTATTAAAACAATCAAAAACGTAATTGCACATTGCATCAGAAAGCATTTGCTATGAAGAATTTTGTAAAGTCTATTTCTGCGAACATAAATTACATTCTCTCGGTGCAGCTCAGGAAGCTCCATCTTCTACGACCGCGCGCGACCACTGATGATGTGTACGTAGATGAAAATGCCTCTATCAGCCCTGGGAGTTCCCAGAACTAACAGAAAGATCGACCTTGTGTCTGACCCCCGCAGATTCAACTAGGCACACAGCCACGACCCTACGGCTACCCAGACGGCAAGGCAATTTAAAACAACATAACAATACAAAGTATTAGCAAACTTCCTGGCTGGAGGCAATGTATCAAAATTCAAATGTATAAAATAGGCAGTTTCCTGCTTTATTTGTCCTTTATGTGAGATCGTAAGTTGTATCTCAATTTTCCAGGAGCTGTTTGATCCGGAAACAGTGTATTTTCAGCAGGGGTTGCAATGTTCAGGTTCGCAGATGGCAAATGTTCTTTTGATGCAGAGGACAAATGTTCGGAGTTCAAAGGAGCAGTTTCAGAAGGGGAGTCAGAGTTTGGTGAATCAGTGATCAGTTCTGCATCGCTGAAAGGGATGAACCTGGGGACTTGTTCAGTTTAAGAGGCACCGATTCCTTTCTTCACCCAGTTGTCATAAGGAAGCGGCAGGGGCACACGCTTGGCGTGCGTTGCATGGATCCAGTTCTTTCGGCCAGCCACACGTATAGCAGTCCTCGTCGCCAACAGGACCTGGAATGGTCCGACGAATTTGGGTTGGAGATTTCTCGTCCGTCCAAAGTTTCTTATGACCACTTGGTCACCTGGTTTCAGCTGATGACCTGGACTCTCCGGTGGCTTTGGCAATGCATCGAAAACCTGTTGGTGAATAAGACTCAATTTAGCAGTCAAGTCGAAAAGGTAATCAATTAACATTGGGTATTCCAGCTGCTTAAACTCCTTCGGTCTAGGTACCCCCCAAACATTTGCAGGACGACCAAATACAATTTCATAAGGACTAAGCCCTACTCTAGAATGCACAGTCGCTCTTGTGGATAACAGAGCCAAAGGTAGTGCATCTGGCCAGGACAAACCCGTGGAGGCCTGTATTTTAGCAAGTTTCAGTTTGAGGGTGCCATTGTAACCCTCAACTAAACCAGCAGACTGGGAATGATTCGCACTGTGGAACTTCTGTTTTATCCCTAAACCGGCACACACACTCTGCATAACTTTCCCTACGAATTCACTTCCATTATCTGACCATACAATCCGTGGCATTCCAAACCTGGGGAAGTATTCTTTGAGAAGGATTTTGGCAGTGGACAAGGCAGTGTTGTCCTTCAGTGGATATGCTTCGATCCATCTGGAAAAAGCACAGACTACCACTAGGACGTACTTTAGATTATTGCAACGATCCATGTGAATGAAGTCTAACTGAATCACTTCAAAGGGGCAAGAAGGAGGAGCGAAGTGACCAGCGGGTGTGGGGATTCCCTTGCCAGGATTATGCATCAGGCATATCATGCAATTTCTCCCCACTCTCTCTGCACACTTACTAATCCCATCATTCTTCCAGACTGGAGCCAACATCTTACAAATCCCTTTAGAACTGATGTGCGCTGCTCCATGCGCCATCGTTACTACTGCAAGCACATACGCATCAGGCAACATCCAACGCTGCTGTTCTGACAAATCAATCCAACACCCACTCGAGTCCAATTTACCCGTATTCTCTTTCCATGCAAGCTGTTCCTCCTCAGTCGCCTCTTTCTGAATTTCTTTCACACTTTCCACTGTATCCTCACACATTCCAGACTCAGAAATCCATCTTGCAGACGTTGCAACATACATTCTACTCATCATATTCCTAGCTGTCTGTTTAGCGGTCTCATCAGCAAAAGCATTCCCACGACCAACATCATCCGTGATTGCTCTATGAGCACTGCACTTCACAATCGCAACTTCAGTCGGCAAGGTTAGAGATTCCAACAAGTCATTAACTAGCTGACCATGTTGAATCTTAGTCCCATGGGACGTAATGAAACCTCTTTCTTTCCACAAACGGCCAAAACTATGGGCCACGCCGAACGCGTACTGACTATCTGTGAACACATTCACTCTCTTTCCCTTAGCTAAAACACACGCTCTCGTTAGTGCGATCAATTCTGCAGCTTGGGCAGAATTCTGACTCACTCTTGCAGTCTCCACAATCGTACTCAAAGTCGTTACTGCGTAAGCAGCTGTCACATCACCATTCTCCAATTTAAAACAAGACCCATCAACATACAACGTGCCATCTGGATCTGGTAACGGAGTGTCTTTAAGATCAATTCGTCCTTTTGTCTCTTCCTCGGTTCTGAAACAACAGTCATGTGGTTCCGAATCACTCGACTCCTGACTAGTCGGCAACAATGTTGCTGGATTCAATACATTGCATCTTTTGATCTGAATATGACTCGCTAGCAGTGTCAGCTCGTAGCCTGATAATCTAGCACTGGTAAGGTGCTGTGTCTTGGTCCGGTTCATGAGTGTATCCACAGCATGAGGAACCATAACCACTAGCATGTTGTTCATCACCAACCCAGCAGATTGTCGAATGGAAGCTGCAGCTGCTGCTGTAGCTCTCAAGCAACTAGGCAACGCTCTAGCTACCGGATCTAATGTTGATGAAAAATACGCACAAGGGCGTTGTTTGTCACCAAATTTTTGCGTCAGAACACTCAACGCGCAACCTTCTCTCTCATGAACATAGAGCGTGAATGGCTTGCTGTAATCAGGTGTACCCAATACAGGAGCTGAACACAATGCATTTCGTAACTCAGAAAAACTCTCCTGACATTCGGCAGACCATGGCACCGGACTCGGAACACCTTTCCCAGTCAAGGCCACCAATGGTTTTGCCAAAAGAGAAAAAATTGGGATCCATTGCCTACAGTATGAGGTAATACCTAAAAAGGCACGTACTTCTCTCTGTGTGCTAGGAACATTTATCTGCGTAATTGCTTTTATTCTCTCTGGGGTCAACTTTCTTCCCTCCTTTGACAAGAGATGACCTAGGTAGGTCACTTCTTGGCAACAGTATTGCATTTTCGAAGGTGACACCTTGTGATTCAAACTAGACAAATGATGCAATAAGGAAATTGTAGCTGCTTTGCAAGTTTCCTTGTCATCGGCAGCCACTAGAAGATCATCTACATATTGCACTAAAGCAGAACCAGGAGGAAGTACAAAGGAATCTAACTGACTTTTTAATGCCTGGCTGTAAATGGATGGGCTCTCACAATAGCCTTGTGGAGCACGTTTAAACCTGAAGATTCGACCTCCTAGAGAGAAGCCGAAAATATCTCTGCTTTCCTCGGCTATCGGAATGCTGAAAAAGGCATTCTTCAAGTCGATAACTGAAAACCATGTGGCTGTAGCAGGAATCAACGTTAACAATGCAGTAGTGTCTGGAACCACAGGAAACTGCGGAATCACAATTTTGTTAACCTCTCTAAGATCTATTACAAACCTATAGACTGGAGGCTTTGAAGGATCAGTGCGTTTCAGAATTGGCAATACAGGACTGTTACAGACATTTCCTCTAGTTTCTTCTACTACGTCTTTCTTGATCAAATCTTGCACAATCAACAAAAGTGCACGTTCACCTTCACTAGAGATCTTGTATTGAGGGATTCGTGGAAATTTGACATTCGCTTTCAAAGTGACTACATAAGGTGGAATTTCTAAGAGACCTACATCGTTAGGACCAGTCGCCCAAAGAGTATCAGGGAGAGAATGCAGCTCTGGTGGGAGCGCATCCATCGACAAGTACATCGGAGAGATGATTCTCTTACCCAATGTAAGCTGTACTCCTGCCGGAGAACAGTACAATGTCGCGTACAGGCGTTTTAACAAGTCTAAACCAAGCAGATTTTCATTACAACCGGTTGTCAAAATCAAGGGTGCTTTCAATTGACGGGGTCCAACAGAAATAGACAAAGGACCAGATACGGGGTTGTAAACAGGGGCGCTTGAAAAACCTACAGAAACATTTGTTAAGCCAGACAAAGGTGCGCCAGGGAGTTTCGCATGAATGATAGAGCTTTTTGCTGCACCAGTATCCAACAGAACCGGTTCGACTACACCTGATGTTGCTACTGCGACATAAGGCCCACTCTGATCTACTGGAACTGATACTACTCCCTCTCTTTGTCCATGGCTGTCCTAGTACTCACTTTGCTGAAATTCCTCACTAACTTCACAGTAGTCTTCAACGTGATACTGTTGAGATCTATTTTGTTGGGCAGACTGTCCATTTCGCTGATCAAAATAATTAGAAGGGCGATCATTCGTCTGTGGAGGCATAGCACCTCGTCCTCGACCTCTAGAATTTTGCATAGAACCACCACGACCTCTCTGAGCTGCTGCAGCATTGTTCTGTGCAAATACTGGACACTCATTCTTATAATGACCTTCTTTCTTGCAGTAAGCACACTGATTCCATTGCTATTGCGGTCTCTGAGAACCCTAGTCTGTCCTCTGATATGACCCTTGCTGTGTGTTAGTCTGATTCGTGCGAGGCGGATATGCTTGCTGCAAAAGGACTTTAGTTTTTAAATCTTTCGTTTTCTTATCTGACTTTTCCTTCTCCTCTTTATCCCTATTTTCATAATACTGGGCAGTTGCAAGTATTTGCGCAGTCGTAGAGACAGCCCACGCACTTTCAGAATCTTTTAATTTATTACTGAGCTCTGGTAACAGATTGTGCACAAATTTATCGACAAATAGTCTCTGTCCTCCTTCCGTGCTCATATCCTGACCACTGTGATCTACGAAAGTTTCTTCAAACCTTGTGAAGAAGTTGGAGACACTTTCGTCCTTCTTCTGCCTGCATGCGGACAACTTGTCCCAGTTAACGCGCAATGCTGGCATCAGAGTCTTCATTAAATCAATTATTCTACCAGGCAAATCAGCAATTAGAGGTTCGGGTTTAGAACCACCTATTTGTTGACCATCCGCCGCTATTATAGCTGCCCAATCACCACCTAGGGCAACTGGATGATTTTCTTTACGAATTTTAGCCCAAATTGGTTGCGGAACTAAATTACCAAATAACATGTCAATGTCCGCTAAATTCATTACGCAAGCTTCAACTGTCTGCGCTAACTCTTTGTAGTATCCGGCTGGATTCTTACGCGGATCAGGCAAGGCCTGTTTCACTGCTAATACTTCGGCTCGCTTCCACGGAATGTGTATCCACACTCTCTGGAATTGGGCCGGAGTGGCAGGAATACCATTCACTGCATCAGCTTGTACAGCTTCGCGCCATATTGGAGGAACCTCCCTCATAGGATATTGGCGACCTTGTTTCGTGCTACGTTTCTCTAACTCTCTTGGTGAACGAAGGGATGGATCATTCCTATAACTTAAAATCAATTCCATCGCTTCCTTTATATTCTGACCAACTATCATACCTGCAGCAAATTCTTTCTGAACATGAATTAATTCGCCTAGATTTGATTCAGAGTCATCTTCTTCCTATTCCTCACGCAAAAGGGAGCACATTTCATCAAACACATATCGCTGTGTCGGTTCATTCCATTGCATAAATGTATCTAATACATCTCTAGTACTATATCTTCCACTTTTCGAAACCCATCTAAGAGCTGTGGAATCTAATATTCCCCGTTCTTCAGTACTGGGAAGCTGACTGCGTCTTTGAACAGAGTCAGAGGCAGGAGTCTTAATTAAAGTTTTATAGAAGGGAGATAGAATATTAGAGACAGATTCAGTGATTCTCCGACGAACAGAAAGCGGAGTCATAATGCTAGCAGAAGCCGTAAGTAGAGTAGCAGTCGGAACAGATAAAACAGGAACAGTAGGAGTAGCAGGCAAAGTAGCTTGTGAAACAGCAGGTGTGAGCGGTACAGGTATAGGCAAAGAAGTCGGCAACCCTGGAAGAGGGGGTGCCGGAGGAACATTAACATTGACCACAGGAAGTACAGGAGCTTGATTCAGGGGAGCAGGAGCAGGAATACCAGGCTGTCCAGCAACCGGTAATTGAACATTCGGCAAAGGTGGAGCTGTAGCACCCTGTGCATACGGTGGGGGTGATCTTAACAAGTAAGACAGCAGGGGATCCTTTTCTGGGTCCTCTAATATCTTAGCTGTACTCGATGGCAAGGCAGGATAGCACTTGTCTATCGCTAGATTACGCTCTCTATTGGCCACCTCCATCGCTTTCTCAGACTCGTTGAGTTGCAGCTGCTTAGCAGACTGTTCTAAAGTCAACTCTTGCTCTTTCTGTTCTTTCTTTAACTTCTTAGTTTCTCTCTGTTTGGATTCTTTTCGCCAATAACGGAAAGAATCAAACATTGCCGGCCGGGCTTTCTTCTTAAACAATTTCACTTCTAAATTATCAAGAACTTTGGGCTCAAAACTACCATGCAGTGGCCAACTAAGGACACCGTCTTTCTCTGTATATCGGATCCACACCTCATTATAAGGTATAGGACCCACACCGAACTTACAGTACAGATCATAAAGAGGAGTTCCAATCGGAGGAACCAGACATGAGTCCTCCAACCGGGAATCACTGTTGCAACCAAAACACGACAACATACAATTTTTCCGACTTACCATTTTATAATCCGGAACACAGAACAGACAAGACACAAACCAACCAAAAAAAAGGTGCGCACTCGAACCAAGAACTTAGGCCTACCAAAGCGAACAAATGTATCAATACCCAAACTAAACCAAAAGATTATCGTAACTAGAACAACCAGTGATAATCTTACGAGACAAACCAAACCAAACCAAGAACTAAAAGGATTTTCCAAACAGGAGCAACCCTTACGAAGTAACCAACTAGCAACCACTTAATACTTAACTGAGGCACTGAGACATCACCAAGGAGAAACCCGTCTACGTCTCGCCGTACTAAGGTCTGCACCTCGGGTCCAAGACAGGGCGACAGTCAAGGCAACGGACCACTGCAGCCGTCCGAACGGGAACCCTCGTGGAAGAGAACGTCGGGCCACTTTTGCGATATGCCGGGATCGATGAAGTGGGGCGCCTCCCTCTGGAATCTTCACACGAAGCTTCTCGAACTCTTCAGGCTTTTGGACCGGTACCGAATGACGTCGCCCCACGTTGGGCGCCAATTGGAGTTCTGGACTTTTTGGTTCCGTCCAGAGGTGTCAGGGATAACACCCGAAGACCCCGGAGTTCTACCTGTCTCGGTGCACAAATAAACAGAAACACGGGCTTCTCGATGGTGGCGTCAAAGACCAAAGGTTGTTACTGCAGGGACACAGAAGTCACAGAAACTACACACGGGCAGTATCTAGGAGCCTGTTCGATTTGTACAAAGTGGGTTGCTCCATAAATACTAAATTTTAGGCTTGGGGCAAATTCTTTACATGTTAGTACATTTCTAAACCTTTGTGTCCTAAACAATAAATATTTGGCGTTGTACAGGAATCGTCAACAATATCTGATGTCAAAACATTACGAACGAGGGGTTCCCACTGTTCCATCATAATCCCATGTCAACTTTTCATTCAAGAGCCGGACCGCCTCATCGTAAATTTCGTTACCTCCCCCTAATAAAGGCCCAGAAGGAAAGGAACAGAGCCAGGTGCAGAAGATAGAAAAGCAGGATAAGAGATGTTTGTGGGTCGTAAATGGGCAAGGCTACCAGCTTCGGCCGCCTAATCATGATCAGGCCAACGAACACGAGAACCAGTATAGCAGGACTGGCCTCAGGCACAGGAGGCAGCTTCTGTCGAGTCATGCGGCCATGGCATGTTCTGTTCTAAGGTGCACGTGTCACTAGCAAGGTGAATCGCCGGCTAAAGCTTACGTGTCCTTAAGTGACAGAGGTCACTGCGTGTCCATTGACTATGTGAGGGCTAGAAATACAAAATGGCTGCCGTAATCTAAGATGGATGCTATGGGTAGATCAGAAATGTGTTCATAACAGGAGTGCTCTTGCTCGTAGCATAGCGAAAACACCAGGATGTGCTAAATGGATCATTTGCGGTTCACTGATACCAAAATTATGTATTTACGACAATGTTGAAAACACGGGTTCAAATCGTCACGGAACCTCAGATGGATGTATGGATGGAAGGATGGATGTAAGGATGAAAGGATGGATGGATGTGTGAAAGTGCGGATGGATGAATGATGGATGGATGCGATGAGGTCTAACAGGCGCATTTATGGTTGTCAAAAGTTGATGATGAGGAGTACCAGTTTCTAGAAACTTTTGTCGGAAGGGGGTCCTTACACCTAAAAAGGTTTTACAAGGGGCCCTCGGCATCAAAAAGTTTGAAGACCTCTGCGCTAAATACAAACAGGCTTCCTCTGGGGAGCGGGAGCCTTTTCTAATTTCCCTGGATTACAGCTTGGTGCCTGGGTCCTGCTTATTGCTGCAAGCTGCTGCCTGGAATCGCGCTGAGAGCGCTTGCTGACTGGTTCACTGGTCCCCCCCGCCGCCGCAGCTAGATCATAGCGTGACCGCCGAGCCGGGGGACAAGGACTACAAACCCCAGAATCCCCGGCTTGTTTCCCGCCCCCTAACACAGCCACTTCCGCGCCCGAAGGCGCTAAATACAAACAGACTTCCTCCGCATCGCGGGACGCGCGCGGGACCAGCCGGGCTAAGCCCGGGCAAAGGGCGGGCCGTCTGTGGCCGTCCGGGGCTGGCCGAGGCTGGGCTGGGCCACCCCCCTTCGATAATTATTCCCACCAGCCTCTGTTCGTGGTTAAGCCAGATGTAACTATCTTCTACTTACTTTTCCCTGTAATGTTTTATTATTGTTTTGATTTTGTAAATACTTATTGGATGCAATCATTGTAGTAATCTGTTCTTTCTTTGTACAAGGTTTTAGACATAATCTCCTTAGTGTATTGCTTTTGTATATAAATCTAGACCAACCACCCGAAAATATGGGGAAAAATACTCCTACTACTGGAAAGACTAAAGCCACCGTCAACCCCCCTTTACCGACACTTACAGCAATTGATAGAATGTTGCAGCAGACAATTGGGGTGGTCGCTTCTGCCATTGAAAGCACAGAAAGACGTTTGTCTTTGCCATCTGGCCTCCACCCCCTTTTACCTAACCCTAATATGTCTATGTTAACTACTAATTCCCAGGAATCCCTGCTAGCTCCATCTTTTGTTGCTTTGCCCAGGAGAAATAGCATAACACAGACGATAGACAGGCCTATTAATGACTCTGTAGATGTCAATACTCTATTGCCCTCACCTACCCGACTATCTGTAACTCCTTCTTTACATTCCAGTACCCATAACAACGATGATTCTACCCCCTTGAATGAGGAGAACTTAGAAAATGAGGGTCACGACATTATAGAGAGTCCAACCTCTATTCTAAATATTAGTGATAGCCCATGCGTAAGAACGAGAGGACAGAAGGCCAGATCTAAGCAAAAACAACCTGTTAGACCAAGGCAACAAAGTAAATCTAATAAAACCCATAAAAAGAACACCAAAGCGAAAGAGAGCCAAGTCCGGGGTAATCTAAACAGGATCAGTGTAAGTGAAGATAATGGTCAGTCAGTGATTGTCCCCCACTTAGACGCTAATAGGGACCTAATTGATGAATCTTTTTGGCAAAGAATGGAAACTCTTTTAATGACTTTCCTGGAACCAATTAACTCAAAGGTTACAAACATAGAACTGAGTTTAACCAATATTGATGGTAAGTTTGTCAAACAGTTGTCACCGAGTAAGACCAAGCCCCAATCTCACCTTAGTGCTACTTGCTCCAAAACCGGCACCCCAGCTACAGCTAAAGTGCCAGTCCCACCCAAAGTGGTTGCTCCGGTTAAAACATCAGTTCCATCTAAAGTGCTAGCCAAAACTAAAAACATTAATTCAAAATCCACTGATCAACCTGATCACAGTATTTTAAGAGGAGATAATGTTACTCACAAAAAGGGGCCTGTCGATTCACCCTCTGTAGCCCCGAATGCATCTCCGCTCATACCACCTCATAAACATAGAACATCAGAAGATCATTTTGAGGAAGGAGTAACGCCGAACCTCTTTAATTTAAATCTCCCACCAGAAGCAACACCGTATACTGTGGTCTTGGCAAACGTACCTCCACTTTCATCTAATACTGACGAAAACTGGGCAACTATGAAAAATAAATCCATGCACTTTTTGTCATCTAGGGTAGGACTTAAAAACCATCTCTTCACAGAGTTTAAAATGGTTAGGCAAGCAAGATGAATAGGCACCTCAACTAATACATTTAGAGGTGACTGTGTAGTGAGGAAATAGAAATTTTTAGGTAGCTAATGTGTCCCCCACTCGCACCCTATCCAAACACACGTGTCCCCTGTATGTCATGTAATTCCTTTTTCGTGCCTGCTAGAAAGACGCATATGCATTTGCGTCCAACGTTAACATGTCAGTTATACAGTTCCCCAAGAATATCACGTTAATTAGGCTTCTAGGCCTATGGTGCCAACGTCTTTACATGGTACACTTTTGAGTAAAGTACACGTTTTCTCCATGTTTTCTGGCCCAGTCAAGCCAGACCCCTAATCGAGGCTCCGAGTTCTTTTCTGCCTCTGAAAGCTGCAGTTTAGGTATGCATCCCTGACCTCTGCCTTACTTCCTGCTCAGACGAGCGGTGCCCGGCTCGGCCTGGTCTGCTTGCCAAGACGATGTTTTACCTACAAGTTATCTGCTCAGCCTCCTCGAAAACACATTCCAGTCTAGTGAAATAGGTAAACATATTCACGGCTGCAGAGCAAAGGGCCCTGCCTTCCTGTCTTCATGCAAGTAATTTACTGCTCCCGTTACCATGGTAGGCCCATGGCCCCCGCACTTCACATGAAGATCCATATGCACGCACTAGCATTCAGTGATGAACGGCCTCTGCCCAAGAGACCTTTTACTTCAGACACTACATCCTCCAAACATAAGATATCAGATATGTTTTAAGTGCAGGTCGTTCTGACATCTCAGACATTAGTCTCCTCTACTAGTGCTAAAGTCAAAGCCCCCAGCTCTCCCCAGTTACACGTCATGCTCAGTTGCGCGCGCATGTAGACCAAAAGTTTCTGCTGATTGTGCAAACTTTCTCTAAAGCATCCACCCACATGTGACGTTTCTTGTGACGTTTCTCTGACATGTCAAGTACACGCCCATGCGTACGCCTTCTTACACGCCTCCTGTTACGCACATGTGTTCTTATCTCTCTCTTTTCACCTGTTACGCCTACTGTATTCATTTCAATTATACTGTTTTACTATATATAATGTGTGATGTTAATAAAATGTTGAATGTCCCTTCCTGAACCTTAGTGGTGATGGAACCCGATGTCCCATGCCTCGAGGCATTTCATTAAAGCCCGTATAACTCAGATACCATGGACTCTGCCTCTCATTTGATTGAGCTATCCTTATTGTCATTTAATGTAATCAAAAATTGTACGGTAAAATTATTTACCACATAATTCTGGCGCCCGAATAGGGACCCCCCCTTCCCCACTCGCCGGCGATGTAACGCAGGCCCCTGACCCCTTCTACAGCTGCGACGGATCCAGTGCACACCTGCGGGTTTTCCTGCTATCTCCCTCGGGCCCACGGAGGAGACGGAGACTGCGGTCCGGCATCTAGACGAGGCAGTGAGGAATGCGGAGGATCCTGACCAGAGCCCTAAGTCGAGAGAGCAAGGTCCGAGGTATCCGGAGGCCCACCTGTTCCGAAGCGCATGCGTAGTAGCAGCCAGACATCGTAGCAGTCCAGTCCAGTCCAGTTTCTGAGGCCTTCAGTTTTTGCTTCCCGGTGAGTACCGTTGCTGGGAACGCATCCAGACGGGTTCATTAATCTGTGCCCGGTCAAGACGGGTCTGGGTACACAGATCCGGTCCAGTTCAGATGTGTTCACTTAGGTGAATACGGTAAAGACGTGTCTCTTTATGGGACCGGTATTGTCTGTACTGTTTAGCAGTGCATCTAGTAAATCAGTATTCTAGTATTGTTTCTCGAGATTTCAGTATTCATGTTTTTCTATGTACCAGGTAAATATCAGTCATAAATGTTTTAATGTGTTTAATGTCGTGGTATGAATGATTGTTTGCTATTCATTACTGTGTTTATTGTGTTCACGTTTAAATCAGTCCGAAAATGCCACTGTTCTCGAAATTACGTCAGATAGGAACTAGGAAAGGGATACTCGAAGAAGCAGTTCCCGTCCCGCCGAGGGACACTCCAGGACATTTTATGTACCACAAACATGGCTTAGATGCCATACTGTACTTAGATTTGTGGGTAGAGTATACAAAAGATCTGGAAGAGAAATATAGATGGCCTGTCTCAGGGACATGGGATGCTGATTGCATCATGAGAGTAGAAGAAGCATTATGGAAAAAGAAAGCCAGACAATCACAGAAAGATGCCATAGAATTGTGGCGTAAAGAAGCGCATAGAAGAACAGAGAAAGAAATCAGGAAAGCAGAGAGAAGTAGAGAAGAATCTGAAAAAGCTAGAGAAAGAGAGTTACTAGAAGAAGGAGAACGAGTCAGAATAGAACAACAAGACAGACAAAGAAATGCCCATATTACCGGCATGTATCCTGTTCTCGCCGAGGGCCTGCCCAAGGCGACCCCGGAAGTACCCCGTAACTTGCCACCACCATTGGTCCCGACTAAATTACGTCATAAACAGACCGCAGCGGACATTTTCCTTTCTTCCTATTTAGATGATGTAGCTCCAGGGTATACCAATGTACGTGTACCTGTACCACCTGCTAATAATGTTCCTAATAATGTTCCTGCTAATACTGTTCCACAACAGTCTGTTCAGGATGACACGACCCATCCCACTGTCCCACCTGCTACTGTTCCTCCTGCCACTGGTCCTAACAATCCTTTTGAGACAGCAACACATGGCCAACTTATATTACCTGCACCTATTACTACTTCACCTACTCGACCAGTTCCGTTACTACCACCGATAGCACAGTTAGTTCATGGTTACGCTTCCACTTCAGGAGGCGCAGCAGGAGGTCAACCTGTCACCCCACCTCAAGTAAAACGAATGACACTTAGAGAAATAGCATTACAACATACCCCAAAAGCGGCGTCATTCTCAACCCTTAGACAGTACCTTACAGATTGCAGATATGATCCAGTACCAGGCGAAGACGAGATGATGCTATTCTCAATACGTTTACGACGAGTCACAAACTATCTGTTTCTTCTACCACATATGAAACAACATTTAGATAACATATATAATTTCATTAGAACAGGGGAGAAACCAGAATGCATTCACGAGGCCATGGCACACAATAAGGTTGAGACACAGAGAATGATCTTCCAGTTTTTGATAAATTGTTTGATAAGGGAACGAGATCGACCAGGTACAAGCCAGGAAGAGATGGGCATCCTGATTAATTGGAGTAACAATATAGCTGATGGTAAACATAATAAACAAAGTTGTGTAGAATCCATGTACAGAAAGATCCGTAAAGAAATTGTAGTAATACACGAAAAAGAAAAAGCAGCTAGGGAAGCCAAAAAAGAGGACGATGAAATCACAGAGGATGAAGATGTAGATGATACGGAAGTAGACACAGGTAGAATAGCGTACGTAGGTAGAGCAAGACCTTTTGACAGACCCATACGCCCAGAAAGCAAGAAACGTTTTCTTTCTCCCATACCAGAACAATGTTCTCTTGAACATTTATTTCAAGACACTGATAAGGTACTAAAACAACGAATAGGTTACAGTGAACTTAGTACCATGCGTGAACAAGAACTTGCACGATCAGCAGTACAATGGGCTGGAAATAACAGCGTATATAAAGATGATTCCGTAGCGCAAACATTTTTGACTCTTTGCCCAGACGAACAGCGACTAGTTGGTATGTACATGATCCAGCATCTCATTACCCTATATGAGAGTCAGCATTCTGATCCAGGTCCCCTATATAATATACTGGAAGAATTACTCCTAAAAAGATGGAGAGGCCTAGGTACTGATTTAATTAACATCATTCTAGAACAACTCCATAAATACAGAACTTTCCTGACTCCACATTTCGTTCCTGTTCCACCCCCAGTAAGACAACCTTTTTACATAGACAGACAGAATCCCTTACGAGAAGTTCATCCCGTCCAGACCCCAGGGGGTGAGCTTCAACGAGTATTCGTATACACACCCTTGACTAAAGTGGAACTATTGGAAATGAAGAAATTAGTGCCCTGTCATGATAAAGATCCAGCAGGGTTCCACCGTGAGTTAAAAGACATGTTCCTAATGGGAGATTACACGTATTCCGATATTATTAAAATGTTAAAGGTATTGTTGCCTGCCGGCATTTACGAGAAACTCAAAGAAAAAGAATGGGAGGTGGGAGATACAAAGATTAGTTGGACTGAATTAGAAGACGAAGAAAATAGACGAGTCCCAGGTACGGGTCTTGGGGACAAAGCTAAAGCATTACCAGGATTATTAGTACAGGTCTTGCCGAGGTTATTGGCAATTAAAAAGGAATACTGGGATGCAATCTCAGCCTGCAAACAGAAACAAGACGAAGATACTAGTGATTTTTATTCCAGATTCGAGAAATGTTTCATAATTAATAGCGGCCTGAAAACAAGTAGTGAATCATATCCACATCTTTTTGAAACCAAATTAGTCGAGAATTCCTTACCACAAGTTAAAAATAGAGTACTGAAAGTCGAGAGTACATGGCAAGCAAATACCCCTTCTCAAATGTTACAAATGCTACAGTACCACCAGAACCGCATTAGAGAGGAACATGATCATGAACAGAGACGTATGAAAGACACGAAAATGAAAGTACTAGTTGCTCAGTCCGTTCCAGCTGACGGTCAGAAAAAGGGTACAGCACCTCCAGGTCATTCTGCAGCTCCCGTTAAAGGGAATTGCAACTATTGTAAACAGCCAGGTCACTATATCAACGAATGTACCGTTCTAAAATATAATATCGCTACTGGCAGGACGAAAGAAAGACCGCGTCCTCCTAGACAAGAACATGTTCCACAGAATATTCCACAGAATACGCAACCTCCACAGAACACACAACAGACAGTAGCTGTACCCCAACCCCAACCTATTGCTGCCACGCAACATGTCACACAGCAAATGTACCAGTATGCACAGTCAGATTACCCTGATTATCAACAGTACTCATGAAACAGCCTAGGGAGGGAGGTTGGCTTGCCTCTTATAGAGGTTCCTGTAGATCAAGAGGGTCCCCATGTATATAGTTAGGTATTAGGGAAAGACAGAAAATGTTTGATTGACACAGGGGCGAGCAGAACTACCATCAGTCATGACGAGGTTCCAGGGGCACCCCTCTCAGGCTCACAGAATGTTTCCCTGGGTTTTTCAGGAAAGCCTATTGTTAACGAAGTGTCAAAGCCAGTTTCCCTAGAAGTTGGTCCATTGTCCCGTACTACAGACTTGTTACTTACAAAAGCATGTCCTGAAAATCTGCTTGGTATTAAAACGTTGAAAGCTCTAGGAGCAGTAATATGTTGTTCTCCGGAAGGAGTGAGATTGTTTTTACGTGATTTCAAAGGTCATTATGTGTTGAGAGATTTTGATCCAAGATTGCAAAATGTACCACAGCATTTATGGGCACAAGGTCCGACTGATGTAGGTTGTATGCACATTACACCTTATCGTGTTACACTCAAGCAAGGAGTTGTACTACCCAGAATCCGACAATACAAATTGCCCCCCGGGGCTGTAACAGCCTTACTGAAAATTATTGACGAACTGATTGCCCAAGGAGTAGTTGTAGAAACTGACTCCAATGTATGTAATTCTCCAATCATTCCGATTCTTAAACGAACCTATCCCAATGCACCACCAGTCTACCGATTGGTGATTGACCTTCGCGAATTAAATAAATGTATCATTCCTCAGTATCCAGTAGTGCCAGACATCTCTTCTTTATTGACTGCTATTGATTCCGAAGCAGCGTTCTTTACTGTAATCGACCTCAAGAACGCCTTCGTTAGTGTCCCCATTCATCCTGAAAGCCAGTATCTCTTCGGATTCTCTTTAAATGGCCGAAGCTTCAAATTTGCACGTGCACCTCAAGGGTTCACAGAAAGTCCTAGTATTTACAGTCAAGCCCTGAAACGACAACTAGATGGAATTCACATGCCTACTGACACTGCTCTGCTGCAATACGTTGATGACTTGTTAATAACAGCACGGACCGAACGTGACTGCGAGCGCGCGTCACTGACTGTCTTGTATTTCTTGGCCGAAAAGGGGCATAAAGTGTCCCCTTCGAAGCTACAATGCTGTGCCCAGCAAGTGGTATACCTTGGGCACTTGCTGTCCAAGTGGGGGAGACAGTTGACACAAGAACGCATCCAGTTAATTGCACATCTGCCACAACCCAAGACACAAAAGGAGGTACGAGCCTTCATTGGCCTCACTTCTTACTGTAGACAATGGATCACTCAGTACGCATATCTAGCTAAACCACTCATACAGTTGACAACACAGGAGGCAGCGACTTCGACTGTCCTCCCTTGGACTCAGGAACACACACAAGCTTTTGAAGAATTGAAGAAAGCCTTATGTCAAGCACCTGTTTTAGCGACACCATGTTACAGCAAACCTTTTACACTTTTTGTCACAGAACGCGATGGCACAGCATTATCTGTGCTCACACAAGATCAAGCAGGACACCATAAGCCTTGTGCTTATTTTTCTAGTACATTGGATCCAGTGGCCCAGGCGCTGCCTGCGTGCCTCAAATCAGTTGCAGCAACAGCCCTAGCAATCAGACAAAGCGACTCAATAGTGTTAGGACATCCCCTGACAGTACAAGTTCCACACTCCGTGGAAGTTCTTTTGAACCGAACCCAGACACAACACTTGACCATAGCAAGACTGACAGGATATGAATTGACATTGTTTCAGCCACACATAGAGATCAGACGTTGCAATACATTAAACCCTGCCACATTGTTACCCTCGAGCACAATTGACCCAACACCACATGACTGCGTGGAAGTCATCAATACAGTAACGAAACCCAGACAAGACTTGACAGACATTGCATTACCCGACCCAGACCTTACACTTTATGTGGATGGTTCATGTATGAGAACAAGCACAGGAGAGTTAGTGGCCGCCTATGCAGTGACCACTGAGACTGAAGTCATAGAAACACATTGTATTGATACATTGTCTGCCCAAGCAGCAGAACTCATTGCTCTGACCCAAGCCTGCATCCGAGCCAAGAACCTGAAAGTAAACATATATACAGATTCACAGTACACATTCGGAGTCGTTCACGACTTCAGCGTCCTTTGGCAAGAGAGAGGTTTTTTAACTTCTCATGGCGCCAAGATACAGCATGGTCCCCTCATTCAAGCTCTATTAGAGGCGATACACTTACCTGCATCCATTGCTATCATGAAGTGCAAGGCACATACGAAAGTCACTGACACCATTTCCCAGGGTAACAACCTGGCAGATCGAACAGCTAAACTCACAGCTCAGACTCAAACAGACATACTGACAGATCCGACAAAGACTGAAGTATCATCACAGACACATTGTATGACAGTGAAGGATCCCACTCTAGATGTACTCAACATACAGACACATGCCACTCCAGATGAAATCAAGAAATGGACTGAACAAGGAGGGGTCCAGACAGATCAGGGATGGATGACGAAGGGTAGAGCCACATGGTTCCTCCCCGACTCTATGGTTCAAGTTATCATTAATACAGCACATAGTCCAGCACACTTAGGAGAAAAAGCCATGTTAGACAGCATTCAAAATCTCTGGTTCAACAAGCATTTACGTGCAGCAGCAAAACAGAAAGTGCGTACCTGTATGATCTGTTGTCAGTTCAATCCAGGCAAAGGCATTACTGTGGAACAAGGTGGATTCCATCCTCCTGACCATCCTTTTGAAGTCCTCCAGATGGATTATATCCAGATGGACCGATGTAGAGGATTTAAATATGTCCTTGTAGTTGTATGTGCCCTTTCCAGATGGACAGAAGCATATCCAGTCCCAGATTACACTGCCGCGACCACTGCCAAGCAGTTGGTTCGTGAATTCTTCCCGCGATACGGTTTGCCTTGTGTCGTGTACTCAGATAATGGACAGCCATTCTCGTCCGAGCTTATGAAACAGGTATCACTCCTGTTAGGTTACCAGTGGAAATTTCACTGTGTCCGACACCCCGAAGCAGCCGGTCTAGTCGAACGTCACAACCAAACTCTGAAAACATGATTAGCAAAGGTGTGTGCAGAAAAAGGTGTAGACTGGATAGTAGCACTGCCAGTTGCCCTCTTCTATATGCGCATGGTAGCTCATTCCAGAACCGGACTATCTCCTTATGAGGTAGTCTTTGGCCGACCTCCCAATATGTGGGGAACGCCTATGCCTCGTAGAATTACGGATGTTGACAGTAATATGCTGACAGATTACCTAGCTTCCTTGATGTCTGCACTACTGTCTTGTCGTTCACAGGTTGCGGCTGCCTTCCCGGACAACACCCAAGTAAAACCGCATGAAATCGTTCCAGGGAACTATGTCTACGTGCGCAACTTCGACCGCACAAGCCCTCTGGAGCCAAGGTGGAAGCAGCCAAAGCTGGTGTTGATGACCACGAGGACCGCAGTGAAACTGGAAGGTCGCAAGGGGTGGCTCCACTCTAGCCACGTGAAGCGGTTTTATGGATTGTGTCCAAAGACTGATATCAAAGACTGCCCCGTTTCAGACACTGACTTTAAACTCCCCCTGTTAGAGAAAACTCCGCATCAGGAGTACCGAGCCAAACTGAGGTCTAGTAAGTCAGACAGCGTTTAATTGTTTAAGTCCCCCTCGGGTGAAGCGGTTAGACAGGTTTCTGACATGAATAAGATAGACCCAAGTAGTCAGAGAGATAGGCGAATCGAAAAGAGAGAACAATATTGCAAACATTTGCATAGCAGATGTATCATAACCTTAATTTTCATGTTTATTCTGAGCATTTCGATTATATGTATAAGCTTCTTGCTACATGAATTCTTTCCTTCTTTTGGTTCACATGCACATAATTCCTCTAATGACTCTGTAGAGCACACTTTCAGTGACCTGCCCCCTCATGAATTATCATATCGATTAGCAATGCGCAACAATACATTAATTCGTATGTTACACCACACTCACCAGACCAGCAATGCCACCAATTGCTGGGTATGTGGCCGACTCCCACCTTATCAGAAATACAAGGGAGCTCTGCCTCTCTTTCCCTACCCGTTTACACATAATGGTTCATGTGGAGCATGGTTTGCTCTAATGTCTTCTTTAGACAGTAAGTCCAAAGTTTCCCAAGGCAATTGGATATGGGGGAATCTGAATACAGTCATGAATAAAGCATGTTTCCCAGAAGCAGACGGTCTTCCCCAAAGGAGAGGGACCGACCTAGAAAATGAAGTGTATGAATTAGGTAACTTTTCCCTCAATCTTATGATCCTGAACGTCCAGTCCGAGACTAATCCGAACTTGCCGTTTATAACAGTTTTGCCAGTGAAAGGCGAATTATGCGTTAGAAAGAATGGTTCAGTACATCTAGGACACAGTGATTGTAATACTGTGGTCGAGTTCAGCGATAAAGGAAAGTCTACTTTCAAAGCCTCTCGCCATTCCTATTTCATTTGTGGTCACACCGCTTATGTACATCTGCCCCCTGATTGGGATGGGACGTGTTATATTGCGTTCCTATTACCACCTGTTTTCCTAGCCCCACCTGATTATCATCGAAATTCACGCCTTGTGCATGTAAGACATAGAAGGGAGATCAAGTCCCCAATTGTCGATCAGACTGAGACAACGTGGGAACAATATACAGATTTCAATAAAGGATTCTTTTTCTTTGTAGGTCCTGTTCAAAACAGGAAACTGATACGCAAATTAACTAGAACACTGGAAGCGGTAGTGAATGAAACTACTTCTGCTTTAGGTAACCTGACTGAAGAGCAGTCTGCTATGAGACTTGTTGTTCTTCAAAATCGTCTTGTCCTTGACGTCATCCTGGCTGATAGGGGCGGGGCTTGTAGAGTGATCGGATCCAGTTGTTGCGTGTTTATTCCAAATAACGCGCCATCCGTGTATAAGGCCATAACACGGCTCCATGAAATTGCTCACCTGATACACCAGAATCCAGGCACCTGGACTTGGTCCGGTTGGCTCTGGAGTGTAGTGTCCGCCTGGGGATGGAAATTGCTGTCATTCCTAGGAATAATACTGCTTATCCTATTCAGTTGTTGTCTCTGTCTGCAATGTGGGCCAGCGATTTGCGGCTTGTGCGCCACAGCTTGTATTCCTAGTCCAAGTTCCCGTTCCCGAATGATAAAAGATGAACAAATGATGTTATATGAACAGATAGATGGTCTCATGAAAATAGATATATCCTAATGGGTGTAGTAGGGACCAAGGAGGGAATGAGGAAATAGAAATTTTTAGGTAGCTAATGTGTCCCCCACTCGCACCCTATCCAAACACACGTGTCCCCTGTATGTCATGTAATTCCTTTTTTGTGCCTGCTAGAAAGACGCATATGCATTTGCGTCCAACGTTAACATGTCAGTTATACAGTTCCCCAAGAATATCACGTTAATGAGGCTTCTAGGCCTATGGTGCCAATGTCTTTACATGGTACACTTTTGAGTAAAGTACACGTTTTCTCCATGTTTTCTGGCCCAGTCGAGCCAGACCCCTAATCAAGGCTCCGAGTTCTTTTCTGCCTCTGAAAGCTGCAGTTTAGGTATGCATCCCTGACCTCTGCCTTGTCAGCGGACTTGATAATTCTCTCGCCTCGGTGCCCACTCTGATCAGCGTTCACACTCGGCAACTCTGGGCATTAGCTTGCCTCATCTTCACTAACGGCCCCACCAGACCGCCGGGGATGCCTGGTCTCACACTGGAGATACCCATTAAGGGACCATCTCTCAGGGAAGCCATGAAGGGTTTCGCAGCGGTCGAAGCGCCTTGGGACCCTCCGGGTAAGTAGTGCGCTATATAAATGCCTATACATATACATACATACATACATATACATACATACTTCCTGCTCAGACGAGCGGTGCCCGGCTCGGCCTGGTCTGCTTGCCAAGACGATGTTTTACCTACAAGTTATCTGCTCAGCCTCCTCGAAACACATTCCAGTCTAGTGAAATAGGTAAACATATTCACGGCTGCAGAGCAAAGGGCCCTGCCTTCCTGTCTCCATGCAAGTAATTTACTGCTCCCGTTACCATGGTAGGCCCATGGCCCCCGCACTTCACATGAAGATCCATATGCACGCACTAGCATTCAGTGATGAACAGCCTCTGCCCGAGAGACCTTTTACTTCAGACACTACATCCTCCAAACATAAGATATCAGATATGTTTTAAGTGCAGGTCGTTCTGACATCTCAGACATTAGTCTCCTCTACTAGTGCTAAAGTCAAAGCCCCCAGCTCTCCCCAGTTACACGTCATGCTCAGTTGCGCGCGCATGTAGACCAAAAGTTTCTGCTGATTCTGCAAACTTTCTCTAAAGCATCCACCCACATGTGACGTTTCTTGTGACGTTTCTCTGACATGTCAAGTACACGCCCATGCGTACACCTTCTTACACGCCTCCTGTTACGCACATGTGTTCTTATCTCTCTCTTTTCACCTGTTACGCCTACTGTATTCATTTCAATTATACTGTTTTACTATATATAATGTGTGATGTTAATAAAATGTTGAATGTCCCTTCCTGAACCTTATTATTTTTTTTTTTAACATCGTGTTTATTGCATCACCAATATAAATGTACAGACAGTAAAGTCATAGTGCAATCAGAAACATAGCAAGAAAACACAGTGATTGTCGACCCCCATACCGAGTGGCACGTCCCTATACCGGGGACAGTTCAGCCTCCATCCCTAAGACAGTCCTTGCTGTATCTTACATTGTCTGACGTCATTACTGCAAAGAAAAGGCGGGTTGCTTTTGTGGTTTTCGCCCCTCCCCCACCCCAACAGATATCGATCCCCAACAACCCAACAATTTCAACAACCCCCCCCCCCCGTGGTCGCGCTGTACATAATCACTATTGGGAAAAGAGTCTGGTGTGGCTTAGGAAGGTCATACATTCACTAAGGTGTGTCCCCCGGTAATATGACGGGGTCGGCTGTACCCAATTCCTCCAATTCCTCTTGCTCCTCGTCGGCGGCCTCTCGGAGCGCCTGTACCATCAATTCCCATGCAGTCGCCCTCTCCATAGCCTTCTCATCATTCGTTCTCCAAGCCACCTGGTACCTCAAGGTGCTTTCACACGCCGCCCACCGCAAACATTCACCATACCATCTTTTAAATGTGGGTCCCGTCCTTGATTTCCAATTTCTCGTTATCTCCCGCTTAGCAAGGATTAGTCCCAAATCTATGAATTTGCTGGTAGTTTTATTCTTAGGCGTGTGTGGAAACCAATGGAGGATCCCCACTGCTTTGGTGTACTGAATGTCTCTATCCGTTGCATTGTTGAGAGCCCTCCCAATCTCCTGCCAGTAACCTCCCAAAGCAGGGCAATCCCATAACATGTGACCCAATTCTGCTCCAACTGTGTTGCATCTGGGGCTGGCAGCCTGTTCCACCCCACAGTATTGTCGTATTTTCCCCGGTGTGAGGTACGCCCTATGAATGATATAGAAATGGATCAACTGAAACCTGGCATTCCTCGAACTTTTCTGCGCCCGTCGTAGCAGCTGGCCCCAGGTCGTATCAGAGATCTCCAGTTGAAGATCCAACTCCCACTTGGCCTTCAGAGCCGCGAGAGGCTGCAGAGCCTCCCGCAACATCCTGGAATATAAACAGGTGACAGCCTTAAAGGTCCCGGCTGCCATCATTGTGTACTGGCATGCCATAGAGGTGCCCGGTTCCTGCAAACCTTCCCCCCAATGAGCCTGCATGGCGCCTGTGACCGCCGCATGCAACAGGTAGTCGCCCCGCGGTAGGTCGAACCGCTCTTGCAGTTCCTGGAACGGAAGCAGCACCCCATCCTCGTATAAGTCGCCCAGCATCTGGATCCCAGCCTCTTCCCACCCTAGCAACCGCGACCAGTCCCCTCCATGAGGGAGGGCCGTAACCATCCCCAACGGGATCTCAGGGGCATACATAAGGCGGACCCCCGCTCGTTTGCGCGCCCGATTCCAGCAGAGTCGGAATGTCTGTTCCTCCACCGTCAGGTCCCTGACTAAGAGCTTCTGGTGCAGTGTAATGTATGCCAGCACATGCCGCGGAGTACCTTCTTCTCTAGCATGCTCCGGGCCTCTATATACCCTCGCGACCTCCTGGTTGAAAACCTGCAACTGTGCCGCTAGGTAATACCCTTCAAAATCAGGCACCGCTAAGCCTCCCTCATCCTTGGGACGCAATAGGGTGTCCAGTGCTATGCGCCTCCTCCCGGTGCCCCATAGGAACGCTATGACCAGAGATCTTAGGCGCCGAAATCATCTTAAGTAGAGAGATCCGACCAGCCAGGGACAGCGGAAGAGTGGACCAGAAATCCATACTCCCTCTCAGGGCAGTGATACAACGGGTGATGTTGCCATCTAGCATATCCGCCGGGGTGTGGTAGACGTATACTCCCAGATAGTGCAAACAATGTGGTTCCCACCGGAGTTCCTGCGCCGTGAGAGGGCACGGTTCTCCCAATCTTAAGGGGAATAAGCAGGATTTAGGCCAATTGACCCTCAGGCCCGACAGTCGCCCAAACCGCCCTAGCAGCCGTCTCGCCCCTAGAAGCTCTGTGCCCGCGTCTGCCAAGAACATTAGCAGGTCATCCGCGTACAATGAGATGAGATGCGGCCTGTCTCTATATAACAATCCGGCGAAGTGGCGGACCGATCTGGCCTCTACAGCAAAGGGTTCCATCGCCAGGGCAAACAGGAGTGGGGAGAGGGAGCACCCCTGCCTAGTGCCTCGCCGGACGGGGAATTGCCTCGAGATCAGTGTGCCAACCCGGACTCTAGCTACTGCATCGGTATATAGGACTTTGGTCCAGTTTATGTATCCATCTCCCAGCCCGAAGCGCCGCATCACCTCATATAGGTACCCCCATTCAAGACTGTCGAAGGCCTTCTCGATGTCAATAGAGAGTACAAATGGAGAGGTGGCGTCCGGCCAGTGGGCCCCCATCAATCTTGTAAGCCTGCGGATATTATGAGTGGTGTTACGTGTAGGGATAAAGCCGCACTGGTCCGTATGAACGAGGCCAGTCATGTGGACTAGTAGCCTGTTCGCTAGGATTTTACTTAGGATCTTATAGTCCGTCGTTAACATGGACAACGGACGGTAGGAGGATAAAGCCGCTCCCTCCCTGCCCGGTTTTAACAGCGGGATCATGAGGGCTTCACACATGGAGCCCGGGAGCCGACCTCGCGATTGTGCTTTGTTGTAAACTGATTGCAGCTGAGGGGCGAGGTACTCCAGATATTTACTATAGAACTCAATCGGGAGACCATCAAGGCCCGGAGTTTTATTTCTGGCCATCTGCTTTACTGCACACCCTATCTCCCCGACCGTTATTGGCCGACCCAGCTCCTCAGCCTCCGAGTCCTCTAATCTCGGTTGCTGTAACCCGTCCAGGAAGACATCCAGCTCGTCCGCCCCGCCCGTCTCCCCGCTCTCGTAGAGATCCTCATAGTACGCCCGGAACCTGTCCAGTATCCTGGCTTGGGTATGGCAAGGCTCCTCCCCCACTTCCTGGATCATCATAATCGGCGTGCCCCGCCTGATTGGGTTGGCAAGCCACGCCAGCATTGACCCCGCCTTGTCACCTTCCGCATGCGCCTTCGTCATGTATGTTTTATGGTCAAAGCTACGCAGCCGTTCCAGTTCCACCGCTAGCGCCTCCCTGGCACCACTAAGCTCCTCCTGTAACTCAGGGTGATTCGGGTGACCCCTCTCCATTTCCCTCAACCGTTTTTCCGCCTTCTCCAGATCATCCATCAAAGTCTTGCGGGCCCCGGCCACGTTCCCAATGCAGTGCCCCCGTACCACCACTTTAAGCGCATCCCACTCCACCGCCCTAGTGGAGGCGGAGCCACTGTTCTCCTCAAAGTAACGCTCTATACGTTCCCCAAGGGCCTCCCTGAAAAGCAAGTCATCTAAGGTGTCGGGTTGCAGCCGCCATGTTGGCACGCAGTTAACTTCCACCATCCAGTTCAGGGACAACAACAAAGGGTTGTGGTCCGACATCGTCCGAGCCAAATATTCCGCCCCACCCACCGTGGAAAGCACATGCGATGAGCACAGAAACACGTCCAACCTAACATGCAGATCATGCAGTTGCGAGTGAAAGGAGTAATCCCTAGTGGTGGGGTGTAGTGTCCTCCAAGCATCTTTAAGAGCCCAACTTTCCTGCCACTCTAGCCTGCGCTTGGCTATCCTATGTGCTGGGGACGCGCGCAGCGGGGGATGGGACCTATCCAGAACCACATCTGCCACCGAATTAAAATCCCCCCCTAGGAGCATCGGCCCTGCCAAGTAACTCGCCAGTTTGCCCGAAAGTGCGGACAAAAATGCGGGTAAATCCACATTGGGAGCGTACACTCTACAGAGGGACACTACCCTGCCCCTCAGCCTCCCCTCTACCGCTACGTATCTACACTCAGGGTCCACCAATGTTTTAGTGACTTGGAAGGGGACCCCCGCACAAATCCAAATCAGCGTCCCCCTTGCAAAGGCTGAATACGTTGTGTTGAACAACTGCCCCCTCCACCGCCTCTGCAGCGCAATCCCCTCTTGCCTGTTAAGATGTGTCTCTTGCAAGAACGCTATGTGCACCCCCCTGCGCTTGAGGTACGCCTGAACTTTGTGCCTACGTGTCATGGTCTGCATACCCCGCACGTTCCAGGTTACACATTTCAAAGCCCCAGTACTAGCCATTCCCCTTCGCCCACACAGACAGAACAATAGAAATCATTGACCACGTACGCTTATCGACCACGGACTGTCCCCCCCTCCCTCTCCAAACAGAAAAGGTCCCCCCCATCCAGAACCAGCAACCAGAGCAACCCCAACTACTCTCAATTCCCACCCCCCCAGGACAGGCCCCCCCACAATTGGAAGTACTCCCATCCAAACTGTCACACCCAACCACCCCTCAAAGAAAGGCACTAGTGTTCGCAGTCTCCACTGCGATGACCGTAAGGGCCAGTAGGGCGCGGATCGATGCGAAAGGTTCGTGAAGCAAATCAATCCCGCACATTCCGCCCCACAATCCCCACATTACAGCATCTCGAAACCCCAAATAACAGTGTTCCGCACCCACAGGCTCAGCGCCCCAGTGTCTAACCAGCAGGCCGCTCCTTCTGTCCAGCGTATCACGCCTCAAGGATCTCCTCCGAAGTTTGAGGCGTCACTATAGGGCCTTTAGCTCCACCAAATTCCGAGAGACCCGTCTCCGACCCCGTGCCTGGTTCCTCCGATTCTGTGCCCTTCCCGGACTGACTCCTGGTTGCACTAGATAAGTTCGCCACTGCCTGCAGGGCCGCCTGCCTCTCCGTCTCCTTCTGTGATATTGTAGGTCTGCCAGTCCTCCGACGATTCCTCCGAATCCGTTGGGATTTCCTGATCGGCTGTGCCACCCTAGCCTCCTCCGCCCTGGCCTTGGCGCCATCCGTCCCCGCTTTGTAAGTGTCCCACCAGGCCCAGGCGTCCGCCGAGGTTGTAAAGAAGAGTGCCTTTTCATCCACCACCACTCTCAACTTCGCTGGGAAGAGCAGGGAATATTTAATGCCCTCATCACGGAGCTCTCGCTTAAGGGACAGGAAATTGGCCCTGAGCTTCTGAGTCTCAAACGTGTAATCTGGGAACATGGTGACCCTGTTGTTATCCACCTGAAAAGGTCCTGCTTCCCTCGCCCTCTGCAACAGCCAGTCTCTGTCTCTGTAGTGGAGCAACTTAAACACCACCGGGCGAGGTGGGAGGCCCGGGGCCGGCGGCCTGGCTGGCGCCCTATGGGCCCGCTCGAGGGAGAAGAAAGGGGACAATCCCTCCGGCGCCACCTCAGTTCGTAACCAGTTGTCGAGATAGCCCACCATATCGTCGCCTTCAATTTTTTCCGGCAGGCCTACGAGGCGCACGTTATTGCGTCTATTACGGTTTTCCGCATCCTCAGCCCTCCGCTCCAGCACCTTCAACCGATCCATCACATCCGCCATCTGTGCTTTTACCGCTGCATGGGCCGGGACCAACTCTTGAACCGTGATTTCCACAGACTTCACTCTGTCCTTAAGTTTATCGTGATCTGCCTTCAGGAGGCCCAGGCCCGTCGCCACTTGGGCTATGTCCTGCTGCAGGGCGTCCTTTGTGGTGGAGATGGCCTCCAGTATACGGTCTTGCATTCGTTGAAGAGCCGACTGGTCTCGATCCGCTCCTTCTGCAGCCTCAGTGTCGGTCGCACCATCCCCCTTCCCTTTCGTCTTCCCCATCTGGGCTGCAAAGAGTGACGGCCTCCGGTGTCTCCTCTTCACGCTCTCTCCACCCTGCAGGGCGTCGCCCCTAGGAAAGTCCCCGTTCAGTAGTAGCAAATGGGCAATCTGTGTTCCGCACCTTGATCTCCACTCCAAACACTCAGGTCAAAGCCGCCTCCTGGGGCTGGGGTCTCCGATGAGCCGTTGAGCCGTCCGGCGCCAGTTGTGCTCAGAGGGTCGGGGCCATCGTCACAGGGCCGTCGCCATGTTGTCGCCTCCACTGCTCACACTTCCAAAGGCTCGACTCCCAGCCACTCGCGGTAGTGCGAGAAGGGTCCGCTCAAGACCCCCGAAGTAGTCGAGGAGCACCCGCCAACTCCCTCAACACCAACAGCAGTAGTCCAGTAAGGGAGTCCGGTCTCGTGTCCCCGTCGTTCCTTTGTCTCAGGCCACAGCCGCCATCTTGGCTCGATGACTTCACGCCTGATACGAACTTTCAAGACCAAAATTCTAGGCCGGGAACAGCCTTGGGTCGACCGCCGTGGGCGCCGCACCCTCCGTGATGTCTTTAGATACCGGATTATATAAGTTGTGCCGGGGTCCGATCAGATATTCAGGATGATTTTCAGGATCGGGCGCGGAGCTCCGGGCTCACGCTGCCTACCTCCTCGGCATCCAAGCCACGCCCCCCCCTTCCTGAACCTTAGTGGTGATGGAACCCGATGTCCCATGCCTCGAGGCATTTCATTAAAGCCCGTATAACTCAGATACCACGGACTCTGCCTCTCATTTGATTGAGCTATCCTTATTGTCATTTAATGTAATCAAAAATTGTACGGTAAAATTATTTACCACAGTAGTCTTATCATTTCGTTCCCCTCAATTGGTTAACACTGTGATGGAGAGAGCGGCCATGTCAATTTATGACCCACATCTTGTCAACATTCTTCCCCTTGGCTACTTTTACCCTCCTCCTCGACCAAACAGATGCAATGCCCCTGTCTGCTACCCGATTAGGAACTCGGAAGAGCCATGGGCTAGAAGCTATGGGATTCCTACGTTTAATTATTTCGACACACTTAGTGGTTTGGAAAACATTGACTGACTGAGGCCAATTACTGCTAATCCTACTGCTAATCTCACTGTCAAAGGTATAGATAAAGACTCCTATTACGAACCTTGTACTAGGGAAAGCATAGCTATATCTGGGGAGAATACACGGCTATCAATGTCAATCACGTGTAAAGACGGGGAGCTCGGGTGGGGGAGGCCTGGCGACAGAGGAGCATATGGGGTGGGAGGACAATCAGTTAGCCCCCCCTCTACACGATACCCATACGATCCTGTCCCCAACAGTTTTGTCTACCACAGTAGTCTTGTCTACCCCCTTGAAAGATCTACCGGTTCTTAACATTTCATCTTGGAACATTGCTGGCATCAGATCTAAAATTGATCACCCCGTTTTGAGGGACTTTATTGAATCACAAGATTTGCTATGCTTTCAAGAATCATGGACCTTGGACCCAATCCATTTGAACGGCTATAGAACATTTTGTGCCCCAGCTGTAGCCGTTCCCCATGGGAGACCTAAAGGCGGTCTGAGTATCTATTTATCCAACAAACTTAACTGTGGGAAAATTATTGAACCTGTTAGAGATATATATTTTCAAATGCTGGTTCTTGACATGGGTTGTGACTCTCCGATTGCTGTGGTTAATATATATAACAACATTCCAGTCGACGATGTTATGAGTATTTTGAGGAAACTGACCAAGGTTTTACTTAAGCAAGAAAAAATCTTTAAACAGAAACTGATGGTAATCATGTTAGGAGATTTTAACTGCAACTTGTGTGAATCAACTATGGATAACAGGTGTGGCCTAGTTCAGGATGAAGGTGAGGGACATCTTCATTTTAAGCACAACTTTCTAGGGGATCAATTGAACAACCTGTTAGCCACTTTTGATTTAGGCTTTGTTAATGAAATGTGCACATTTTCTCCAATAGTAGTTCCAACATGTTATGGTAGAGGTTGCTCCACAACTATAGATTTTATTACTATTTCCAATAATAGTAGGAACAGAATTAACACCTTTAACGTTCTTGATATAACGTTGATTGACCACTTTCCATTATGTCTATCTATCTTGCTACCCAGTGCCCCATCACTAACTAACAATAGAGAATGCAATAGCTTAGATGCTGATCTGACAATTGTTAAAACCAACAGTTATTCTTTAAAATGGGCTATGATAAACGAGGCTGAGATAATCAAAACAGTGGTTGAAAAATGCTCCCGGGAAATTAAAGTGTCTAGAGATAGATTTATCACCTGATACTTGCCTCGCATCCTTCCTAGTAATATCAAATGAAATTAAAAACTCCCTAACTAGACAATGTAAGAACAGGAAGAAGGAGGGAGGATGGTTTGGTTCTAGATGTACTAAGTCCTATGCAACGCTAAAAAAGGCTTTGCATAATAGCCCTAGATCAGCCGAGGAAATCCGCAGACTTAGGAAAGAGTATAAAGAGACAATTAAAGCTAGGAAAAACACCCTGAAAGCCGAAGCTTGGGAAGCTCTCCATACAGCCTCAATAACTAACGACAGTGTGAATTTCTGGAAAATCGTGAGAACTCCTTTCCTCACCGAAGAGACTGGCCCGAAAATGGACATTGCTATTTGCAGCTCAGACTGGGTAGACACTTCGAAAGAGTTTACGAAGGAGAAGAACATAAAGAAGGCCAAGTGGAATCATTTATCTCCCTTGACAACTATCCTTCTAACAGTAACTTGTTTTTTACATTGGAGGAGGTAGAAAAGGCGCTGAGTAAAAGCTAGGGCGCAAAGGTGCCTCGGCCAGATGGGGTCCCCATAGATCTTTTTAAGAGTATCCCAGCCCTGTGGGGGCCCCTTCTGGTTCAAGTGCTCAATGCTAGCTGTGTTGCTGAATTCTTGCCCACATGGGTGTAATCCGTAATTGTCCCGATTTATAAAAAGGGAAATAGACACAATCCTGCCTGCTATAGGCCTATTTCCCTACTGGATTCCTTTACTAAAATAGCTGGCAGAATTATTCTAGATTGACTTCTAGAATGGGCTGAGGAAAACTCTGTCCTGTCCGATCTCCAGTATGGCTTTCGCTCAGGTCTGGGGACAGTAGAGCAGGGTTTGAATTTGCTCTTGTTGATCTGGAAATACACGAGGGCAAAACAGGGTAACTTGTTTTTGACCTTTGTGGATCTCTCGTCCGCTTTTGATTGTGTGGTACATTCCAAACTGATGTCTATACTGGAACATCTTGGGGTTGAATCCAATATTATTTATTATCATAAACGTTTTTATAGTAATGCGACGGCCCGCGTATGTTTTGGTCTAAATGGAGAACGCACTGACACAATACCCATCAGGAGCGGGGTCAGGCTGGGTTGTGTCCTGGCCCCCTTCCTTTTCAATCTATACATTAATGGGTTGGAAGGTGTCTTGTGCAAAGATAGCTCGGATCCCCCTTCGTAGGCGGCCGCCCAATACCAGCACTTTTGTACGCTGACGACGCTGTACTTATGTCACGTACTTAGGTGGGCCTACAGCGTGTGGTCGACAGTTTCTGCCGCTTTATGAAAGAGTTGGGCCTGAAAGTCAATACATCAAAAACTTTTACTATGTATTGTGGTAAGCAAAACAAATCCAAGAGACCAATCTTTATAGCAGGGCAAAAATTGGAATTTGCTAAACATTTTTCCTATTTGGGGATACATTTTGCTAAAATGAGGCGTGGTCTCAAGCTATTTCTGTTAAAAAGCTTGAGCATTCAAGATCTACTGCCGCACTCAAAATCTTTTCTAGTAAGTAAGGAACAGGACCCCTGTGGAATTGATCAAAATCTGCAAAGTTAAGTGTGTAACCGGCACCATCTATGGCAGTGGGGTCTGGGGTCTTGCTAACCCCTCACCCATCTAGGTGCCTGAAAATTCCTTCTTGAAATACATACTGGCACTTCCTAAAAGCTCTTCCAATTTCAATTGTCACTCAGAACTTGGCCTATCTTATTTTACTGACCTTATTAAATTAGAGCCAGTTCTACTATGGCATCGAGTCTGGACCCAAGAAGCGACACACTTAAACAGAGATGTCCTGACAGATATTTTGAAATTGGACGGTGCTACAAAAATCCCATGGGTGAAGTATGTTTTTAACTTTCTTAAAGATATCGGGAGAGAAGAATACTTACTGAATCCCTCTGATATCTCAGCAATTTCTCGAAAAGATTTGAAGAAAGAGTGTTTAGCCCTTCTGGATTCCAATAGGACTGCTGCGGAGGTCCTAAAATCCTCTATTCAGCAGCACCAACTGGTTTTAGTAACTTTTAAGATTCAGCCCTGTTTAATTTATGTAACAAGCACTTATGAGCGATTTCTGCTCACACGTTTCAGATTCAACATCTTCCACAGATTGGTTAGCTTTCCCACGATCAACAACTGGACACATGAGCTACCTCTCTGTCCCTTTGATAACACCTCCCCCCAGAGTACGATTCATGTATTTCTTTTTTGTACATTTTATGATGAAGTGAGAAAAATTGTTTTATTACCTTTATTAAGAGAGCTAGAACTTCGTCATTGCCGTGCGGCGATGATGAGCATTCAAGCTCTAGATAATCATGTATCTGTATCAAGAACAACTTTGTTCCTAAAAAATGTCATAACTATCAGGAAACGTAGGGACACTTAATCTGCACTTTATATATGAAACTGTTTTTATCTTTTTTATTAATTGGTTTTAAATGAATATAATGAAATTCTGTATTTTATGTAACTATGTATTTTTGATATTTTATCTGTACTTTTATGATTGCACCAAACAATCGAATAAAGATATATATATATTTTTTTTAAGGTAGGAGGCCTTATGCAGTCTTCTTTTGTTAGATGCAACCATCAAGCCATCAATGTATTGCACCAACACGGAGTTACAAGCCAGTTGCACCTTTTCAAATCATTCTTTAGTATTTTGCTACAAACTGGGATATCAAGTAGAGGGACAGAAAAGAACGCTGGGAACAAGTCAATGACTGTGTACCATTCTGCCTTATCAGTAATCTAAAACACAATCACAGCAGGCTTCGGTACTACAAACCAACATGGAACTGCAATTTTATTATTCTCTTGAAGGTCGTGAACCACCCTTCCTTTACCACTCATTTTATTTTAAAGCTCTTCACTGGCAAATTGCATGGCCTATCTAGTACCTCTTCTAGAATGGCCTGAACTCTCATTTTCTCGATGACTGACTTCATCCCACCTCTGCTTCCTGTGTACGTATATATTGAGGAATTCAAGGATAAACTGCATTTGGTTTCCCTGTCATTTTCATTGGCTCTGACATTCTGATTAGTTCTTACTTTTTACCTGTACAATCTGGTACATCTGCTTTCACTATGTGTCTTAAATCAGATGGCAAATTGACACACCCCTTGCATCCTGTACATTCACTGTCGACCCTCTGACTCAAACCTTCTGATAGTGTAAGATTTAGCTGCACAACTTACTCTTTCTCCTTAAAAAACACTGTGTATTCTTTGTGTCACAAAACTCAGTTTCTGCCGTAAATTAACTCACCTGCAATATGAGTTATTGGGTAGCAGGTTTTGTAGAGGAGGAGCTGTAGTGTAGTTCCTATATTCCCAACAGGCTCTGCGCATTGGAATAATATATCCTATAGATTTGACGTAGGACTTAATTGGTCTCTATCGAATATACTAAACTTAATGGTGAGTGCCAGCTAGCTCAGAGGTCACTAGAAACTTTCTCTAATTCACAAGAAGGGATTAGTTTCTGACAACCGCATAAACATGACAACTTTGTTTCCCAAGAATAAGAATATATCTCTGAGTCGTGGAAACAATAGACAACTATTTTAGTCAGTCAATCGTGCATGCTTCGTTTCTACAAAGTTGCATAGAAATAGTGAGACGGGCGTTTTCAATAAAAGGTTTATTGAACAGTCTTCTTTCTCATGCAAGAGAGGTGAACTGCTACAATCGTTAGACAGAATGCAAAGTATAATGCGTACAGCGTAAACAGTAATATGAAATAATACTTTAGGAGCATTGTACGGTTTCTAAGCCATATAAAAATACATACATAAATAACAGACTAAAACACTCAACTGGTGCTTCTAAAATACGCCTACCCCAATGTACTTAACCTAAGTCTAGTACGAGGGAAGTATTGTATGGCATAGGTTTTGTTTTTGCCTAGAATCTACCAAAGGTTTCTCTAAGTTCTAATCAGCTCCATACCTTTTTAGATTGAAGGGGGTCTGGTATCTCTGTCTCGGGACTCGATTTCCCAACGCCCGCAACGGAAGCCGGAAACACTGGAGCTGGATTCTCCGCAGAGAAGGGCAGCTTCCTGATCAGTGCATCAGCTGGAGAGTCGGCCTCCTTTGGCACTTGCTGTAGCGAGCTGCGTTGGGCAATTAGGTCTTCTAACTGCTCCAAACCATATGAATGTCATGAATGAACCCCTGGGGACTAGTTGTTCATTGTAAAACTAACTGAGTTCTTGAAGAAATCAATATTCAAGCAAGGGAAAATCCCTAATGGCTTAAGCTTGTTTTCCAAGAAATCGTTGTGACGTTTGGTGAACGGATGGAAGTAGCCATGCCTGTATTTGGGTAGCATGGGCTAAGCCTAGGCTGTCCGGAATTCGGTTAAAACTGACTCTCCCCGACAGTACACCTCCGAATGAAAATCAGGTGACCCGGTTTAAACAGAGTGTCACTGATTTTCATAGCTGACGTGGTGGGAGAGGAGCTGTTGTGGTCTGCCATTTGTTTTACTGCCGCCGCACCCGAGTACTTCACAGGTCTTTAAAAAGACCATTTCACTTAATGAGGCTTTGTTGTTCTGTCGCCCCTTCTCAGAGTCCCTGGGGGCGGGTCTGAGCGCAGAAACACTCTTCATTGCTTGCTATTTTGTCACGTCTGGCAGCAGGTCCTGCACCATGGAGCTTGGAAGCAGAAACCTATTGGGCTAAAACGGGCAAACGGGCTTCAGTCCCGTTCCCCCCCCCCCACCTCTTTCCCCCGTAGTGTGCCTGCCCGGGCTGAGCAGCCTCGAGGGCACACACAAAGACAAGTTTTTGATCTGCCAGCCGCACCGAGTACTTCACAGGTCTTTAAGACCATTGACTTGTTAATGAGGCTTTGTCCGCAGCCTCCAGTGTCTTTCCACAGGAGGTGGCTGGAGGCGTGCCAAAGCCCTCATTCGTAAGGATGTGTCAGTGTCCATGTGATTGTGCTCTGTGCAGATGTCTCTCGTTTTGAAGTTCGGCTCGCATTTCCATCACAGCTCGGAAGCAAGGATGGAAAAGAGAATAGGGGGTGCTGTAGGAGAGGAAACTGGGGTCGAGGGAGATGCAACAGATGCGCCTGTGAGAAAGTGAGTGCATTCTGTCACAGGCCGGTGTCCCTAGAAAGACATGTTGCCTGGGGCAGGATCAGTCACGTGCCATTGAGTTCCTTACAGTTTATTTTATCTCAGAAGTGAAGGAGTATGAGGGGATGTTGGGGGGAGGGGAGGGCAGGAAAGGAGGGAACGACAATGAGCAGTGAAGGATGAAACTAACTCTGAACAGAAGCTTGGGGTTCTTAGGTGGGGAGGGAGCCAGCCAGGCTGCAACTGTTCACTATACCACCAAGGATTAGAAGTACAAGGAGTGAAGGGCGCTCCTTCACATTCCTAGCTCCTAAACTCTGGAATGCTTCCCCTCTCTCCCGAAGGACCTATAAAACCATCTTAAGGCCACCCAGAGAACGCAGGAATGGTCTCTCTAAGCTAAGGGGGAGCATAGACTCATAGACGTTTGCACTGTGATGTGCATGTTTCTTTAATTCTGTAGCACAGAGTGCTTTCCGCGCTACAGGAGAACACACCAACACGGTTAACAGATGGCTGGTAGCACCATACTATGGTAGTGATATCACTACCATAGCATGGTGCTACCAGCCATGTGTTAACCTGGTTGGTGTGTTCTCCTGTAGCGCGGAAAGCACTCTCTGCTACAGAATTAAAAAAACATAAGAACAAGGGTACGTTTCCATCTTTATTTACTACTTGAGCGAATTCACTTGTAACCATTCAAAGTATGTTGTTAGTTCAGGAAGGCATTCTCTCACGGTTCCAAAACCACAGGTATATCTAGTTTGAAATTCGGTAATGGTGACTTGTTTGAATACGTGTCTGGCATTTCCATAATTTCGTTATTGCGTACAGCACGCAAATTATTTGAAGTGTGCTTATTACTAAGGAGAAATCTCACACTAATAAAGATAAAATTGTCTTTCTCTGGGCTTATTGCAGAGCACCCGGCCATTCTTCACGCCGAGAGTGGTGCTGATGTCCAGTAGGCGGGGGCTGGGGTAGATGAGGGGAGCAGGAGTTTGATTTATAGTAGTGCTTCTTTCTGCTCGCACTTTGCTGGTACTCTTCGGTTGTATTTATCTGATCATGTTGATAGGAACCTACGGCTGAAATAGCAAACCAGTTATCATTCTTTTACAAAACATGTTTTTGTAATCAGTGTGATGCTGCAATGGCAAGATTTCAACTTCACGAACTCAAACACTTAAAGCATAGACTCTTACATAAACCTTGAAAATAACAGCAGCAGAGGATGTAGTCTAATGGTTAGGGCGGTAGACCTCAAATCTGGAGAACGAGGTTCGAGTCTCAGCAATGACACTCAACATCCTGTGATTCTGGGCAAATCACGTAATCTACCCGTCCCTAACAAAAATGAATGTGCCCTTGTGTAACGCAACAGGTGCTCCAGAAGAAACTACAACGAATCCAAAACGCCTCAGCCAGGCTCATATTAGACATCCCACGCAACGAACACATCTCTGGTCACCTTAAAGACCTCCACTGGCTACCCGTCAATAAGAGGATTACTTTCCGACTGCTTACCCACGCACACAAATCACTCTACGACATCGGACCAGATTGCCTCAACTCTCGAATGTCCTTCTACACCCCCTCCCGCCAACTTCGCTCTTCCAGCCAAGCCTTAGCCACTGTACCTCGCATCAACAAGACCACCATGGGAGGCAGATCCTTCTCATACCTGGCTGCCAAAACATGGAACTCACTCCCCGCTTACCTTCGCCTCACCCAGAATCACCTAGCGTTCAGAAAGCAGCTTAAAACGTGGATATTTGACAAATAATCCCCCCCCCCCTCCCTAAGCGCCTTGAAACCCTCTGGGTATGTAGTGCGCTATATAAATTTTATGACTTGACTTGACTTGACTCATGTAAAGCGCTTCAATACCTTCAGGATGAGTTAGCACTATATAAATCTGAGGGTGGAAAATAGCAGTGAAAATCAGCCTACCTTTATTCAGAGCCGTGCCATCATGCTACATGATTTGAGAGGAGTGCCCAAAACCATGAACATGTCGCACAGCTCTCACTTTCTTCAAATGGCAAAACATTGATTCTAAATGAACTATGAGAAATGCCTGCCTTGCCTACAACGCCCAACACCCGCAGAAATCTCTCATTTCCAAAAAGTTCTCTCTGTACCCAGTTCAAGAGGTGTGCCTTGCATAGAGCCTCCCTTTCAGGCAGATTTCTGAAAGTGCTGACTTAACATTCGACTTGTAAAAATGTATTTGGACCTCATATACACTGTACATAGACTGTCGATATACCATGTATCAATGAAGAACGCAAACAATAATAAAAGCAAAGCGTTCCATAAACACCAGTAAAACACAGTTTGTTATTTTTTATGGTGCAAAAATGAGTAACCACTGAAAAGCACTGTTTTTTTGAGGTATTGAAATCACTGGAAAACACTGAAAAAACACCACCAGAATTTACCAAAAATAGAAACTGAAAACAGGATAGCCTAGCTATTCCTAAATAAGGGCTTGATTTCTATGCCTATATAAGGGCAACGTGAATTGTACCTACCTACAGGAAAGGGTCAGTTAGAGTAGGGACAGGGTGGAGATAAGATGTAAGAATAAAGCTCCTTGATAACACACATTCTGTGTCTGTTGTGATTGAGAGCACGACGCTACATAACTATGGTTGCACTGGCTCCTTCACACGGAGCCAGTCAGTGGACGCCGCGGTGATCCCTGACAGGGACAAACTTGAACTGGACAGAAGTGTGAGTTACAAACCACAAAGCCAATGGTAAGCAACGTTCTGAATGTCCCCTAGATATCTTTATCAAACTCGACAACTGCGCTCTTTGTTAGGCTAGGACCTAAAAGGATAACCATGAAGATTTAATACAAATAATTCTAGGGCATCACAGAAGGCAAAAACAGTAATCAGTGAACTGCATAGGGAATTAGTATAAGGATCATTGAAATGCAGCAATAGAATGACATGAAGGCAATGCAAAAATATTCCAACTAGGGTTCAGTATCCAAAGTCAGGGAGTCAGAAGACTCGTTCTCCTCCAGAATACATAACTTTTGTAAGCAAAATCTACAATAGGCTTCAATGTATATGGTATAATCAGACTAGGGTGAGGAAATATAGCCATCAACTGGCACATCACAATCCAGAGTTATACAATATCACTTAATGCTGCATTCTAGCACTAGCCCCTAACGGCATAATGATGTCCCTATTACAGTCTCATTTCCTTGGATTTGAAAGAACACATCTAGTTACACATATAATGGAAGTCTTGTAAACAATGATACACGCAGGAAGAGCCTTGAATGTAATGAAAGGCTTTCTTTATGGTTCTTCGAGAAAAGCATGTCAACACAGAGAATCGGTGCACATTTTGGTTATGTACAGTGTTAGAACAAGAACATGAAAACACATATCATAGCTGTGTTAATATTCAGGATGGAAGTTAGGCCTAATTCGAGCCTAGTTTAGCCAAGTGTAGACAAATACAGTGCTTTGAAGACGTTATTTTCATTTTAGTGCTAACATGTTCATAATATTTCAACGAAAACAAGAGCAGCCCTTATGCCCATTTGAACAGGGGTATCAAGTAATCCTTGGAACAGGTGTTCACATGGAACTCATTTTTAGGCAGATTATTAGTTTCACAGATCTTTCTGTGTGGAATCAATCATTAATTTAATATTTAACACACATTTTTATTAAATCAAAATCAGCTTATTATTTGCATTACGTACATTTGGGAGACTAGACCTATAAAGTAATTTAAGAGCCACTCAGCTAATAACTATGCATAAAATTACAATTATGTGCCAAATTATAGTTGGCCCACTCAGCTAATAACTATGCATAAAATTACAATTTTGTGCCAAATTATAGTTGGCAGAAGAATATATACCCACTTATAAGATGGACTGGCAAGGGCTATCCAAGTGTAAGTCTGCTACCCCCAGTTTTAGATAGACGGTGTCACCAGCATCTAACCCTTTGCCTACTACAGTAATCTCTGAGACTCCATATAACAAAATACATGTCAACAGGCTGTAACACATAACAATCCACCCTTAAGGGTGCATTGTTTTTAATATATAAATTTCACAATACATATGTCAGGCCTACTGCTTTTGTTATGACTTTTCATAATATAACTTTTCCCAATGAATCAATCAGGCCTGTAGCCTTTATTATTGGCCTGTCAGCATAATTCAGTCAGGCCCACTATTATGAGTGTAAACTTTCCCACTCATCAATCGCTCATGGGATGCCCCGTTGCTGGGGCAGCATTGCGCTCTACAAATCAATTAACATAACATAACAAAGAAAAAATAATTCACGCAATCATCAGGCATACAGTCACCAAAATAACTATCTACAGATTTACACTTGGCCAAACAATATACAATCCATCCTAAGAGGCCCTAACAAGTATTACCACAGTCTACATCTACCCACAGAGTCTGTCAGAGGAAGTACTCAAAACCAAAATCCTCGCCAACTTGGTTAGTCTGTGAGCTTTTATGAAACACAATACCTGTCTATGGAATGTAACATAGAGTAAACACTACACTCTCAAGTTTTACAGTGTCATACATCAGTAGCTCTTCCAATCCAGGATTTGTTCTCTGCATTCTGGAATTTGTAGTGCTTATTATCGCATTATTAAAGTTCTGCAAGTCAATGAATTCAAAGAAAAATCCTGAACTGGATGAGCTACTCATGCATGAACATGATAAACTTAAGGACTCTGTAATAAAATTCTATCTTTAAAGGCCTACTGTTTATAGTATTTGTTTTTCACAGTAAATCATGCAAAGCCTATTACCTTTAGCATACATTTTCAGAGCAAATAAATCTTACCTAATGCCCTGTTGGGCTGATGGACCAGAAAAGGACCGAATGGATATGTCAAGGTAGGCTTAATGTGTGATGCATTTCAGGTCGGTTTCAGGTGACCATGCTTCCCTTCTGTTTCATCACTTTCAGTGGAACCTTGTCACAAGGGATGCCTGCCTTCCTCCTTTGCTTTTGCTTCACCCCTACCCAGTCTCCTTTGGCTAGGACTGTCTCCTGTAACAGCTGTTTGATTTCAGCATAGACCTTCATGTTCTTGTTCTTCTTTTCTTTGTCCGTGTTCCTGTGTTTGGCAATGTCTGTGGTGCAAGTTGCTGTCCATTGGGGAAGCTTTGTTGGAACTGAGCGGCCAAACAAGAGAGTAGCTGGGATCTCCTCTGTTGTTGAGTGTGTAGTGGTTCGATATACGTGCAGGACGTGACATAGCACTTTCTTAAATGTATCTCCATTTCTTGTGGTTCGCTGCATGGGTCTTTTCAGCATACCCATGAATCATTCCACTATTCCATTGGCCTGGGGACATAGTAGCTTGATCCTTTGCTTCTCAATGGCTAGCTGGGTTTGGAAGTTTTTGAACTCCCTGCTGATGAAGGGTGGCCATTGTTCAATTTTAGGGCCTGCAGGAGCCAGCACATTGCAAAGGTGCCACTTGCCATCTGGATCACCTTCGTCGCCGCAAAGGATGATATCATCTTGATAAACAGGAATCAAGAGTACTTTTCTACTAGTACCAAGAGGTATCTGCCTGTTAGGAGCAGGCAGAAGAAGTCAATGGCAACTAGATCCAACACAATCTCTTGTATTTCTTTGTGTTGAATTTTTTTATTGGAGATTTTTCAGATAAAAGTACAGATGTATTTCTGACATTGTCAGTGGCAGCGGCTTCACTGTCATGGAGATGCATGTGCACGTGAGATATGCCTGCCGTTAATACTCTACCATGTCATTTATCTTTGGGAATCATAGTCTCTCTCTCATAGGGCTCATTTGGAGGTGACTATTTTGTGATGTCCTTCTTGAGCGAGTTCTATGGTTTTTGTAGGCGCTTGGGGTAGAGGATGCAGAATCTCCTCAGTATGAGTATTTCTTCAGTCACTGCTAACTCTTCTTAAACTTTATGGATTTCTTCTTGGTTGCCTTCCCATTCTTTGGTGTGTCTTGATTAGGTGAATAAAAAGTTGTAGGTTTCTGTCTTTTTTGTCACGGTGGCTACCTAGTGGATTGACAGTGCCTATAGGTAAACATGTACTGACTATGAATTGGAGGTACTTTTCTGCGATGAATAGGTTTGTTCTTGACGACTGTGAGAAGCTGGTCTGGTATGTGATGCCCACTAATGTAAGTGGGCACCTTGCACCAGTCCAAACAACCCTTATGGTGATTTAAGAGGTTTCAACACCCTTAGAAAGCTATCCAAGTGGTAGCTGTGGAGAGCAGCCTTCAGTCTTAGTCTTGAAGGAATGTTAAGCAGCTTGCTTTACCAGAATGCAATTTTATAGTATAGATTAAATAAAAAAGAACCACACAAGTGTTTATAAAAATACTTATTTATTATATAACACTATCTATAATGTTATAGTATCTCCTACACGGAGATAGACACAAATCCCACAATACTTTAGCAAAGAAATCACAGTAAATAGCACTAATACACTGTGGGCCCCAGGGGGGGGGGGCATATACTAAGAAAGTGGTATAAGAACCACAACTCGAGTCAGGACAATGTCAAGACGATGTAGAGTTGCTGGGGACCCACAGAACCACCCAAGGTAATCAGTTAGGGACCCCACGGAGAGCGTGTGCAGTATGTGAACATGACCGTGTGCTCCGTACAAGTCTATGTGCAAGTTGCAGTTGGAATTTTAAAGATTAGGGACCCTTCCCAGTGGATCCTGAAGAAACCCCATGGAAGACAAAAAGTTGGAGAGCCACCCCACCCATGGATACTGTGGTACCCATGTTACCTTCCCCTGGGAAGCCCGGTGCATAGGTGTGAAGTGGCGTGGGAAACCACCATCGAACCCAATGGAAGACTTTAGGAAAGTGCCACTGCTAGAAGAGGAGAAAGTGTCCAGAGGAATCCAAACATGGATTCTTGAAGAGGAGTACCTGAAAGCAGAGGGGACAGTGTCTATGTCACTCAGGGGTGACCAGGAGACTTGGAAGAAGGATGTCCTCCGATGTCGGGTGCTTCAGGGAAGATAATGGTGACCTTGACTCTGCTGCTGCGAGGACCCAGCGATGATGAGGATGACCAAGACCTGGATGTGAGCTGACCCACAAAGGATGTCGAGTGCTGAGGGGTCGGTGTCTGGCAGGAGTACACACAAGCCTGGGCAAAGCAACCCACACAGTAAGTCAACAAGGTGCACAGTTGGGACCAGCAAGGTCCAGGAGACTCACCACAAGCAGGGGAGTCAGGGCAGGCCTGAGCAATCAGGGAAACCCAAGGAAAACAAAGGTGACCCCCAAATGGACCCACAGGCCGAAGGCACAGGAGCCCCAAGAGGTCCTCAAGCAGCTCACCAAAAGATGCAGGCCACAATGCACACAATGTAGTGTGGCTGAAGATTCTGGTCACTGGAGGTGCTCGAGGTTGGGGCTACATGGAGTCCGGAGATCTTCTTACAAAGATGTCAACAAGCCTTTGCAACTACAAAGGGGACTCAGTACCCAGGGGGTTGGTTATTGCAACCCCCACAAGGACTACTGGCTTCACACTTGGTAAGAGGGTAGAGAAGGCCTTGGGAGCTGAGGAAAACCACCACCTGTATTGCAGAGCCCACAGAGTCTGGAGGAGCTCGGGATATGCAGACTGGTCGTCTTCATTGCAGTGCCTGCGAATGCAGTAGGGTGACTCCTTCACTCCAAGGGAGATTACTTTGGTTGTCCCTGATGCTTCACAGGTCTTGGAAGGTTCCTGTATGATGCACAGGCACAGACAATGCAGCCGACTTGAAGGGAGACCAAGTAAGGCCCAAACATAGTCAAGCAAAGTCCAGACTGCGCAGACTGTAGAAGTGCAGTGGTTTCGGTTCTGAATCTTATCCCACAACGGATCTAGGGACCTACACCCAGGTTAGCCCTTAAGTACCCTAATGAAAGGTTTTGGAAGATTCTGGGGACCTCCCAGTGGAGGGTCTGGACAGGGCGGAGATTACTCCCATGTCTTTTGTCCAGTTTTGCGCCAGAGTGGGAGCCTATTGCTCCCAGAACTTGTTTAAACTGGACTATGCACAGGGACGCCAAATGTGCCCCTCATGCAGACTTTCAGGCGCTGGCAGGTGCACCCACCCAGCCCTAATATACCTCCCTGTGACAGGATACCTATTGTTCTGCCTTCCCCTGCTCGAACTTGGCTCAACAGCAGGAGGGCAGGAATGTGTCTCTTGTCGACAACAACCATTTTGTGCTGTCTGGGAATGGAAGGCTGGTACCTGGAACACTGACAACCCGGGAGAATGGACTCCGTAGGCTGCAGGGGTGTCCTGCTCATGCAGGGGCACCCTTTCACTTAGAACCAAGCACCCTGCCCACAGAATTGTAAAGACCTGCTATAGGGGTGACTTATAGGTTTTAAGTGCAGTGACCCTTAGATATAGTAAACCTATATCTTTAGTAAGTGGTGCATGCACAAACCTAGACAGGTTATAATGGCAGGCCTGTAGTTCCAATTTGAATGGTCTCTCATTGGTGGCATAATACATGCTGCAGCCCATGAGAGACCTCTTGGGTACCTATGCCCTGGATACATGGGTACAATATACTAGGGACTGACAAGGGTACCCCAGTATCCAGTCTGGGATGTATCTAGGTACTGAACACAACAGTTTAGGGAGAAATCCGATAGACTGGGGTCCTGATTAGCAGGATCCTAGTCAGACTAGTCAAAAACAGCATCACATCAAGCAAAAAGTGTGGATAACCATAAGAAGCAGATCCTACTGTCCTACAACGACTGTAGAGGGTGTTGCATGATTTAGTCAGTGGGATGTTGTTCTTTCCCCGGCAAGTGGACAATCACATAGTCACATATCTGCAAGTGTATTCCCCCACCTCTGGGTCTTCTGGGCATTTTCCCTTAGGGTTGCCAAAGATCATTAGCAGAGGGGGAGGGGGTGAGGGTGATGGGGTGAGAGTGAGGGGGGGTGTGAGGGGGGTGTGAGGTTGAGGGGGTGTGAGGGTGAAGTGGTGTGAGGGTGAGGGTGTTTGAGGGTGTGGGAGGGTGAGAGGGTGTATGAGTGGGTGTGTGGGGGTGCGAGTGAGGGGGTGTGAGGGTGAGGGTGACAGGGTTGAGGGTGACGTGGGTGAGGGTGACGCGGGTGAGGGTGAGGCGGGTGAGGGTGAGGGTGTGAGGGTGAGGGGGTGTGTGAGTGGGTGTGTGTGAGGGTGAGGGGGAGTGAGGGTGTGTGAGGGTGAGGGTGTGTGAGGGTGCTGGGGTTGTGAGGGGGAGGGTGTTATGTGAAGGGGAGGGGGGGAGGGTGACAGGGTGAGATTGAGGGGGAGGGTGGGAGGGGGTGTGAGGGTGATGGTGTGTGATGGCAAAGGGGTGTGAGGAGGAGGGTGGGTGAGAGGGTGGGTGAGGGTGTGAGGGTGAGGGTGAGGGGGTGACGGTGACGGAGGTGAGGGTGATGGAGGTGAGGGTGTGAGGGGGTGTGAGGGTGTGTGAGGGTGAGAAGGTGTGTGAGGGTGTTATGATAGTGAGGGGTGTGAGGGTGAGTGAGGGTGGGTGAGAAGGTTGAGGGGGTGTGAGGGTGAGAGGTGTGAGGGTGAGGGGGTGTGAGGGCAAGGGGGTGTGAGGGTGTGAGGGTGAGTGAGGGTGGGTGAGGGTGTGTGAAGGTGAGGGGGTGTGAGGGTGAGGGTGAGGGGGTGTGAGGGGATGTGTGTGAAGGTTAGGGGCGTGAGGGTAACAGGGTGTGCAGGTTGGGGTATGTGAGGGTGAGTGAGGATGTTGAAAGATGAGGGGTTTGTGAGGGTGAGAGGTTGTGAGGCTGTGTGAGGGTGAGAGGGTTGTGAGGGTGAGGGGGTGTGAGGGTGTGTGATGGTGAGGGGATGTGAGGGAAAGGGGGTGTGAGGGAGAGGGGGTGTGAGGGAGAGGGGGTGTGAGGGTGAGGGTGACGGGGTGAGGGTGACGGAGGTGAGGGTGTGAGTTGGTGTGAGGGAGAGGGTAAGTGAGGGTGAGAAGGTGTGTGAGGGGGTTATAATAGTGAGGGGGTGTGAGGGTGTGAGTGTGAGTGAGGGTGGGTGAGAGGGTGTGAGGGTGAGGGGGTGTGAGAGTGAGAGGGTGTGAGGTTGAGGGATTGTGAGGGTGAGGGGTTGTGAGTGTGAGGGTGAGGGTGTGAGGGGGTGAGTGAGGGTGTGTGAGGGTGTGTGAAGGTGAGGGGGTGAGGGGTGTGAGGGTTAGGGGCATGAGGGTGAGGGGGTGTGAGGGTGTGCGGGTTAGGGTATGTGAGAGTGAGTGAGGATGTGGAAAGGTGTGAGGGGTAGTGAGTGTGTGTGAGGGTGAGGGGGGTGAGGGGGTGAGGAGGGTGAGGTTGAGGGGGTGAGAGGGTGAGCGAGGGTGTGTGAGGGTGAGAGGGTTGTGAGGGTGTGTGATGGTGAGGGGATGTGAGGGAGAGGGGGTGTGAGGGTGAGGTGGTGTGAGGGTGAGGGGGTGAGTGAGGGTGAGAGGGTGAGTGAGGGTGAGATGGTGAGTGAGGGTGAGATGGTGAGTGAGGGTAAGTGAGGATGAGAGGGTGAGTGAGGGTGAGGGTGAGTAAGGATGCGGGTGAGTGAGGGTGAGGGTGTGTGGGTGTGTGTGAGGGTAGGGGGTGTGAGGGTGGGTGAGGGTGTGTGAGAGTGAGGGGTTGTGAGGGTGAGGGGTTGTGAAGGTGAGGGGGTGAGGGGGAGTGAGGGTGAGGGGGTGTGAGAGTGAGGGGGTGTGAGGGTCAGGGGGTTGTGAGGGTGAGGAGTGTGTGAGGGAGTGTGGGGGTGTGTGAGGGTGAAGGGGTGTGAGGTTTAGGATGTGGGGTTGTGAGGGGGAGGGGGTGAGGGTGATGGGGTGAGAGTGAGGGGGAGGGTGTGAGAGTGAGGGGGTGTGAGGTTGAGGGGGTGAAGGGGGGTGAGGGTGAGGGTGTTTGAGGGGGTGAGAGGGTGTATGAGGGGGTGTGTGAGGGTGAGGGGGTGTGAGGGTGAGGGTGACAGGGTTGAGGGTGACGCGGGTGAGGGTGAGGGGGGTGAGGGTGTGTGAGGGTGAGAAGGTGTTTAAGGGCATATGTGAGGGTGTGAGTGTGAGGGGGTGTGAGAGTGAGGGGGTGTGAGGGTGAGTGAGGGTGAGAGGATGAGGGGGTGTGAGGGTGTTTGAGGGTGAGTGAGGGGGGTGTGAGGGTGAGGGTGTGAGGGTGAGAGGGTTTGTGAGGGGGGTGTGAGGGGGTGTGAAAGTGAGGGGGTGTGAGGGTGAGGGTGTGAGGGGGGGGAGGGTGTGAGGGTGAAGGGGTGAGGGGGTGGCAGGGTGAGGGGGTGTGAGGGTGAGTGAGGGTGAGAGGGTGAGTGAGGGTGAGAGGGTGTGTGAGGGTGGGTGAGGGTGTGAAGGGGTGTGAGGGTGAGGGGATGTGAGGGTGAGGGGGTGTGAGGGTGAGAGGGTGTGAGTGTGAGGGTTATGTTCAGTGAGATAACCCCACTATACATTTGATACATTATACATATACACGTGTATATATATATATATATTCCAGCTCCGTTCGACCCTTGCTTTCAGAGACGAAACGCACTCGCGGGGGTATGTTGCACAGAAATTTATTGCGGCTTTACTAACAGACAAACAAACAGACGCGTTTCGGACAAGTCTACCTAGCCTGCGGATCGCGTACAGTTCATGTGAGGCAGGCATGTGAGGCAGGCGCGTGCACATCAAACACCATCGGCCTCAGCATCAGATTTCAAAGGAAGCCTTCATTTGTCTGAGCCTCGGCATCAGACTTCAAAGGAATCCACTCCCAACCTGCTCCCCTGACCCACCAATCAGATTTCAAAGGAATGCACTCCCGCTCCCCTCCCCCCGCGACAGAAATTCCGAGAGCTTGGTTTTTTTGCATCCATTTTGCGGGCAAGCCGTGTTTTTTTTGGCGTTCTCTGCACCTTTCTCGTTTTTTTTCTGGAGGAAAGTGAAAGCTTCGGCGTTCTCTGCACCTTTCTCGTTTTTTTTTCTGGACGAAAGTGAAAGCCTACCGTGCTTGTTTACAGTAGCCTTGCTCCTCAAATGCTGTTGCTGTGTTGCCATCTCTCTAGGGACACTGAGCTTCAAAACACTCGACTTGCTAGCTGCAAGCGTCGCCACCCCAAAACTAAAACATCGCAACCACGGAAACCATTGCAACCCCCGAGGAAGAGAGAAGCACGGGCCTCTCTCACGAGGAGGCCCGAGAACGAGAAAGGAGCCGGCTCCACGAGTTGGAACTGGCTAGACTCCGCTTAGATGGGGAACTGAAACTAGCGGATAAGAAGATAGCCCTTGAACACCTACGATTACAAGGAGAACGGGAAGAGAAAAAAAGCCAGAGGGAGCTGGAGGAGAAGAAGCTCGCGTACGAACACGAGCGCGGATTGAAGGAGCTAGAAATTAGGAAACAAAACAGGGACATCGGCGTCTCCGAGAACCAGAGCTCCACTCCCCCTGCGGACACCAAGGTCCACATCCCCAAAGATGTCGTCCGAGGGTACTACAAGAACGACGACATCCAGCAATGGTTTAAGGCCTACGAGGTAGCCATGACCTCCCACGGGTTCCGCGAAAAGACTGGGGGGCCGGGTTGTGGGGGAGATTTGTCAACGAAGGGAGAGATGCCCTGCTACAGCTCCCCGACGCGGAGATGACCTCCTACGAGCATATGAAAGCCTCCCTCCTCACTTGCTATGGGCTCACCCCGAGATGTACCAGCAGCGATTCCGAGACTGTAAAAGGATCCCCGGTACCACCTGGGTAGAATATGTGAACTTTTTTAGCCGAGCCCTAGAAGGATGGATCAAGGGCAGCCAGGTCACCACCTACGAGCAATTGTTCGATCTCATCGTATGGGAAAACCTCTCCAATAACTGTTTAGTCGAACTAAGGCAGCATCTCCTCGACAGTAAACTGACCGAGCCCCGGACACTCGCCATTGAAGCAGATCGATGGGAGAGCACCCGGGTCCCCCGGAACTGGGCGGGAGACCAAGGCCGAGCCTCCCAGGGCTCCCACCGTCCGCGAGGAGGAGGAGGAGGCCAGGGCCGGGACACCGCCACGGTGCCTCTCACCAGCACTCCCCCGTCCCTGGCCGGGAGAGGAAGCCCTCCAGTACGGCCGGGACCCCGCCCCAACGTTATCTGCCACAAATGCCAGCGACCCACTCATTACGCTAATGACCCCAACTGCCCAAGAAACCAACCATCCAACCCCACAGGACCGCTAAACCGCCAGATCACCGCCGTCTCCCTAGGGGAGGAGCCAGGCGAAGAAGTCGACGACGATGAACAGTACCAGCCCGAGTGGGAACCCGCAGCCATGTCCCTGGTATGTCTGGGCGAAAGAGACATGGTCCCACGGGCCCCCATCCCGGCCAATACGCAGAAGTACAGCCAGTGGGTCACCATTAATGGTCACCGGGCCGAAGCCCTCCGCGACACGGGAGCCAGCGTAACGGCCGTCCGTTGCCATCTGGTGACCCCGGATCAAATTCTGCCCAATGTGCTATGCCCAGTACGGTCAGCGGATAACTCCGACAGCCTGTGCCAGATGGCCCGCGTCCCCTTTGAATGGGGGGGAGTGTCGGGTATGCTGAAAGTGACCCTCCGAGACAATGCCCCCGTAGACTGCCTCCTGGGGAACGACCTCGAGAGCTCCCCCTGGACTGCCGTTGAACGGAGGGAGCACCTGGGGATGCTTGGCCTCCCTGAATGGGTCTGTGCAACGACCCGATCCATGGCCGCCCGCACCATCCCCTCCACTGAAGACACCGAATGGCCCGAACCTCCACCGCCCGTACTCACTGAAGACACCGACCCTGAACCCCGTCCACCGGGGCCCAACGACGAAGACCCTGACCCACTCCGCGACCTCCCGGAGCTGGCCCAGCAGCGCCAAGAAGGTGGCCCCACGCAAGAACAGTTCCGCCAAGAACAAAAAACGTGTCCCTCCCTCAAGGGGATCCGACAGCAGGCCGCAGCCCAGAGCGCAGGGGATGCCTCGGGGGCTCACTGGGTCTATTGGGACAATGAGCTCCTCTACAGTGAGCAGAAGATTGCCAAGCTAGGGGCCAGCCGGGTGCTGGTAGTCCCCCTCCGATTCAGAGACTTCCTCCTGAACCTGGCTCATGATGTACATCTCGCCGGGTACCTGGGGCAGGACAAAACTTACAGCCGCCTGGTGACCCACTTCTACTGGCCCAAGATGAGGAACGATGTGATCAACCACTGCCGAGCCTGCCCCACCTGCCAGGCCAGCGGGAAGAGCGGCAGAATAATAAAAGTCCCTCTGCAACCCTTCCCGGTCTTCAACACTCCCTTTGAGCAGGTAGGGATTGACATTGTGGGGCCCCTGGAGCCCCGGACATCACAAGGTCACCGGTTCATACTCGTCCTGGTGGACCATGCCACCCGTTATCCCTCTCCGGACCGTGACAGCGCCCGTGGTGGGCCGAGCCCTGATGGGGATCTTCTCACGGGTGGGCTTCCCCCGAGAAGTCGTCAGTGATCGGGGCACGAACTTCATCTCCCGATACATGAAGTCCCTCTGGCAACAGTGCGGGGTCACCTACAAATTCACGACCCCCTACCACCCGCAAGGGAACGGACTGGTAGAACGTTTCAATCGCACCCTCAAGGGTATGATCATGGGCTTGGCGGAGCCCTTACGACGCCAATGGGACGTGTTGCTGCCCTGCCTCCTATTTGCCTACCGGGAGGTCCCACAGAAGTCCCTGGGATTCAGCCCCTTCAAACTATTGTATGGGCACCCCGTCCGGGGTCCCCTGAGTCTGGTCAAAGAAGGATGGGAGGTGACCACCCAGAATGCTCCTCCTGATGTGCACCGATACCTCCTGACCCTCCGAAACCAGACTCGGCGGTTCAGGGAACTTGTCAAGGCCAACCTCGAAGCCAGCCAAGAAGACATGAAGAGGTGGTATGATCAAAACGCCTCGTCCATCGAGTTCGAACGGGGACAACAGGTCTGGGTGATGTCCCCGGTCGAGCCATGCGCCCTCCAGGACAAATGGACGGGGCCCTTCAAAGTGGTAGAGCGCAAGGGGCCTGTCACCTACCTGGTGGACATGGAGTCCCCCAGAAACCCCCTCCGGGTCCTCCATGCCAACCGACCTAAGCCTCACTTTGTTCGCTCAGAACTTAGCCTCCTGATGGCTACCAACAGCGGGGCTGAGGAGGACTCCGAGCCACTGCCCGACCTCCTGAAGACCCTCGAAAAAGACGGCTCTGTGGAAGGCGTCAACCTCTCTTCCACCCTGACCCCTGCACAATGCCAAAGCTGCCAAGACCTATTACGACAATTTGCCGATCTATTCTCTCTCACCCCCGGGATCACCCCATGATGCCTCCACGATGTCGACACTGGGGATAGCCCACCTATACGGCACCGGGCCTACCGCGTTCCCGATCGGGTACGCGCCTGCATCCAGTCGGAAGTATCCAAGATGCTGGCTCTCGGAGTGATAGAGCCCTCCAACAGCCCATGGGCCAGCCCGGTCGTGCTAGTCCCCAAGGCCGTCGCCCCTGGCGTCGCCCTCAAACTCAGATTTTGTGTGGACTACCGGGGCTTGAACGCCGTCACCCGATCCGACGCTCACCCCATCCCTCGGGCTGATGAACTGATCGACCGCCTGGGGGCCGCCCTCTACCTGAGCATTTTCGACCTAACGGCGGGCTACTGGCAGATCGGCCTCACCCCGGGCGCCCTGGAGCGTTCCGCTTTCTCCACTCCGGATGGCCACTACCACTTCAAGATGATGCCCTTCGGGATGAAAAACGCCCCCGCCACGTTCCAGAGACTAGTGAATAGGGTGCTGGCGGGGCTCGAGGAGTTCAGCGCTGCTTACCTAGACGATATTGCTGTGTACAGTCTCCACTGGGCCGAACACCTCCAACACCTCCATGAGGTCCTGGCCGCCCTCCGGCGGGCAGGACTAACAATAAAAGCCAGCAAGTGCCAAATCAGCCAAGGGTCCATGACCTACCTGGGGCAACAGGTGGGAAGTGGCCAGGTGGCCCCCCTCCAACCCAAGATCGCCGCCATCCGGGCCTGGGAACCCCCGGTCACCCAAACCGAGGTCCGAGCCGTCCTGGGGCTCACAGGATATTACCGGCGCTTCGTGAAAGACTACGGCAGCATTGTGGGCCCCCTAACAGAACTCACGTCCAAAAAACACCCACTGAAGGTACACTGGACACCGGAGTGTCAGGCCGCCTTCGAGACCCTCAAGACAGCAATGTGCATCGCCCCTGTGCTCCAAGCCCCCGACTACAGCCGGGAATTCATAGTACAGACCGATGCCTCCGATCATGGCGTCGGAGCAGTCCTCTCCCAAATCAACGCAGAGGGAATTGACCAGCCTGTAGCCTTCATTTGCCGACGTCTGCTGGACCGAGAACAGCGCTGGAGCACCATTGAGCGGGAGGCCTTCGCCGTGGTGTGGGCCCTCAAGAAGCTCCGACCCTATCTCTTCGGCACCCACTTCCGGGTCCAAACCGACCACCGACCTCTGCAATGGCTGATGCAGATGCGAGGGGAGAATCCGAAACTGTTGCGTTGGTCCATCTCCCTGCAAGGGATGGACTTCACTGTGGAGCATCGCCCAGGCAACGACCACGCCAACGCAGACGGCCTGTCCCGCTTCTTCCGCCTCGGCGAGGAGAATACCCAAGAAGATGGGTGACTCTCCCTGCCTTCAGCTGGGGGGATGCGTGTTGGACAGGGCCTCGTGGCGTGGCCCCACTCCTCCCGCATGGCGGGTCCCGGACTACCTCGACCCCTGTTCTACGACCAAGAGCGGCACCTTCCACCTTCCACGAGTGCCGCCCCTCGGGCCGCCCCCAGCTCTCCCCCGACGGAACTCGACCTCCTCTCCCCAACTCTCCCGGCTGGCCCGGACCATTTCCCGGACCATCGGCCCCGGCCCAGCCGCCATCTTGGACCCTCCACGACCAGGCCTTGTGGCCTCGGCCCGACCCCAGCCGCAGGCCCAGCAAAGCCCCGACATCGAGGCACCACGATCCGACCAGGGGGTAAAGAGACCACTTGGCGAGTCAATGGGGGAAGGAGTTTCGATGGTCCCCCATCCGCCTAGTTTCGATCCTCCACAGCCTCCCTGGGCGCTGGCTCCACCCCCCTGCTGGTTGTCTGGACTCGCACATCCCGGACCCCCTGACCTCCAAGTGCGAGGGTCCTCATAGAAAATATTTACGGGATGATCAATCAAAAGGTCCGTACCTGGAACACGGCAACCGGGAACCTTGAAAGAGGGAGACTAACATCGACAAAAACTTTTGCCGACGTTGACGAGACGGCGCACCCGCCTCCTTTTCAACGCTTTTCTCCTCCCGGTATACTCAACTCACGGTGCAGAACAAGATACCCATCTAACGATTTGGACCTTGACCTGAGTTTTCGAGCAACGCCCGGACGGGGCGTTTCCTTTTGATTGATCATCCCGTAAATATTTTCTACGAGGACACAGAACAGAGCCGTGCACCTTCAAAACAAACAACCTATTTTTAAATGACAGATGACTAGCGATCTGTACGGATTCTTTCTAGTCTCCTAAGTATTTCCTCATTCAGCCCTGAAGATTCGCAGCTTGTTCCCTGTGATGAAACACGTGTTGGCTTATGAATTGGAACAATAAACTGAAGCACCCACACTAAGAACGAACTGTGTTTCTACTGATATTACCCACACTCAGGATTATGAACTTTTTCTCGGAGATGAACTACATGTTTGGATTTGTTTAAAAACAATATCTGTTAATTGTGAAATACTTGTATTACAATCACTACCTGTCATCACTATAATGTCTAAGTGCAGGGGCATAGCTGTTTCTACCGAGACAAACTCATCCTTGGAGTCCTGCTGGCGCTGCCGCGGCTCATCTTCGTGAACCATCATTGGAGTCCTGCTGGCGCTGCCGCGGCTCATCTTCGTGAACCATCCTTGGAGTCCTGCTGGCGCTGCCGCGGCTCATCTTCGTGAACCATGCTTGGAGTCCTGCTGGCACTGCCGCGGCTCATCTTTGTGAACCATCCTTGGAGTTCTGCTGGCGCTGCCGCGGCTCATCTTCGTGAACCATTCTTGGAGTCCTGCTGGCGCTGCCGCGGCTCATCTTCGTGAACCATCCTTGGAGTCCTGCTGGCGCTGCCGCGGCTCATCTTCGTGAACCATCCTTGGAGTCCTGCTGGCGCTGCTGCGGCTCATCTTCGTGAACCATCTTGGGGTCCTGCTGGCGCTGCCGCGGCCCATCCTCTTGAACCATCTTGGGAGTCCTGCTGGCGCTGCCGCGGCCCCTACCGAAGAAACCCTCCAGCTCGAGGATTGAGAGCTGTCCGCAAGATATCCCTGTACCAGACCGGTACCAAGACTGTCCCGCTACCCCCTTCCCACAGAGACTAAGTTCAAGGGGATCCTAGAGCCCCGTGTCTGCTGTATTGTTACGATAACCTGCCAAAGAATACTGATAAAAGAGTTAAGAACCTATCTTTGTGTAGTGTCCATCTGTGGGGGGGTGGTTGCTCGTCCGTACGATCTGAGGAGAGGACCCTCACCAGGAGGCCTCTCCCCCTTGTTCGGCTGACCCTCAGGTTTCCCATCTACCACACACCCTAACCCTCACACCCTCACCCTCACACACATCCTCACACCCCCTCACTCTCACACTGCCTCTCCCTCACACACCTTCTCACATCACACCCCCTCACTCACACCCCCTCACCCTCCCTCACCCTCACACACCCTCGCCCTCACTCACCCTCACACACCCTCTCACCCTCACACACCCTCTCACCCCCTCTCACCCTCACACCCTCTCACCCTCACACACCCTCACCCTCACACACCCTCACCCTCACACTCACACCCTCACACTCACACACCGTCTCACCCTCACACCCCCTCTCACCTTCACACCCCCTCACACCCCCTCACCCTTACACAGCCTCACACCCTCACCCTCACACTCTCACACCCTCACACACCCTCTCACCCTCACACCCCCTCACCCTCACACCCCCTCACCGTCACCCCTGTTACCCTCACCCCATCACCCTCACCCTCCCTCACACTGCCTCACCCTCACTCCCCCTCACCCTCACACCCTCACCCTCACAACCCCAGACCCTGACCCTCACCACCTCATACCCTCCCCCTCACACACCATCACACCCCCTCACCCTCATACCACCCACCCTCACACCCCCACACCCTAGTACCTCGCACCCTCGCACACACCCTCACCCTCACACCCCATCACCGTCACACACTCTCACCCTCACACCCCCTCACTTTCACACCCCCTCACCCTCCCACCCTCACACACCCTCACACACATTCACCCTCACACACCCTCTCCCTCACACACCTCCTCACATCACACCCCCTCACTCACACACCCTCACCCTCACACTCCCTCACCCACCCTCACCCTCACACATCATCACCCTCACAGACCCTCACCCTCATACATCCTCACCCTCACACACCCTCTCATCCTCACATACCCTCTCACCCTCTCTCACCCTCACACACCCTCACATCCCCTCACCCTCCCTCACACCCTCACCCTCACACCCCCTCACCCTCACACACACCCTCACTCACCCTCTCACCCACCCTCACCCACCTTCTTACCCTCACTCACCCTCTCATCCTTTCACCCTCACACCCCCCTCACCCACCCTCACCCTCACACCCTCTCACCCTCACACACCCTCTCACCCCCTCTCACCCTCACACCCTCTCACCCTAACACACCCTCACACACACTCTCACCCTCACACACACTCTCACCCTCACACACACTCTCACCCTCACACACACTCTCACCCTCACACCCCCTCTCACCTTCACACCCCCTCACCCTCACACCCCCTCACACCCCCTCACCCTTACACACCCTCACACCCTCACCCTCACCCTCACACTCTCACACCCTCACACACCCTCTCACCCTCACACCCCCTCACCCTCACACCCCCTCACCGTCACCCCTGTTACCCTCACCCCATCACCCTCACCCTCCCTCACACCGCCTCACCCTCACTCCCCCTCACCCTCACACCCCCTCACCCTCACACCCTCACCCTCACAACCCCAGACCCTGACCCTCACCACCTCACACCCTCCCCCTCACACACCATCACACCCCCTCACCCTCATGCCACCCACCCTCACACCCCCACACCCTCGTACCCCGCACCCTCACACACCCCCTCACCCCCCTCACCCTCACACCCACTCACTGTGACACACTCTCACCCTCACCCTCACCCCCTCTCACTTTCACACCCCCTCACCCTCCCACCCTCACACACCCTCACACCCCCTCACCCTCACACACCCTTCACCCTCACACACCCCTCACCCTCACACACCCTCACCCTCACACCCCCTCACACCTTCTCACCGTCACACACCCTCACTCACCCTCACACCCTTACCCACCCTCACTAACCCTCGCTCACCCTCACACACTTTCACCCTCACACCCCCTCTCCCTCACACACCTCCTTACATCACACCCCCTCACTCACACCCCCTCACCCTCACACCCCCTCACCCACCCTCACCCTCACACATCCTCACCCTCACACATCCTCACCCTCACACACCATCTCATCCTCACACACCCTCTCACCCTCACAGACTCTCTCACCCTCACACACCCTCACACACCCTCACATCCCCTCACCCTCCCTCACACCCTCACCCTCACACCCCCTCACCCTCACACACACACACCCTCACTCACCCTCTCACCCACCCTCACCCACCCTCTTACCCTCACTCACCCTCTCATCCTCTCACCCTCACACCCCCCCTCACCCACCCTCACCCTCACACACCCTCACCCTCACCCTCACACCCCCACACCCTCACACACCCTCACAACCTCACCCTCACACACACTGTGAGAAGTTGGCCTGATATGTTATTATTATTATTATTAGCGGGTTTGTATCGCGCTAGGATCATCTCCCGGAGGAGTATCTCCGCGCCTTTGAGAAACCTTTCAGCTTGTAACAATAGGTAGGCAGATGGTAGTAATTAATTAGGAAATAAAAAGGTTTTTAACTGTTTCCTAAATAGGAGATACTCCTGACAGAGTCTCAAAGAGAGAGGAAGGCTGTTCCACAATCTTGGTCCGGCAATGGACAAAGCTCTTCCACCTTGTCTGGTCTTTCTGGCTCTTGGAACTTGTAAAAGACCTTGTTCACTGGATCTCAAGGATCGAGCGGGCCTATAGAGAGAGAATCTATTGTTTAGATACTCTGGGCCTTTGTTCTGGAGACTTTTATGTATAGTGCATCCTATCTTGTATTTCACCCTTTGTTTGATAGGCAACCAATGTAGGGTGTTCAGGAGAGGCTTCGATGGTGTGCGGGGAGGCTGATTTAGGACAAGACGGGCCGCCGTATTCTGGACTACCTGCAATCTCGCAATAACTCCCTCGTTGGCTGACAGGAGCAGCCCGTTGCAGTAGTCCAGTCGACTCAGTATAAGGGCCTGCACTAACGTTCTCCTAGTTGTGTCAGGGAGCAAGGGGAAGACTTTCCTCAGCATGGCGATCACATGGAAGCATGAACCCACTACTTGATTGCTGTTTTGTTTTAAAGAGAGTTCCTGGTCCAGTCGTACACCGAGATTTTTTACCACCTGCTTTGGCTCTGGGACTGGGCCGAGGTCTTGCGGCCACCAGTCTGGTGACCATAGGAGCTTTGCCTCACCGAACAGCATCACTTCCGTTTTTGCCACATTGCATTGCAGGAAGTTTGATGCCATCCAGTGGGCTACTGCCTTCATCCCCAAGGAAAAAGAGTTCCTGACCGTATCCGTAAGATGTTTAAACGGGAAGAGGAGTTGAGTGTCATCCGCGTATGACATAGGGATGAACCCATGGGATCTCATGATGTTAGCCAGGGGGGCCACATAGATATTAAACAGGGTCGGGCTTAAGCAAGACCCCTGTGGCACCCCCTTTGAGATCCCCAACTCCTCTGACCGGTAAGCACCCAAGGTGACAGTCTGGGTGCGGTCGGTCAGGAAACTCCTCAGCCATGCCAGAGCTACACCTTCCAGACCGATGTTAGCAAGTCTGGTGGTCATGATGTCATGAGACACAGTGTCGAACGCCGCAGACAGATCCAGCAGAACCAGGATGACGGAATAACCCCCATCCTGGTACATACGTAGATCGTCTGCGACTGACAGCAAGGTGGTCTCGGTGCTGTGTCTCGGCCTGAAGCCCGACTGAGAGGGATCCAGTCCCTGTGTCTCCTCAACAAATCTGGACAGATGTCCATTAACGAACTTCTCCATCATCTTGCCCATAAAGGGGAGGAGAGAAATGGGTCGCAGGTTGGCAAGATCCGTCCAAGGAATGGTGGTATTTTTCCTTAGCGGTCTTACCAATGCCCGTTTCCAATCTCTCGGGACTTCTCCCGTGCTTAGAGACAGATTGATCAGTTTCTGTATATCTGGACCAAGAATATCAGCCAGCATAGGCATGATCCGGGCGGGAACAGTATCCTGCGGACTACCGCTCTTGATTACTTTAATAAGGGAGGTGACTTCTTCCAAAGAAATAGGGGGAAAGTTTTTTAAACGATTGGCCAGTGTGTTCTGCTGAATACTGTTATGAGGGAGGTTATTAGGATCGGCCACTTCCATAGATTTAGTGGCTAATATCTTAGCATAAATCGTGTCAATTTTATTCATAAAAAAGGAAGAAATCCTATCACATAATTCTTGGGAAGCAATCTCCGCCGTTTCGCATGCTACAGGCTTGGTAAAAGTTTGCAGAATTTGAAAAAGAACTTTGGAGTCCTTCCCAGCCTCTGCAAGTTGCATCGCAATGTGGCTTTTCCGAGCCAACCTTATTGCCTTATAATAGGATCTAAGGGATGATAAGTAGCATTGTTTATCCTCCGGCTTCCGAGAATGTCTCCACACTTTTTCAAGCTTCCTGGTCTTTTGTTTCATGTGTCTCAGGTCTTCGGAGTACCAGACTTCTTGTCTGGCTGCTTGGCGGGGTTTATACATTTTAAATGGTATGGTGCCATCAATTGCTTCATTTATGGCATTTGTAAAGCGATAGAGCTCAGTTGGCATTATTCCCTCATGCTCATTAATTATAGGGGCTTGATAAGCCTCTCGAAAGGTGTCCTGTGTAAGTTTGTGCCATGGTCTTCTTTTGGTCGGCAAGGCAGTCGGTACACTTGATTTACACATGGGCTTAGTATAAAATTTTAAAATATAATGATCAGTCCATTCTGCTTGAATGGGGGATGGGCACATATTTAAAAATGAGTTGGAGAACACCAAGTCCAACGTATGGCCTGCCTCATGTGTAGGTCCCTGATTCATTTTTTTCAGACCTAGATGTTCCATATCAGTGAGAAGTGTTCTGGCCTCCATGCAGGTCTCCAGTTCACTGTGGAAGTTGAAATCCCCAACTAATAGGAAAATCTGATTGTTTGAGATGAATGGAGCCAGGACCTCCATAAGTGTGATCGAAAAATCCACACTCGAGCCAGGGGGTCGATATAAAATCGCACCCCTTCTGTTCTCCCCGGAAGTGGAGCTAAGTTTGAAAATCATTAATTCCATCAGGGGAGTGCTAATTTCCTCCAATGTCGTAACAGTTAGATCCTCCCTATATACGATTGCTATTCCTCCACCTGTTTTATATGGGCGGTCCAGTCTAGAGATCTTATAGCCCATCGGGACACCCAAAGTAACAGCTGGGGCAGAATGAGGCTTGAGCCAGGTCTCCGTTAAAAAACAGAGATCAGGCTTCTCTGTAGATATCAGGTCCCACACCTGAGAAGCATGCTTTGATAGTGAACGTACATTGCATAACAAGTGTTTGCTTCCTATGGGATTGGAATCCTTGGTAGTCTTTACTGGGCCGGTATTAGATATTAGACAAGACATTGCGGGTGACACTCGCAAGGGGCTCTTGGCCACTAACTCAGAGCTGAAATGTATAGAACAAATAGGGCAAGTAAAAGAGCCTTCTAATTTAGATGGGAGGGTAACGGCACATGTATAGGGCATACTGGGACGTAAATCCCGTAGTACCTTAGATGGATATATGATGCGGGCGGCATCAGGAATCCTCGTAGAGATTGATAAAACAGCCATGGTACCCCGCCCCTAGCCCCGTCCAGGCACGGACGGGCACAGACGGGCTTCTCTCTGGCTTGTCTCAGGCGCGTCCTCAGGCACTCCCCTGCGCGCGACCGCTGCGCGCTCAGAGCGACGAGAGGGCTAAATAGCCCCTCCTTGTGGGAGGCTAGACCGCTACCTGATCCACTAGCGGAAGTGAGGAAGTTTGTCAGGCTCTTACCTGTCCGCCCTCCGCTCTACGGCAATAATTGCCGAGTCGGACCGGGGCGGGCAGGCTACAACATCGAGCACTGACTGCAGAGTGCAGGAAAGTATTTAAAATCACCCCCAGTACACTACATAGCATGCGCACAGAATCTTATTCTATGTGCAGGTCAAGCGGATGGTTTTCAGATCAACCAGACGACGTAATTAAAATGTATTTAAAATCCTGATTGCAGACAGTTAATACCTCGTTCCTATGTACCTGACCTGGTACAGGCTGACTGTCCTCGAGTAGAACGGGTAGACACTGCCACTGTCAACCCTATCCACGGACAGCGCGCAGCTCCTTGCTGCCTAAATAGCCCCTCCTTGTGGGAGGCTAGACCGCTACCTGATCCACTAGCGGAAGTGAGGAAGTTTGTCAGGCTCTTACCTGTCCGCCCTCCGCTCTACGGCAATAATTGCCGAGTCGGACCGGGGCGGGCAGGCTACAACATCGAGCACTGACTGCAGAGTGCAGGAAAGTATTTAAAATCACCCCCAGTACACTACATAGCATGCGCACAGAATCTTATTCTATGTGCAGGTCAAGCGGATGGTTTTCAGATCAACCAGACGACGTAATTAAAATGTATTTAAAATCCTGATTGCAGACAGTTAATACCTCGTTCCTATGTACCTGACCTGGTACAGGCTGACTGTCCTCGAGTAGAACGGGTAGACACTGCCACTGTCAACCCTATCCACGGACAGCGCGCAGCTCCTCGCTGCCTAAATAGCCCCTCCTTGTGGGAGGCTAGACCGCTACCTGATCCACTAGCGGAAGTGAGGAAGTTTGTCAGGCTCTTACCTGTCCGCCCTCCGCTCTACGGCAATAATTGCCGAGTCGGACCGGGGCGGGCAGGCTACAACATCGAGCACTGACTGCAGAGTGCAGGAAAGTATTTAAAATCACCCCCAGTACACTACATAGCATGCGCACAGAATCTTATTCTATGTGCAGGTCAAGCGGATGGTTTTCAGATCAACCAGACGACGTAATTAAAATGTATTTAAAATCCTGATTGCAGACAGTTAATACCTCGTTCCTATGTACCTGACCTGGTACAGGCTGACTGTCCTCGAGTAGAACGGGTAGACACTGCCACTGTCAACCCTATCCACGGACAGCGCGCAGCTCCTCGCTGCCTAAATAGCCCCTCCTTGTGGGAGGCTAGACCGCTACCTGATCCACTAGCGGAAGTGAGGAAGTTTGTCAGGCTCTTACCTGTCCGCCCTCCGCTCTACGGCAATAATTGCCGAGTCGGACCGGGGCGGGCAGGCTACAACATCAAGCACTGACTGCAGAGTGTAGGAAAGTATTTAAAATCACCCCCAGTACACTACATAGCATGCGCACAGAATCTTATTCTATGTGCAGGTCAAGCGGATGGTTTTCAGATCAACCAGACGACGTAATTAAAATGTATTTAAAATCCTGATTGCAGACAGTTAATACCTCGTTCCTATGTACCTGACCTGGTACAGGCTGACTGTCCTCGAGTAGAACGGGTAGACACTGCCACTGTCAACCCTATCCAGTAGGTATGCTCACTATTCTAGTGATCACTGTGTATCATTCCAAACGACCCTTATTGATGATTGGTTGTAAGTCAACCGTTAGACCAGCTATCCTAGTAGCATGGACAAGAGCAGTCTTTAGGCTAAACTCTAGAGGGCGTGTTAAGCCAGCTGTTATACCATCACATATACCCCTTGAACACCAAGTGAAAGGACACCACACAAGTTGTTATGAAAATAAAAGTATATTTATTTAGAACACAACAGCCCTGGACTCTTTATGAGGACAGGGCGCTAAGCACAATACAAAGCTCTTAAGAAAATACGCAAAGTTGCACAATTTACACAAATGCCCGAGGGGCACGAAAAACCATATACTACAAAAGTGGAATGCAAAATTACTAGCAGGTAAGTACTACGCTAATAGGCTTTGGGATCGCTAGGACTTGACTACTGAACCTTCAGATTACTAGCAGGAGGCCTAGGGAGATCGGGTGCAGAGTGTGCACTCTCACGCGGGATGCGGGACAAAGTCTATGGATGCTAGATTTCGTAAAGTTAGTGATATCGGACGAATCCGACTAGGTAGAGCTGAAACGAAAAAGGATCTGGACCCTTGGATAGCAAAGCTATGCTGGAGCACCGAAATGCTGAGTTTACCTAGCCCAGGGGCTGCGGATGCATAGGTCTGGAAAGACGTCGGGAATCCTCGTTGCAGTCTATGGAGCCTGAAAGAAGAAGTTGCTGGCAGGCGACCAGTGAAGAGATTCGGAGTGATCCAAGCCTGGATCGAAGATGGAAGACACCTGTAAGCAGAGGGGACCAAGTTCTGAATCACTAGCCAGTGATTAGATGGGCACCAGGATGGCACCGGCTGAAGTCACCTCGACCAGGTGAGTGGGCGACGCTGGACTCTGCAGCCTCACGGACCAGGAGGCGTTGTCGGCGACCAGGATGGAGGTGCGAGCTGTCCCACGATGGTATCTGCTGTCGACGTAGCTGGACCCAGGATTGGGGCAACAAGTCTTGGCAAATGCAAGCCCACGCGGTGGACTTAAAATGGCGTCTGGAGTGGACCAGGAGGGTCCGGGGTGCTCCTCTGTTGAAGGGGAGCAAGGGCCAGTCTGGAGCAACCAGACCAGCGGTGTTGATGTCGTCGTTCGTCATTGGGAAGGCCACAAGCCAGCAGGCTAGTAGCCAGACAACGCGGTGAGCAGCAAAGAGCAGAAGGGACCCACGCAGAACTCGTGGAGGCTGGGAGGCTGAACTTCGGTGCTGGAGCTGCTCAGGGTGGGGGCTTATCACACCCCAAAGCACTCACTCAAGGATCCTTCGGCGGTCGTGCTGGGCAAGCGTCGTGCAGTCCTGAAGATGGCCGGTCCCTCGAGGTCTCGTCACACCCACGAATCTCAGCTGGGCTGATGATGCAGGTTAAGGTCAGAGGTGCCAGGGAAGCCGGTTCTCGTCGAGCTGGGCAGTCTTGATCCAGAGGAGAGACTTACAGCAGACCGCGATGCTTGGATGGTGCCTGCGGATGCAGGGTGACTACTCCTTAGTCACAAGGGAGAAATCTTAGGAAGAAGTCTTGAGTTCCTTTCGTAGAAAGTAGTTTCAGGATTAAAAGATGATCTAATTTGGAAGGGGGCCCGCTCCAATCTTTATACTAGGAAAAGGGGCTGGCACGCGACTAGGTCCTGCCCATGGGTGGGACCAGGAAGGGGGGTGGTTACACCCCTCTCCCATGCCGGACATTCCCCAGCTCAGGGGCTGGTGTGCCCCTGGAACTGGTTCTAGCCGGCAGATGCATAGTGAGCACCGGGGTGCCACTTGCAGTCACCTTCCTCTAAAGCCCTGCCTACCCAGGATACACAAAACCCTGTCTGGGATGGTGCTAGCACCGCCCCTGACAGGAAACTCTTTGTCCAAGCCTCCCTCGCTGGAAGGACTCCCAGCAGCAGGAGGTCAGACTTGTGTCTGTGGTGGCAGCATCCATTTTGGATGCTGAGGCTCGAGTTAACTTTAACCGGGGTTCACAGTTACATACATGTTGTGTCCCTCTAGAAGGGTGGAATGCTAACCCCATTGCCAGAATTGGCGAGGGGTTAGTATTCCAATTCGTATGACACCTTACTCGACATGTTTTGATAAAGCGATAGCAGAGTTGGCATATAACCGCGAGGATTATAATGCACTTAAGAGTATATGGTATGTGTTATCATGGAACAGCTATTAGGACTTTGTTCCGCAAGCTGCAAACGGGCTCAGCTCATGCCAGAGCACCATCTCACACGATTCCAAGCACTCTGCCTTCAGGATTGTCAAGGCCTGCCATAGGAGTGACTGATAGGAATACGGGTGTCCATTTTAGGGTTAGATATAGGTATACTATATCTAAAGCAAGGGGTGATTACACCACCTTGCCCCAGCTGTCGTGCAGCCAGTTGTGTCAGATTTAGATGGCCAGCCAGGGGTGGCATAATACATGCTGCAGCACCTGGTAGGCCCTGGGTACACCTATGCCCTGAGTTACAGGGTCTGATAAGGTGGCCCAGTACCAATTGGTAAATGCACCTAAGGTACACGTGTCAATTTAGTGAGAGAACAGCAAGGCTGTGGGTCTAATTAGTAGGCCCACAGCCAGAGAAGTCGTAAACCAGTGAAGCAAAAAGCAAAAATCTGGGGTGATCATAGGATTGCAGACCCTACTCCCCTACACACACCCTCACCCACCGTCACCCCCCCACACACTCTCATTCCCCTAAATCCCCTCACCCTCCCTCAGACACCCTCACCCTCACGCACCCTCACCCTCACTCACGCTCTCACCCTCACACACCCACTTACCCCCTCTCCCCCTCATACACCCTCTCTCCCTCACACCCTTACACCCCCTCACCCCCACAACCCCTCACCCTCACACACCCTCTCACCCTCACACACCCTCTCACCCTCACTCACCCTCACACACCCTCTCACCCTCACACCCCCTCACCCTCACACCCCCTCAACCTCACACCCCCTCACACCCTCACCCTCACACCCCCTCACCCTCAAACCCCTCACCTACATCACACTCACCCCTGTCACCCTCCCTCACACCACCTCACCCTCACACCTTCACACTCTCTCACCCTCACACTCTCTCACCCTCACACCCTCACACCCCCACACCCTCACCTTCACACCCCCACACCCTTGCACCCCTCACCCTCACACCCTAACACCCCCTGACCCTCACACCCCCTCACCCGCACACCCCCTCACACACCTTCACACACCCTTACACCCCCTCACACCCCCTTACCCTCACACACCCTCACCCTCACATACCATCACTCACCCTCACTCACCCATAAACCCCCTCACTCTCTCACCCTCACACACCCTCACTCCCTATTGGACAGGGCCTCGTGGCGTGGCCCCACTCCTCCCGCATGGCGAGTCCCGGACTACCTCGACCCCTGTTCTACGACCAAGAGCGGCACATTCCACCTTCCACGAGTGCTGCCCCTCCGGGCCGCCCCCAGCTCTCCCCCGACGGAACTCGACCTCATCTCCTCAACTCTCCCGGCTGGCCCGGACCATTTCCCGGACCATCGTCTCCGGCCCAGCCGCCATCTTGGACCCTCCACGACCAGGCCTCGTGGCCTCGGCCTGACTCCAGCCGCAGGCCCAGCAAAGCCCCGACATCGAGGCACCACGATCTGACCAGGGGGTAAAGAGACCACTTGGCGAGTCAATGGGGGAAGGAGTTTCGATGGTCCCCCATCCGCCTAGTTTCGATCGCCACAGCCTCCCTGGGCGCTGGCTCCACCCCCCTACTGGGTGTCTGGACTCGCACATTCCGGACCCCCCGACCTCCAAGTGCGAGGGTCCGGACATCAAAGGGCACCAGACCTATAACTAGGCCAGCTCCAGAGCAGAAAGGCAGTTGTATCCTGGAGTCGAGAGACACCGAGACAAACTCATCCTTAGAGGCCTGCTGGCGCTGCCGCGGCTCATCTTCGTGAACCATCCTTGGAGTCCTGCTGGCACTGCCGCTGCTCATCTTCGTGAACCATCCTTGAAGTCCTACTGGTGCTGCCGCGGCTCATCTTCGTGAACTATCCTCGGAGTCCTGCTGGCGCTGCCGCGGCTCATCTTCGTGAACCATCCTTGGAGTCCTGCTGGCGCTGCCGCGGCCCATCCTCTTGAACCATCCTTGGAGTCCTGCTGGCGCTGCCGCGGCCCCTACCGAAGAACCCTCCAGCTCGAGGATTGAGAGCTGTCCGCCAGATATCCCTGTACCAAACCGGTACCAAGACTGTCCCGCTACCCCCTTCCCACAGAGATTAAATTCAAGGGGATCCTCGAATCCCGTTTCTACTGTATCGTACGATAACCTGCCAAAGAATACTGATAAAAGAGTTAAGAGCATATTTTTGTGTGGTGTCCATCTGTAGGGGGGTGGTGCTCGTCCGTACGATCTAAGGAGAGGACCCTCGCCAGGAGGCCTCTCCCCCTTACTCGGCCGACCCTCAGGTTTCCCGTCTAACATTGGTGGCCAGCGGCGCGATTCGACCCGGCGCAAATCGTACGGAGAGTAACTCGCCCCACTACCAACGAAAAACACACAGCGACCATGACGACGAAAGAAACCAGAACAACCGCGAAATTCCAGATGGACTGACTGGAAGATTACAGTCACAAAGAATTGAAGCAATTCTGCATAGACTTGGGTATCGCTACCACGGGACTAAGCACCAAAGACGATCTCAAGCATGCCCTGCAGACTTGGGTGGAGACGGGAGCGTCGCCACCCCAAAACGAAAACATCGCAACCACGGAAACCATTGCAACCCCCGAGGAGGAGAGAAGCACGGGCCTCTCTCACGAGGAGGCCCGAGAACGAGAGAGGAGCCGGCTCCACGAGTTGGAACTGGCTAGACTCCGCTTAGATGGAGAACTGAAACTAGCGGAAAAAAAGATAGCCCTTGAACACCTACGATTACAGGGAGAACGGGAAGAGAAAAAAATCCAGAGGGAGCTGGAGGAGAAGAAGCTCGCGTACGAACACGAGCGCGGTTTGAAGGAACTAGAAATTAGGAAATAAAACAGGGACCTCGGCGTCTCCGAGAACCAGAGCTCCACTCCCCCTGCGGACACCAACGTCCACATCCCCAAAGATGTCGTCCGAGAGTACTACAAGAACGACAACATCTAGCAATGGTTTAAGGCCTACGAGGTAGCCATGACCTCCCACCGGGTTCCGCGAAAAGACTGGGGGGCCGGGTTGTGGGGGAGATTCGTCAACGAAGGGAGAGATGCCCTGCTACAGCTCCCCGACGCTGAGATGACCTCCTACGAGCATATGAAAGCCGCCCTGCTCATTCGCTATGGGCTCACCCCCGAGATGTACCGGCAGCGATTCCGAGACTGAAAAAGGATCCCCGGTACCACCTGGGTAGAATATGTGAACTTTTTCAGCCGAGCCCTAGAAGGATGGATCATACACCCTCTCTCCCTCACACCCTTACACCCCCTCACCCCCACAACCCCTCACCCTCACACACCCTCTCACCCTCACACACCCTCTCACCCTCACTCACCCTCACACACCCTCTCACCCTCACACCCCCTCACCCTCACACCCCCTCAACCTCACACCCCCTCACACCCTCACCCTCACACCCCCTCACCCTCAAACCCCTCACCTACATCACACTCACCCCTGTCACCCTCCCTCACACCACCTCACCCTCACACCTTCACACTCTCTCACCCTCACACTCTCTCACCCTCACACCCTCACACCCCCACACCCTCACCTTCACACCCCCACACCCTTGCACCCCTCACCCTCACACCCTAACACCCCCTGACCCTCACACCCCCTCACCCGCACACCCCCTCACACACCTTCACACACCCTTACACCCCCTCACACCCCCTTACCCTCACACACCCTCACCCTCACATACCATCACTCACCCTCACTCACCCATAAACCCCCTCACTCTCTCACCCTCACACACCCTCACTCCCTATTGGACAGGGCCTCGTGGCGTGGCCCCACTCCTCCCGCATGGCGAGTCCCGGACTACCTCGACCCCTGTTCTACGACCAAGAGCGGCACCTTCCACCTTCCACGAGTGCTGCCCCTCCGGGCCGCCCCCAGCTCTCCCCCGACGGAACTCGACCTCATCTCCTCAACTCTCCCGGCTGGCCCGGACCATTTCCCGGACCATCGTCTCCGGCCCAGCCGCCATCTTGGACCCTCCACGACCAGGCCTCGTGGCCTCGGCCTGACTCCAGCCGCAGGCCCAGCAAAGCCCCGACATCGAGGCACCACGATCTGACCAGGGGGTAAAGAGACCACTTGGCGAGTCAATGGGGGAAGGAGTTTCGATGGTCCCCCATCCGCCTAGTTTCGATCGCCACAGCCTCCCTGGGCGCTGGCTCCACCCCCCTACTGGGTGTCTGGACTCGCACATTCCGGACCCCCCGACCTCCAAGTGCGAGGGTCCGGACATCAAAGGGCACCAGACCTATAACTAGGCCAGCTCCAGAGCAGAAAGGCAGTTGTATCCTGGAGTCGAGAGACACCGAGACAAACTCATCCTTAGAGGCCTGCTGGCGCTGCCGCGGCTCATCTTCGTGAACCATCCTTGGAGTCCTGCTGGCACTGCCGCTGCTCATCTTCGTGAACCATCCTTGAAGTCCTACTGGTGCTGCCGCGGCTCATCTTCGTGAACTATCCTCGGAGTCCTGCTGGCGCTGCCGCGGCTCATCTTCGTGAACCATCCTTGGAGTCCTGCTGGCGCTGCCGCGGCCCATCCTCTTGAACCATCCTTGGAGTCCTGCTGGCGCTGCCGCGGCCCCTACCAAAGAACCCTCCAGCTCGAGGATTGAGAGCTGTCCGCCAGATATCCCTGTACCAAACCGGTACCAAGACTGTCCCGCTACCCCCTTCCCACAGAGATTAAATTCAAGGGGATCCTCGAATCCCGTTTCTACTGTATCGTACGATAACCTGCCAAAGAATACTGATAAAAGAGTTAAGAGCATATTTTTGTGTGGTGTCCATCTGTAGGGGGGTGGTTGCTCGTCCGTACGATCTAAGGAGAGGACCCTCGCCAGGAGGCCTCTCCCCCTTACTCGGCCGACCCTCAGGTTTCCCGTCTAACATTGGTGGCCAGCGGCGCGATTCGACCCGGCGCAAATCGTACGGAGAGTAACTCGCCCCACTACCAACGAAAAACACACAGCGACTATGACGACGAAAGAAACCAGAACAACCGCGAAATTCCAGATGGACTGACTGGAAGATTACAGTCACAAAGAATTGAAGCAATTCTGCATAGACTTGGGTATCGCTACCACGGGACTAAGCACCAAAGACGATCTCAAGCATGCCCTGCAGACTTGGGTGGAGACGGGAGCGTCGCCACCCCAAAACGAAAACATCGCAACCACGGAAACCATTGCAACCCCCGAGGAGGAGAGAAGCACGGGCCTCTCTCACGAGGAGGCCCGAGAACGAGAGAGGAGCCGGCTCCACGAGTTGGAACTGGCTAGACTCCGCTTAGATGGAGAACTGAAACTAGCGGAAAAAAAGATAGCCCTTGAACACCTACGATTACAGGGAGAACGGGAAGAGAAAAAAAGCCAGAGGGAGCTGGAGGAGAAGAAGCTCGCGTACGAACACGAGCGCGGTTTGAAGGAACTAGAAATTAGGAAATAAAACAGGGACCTCGGCGTCTCCGAGAACCAGAGCTCCACTCCCCCTGCGGACACCAACGTCCACATCCCCAAAGATGTCGTCCGAGAGTACTACAAGAACGACGACATCTAGCAATGGTTTAAGGCCTACGAGGTAGCCATGACCTCCCACCGGGTTCCGCGAAAAGACTGGGGGGCCGGGTTGTGGGGGAGATTCGTCAACGAAGGGAGAGATGCCCTGCTACAGCTCCCCGACGCTGAGATGACCTCCTACGAGCATATGAAAGCCGCCCTGCTCATTCGCTATGGGCTCACCCCCGAGATGTACCGGCAGCGATTCCGAGACTGAAAAAGGATCCCCGGTACCACCTGGGTAGAATATGTGAACTTTTTCAGCCGAGCCCTAGAAGGATGGATCAAGGGCAGCCAGGTCACCACCTACGAGCAATTGTTCGATCTTATCGTATGGGAACACCTCTCCAATAACTGTTTCGTCGAACTAAGGCAGCATCTCCTCGACAGTAAACTGACCGAGCCCCGGAAACTCGCCATTGAAGCAGATCGATGGGAGAGCACCCGGGTACCCAGGAACTGGGCGGGAGACCAAGGCCGAGCCTCCCAGGGTCCCACCGTCCGCGAGGAGGAGGAGGAGGCCCGGGCCGGGACACCGCCACGGTGCCTCTCACCAGCACTCCCCCGTCCCTGGCCGGTAGAGGAAGCCCCCCAGTACGACCGGGACCCCGCCCCAACGTTATCTTCCACAAATGCCAGCGACCCGGTCATTACGCCAACGACCCCAACTGCCCGAGAAACCAACCATCCAACCCCACAGGACCGCTAAACCGCCAGATCACCGCCGTCTCCCTAGAGGAGGAACAAGGCGAAGAAGAGGTCGAAGACAATGAACAGTACCAGCCCGAGTGGGAACCCGCAGCCATATCCCTGGTATGTCTGGGCGAAAGAGACATGGTCCCACGGGCCCCCATCCCGGCCAATACGTAGAAGTACAGCCAGTGGGTCACCATTAATGGACACCGGGCCGAAGCCCTCCGTGACACAGGAGCCAGCGTAACGGCCGTCCGTTGCCATCTGGTGACCCCGGATCAAATCCTGCCCAATGTGCTATGCCCAGTACGGTCAGCGGATAACTCCGAAAGCCTGTGCCAGATGGCCCGCGTCCCCTTTGAATGGGGGGGGGGGGTGTCGGGCATGCTAAAAGTGACTGTCCGAGACGATGCCCCCGTAGACTGCCTCCTGGGGAACGACCTCGAGAACTCGCCCTGGACTGCCGTTGAGCGGAGGGAGCACCTGGGGATGCTTGGCCTCCCTGAAGGGGTCTGTGCAACAACCTGATCCATGGCCGCCCGCACCATCCCCTCCACGGAAGAACCCAAATAGCCCGAACCTCCACCGCCTGTAGTCACTGAAGACACCGACCATGAACCCGGTCCACCGGGGCCCAACGACGTAGAACCTGACCCACTCCACGACCTCCCGGAGCTGGCCCAGTGGCGACAAGAAGGTGGCCCCACTCAAGAACAGTTCCGCCAAGACCAAAAAACGTGTCCCTCCCTCGAGGGGATCCGACAGCAAGCCGCAGCCCAGAGCGCAGGGGATGCCTCGGGGGCTCACTGGGTCTATTGGGACAATGAGCTCCTCTACAGTGAGCAGAAGATTGCCGAGCTCGGGGCAAGCCGGGTGCTGGTAGTCCCCCTCCGATTCAGAAACTTCCTCCTGAACCTGGCTCATGATGTACCTCTCGCCGGGCACCTGGGGCAGGACAAAACTTACAGCCGCCTGGTGACCCACTTCTACTGGCCCAAGATGAGGAACGACGTGATCAATCAATGCCGAGCCTGCCCCACCTGCCAGGCCAGCAGGAAGAGCGGCAGAAAAATAAAAGTCCCCCTGCAACCCTTCCCGGTCGTCAACACTCCCTTTGAGCGGGTAGGGATTGACATTGTGGGGCCCCTGGAGCCCTGGACATCACAAGGTCACCGGTTCATACTCGTCCTGGTGGACCATGCCACCCGCTATCCCGAGGCCATACCTCTCCGGACCGTGACAGCGCCCGTGGTGGGCCGAGCCCTGATGGGGATCTTCTCACGGGTGGGCTTCCCCCGAGAAGTCATCAGTGATCGGGGCACGAACTTCATCTCCCGATACATGAGGTCCCTCTGGCAACAGTGCGGGGTCACCTACAAATTCACAACACCCTACAACCCGCAAGCGAACGGACTGGTAGAACGTTTCAATCGCACCCTTAAGGGTATGATCATGGGCTTGGCGGAGCCCTTACGATGCCAATGGGACGTGTTGCTGCCCTGCCTCCTATTTGCCTACCGGGAGGTCCCACAGAAGTCCCTGGGATTCAGCCTCTTCGAACTATTGTATGGGCACCCCGTCCGGGGTCCCCTGAGTCTGATCAAAGAAGGATGGGAGGTGACCACTCAGAATGCTCCTCCTGATGTGTACCGGTACCTCCTGACCCTCAGGAACCAGACTCGGCAGTTCAGGGAACTTGCCAAGGCCAACCTCGAAGCCAGCCAAGAAGACATGAAGAGGTGGTATGATCAAAACGCCTCTTCCATCGAGGTCGAGCCGGGACAACAGGTCTGGGTCATGTCCCCGGTCGAACCATGCGCCCTCCAGGACAAATGGACGGGGCCCTTCAAAGTGGTGGAGCGCAAGGGGCCTGTCACCTACCTGGTGGACATGGAGAGCCCCAGGAACCCCCTCCGGGTCCTCCATGCCAACCGACTCAAGCCTCACTTTGTTCGCTCAGAACTTAGCCTCCTGATGGCTACCGACAGCGGGGCTGAAGACGACTCCGAGCCACTGCCCGACCTCCTGAAGACCCTCGAGAAAGACGGCTCCATGGAAGGCGTCAACCTCTCTTCCACCCTGACCCCAGCACAACGCCAAAGCTGCCAAGACCTATTACGACAATTTGACGATCTATTCTCTCTCACCCTCGGGGTCACCCCATGGTGCCTCCACGATGTCGACACCGGGGATAGCCCACCTATGCGGCACCGGGCCTACCGCGTTCCCGATCGGGTACGCACCTGCATCCAGTCGGAAGTATCCAAGATGCTGGCTCTTGGAGTGATCGAGCCCTCCGACAGCCCATGGGCCAGCCCGGTCGTGCTGGTCCCTAAGGCCGCCGCCCCTGGCGTCTCCCCCGAACTCAGATTTTGTGTGGACTACCGGGGTTTGAACGCCGTCACCCAAACCGACGCTCACCCCATCCCTCGGGCTGATGAACTGATCGACCGCCTGGGGAGCGCCCGGTACCTGAGCACCTTCGACCTAACTGCGGCCTACTGGCAGATCAGCCTCACCCCGGGCGCCCAGGAGCGATCCGCCTTCTCCACCCCGGACGGCCACTATCACTTCAAGGTGATGCCCTTCGGAATGAAAAACGCCCCCGCCCCGTTCCAGGGACTTGTGAATAAGGTGCTGGCGGGGCTCGAGGAATTCAGCGCTGCCTACCTAGACGATATTGCGGTGTACAGTCTCCACTGGGCCAAACACCTCCAACACCTCCATGAGGTCTTGGCCGCCCTCCGACGGGCAGAACTGACAATAAAAGCCAGCAAGTGCCAAATCGGCCAAGGGTCCGTGACCTACCTGGGGCAACAGGTGGGAAGTGGCCAGGTGGCCCCCCTCCAACCAAAGATTGCCGCCATCCGGGCCTGGGAACCCCCGGTCACCCAAACAGAGGTCCGAGCCTTCCTGGGGCTCACAGGATATTACCGGCGCTTCGTGAAGGACTACGGCAGCATTGTGGGCCCCCTTACAGAACTCACGTCCAAAAAACACCCACCGAAGGTACACTGGACACCGGAGTGTCAGGCCGCCTTTGAGACCCTCAAGACAGCAATGTGCACCGCCCCCGTGCTCCAAGCCCCCGACTACAGCCGGGAATTCATAGTACAGACCGATGCCTCCGATCACGGCGTCGGAGCAGTCCTCTCCCAAATCAACGCAGAGGGAATTGACCAGCCAGTAGCCTTCATTAGCCAAAGTCTGCTGGCCCGAGAACAGCGCTGGAGCACCATTGAGCGAGAGGCCTTCGCCGTGGTGTGGGCCCTCAAGAAGCTCCGACCCTATCTCTTCGGCACCCACTTCCGGGTCCAAACCGACCACCGACCTCTGCAATGGCTGATGCAAATGCGAGGGGAGAATCCGAAACTGTTGCGTTGGTCCATCTCCCTGCAAGGGATGGACTTCACTGTAGAGCATCGCCCAGGCAACGACCACGCCATCGCAGACGGCCTGTTCCGCTTCTTACGCCTCGGCGAGGAGAATACCCAAGAAGATGGGTGACTCTCCCTGCCTTCAGCTAGGGGGGACGCGTGTTGGACAGGGCCTTGTGGCGTGGCCCCACTCCTCCCGCATGGCGAGTCCCGGACTACCTCGACCCCTGTTCTACGACCGAGAGCGGAACCTTCCACCTTCCATGAGTGCCGCCCCTCCGGGCCGCCCCCAGCTCTCCCCCGACGAAACTCGACTTCATCTCCTCAACCCTCTCGGCTGGCCCGGACCCTTTCCCGGACCATCGTCTCCGGCCCAGCTGCCATCTTGGACCCTCCACGACCAGGGCCCTTGCACTCCACCACTTTGAAGGGCCCCGTCCATTTGTCCTGGAGGGCGCATGGTTCGACCGGGGACATGACCCAGACCTGTTGTCCCGGCTCGAAATGGACGAGGTGTTTTGATCATACCACCGTTTCATGTCTTCTTGGCTGGCTTCGAGGTTGGCCTTGGCAAGTTCCCTGAACCGCCGAGTCTGGTTCCGGAGGGTCAGGAGGTACCGGTACACATCAGGAGGAGCATTCTGGGTGGTCACCTCCCATCCTTCTTTGACCAGACTTAGGGGACCCCGGACGGGGTGCCCATACAATAGTTCGAAGGGGCTGAATCCCAGGGACTTCTGTGGGACCTCCCGGTAGGCAAATAGGAGGCAGGGCAGCAACACGTCCCATTGGCGTCGTAAGGGCTCCGCCAGGCCCATGATCATACCCTTGAGGGTGCGATTGAAGCGTTCCACCAGTCCGTTCCCTTGTGGGTGGTAGGGGGTTGTGAATTTGTATGTGACCCCGCACTGTTGCTATAGGGACTTCATGTATAGGGAGATGAAGTTCGTGCCCTGATCACTGACGACTTCTCGGGGGAAGCCCACCTGTGAGAAGATCCCCATCAGGGCTCGGCCCACCACGGGCGCTGTCACGGTCCGGAGAGGTATGGCCTCGGGATAGCGGGTGGCATGGTCCACCAGGACGAGTATGAACCGGTGACCTTGCGATGTCCGGGGCTCCAGGGGCCCCACAATGTCAATCCCTACCCGCTCAAAGGGAGTGTTGACAACCGGAAAGGGTTGCAGGAGGACTTTTATTTTTCTGCCGCTCTTCCCGCTGGCCTGGCAGGTGGGGCAGGCTCGGCAGTGGTTGATCACATCGTTCCTCATCTTGGGCCAGTAGAAATGGGTCACCAGGCGGCTGTAGGTTTTGTCCTGCGCAGGTGCCCGGCGAGAGGTACATCATGAGCCAGGTTCAGGAGGAAGTCTCTAAATCGGAGGGGGACTACCAGCACCCGGCTGGCCCCTAGCTCGGCAATCTTCTGTTCGCTGTAGAGAAGCTCATTGTCCCAATAGACCCAGTGAGCCCCCGAGGCATCCCCTGCGCTCTGGCTGCGGCTTGCTGTCGGATCCCCTCGAGGGAGGGACACGTTTTTTGCTCTTGGCGGAACTGTTCTTGAGTGGGGCCACCTTCCTGGCGCCACTGGGCCAGCTCCGGGAGATCGCAGAGTGGGTCAGGTTCTTCGTCGTTGGGCCCCGGTGGACCGGGTTTGGGGGTGGTGTCTTCCGTGACTACGGGCGGTGGAGGTTCGGGCCACTCGGGTTCTTCAGTGGAGGGGATGGCGCGGGCGGCCATGGATCGGGTCGTCGAACAGGCCCATTCAGGGAGGCCAAGCATCCCCAGGTGCTCTCTCCGCTCAACTGCAGTCCAGGGGGAGCTCTCGAGGTCGTTCCCCAGGAGGCAGTCTACGGGGGCATCGTCTCGGACGGTTACTTTCAGCATGCCCGACACTCCCCCCCATTCAAAGGGGACGCGGGCCGTCTGGCACAGGCTTTCAGAGTTATCCGCAGACCGTACTGGGCATAGCACATTGGGCAGGATTTGATCCGGGGTCACCAGATGGCAACGGACGGCCGTTACACTGGCTCCCGTGTCGCGGAGGGCTTCGACCCGGTGTCCATTAATGGTGACCCACTGGCTGTACTTCTGCGTATTGGCCGGGATGGGGGCCCGGGGGACCATGTCTCTTTCGCCCAGACATACCAGGGACATGGCTGCGGGTTCCCACTCGGGCGGGTACTGTTCACAGTCTTCGACTTCTTCTTCGCCTTGTTCCTCCCCTAGGGAGACGGCGGTGATCTGGCGGTTTAGCGGACCCGGGGGGTTGGATGGTTGGTTTCTCGGACAGTTGGGGTCATTGGCGTAATGACTGTGTCGCTGGCATTTGTGGCATATAACGTTGGAGCGGGATCCCGGCCATGCTGGAGGGCTTCCTCTCCCGGCCAGGGACGGGGGAGTGCTGGTGGGAGGCACCGTGGCGGTGTCCCGACCCCGGCCCTGGCCTCCTCCTCCTCCTCGCGGACGGTGGGATCCCTGGGAGGCTTGGCCTTGGTCTCCCGCCCAGTTCCGGGGGACCCGGGTGCTCTCCCATCGATCCGCTTCAATGGTGAGTTTCCGGGGCTCTGTCAGTTTACTGTCGAGGAGATGCTGCCTTAGTTCGACGAAACAGCTATTGGAGAGGTGTTCCCATACGATGAGATCGAACAATTGTTCGTAGGTGGTGACCTGGCTGCCCTTGATCCACCCTTCTAGGGCTCTGTTAAAAAAGTTCACATATTCTACCCAGGTGGTACCGGGGATCCTTTTACAGTCTCAGAATCGCTGCCGGTACATCTCGGGGGTGAGCCCATAGCGAGTGAGGAGAGCGGCTTTCATATGCTCGTAGGAGGTCATCTCCGCGTCGGGGAGCTGTAGCAGTGCATCTCTCCCTTCGTTGACGAATCTCCCCCACAACCCGGCCCCCCAGTCTTTTCGCAGAACCCGGTGGGAGGTCATGGCTACCTCGTAGGCCTTAAACCATTGCTGGATGTCGTCGTTCTTGTAGTACTCTCGGACGACATCTTTGGGGATGTGGACCTTGGCGTCCGTAGAGGGAGTGGAGCCCTGGTTCTCGGAGATGCCGAGGTCCTTGTTTTATTTCCCAATTTCTAGTTCCTTTAAACCGCTCTCGTGTTCGTACGCGAGCTTCTTCTCCTCCAGCTCCTTCTGGCTTTTTTTCTCTTCCAGGTCTCCCTGTAATCGTAGTTGTTCAAGGGCTATCTTCTTTTCCGCTAGTTTCAGTTCCCCATCTAAGCGGAGTCTAGCCAGTTCCAACTCGTGGAGCCGGCTCCTCTCTCGTTCTCGGGCATCCTCGTGAGAGAGGCCCGTGTTCCTCTCCTCCTCGGGGTTTGCAAGGTTCTCAGTGATTGCAATGTTTTCGTTTTGGGGAGGCGACGCTCCCGTCTCCACCCAAGTCTGCAGGGCCTGCTTGAGGTCGTCTTTGGTGCTTAGTCCTGTGGTAGCGATACCCAAGTCTATGCAGAATTGCTTTAATTCCTTGTGGGTGTAATCTTCCAGCCGTTCCATCTGGAATTTCGCGGTTGTTCCGGTTTCTTTCGTCGTCATGGTCGCTGTGTGTTTTTCGTTTGTAGTGGGGCGAGTTACTCTCCGTACGATTTGCGCCGGCTCGAATCGCGCCGCTGGCCACCAATGTTAGACGGGAAACCTGAGGGTCGGCCGAGCAAGGGGGAGAGGCCTCCGGGTGAGGGTCCTCTCCTCAGATCGTACGGACTGTAGGAGAGTAGGGTCTGCAATCCTATGATCACCCAGATTTTTTGCTTTTGTTTCACTGGTTTACGACTTTCTCTGGCTGTGGGCCTGCTAATCAGACCCACAGCCTAGCTGTTCTCTCACTAAATTGACACGTGTACCTTAGGTGCATTATCCAATTGGTACTGGACCACCTTATCAGACCCTGTAACTCAGGGCATAGGTGTACCCAGGGCCTACCAGGGGCTGAAGCACGTATTATGCCACCCCTGGATGGCCATCTAAATCTTACACAACTGGCTGCATGACAGCTGGGGCAAGGTGGTGTAATCACCCTTTGCTTTAGATATAGTATACCTATATCTAACCCTAAAAATGGACACACAGATTCCTATCAGTCACTCCTATGGCAGGCCTTGACAATCCTGAAGGCAGAGTGCTTGGAATCGTGTGAGATGGTGCTCTGGCATAAGCTGAGCCCGTTTGCAGCTTGCGGAACCAAGTCCTAATAGCTGTTCCATGATAACGCATACCATATACTCTTAAGTGCATTATAATCCTCGCGGTTATATGCTATCTTTGGTATCGCTTTATCAAAACATGTCGAGTAAGGTGTCATACGAATTGGAATACTAACCCCTCGCCAATTCTGGCGACGGGGTTAGCATTCCACCCTTCTAGAGGGACATGACATGCATGTAACTGTGAACCCCGGTTAAAGTTAACTCAAGCCTCAGCATCACAAAATGGATGCTGCCACCACAGACACAAGTCTGACCCCCTGCAGCTGGGAGTCCTTCCAGCAAGGGGAGCTTGGACAAAGGGTTTCCTGTCAGGGGCGGTGCTAGCACTATCCCAGACAAGGTTTTGTGTATCCTGGGTAGGCAGGGCTTTACAGGAAGGTGACTGCAAGTGGCACCCCGGTGCTCACTACGCATCTGCCGGCTAGAACCAGTTCCAGGGGCACACCAGCCCCTGGCCTGGGGAAAGTCCGGCATGGGAGAGGGGTGTAACCACCCCCCTTCCTGGTCCCACCCCTAGAGCAGGACCTAGTCCCACTCCTTTCTTTAAGATAAAGGCAGGAGCGGGGACCCTTCCAAATTAGATCATCTTTGAATCAAGAAACTACTGTCTACGAAAGGAACTCTCGACTTCTTCTGAAGATTTCTCCCTTGTGGCTAAGGAGTAGTCACCCTGCACCCGCAGGCACCATCAAGAACTCTGCGGTTTGCTGCACGTCCTTCCTCCGGAATCTGACTGACCAGCTCGACGAGACCCGGCTTCCCTGGCACCTCTGATCTCTACCTACCTCTACAGCCAAGCTGAGAACCGTAGGTGCGACGAGACCTCGAGGGACCGGCCATCATCAGAACTGCACGACTTCTTTCCAGGACGACCGCCGAGGGATCCTCTGGTGAGTGCTATGGGGTCCGAGAAGCCCCGACCCTGAGCAGCTCCAGCACCGAAGTCCAGACCCCCAGCATCCACGAGATCTGCGTGGGGCCCTTCTGCTTTTTGGCTACTAGCCCGCTGGCTTGTGGCCTTCCCGACGACGACCGACGACATCACAACTGCTAGTCTGGTTGCTCCAGACTGGCCCTTGCTCCCTTTCAAAAGAGGAGCACCCCGGACCCTCCTGGTCCACTCCAGACGCCATTTTAGGTCCACCACGTGGGCTTGAATTTGCCAAGACTTGTTGCCCCAATCCTGGGTCCAGCGACGTCGACAGCAGCAACCATCGTGGAACAGCTCGCACCTCCATCCTGGTCGCCGACAACGCCTCCTGGTCCGTGAGACTGCAGAGCCCAGCGTCGCCCACTCACCTGGTCGAGGTGACTCCATCCGGTGCCCTCCTGGTGCCCATCTAATCACTGGCTAGTGATTCAGGACTTGGTCCCCTCTGCTTACAGGTGTCTTCCATCTTCGATCCAGGCTTGGATCCATCGAACAATCTTCACTGGTCGCCTGCCAGCAACTCCTTCTTTCAGGCTCCTGGTTCGTCAACGAAGGTTTCCGACGTCTTTTCAGACCTATGCAGCCCCTGGGGTAGGTAACTTCGGCATTTCGGTGCCCCAGCATAGCCTCACTATCCAAGGGTCCAGATCCACTTTCGTTTTCAACCTACCTTATCGGGTTCGCCCGAGAACACTAACTTTGCTTTTACTAGCCTCCATAGACTTTGTCCCGCATCCCGCGTGAGAGTGCACACTCTGCACCCGAGTCCCCTAGGCCTCCTACTAGTAATCTGAAGGTTCAGTAACGTAATCCTAGCGATTCCAAAGCCTATTAGTCCAGTACTTACCTGCTAGTAATTTCGCATTCCACTTCCATAGTATATGGTTTTCCGTGCCCCTCGGGCATTTGTGTAAATTGTGCAACTTAAAGTATTTTTGTAAGAGTTTTGTTGTGTGCTTAGTACCCTGTCCTCATAAAGAGTACAGGGCTGTTGTGATCTACATAAATACACTGTTTATTTTCATAACACTTGTGTGGTGTCCTTTCGCTTGGTGTTCAAGGGGTATATGTGATGGTATAACAGCTGGCTTAACACGCCCTCTAGAGTTTAGCCCGAAGACTGCTCTTGTCCATGCTACTAGGATAGCTGGTCTATCGGTTGACTTACAACCAATCACCATAAGGGTTGTTTGGACTGATACATAGTGATCACTAGAATAGTGAACACTGAATATCAGGCCTACTTCACACATTGGTGAGCAGCGGTTGGGATTTGAGCTTGCTGTTGTTTTACCACACGTATCCTAAGAATATCTTTGTGAAAAATCACATAAGTTAAGGTACATATAACTTAGCTTAGAATACTCTGAGTTCTACTGAACCAGCTGTTGTAGTTTAACAAGGCTTAGCACACCTTGACTACAACTCTTAGCAAGGGATCAGAAGGCAAACAAATAGTGTAGGTAGGTGCATCACTTACACCACACTTGAAGCATGTCTAACCATGGAGAGTCTTCAAAAACCCCTCTTGTGGTTGTGGACCCTCCACAGGTCACTTCCAGATATGCTGCTCTTAGCTTCCAGGAGAGGAGACAAATCTGTACATCCAGGAAGCTAAAACAGGGTTCAAACCCTACCATTCCCTTTCTGATTGGTCTCTTAGAGACTTATGATGCCAGGAGGTCTGCTAACACAGAACCTTCTCATCCAGATGGGAACATGCCTCCCCTAGAGGGAACCCATGGTGACCCTGACCGACACCTCCAGGCAGCAGATAGTGCTGAGGAGGGGGAGGAAGATGAGTTATCAGGGGATGAGGCAGAAACAGGTCAGGTAGAAGTCAGCAGACTCATTAGGACCAACTTAAGTAGGCATGAGAATGGATTTGGGGGACCCCCAGGGCCACTCTCAGGCAGACTTAACATTGGGAATGGACGAGTTAGGTCTCTATCAAGAGGCTCTAATAGATCCATTCGAACCAATGGCTCTCAGACCTCTTCTCATAGAGGGATGTCATTCCCTAAGAGAAGGGAGCACGAAGCTAAGATGAGAGAAGCCAATCTGAGGATTGAAAGGGAAGAACTTGCCCTGGCCAAAGAGAGGCTTGCCTTTGCTAGAGAGCAAAAGTTAAGTGGGTTATATCTCACTGGTGGCAGCATTCTCCCAAGAGAAAAAGACAGGAGTTTAGACACTAGACACCTGAGTAAGATAGTGCCCCCCTTTAAACAAGGGGATGATATCCACAAATGGATAACTGCTTTGGAGAGGGCCTGCACTGTCCAGTGCGTCCCCCAGAGTCAGTGGGCAGCTGTCTTAAAGCTCTCCTTTGAAGGTAAAGGTAGAGATAAGCTCCTCACTACTAGAGCTGAGGATGCTAACAATTACCAAGTCCTGAAGAGTACACTGATAGATGGGTTTGGCCTAACCACTGAGCAGTACAGGTTGCTGTTCAGGGATACCCAGAAAACTCAGTCTCAGGATTGGTCTGACTTTGTAGATTGTGCCACTAAGGCTTTGGAGGGCTGGTTGCTGGGCAGTAAGGTTACTGATTATACAGGATTGTACAATCTGATCATGAGGGAACAGATTTTAAACAATTGTCAGAACCAGTTGTTGCATCAGCACCTTGTTGACTCAGATCGGACCTCTCCCCAAGAATTGGGAAAGAAGGCAGACAGATGGGTCAGAACAAGGGTTAAGCAGAACCAGGGCCAGAACCAGGGTGGTCAGAAGAAAGCAGACCAGAAGGGTAAAGATTCTAAAGGTGAACAAAATGGCCAGAAGTCTTCGACAGGTCCCCAACAATCCAAAGAGGGTGGGGGTCAGGCTTCCCAGAAGAAGAAGACTCAAGAAGGCCAGTCAAAAAGGTGGTGCCAATACTGTAAAAGTAAAACTCACTGGTTTAGTGAGTGCACCAAGAAAGGAGGGCAAACTCCTGCCACTGCAGCCCCTAAGGCAACTGCACCCCCTAGTATAGTCAGCAGTGGTAGTGCACCTCCCAAGGGATTAGTTGGGTTAACCCTGGGTTCTGAGGGGAATGACAACTTAGTTGGCACACTCACTCAGGCTGTCCTTGTCTGTACAGGGGATATGGATATATCCCCTGATGTCAGTCCCAATACTTTGGGCAAATGCAGGCAGACACCTTTGATAAATGGCAAAATGGCTCAGGCCTATAGGGACACTTGTGCCAGTGTCACCATGGTGACACCTAACTTTGTGGACCCTGGACAGATCATGCCAGGTACAGATTTCCTGGTGACCAATGCCAGCAATGTCACTACCAGTCATAGTATGGCGATTGTTGCTTTCTCCTGGGGAGGGGTAAATGGCCAAAAGAAGGTTGTAGTTAGTTCAGATCTTTTTACAACAAAAAGTGCCTGGGGGTCAAGAAGTTAGTCAAACAGAGTGGATCACAACACCAATACTACACAAAAGACACCAGTGAGGACATCATCCGTTTTAGTGAATGCAGGCCAAGTAGAGGCTCAAGATCATATGGAGAAATAGTTCCCATCAGAAGCCACACTGTACCGCCCTCTTTGTCATCATTTGGGTTCTCCTTACCCAGGAGACAGAACGGCCGGTCAGATGTTACCGTGACCGATAGATGTGATAAGGGGTGGTGTATTGAGTACAAAAAATGAGGTGGCTACTGAAAAAGCAGTGTTACGGTGGTAAGAGTGTTAAAGTGAGGGAGGGTCAAATAAAATTAGGTGAATCGGGTAGACAAACAACCTTTATTAGTGTCTCCCAATCCCTAAGGTTTAAAAAGCAAGTGTGAGTGCGGGTTTTAAATAATCACCGTACTTAATAGTGGTCGACATGTTTCTGCATTATATCGAACATAGTTTCAAAATGCATTCTTCAGGACCGTGTAAAAAAACACTGCTGCTTATAGTGATGAAAATTTAAAAATTAAGATCAATATCACCTGAGCTTCAGGTACATACTCAACCGTATACCATATATGGTGGTTGAGAGGCTTCACCCCACCTGGCTGCAGCGCAGGTATGAGGAGCACCGCTCTGTCCGTCGGTGTCTCCTGGCAGTCAATTGTACTGTCTGGGGGTCGGCCCCCCCAGACAGTACAGTTGACTGCCAGGAGACACCGACGGACAGAGCGGTGCTCCTAATACCTGCGCTGCAGCCAGGTGGGGTGAAGCCTCTCAACCACCATATATGGTATACGGTTGAGTATGTACCTGAAGCTCAGGTGATATTGATCTTAATTTTTAAATTTTCATCACTATAAGCAGCAGTGTTTTTTTACACGGTCCTGAAGAATGCATTTTGAAACTATGTTCGATATAATGCAGAAACATGTCGACCACTATTAAGTACGGTGATTATTTAAAACCCGCACTCACACTTGCTTTTTAAACCTTAGGGATTGGGAGACACTAATAAAGGATGTTTGTCTACCCGATTCACCTAATTTTATTTGACCCTCCCTCACTTTAACACTCTTACCACCTTAACACTGCTTTTTCAGTAGCCACCTCATTTTTTGTACTCAATACACCACCCCTTATCACATCTATCGGTCACGGTAACATCTGACCGGCCGTTCTGTCTCCTGGGTAAGGAGAACCCAAATGATGACAAAGAGGGCGGTACAGTGTGGCTTCTGATGGGAACTATTTCTCCATATGCTCTTGAGCCTCTACTTGGCCTGCATTCACTAACACGGATGATGTCCTCACTGGTGTCTTTTGTGTAGTATTGGTGTTGTGATCCACTCTGTTTGACTAACTTCTTGACCCCCAGGCACTTTTTGTTGTGAAAATATTGTATTTTGGGGCATGTACCTGGTTGGTCAGTAAACTCGCCCTTAGACCCTCCTCCCATTGTTTGTTGTGTGCGTTAGTTCAGATCTCCCAGTGGATTGTTTGTTGGGCAATGATTTGGAGTCATCACAATGGTCAGAAGTGGAGCAGAGGACTCACATGGAGATGTTAGGCTTGCCAGCACATGTGCTTGATGTGACTAGGTCACAGGCCAGAAGATGCCCCACTGAACAGGTGCTGGATCCTGGAACAATGGGCCAGACACCTTCCAAGAAGAAGAGCAGGAGGGTTAAGGCATTGCCTTCCCCCTTGCCCCAGGTTGAGGATCAAGTCTCAGAGGAGGCTGACCTACAGGAACTGAGGGAAACTGAGCCTAAAGAATTTGAACTTGATCAAGTTGAATTTCTGGGCTCAGGGGGACCCTCCAGAGCAGACCAGGGGAAGGAACAGTTAGCCTGCCCTTCTCTTGAACCCCTCAGACAGCAGGCTGCTGCTTAGGCTGCACGGAACGCCACAGGTGCCCACAAGGTATACTGGGAAGATGGACTCCTGTACTCTGAGTCAAGAGACCCCAAGCCTGGTGCAACCAGGAGGCTGGTCATCCCCTTGTCTCTGAGAGGTTTCCTTCTCACCTTGGCCCATGAGATTCCCCTTGCAGGTCACTTAGGCCAGAACAAGACTTGGGACAGGATTGTCTCATACTTTCACTGGCCTCATATGAATGAAGATACCAAGGAGTTTTGTCGCTCCTGTGTCACTTGCCAAGCCAGTGGTAAGTCAGGTGGCACAACAAAGGCCCCCCTTATACCAATGCCTGTGGTGGGGGTGCCCTTTGAAAGAGTGGGGATTGACATTGTTGGACCAATGGAACCCCAGACAGCATCAGGGTACAAGTTTATACTGGTGGTGGTGGACCATGCCACCAGGTATCCTGAAGCTATTCCCCTTAGGACCACTACAGCACCTGTTGTGGCAAGAGCCCTAGTTGGAGTGTTCTCCAGAGTGGGCTTCCCTAAGGAGGTTGTCTCTGACAGAGGTGCAAACTTCCTGTCAAGCTACTTAACTGCTATGTGGAAGGAATGTGGTGTCAACTACAAGTTCACTACACCCTATCATCCACAATGCAATGGGCTTGTTGAAAGGTTCAACAGGACCCTAAAAGGGATGATTCATGGACTACCTGAAAAGCTCAGGCGTAGATGGGATGTCCTGATACCCTGCCTTTTATTTGCTTATAGAGAAGTCCCACAGAAGGGGGTTGGCTACAGCCCTTTTATAACTTTTGTATGGACATCCTGTAAGAGGACCTCTGTGTTTGGTGAAGGAAGGATGGGAGAGACCTCTCAAAAAGCCTGCAACCAACATAGTGGACTATGTACTTGGTCTCCGCTCCAGGATGGCTGAGTACATGGAAAAGGCTTCCAAAAACCTTGAGGCTAGCCAAGAACTCCAAAAAGCTTGGCATGACCAAAAGGCTGTCCTGACTGTATACCAGCCTGGACAGAAGGTGTGGGTGTTGGAGCCAGTGGCCCCAGCAGCACTCAAAGACAAATGGTCTGGGCCCCACACAATCCTTGAGCAAAAGGGAGAGGTCACCTACCTGGTAGACCTTGGAACTCCCAGGAGCCCCCACAGGGTGCTTCATGTGAACAGGCTCAAAGCATATGTCGACAGGAAGGACATGAGCTTGCTCATGGCCATAGATGAGGGACAGGAGGAAGAGAGTGACCCTCTCCCAGACCAGCTCACTCAGAATCCTGATGATGGATCAGTAGATGGTGTTGTCTTTTGTGGCAGCCTCTCTGAACATCAGCAGAAGGATTGCAAACAAGTTCTTCAATCCTTCAGGCATATGTTCTCTCTAACACCCAGTCAGATGAATTGGTGTACCCATGAGGTTGACACTGGTGACAGCTTGCCAGTTAAGAGTAAACTCTACAGGCAGCCTGATCATGTTAGAGACTGCATCAAAACAGAAGTGCAGAAAATGTTGGAGTTGGGAGTCATTGAACCCTCAGATAGCCCTTGGGCTAGTCCAGTAGTTCTAGTGCCAAAGCCTCACACCCAGGGTGGTAAGAAAGAGATGAGGTTTTGCGTAGACTACAGAGGTCTCAATGCAGTCACTAAGACTGATGCCCACCCAATACCAAGGGCAGATGAACTTATAGATAGATTGGCTTCTGCCAACTACTTAAGTACATTTGACCTGACAGCTGGGTATTGGCAAATCAGGTTAGCTGAGGATGCCAAGCCCAAAACAGCATTTTCTACCCCTGGTGGGCATTATCAATTTGTGGTAATGCCCTTTGGTTTGAAAAATGCACCTGCCACCTTCCAAATGCTGGTGAATCATGTTCTCACTGGGCTGGATGACTTCTGTGCAGCATATCTTGATGATATAGCTGTCTTTAGCTCCACCTGGGAGGATCACCTGGTCCACCTGAGGAAAGTGTTAGAGGCACTGCAAGCAGCAGGTCTCACTATCAAGGCCACAAAGTGCCAGATAGGGCAGACACAGGTTGTATACTTGGGCCACCTTGTAGGTGGAGGCCAAGTTCAGCCACTGGAGAGCAAGATACAGTCAATCAGGGACTGGGCTCCTCCAACCACCCAGACTCAGGTTCGAGCTTTCTTGGGCCTGACTGGTTACTATAGAAAGTTTGTCAGAAATTATGGATCAATTGTGACTCCACTTAATGAACTGACAAGTAAGAAAATGCCAAAAAAAGTTCAGTGGGCAGCAAGCTGTCAAAAAGCATTCGATGACCTAAAGCAGGCCATGTGCACTGCACCTATCCTCAAGAGTCCAGACTACTCCAAACCATTCATTGTCCAAACAGATGCTTCTGAGTTGGGGGTGGGAGCTGTTCTATCTCAACTGAATTTTGATGGTAATGACCAGCCCATTGCTTTTATAAGCAGAAGGCTGACCCCCAGAGAGAAAAATTGGTCAGCTATTGAGAGGGAGGCCTTTGCTGTGGTTTGGGCCCTGAAGAAACCGAGGCCATACTTGTTTGGCACTCATTTCAAGATTCAGACCGACCATAAGCCCCTCTTGTGGCTAAATCAGATGAAGGGTGAAAACCCCAAACTGCTTAGGTGGTCCATTTCCCTACAGGGGATGGATTTTACAGTGGAGCATAGACCTGGCACTGATCATGGCAATGCAGATGGGCTCTCCAGGTATTTCCACTTAGAGCAAGAAGACTCACCTGGTCAAGGTTAGTTTATTGTCCCAAAGTTTGGGGGGGGGGGTCATGTAGGAGAGTAGGGTCTGCAATCCTATGATCACCCAGATTTTTTGCTTTTGTTTCACTGGTTTACGACTTTCCCTGGCTGTGGGCCTGCTAATCAGACCCACAGCCTAGCTGTTCTCTCACTAAATTGACACGTGTACCTTAGGTGCATTATCCAATTGGTACTGGGCCACCTTATCAGACCCTGTAACTCAGGGCATAGGTGTACCCAGGGCCTACCAGGGGCTGAAGCATGTATTATGTCACCCCTGGATGGCCATCTAAATCTGACACAACTGGCTGCACGACAGCTGGGGCAAGGAGGTGTAATCACCCTTTGCTTTAGATATAGTATACCTATATCTAACCCTAAAAATGGACACACAGATTTCTATCAGTCACTCCTATGGCAGGCCTTGACAATCCTGAAGGCAGAGTGCTTGGAATCGTGTGAGATGGTGCTCTGGCATGAGCTGAGCCCGTGTGCAGCTTGCGGAACCAAGTCCTAATAGCTGTTCCATGATAACGCATACCATATACTCTTAAGTGCATTATAATCCTCGCGGTTATATGCTATCTTTGGTATCGCTTTATCAAAACATGTCGAGTAAGGTGTCATACGAATTGGAATACTAACCCCTCGCCAATTCTGGCGACGGGGTTAGCATTCCACCCTTCTAGAGGGACACGACATGCATGTAACTGTGAACCCCGGTTAAAGTTAACTCAAGCCTCAGCATCACAAAATGGATGCTGCCACCACAGACACAAGTCTGACCCCCTGCAGCTGGGAGTCCTTCCAGCGAGGGGAGCTTGGACAAAGGCTTTCCTGTCAGGGGCGGTGCTAGCACATCCCAGACAGGGTTTTGTGTATCCTGGGTAGGCAGGGCTTTACAGGAAGGTGACTGCAAGTGGCACCCCGGTGCTCACTACGCATCTGCCGGCTAGAACCAGTTCCAGGGGCACACCAGACCCTGGCCTGGGGAAAGTCTGGCATAGGAGAGGGGTGTAACCACCCGCCTTCCTGGTCCCACCCCTAGGGCAGGACCTAGTCGCGTACCCACCCCTTTCTTTAGGATAAAGGCAGGAGTGGGGACCCTTCCAAATTAGATCATCTTTGAATCAAGAAACTACTTTCTACGAAAGGAACTCTCGACTTCTTCACAAGATTTCTCCCTTGTGGCTAAGGAGTAGTCACCCTGCACCCACAGGCACCATCAAGAACTCTGCGGTTTGCTGCACGTCCTTCCTCCAGAATCCGACTGACCAGCTCGACGAGACCCGGCTTCCCTGGCACCTCTGACCTCTACCTACCTCTACAGCCAAGCTGAGAACCGTAGGTGCGACGAGACCTCGAGGGACAGGCCATCATCAGAACTGCACGACTTCTTTCCAGCACGACCACCGAGGGATCCTCTGGTGAGTGCTTTGGGGTCCGAGAAGCCCCGACCCTGAGCAGTTCCAGCACCGAAGTCCAGCCCCCCAGCATCCACGAGATCTGCATAGGGCCCTTCTGCTTTTTGGCTGCTCACCGCGTTGTCTGGCTACTAGCCCGCTGGCTTGTGGCCTTCCCGACGACGACCGACGAAATCACAACTGCTAGTCTGGTTGCTCCAGACTGGCCCTTGCTCCCTTCCAAAAGAGGAGCACCCCGGACCCTCCTGGTCCACTCCAGACGCCATTTTAGGTCCACCGCGTGGGCTTGAATTTGCCAAGACTTGTTGCCCCAATCCTGGGTCCAGCGACGTCGACAGCAGCAACCATCGTGGGACAGCTCGCACCTCCATCCTGGTCGCCGACAACGCCTCCTGGTCTGTGAGACTGCAGAGCCCAGCGTCGCCCACTCACCTGGTCGAGGTGACTCCATCCGGTGCCCTCCTGGCGCCCATCTAATCACTGGCTAGTGATTCAGGACTTGGTCCCCTCTGCTTACAGGTGTCTTCCATCTTCGATCCAGGCTTGGATCCATTGAACAATCTTCACTGGTCGCCTGCCAGCAACTCCTTCTTTCAGGCTCCTGGTTTGTCAACAAAGGTTTCCGACGTCTTTTCAGACCTATGCAGCCGCAGCCCCTGGGGTAGGTAACTTCGGCATTTCGGTGCCCCAGCATAGCCTCTCTATCCAAGGGTCCAGATCCACTTTCGTTTTCAACCTACCTTATCGGGTTCGCCCGAGAACACTAACTTTGCTTTTACTAGTCTCCATAGACTTTGTCCAGCATCCCGCGTGAGAGTGCACACTCTGCACCCGAGTCCCCTAGGCCTCCTACTAGTAATCTGAAGGTTCAGTAACGTAGTCCTAGCGATTCCAAAGCCTATTAGTCCAGTACTTACCTGCTAGTAATTTCGCATTCCACTTCCATAGTATATGGTTTTCCGTGCCCCTCGGGCATTTGTGTAAATTGTGCAACTTGAAGTATTTTCGTAAGAGTTTTGTTGTGTGCTTAGTACCCTGTCCTCATAAAGAGTACAGGGCTGTTGTGATCTACATAAATACACTGTTTATTTTCATAACACTTGTGTGGTGTCCTTTCACTTGGTGTTCAAGGGGTATATGTGATGGTATAACAGCTGGCTTAACACGCTCTCTAGAGTTTAGCCCGAAGACTGCTCTTGTCCATGCTACTAGGATAGCTGGTCTATCGGTTGACTTACAACCAATCACCATAAGGGTTGTTTGGACTGATACATAGTGATCACTAGAATAGTGAACACTGAATATCAGGCCAACTTCTCACATTGGTGAGCAGCGGTTGGGATTTGAGCTTGCTGTTGTTTTACCACACGTATCCTAAGAATATCTTTGTGAAAGATCACATAAGTTAAGGTACATATAACTTAGCTTAGAATACTCTGAGTTCTACTGAACCAGCTGTTGTAGTTTAACAAGGCTTAGCACACCTTGACTACAACTCTTAGCAAGGAATCAGTAGGCAAACAAATAGTGTAGGTAGGTGCATCACTTACACCACACTAGACGCATGTCTAACCACGGAGAGTCTTCAGAGACTCCTCTGGTGGTTGTGGACCCTCCACAGGTCACTTCCAGATATGCTGCTCTTAGCTTCCAGGAGATGAGACAAATATGTAAATCCAGGAAGCTAAAACAGGGTTCAAACCCTACCATTGCCTTTCTGATTGGTCTCTTAGAGACTTATGATGCCAGGAGGTCTGCTAACACAGAACCTTCTCATCCAGATGGGAACATGCCTCCCCTAGAGGGAACCCATGGTGACCATGACCGACACCTCCAGGCAGCAGATAGTGCTGAGGAGGGGGAGGAAGATGAGTTATCAGGGGATGAGGCAGAAACAGGTCAGGTAGAAGTCAGCAGACTCACTAGGACCAACTTAAGTAGGCATGACACTCAACTGATCCTTTCACTCACCAATGACCCTAGCACCGCCAAAACTAACCTACACGAAGGAATGAAAGAAGTAGCCGAATGGATGAAACACAGCCGTCTGAAACTGAACTCGGATAAAACAGAAGTCCTTATCTTAGGTACCTCCCCCTCTGCCTGGGACGACTCTTGGTGGCCAGAAGCCCTTGGAAAAGCACCCATCCCGACGGACCACGCACGGAACCTGGGCGTCATCCTGGATTCCTCACTTTCAATGAACAGACAAGTCAACGCCGTCTCTTCATCCTGCTTCAACATTCTTCGCATGCTCAAAAAAACATTTCGTTGGATCCCCACCGAAACTAGGAAAACGGTCACCCACGCTCTGGTCACGAGCCGACTGGACTACGGAAACACCCTCTACGCCGGTACTACCTCTAAAATCCAGAAAAAACTCCAACGAATCCAGAACGCTTCAGCCAGGCTCATATTAGACATCCCGCGCAAAGAACATATCTCTGGTCACCTGAAAAACCTCCACTGGCTCCCCGTCAATAAGAGGATCACTTTCCGGCTCCTAACCCACGCACACAAAGCACTCTACGAAATCGGACCAGAATGCCTCAACACACGACTGTCCTTCTACACCCCCTCACGCCAGCTACGATCATCCAACCAAGCCCTTGCCACTGTACCTCGCATCAACAAAACCACCATGGGAGGTAGATCCTTTTCCTACCTAGCAGCTAAAACCTGGAACTCACTTCCCACTCACCTCCGCCTTACTCAGAACCACCTAGCATTCAGAAAGCAACTTAAAACGTGGATATTTGAACAGTAACTCCCCACCCCTCTTCAAGCGCCTTGAGACCCTCTGGGTATGTAGCTCGCTATATAAATTTTTTGACTTGACTTGACTTGACTTGATTTGGGGGACCCCCAGGGCCACTCTCAGGCAGACTTAACATTGGGAATGGACGAGTTAGGTCTCTATCAAGAGGCTCTAATAGATCCATTCGAACCAATGGCTCTCAGACCTCTTCTCATAGAGGGATGTCATCCCCTAAGAGAAGGGAGCACGAAGCTAAGATGAGGGAAGCCAATCTGAGGATTGAAAGGGAAGAACTTGCCCTGGCCAAAGAGAGGCTTGCCTTTGCTAGGGAGCAAAAGTTAAGTGGGTTAGATCTCACTGGTGGCAGCATTCTCCCAAGAGAAAAAGACAGGAGTTTAGACACTAGACACCTGAGTAAGATAGTGCCCCCCTTTAAACAAGGGGATGATATCCACAAATGGATAACTGCTTTGGAGAGGGCCTGCACTGTCCAGTGCGTCCCCCAGAGTCAGTGGGCAGCTGTCTTGTGGCTCTCCTTTGAAGGTAAAGGTAGAGATAAGCTCCTCACTACTAGAGCTGAGGATGCTAACAATTACCAAGTCCTGAAGAGTACACTGATAGATGGGTTTGGCCTAACCACTGAGCAGTACAGGTTGCTGTTCAGGGATACCCAGAAAACTCAGTCTCAGGATTGGTCTGACTTTGTAGATTGTGCCACTAAGGCCTTGTAGGGCTGGTTGCTGGGCAGTAAGGTTACTGATTATACAGGATTGTACAATCTGATCATGAGGGAACAGATTTTAAACAATTGTCAGAACCAGTTGTTGCATCAGCACCTTGTTGACTCAGATCTGACCTCTCCCCAAGAATTGGGAAAGAAGGCAGACAGATGGGTCAGAACAAGGGTTAAGCAGAACCAGGGCCAGAACCAGGGTGGTCAGAAGAAAGCAGACCAGAAGGGTAAAGATTCTAAAGGTGAACAAAATGACCAGAAGTCTTCGACAGGTCCCCAACAATCCAAAGAGGGTGGGGGTCAGGCTTCCCAGAAGAAGAAGACTCAAGAAGGCCAGTCAAAAAGGTGGTGCCAATACTGTAAAAGTAAAACTCACTAGTTTAGTGAGTGCACCAAGAAAGGAGGGCAAACTCCTGCCACTGCAGCCCCTAAGGAAACTGCACCCCCTAGTACAGTCAGCAGTAGTAGTGCACCTCCCAAGGGATTAGTTGGGTTAACCTTGGGTTCTGAGGGGTATGACAACTTAGTTGGCACACTCACTCAGGCTGTCCTTGTCTGCACAGGGGATATGGATAAATCCCCTGATGTCAGTCCCAATACTTTGGGCAAATACAGGCAGACACCTTTGATAAATGGCAAAATGGTTCAGGCCTATAGGGACACGTGTGCCAGTGTCACCATGGTGACACCTAACTTTGTGGACCCTGGACAGATCATGCCAGGTACAGATTTCCTGGTGACCAATGCCAGCAACGTCACTACCAGTCATAGTATGGCGATTGTTGCTTTCTCCTGGGGAGGGGTAAATGGCCAAAAGAAGGTTGTAGTTAGTTCAGACCTCCCAGTGGATTGTTTGTTGGGCAATGATTTGGAGTCATCACAATGGTCAGAAGTGGAGCAGAGGACTCACATGGAGATGTTAGGCTTGCCAGCACATGTGCTTGCTGTGACTAGGTCACAGGCCAGAAGATGCCCCACTTAACAGGTGCTGGATCCTGGAACAATGGACCAGACACCTTCCAAGAAGAAGAGCAGGAGGGTTAAGGCATTGCCTTCCCCCTTGCCCCAGGTTGAGGATCAAGTCTCAGAGGAGGCTGACCTACAGGAACTGAGGGAAACTGAGCCTAAAGAATTTGAACTTGATCAAGTTGAATTTCTGGGCTCAGGGGGACCCTCCAGAGCAGACCTGGGGAAGGAACAGTTAGCCTGCCCTTCTCTTGAACCCCTCAGACAGCAGGCTGCTGCTGAGGCTGCAGGGAACGCCACAGGTGCCCACAAGGTATACTGGGAAGATGGACTCCTGTACTCTGAGTCAAGAGACCCCAAGCCTGGTGCAACCAGGAGGCTGGTCATCCCCTTGTCTCTGAGAGGTTTCCTTCTCACCTTGGCCCATGAGATTCCCTTTGCAGGTCACTTAGGCCAGAACAAGACTTGGGACAGGATTGTCTCACACTTTCACTGGCCTCATATGAATGAAGATACCAAGGAGTTTTGTCGCTCCTGTGTCACTTGCCAAGCCAGTGGTAAGTCAGGTGGCACAACAAAGGCCCCCCTTATACCAATGCCTGTGGTGGGGGTGCCCTTTGAAAGAGTGGGGATTGACATTGTTGGACCAATGGAACCCCAGACAGCATCAGGGCACAAGTTTATACTGGTGGTGGTGGACCATGCCACCAGGTATCCTGAAGCTATTCCCCTTAGGACCACTACAGCACCTGTTGTGGCAAGAGCCCTAGTTGGAGTGTTCTCCAGAGTGGGCTTCCCTAAGGAGGTTGTCTCTGACAGAGGTGCAAATTTCATGTCAAGCTACTTAACTGCTATGTGGAAGGAATGTGGTGTCAACTACAAGTTCACTACACCCTATCATCCACAATGCAATGGGCTTGTTGAAAGGTTCAACAGGACCCTAAAAGGGATGATTCATGGACTACCTGAAAAGCTCAGGCGTAGATGGGATGCCCTGATACCCTGCCTTTTATTTGCTTATAGAGAAGTCCCACAGAAGGGGGTTGGCTACAGCCCTTTTGAACTTTTGTATGGACATCCTGTAAGAGGACCTCTGTGTTTGGTGAAGGAAGGATGGGAGAGACCTCTCAAAAAGCCTGCAACCAACATAGTGGACTATGTACTTGGTCTCCGCTCCAGGATGGCTGAGTACATGGAAAAGACTTCCAAAAACCTCGAGGCTAGCCAAGAACTCCAAAAAGCTTGGCATGACCAAAAGGTTGTCCTGACTGTATACCAGCCTGGACAGAAGGTGTGGGTGTTGGAGCCAGTGGCCCCAGCAGCACTCAAAGACAAATGGTCTGGGCCCCACACAATCCTTGAGCAAAAGGGAGAGGTCACCTACCTGGTAGACCATGGAACTCCCAGGAGCCCCCACAGGGTGCTTCATGTGAACAGGCTCAAAGCATATGTCGACAGGAAGGACATGAGCTTGCTCACGGCCATAGATGAGGGACAGGAGGAAGAGAGTGACCCTCTCCCAGACCTGCTCACTCAGAATCCTGATGAATCCTGATGATGGATCAGTAGATGGCAGCCTCTCTGAACATCAACAGAAGGATTGCAAACAAGTTCTTCAATCCTTCAGGCATATGTTCTCTCTAACACCCAGTCAAACCAATTGGTGTACCCATGAAGTTGACACTGGTGACAGCTTGCCAGTTAAGAGTAAAATCTACAGGCAGCCTGATCATGTTAGAGACTGCATCAAAACAGAAGTGCAGAAAATGTTGGAGTTGGGAGTCATTGAACCCTCAGATAGCCCTGGGGCTAGTCCAGTAGTTCTAGTGCCAAAGCCTCACACCCAGGGTGGTAAGAAAGAGACGAGGTTTTGCGTAGACTACAGAGGTCTCAATGCAGTCACTAAGACTGATGCCCACCCAATACCAAGGGCAGATGAACTTATAGATAGATTGGCTTCTGCCAACTACTTAAGTACATTTGACCTGACAGCTGGTTATTGGCAAATCAGGTTAGCTGAGGATGCCAAGCCCAAAACAGCATTTTCTACCCCTGGTGGGCATTATCAATTTGTGGTAATGCCCTTTGGTTTGAAAAATGCACCTGCCACCTTCCAAAGGCTGGTGCATCATGTTCTCACTGGGCTGGATGACTTCTGTGCAGCATATCTTGATGATATAGCTGTCTTAAGCTCCACCTCGGAGGATCACCTGGTCCACCTGAGGAAAGTGTTAGAGGCACTGCAAGCAGCAGGTCTCACTATCAAGGCCACAAAGTGCCAGATAGGGCAGACACAGGTTTTATACTTGGGCCACCTTGTAGGTGGAGGCCAAGTTTAGCCACTGGAGAGCAAGATACAGTCAATCAGGGACTGGGCTCCTCCAACCACCCAGACTCAGGTTCGAGCTTTCTTGGGCCTGACTGGTTACTATAGAAAGTTTGTCAGAAATTATGGATCAATTGTGACTCCACTTAATGAACTGACAAGTAAGAAAATGCCAAAGAAAGTTCAGTGGACAGCAAGCTGTCAAAAAGCATTCGATGACCTAAAGCAGGCCATGTGCACAGCACCTATCCTCAAGAGTCCAGACTACTCCAAACCATTCATTGTCCAAACAGATGCTTCTGAGTTGGGGTGGGAGCTGTTCTATCTATACTGAATTTTGATGGTAATGACCAGCCCATTGCTTTTATAAGCAGAAGGCTGACCCCCAGAGAGAAAAATTGGTCAGCTATTCAGCTAATCGTGGCTACTGGCCGCGGGTGTGCACCAGCGCTGCCGGTGATTACTTTTAACTTTCATTCCAGCTGACTACGAGCTGGCTGTGGAATTTTAACTTGATTTTTCTTTATGTTGCATCGCGCCCGCATTTGTCATTTCTGACCTGCTGTAAACTGCTCACCTTAGTCTCCTCGCTCTCGACCCCGGTCCGCCCCGGCAGTGTGCCGTTTGCGCGGAGGGTCCCTGCACGAGCGCCACTTCCGGCTTTGCACCACTTCCGCCCTGCTTCTCCACCGTGCAGGTGAGCGGTCTAGTGGTTAACGTCGATTGGTATAAATGGCAACCTGGAGGAAGCGCAGCGGACGAGCGCAGCGGGAGCGCCGACTTCGCGCCGAAGTCGCGCATAAGTCAAGCCCGTCTGCGCCCGTCCGCGGCCGACCGAGGCCCGGGGCCACGCATGCTGCTCGACGCATTACATATTCCTCACAGGAACTTCGCTCTATTCTTCCCTGTGCCCCTCCTTCTCCTCATACGATTGCTATCGCTCAGAATCAGGGCATTTTCACCCCCTTTTCATCCAGTATCCCCTCGGCTCTTCCTTCTATTACCCTTCCCTCCAACTCTGCCACCCCTATATCTTCCAGGCCAAGTTCCCCTGGTATGCGTTCCATCTCCGCAGTGTATCTCAACACCCGCTCTCTCCCTAAACACCAGCTTGAGGTGTTCCAACTTCTCGATGATGGCAACATTGACATCTTGCTCCTCGTTGAAACTTGGTTACACGCGGACTCCTATCCTGACATCTTGGCCGCAATACCCTCGGGCTACTACATCCTTCACTCTAACAGGACCTCTGGCAGACCGGGTGGTGGAGTTGCTGCCATCATCCGTTCCAACCTACAATTCACTTCTTTAATAACCACCCCTATATTGAACTCTGATATTCTTACGTTGAAATTCACCTCTCCCAAACACTCCTTCACCTGTGTTTTAGTGTACCGTCCCCCTGTTAATATGCCCTCCTTCCCATCTTTGTTCAGTGATTTCATTTCGCAACTGACCATTAATTCTGCTAGGATCTTGATCATTGGCGATTTTAATTATTGGCCATTAGACCCCCTTGAATCCTCCCTTTCACTTGAATTCTCTGGTTTGCTACTTGGCTTAAATCTCTCACAACATATCTCTGTTGCTACCCACATCAAGGGCCATACCTTGGATCAGGTATGGACCACCAATCTGGATATTACCTCTCCCTTGGTCTATCCCTGCACTTGGTCCGATCACTTTTTCATTTCTTTTGCCCTAAAAATCTCTGCACCCACCCGCCCCCCACCAGTCTCCAACTTTTCGGCACGTAATTGGAAGCACGCCGATACTTCTCTCCTTCACTCGACCCTTGCTTCCACTTTCCCCCCTAGCCACCCTGATTTGACCTCCCAAGCAGACGCAGTGGATCAATGGCTGTCTCAAGCCAGTGACGTAGTCGCTCCCGTCAAAATCATTAAATCTAAACGACCCCACGACGCTCAGCGCTGGTTCACTGACCAACTGAAGGCCAGCAAACTCCTTGTTCGTCAGGCTGAGCGCCGTTGGAGGCGTAACTAGGATCCCTTATTGAAGTCTGCTTACATTGATTTATTAAAATCCTACAAAAAATCTATTATTTTGGCCAAATCTGCCCATTTCTCCCAGAAAGTTATCAACTCTGCTTCCAAGACAAAAGAAATGTTTTCAATTGTAGCTGAACTTTCTCTACCCGACCGTGTAGCACCTCAGCCTCAGCCTTCACAAGCTCTGTGCGATTCCCTTAATTCTTTTTTTATTGACAAGATCTCCACGATTAAAAACAATATTCCCCCTACCACCATGTCTCAGGTTAGCGCCCTTCCTCCTTCGAATCCTCACTCCCTGAACGTATTCCCCCCTATCTCCTTAGACACCTTCCGTTCACTACTCTTGGCTGTGGGCTCAGGCTCCCCTAAGGACTGTTGCCCTCCCCAAATCCTAAGAGACGCCTTTATGGCCTGTCCCGGCCCTCCTCTGGACCTCTTAAATCGTTCACTCTCCACAGGCTCTGTCCCCAATGCTTTCAAAAGCGCTGTGGTAGTACCTATTCTAAAAAAACCTGGTTCCGACCCTTCGGTCCTGGGTAATTATCGACCTATTTCCCTTCTCCCATACCTAGGGAAGGTCTTGGAAACCTACGTCACCCGTTGCCTTAGTACTTTCATCGAGGAAACTCATTTCCTCGATGATCAACAGGCTGGCTTCACACCCTCCCATTCCACGGAGGCAGTGGTGATAGCGGTTATGGACACGCTGAGACAGGGGGCTGATAAGAACATGGCCCAGGCCCTAGTGTTACTCGATCTCTCGGCCGCTTTTGACACGGTCAACCATGACATCTTGGTCGACCGTGTCAGAAATGCTGGGATCTCGGGCCTGGCCCTGTCTTGGATTGTGTCCTTCCTCCAACTCCGGACCCAATCTGTACACTTGTCTTCCTTTTCTGCCCCCTGCATTTCACTTTCCTGTGGTGTCCCTCAGGGTTCTGCTTTATCTTTTGTTTAATCTTTATATGCAGCCTCTCCTGGTCTCTCTCCGTCACTCCTCTGTTACCACTTTTAATTACGCAGATGATCTGCAACTTATCTTTCCTATTGACTCATCCCCTCTCTCCTGCTCTAATTTCCAAACCACTATGCTCTCCATCTATGAGTGGATGAACTTCAGCCAGCGGAAGCTCAATCCTAGCAAGACAGAGCTGGTCTTGATCGGTGGGCCCCCACATCCTTGGACTCCCAACTTCTGGCCCCCTGCCCTTGGCCCCCCTCCCTGCCCAGTTGACTCCGTGAAGACCCTAGGTGTTACCATCTCCAGTGACCTCTCGATGCGGCCGCATATTAATGCTGTTACCTCGGCCTGCTTCTTCCATCTTCGCAGGATCGGGAAGATCCGAAGGTTCCTATCTCCAGAGGCTCTCATTCTTGTCATCTTGGCCCTGGTTACCTCACGTTTAGACTATGCCAACTGTCTATACGTGGGGATTCCAGCATACCATCTTCAACGGCTCCAACTGGTGCAAAACCAGGCAGCCAGATTAATCTTCCAGCAGCCCAAACACCAACATGTTACCCCGTTGTTAAAAACCCTTCACTGGCTCCCAGTTGCGCAACGTTGCATCTTTAAACTGGGCTGCACTATTTTCAAATCTCTCTTTGTTTCTGCCCCTGCTTTCATTTCTCTCTGCCTGCATCCTTATGCTCCCTCCCGACACCTGAGATCCTCTGCCCACAATCTGCTGATCATTCCCAGGTTCAGACGCAAGAAGCATGGTGGTGGTGGCTTCTCCTTCCTTGCCCCATTCACTTGGAACTCCCTTCCCCTCCCAATTCGGCTCACCTCTGATTACCCCACTTTCCGCACATCTCTGAAAACGTATTTGTTCCGTCTTGCTCACGGCTAGCTGCTTACACTCCCTGTGTCCTCTTCCATGGTCCTCGAGCGCCAAGAAACCAATTGGTGTATGTACGCGGTATTAAACACTTTTAACATAACATAACAGGGAGGCCTTTGCTGTGGTTTGGGCCCTGAAGAAACTGAGGCCATACTTGTTTGGCACTCATTTCAAGATTCAGACCGACCATAAGCCCCTCTTGTGGCTAAATCAGATGAAGGGTGAAAACCCCAAACTGCTTAGGTGGTCCATTTCCCTACAGGGGATGGATTTTACAGTGGAGCATAGACCTGGCACTGATCATGGCAATGCAGATGGGCTCTCCAGGTATTTCCACTTAGAGCAAGAAGACTCACCTGGTCAAGGTTAGTTTATTGTCCCAAAGTTTGGGGGGGGGGGGTCATGTAGGAGAGTAGGGTCTGCAATCCTATGATCACCCAGATTTTTTGCTTTTGTTTCACTGGTTTACGACTTTCTCTGGCTGTGGGCCTGCTAATCAGACCCACAGCCTAGCTGTTCTCTCACTAAATTGACACGTGTTCTGTGAAATCTGATAAATTCGATGTACATAGACAGCATTCATTCCCCTTCTTCTCCCACTCCTCTCCTTGTGAGCACCATGGATACTGTAAATTATTGACTATATCACCCTGCCAGTAAGAGCCCGTACCCCTGTGTATATGCACGGCCATTCTAGGCACCATGGCCCTTTTTACCCATTAGACTCCCCAGCTTCCCTCCTGCGCGTATCTTGCACCCCCTCTCTCATGTATAGGCCTTGAAACCCGCTCCCTTTGCGCGACCCTGATGTGAAAGGTAACCCTCCTGCTTGACCCAGGCCTTCTCCATTCCCCTCTCGAAGAAGCATCCTTCGCCTCAGCTGACATGGCCCCCCCAGTTGTATCTGGCTGCCCCTGTTCCCCCATGTACAGGTCGTAAGATCTCTCTCTCTCTCTCTCCCTCTCTGCGCGGCTCTGGTCCTGCACGCACCCCGTCCCCCCTCCTTCTCCTCACATGAACAAGTCATAAACCCTCTTCTTCCGCAAAGCCCTGTCCTTGCGAGTCACGGCCGCGCCTGACCAGCACCTCCTCCCCTTCCATGAATGTCCCTCTGTTGACGAGCCTTCCCTCCACGCTCGATTGTCCACGCAGGCCTGAATACCACTCCTTTGATGACCCCTTCCCCCGAGTCCGGCTGACCACACATGTCCGAGGCCATCGCCTAAGCCTGGAGATACCATTTACTGCCCTTATTGTATGCCTAGCCACCCCACCCCCTGGGCCATGATCAGGCGCACACATCCTACGACACACTCAGCTGCATGATTGCCCTCCCCTCTTATCAGCAGGTCAAGGGTCCCCATTGTGAATGTATGTGGAATAGGATCATCACGAGGATTATAGGAATGTTTTCCTTTTGCGACACACTGACCTGATTGTATCATCAAATGTTCAGCAAATGTATAAAAACCAGAGTCTCACGCTCACTTGTTAGAGCACCTCCCGAAAGACACTGTGTTTCGTGTCCGAAATGACTTGCTCTCCTCATGAGAAATAAACTCTGTTCTTGATTCCTGCTCCCAGCGCCCGTCTCTTTATTTGGTAATTATTCAGAATGGGAACTGAGAGGCGGTTTGCGCCAGCAGCCTGGGCATCGTTAGGATTCTGGGCTCACTTTCCACAATTGGCGTCCCAACGCGGGGTCCATCAGTGACATAGGGTTCGGTAAGAGAGATCCAGACGAAAAAGTGAACGTCTAAAATGATCGGGGTATGCCTGCCTTGAGAGGGCCCTAGCCCGGCTGCCGATCGACAGAACTTCACCAATTCTGAACGGACCTCTCTTGAGTGACCTATTGTCCTGACTGGAATCCCACAGGAATGCTACATGGAGTAAGAGAACGATCGGGCGCTGGAGGAAGGAGTCGAAGAACTGTCCGTATGGTCCGGTCCGGGTAAGATTAAGTAGGGTGTTTTTACGCCTGATTGGTAGGGTGGCTCTATCCACCTGATTGATTGATTGTTTGTATTGAAATCGGTATTTGTATACTGATATTGTATTGGTTGGTATTGGTTCATTTAGCTTTGAGGGCTACTTGACATATTGGTTCTCTTGTGAGAACGAGACATTCTCTGTTTGCAAACAGCGGCGAATAGGAACGTCGTCCCTCTTTGCAGATAGAGAAGGGTAGGTAATGCAGACTTTTGTCCCCGTTGTAATCCGTCATGCCTACTTTTCTCCCCACTGATTGTTTGAAATCGATTAATAATCGATTGTTGCTCTTTGAGATCTTCCCTGTCTACAAACTGAGACGAATAGAAATATTCTGTCTTCCTTTTTGGATAGCGAAGGGCAGGTAATGCAGACATTTGTCCCCGTTGTAATCCGTCATGCCTGTTTTTCTCCCCACTGATTGGTTGGTTGCCTGGACATTGTTGTTCCAGGAATTGTTTCGTTTGAGGTATTTTCTATTTGCAAACAACGTAAAATAGAAACACTCTGTCTAGTCTTTGCAAGTAGAAAAGGGTAGGTTATGCCCCTTTGTGAATTCGTCAGTCCTACCCACTCCCCACTGGTTGGTTATTGTGGGGTAGCTCGCATGGTCCGCCCAGGAGACTACTCTTATGGAGGACATATGCTCTCTACTCATGGGCCATTTAGTAGAAATAGACCGACTGGTCCGTCCAGGAGGCTACCCTAGTAAGTGGAAGTACATCGCTCGGTCCGTCCAGGATGATACCCTAATGAAGGAATATATGTTCCCCTTTTTGATCGATAATCTCGTTCCACCCCGGACCATTTATTGGAGGGGACTCGTCTGGTCCGTCCAGATGTACCCCCCTAGTGAAAAGGACACATAAAAATATGAAGTGATCACCGTTCCCTACTAACAAAAAGCTTTAGCTCGAAACACGCTAAGGAAGAGAAAGAAAAATAAAAAGAAATCAGGCCAAGTCAGTAACCCCCTGATGAGCTTTTGACTTCACCAAAAATAAGAAACATTAGAAGTAGTTCGTAATAAGAAATGTAAAAAGGCGAAAAGATTCGATATCAGAACATAGCCACGAGGTAGCTAGGCTTCACTGCCTGTTCCTGTTCCCAACATGTCTGCCTCATTGCCCGCCCCGCCCAAATAACGGTCACATGAAATAGAAACAACTCAATAGGTACCTACCCCCATCCCGGAAGCTCCCGAAGTGCAACAGGTCCGCGGTTACGCCCATCCGGAAGGCGAGGCCTGGAGGCACGAGGGACTCGCCTGCCCACGGTCAGAAGGAGACGATGTTGGGCAGGCGGTCCAAAAAGGATGACAAGGACCTCTCCGTCTTCTCCCTTCTGCCGCCCTGCAGGCCGCGGGGAGAGAGGGGGCTGTCTTGCCTCGGCCACCGACCACCCCTCTCTCTCACCCGATCCGGCTTTTGCCAAAGGCCGACGCCAAGGCGACAACGGCGGCGAATCAAGTAGTCCCGCCACATTTCAAATTCGCCGCATGCCATCGCCTGCTGGTCCAGAGCCGAAGCCAAGGCAAGAACGGCGGCAAATCAGATAGTCCCGCCACATGCCAAATTCACCGCCTGCCTTCATAGGTATAGGCAGTCCTGCCACATTCCACGCTCCCTGGAGAGTCGAAGGTAGTCCCGCCACATGTCGCCAAGGGAAGGGGGGGGGCTGTCTTGCCTCAGCCGCCGACCACCCCCCCCATCATCAATGGCTGGCACGGCCGATGTCGAAAACTATGGAGCCGAGGAACGGCGCGGGGTCGCTGGAAGGGGGAGGTGCCGCGAACGACCCTCCCCCACCTCCCTCCAGGTGGAGGCTTCCAGCGACACCCCAACACTCTTCGCTTAAGGGTCAACATCAAAAAGAGGTCCTCTGCCCAGGACGGGCACACGCTCCATATCGCCTCTCCTCGACCTTGAAGATTCTATAAGAGCCGGGGGGCCCCCGACCCTCTGCATGGGTGCCCCCGTCCCCTTCGCTGGGAACCACGACAGCGGTGCTGCTCCTGCCGGCACCAGACTTGGATCGGAAATGGCTAAGATGCCGCCACGGCACAGGCTTGTTCAGTTCCGGAGGAACACCAGAAAGACCCGGTAGGAAAATTGTTGCCGCCCTTCCCACTCTTTGACTCATGGTCCACATTGTTAGACTGTTAACCACACTGCACGAGACTTTCTGAACTGCCAATGGAAAGTTCTGGGCCAACCTTGCGAGACTAGAGACACTCTGACTGTGCTAGAACTCGCCTGACCCCACCCAAAATGGCGCCGACGCAAAATGTGACGTTTTTAATGAACTTTGTTGCACCCTGATCGCGCAAGCTTTTTGCACCGAGATATATATAACGTTTGGATAATGAAAGTAAATATGAAGGGTATTGAGTATGTGCTTGAACAATGAATTGACTTAAGGATGGGTACTGTTTATGAGTTGGGAAATGAATTGGTATAAATGAATGATCATTGGACGATGTATTTATGAACGTATTTAAGATGAATTACTGACATGCATCATACTTGCTCTGAAGGAGAGTTTAATATAATTTTATTGCACTGCCGCACTTTATACAATGAACTGCCACCAGCTTCGCTCTTCCCATGCACAGTTCCAATCTGCTCCGTGGCTAGCCCACCGGGTTGTAGGCCTGTATTTATGTGTCAACCCTCTTTTATTAAAGGTATTTTGGAAACGAAAGCATCATTGTAGCGGATTGCATTAATGAGTTTTGAATGAATTACTACTATGAGCAACGAGAAAGTATGATGAAGGCTAAAGGTTAAAAAGGACCCGATATTTGGCAACCACACTATGTGTGACAGGCAGCTGGAAAGGTGCTCTAGAAGCCCTAAAAACGACACCACAGAAATGCCACCTGACCGCCGCCCTTGTACCCGATGAAAAGAGGTTACGGCCAAGTAGCTCATGTCGCACAGATCGTCAATGATTATCTGTCTGACCTTTCTGGTCCATCTGGGCTTAAACGCCGTGATGGTAGGGAAATGCACTACGTGAAAATAGGTCGAGTATGTGGTAGGTAAAGCGTTTCCGGATTACTGCACGTTGATGAGGTTTTTTTGAATGTTGCCCCCACCCCTTCTTTTTCCTCCCTTCTGCAGGTCACGTCGGAACACTGGCTGATGTATGGATGGACGACGACCGAACCGCCGACGAGAGGGGGAGAAGGGGAATGTGAGCATGGTCCTTAGGACAAATAAAGGTTTTTTTTAAAAAGACGTAGACTTAAACATGACTGTTCCTCCTTAGAGCATAGCAATGGGAGGATGGACTGACATAGAGACTGGACAGGTACTGAGTGACAAAAATAAAATTGACTAGAAAAGACGCGTTAGATGAAATGACTGGACGTTTTGACTAGGTAGGGAAAGGACAAAAAGAAAAATTGTACGGGTAAGGGTTGCCACGGCACCATCCGCCTAGGAAGTTAGAAATGTCGCCGATGTTCAAAATGCACTACTCCCTTTCTCACACTCTTGCAGATATAGCCAAGCTGTCCGACTGTTTTCCCGATCAATACTTGCCGTTGCCTCAGCCTGGAGAACCTCCCACCACAGGAGGGAACAGAAAAATGGTTTAAGATCCAACCATGGGTAACTAGCATGACCAGGTTAATTTCCGATCAGCCAACGGAGGTGTGAGTATTGGTAATTGGGAACGCTCACAGGCGTGACAAACGAGAAGAAAAAGGGGGGAAAGGCAGAAAGAGCTAAGCACGTAGATAAATAGGATAGTAAAGATATGTAGGATATATATATAAAAAAAACAGATGTTGTAGACTAACAATTGTTTCCCGTCTTGTTGTGAATGTCTTGTCTATGTGTAATACATGTGCCGTCTTCCCTGTCTGAGTTTGTGTGTGTGTAACGTACGAATATATGTCTCCCCTCTGTCTATATCTGCATGTTACCTGACCTTTGCTGTTCCGTGTTGTGAACGCACTAAATGACCTATTTTCGTACACGTCTCTCTCTCCTTACATGTCATACGTGTACCGAATGGCTCGTTTAGACTGCGGACGACTCTCACTCTCTTTGAGAGCCTCCCTATTTTCTGTCCATCTTTTTGGTAAAATTGTGCCCCACCGGCACCACTCCGATTTGATACGTATTTGAACACGAAGGTGTTCAGCGAAATTGACCAAAACTAAAATGACTGTATCTTGCCATGTTACTGCCTCTCCTTTCTGCAAAATGAATGAACTTGAATTGGCTAAGAAGGAAAGGACAGGTAAGACGACTAAAGTCCCCCAAATCAGGCCATTTCTAGGGGAACTGTATGTCAATGGCATCCTATGTCTGCTCTTCAGAGACGAACGCCAACGTCTAGATTGACACCCAATACCCAGATTGCCCCACCCCTTTTGCACCCAAGCGCAAGCGCCTGAAGCATCCCCGCCCCATTTTTGATAGAACCGCTTCCGTTGTCCCCGGTATAAACATAATGACCATGGGTAGCTGCTGACCCTTGAGGATATCTTGTTTTGCCCGACACTCGACGATAGCACCCCCGCCCTGTCTGAAAATGTTAGCCGGTTCTGAAGGGAAATGCTGCGCTAATGTTGAAAATGATGTAATGCACAGTTGATGGAAATATTATCTTGTCCTTACTTGAATCATAAATGGGCCAATGAATATACCTGCTATAAACTCAGTAGGAATGCTGACACATGCACTGCTTGGTAATAGACCTCTGACTGTGACCAATGACCATAAGGACTCAAATGCGAAAAATTGAGGGAGGAATTCACATGCGTAGATATCTTCTTCTGCCATTTCTCTAAAACACTGTCTTGTACTCATTCAAAGATGCACGATCACCGAAGGAGATGGGTCGGATGTGACGTACAGCCTGGCTACAGATCCTGGGACACGTGTGACCTCGACCAAAGGTGGAGCTGCAGAGCAACAAGATACGGACGAGACAGCACTTTCAACGTGGAAAATGAAAAATGACGGGCCGACCTGAAGCCCTCCGTCTGCTAACCCACGTGTGCCTGGAGTCTCCGTCCCCCTTCTCTGGGCCCGATTGATGGGCCTGCCTGCTTGTTATCCTTTGCTCCCTTGGTCCCTTTTGTGTGTCCCAGGAACTCTGACCCAACTCCGCTCACTCTTTCTCCCATTGACTGTTTGAACGACATCCACCCACCTTCCCACGTGACTTTTTGCCAAAGGAAAGAGCTGCAATTTTGTGGGAAGAGGGTGTTGCAACAGAACTCTAGGTGCCGAGCATAAGGCGCCGCCAAACGGACTGTTTAGGGAACAGGACTGTGGTCTAACAGCAGAGGACTGACCGCACCCTGCAACGCGCCAGGATAGAACCGAGCTGGACCCATAGCTCCATCGCCGGTGCTCAACAGCGCCAACGACAAGCACTGGGATTAGAGCCTACCAGTGATGGCTCGCTGATAAAAAGACACTGTGACGAAGAAATACTGTGTATCGAACTGAATTCCGCTCTCAACTGCCTGGTCAAAACGGTCCATTGGTCACGTTTTTTTTAAGTCAGAAAGCCTTGTGCTATGTAATGCGTTTAACTGTCAGGAACACACCGAAAATGTAATTTCGTATGTACTGCATTCTTCCCTTCACCTTAAACTGTCTATGATTGTACGCCACATGTTAGTATCGACAAAGTGCTAATTCGTCATCGATGCTTGCCTGCCTGTAATGTCATCAGCTGTAAAAATGATTGCTGCTATGTAAAAAGGGGCGACTGTGAAATCTGATAAATTCGATGTACATAGACAGCATTCATTCCCCTTCTTCTCCCACTCCTCTCCTTGTGAGCACCATGGATACTGTAAATTATTGACTATATCACCCTGCCAGTAAGAGCCCGTACCCCTGTGTATATGCACGGCCATTCTAGGCACCATGGCCCTTTTTACCCATTAGACTCCCCAGCTTCCCTCCTGCGCGTATCTTGCACCCCCTCTCTCATGTATAGGCCTTGAAACCCGCTCCCTTTGCGCGACCCTGATGTGAAAGGTAACCCTCCTGCTTGACCCAGGCCTTCTCCATTCCCCTCTCGAAGAAGCATCCTTCGCCTCAGCTGACATGGCCCCCCCAGTTGTATCTGGCTGCCCCTGTTCCCCCATGTACAGGTCGTAAGATCTCTCTCTCTCTCTCTCCCTCTCTGCGCGGCTCTGGTCCTGCACGCACCCCGTCCCCCCTCCTTCTCCTCACATGAACAAGTCATAAACCCTCTTCTTCCGCAAAGCCCTGTCCTTGCGAGTCACGGCCGCGCCTGACCAGCACCTCCTCCCCTTCCATGAATGTCCCTCTGTTGACGAGCCTTCCCTCCACGCTCGATTGTCCACGCAGGCCTGAATACCACTCCTTTGATGACCCCTTCCCCCGAGTCCGGCTGACCACACATGTCCGAGGCCATCGCCTAAGCCTGGAGATACCATTTACTGCCCTTATTGTATGCCTAGCCACCCCACCCCCTGGGCCATGATCAGGCGCACACATCCTACGACACACTCAGCTGCATGATTGCCCTCCCCTCTTATCAGCAGGTCAAGGGTCCCCATTGTGAATGTATGTGGAATAGGATCATCACGAGGATTATAGGAATGTTTTCCTTTTGCGACACACTGACCTGATTGTATCATCAAATGTTCAGCAAATGTATAAAAACCAGAGTCTCACGCTCACTTGTTAGAGCACCTCCCGAAAGACACTGTGTTTCGTGTCCGAAATGACTTGCTCTCCTCATGAGAAATAAACTCTGTTCTTGATTCCTGCTCCCAGCGCCCGTCTCTTTATTTGGTAATTATTCAGAATGGGAACTGAGAGGCGGTTTGCGCCAGCAGCCTGGGCATCGTTAGGATTCTGGGCTCACTTTCCACAGTTCCTTAGGTGCATTATCCAATTGGTACTGGGCCACCTTATCAGACCCTGTAACTCAGGGCATAGGTGTACCCAGGGCCTACCAGGGGCTGAAGCATGTATTATGCCACCCCTGGATGGCCATCTAAATCTGACACAACTGGCTGCACGACAGCTGGGGCAAGGTGGTGTAATCACCCTTTGCTTTAGATATAGTATACCTATATCTAACCCTAAAAATGGACACACAGATTTCTATCAGTCACTCCTATGGCAGGCCTTGACAATCCTGAAGGCAGAGTGCTTGGAATCGTGTGAGATGGTGCTCTGGCATGAGCTGAGCCCATTTGCAGCTTGCGGAACCAAGTCCTAATAGCTGTTCCATGATAACGCATACCATATACTCTTAAGTGCATTATAATCCTCGCGGTTATATGCTATCTTTGGTATCGCTTTATCAAAACATGTCGAGTAAGGTGTCATACGAATTGGAATACTAACCCCTCGCCAATTCTGGTGACGGGGTTAGCATTCCACCCTTCTATAGGGACACGACATGCATGTAACTGTGAACCCCGGTTAAAGTTAACTCAAGCCTCAGCATCACAAAATGGATGCTGCCACCACAGACACAAGTCTGACCCCCTGCAGCTGGGAGTCCTTCCAGCGAGGGGAGCTTGGACAAAGGGTTTCCTGTCAGGGGCGGTGCTAGCACCATCCCAGACAGGGTTTTGTGTATCCTGGGTAGGCAGGGCTTTACAGGAAGGTGACTGCAAGTGGCACCCCTGTGCTCACTACGCATCTGCGGCTAGAACCAGTTCCAGGGGCACACCAGCCCCTGGCCTGGGGAAAGTCCGGCATGGGAGAGGGGTGTAACCACCCCCCTTCCTGGTCCCACCCCTAGGGCAGGACCTAGTCGCGTACCCACCCCTTTCTTTAGGATAAAGGCTGGAGCGGGGACCCTTCCAAATTAGATCATCTTTGAATCAAGAAACTACTTTCTACGAAAGGAACTCTCGACTACTTAACAAGATTTCTCCCTTGTGGCTAAGGAGTAGTCACCCTGCACCCGCAGGCATCATCAAGAACTCTGCGGTTTGCTGCACGTCCTTCCTCCGGAATCTGACTGACCAGCTCGACGAGACCCGGCTTCCCTGGCACCTCTGGCCTCTACCTACCTCTACAGCCAAGCTGAGAACCGTAGGTGCGACGAGACCTCGAGGGACCGGCCATCATCAGAACTGCACGACTTCTTTCCAGCACGACCGCCGAGGGATCCTCTGGTGAGTGCTTTGGGGTCCGAGAAGCCCCGACCCTGAGCAGCTCCAGCACCGAAGTCCAGCCCCCCAGCATCCACAAGATCTGCGTAGGGCCCTTCTGCATTTTGGCTGCTCACCGCGTTGTCTGGCTACTAGCCCGCTGGCTTGTGGCCTTCCCGACGACGACCGACGACATCACCACTGCTAGTCTGGTTGCTCCAGACTGGCCCTTGCTCCCTTCCAAAAGAGGAGCACCCCGGACCCTCCTGGTCCACTCCAGACGCCATTTTAGGTCCACCGCGTGGGCTTGAATTTGCCAAGACTTGTTGCCCCAATCCTGGGTCCAGCAACGTCAACAGCAGCAACCATCGTGGGACAGCTCGCACCTCCATCCTGGTCACCGACAACGCCTCCTGGTCCGTGAGACTGCAGAGCCCAGCGTCGCCCACTCACCTGGTCGAGGTGACTCCATCCGGTGCCCTCCTGGTGCCCATCTAATCACTGGCTAGTGATTCAGGACTTGGTCCCCTCTGCTTACAGGTGTCTTCCATCTTCGATCCAGGCTTGGATCCATCGAACAATCTTCACTGGTCGCCTGCCAGCAACTCCTTTCAGGCTCATGGTTCGTCAACGAAGGTTTCCGACGTCTTTTCAGACCTATGCAGCCGCAGCCCCTGGGCTAGGTAACTTCGGCATTTCGGTGCCCCAGCATAGCCTCACTATCCAAGGGTCTAGATCCACTTTCGTTTTCAACCTACCTTATCGCGTTCGCCTGAGAACACTGACTTTGCTTTTACTAGCCTCCATAGACTTTGTCCCGCATCCCGCGTGAGAGTGCACACTCTGCACCCGAGTTCCCTAGGCCTCCTACTAGTAATCTGAAGGTTCAGTAACGTAGTCCTAGTGATTCCAAAGCCTATTAGTTCAGTACTTACCTGCTAGTAATTTCGCATTCCACTTCCATAGTATATGGTTTTCCGTGCCCCTCGGGCATTTGTGTAAATTGTGCAACTTAAAGTATTTTCGTAAGAGTTTTGTTGTGTGCTTAGTACCCTGTCCTCATAAAGAGTACAGGGCTGTTGTGATCGAAATAAATACACTGTTTATTTTCATAACACTTGTGTGGTGTCCTTTCACTTGGTGTTCAAGGGGTATATGTGATGGTATAACAGCTGGCTTAACACGCCCTCTAGAGTTTAGCCCGAAGACTGCTCTTGTCCATGCTACTAGGATAGCTGGTCTATCGGTTGACTTACAACCAATCACCATAAGGGTTGTTTGGACTGATACATAGTGATCACTAGAATAGTGAACACTGAATATTAGGCCAACTTCTCACACGGACGAGCAACCACCCCCCTACAGATGGACGCCACACAAAGATAGGTTCTTAACACTTTTATCGGTATTCTTTGGCAGGTTATCGTAACGATACAGAAGGAACGGGATGCTGGGATCCCTCTAAACTTAGTCTCTGTGGGAAGGGGGTAGCGGGACAGTCTTGGTACCGGTCTGGTACAGGGATGCCTGACGCACAGCTCTCAATCCTCGAGCTGGAGGGTTCCCCGTTATGGGCCGCTGCAGCGCCAGCAGGACTCCAAGGATGGTTCACGAAGATGAGCCGCGCCAGCAGGACTCCAAGGATGGTTCACGAAGATGAGCCGCGGCAGCGCCATCAGGACTCCAAGGATGGTTCACGAAGATGAGCCGCGGCAGCGCCAGCAGTATCCCAAGGATGGTTCACGAAGATGAGCGGCGGCAGCGCCAGCAGGACTCCAAGGATGGTTCACGAAGATGAGCCGCGGCAGCGCCAGCAGGACTCCAAGGATGGTTGCAAGAAGATGAGTTCGTCTCGGTGTCTCTCGACTCCAGGATACAACTGTCGACTTGCTCCGGAGCTGCCCCAGTTATGGGTCTGGTGCCCTTTGATGTCCGGACCCTCGCACTTGGGGGTCGGAGGGTCCGGGAGGTGCGAGTCCAGACACCAAGCAGGGAGGCGGAGCCAGCGCCCAGGGAGGCTGGGGGTGATCGAAACCAGGCGGATGGGGGACCATCGAAACTCCTTACCCCATTGACTCGTCAAGTGGTCTCTTTACCCCCTGGTCGGATCGTGGTGCCTCGATGTCGGGTCTTTGCTGGGTCTGTGGCTGGGGTTGGGCCGAGGCCACGAGGCCTGGTCGTTGTTAGACGGGGACCCGGAGGGTCGGCCGAGCAAGGGGGGAGAGGCCTCCTGGCGAGGGCCCTCTCCTTCAATCGTACGGACGAGCAACTCCCCCCCCCCCCCCCCCCCCCAGATAGACACCACACAGAGATGAGTTCTGCACACTTTTATATATATCTTTAGGTAAGGTAGCTGACGGTACAGTAGGAGCAGGATACGAGGATCCCGTCAATTCTAGTCTCTTTGGGGAAAGGGTAGCGGGACAGTCTCAGTACCGGACAGGTACGGGGGTAGCGGGTGTGGAGCTCACAATCCTCAAGCTGGTGGGTTCGCAAGTAGGGGCCGCGGCAGCGCCAGCAGGCCTTCAAGATGGTTCACGGAAGGATGAGCCGCGGCAGCGCCAGCATGCCTTCAAGATGGTTCACGAAGAGGATGGGCCGCGGCGGCGCCAGCAGGCCTTCGAGAGGGTTCACGGAAAGGATGGGCCGCGGCAGCGCCAGCAGGCCTTCGAGATGGTTCACGGAAGGATGAGCCGCGGCAGCGCCAGCAGGCTTTCACGATGGTTCACGAAAGGAGGAGCCGCGGCAGCGCCAGCAGGCCTACAAGAGCGTTTACGAAGAGGAGCCGCGGCAGCGCCAGCAGGCCTTCAAGATGGTTCACGAAGAGGATGAGCCGCGGTAGCGCCAGCAGGCCTTCAAAGCTAGATCACGAAGAGGAGCCGCAGCAGTGCCAGCAGGCCTTCAAGGATGAGTTCGTCTCGGTGTCTCTCGACTCCAGGATACAACTCCCTTCCTGCTCTGAAGCTGCCCCAGTTATAGGTCTGGTGCCCTTTGATGTCCGGACCCTCGCACTTGGATGTCGGGAGGTCCGGGATGAGGGAGTCCAGACACCCAGCAGGGGTGTGGATCCAGCGCCCAGGCAGGCTGGGGGGCGATCGAAACCTGGCGGAGGGGAGCCAACGACACTCCTTCTCCCATTGACCTGCCAAGTGGTCTCTTTATCCCCTGGGTGGATGGTGGTGCCTCGATGTCGGGCTGGGCCAGGCCGGAGGCTGAGGTCGACCCGAGGTCACGGGGCCTGGTCGTGGAGGGTCCAAGATGGCGGCTGGGACGGGGCCGGAGGTTTGGGAGGGGACCCGGGCCAGCCGAGGAGGTTGCGATCCTGAGCCAATGTTCTGTCGGGGAATGCGCGCTTGAGATCATCTTTAGTGCTCAGTCCTGTGGTAGCGATGCCCAACTCTAGGCAGAATTGCTTTAGTTCTTTGTGGCTGTATTCTTCCAGCTGCTCTATCTGAAATTTCGCGGTTGTTCCACTCTCCTTTGTCGTCATTGCTGCTGTGTGTCGTGGGGTGAGTTACTCTCTGTACGATTATGCGTAGGCTAGAATCGCGCCGCTGGCCACCAGTGTTAGACGGGGACCCGGAGGGTCGGCCGAGCAAGGGGGGAGAGGCCTCCTGGCGAGGGCCCTCTCCTTCAATCGTACGGATGAGCAACTTCCCCCCCCCACAGATAGACACCACACAGAGATGAGTTCTGCACACTTTTATATATATCTTTAGGTAAGGTAGCTGACGGTACAGTAGGAGCAGGATACGAGGATCCCGTCAATTCTAGTCTCTTTGGGGAAAGGGTAGCGGGACAGTCTCAGTACCGGACAGGTACGGGGGTAGCGGGTGTGGAGCTCGCAATCCTCAAGCTGGTGGGTTCGCAAGTAGGGGCCGCGGCAGCGCCAGCAGGCCTTCAAGATGGTTCACGGAAGGATGAGCCACGGCAGCGCCAGCAGGCCTTCAAGATGGTTCACGAAGAGGATGGGCCGCGGCGGCGCCAGCAGGCCTTCGAGAGGGATCACGGAAAGGATGGGCCGCGGCAGCGCCAGCAGGCCTTCGAGATGGTTCACGGAAGGATGAGCCGCGGCAGCGCCAGCAGGCTTTCACGATGGTTCATGAAAGGAGGAGCCGCGGCAGCGCCAGCAGGCCTTCAAGAGCGTTTACGAAGAGGAGCCGCGGCAGCGCCAGCAGGCCTTCAAGATGGTTCACGAAGAGGATGAACCGCGGCAGCGCCAGCAGGCCTTCAAAACTAGTTCACGAAGAGGAGCCGCGGCAGCGCCAGCAGGCCTTCAAAGATGAGTTCGTCTCAGTGTCTCTCGACTCCAGGATACAACTCCCTTCCTGCTCTGAAGCTGCCCCAGTTATAGGTCTGGTGCCCTTTGATGTCCGGACCCTCCCACTTGGAGGTCGGGAGGTCCGGGATGAGGGAGTCCAGACACCCAGCAGGGGGGTGGAGCCAGCGCCCAGGGAGGCTGAGGGGCGATCTAAACCTGGCGGAGTGGAGCCAACGACACTCCTTCTCCCATTGACCTGCCAAGTGGTCTCTTTACCCCCTGGGTGGATGGTGGTGCCTCGATGTCGGGCTGGGCCAGGCCGGAGGCTGAGGTCGACCCGAGGCCACGGGGCCTGGTCGTGGAGGGTCCAAGATGGCGACTGGGACGGGGCCGGAGGTTCGGGAGGGGACCCGGGCCAGCCGAGGAGGTTGCAATCCTGAGCCAATGTTCTGTCGGGGAAGAGCGGGGTGTTGGCCCGGCGGCCTGTAGGGGTCGCTCCCGTCAGGGGGACAGGGGTAGCCGGGGTCCGAGACCCGCCATGCGGGGAGGGGTCGGGCATGTCACAAGGCCTGTCCAACAGTCGTGGAGGGTCCAAGATGGCGGCTGGGCCGGAGACAATGGTCCAGGAAAGGGTCCGGGCAAGCTGCGAGGGTTGAGGAGATGAAGTGGAGTTCCGTCGGGGGAGAGCTGGGGGCGGCCCGGAGGGGCGGCACTCGTGGAAGGTGGAAGGTGCCGCTCTCGGTCGGAGAACAGGGGTCGAGGTAGTCCAGGACCTGCCATGCGGGAGGAGTGGGGCCACGCCACGAGGCCCTGTACAACAATAACATAACATAAAACAAAGCATAGCATAACAAAACATGGCATAAAAAACATAGCAAAAAACAAAACATAGCATAGCATAACAAAACACAACAAAACATAGCATACATAACAAAACATAGCATTGCAAAGCATAGCAAAACATAGCATAGCATAACAAAACACAACATAGCATAGCATAACAAAACAAAGCTTAGCATAGCATAACAAAACACAGCATAGCATAACAAAACAAAGCATAGGATAGCAAAACTAAACATAGCATAGCATAACAAAACAAAGCATAGGATAGCAAACAAAACATAGCATAGCATAACAAAACAGCATAACATAACAAAACATAGCATAAAAAAATCACAGCACATAGAACAACAAAACATAGCAAAACACAACAAAACATAGCATTGCTTAACAAAACACAACAAAACATAGCATAGCAAAACAAAACATACAATAGCATAGCAAAACATAGCATACCAAACACAACAAAACATAGCATAGCATAACAAAACAAAACATAGCATACCAAACAAAACAAAACATAGCATAGCATAACAAAGCGTAGCATAGCATAACATAACATAACAAAGCATAGCATAGCATAACAAAACATAGCATAGCATAACAATTCAAAGCATAGGATAGCAAAACATAGCATAGCATAACAAAACAAAACATAGGATAGCAAAAAAAAAACATGGCATAGCATACAGCATCACTCGGCACCACCACAGCATCACTCAGGGGCACCACAACATCACTATGTGCTGCCACAGTATTACTGAAGGCCACGGAATCACTCGTTCGCCACAAGGAAAACAAGGGAACCCTACTCACAGTGAAACCAGGGTACGTACTTTATATCAAAAACAGTGGTTCCAGTGGCACACTACATGTATACGATTCAAAAAAAGGGGTGGTGATGAACAGAGTGTCCGAATTAAGCAGATCACTCTTACCCAGTCAAGAGATCAGGGCTGAATCCATCACCGTTATTTAGCTCACTGCATCACCCCAGTTCAGAACCTGGCTATATGCAAATTAGTCTGACCCAGTGCCTCATGGGAACAGGGCAGACCAAACTACCAAGCCAATTCTTCACCGGAAAGGAGGCAAGCTTCCGGGGACCGGTTTCTGGCATTTCAGCCGTCATCGGTCCGGCTTGCTTGAATCCTGGTGGTGCAGTGAGCAAGGGACTCATGTCTGAGTATACCCTGCCACACCTATAGGGCCAAAAACGATTCAAAAAAGGGGGTGGTGATGAACAGAGTGTCTGAATTAAGCAGACCACTCTTACCCAGTCAAGAGATCAGGGCTGAATCCATCGCCGTTATTTAGCTCACTGCATCACCCCAGTTCAGAACCTGGCTATATGCAAATTAGTCTGACCCAGTGCCTCATGGGAACAGGGCAGACCAAAGTACCAAGCCAATTCTTCACCGGAAAGGAGACAAGCTTCCGGGGACCGGTTTCTGGCATTTCAGCCGTCGTCGGCCCGGCTTGCTTGAATCCTGGTCGTGCAGTGAGCAAGGGACTCATGTCTGAGTATACCCTGCCACACCTATAGTGGGCAAAAACGATTCAAAAAAGGGGGTGGTGATGAACAGAGTGTCTGAATTAAGCAGACCACTCTTACCCAGTCAAGAGATCAGGGCTGAATCCATCACCGTTATTTAGTTCACTGCATCACCCCAGTTCAGAACCTGGCTATATGCAAATTAGTCTGACCCAGTACCTCATGGGAACAGGGCAGACCAAACTACCAAGCCAATTCTTCACCGGAAAGGAGACAAGCTTCCGGGGACCGGTTTCTGGCATTTCAGCCGTCGTCGGCCCGGCTTGCTTGAATCCTGGTGGTGCAGTGAGCAAGGGACTCATGTCTGAGTATACGCTGCCACACCTATAGTGGCCAAAACGATTCAAAAAAGGGGGTGGTGATGAACAGAGTGTCAGAATTAAGCAGACCACTCTTACCCAGTCAAGAGATCAGGGCTGAATCCATCACCGTTATTTAGCTCACTGCATCACCCCAGTTCAAAACCTGGCTATATGCAAATTAGTCTGACCCAGTGCCTCATGGGAACAGTGCAGACCAAACTACCAAGACAATTCTTCACCGGAAAGGAGACAAGCTTCCGGGGACCGGTTTCTGGCATTTCAGCCGTTGTCGGTGTGAGAAGTTGGCCTGATATGCAGTGCTCACTATTCTAGTGATCACTATGTATCAGTCCAAACAACCCTTATGGTGATTGGTTGTAAGTCAACCTTATAGACCAGCTATCCTAGTAGCGTGGATACGAGCAGTCTTCGGGCTAAACTCTAGAGGGCGTGTTAAGCCAGCTGTTATACCATCACATATACCCCTTGAACACCAAGTGAAAGGACACCACACAAGTGTTATGAAAATAAACAGTGTATTTATTTAGATCACAACAGCCCTGTACTCTTTATGAGGACAGGGTACTAAGCACACAACAAAACTCTTACGAAAATACTTTAAGTTGCACAATTTACACAAATGCCCGAGGGGCACGGAAAACCATATACTATGGAAGTGGAATGCGAAATTACTAGCAGGTAAGTACTGGACTAATGGGCTTTGGAATCGCTAGAATCGTTCAGTAAATCACGAGATTTTGTGACCTCCGAGCCTCTCAGACACTGCGATACCACGGATATTTACAGAATCAAGGATTGTAACCCTCGTCGCATACACTCATACTGAGTGTCATCGGTCACGGGCCCGGCTGGGTCGGAATTATCACCAGCTAGCGACCTTCTGACGTTTACACGGCCATCTAGCCCTGAGGAATCGCGAGTGCGATGAAACACGTGTCGGCTGGCTGTATACTTCATTAAAGACTCCAAGATTTACTCTTCTGCTGGAGTTCTGTTGAAAGACTTCTGTCATTTTGTGTTGAAGTTGTTATGACATTGTTACTTAACAATCTATATACTATAATTAGAGTGCATCGGCAATCCATTCATTCAGACAAGTGGTAGTTTTTCTACTTAACCGAGTGGTTAAAGGTTTGTCCACTCGCCGATTTGCACCTAGGATATAATTTTCTTTGAAACCTGTGTGCGTATGAACTGGCAGTGCACCCATCTTTAACTGATTTAAAAACCTTCAGAATCCCTGTAGGGAAATGGACCACCTAAGCAGTTTGGGGTTTTCACTCTTCATCTGATTTAGCCACAAGAGGGGCTTATGGTCGGTCTGAATCTTGAAATGAGTGCCAAACAAGTATGGCCTCAGTTTCTTCAGGGCCCAAACCACAGCAAAGGCCTCCCTCTCAATAGCTGACCAATTTCTCTCTGGGGGTCAGCCTTCTGCTTATAAAAGCAAAGGGCTGGTCATTACCATCAAAATTCAGTTGAGATAGAACAGCTCCTGTAGGAGAGTAGGGTCTGCAATCCTATGATCACCCAGATTTTTTGCTTTTGTTTCACTGGTTTACGACTTTCCCTGGCTGTGGGCCTGCCAATCAGACCCACAGCCTAGCTGTTCTCTCACTAAATTGACATGTGTACCTTAGGTGCATTATCCAATTGGGACTGGGCCACCTTATCAGACCCTGTAACTCAGGGCGTAGGTGTACCCAGGGCCTACCAGGGGCTGAAGCATGTATTATGCCACCCCTGGATGGCCATCTAAATCTGACACAACTGTCTGCAAGACAGCTGGGGCAAGGTGGTGTACTCACCCTTTGCTTTAGATATAGTATACCTATATCTAACTAAGCATGGGCGGAAAATCCGTTACGCTCGCGGATTTTGCGGATTTTCGGGAAATCCGCAATCCGCGAGATTTGCGAATTTCCCGCAAAATCCGCAAATTCGCACGCAGCGGATTTTTTTGGCGGCGCGTGGCGTTGGTAATACAATTTTTGCGGCGCGCGGCGTTTATCATCGTTTGCCGAGTTGTTTTTTTCGATAGTTTGCGAGTGCTGCGCCATTTTGGATCTTGCTGTGTGATCCCGCGGGAATTGGCGAGCGCGATTACGTCATCGCGGCTTGCCAGCGATAGTTTGTCAACGCGAGTACGGCGAGATCACGTCTCGCGGTACTTCGCAATTGCGAGATTTGAGATGCGGCGAGCGAAAATATAAATTTGCAATTCTGCACAAGAAATCCACCAGCAAGCAGCATAAACCTTCTAGAAATGATGATTTTTATCTGAATAACTCCTTAGTTTGACATTTGCCTGCACTTTTTTAGCGAGGAGTCCATTTTGGGGAGGGGGGCAGGGGGGTGGGAGGAAGGAAGTGCCCCACAGTCTTCAACTTCCTGTTCCTGTTCAGCAGGCTCCTCCCAGTGCTTTGTCCATCTCCTGGTCACTTTTCATTTGGGTCTGGAGCTGGAAGGATTACTTTTTGTGGATGCTGCTGGATATTTGGATTTGAGGCCTTTTTGACTTTCTTTGGATCACTGTTGGATTAGAAATTTTACAAGTAAGTTTGTTTGGGGCATTACAGTTGCTGCAATTAAAATTTTGGAATTTTCGATTTTTGGGCTGTTTTGGGGCCTTTTGCCCAGGGGTACTCAGTGGTGGGTGGGCTGAGTCTTTCTGTGGGTTGTCTTGAACTTAAACATCATGGAGGCCATGGATGAATTGGGATTGTACTGATTTTTCAGTGATTTTCGTTTTTTGGGGCTGTACTTGTGGCCTTTTCACCAGGGGTATTTGAGTCTAGCATGGGCCTAGTCTTTCTGTAGGTTGTCTTGAATTTAAACATCATGGAGGGCACGGATGGAATGGGATTGTGCTGATTTTTCAGTGATTTTCGTTTTTTGGGCCTGTACTTGTGGCCTTTTCACCAGGGGTATTTGAGTCTAGCATGGGCCTAGTCTTTCTGTGGGCTGTCTTGAACTTAAACATCATGGAGGGCATGGATGGAATGGGATTGTGTTGATTTTTCTGTGTTTTTCGATTTTTGACCTGTTGTTGGGGCCTTTTGACCAGGGGTAGTGAGTGGTGCATGGGCCTAGTCTTTCTGTGGGGTGTCTTGAATTTAAACATCATGGAGGGCATGGATGGCATGGGGATTGTGCTGATTATTCTGTGTTTTTCGATTTTTTGGATTGCTCATGGGGACAGGCCATGTGGGTGGGGGCCATTTTGAGTGCTGGTACAGGCAGGCCCTGGCCATGTGCTAGGAGGCAAGTGGCCATTTTGAATGCAGGCTTTGTTGTTAGGCCTCCAACCATTTTGCCTACTTTTCAACCTTTATTTATGCCCAGGGGTAGTGAGTCTTGCATGGGCCTAGTCTTTCTGTGGGTTGTCTTGAATTTAAACATCATGGAGGCCATGGATGGAATGGGATTGTGCTGATTTTGCAGTGTTTTTCGATTTTTGGGGGTGTTCATGGGGAGGGACAGGCCATGTGGCTGGTGGCCATTTTGAGTGCAGCTACAGGCACTGGCCATGTGCTGGCAGGCAAGTGGCCATTTTGAATGCAGGCTTTGTTGTTAGGCCTCCAACCATTTTGCCTACTTTTCAACCTTTATTTATGCCCAGGGGTAGTGAGTCTTGCATGGGCCTAGTCTTTCTGTGGGTTGTCTTGAATTTAAACATCATGGAGGCCATGGATGGAATGGGATTGTGCGGATTTTTCAGTGATTTTCGTTTTTTGGGCCTGTACTTGTGGCCTTTTCACCAGGGGTATTTGAGTCTAGCATGGGCCTAGTCTTTCTGTGGGCTGTCTTGAACTTAAACATCATGGAGGGCATGGATGGAATGGGATTGTGCTGATTTTTCTGTGTTTTTCGATTTTTGACCTGTTGTTGGGGCCTTTTGACCAGGGGTAGTGAGTGGTGCATGGGCCTAGTCTTTCTGTGGGGTGTCTTGAATTTAAACATCATGGAGGGCATGGATGGCATGGGGATTGTGCTGATTTTTCTGTGTTTTTCGATTTTTTGGATTGTTCATGGGGACAGGCCATGTGGGTGGGGGCCATTTTGAGTGCTGGTACAGGCAGGCCCTGGCCATGTGCTAGGAGGCAAGTGGCCATTTTGAATGCAGGCTTTGTTGTTAGGCCTCCAACCATTTTGCCTACTTTTCAACCTTTATTTATGCCCAGGGGTAGTGAGTCTTGCATGGGCCTAGTCTTTCTGTGGGTTGTGTTGAATTTAAACATCATGGAGGCCATGGATGGAATGGGATTGTGCTGATTTTGCAGTGTTTTTCGATTTTTGGGGGTGTTCATGGGGAGGGACAGGCCATGTGGCTGGTGGCCATTTTGAGTGCAGCTACAGGCACTGGCCATGTGCTGGCAGGCAAGTGGCCATTTTGAATGCAGGCTTTGTTGTTAGGCCTCCAACCATTTTGCCTACTTTTCAACCTTTATTTATGCCCAGGGGTAGTGAGTCTTGCATGGGCCTAGTCTTTCTGTGGGTTGTCTTGAATTTAAACATCATGGAGGCCATGGATGGAATGGGATTGTGCTGATTTTGCAGTGATTTTCGTTTTTTGGGCCTGTACTTGTGGCCTTTTCACCAGGGGTATTTGAGTCTAGCATGGGCCTAGTCTTTCTGTGGGCTGTCTTGAACTTAAACATCATGGAGGGCATGGATGGAATGGGATTGTGCTGATTTTTCTGTGTTTTTCGATTTTTGACCTGTTGTTGGGGCCTTTTGACCAGGGGTAGTGAGTGGTGCATGGGCCTAGTCTTTCTGTGGGGTGTCTTGAATTTAAACATCATGGAGGGCATGGATGGCATGGGGATTGTGCTGATTTTTCTGTGTTTTTCGATTTTTTGGATTGTTCATGGGGACAGGCCATGTGGGTGGGGGCCATTTTGAGTGCTGGTACAGGCAGGCCCTGGCCATGTGCTAGGAGGCAAGTGGCCATTTTGAATGCAGGCTTTGTTGTTAGGCCTCCAACCATTTTGCCTACTTTTCAACCTTTATTTATGCCCAGGGGTAGTGAGTCTTGCATGGGCCTAGTCTTTCTGTGGGTTGTGTTGAATTTAAACATCATGGAGGCCATGGATGGAATGGGATTGTGCTGATTTTGCAGTGTTTTTCGATTTTTGGGGGTTTTCATGGGGAGGGACAGGCCATGTGGCTGGTGGCCATTTTGAGTGCAGCTACAGGCACTGGCCATGTGCTGGCAGGCAAGTGGCCATTTTGAATGCAGGCTTTGTTGTTAGGCCTCCAACCATTTTGCCTACTTTTCAACCTTTATTTATGCCCAGGGGTAGTGAGTCTTGCATGGGCCTAGTCTTTCTGTGGGTTGTCTTGAATTTAAACATCATGGAGGCCATGGATGGAATGGGATTGTGCTGATTTTGCAGTGTTTTTCGATTTTTGACCTGTTGTTGGGGCCTTTTGACCAGGGGTAGTGAGTGGTGCATGGGCCTAGTCTTTCTGTGGGGTGTCTTGAATTTAAACATCATGGAGGGCATGGATGGCATGGGGATTGTGCTGATTTTTCTGTGTTTTTCGATTTTTTGGATTGTTCATGGGGACAGGCCATGTGGGTGGGGGCCATTTTGAGTGCTGGTACAGGCAGGCCCTGGCCATGTGCTAGGAGGCAAGTGGCCATTTTGAATGCAGGCTTTGTTGTTAGGCCTCCAACCATTTTGCCTACTTTTCAACCTTTATTTATGCCCAGGGGTAGTGAGTCTTGCATGGGCCTAGTCTTTCTGTGGGTTGTGTTGAATTTAAACATCATGGAGGCCATGGATGGAATGGGATTGTGCTGATTTTGCAGTGTTTTTCGATTTTTGGGGGTGTTCATGGGGAGGGACAGGCCATGTGGCTGGTGGCCATTTTGAGTGCAGCTACAGGCACTGGCCATGTGCTGGCAGGCAAGTGGCCATTTTGAATGCAGGCTTTGTTGTTAGGCCTCCAACCATTTTGCCTACTTTTCAACCTTTATTTATGCCCAGGGGTAGTGAGTCTTGCATGGGCCTAGTCTTTCTGTGGGTTGTCTTGAATTTAAACATCATGGAGGCCATGGATGGAATGGGATTGTGCTGATTTTGTAGTGTTTTTCGATTTTTGACCTGTTGTTGGGGCCTTTTGACCAGGGGTAGTGAGTGGTGCATGGGCCTAGTCTTTCTGTGGGGTGTCTTGAATTTAAACATCATGGAGGGCATGGATGGCATGGGGATTGTGCTGATTTTTCTGTGTTTTTCGATTTTTTGGATTGTTCATGGGGACAGGCCATGTGGGTGGGGGCCATTTTGAGTGCTGGTACAGGCAGGCCCTGGCCATGTGCTAGGAGGCAAGTGGCCATTTTGAATGCAGGCTTTGTTGTTAGGCCTCCAACCATTTTGCCTACTTTTCAACCTTTATTTATGCCCAGGGGTAGTGAGTCTTGCATGGGCCTAGTCTTTCTGTGGGTTGTCTTGAATTTAAACATTATGGAGGGCATGGATGGATTGGGATTGTGCTGATTTTGCAGTGTTTTTCGATTTTTTTGTGCTCTATAACTGAACTGATGTTCCTCTGTCTTCCATTTTTTTTAGGTGCACAAGACTCAAGAGAACCACCAGTGCCAGGAAGAAGTCCTGCAGCGGTGTGTGTGTGCAGCATAACGTCACGCGACGTCACGTCTGGCCTCAGACAACTCTACAATTCGTGCAACTGCGGCCTGCTGTCTGACCTGCTCTGAAGAAGATGGCCCCAAAGAAAGGTCTCCGTAGCTCCTCTAGCAAGAAAGTTGCTAGTAAGGAGCAGAAGAAGCAAGTTACCAAGGAGGCTGGTGTGCCACCCGCCACGTTTTTTGGGAGAAAAAAAAAAAGTACGCCTGCAGCAGCAGGATCTGCTGGGGACCAAGCTGGGAGCAGCACCCCTGCTCCATTGGGTTCAGTGCCTCCACCACCACGCCAACTTAAGTCAAAGCCCTTGAGTGCTTCAGAGGCAGTCAGTGTACTTCTCCAATCACCATCGACCAGTGATGTTGGCTCATCGCAAGAAAGTAGCAGCAATGTCCCTGAATCAACACAGGTTGTTGTAACTCATCTGACAAGTGTTGAACAACCACAGCCGCAACAACAACACCATGTGCAAGTACACGCCCAAGTACATGTGGAAGGAGAGGCAGCAAAAGGAGATGCGCAAGCAAAGGTGCATGGAGGTTCACAAGTGCCCACAATAGTTGTTCCTCCCGAAGTAGGGGCACATCAGGAAATCGACAATGAAGCCGAGGTATCATTGGAAGCCACTCCTCCTGATGATCATTCATTGTCTTCCACATCCCTAGCAAGGAAAAGATCAAGGGGGGTGTCTACATCTTCTTCAAGCCCACCTCGTTCTGATGCAAGTGATCTGTCTTGGGAACCACAACTGCGGTCTGACAGTGAGGCACACCATGATCTGACACCGGTACCTAAGCGTAAAAGGAAGGTCGTCCAAAAACTCAAACCTATGGAGTGTGATGAGGCTCAACAAGAAGTGACAGATACTGCTGGTGATGAAGCCTCTCACGATGACGACGAGCCAGTCATCACAAAGGTCACTGCAGCCCCACCGGGCATGCAGCAAAGAGACATTTTGACCCTATCCCCAGAAGCTGCTGAGCGTGATGATGATGTCGGCGAGGAGGCAATGGAAATGGAATCATTAGATTTGGAGTTAAGTAGTACACCAAAACCTACCGCTTCCATATTTCTTCCTCGCAAGAAGGTACCCACCTCGTCCTCGACCTCAATTCGTGGTGGTGAAAGTGCAAAACGTACTGAAGTTCGGCAATCCACATCCTCCACTTCATCTGGCATTAGCAGCAGGACCACCACCACCAGAATCGCCGCCTCCTCCGGCCCCAAAAGACATTTCAAGTCTCCAGTTTGGGACTCCTTTAGTGTTTGCCCAAAAAAGGAAAACGTAGCCATTTGTAGCATTTGTAAGCTTCGAGTTAGTCGTGGAAAGTTGGGTACCAACTATGGTACCGGAGGCCAGAGAGGTCATCTTAGGAGAACGCACGATGTCCAATGGTTTGCGCACCTACACGCGATCAAGGAAGCCCGAATTGCACGCAATGAAAACGTTGATTTTTCATCTGATGATGACGAGGAGGAAGAAGACGATTCAAACACTTCACTTACACCCAGTTCCCCTGTCAGCAGCACACCCCATGGGAGCCACACTAAGAGTGTGGGAGAGAGTGAGACATCAATGCGGAAAAGTTCATCAGCGAGCGTAACTGGGTCGAAGATATCATCATCATCCCGTAAATCCTTGGTCCAGGGCAACATTAAAAAGATGTTGTTTACAGAAGCGCAATATGAACGCAACCACCCAATGACGCGTCTGTATAACACTAAGCTGGCTAAAATGCTAGCTCTGGACCTTCTCCCTTTTTCTTTTGTAGAAGGGGTTGGTTTTCTAGAATTAGTGGCAGCGCTCTGCCCTAAATGGAAGGTTCCTAGCCGGTTCTATTTTGCCCGAGTTGCGGTTCCAGCACTACATGAAGATGTTCTGAAGGTGATTGGGGCAGCTTTGCAGAAGAGTGCTGTTCACAATATACATCTGACAACAGACATGTGGACCAGTGGCGCAGGCGCTGATTACATGTGCATCACTGCACACTGGGTCTCTTTTTCAGGGGCTAAAGCAAAGCTAAACACAGGTGTTGACACGAACATTCTTTTTAAAGCTGCTCGGAAACATGCAACACTAGCCATGTTTGGTTTGGAGAAACGTCACACAGCACAAAACATTTTGGATGTCTTTAACACAAAGGTCCTTAACTGGCTGTCCCCACTAAAACGCAAGGTTGGTTATGTTTCCACGGACAATGGCGCCAATATAGTTAAGGCCATGAGGGACGGTTACTATTTCAGAGTGCCGTGTTTGGCGCACTGTATAAACCTGGTTGTCCAAAAATTCTTGGGTAATAAAGGCAGTGCAGCGTACAGTGTATTGGAGACCTGCCGAAAAATGTGCAAGCATTTCAGCCATTCTTTTAAGGCCCGGAAGCAGCTGAGGAGCCTGCTATATCAACGTCAAATGCCAGTGAAAGCACTCATCCAGGAGGTGGTAACACGTTGGAACTCAACCTTCTACATGCTTGAGCGTCTGTATGAGCAGTATACGGAACTCGATCAATATTTCCTTAAAGAGGGTACAGAGGAGCTGAGGATGGGTGGGCCGCAATGGAACATAGTTGAAAGCCTGACACGCATGCTTCGTCCTTTTGAGTTCTTCACGCGTGCAGTCAGCAAGGAGGACTCTAATTTGGGAAAAGCTATCCCATTGTTGTACATGCTGGAGGACCAACTGAAGGAGGTGTGTTCTGTGTTTGGAAAAGATGACAAAAACCAAGACTCTTTGCTTCTGGCTGAGCAATTATTAGAGCTCCTACAAGGTGATGAACGTCTTAAAAAGATCCACTCAGAACAGCATTACATTTGTGCTACTATTCTGGATCCACGCTACAAAAAGGCGCTGGCAGGCCAAGCATTCTTTCCTTTTGATGATGAACATGTTCCAAAGTACAAACGTTGGCTAGCCTTGTCAGCCAAGAGGTTTGAAACAGAACGGCTGGAAATTGAAGGAAATGGCAGTACATCAGCAGGCCATCCCCAGTCAAAACAATCCACTTCTGCACCTGTGGCTGTGGCACAAGTGACCTCTCAGCCGTTAAAGACACCGGCAACCGGATCATCTGCACGAAACACAACAGAAACATTGGAGGCTGAAGAGGATTGGCTAGCTCTGCGTGGGTTTGGTTCTCAAAAGGTCAGAGGCACAGCAAGAGCTAAGCAAAGTGGAGGAACCTTGGATGAGGACCTTGAGTCGATGGTGAAGGACTATCTGAATGACTCAGAGGTCTATGTTAATTCTGACCCATTGGCGTATTGGCATGGGAAAAAAGAATTGTGGCCACAGCTCACCAACCTGGCTTTAAACTACTTGTCTTGCCCACTCGCAAGCGTGTCTTCTGAACGGGTTTTCAGTGCGGCTGGTGGGATTGTAACTCCCAAACGGAGCCGCCTCTCGCCCAAAAATGTGGAGAGGTTAACAATGATCAAGATGAATCAGCACCTCATACCACCAGATTTCAGAGTACGAGAGAGCGTGCCGGATGAAGAGGAGGTGGCCAGCAACATAGATGAGGGAATTTCTACTCTGTCAGGTGACACTGAGCTCACCCTGCCTGAATTCGCAGAGTATGATGACGAAGCCTTATTCTTATTCCTGGACCGTGATACCGAGCCCTGAAAATGAGACAACGAATCAATAACTTTCTTTTTCGTCCCTATTCACTTTTATTCCTGTGTGTCTGTCTTTCTTTGTTGTGCACAGTTAATATATTTCAAACTTTAATCAGATAATCACAAAATCAAGCCCATCAGCAGAACTGTCTTCGCTGGTTTGCTAATTGATTTGAAGTTGCCGCAGTCTGCATTCCTCAGGTTCACAAGTTCAGAAGAACATGCTCCTCTATCCTCCTCCTCCAGACTCCTATTTCCATCAAACCAGAGGGCTGGTTTACGCCCAATGAAGAAAGACTCAGCACTTGTGGGGGTGTTGTTGTACCTCTTTGCAGGTGAGTTGACGGCTCTGGGACCATTGCTGGGAAGCTCTAATACCGGATAAAAGTGTTTTGGACCAAGTCCCAGGCAGAAAATTTTTTGTGTTTTTGATGACTTGCTTGCCTTTGAGGTGCTCTTAGGGGGGGGTTCCGTCTGTTTGTGGGTGAGTTTCGTGGTCTGGGAGCACTGCTGGGACACTCTAATCTTGATTGCATTTGCTTTTCAGGAAATCCGTCGTGGCAACCCCGACTTATGGCCTAGCTACGCAGTGCGTTTGGACCGAAGGCCGAGAAATATTGCAAGTATGAGATTTTGCTTTTGGCCTGTTTGGGGGTGTTATGCTTCTTGGCGGGTGGGTTGGCGGGTCTTGGGGCATTCCTGGGAAGGTCTAATACCGGGTAGAAGTAGTTGGGACAAAATCCAGGCCGATTTTTTTTGGGGCTATGTCTGACATTTTGCTCTATGTAGCGTTTTCGGGGGCCTGTTTGGGGGGCTTCCTGGTGTTTGTGGGTGAGTTTCGTGGTCTGGGAGCACTGCTGGGACACTCTAATCTTGATTGCATTTGCTTTTCAGGAAATCCGTCGTGGCAACCCCGACTTATGGCCTAGCTACGCAGTGCGTTTGGACCGAAGGCCGAGAAATATTGCAAGTATGAGATTTTGCTTTTGGCCTGTTTGGGGGTGTTATGCTTCTTGGCGGGTGGGTTGGCGGCTCTTGGGGCATTCCTGGGAAGGTCTAATACCGGGTAGAAGTGGTTGGGACAAAATCCAGGCCGATTTTTTTTGGGGCTATTTCTGACATTTTGCTCTATGTAGCGTTTTTGGGGGCCTGTTTGGGGGGCTTCCTGGTGTTTGTGGGTGAGTTTCGTGGTCTGGGAGCACTGCTGGGACACTCTAATCTTGATTGCATTTGCTTTTCAGGAAATCCGTCGTGGCAACCCCGACTTATGGCCTAGCTACGCAGTGCGTTTGGACCGAAGGCCGAGAAATATTGCAAGTATGAGATTTTGCTTTTGGCCTGTTTGGGGGTGTTATGCTTCTTGGCGGGTGGGTTGGCGGTCTTGGGGCATTCCTGGGAAGGTCTAATACCGGGTAGAAGTGGTTGGGACAAAATCCAGGCCGATTTTTTTTTGGGCTATTTCTGACATTTTGCTCTATGTAGCGTTTTCGGGGGCCTGTTTGGGGGGCTTCCTGGTGTTTGTGGGTGAGTTTCGTGGTCTGGGAGCACTGCTGGCTATATATACTTTACTTTGCAAGAGGTTTGAAGCAAATCCATGGTGGCAGAGGGGAGTTAGGGCCTAGCTGCAGAGCGCGCGCGGAGTGATTTGGGAAATTTGTGAAAAATTGACTAAGTCCCCATTTTTGTACTTTTGCTCTTTGGCTGTTTGGGGGTCTTCTACTCGTTTTCTCCTGGGTTGACGGCTCTGGGGCCATTGCTGGGAAGCTCTAATACCGGATAAAAGTGTTTTGGACCAAATCCCAGGCGGAATTTTTTTTGTGTTTTTGATGACTTGCTTGCCTTTGAGGTGCTCTTAGGGGGGGTTCCGTCTGTTTGTGGGTGAGTTTCGTGGTCTGGGAGCACTGCTGGGACACTCTAATCTTGATTGCATTTGCTTTTCAGGAAATCCGTCGTGGCAACCCCGACTTATGGCCTAGCTACGCAGTGCGTTTGGACCGAAGGCCCAGAAATATTGCAAGTATGAGATTATGCTTTTGGCCTGTTTGGGGGTGTTATGCTTCTTGGCGGGTGGGTTGGCGTGTCTTGGGGCATTCCTGGGAAGGTCTAATACCGGGTAGAAGTGGTTGGGACAAAATCCTCGCGGAAAAGCCTTTTGGCACTTTTTGTAACTTAGGGTTCGTTAGGGTTAGCCCTAGCAGCAGGATTGCATGTGTTTCGGGGTGCTAGATTTTTCCAACTGAGTTCTGGGGTCTTAGAGCACTCGTGAGAATGTGTAATTTTGGTTGCAAGTCATTTGAAGAAAATCCATGGTGGGAAAGGGGGGATTTGGCATAGTTAAAGAAAGCCTTTGCCACTATTCTTAACTTAGGGTTCGTTAGGGTTAGCAGTATTTCTATTGCATGTGTTTGAGTGGGGGGGATTTCGAGTCTTGGAGCGATGCTGGCTATGGCTACTTTTGCTTGGTTGCTTGCAAATGGTTTGAATGCAATCCACGGTGGGTAAGGGGTAATTAGGAAGGGGGTACTTCGGCCTACTTTTACTTTCAAAGTAAGTTTTGTCACCAGTTTTCTGCTAGGCCTCGTTTTTTGAGATTTGATTGGGGGTCTTCTACATTTTTGCGACTGGCTTTAGTAAGGGTCTGGGTGGGAGCACTGCTAGGAAGATCTAATTTTGTTCTAAAACACAGTTTACAGTACACCTAGCTTGAGGGGCAAGATCCGCTACATTAATTTGCCCATACTTATTTATCCTTCAAAAGGTGACTCAGAGTACGCACTTTCAAAAATATTGTACTGTCTACTAGGGAAATCAAATTGTGACTTTTTGCACTCCACAGCCTACATACCTTATATTTATTTATCAGTGGTGTTGTAATATTATATCACTTCCTGTTTTTCGTTGAATAATTACAGGCCGGGTTTCAGTCTCTGCAATGGGGAAAAAAGGATGGAGTCAGGCTTCACAGTAGCGAGCCACAATTCAGCATCAGGCAGGCAGTGGACAGGGTGTCTTCTGGTGACCAACATCGATGGACGAAGCGTCGGCTGCAATGGAGGAGTGCCGCTAATAGGAGGATTTTTTTTCTGCAGGCAACTTACTTACCACTTCCAACAGGACCACTACAACCACATAGATACAGTATCCCTTGCCTTTTTCTCTGACTGCATTTCTTGGATCTCTCTCTGCTTCTAAATTGATCCCTTAACACATCACTTAGTCCACTCCACTATCACATCTGCACCACACATAGTCATTTGTAAGTGCTCCTACGTAATTCGCAAGTCGCAGCACGCCCCAGGCCGTAGAGGACTGGGATGGCCCCAATGATGAAGCATGTCACCAAGGGGCAACCCTGGTGAGTGAGGGGACACCTAGAAAACAAGCAATTTCTCCTTTTCTATCTACTATACCTTCCAGACCAACCCCACTGAGTGTTGTTGTGAATGGATTTATAGTGACCAGCAAGGCTCTCGGGTATCTGGCTAAGTACAGAGACCTTATGTTGAATATCGTTATCAATAATTCCACACAGGCCCTGTACTGTCGCATTCTTTCTTCCACAGTTGTCGAATGTACTACTTACTTTTCACTGACATGCATGCAGTAGTGCATGCACTTTCAAAGATTGATGGATAGGTTTGTACCCAAAGAATTGTTTATGTTCCATTGTTTGTCTATGCTGTGCTTTTTTTTACAGGGTGTCTTCTGGTGACCAACATCGATGGACGAAGCGTCGGCTGCAATGGAGGAGTGCCGCTAAAAGGAGGATGTTTTTTCTGCAGGCAACTTACTTACCACTTCCAAAAGGACCACTACAACCACATAGATACAGTATCCCTTGCCTTTTTCTCTGACTGTGACTGCATTTCTTGGATCTCTCTCTGCTTCTAAATTGATCCCTTAACACATCACTTAGTCCACTCCACTATCACATCTGCACCACACATAGTCATTTGTAAGTGCTCCTACGTAATTCGCAAGTCGCAGCATGCCCCAGGCCGTAGAGGACTGGGATGGCCCCAATGATGAAGCATGTCACCAAGGGGCAACCCTGGTGAGTGAGGGGACACCTAGAAAACAAGCAATTTCTCCTTTTCTATCTACTATACCTTCCAGACCAACCCCACTGAGTGTTGTTGTGAATGGATTTATAGTGACCAGCAAGGCTCTCGGGTATCTGGCTAAGTACAGAGACCTTATGTTGAATATCGTTATCAATAATTCGACACAGGCCCTGTACTGTCGCATTCTTTCTTCCACAGTTGTCGAATGTACTACTTACTTTTCACTGACATGCATGCAGTAGTGCATGCACTTTCAAAGATTGATGGATAGGTTTGTACCCAAAGAATTGTTTATGTTCCATTGTTTGTCTATGCTGTGCTTTTTTTTACAGGGTGTCTTCTGGTGACCAACATCGATGGACGAAGCGTCGGCTGCAATGGAGGAGTGCCGCTAAAAGGAGGATGTTTTTTCTGCAGGCAACTTACTTACCACTTCCAACAGGACCACTACAACCACATAGATACAGTATCCCTTGCCTTTTTCTCTGACTGTGACTGCATTTCTTGGATCTCTCTCTGCTTCTAAATTGATCCCTTAACACATCACTTAGTCCACTCCACTATCACATCTGCACCACACATAGTCATTTGTAAGTGCTCCTACGTAATTCGCAAGTCGCAGCACGCCCCAGGCCGTAGAGGACTGGGATGGCCCCAATGATGAAGCATGTCACCAAGGGGCAACCCTGGTGAGTGAGGGGACACCTAGAAAACAAGCAATTTCTCCTTTTCTATCTACTATACCTTCCAGACCAACCCCACTGAGTGTTGTTGTGAATGGATTTATAGTGACCAGCAAGGCTCTCGGGTATCTGGCTAAGTACAGAGACCTTATGTTGAATATCGTTATCAATAATTCGACACAGGCCCTGTACTGTCGCATTCTTTCTTCCACAGTTGTCGAATGTACTACTTACTTTTCACTGACATGCATGCAGTAGTGCATGCACTTTCAAAGATTGATGGATAGGTTTGTACCCAAAGAATTGTTTATGTTCCATTGTTTGTCTATGCTGTGCTTTTTTTTACAGGGTGTCTTCTGGTGACCAACATCGATGGACGAAGCGTCGGCTGCAATGGAGGAGTGCCGCTAAAAGGAGGATGTTTTTTCTGCAGGCAACTTACTTACCACTTCCAACAGGACCACTACAACCACATAGATACAGTATCCCTTGCCTTTTTCTCTGACTGTGACTGCATTTCTTGGATCTCTCTCTGCTTCTAAATTGATCCCTTAACACATCACTTAGTCCACTCCACTATCACATCTGCACCACACATAGTCATTTGTAAGTGCTCCTACGTAATTCGCAAGTCGCAGCACGCCCCAGGCCGTAGAGGACTGGGATGGCCCCAATGATGAAGCATGTCACCAAGGGGCAACCCTGGTGAGTGAGGGGACACCTAGAAAACAAGCAATTTCTCCTTTTCTATCTACTATACCTTCCAGACCAACCCCACTGAGTGTTGTTGTGAATGGATTTATAGTGACCAGCAAGGCTCTCAGGTATCTGGCTACAGAGACCTTATGTTGAATATAGTTATCAATATTTCCACCCACGCCCTGTACTGTCGCATTCTTTCTTCCACAGTTGTCGAAAGTACTACTTACTTTTAACTGACATGCATGCAGTAGTGTATGCACTTTCAAAGATTGATGGATAGGTTTGTACCCAAAGATTTGTTTATGTTCACAATTGTTTGTCCATGCTGTGCTACTTTTTCTTGTCTCCCAAAACCTTTCCCAAAAACCCCCGTACCCATCCATTTTTCAAACCCTAACCCTCTTCCCCCGGGCTGTGTGGTTTTGATTGATGTGTGACTAAATTACAGCAATAAATCCACACACTTGCTGGGGAGGATAAGGTGATAGCAACAGGCTGGTGAAGAAATCCGAGGATATATTCTTACTCTGCTTGACAAAGAACCATTGCTAATGTGAAAGAACTTCAACCGAATTAGTAGTTATACATTACCATTTGTTAGGCTACAATGTGGCACTGTTCTACTGTACTTCTGTCACCTGCTATATTCTCAGTTGTACCGTTGAATTGCTCAGGAGGACAAACCAGATTATTTTCTTTTTTTTCATAGGCATGCAACTGCCACTGTGTCACACCACTAGTACCACCGCTATGAGGAAATTTTATCCGACCAAGATTGCCAACCTTATTCGCTGTTTCCCGTGGAGCCAGCCCTGGGTCTAGCCCTACTTTCAAACACAAATTACAGGTAAGATAAGCGTTTGGTGGTTTGGGGGTATAATGGAGTATTAGTACGAGAGACGAGAGACTGAAGGTAGTACTACTAAAGTCCTAGGACTCTTGGATTCACTTCACTTAGTCTGTGAGAGGCACTTAGTGTTGAAAACATTTGGGCATTTACACTTAAAGGAAGAAAATGGAACTAAACTTTCAGGAAAACAAAGTCACTGTTAAACCCCCACCCGCCAGGCAAGCAGTAAGAAACGGGTATGCTCAGATAAAGTTTGAAAAAGTATATTTATATCCCTAACAAAATAATCTCCCACAAGACCCTCCCTAACCCCAACGATTGTCCTTCAAAAGTCCCCAAAAACCCAACTCCCAATTCCCACCCCCCAAAAGTCTCTAAAAAAGGGGCAAGGGACACTATGGGTGGATGCTGGCAACTTTTTGGGCCAGGGCATCATGCTCCTGGCGGAGCAAGGCGTGCTCTACGCGGAGCCCCTCCAACTGGTTGGAAAAGTGGTGGAGCTCCTGCTGGAGGCGGGACACCATCAGGGTACTGCGGCGCAGGCGTGCCTTCAATGCCTTGTAGGTGCAACGGCTGTGAGAGGAAGCTGTAGCTGTTGTCCTTGCTACTCGGCGGTGGCGTTTGGCTTTGGCAGCCCGGCTCAGTCTGGGTGGACCACTGTGCTGGGTGGCACTGGCAGCCCGTGGGGGAACGGAGGCCGATGCAGACGACGTAGTTGTTGTGGTCGACTGCACACTTTCTTCGTCCTCCAGGGCCACCAGCCGCCGATATTCGGCCACAGTGGCATCGATCCGCCGTTGCCGGGCCGCTCTAGCCAGCTCCTTCCTCCTTGTTCGTTTGGAAGGAGAACCTATATGAAGAAAGAAAGACAAGTCTGTAACCAATGCTCTTTAAGATTAACTCAATCATTCAGCAGAAATTTGTGTTGCACTACAACTAGCAACTTGCAAACGCATTACATAACTATTGAGGCCAGTATCTATCTAACCTCACACTTCTTCATCCTTGCTCTAACATTAGTGGGAGTTTAAGGAACAAATTCTACGAGCACTATGGACTTCCATTGGAGTCGACTATGAAAGTACACCAGTCTTATTCTTCTTCTTGTCTCTTGTTTTGGAAAATTGGTACGTTATCTTCTGCAAGCCGGCATAATGGCAGCGCAGTAAACTTGCACCCGAGAAAAAGAGACGCACGCCATGAGGAGTGACCTAGACTTGCGTTGCGTTACTGTACCCGTCCAGTACATGCAGGTGGTGAAGCTCTTACTTTTCTATTACGGGTGGCACTGAGAATACTCTGTTACAACTCAAGGGCTACTGCTTAATTAATTTAACTTTCACCCTACAGTGGAAATGAGTACTAGAAATGGAAAATTGAAGAAGATAAATAATCTGATTATCTATCACTTCACATGGGATGTTTTTGCTTATATATGGGATGACTTTAGGTGCTTTGCTTTTTATTGAGTGACCAGTGATACATCCACACATGAATGACTGAGTACTACTAAACTTATTAAGAGAGGTAGGGAGTGGCCACCGTAATAACCGGATCTATGCAGTGCTTGCAATACAAACTACTGCTACTATTGATGGTAGTATTTGGACAAAATTAAAAGTTCTTTTCCTTGCCTTTCCTACACTGGAACGGACGTGCGGGTGCAGTGTTACATGCTCTTCAAAGTTACACTTAGTTCATCCACTGACCGTCTACTCTCTCTAGATCATGGGTACTCACAAACTTTCTCTCAGGGGCTACATTTACAGTGTTATTTGGGGCCGAGGGCCGCACTGGTGGGGGCGGAGTCAGAGGGGGCGGGGCTAAAGCAAAACGATAACTTGTGACCATGAGGTTGCACACAGGTCCCTGCAGCAGATGCCCTCATCCACTGAGCCACCAGACCCAGCATTTACATACATCTCTCTCCCTCCTGCTCTCCCTCCTGCCCTCCCTCTCCATCTCTCTCTCCCTCCTGCCCTCCCTCTCCCTCCCCCTCTGTCATGTCACTGTGTGTGTGTCTATCTGTGTCAGCCTTCAGCCCGGGTTGAGACCGCTTCCTCAACGCGCACACACAGACAACAACACCAAAGTACTTAACAGGTCTTTAAAAGACCATTAACATATTATTGAGGCTTTGTTTGTTGTAGCGCCCCTGCTTCTCCACCCTGACAATCACTGCTTGCCCGGCCCCACAGAGCAGAGGCTTTGTTCTATTTCACCTCTTTGTGGCCTTGCATCTCCACTCTGCTCTGTGGGGGCCGGGGGAGCAGTGATTGTCAGAGTGGAGATGCAGGGGCGCTAACAGGTGAAATACAAAAAAGCCTCTGCTCTGTGGGGGCCGGGGGAGCAGTGATTGTCTGCAAGGTCTGCGCACCGCCAAGGAAGGCTTGCCGGGCCACCACCGGCCCGCGGGCCATACTATGAGTACCCCTGCTCTAGATACACATATGCTATCTAAGAGTCAGATAGTAGCATGATCCAGGTATATGGACACATACAGTTTCTGTGTCACCCACCCAGGCTGTTGTCCTTCCACCCATCATTGCTTCATCATTCACCCAGCCATGCATCTCATATTCTTGCCTTCCCAGCTAGTCTTCAATCTCAATAAGTAAGGAATATATAAGAGCTTACCTCTGGCCGCCACCACCACCGTCTCAACTCTCACAGCCGCCGCCTCCTCCCCTGAAGAATCGCCCTCCGCCTCCGTGTCGAGCACCACCACCTCCACACTGGCCCCGCCACCAGATGTTCCACCTACAAAGTACATTTAAGAATGTTAGAATAAAGCACTCACTAGTCTTTGGTCTGGGAATGAAGACATGTGAAAACAATGTAATTTGTGACTGTCTACGTTAAAGTTAAAAAAAATTTCCCATTTTCCAGGGAAGGTTGTCTTGCTGCACTTTTTGGCACAACTGATGAAGGCTGTTTTTTTAACACGCACCATTTTTCTCCACACAGACAGAAGATGGACTTCTAACAACAAGAGCAAGTTGAAACGAGGTGAGAGCTCGGCTCGACCACAAGAAATGTCTTCAATTAATCGTCAGCACTAACCACTTTTCCATTATCAGTTAAACGTTTAGTTTTATTATGACTTCATTTTAATAAATGTGTTTACTTTTAATAAAGCTTTTAAACTTAAATACAATCTGTGTTTTTTGGTCCAGACTAGAGTGACTGAGCGAAAGGTTTTGCAATTTTTGCAAGCATGAGTCCAGATAGAACACTTCAAAAGACATTATGGACAATCCCAGAGGACTGCACTAAGTTGATAAAGCTATTGCTGACTAGAATCATGGGAGTTTCGCCAACCGTGCAATCTTAGTTAGCTACACAGACAGACTAATAAGAATAATCTAGTAATACCACAGGGAGTCATAGTAGAGGCAGGATAAGAATTTAGATACAGTCTACAAGAAGAGCAAAGACAATTTTGAAAAAAGTCAAATGAGGAACGCTAGGAAAAATAGGTACTAGTTTAAAATGAAAACTTACTGGGGCCAGCAGAGGAGCCCTCGCCTGCCCGATCCTGGCCCTGTTGAACAGCATCCGCCGCCTGCTGCTCCTGTGTCCTCCTCTCGCCCCTGGGGGGAGCTGACGTACAACATGAAAGAAAGAACAGAAAACATGGATGATTGTTGCTTGTCAATGTCAACCAAATCAAACATTTCAAAAGAACAATAACAAAATATTTCCGCGAAATTATATTGATTAGGGTTAGTTTTCATTTATTTGCGGACCTGTGACTTCGAAAGTCACGTAACTCACTAAACAAAGTACTGAAACGTTCACCTAGGACTGGCAGGCAGCAGTCCGCAGGCAAGACGCAAAGTGACAGACAAACTCCATTGTGATTTCAGTCAGATCAGTGACAACACTAACAGTTGCCTGCTACATTACCAGTCATTTAAATAGTCAAACTATCAATCCACCGCCACTATTTTTCTTATTGTCAGGGGTACAAAGGAAGGGGCAGATTTAAGCCCCTTGCGGCTCTTTTGCGCCGTTCTTGCGTGACTTTTGTGACGCAGCAGCTAAACAAAAAAGGGCGCCATGGTGCGGCGTATAATATTATAACAACGTGACGCATTTGGGAGATGCATCCCGTTATAAAGCCCTGCGCCATCAGGGGGCGTTCCGGCGCAAGGGAGGGCATTCATGCGCTGGAACACATCCTAATAGTGGCTGAGGGAAATCTACAAAATTTCAATCAGTCACCTTTAGGACAATGATGTGTCACACAAACCCTGCACCTGCTTGAAGCAGACGTACGGCTTGACCCAGCATTGGGGAGATAGGGTACCCCAGAGCATTGCTGGAGCTGCGCCATCGTTGTGACGCAACTCCAGCAGTAAAGCTTCGGTGACGTTTTGGGCCCATGGTGCGCCGCATTGCAAATACGGCGCACCATGTTTGGTGGTGGTAGCGGGCCGCACAATTAATGGCGCATCCCTGCTACTTTGCAGGGATCCGACGGTAATTGCAATTCTGCCCCTTAGGGGCATACTTACTTACGCGTTCTGGCGCATCTCCAGAGATGCGCCAGATCAAATGCGTCACGCAAAACTACCCTTGCGACACGGCAGATGCGCCTCATTTACAATGCGGCGCGCCCTGGTGCAAGGGTAGGCACTTGCGTGACGCATCTCGTCACGTAAGAGCGGCGCATCGCTGGAGTCACGTCGCCAACGCAATGCAACTCCAGTAATGCTCAGGGCCACCCAATACTTAACCCCTTCCATGCTGGGCCGATTTTCCTCGTGTGCTAGGCTTTTAAAGAATCAATGGCTTTATGACGGCCCCCAGCCGTCATCAGCACACGAGCACTGTAATGCATGACGGATGGGGGCCGTCATCAGCATGGAAGGGGTTAACATGCTGTGTCAGTCCTTTAGCCTGCTTCGAGCAGACATAAGGAATTGAATTGACGTAGCAGCGTCGCAGAAGTGCCTGCGTTAAATCTTGTAGATTTCACGCAGGCAATTTTGCGAGGCGCACAGCCGCCGGACCGCCCACCCTGCGTACTAGGAACGCACCCATTGTGGTGCAGGCCCATGGCTTTATAACGTGACGCATCTCCCTAGATGCGTCATGCTGTAAATGACTCGCAGGGATGCGGCACGTTTACGCCGCTGTTGCGTCACGCAAGGAAACGTAAACGTGGCGCAAGGGGCTTGTAAATGTAATCTGCCCCCTAGTGTCTAGCATTACGCAGTTCTGTAAAGTACACTCATACATAATAGTTACTCAGGCCAATGAGACCACGAAATAGAAAACAAATAAGCATAGTAGCAACGCCACTGAGAAGGAGAGCAGTGCACCTGAAATGCACAGAAGATTTTGAAATATAATTTAACTACAATGTAATCGTCATCAGCGGCATTATTGGCTTGCTCCATGTAAAAAACAAATATTTGCAATACAACAACACAGAGCAGGAGAAAACATCATAGTAGTGAGTGATTAAATGGCTAATACTACTCACCAAGCCCGGGGATCTCCAAGCCGAGCTGGTCCAGCAGGTCGCGCTCGCGGTCCAGGAGGTCCGTCCAGCGATGGGTGACCTGGCTGTAGGTGCGCTGGACCCCGTAGAGGTGGGATATGGCCCAGCACACCTTCTCCCACCGCTTCCGGCGCTCCCGCATGTTGTAGCCGCCGGCCGCGATCCTGCCGCCTCCCGCGATGGTCCTGGGCAGGCGGCGCTGGACGAAGTAGACCAGCGCGCCCACTTCCTCCGGGCTGAATATCTCCCGTCGCGTCACCTGCTCCCCCCTCAATCTCCCGCATGCTGTCCTGGCACTGGGTCCAGCACTACTCCCCGCCGCCGCTGCGGCCCTCAAGTGCCTGGGCAGCTTCACGGCGCCTGGCTTGACCATGGTCTGGGCAGGTAAGGTAGGAAGAAGTAGAAAAAGAAGTAGAAAATTAAGAAAGAATAGGATAGGGAAGAAGAAAAGAAAAGAGTTTAAAAAAGTAGTTTAAAAGTAAAGAAAAATAGCAGAAAAGACAAAAATATACAGCTAGGAAAAGAGAGGGATAGATAAGAAGCAAAATCGTAAAAAAAAAACTGAAAACAAGCAAAGGATGGCAAAGATACCAAGAGGATTAAACACCATGCCCAGACACAGGAAATGAATGAAAAACAAGATGGCCGGCGCCCGTTCACGAGCGCGAAAGTAAGTTCGCGCGATATTTTCCTCTCGATCTCGAGCGAACCTCTAGATTTCCCGCGCGATCTCGTGCGAACCTCTACTCGAAATGCGCGTACTGCGCGAGATTATACATAGCGGGCGGAAACACGTCACGCAAACAAAATGGCCGCGCCCGTACTCGACCTTGGGGTAAATTCGCGTGTTGCGCTGCAAGCGGCTCGCGAATACTGCAAAAAAACTCGCGAAACAACAAGCCGCAAACAAATAAAATGCTCATTCGCACGAATTGGCGGCTTCCGCGGTCGGTTTCGCACGACGCCGCGCCCCGCGAATAGCGCAAAAAAAACGAAAAACGATTTCAGCAAAAGCAAAAGCAATGAGCAGGTGCAAAAGGTCAACCTCATGATTTGTAACGATTCTTTGTAGTGCTTCCTGAGGGGGCCCTCCAGAATTCGGTTGCCTGCTTGCAACTATTGTGTGACCCTGCTCTGACCTTAACTGTATGCCACAAAGGTCCTGATTTACAGCTAAAGGAGCAGACAAGCAGGTGCCAGGCTGGAACTTGAAATTCTTTCAGTGACACATTAATTAGCCCCTAATTCATTATTGTCAGTTGGGGCAGGGCAGGTGTTGTTAATAAACTAACCCCAAATTAATTCATGTCAGTTCAAGCAGGGCAGGTGGGCTTGCTTTTCCCCCCCATCTTCTACAGTGATGATGAACCAGAGGGTGGCATTGATGTAACAGAGGGTGGCATGGGTCAAAGAGAGGGTGCCAGTGGTGAAACAGAGGGTGATGGGAGGCTGTGATGATGAACCAGACGTAGAAACAACATAGTCGCGACCGTTGCGAGCCGACAAGTAAGTTCGCAATTGCGAACTAGTACCAAATCCTCGCGAACTGGCAGAAACAATTGCGAACACACAAAAAAAAAAAATCCGCAAATTCGCGGGAATTCGCGGATTTTGCGGATTGCGAGTTCGCAAATCCGCAAAATTCGCGAACGCGAGATCCGCAAAATTCGCCCATGCTTATATCTAACCCTAAAAATGGACACACAGATTCCTATCAGTCACTCCTATGGCAGGCCTTGACAATCCTGAAGGCAGAGTGCTTGGAATTGTGTGAAATGGTGCTCTGGCATGAGCTGAGCCTGTTTGCAGCTTGCGGAACCAAGTCCTAATAGCTGTTCCATGATAACGCATACCATATACTCTTAAGTGCATTATAATCCTCGCGGTTAAATGCTATCTTTGGTATTGCTTTATCAAAACATGTCGAGTAAGGTGTCATACGAATTGGAATACTAACCCCTCGCCAATTCTGGCGACGGGGTTAGCATTCCACCCTTCTAGAGGGACACGACATGTATGTAACTGTGAACCCCGGTTAAAGTTAAACGAAGCCTCAGCTCCACAAAATGGATGCTGCCACCACAGACACGAGTCTGACCTCCTGCTGCTGGGAGTCCTTCCAGCGAGGAGAGCTTGGACAAAGGGTTTCCTGTCAGGGGCGGTGCTAGCACCATCCCAGACAGGGTTTTGTGTATCCTGGGTAGGCAGGGCTTTACAGGAAGGTGACTGCTGAGTGGCACCCCGGTGCTCACTACGCATCTGCCGGCTAGAACCAGTTCCAGGGGCACACCAGCCCCTGGCCTGGGGAAAGTCCGGCATGGGAGAGGGGTGTAACCACCCCCCTTCCTGGTCCCACCCCTAGGGCAGGACCTAGTCGCGTACCCACCCCTGTCTTTAGGATAAAGGCAGGAGCGGGGACCCTTCCAAATTAGATCATCTTTGAATCAAGAAACTACTTTCTACGAAAGGAGCTCTCGACTTCTTCACAAGATTTCTCCCTTGTGACTAAGGAGTAGTCACCCTGCATCCGCAGGCACCATCTAAGAACTCTGCGGTTTGCTGAACATCCTTCCTCAGGAATCCGACCGACCAGCACGACGAGACCCGGCTTCGCTGGCACCTCTGACCTCTACCTACCTCTACAGCTAAGCTGAGAACCGTAGGTGCGACGAGACCTCGAGGGACCGGCCATCATCAGAACTGCACAACTTCTATCCAGCACGACCGCCGAGGGATCCTCTGGTGAGTGCTTTGGGGTCCGAGAAGCCCCGACCCTGAGCAGCTCCTGCACCGAAGTCCAGCCTCCCAGCATCTCCACGATCTGGTGGGGCCCTTCTGCTTTTTGCTGCTCACCGCGTTGTTTGGCTACTAGCCCGCTGCCTTGTGGCCTTCTTAACGATGCCCGACGACATCACTTCTGCTGGTCTGGTTGCTCCAGACTGGCCCTTGCTCCCTTCCAAAAGAGGAGCACCCCGGACCCTCCTGGTCCACTCCAGACGCCATTTTGAGTCCACCGCGTGGGCTTGAATTTGCCAAGACTTGTTGCCCAAATCCTGGGTCCAGCGACGTCAACAGCTTCATCCATCGTGGGACAGCTCGCACCTCCATCCTGGTCGCCGACAACGCCTCCTGGTCCGTGAGATCTGCAGAGCACAGTGCCGCCCACTCACCTAGTCAAGGTGACTACCATCCGGTGCCCTCCTGGTGCCACCTGACTACTGGCTAGTAGTCACGAACTTGGTCCCCTCTGCTTTCAGGTGTCATCCATCTTCGATCCAGGCTTGGATCAACTCGAACTATCTTCACTGGTCGCCTGCCAGCAACTTCTTTCTTCAGGCTCCTGGTTCGTCTACGAGGATTCCCGACGTCTTTTGAGACATATGCAGCTGCAGCCCCTGGGCTAGGTAAACTCGGCATTTCGGTGCCCCAGCATAGCCTCACTATCCAAGGGTCAGGATCCACTGTCGTTTTCGATCTACCTTATCGGGTTCGCCTGAGAACACTAACTTTGTCTTTACTAGCTCCCATAGACTTTGTCCCGCATCCCGCGTGAGAGTGCACACTCTGCACCCGAGTCCCCTAGGCCTCCTACTAGTAATCTGAAGGTTCAGTAACGTAGTCCTAGCGATTCCAAAGCCTATTAGTACAGTACTTACCTGCTAGTAATTTCGCATTCCACTTCCATAGTATATGGTTTTTCGTGCCCCTCTGGCATTTGTGTAAATTGTGCAACTTGAAGTATTTTCCTAAGAGTTTTGTTGTGTGCTTAGTAACCTGTCCTCATAAAGAGTACAGGGCTGTTGTGATTCTAATAAATACACTGTTTATTTTCATAACACTTGTGTGGTGTCCTTTCACTTGGTGTTCAAGGGGTATATGTGATGGTATAACAGCTGGCTTAACACGCCCTCTAGAGTTTAGCCCGAAGACTGCTCGTATCCACGCTACTAGGATAGCTGGTCTAAGGTTGACTTACAACCAATCTCCATAAGGGTCGTTTGGACTGATACAAAGTGCTCACTAGAATAGTGAACATTATATATCAGGCCAACTTCTCACATTGGTGAGCAGCGGTTGGGATTTGAGCTTGCTGTTGTTTTACCACACGTATCCTAAGAATATCTTGCGAAAGATCACATAAGTACTCCAGGTACATATAACTTAGCTTAGAATACTCTGAGTTCTACTGAACCAGCTGTTGTAGCTCCTCAAGGCTTAGCACACCTTGGCACTCTTAGCAAGGGATCAGTAGGCAAACATATAGTGTAGGTAGGTGCATCACTTACACCACACTAGAAGCAGCATGTCAGACAAAGGAGGAAACACCGAGTCTCCCCTTGTGTCAGTGGACTTTCCACAGGTCACTTCCAGATATGCTGCACTTAGCTTCCAAGAGATGAGACAAATCTGTACATCCAGGAAGCTAAAACAGGGTGCAAACCCTACCATTCCTTTTCTGATTGGTCTCTTAGAGACTTATGATGCTAGGAGGGCTGGTAACACAGAACCTTCTCATCCAGATGGGAACATGCCTCCCCTTGAGGGAACCACAGGTGACCCTGACCTTATCCATCTCTCTGCAGAAGGTGAAGAGGAGGATGAGGATCTAGAGCCATCTGAGGATGAGGCAGACAAAAGTCCAGAAGTAGTTAGCCAGCTAACTAGGGACAACTTAAGCAGGCATGAGAATGGTACTAGGAGACCCCTGGGACCCCTCTCAGGCCAGCTTAACATTGGGAATGGACGAGTTAGGTCTCTATCTAGAGGCTCTAACAGATCCATTGGAACCAATGGCTCTCAGGGCTCTTCTCAAAGAGGGATGACATCCCCTCAGAGGAAAGTGTATGAAGCTAAAGTGAGGGAAGTCAATCTGAGGATTGAAAGGGAAGAACTTGCCCTGGCCAAAGAGAGACTTGCCTTTGCTAGAGAGCAAAAGTTAAGTGGACAAGATTCCACTGGTGGCAGCATTCCCCCAAGGGAAAACAGGAGTTTAGACACTAGGCACCTGAGTAAGATAGTGCCCTCCTTTAAACAAGGGGATGACATCCACAAATGGATTACTGCTTTGGAGGGGGCCTGCACTGTACAGTGTGTCCCCCAGAGTCAGTGGGCAGCTATCTTGTGGCTCTCCTTTGAAGGTAAAGGTAGAGATAAGCTCCTCACTACTAGAGTGGAGGATGCTAACAATTACCAAGTCTTGAAGAATACACTGATTGATGGGTTTGGCCTAACCATTGAGCAGTACAGGTTGCTGTTCAGGGATACCCAAAAAACTCAGTCTCAAGATTGGTCTGATTTTGTAGATTGTGCCACTAAGGCTTTGGAGGGCTGGTTGCTGGGCAGTAAGGTTACTGATTACACAGGATTGTATAATTTGATCGTGAGAGAACAGATTTTAAACAATTGTCAGAACCAGTTGTTGCATCAGCATCTTGTTGACTCAGATCTGACCTCTCCCCAAGAATTGGGAAAGAAGGCAGACAGATGGGTCAGAACAAGAGTTAAGCAAAACCAGGGCCAGAACCAGGGTGGTCAGAAGAAAGCAGACCAGAAGGGTAAAGATTCTAAGGGCGAACAAAATGACCAGAAGTCTTCGACAGGTCCCCAACAACCCAAAGAGGGTGGGGGTCAGGCTCCCCAGAAAAAGAAGAATCAAGAAGGTCAATCAAAAAGGTGGTGCCAATACTGTAAAAGTAAAACTCGCTGGTTTAGTGAGTGCACCAAGAAAGGAGGGCAGACTCCTGCTACTGCAGCCCCTAAGGCACCTGTGCCCCCTAGTACAGCCAGCAGTAGCAGTGCACCTCCCAAGGGACTAGTTGGGTTAACCTTGGGTTCTGAGGGGTATGACAACTTAGTTGGCACACTCACTCAGGCTGTCCTTGTCTGTACAGGGGATATGGATATATCCCCTGATGTCAGTCCCAATACTTTGGGCAAATACAGGCAGACACCTTTAATCAATGGAAGAATGGCTCAGGCCTATAGGGACACTTGTGCCAGTGTCACAATGGTGACACCTAACTTTGTGGACCCTGGACAGATCATGCCAGGTACAGATTTCCTGGTGACCAATGCAAGCAATGTCACTACCAGTCATAGTATGGCAATTGTTGCTTTCTCCTGGGGAGGGGTAAATGGCCAAAAGAAGGTTGTAGTTAGTTCAGACCTCCAAGTGGATTGTTTGTTGGGCAATGGTTTGGAGTCATCACAATGGTCAGAAGTGGAGCAGAGGACTCACATGGAGATGTTAGGCTTGCCAGCACATGTGCTTGCTGTGACTAGGTCACAGGCCAGAAAATGCCCCACTGAACAGGTGCTAGATCCTGGAACAATGGACCAGACACCTTCCAAGAAGAAGAGCAGTAGGGTTAAGGCATTGCCTTCCCCCTTGCCCCAGGTTGAGGATCAAGTCTCAGAGGAGGCTGACCTACAGGAATTGAGGGAAACTGAGCCTAAAGAATTTGAACTTGATAATGTTGAATTTCTGGGCTCAGGGGGACCCTCAAGAGAAGACCTGGGGAGGGACCAATTAGACTGCCCTTCCCTTGAACCCCTCAGACAGCAGGCTGCTGCTGAGGCTGCTGGGAACGCCACAGGTACCCACAAGGTGTACTGGGATGATGGACTCCTGTACACTGAGGCAAGAGACCCCAAGCCTGGCATGACCAGGAGGCTGGTTATCCCCTTGTCTCAGAGAGGTTTTCTTCTTACCTGGGCCCATGAGATTCCCTTAGCAGGTCACTTAGGCCAGACAAAGACTTGGGACAGACTTGTCTCACACTTTCACTGGCCTCACATGAATGAGGATACCAAGGAGTTTTGTCGCTCCTGTGTCACTTGCCAAGCCAGTGGTAAGTCAGGTGGCACAACAAAGGCCCCCCTTATACCAATGCCTGTGGTGGGGGTGCCCTTTGAAAGAGTGGGGATTGACATTGTTGGTCCAATGGAACCCCAGACAGCATCAGGGCACAAGTTTATACTGGTGGTAGTGGATCATGCCACCAGGTATCCTGAAGCTATTCCACTTAAGACCACTACAGCACCTGTAGTGGCAAGAGCCCTAGTTGGAGTGTTCTCCAGAGTGGGCTTCCCTAAGGAGGTTGTCTCTGACAGAGGTGCAAACTTCATGTCAAGCTACTTAACTGCTATGTGGAAGGAATGTGGTGTCAACTACAAGTTAACTACGCCCTATCATCCACAATGCAATGGGCTTGTTGAAAGGTTCAACAGGACCCTAAAAGGGATGATTCATGGACTACCTGAAAAGCTCAGGCGTAGATGGGATGTCCTGATTCCCTGCCTTTTGTTTGCTTACAGAGAGGTCCCACAGAAGGGGGTTGGCTTCAGCCCTTTTGAACTTCTGTATGGGCATCCTGTGAGAGGACCCCTGTGTTCGGTTAAGGAAGGATGGGAGAGACCTCTCAAAAAGCCTGCAACCAGCATAGTGGACTATGTACTTGGTCTCCGCTCCAGGATGGCTGAGTATATGGAAAAGGCATCTGAAAACCTTAAGGCCAGCCAAGAACTCCAAAAAGCTTGGCATGACCAAAAGGCTGTCCTGACTGTGTATCAGCCTGGACAGAAGGTGTGGGTGTTGGAGCCAGTGGCCCCAGCAGCACTCAAAGACAAATGGTCTGGGCCCCACACAATTCTTGAGCAAAAGGGAGAGGTCACCTACCTGGTGGACCTTGGAACTCCCAGGAGCCCCCACAGGGTGCTCCATGTTAACAGGCTCAAAGCATATGTCGACAGGAAGGACATGAGCTTGCTCATGGCCATAGATGAGGGACAGGAGGAAGAGAGTGACCCTCTCCCAGACCTGCTCACTCAGAATCCTGATGATGGATCAGTAGATGGTGTTGTCTTTTGTGGCAGCCTCTCTGAACATCAACAGAAGGATTGCAAACAAGCTCTTCAATCCTTCAGGAATGTGTTCTCTCTAACACCCAGTCAGACCAATTGGTGTACCCATGAGGTTGACACTGGTGACAGCTTGCCAGTCAAGAGTAAAATCTACAGGCAGCCTGATCATGTTAGAGACTGCATCAAAACAGAAGTGCAGAAAATGTTGGAGTTGGGAGTCATTGAACCCTCAGATAGCCCTTGGGCTAGTCCAGTAGTTCTAGTGCCAAAGCCTCACACTCAGGGTGGTAAGAAAGAGATGAGGTTTTGCGTAGACTACAGAGGTCTCAATGCAGTCACTAAGACTGATGCCCACCCAATACCAAGGGCAGATGAACTTATAGATAGATTGGCTTCTGCCAACTACTTAAGTACATTTGACCTGACAGCTGGGTATTGGCAAATCAGGTTAGCTGAGGATGCCAAGCCCAAGACAGCATTTTCTACCCCTGGTGGGCATTATCAATTTGTAGTAATGCCTGCCCTTTGGTTTGAAAAATGCACCTGCCACCTTCCAAAGGTTGGTGAATCATGTTCTCACTGGGCTGGATGACTTCTGTGCAGCATATCTAGATGATATTGCTGTCTTTAGCTCCACCTGGGAGGATCACCTGGTCCACCTGAGGAAAGTGTTAGAGGCACTGCAAGCAGCAGGTCTCACTATCAAGGCCACCAAGTGCCAGATAGGGCAGATACAGGTTGTATACTTGGGCCACCTTGTAGGTGGAGGCCAAGTTCAGCCACTGGAGAGCAAAATACAGTCAATCAGGGACTGGGCTCCTCCAACCACCCAGACTCAGGTTCGAGCTTTCTTGGGCCTGACTGGTTACTACAGAAAGTTTGTCAGGAATTATGGATCAATTGTGACTCCACTTAATGAACTGACAAGTAAGAAAATGTCAAAAAAGGTTCAGTGGACAGCAGGCTGTCAAAAAGCATTCGATGACCTAAAGCAGGCCATGTGCACAGCACCTATCCTCAAGAGTCCAGGCTACTCCAAACCATTCATTGTCCAAACAGATGCTTCTGAGTTGGGTGTGGGAGCTGTTCTATCTCAACTGAATTTTGATGGTCAAGACCAGCCCATTGCTTTCATAAGCAGAAGGCTGACCCCCAGAGAGAAAAATTGGTCAGCTATTGAGAGGGAGGCCTTTGCTGTGGTTTGGGCCCTGAAGAAACTGAGGCCATACTTGTTTGGCACTCATTTCAAAATTCAGACCGACCACAAGCCCCTCTTGTGGCTAAATCAGATGAAGGGTGAAAACCCCAAACTGCTTAGGTGGTCCATTTCCCTACAGGGGATGGATTTTACAGTAGAGGATAGACCTGGCACTGATCATGGCAATGCAGATGGGCTCTCCAGGTATTTCCACTTAGAGCAAGAAGACTCACCTGGTCAAGGTTAGTTTATTGTCCCAAAGTTTGGGGGGGGGGGTCATGTAGGAGAGTAGGGTCTGCAATCCTATGATCACCCAGATTTTTTGCTTTTGTTTCACTGGTTTACGACTTTCCCTGGCTGTGGGCCTGCCAATCAGACCCACAGCCTACCTGTTCTCTCACTAAATTGACATGTGTACCTTAGGTGCATTATCCAATTGGGACTGGGCCACCTTATCAGACCCTTTAACTCAGGGCGTAGGTGTACCCAGGGCCTACCAGGAGCTGAAGCATGTATTATGCCACCCCGGATGGCCATCTAAATCTGACACAACTGGCTGCACGACAGCTGGGGCAAGGTGGTGTACTCACCCTTTGCTTTAGATATAGTATACCTATATCTAACCCTAAAAATGAACACACAGATTCCTATAAGTCACTCCTATGGCAGGCCTTGGCGATCCTGAAGGCAGAGTGCTTGGAATCGTGTGAAATGGTGCTCTGGCATGACCTGAGCCCGTTTGCAGCTTGCGGAACCAAGTCCTAATAGCTGTTCCATGATAACGCATACCATATACTCTTAAGTGCATTATAATCCTCGCGGTTAAATGCTATCTTTGGTATTGCTTTATCAAAACATGTCGAGTAAGGTGTCATACAAATTGGAATACTAACCCCTCGCCAATTCTGGCGACGGGGTTAGCATTCCACCCTTCTAGAGGGACACGACATGTATGTAACTGTGAACCCCGGTTAAAGTTAAACGAAGCCTCAGCTCCACAAAATGGATGCTGCCACCACAGACACAAGTCTGACCTCCTGCTGCTGGGAGTCCTTCCAGCGAGGAGAGCTTGGACAAAGGGTTTCCTGTCAGGGGCGGTGCTAGCACCATCCCAGACAGGGTTTTGTGTATCCTGGGTAGGCAGGGCTTTACAGGAAGGTGACTGCTGAGTGGCACCCCGGTGCTCACTATGCATCTGCCGGCTAGAACCAGTTCCAGGGGCACACCAGCCCCTGGCCTGGGGAAAGTCCGGCATGGGAGAGGGGTGTAACCACCCCCCTTCCTGGTCCCACCCCTAGGGCAGGACCTAGTCGCGTACCCACCCCTTTCTTTAGGATAAAGGCAGGAGCGGGGACCCTTCCAAATTAGATCATCTTTGAATCAAGAAACTACTTTCTACGAAAGGAACTCTCGACTTCTTCTCAAGATTTCTCCCTTGTGACTAAGGAGTAGTCACCCTGCATCCGCAGGCACCATCTAAGAACTCTGCGGTTTGCTGCACGTCCTTCCTCAGGAATCCGACTGACCAGCACGACGAGACCCGGCTTCCCTGGCACCTCTGACCTCTACCTACCTCTACAGCTAAGCTGAGAACCGTAGGTGCGACAAGACCTCGAGGGACCGGCCATCATCAGAACTGCACGACTTCTATCCAGCATGACCGCCGAGGGATCCTCTGGTGAGTGCTTTGGGGTCCGAGAAGCCCCGACCCTGAGCAGCTCCTGCACCGAAGTCCAGCCTCCCAGCATCTCCACGATCTGCGTGGGGCCCTTCTGCTTTTTGCTGCTCACCGCGTTGTTTGGCTACTAGCCCGCTGGCTTGTGGCCTTCTTAACGACGCCCGCCGACAACACTGCTGCTGGTCTGGTTGCTCCAGACTGGCCCTTGCTCCCTTCCAAAAGAGGAGCACCCCGGACCCTCCTGGTCCACTCCAGACGCCATTTTGAGTCCACCGCGTGGGCTTGAATTTGCCAAGACTTGTTGCCCAAATCCTGGGTCCAGCAACGTCGACAGCTTCATCCATTGTGGGACAGCTCGCACCTCCATCCTGGTCCCCGACAACGCCTCCTGGTCCGTGAGATCTGCAGAGCACAGCGTCGCCCACTCACCTAGACGAGGTGACTACCATCCGGTGCCCTCCTGGTGCCACCTGACTACTGGCTAGTAGTCACGAACTTGGTCCCCTCTGCTTTCAGGTGTCATCCATCTTCGATCCAGGCTTGGATCAACTCGAACTATCTTCACTGGTCGCCTGCCAGCAACTTCTTTCTTCAGGCTCCTGGTTCGTCTACGAGGATTCCCGACGTCTTTTGAGACATATGCAGCTGCAGCCCCTGGGCTAGGTAAACTCGGCATTTCGGTGTCCCAGCATAGCCTCACTATCCAAGGGTCAGGATCCACTGTCGTTTTCGATCTACCTTATCGGGTTCGCCCGAGAACACTAACTTTGTCTTTACTAGCTCCCATAGACTTTGTCCCGCATCCCGCGTGAGAGTGCACACTCTGCACCCGAGTCCCCTAGGCCTCCTACTAGTAATCTGAAGGTTCAGTAACGTAGTCCTAGCGATTCCAAAGCCTATTAGTACAGTACTTACCTGCTAGTAATTTCGCATTCCACTTCCATAGTATATGGTTTTTCGTGCCCCTCGGCCATTTGTGTAAATTGTGCAACTTGAAGTATTTTCCTAAGAGTTTTGTTGTGTGCTTAGTACCCTGTCCTCATAAAGAGTACAGGGCTGTTGTGATTCTAATAAATACACTGTTTATTTTCATAACACTTGTGTGGTGTCCTTTCACTTGGTGTTGAAGGGGTATATGTGATGGTATAACAGCTGGCTTAACACGCCCTCTAGAGTTTAGCCCGAAGACTGCTCGTATCCACGCTACTAGGATAGCTGGTCTAAGGTTGACTTACAACCAATCACCATAAGGGTCGTTTGGACTGATACAAAGTGCTCACTAGAATAGTGAACATTATATATCAGGCCAACTTCTCACAGCTCCCACACCCAACTCAGAAGCATCTGTTTGGACAATGAATGGTTTGGAGTAGTCTGGACTCTTGAGGATAGGTGCTGTGCACATGGCCTGCTTTAGGTCATCGAATGCTTTTTGACAGCCTGGTGTCCACTGAACTTTCTTTGGCATTTTCTTACTTGTCAGTTCATTAAGTGGAGTCACAATTGATCCATAATTCCTGACAAACTTTCTGTAGTAACCAGTCAGGCCCAAGAAAGCTCGAACCTGAGTCTGGGTGGTTGGAGGAGCCCAGTCCCTGATTGACTGTATTTTGCTCTCCAGTGGCTGAACTTGACCTCCACCTACAAGGTGGCCCAAGTATACAACCTGTGTCTGCCCTATCTGGCACTTTGTGACCTTGATAGTGAGACCTGATGCTTGCAGTGCCTCTAACACTTTCCTCAGGTGGACCAGGTGATCCTCCCAGGTGGAGCTAAAGACAGCAATATCATCAAGATATGCTGCACAGAAGTCATCCAGCCCAGTGAGAACATGATTCACCAACCTTTGAAAGGTGGCAGGTGCATTTTTCAAACCAAAGGGCATTACCACAAATTGATAATGCCCACCAGGGGTAGAAAATGCTGTCTTGGGCTTGGCATCCTCAGCTAACCTGATTTGCCAGTACCCAGCTATCAGGTCAAATGTACTTAAGTAGTTGGCAGAAGCCAATCTATGTATAAGTTCATCAGCCCTTGGTATTGGGTGGGCATCAGTCTTAGTGACTGCATTGTGACCTCAGTAGTCTACGCAAAACCTCATCTCTTTCTTACCACCCTGGGTGTGAGGCTTTGGCACTAGAACTACTGGACTAGCCCAAGGGCTATCTGAGGGTTTAATGACTCCCAACTCCAACATTTTCTGCACTTCAGTTTTGATGAAGTCTCTAACATGATCAGGCTGCCTGTAGATTTTACTCTTAACTGGCAAGCTGTCACCAGTGTCAACTTCATGGGTACACCAATTGGTCTGACTGGGTGTTAAAGAGAACATATGCCTGAAGGATTGAAGAACTTGTTTGCAATCCTTATGTTGATGTTCAGAGAGGCTGCCACAAAAGACAACACCATCTACGGATCCATCATCAGGATTCTGAGTGAGCAGGTCTGGGAGAGGGTCACTCTCTTCCTCCTGTCCCTCATCTATGGCCATGAGCAAGCTCATGTCCTTCCTGTCGACATATGCTTTGAACCTGTTAACATGGAGCACCCTGTGGGGGCTCCTGGGAGTTCCAAGGTCCACCAGGTAGGTGACCTCTCCCTTTTGCTCAAGGATTGTGTGGGGCCCAGACCATTTGTCTTTGGGTGCTGCTGGGGCCACTGGCTCCAACACCCACACCTTCTGTCCAGGCTGGTATACAGTCAGGACAGCCTTTTGGTCATGCCAAGCTTTTTGAAGTTCTTGGCTAGCCTCAAGGTTTTTGGATGCCTTTTCCATGTACTCAGCCATCCTGGAGCGGAGACCAAGTACATAGTCCACTATGTTGGTTGCAGGCTTTTTGAGAGGTCTCTCCCATCCTTCCTTCACCAAACACAGAGGTCCTCTTACAGGATGTCCATACAAAAGTTCAAAAGGGCTGTAGCCAACCCCCTTCTGTGGGACTTCTCTATAAGCAAATAAAAAGGCAGGGTATCAGGACATCCCATCTACGCCTGAGCTTTTCAGGTAGTCCATGAATCATCCCTTTTAGGGTCCTGTTGAACCTTTCAACAAGCCCATTGCATTGTGGATGATAGGGTGTAGTGAACTTGTAGTTGACACCACATTCCTTCCACATAGCAGTTAAGTAGCTTTACATGAAGTTTGCACCTCTGTCAGAGACAACCTCCTTAGGGAAGCCCACTCTGGAGAACACTCCAACTAGGGCTCTTGCCACAACAGGTGCTGTAGTGGTCCTAAGGGGAATAGCTTCAGGATACCTGGTGGCATGATCCACTACCACCAGTATAAACTTGTGCCCTGATGCTGCCTGGGGTTCCATTGGACCAACAATGTCAATCCCCACTCTTTCAAAGGGCACCCCCACCACAGGCATTGGTATAAGGGGGGCCTTTGTTGTGCCACCTGACTTACCACTGGCTTGGCAAGTGACACAGGAGCGACAAAACTCCTTGGTATCCTCATTCATGTGAGGCCAGTGAAAGTGTGAGACAAGTCTGTCCCAAGTCTTTCTCTGGCCTAAGTGTCCTGCTAAGGGAATCTCATGGGCCAAGGTAAGAAGGAAACCTCTCTGAGACAAGGGGATAACCAGCCTCCTGGCCATGCCAGGCTTGGGATCTCTTGCCTCAGTGTACAAGAGTCCATCATCCCAGTATACCTTGTGGGTACCTGTGGCGTTCCCAGCAGCCTCAGCAGCAGCCTGCTGTCTGAGGGGTTCAAGGGAAGGGCAGCCTAATTGGTCCTTCCCCAGGTCTTCTCTTGAGGGTCCCCCTGAGCCCAGAAATTCAACTTGATCAAGTTCAAATTCTTTAGGCTCAGTTTCCCTCAATTCCTGTAGGTCAGCCTCCTCTGAGACTTGATCCTCAACCTGGGGCAAGGGGGAAGGCAATGCCTTAACCCTACTGCTCTTCGTCTTGAAAGGTGTCTGGTCCATTGTTCCAGGATCCAGCACCTGTTCAGTGGGGCATTTTCTGGCCTGTGACCTAGTCACAGCAAGCACATGTGCTGGCAAGCCTAACATCTCCATGTGAGTCCTCTGCTCCACTTCTGACCATTGTGATGACTCCAAATCATTGCCCAACAAACAATCCACTGGGAGGTCTGAACTAACTACAACCTTCTTTTGGCCATTTACCCCTCCCCAGGAGAAAGCAACAATTGCCATACTATGACTGGTAGTGACATTGCTTGCATTGGTCACCAGAAAATCTGTACCTGGCATGATCTGTCCAGGGTCCACAAAGTTAGGTGTCACCATTATGACACTGGCACAAGTGTCCCTATAGGCCTGAGCCATTTTTCCATTTATCAAAGGTGTCTGCCTGTATTTGCCCAAAGTATTGGGACTGATATCAGGGGATATATCCATATCCCCTGTACAGACAAGGACAGCCTGAGTGAGTGTGCCAACTAAGTTGTCATACCCCTCAGAACCCAAGGTTAACCCAACTAATCCCTTGGGAGGTGCACTACTACTGCTGGCTGTACTAGGGGGGCACAGGTGCCTTAGGGGCTGCAGTAGCAGGAGTCTGCCCTCCTTTCTTGGTGCACTCACTAAACCAGTGAGTTTTACTTTTACAGTACTGGCACCACCTTTTTGATTGGCCTTCTTGATTCTTCTTTTTCTGGGAAGCCTGACCCCCACCCTCTTTGGGTTGTTGGGGACCTGTTGAAGACTTCTGGTCATTTTGTTCACCTTTAGAATCGTTACCCTTCTGGTCTGCTTTCTTCTGACCACCCTGGTTCTGGCCCTGGTTCTGCTTAACTCTTGTTCTGACCCATCTGTCTGCCTTCTTTCCCGATTCTTGGCGAGAGGTCAGATCTGAGTCAACAAGATGCTGATGCAACAACTGGTTCTGACAATTGTTTAAAATCTGTTCTCTCATGATCAAATTATACAATCCTGTGTAATCAGTAACCTTACTGCCCAGCAACCAGCCCTCCAAAGCCTTAGTGGCATAATCTACGAAATCAGACCAATCCTGAGACTGAGTTTTCTGGGTATCCCTGAACAGCAACCTGTACTGCTCAGTGGTTAGGCCAAACCCATCAATCAGTGTATTCTTCAGGACTTGGTCATTGTTAGCATCCTCAGCTCTAGCAGTGAGGAGCTTATCTCTACCTTTACCTTCAAAGGAGAGCCACAAGATAGCTGCCCACTGACTCTGGGGGACACACTGTACAGTGCAAGCCCTCTCCAAAGCAGTTATCCATTTGTGGATATCATCCCCTTGCTTAAAGGGGGGCACTATCTTACTCAGGTGTCTAGTGTCTAAACTCCTGTTTTCCCTTGGGGGAATGCTGCCACCAGTGAGATCTAACCCACTTAACTTTTGCTCTCTAGCAAAGGCAAGTCTCTCTTTGGCCAGGGCAAGTTCTTCCCTTTCAATCCTCAGATTGACTTCCCTCACTTTAGCTTCATACACTCTCCTCTGAGGGGATGTCATCCCTCTTTGAGAAGAGCCCTGAGAGCCATTGGTTTGAATGGATCTGTTAGAGCCTCTGGATAGAGACCTAACTCGTCCATTCCCCACGTTAAGCTGGCCTGAGAGGGGCCCCAGGGGTCTCCTAGTACCATTCTCATGCCTGCTTAAGTTGTCCCTAGTTAGCTGGCTAACTACTTCTGGACCTTTGTCCGCCTCATCCTCAGATCGCTCTAGATCCTCATCCTCGTCTTCACCTTCTGCAGAGAGATGGATAAGGTCAGGGTCACCTGTGGTTCCCTCTAGGGGAGGCATATCCCCATCTGGATGAGAAGGTTCTGTGTTACCAGCCCTCCTAGCATCATAAGTCTCTAAGAGACCAATCAGAAAAGGAATGGTAGGGTTTGCACCCTGTTTTAGCTTCCTGGATGTACAGATTTGTCTCATCTCCTGGAAGCTAAGTGCAGCATATCTGGAAGTGACCTGTGGAAAGTCCACTGACACAAGGGGAGACTCAGAGTTTCCTCCTTTGTCTGACATGCTGCTTCTAGTGTGGTGTAAGTGATGCACCTACCTACACTATATGTTTGCCTACTGATCCCTTGCTAAGAGTTGTAGCCAGGTGTGCTAAGCCTTGAGGAGCTACAACAGCTGGTTCAGTAGAACTCAGAGTATTCTAAGCTAAGTTATATGTACCTGGAGTACTTATGTGATCTTTCACAAGATATTCTTAGGATACGTGTGGTAAAACAACAGCAAGCTCAAATCCCAACCGCTGCTCACCAATGTGAGAAGTTGGCCTGATATGCAGTGCTCACTATTCTACTGATCACTATGTATCAGTCCAAACAACCCTTATGGTGATTGGTTGTAAGTCAACCTTATAGACCAGCTATCCTAGTAGCATGGATACGAGCAGTCTTCGGGCTAAACTCTAGAGGGCGTGTTAAGCCAGCTGTTATACCATCACATATACCCCTTGAACACCAAGTGAAAGGACACCACACAAGTGTTATGAAAATAAACAGTGTATTTATTTAGATCACAACAGCCCTGTACTCTTTATGAGGACAGGGTACTAAGCACACAACAAAACTCTTACGAAAATACTTTAAGTTGCACAATTTACACAAATGCCCGAGGGGCACGTAAAACCATATACTATGGAAGTGGAATGCGAAATTACTAGCAGGTAAGTACTGGACTAATAGGCTTTGGAATCGCTAGGACTACGTTACTGAACCTTCAGATTAATAGTAGGAGGCCTAGGGGACTCGGGTGCAGAGTGTGCACTCTCACGCGGGATGCGGAACAAAGTCTATGGGAGCTAGTAAAGACAAAGTTAGTGTTCTCGGGCGAACCCGATAAGGTAGATCGAAAACGACAGTGGATCCTGACCCTTGGATAGTGAGGCTATGCTGGGGCACCGAAATGCTGAAGTTACCTAGCCCAGGGGCTGCAGCTGCATAGGTCTCAAAAGACGTCGGGAATCCTCGTAGACGAACCAGGAGCCTGAAGAAAGAAGTTGCTGGCAGGCGACCAGTGAAGATAGTTCGAGTGATCCAAGCCTGGATCGAAGATGGATGACACCTGAAAGCAGAGGGGACCAAGTTCGTGACTACTAGCCAGTAGTCAGGTGGCACCAGGAGGGCACCGGATGGTAGTCACCTCGACTAGGTGAGTGGGCGACGCTGTGCTCTGCAGTCTCACGGACCAGGAGAAGTTGTCGGCGACCAAGATGGAGGTGCGAGCTGTCCCACGATGGATGATGCTGTCGAAGTCGCTGGACCCAGGATTGGGGCAACAAGTCTTGGCAAATTCAAGCCCACGCGGTGGACCTAAAATGGCGTCTGGTGTGGACCAGGAGGGTCCGGGGTGCTCCTCTTTTGGAAGGGAGCAAGGGCCAGTCTGGAGCAACCAGACCAGCAGCGGTGATGTCGTCGGGCGTCGTTAGGAAGGCCACAAGCCAGCGGGCTAGTAGCCAAACAACGCGGTGAGCAGCAAAAAGCAGAAGGGCCGCACGCAGATCTCGTGGATGCTGGGAGGCTGGACTTCGGTGCTGGAGCTGCTCAGGGTCGGGGCTTCTCGGACCCCAAAGCACTCATCAGAGGATCCCTCGGCGGTCGTGCTGGATAGAAGTCATGCAGTTCTGATGATGGCCGGTCCCTCGAGGTCTCGTCGCACCTACGGTTCTCAGCTTAGCTGTAGAGGTAGGTAGAGGTCAGAGGTGCCAGGGAAGCCGGGTCTCGTCGTGCTGGTCGTTCGGGTTCCTGAGGAAGGACGTGCAGCAAACCGGAGAGTTCTTAGATGGTGCCTGCGGATGCAGGGTGACTACTCCTTAGTCACAAGGGAGAAATCTTGAGAAGAAGTCGAGAGTTCCTTTCGTAGAAAGTAGTTTCTTTATTCAAAGATGATCTAATTTGGAAGGGTCCCCGCTCCTGCCTTTATCCTAAAGAAAGGGGTGGGTACGCGACTAGGTCCTGCCCTAGGGGTGGGACCAGGAAGGAGGGTGGTTACACCCCCTCTCCCATGCCGGACTTTCCCCAGGCCAGGGGCTGGTGTGCTCCTGGAACTGGTTCTAGCCGGCAGATGCGTAGTGAGCACCGGGGTGCCACTCTGCAGTCACCTTCCTGTAAAGCCCTGCCTACCCAGGATACACAAAACCCTGTCTGGGATGGTGCTAGCACCGCCCCTGACAGGAAACCCTTTGTCCAAGCTCTCCTCGCTGGAAGGACTCCCAGCAGCAGGAGGTCAGACTCGTGTCTGTGGTGGCAGCCTCCATTTTGTGGAGCTGAGGCTTGAGTTAACTTTAACCGGGGTTCACAGTTACATACATGTCGTGTCCCTCTAGAAGGGTGGAATGCTAACCCCGTCGCCAGAATTGGCGAGGGGTTAGTATTCCAATTCATTTGACACCTTACTCGACATGTTATGATAAAGCGATACCAAAGATAGCATTTAACCGCGAGGATTATAATGCACTTAAGAGTATATGGTATGCGTTATCATGGAACAGCTATTAGGACTTGGTTCCGCAAGCTGCAAACGGGCTCAGCTCATGCCAGAGCACCATTTCACACAATTCCAAGCACTCTGCCTTCAGGATTGTCAAGGCCTGCCATAGGAGTGACTGATAGGAATCTGTGTGTCCATTTTTAGGGTTAGATATAGGTATACTATATCTAAAGCAAAGGGTGATTACAACACCTTGCCCCAGCTGTCGTGCAGCCAGTTGTGTCAGATTTAGATGGCCATCCAGGGGTGGCATAATACATGCTTCAGCCCCTGGTAGGCCCTGGGTACACCTATGCCCTGAGTTACAGGGTCTGATAAGGTGGCCCAGTACCAATTGGATAATGCACCTAAGACACACATGTCAATTTAGTGAGAGAACAGCTAGGCTGTGGGTCTGATTGGCAGGCCCACAGCCAGAGAAAGTCGTAAACCAGTGAAGTAAAAGCAAAAAATCTGGGTGATCATTGGATTGCAGACCCTACTCTCCTATTTCACTAGTCTCTGGAACGTGGCGCGGGCGTTTTTCATCCCGAAGGGCATCACCTTGAAGTGGTAGTGGCTGTCCGGGGTGGAGAAGGGGGATCGCTCCTGGGCGCCCGGGGTGAGGCAGATCTGCCAGTAGCCCGCCGTTAGGTCGAAGATGCTCAGGTAGCGGGCGGCCCCCAGGCGGTCGATCAGTTCATCAGCCCGAGGGATGGGGTGAGCGTCGGTTCGGGTGACGGCGTTCAAGCCCCGGTAGTCCACACAAAATCTGAGTTCAGGGGCGATGCCAGGGGTGGCGGCCTCTTGGACCAGCACGACCGGGCTGGCCCATGGGCTGTCGGAGGGCTCGATCACTCCGAGAGCCAGCATCTTGGATACTTCCGACTGGATGCAGGCGCGTACCCGATCGGGAACACAGTAGGCCCGGTGCCGTATAGGTGGGCTATCCCCGGTGTCGACATCGTGGAGGCACCATGGGGTGACCCCGGGGGTGAGAGAGAATAGATCGGCAAATTGTCGTAATAGGTCTTGGCAGCTTTGGCGTTGTGCTGGGGTCAGGGTGGAAGAGAGGTTGACGCCTTCCACGGAGCCTTCTTTTTCGAGGGTCTTCAGGAAGTCGGGCAGTGGCTCGGAGTCCTCTTCAGCCCCGCTGTCCGTAGCCATCAGGAGGCTAAGTTCTGAGCAAACAAAGTGAGGCTTAAGTCGGTTGGCATGGAGGACCCGGAGGGGGTTTCTGTGGGACTCCATGTCCACCAGGTAGGTGACAGGCCCCTTGCGCTCTACCACTTTGAAAGGCCCCGTCCATTTGTCCTGGAGGGCGCATGGTTCGACCGGGGACATGACCCAGACCTGTTGTCCCAGTTCGAACTCGATGGACGAGGCGTTTTGGTCATACCACCTCTTCATGTCTTCTTGGCTGGCTTCGAGGTTGGCCTTGGCAAGTTCCCTGAACCGCCGAGTCTGGTTCCGGAGGGTCAAGAGGTATCGGTACACATCAGGAGGAGCATTCTGGGTGGTCACCTCTCATCCTTCTTTGACCAGACTCAGGGGACCCCCGACGGGGTGCCCATACAATAGTTTGAAGGGGCTGAATCCCAGGGACTTCTGTGGGACCTCCCGGTAGGCAAATAGGAGGCAGGGCAGCAACACGTCCCATTGGCGTCGTAAGGGCTCCGCCAAGCCCATGATCATACCCTTGAGGGTGCGGTTGAAACGTTCTACCAGTCAGTTCCCTTGCGGGTGGTAGGGGGTCGTGAATTTGTAGGTGACCCTGCACTGTTGCCAGAGGGACTTCATGTATCGGGAGATGAAGTTCGTGCCACGATCACTGACGACTTCTCGGGGGAAGCCCACCCGTGAGAAGATCCACATCAGGGCTCGGCCCACCACGGGCGCTGTCACGGTCCGGAGAGGTATGGCCTCGGGATAACGGGTGGCATGGTCCACCAGGACGAGTATGAACCGGTGACCTTGTGATGTCCGGGGCTCCAGGGGCCCCACAATGTCAATCCCTACCCGCTCAAAGGGAGTGTTGACGACCGGGAAGGGTTGCAGGAGGACTTTTATTTTTCTGCCGCTCTTCCCGCTGGCCTGGCAGGTGGGGCAGGCTCGGCAGTGGTTGATCACATCGTTCCTCATCTTGGGCCAGTAGAAGTGGGTCACCAGGCGGCTGTAAGTTTTGTCCTGCCCCAGGTGCCCGGCGAGAGGTACATCATGAGCCAGGTTCAGGAGGAAGTCTCTGAATCGGAGGGGGACTACCAGCACCCGGCTGGCATTTAGCTCGGCAATCTTCTGCTCACTGTAGAGGAGCTCAATGTCCCAATAGACCCAGTGAGCCCCCGAGGCATCCCCTGCGCTCTGGGCTGCGGCCTGCTGTCGGATCCCCTCGAGGGAGGGACACGTTTTTTGCTCTTGGCGGAACTGTTCTTGCGTGGGGCCACCTTCTTGGCGCCACTGGGCCAGCTCCGGGAGGTCGCGAGTGGGTCAGGGTCTTCATCGTTGGGCCCCGGTGGACCGGGTTCAGGGTCGGTGTCTTCAGTGAAGTGGATGGTGCGGGCGGCCATGGATCGGGTCGTTGCACAGACCCATTCAGGGAGGCCAAGCATCCCCAGGTGCTCCCTCCGTTCAACGGCAGTCCAGGGGGAGCTCTCGAGGTCATTCCCCAGGAGGCAGTCTACGGGGGCATCGTCTCGGATGGTCACTTTCAGCATACCCGACACTCCCCCCCATTCAAAGGGGACGCGGGCCATCTGGCACCGGCTTTCGGAGTTATCCGCTGACCGTACGGGGCATAGCACATTGGGCAGAATTTGATCCGGGGTCACCAGATGGCAACGAACGGCCGTTACGCTGGCTCCTGTGTCGCGGAGGGCTTCGGCCCGGTGACCATTAATGGTGACCCACTGGCTGTACTTCTGCGTATTGGCCAGGATACGGGCCCGTGGGACCATGTCTCTTTCGCCCAGACATACCAGGGACATGGCTGCGGGTTCCCACTCGGGCTGGTACTGTTCACCGTCGTTGACTTATTCTTCGCCTGGCTCTTCCCCTAGGGAGACGGCGGTGATCTGGCGGTTTAGCGGTCCTGTGGGGTTGGATGGTTAGTTTCTCGGGCAGTTGGGGTCGTTGGCGTAATAACCGGGTCGCTGGCATTTGTGGCAGATAACGTTGGGGCGGGGTCCCGGCTGTACTGGAGGGCTTCCTCTCCCAGCCAGGGACGGGGGAGTGCTGGTGAGAGGCACCGTGGCAGTGTCCCGGCCCCGGCCCTGGCCTCCTCCTCCTCCTCGCGGATGGTGGGAGCCCTGGGAGGCTCGGCCTTGGTCTCCCGCCCAGTTCCGGGGGACCCGGGTGCTTTCCCATCGATCTGCTTCAATGGCGAGTTTCCGGGGCTCGGTCAGTTTACTGACGAGGAGATGCTGCCTTAGTTCGGCGAAACAGTTATTGGAGAGGTGTTCCCATATGATGAGATCGAACAATTGCTCGTAGGTGGTGACCTGGCTGCCCTTGATCCATCCTTCTAGGGCTCGGCTAAAAAAGTTCACATATTCTACCCAGGTGGTACCGGGGATCCTTTTACAGTCTCATAACCGCTGCGGGTACATCTCGGGGGTGAGCCCATAGCGAGTGAGGAGGGCGGCTTTCATATGCTCGTAGGAGGTCATCTCCGCGTCGGGGAGCTGTAGCAGGGCATCTCTCCCTTCAATGACGAATCTCCCCCACAACCCGGCCCACCAGTCTTTTCGAGGAACCCGGTGGGAGGTCATGGCTACCTCGTAGGCCTTAAACCATTGCTGAATGTCGTGGTTCTTGTAGTACTCTCGGACGACATCTTTGGGGATGTGGACCTTGGTGTCCGCAGGGGGAGTGGAGCTCTGGTTCTCGGAGACGCCGAGGTCCCTGTTTTGTTTCCTAATTTCTAGCTCCTTCAAACCGCGCTCGTGTTCGTACGCGAGCTTCTTCTCCTCCAGCTCCCTCTGGCTTTTTTTCTCTTCCCGTTCTCCTTGTAATCGTAGGTGTTCAAGGGCTATCTTCTTTTCCGCTAGTTTCAGATCCACATCTAAGCGGAGTTTATCCAGTTCCAACTCGTGGAGCCGGCTCCTTTCTCGTTCTCGGGCCTCCTCGTGCGAGAGGCCCGTGCTTCTCTCTTCCTCGGGGGTTGCAATGGTTTCCGTGGTTGCGATGTTTTCGTTTTGGGGTGGCGACGCTCCCGTCTCCACCCAAAACTGCAGGGCATGCTTGAGATCGTCTTTGGTGCTTAGTCCCGTGGTAGCGATACCCAAGTCTATGCAGAATTGCTTCAATTCCTTGTGACTGTAATCTTCCAGCCGTTCCATCTGGAATTTTGCGGTTGTTCCGGTTTCTTTCGTCGTCATGGTCGCTGTGTGTTTTTCGTTTGTAGTGGGGCGAGTACGATTTGCGTCGCCTCGAATCGCGCCGCTGGCCACCAATGTTAGACGGGAAACTTGAGGGTCGGCCGAGCAAGGGGGAGAGGCCTCCTGGTGAGGGTCCTCTCCTCAGATCGTACGGACGAGCAACCACCCCCCCACAGATGGACACCACACAAAGATAGGTTCTTAACTCTTTTATCAGTATTCTTTGGCAGGTTATCGTAACGATACAGTAGACACGGGGCTCTAGGATCCCCTTGAACTTAGTCTCTGTGGGAAGGGGGTAGCGGGACAGTCTTGGTACCGGTCTGGTACAGGGATCTCTTGCGGACAGCTCTCAATCCTAGAGCTGGAGGGTTTCTTCAGTAGGGGCCGCCAGCAGGACTCCCAAGATGGTTCAAGAGGATGGGCCGCGGCAGCGCCAGCAGGACCCCAAGATGGTTCATGAAGATGAGCCGCGGCAGCGCCAGCAGGACTCCAAGGATGGTTCACAAAGATGAGCCGTGGCAGCGCCAGCAGGACTCCAAGGATGGTTCACGAAGATGAGCCGCGGCAGCGCCAGTAGGACTCCACGGATGGTTCACGAAGATGAGCCGCGGCAGCGCCAGCAGGACTCCAAGGATGGTTCACGAAGATGAGCCGCGGCAGCGCCAGCAGGACTCCAAGGATGGTTCACGAAGATGAGCCGCGGCAGCGCCAGCAGGACTCCAAGGATGAGTTTGTCTCGGTGTCTCTCGACTCCAGGATACAACTGCCTTCCTGCTCCGGAGCTGCCCCAGTTATAGGTCTGGTGCCCTTTGATGTCCGGACCCTCGCACTAGGAGGTCGGGGGGTCCGGGATGTGCGAGTCCAGACACCCAGCAGGGGGGTGGAGCCAGCGCCCAGGGAGGCTGTGGGCGATCAAAACTAGGCGGATGGTGGGCCATCGAAACTCCTTCCCCCATTGACTCGCCAAGTGGTCTCTTTACCCCCTGGTCGGATCGTGGTACCTCGATGTCGGGGCTTTGCTGGGCCTGCGGCTGGGGTCGGGCCGAGGCCACGTGGCCTGGTCCTGGAGGGTCCAAGATGGCGGCTGGGCCGGGGCTGATGGTCCGGGAAATGGTCCGGGCCAGCCGGGAGAGTTTGGGAGAGGGAGAGCTGGGGACGACCCGGAGGGCGGCACTCGTGGAAGGTGGAAGGTGCCGCTCTTGGTCGTAGAACAGGGGTCGAGGTAGTCCGGGACCCGCCATGCGGGAGTAGGGGGGCCACGCCACAAGGCCCTGTCCAACAGTGATTAACAGAGTGTCTGAATTAAGCAGACCACTCTTACCCAGTCAAGAGATCAGGGCTGAGTCCATCACCGTTATTTAGCTCACTGCATCACCCCAGTTCAGAACCTGGCTATATGCAAATTAGTCTGACCCAGTGCCTCATGGGAACAGGGCAGACCAAACTACTAAGCCAATTCTTCACCGGAAAGGAGACAAGCTTCCGGGGACCGGTTTCTGGCATTTCAGCCGTCGTCGGCCCGGCTTGCTTGAATCCTGTGGTGCAGTGAACAAGGGACTCAGGTCTGAGTATACCCTGCCACACCTATAATGGCCAAAAACGATTCAAAAAAGGGGGTGGTGATGAACAGAGTGTCTGAATTAAGCAGACCACTCTTACCCAGTCAAGAGATCAGGGCTGAAACCATCACTGTTATTTAGCTCACTGCATCACCCCAGTTCAGAACCTGGCTATATGCAAATTAGTCTGACCCAGTGCCTCATGGGAACAGGGCAGACCAAACTACCAAGCCAATTCTTCACCGGAAAGGAGACAGGCTTCCGGGGACCGGTTTCTGGCATTTCAGCCGTCGTCGGCCCGGCTTGCTTGAATCCTGGTGGTGCAGTGAGCAAGGGACTCATGCCTGAGTATACCCTGCCACACCTGTAGTGGCCAAAAATGATTCAAAAAAGGGGGTGGTGATGAACAGAGTGTCTGAATTAAGCAGACCACTCTTACCCAGTCAAGAGATCAGGGCTGAATCCATCACCGTTATTTAGCTCACTGCATCACCCCAGTTCAGAACCTGGCTATATGTAAATTAGTCTGACCCACTGCCTCATGGGAACAGGGCAGACCAAACTACCAAGCCAATTCTTCACCGGAAAGGAGACAAGCTTCCGGGGACCGGTTTCTGGCATTTCAGCCGTCGTCGGCCCGGCTTGCTTGAATCCTGGTGGTGCAGTGAGCAAGGGACTCATATCTGAGTATACCCTGCCACACCTCTAGTGGCCAAAAACGATTAAAAAAAGGGGGTGGTGATGAACAGAGTGTCTGAATTAAGCAGACCACTCTTACCCAGTCAAGAGATCAGGGCTGAATCCATCACCGTTATTTAGCTCACTGCATCACCCCAGTTCAGAACCTGGCTATATTCAAATTAGTCTGACCCAGTGCCTCATGGGAACAGGGCAGACCAAACTACCAAGCCAATTCTTCACCGGAAAGAAGACAAGCTTCCGGGGACCGGTTTCTGGCATTTCAGCCGTCGTCGGCCCGGCTTGCTTGAATCCTGGTGGTGCAGTGAGCAAGGGACTCATGTCTGAGTATACCCTGCCACACCTATAGTGGCCAAAAACGATTCAAAATAGGGGGTGGTGATGAACAGAGTGTCTGAATTAAGCAGACCACTCTTACCCAGTCAAGAGATCAGGGCTGAATCCATCACCGTTATTTAGCTCACTGCATCACCCCAGTTCAGAACCTGGCTATATGCAAATTAGACTGACCCAGTGCCTCATGGGAACAGGGCAGACCAAACTACCAAGCCAATTCTTCACTGGAAAGGAGACAAGCTTCCGGGGACCGGTTTCTGGCATTTCAGCCGTCGTCGGCCCGGCTTGCTTGAATCCTGGTGGTGCAGTGAGCAAGGGACTCATGTCTGAGTATACCCTGCCACACCTATAGTGGCCAAAAACAATTCAAAAAAGGGGGTGGTGATGAACAGAGTGTCTGAATTAAGCAGACCACTCTTACCCAGTCAAGAGATCAAGGCTGAATCCATCACCGTTATTTATCTCACTGCATCACCCCAGTTCAGAACCTGGCTATATGCAAATTAGTCTGACCCAGTGCCTCATGGGAACAGGGCAGACCAAACTACCAAGCCAATTCTTCACCGGAAAGGAGACAAGCTTCCGGGGACCGGTTTCTGGCATTTCAGCCGTCGTCGGCCCGGCTTGCTTGAAACCTGGTGGTGCAGTGAGCAAGGGACTCATGTCTGAGTATACCCTGCCACACCTATAGTGGCCAAAAACGATTCAAAAAAGGGGGTGGTGATGAACAGAGTGTCTGAATTAAGCAGACCACTCTTACCCAGTCAAGAGATCAGGGCTGAATCCATCACCGTTATTTAGCTCACTGCATCACCCCAGTTCAGTACCTGGCTATATGCAAATTAGTCTGACCCAGTGCCTCATGGGAACAGGGCAGACCAAACTACCAAGCCAATTCTTCACCGGAAAGGAGACAAGCTTCCGGGGACCGGTTTCTGGCATTTCAGCCGTCGTCGGCCCGGCTTGCTTGAATCCTGGTGGTGCAGTGAGCAAGGGACTCATGTCTGAGTATACCCTGCCACACCTATAGTGGCCAAAAACGATTCAAAAAAGGGGGTGGTGATGAACAGAGTGTCTGAATTAAGCAGACCACTCTTACCCAGTCAAGAGATCAGGGTTGAATCCATCACCGGTATTTAGCTCACTGCATCACCCCAGTTCAGAACCTGGCTATTTGCAAATTAGTCTGACCCAGTGCCTCATGGGAACAGGGCAGACCAAACTACCAAGCCTATTTTTCACCGGAAAGGAGACAAGCTTCCGGGGACCGGTTTCTAGCATTTCAGCCGTCGTCGGCCCGGCTTGCTTGAATCCTGGTGGTGCAGTGAGCAAGGGACTCATGTCTGAGTATACCCTGCCACACCTATAGTGGCCACAACGATTCAAAAAAGGGGGTGGTGATGAACAGAGTGTCTGAATTAAGCGGACCACTCTTACCCAGTCAAGAGATCAGGGCTGAATCCATCACTGCTATTTAGCTCACTGCATCACCCCAGTTCAGAACCTGGCTTTATGCAAATTAGTCTGACCCAGTGCCTCATGGGAACAGGGCAGACCAAACTACCAAGCCAATTCTTCACCGGAAAGGAGACAAGCTTCCGGGGACCGGTTTCTGGCATTTCAGCCGTCGTCGGCCCGGCTTGCTTGAATCCTGGTGGTGCAGTGAGCAAGGGACTCATGTCTGAGTATACCCTGCCAAACTTATAGTGGCCAAAAACGATTCAAAAAAGGGGGTGGTGATGAACAGAGTGTCTGAATTAAGCAGACCACTCTTACCCAGTCAAGAGATCAGGGCTGAATCCATCACCGTTATTTAGCTCACTGCATCACCCCAGTTCAGAACCTGGCTATATGCAAATTAGTCTGACCCAGTGCCTCATGGGAACAGGGCAGACCAAACTACCAAGCCAATTCTTCACCGGAAAGGATACAAGCTTCCGGGGACCGGTTTCTGGCATTTCAGCCGTCGTCGGCCCGGCTTGCTTGAATCCTGGTGGTGCAGTGAGCAAGGGACTCATGTCTGAGTATACCCTGCCACACCTATAGTGGCCAAAAACGATTCAAAAAAGGGGGTGGTGATGAACAGAGTGTCTGAATTAAGCAGACCACTCTTACCCAGTCAAGAGATCAGGGCTGAATCCATCACCGTTATTTAGCTCACTGCATCACCCCAGTTCAGAACCTGGCTATATGCAAATTAGTCTGACCCAGTGCCTCATGGGAACAGGGCAGACCAAACTACCAAGCCAATTCTTCAGCGGAAAGGAGACAAGCTTCCGGGGACCGGTTTCTGGCATTTCAGCCATCGTCGGCCCGGCTTGCTTGAATCCTGGTGGTGCAGTGAGCAAGGGACTCATGTCTGAGTATACCCTGCCACACCCATAGTGGCCAAAAACGATTCAAACAAGCATTGGGAATGCAATAGGGCTCGCATTAGGAAAGTTTGAGCTATTGGTCTCATAAATTATTTTTTTTTTATTTATGTATTATTTTTTAAAATAGCAAAATTAATAGCTTTGTCATTTACAATGCCAATAGTTATAACTTTCGCAAATGTGACACTGTTGGACATGGCCTCGTGGCGTGGCCCCACTCCTCCCGCATGACGGGTCCCGGACTACCTCGACCCCTGTTCCCCGGCCAAGAGCAGCACCATCCACCCTCCACGAGTGCCGCCCCTCCGGGCCGGCCCCAGCTCTTCCCCGGTGGAACTCGACCTCCTCTCCTCAACCCCCTCGGCTGGCCCGGACCCTTTCCCGGACCACCGTCTCCGGCCCAGCCGCCATCTTGGACCCTCCACGACCAGGCCTCGTGGCCCCGGCCCGACCCCAGCCACAGACCCAGCAAAGCCCCGACATCGAGGCACCACGATCCAACCAGGGGGTAAAGAGACCACTTGACGAGTCAATGGGGGAAGGAGTTTCGATGGTCCCCCATCCGCCTGGTTTCAATCGCCCCCAGCCTCCCTGGGCGCTGACCACACCCCCCTGCTGGGTGTCTGGACTCGCACATCCCAGACCCTCCGACCTCCAAGTGCGAGGGTCCGGACATCAAAGGGCACCAGACCTATAACTGGGGCAGCTCCAGAGCAGGTCGGCAGTTGTATCCTGGAGTCGAGAGACACCGAGACAAACTCATCTTCGTGCAACCATCCTTGGGGTCCTGCTGGCGCTGCCGCGGCCCATCTTCGTGAAACCATCTGTGGAGTCCTGCTGGCGCTGCCGCGGCCCATCTTCGTGAAACTATCTGTGGAGTCCTGCTGGCGCTGCCGCGGCCCATCTTCGTGAAACCATCCTTGGAGCCCTGCTGGCGCTGCCGCAGCCCATCTTCGTGAGACCAGCCCTGGGGTCCTGCTGGCGCTGCCGCGGCCCATACCGAAGAACCCTTCAGCTTGAGGATTGAGTGCTGTGCGCAAGATATCCCTGTACCAGACTGGTACCAAGACTGTCCCGCTACCCCCTTCCCACAAGAGACTAAGTTTAAGAGGATCCCGGAATCCTGCTCCTTCTGTATCGTTACGATAACCTGCCTAAAAGTACTGATAAAAGTGTTAAGAGCCTATCTTTGTGTGGCGTCCATCTGTAGGGGGTGGTTGCTCGGCTGTACGATCTTAGGAGAGGGCCCTCGCCTGGAGGCCGCTCCCCCTTGCTCGGCCGACCCTCAGATTTCCCTTCTAACATTGGTGGCCAGCGGCGCGATTCGAGCCGACGCAAATCGTACAGAGAGTAACTCGCCCCACTAAAAACAAAAAACACACAGCGACCATGACGACTAAAGAAACCGGACCAACCGCAAAGTTCCGGATGGAACGGCTGGAAGATTACAGTCACAAGGAATTGAAGCAATTCTGCATAGACTTGGGTATCGCTACCACGGGACTAAGCACCAAAGACGATCTCAAGCAGGCCCTGCAGACTTGGGTGGAGACAGGAGCGTCGCCACCCCAAAACGAAAACATCGCAATCACCGTGAACATTGTAACCCCCGAGGAGGAGAGAAACACAGGCCTCTCTCACGAGGATGCCCGAGAACAAGAGAGGAGCCGACTCCACGAGTTGGAACTGGCTAGAGTCCGCTTGTAGGAGAGTAGGGTCTGCAATCCTATGATCACCCCAGATTTTTGATTTTTGCTTCACTGGTTTACAACTTCTCTGGCTGTGGGCCTGCTAATCAGACCCACAGCCTTGCTGTTCTCTCACTAAATTGACACGTGTACCTTAGGTGCATTTACCAATTGGTACTGGGCCACCTTATCAGACCCTGTAACTCAGGGCATAGGTGTACCCAGGGCCTATCAGGGGCTGCAGCCTGTATTATGCCACCCCTGGCTGGCCATCTAAATCTGACACAACTGGCTGCACGACAGCTGGGGCAAGGTGGTGTAATCACCCTTTGCTTTAGATATAGTATACCTATATCTAACCCTAAAATGGACACACAGATTCCTATCAGTCACTCCTATGGCAGGCCTTGACAATCCTGAAGGCAGAGTGCTTGGAATCGTGTGAGATGGTGCTCTGGCATGAGCCGAGCCCGTTTGCAGCTTGCGGAACCAAGTCCTAATAGCTGTTCCATGATAACGAATACCATATACTCTTAAGTGCATTATAATCCTCGCGGTTATATGCCAACTCTGGTATCGCTTTATCAAAACATGTCGAGTAAGGTGTCATACGAATTGGAATACTAACCCCTCGCCAATTCTGGTGACGGGGTTAGCATTCCACCCTTCTAGAGGGACACGACATGTATGTAACTGTGAACCCCGGTTAAAGTTAACTCGAGCCTCAGCATCACAAACTGGATGCTGCTACCACAGACACAAGTTTGACCTCCTGCTGCTGGGAGTCCTTCCAGCGAGGGAGGCTTGGACAAAGGGTTTCCTGTCAGGGGCGGTGCTAGCACCATCCCAGACAGGGTTTTGTGTATCCTGGGTAGGCAGGGCTTTAGAGGAAGGTGACTGCAAGTGGCACCCCGGTGCTCACTATGCATCTGCCGGCTAGAACCAGTTCCAGGGGCACACCAGCCCCTGAGCTGGGGAAAGTCCGGCATGGGAGAGGGGTGTAACCACCCCCCTTCCTGGTCCCACCCATGGGCAGGACCTAGTCGCGTGCCAGCCCCTTTTCCTAGTATAAAGATAGGAGCGGGCCCCCTTCCAAATTAGATCATCTTTGAATCCTGAAACTACTTTCTACGAAAGGAACTCTCGACTTCTTCTCAAGATTTCTCCCTTGTGACTAAGGAGTAGTCACCCTGCACCCGCAGGCACCATCTAAGAACACTGCGGTTTGCTGCACGTCCTTCCTCCGGAATCCGACTGACCAGCACGATGAGACCCAGCTTCCCTGGCACCTCTGGCCTCTACCCACATCGTCAGCTCAGCTGAGATCCGTGGGTGCGACGAGACCTCGAGGGACCGGCCATCTTCAGAAGTGCATGACGCTTATCCAGCACGACCGGCGAGGGATCCTCGAGTGAGTGCTTTGGGGTTCGAGAAGCCCTAACCCTGAGCAGCTCCAGCACCGAAGTCCAGCCCCCCAGCATCCACCAGATCTGCGTGGGACCCTTCTGCTCTTTGCTGCTCACCGCGTTGTCTGGCTACTTGCCTGCTGGCTTGTGGCCCTCTTGACGATGCTCCACGACAACAACACCGCTGGTCTGGTTGCTCTAGACTGGCCCTTGTTCCCCTCCAAAAGAGGAGCACCCCGGACCCTCCTGGTCCACTCCAGACGCCATTTTGAGTCCACCGCGTGGGCTTGCATTTGCCAAGACTTGTTGCCCCAATCCTGGGTCCAGCGACGTCGACAGCAGATACTATTGTGGGACAGCTCGCACCTCCATCCTGGTCGCCGACAACGCCTCCTGGTCCGTGAGACTGCAGAGCCCAGCGTCGCCCACTCACCTGGTCGAGGTGACTTCATCCGGTGCGATCCTGGTGCCCATCTAATCACTGGATAGTGATTCAGAACTTGGTCCCCTCTGCTTACAGGTGTCTTCCATCTTCGGTCCAGGCTTGGATCCCTCCGAATCTCTTCACTGGTCGCCTGCCAGCAACTTCTTCTTTCAGGCTCCATAGACTGCAACGAGGATTCCTGACGTCTTTCCAGACCTATGCATCCGCAGCCCCTGGGCTAGGTAAACTCAGCATTTCGGTGCTCCAGCATAGCTTTGCTATCCAAGGGTCCAGATCCTTTTTCGTTTCAGCTCTACCTAGTCGGATTCGTCCGATATCACTAACTTTACGAAATCTAGCATCCATAGACTTTGTCCCGCATCCCACGTGAGAGTGCACACTCTGCACCCGAGCTCCCTAAGCCCCCTGCTAGTAATCTGAAGGTTCAGTAGTCAAGTCCTAGCGATCCTAAAGCCTATTAGCGTAGTACTTACCTGCTAGTAATTTCGCATTCCACTTTTAGAGTATATGGTTTTTCGTGCCCCTCGGGCATTTGTGTAAATTGTGCAACTTTGCGTATTTTCTTAAGAGCTTTGTATTGTGCTTAGCGCCCTGTCCTCATAAAGAATCCAGGGCTGTTGTGTTCTAAATAAATATACTTTTATTTTCATAACAACTTGTGTGGTGTCCTTTCACTTGGTGTTCAAGGGGTATATGTGATGGTATAACAGCTGGCTTAACACGCCCTCTAGAGTCTAGCCTAAAGACTGCTCTTGTCCATGCTACTAGGATAGCTGGTCTATGGTTGACTTACAACCAATCATCAATAAGGGTCGTTTGGAATGATACACAATGATCACTAGAATAGTGAGCACTACATATCAGGCCAACTTCTCACATTGGTGGCAGCGGTGGGATTTGAGCTTGCTGTTGTTTTACCACACGTATCCTAAGAATATCATTGTGAAAGATCACATAAGTACCCAGGTACATATAACTTAGCTTAGAATACTCTGAGTTCTACTGAACCAGCTGTTGTAGTTCAACAGGGCCTAGCACACCCTGACTACAACTCTTAGCAAGGGATCAGTAGGCAAACAAACAGTGTAGGTAGGTGCATCACTTACACCACACTAGAAGCATGTCGGACAAAGGAGGGAACTCAGAAGCCCCCCTTGTGTCCGTGGACCCTCCACAGGTCACTTCACGATATGCTGCTCTTAGCTTCCAGGAGATGAGACAAATCTGTACATCCAGGAAGCTAAAACAGGGTTCTAACCCTACCATTCCTTTTCTGATTGGTCTCTTAGAGACTTATGATGCCAGGAGGTCTGCCAACACAGATCCTTCTCATCCAGATGGGAATATGCCCCCCTTAGAGGGAACCACTGGTGATCCTGACCTCCACCTCCAGGCAGCAGATGATGCAGAGGAGGAGGAGGAAGAGGAGTTGTCAGAGGATGAGGCAGACAAAGGTCAGGTAGAAGTCAGTAGACTCACTAGGACCAACTTAAGTAGGCATGAAAATGGATTTGGGGGACCCCCAGGGCCACTCTCAGGCAGACTTAACATTGGGAATGGACGAGTTAGGTCTCTATCCAGAGGCTCTAACAGATCCATTCGAACCAATGGCTCTCAGACCTCTTCTCATATAAGGATGTCATCCCCTAAGAGGAGAGAGCATGAAGCTAAAATGAGGGAAGCCAATCTGAGGATTGAAAGGGAAGAACTTGCCCTGGCCAAAGAGAGGCTTGCCTTTGCTAGAGAGAAAAAGTTAAGTGGGCTAGATCCCACTGGTGGCAGCATTCTCCCAAGAGAAAAAGACAGGAGTTTAGACACTAGACACCTGAGTAAGATAGTGCCCCCCTTTAAACAAGGGGATGATATCCACAAATGGATAACTGCTTTGGAGAGGGCATGCACTGTCCAGTGCGTCCCCCAGAGTCAGTGGGCAGCTGTCGTGTGGCTCTCCTTTGAAGGCAAAGGTAGAGATAAGCTCCTCACTACTAGAGCTGAGGATGCTAACAATTACCAAGTCCTGAAAAATACACTGATAGATGGGTTTGGCCTAACCACTGAGCAGTACAAGTTGCTGTTCAGGGATACCCAGAATACTCAGTCTCAGGATTGGTCTGATTTTGTAGATTGTGCCACTAGGGCTTTGGAGGGCTGGTTGCTGGGCAGTAAGGTTACTGATTATACAGGATTGTACAATCTGATCATGAGGGAACAGATTTTAAACAATTGTCAGAACCAGTTATTGCATCAGCACCTTGTTGACTCAGATCTGACCTCTCCCAAAAGAATTGGGAAAGAAGGCAGACAGATGGGTCAGAACAAGGGTTAAGCAGAACCAGGGTGGTCAGAAGAAAGCAGACCAGAAGGGTAATAATACCAAAGGTGAACAAAATGACCAGAAGTCTTCGACAGGTCCTCAACTAACCAAAGAGGGTGGGGGTCAGGCTTCCCAGAAGAAGAAGACTCAAGAAGGCCAGTCTAAAAGGTGGTGCCAATACTGTAAAAATAAAGCTCACTGGTTTAGTGAGTGCACCAAGAAAGGAGGGCAAACTCCTGCCACTGCAGCCCCTAAGGTACCTGCACCCCCTAGTACAGTCAGCAGTGGTAGTGCACCTCCCAAGGGATTAGTTGGGTTAACCTTGGGTTCTGAGGGGTATGACAACTTAGTTGGCACACTCACTCAGGCTGTCCTTGTCTGTACAGGGGATGTGGATATATCCCCTGATGCCAGTCCCAATACTTTGGGCAAATACAGACAGACACCTTTTATCAATGGCAAGATGGCTCAGGCCTACAGGGACACTTGTGCCAGTGTCACAATGGTGACACCTAACTTTGTGGACCCTGGACAGATCATGCTAGGTCCAGAGTACCTAGTGACCAATGCCAGCAATGTCACTATCCACCATAGTATGGCAATTGTTGATTTCTCCTGGGGAGGGGTAAGTGGCCAAAAGAAGGTTGTTGTTAGTTCAGACCTCCCAGTTGAATGTTTGTTGGGCAATGATTTGGAGTCATCCCTATGGTCAGAAGTGGAGCAGAGGACTCACATGGAAATGTTAGGTGTGCCAGCACATGTCCTTGCTGTGACTAGGTCACATGCCAGAAGATGCCCCACTGAACAGGTGCTGGATCCTGGAACAATGGACCAGACACCTTCCAAGAAGAAGAGCAGTAGGGTTAAGGCATTGCCTTCCCCCTTGCCCCAGGTTGAGGATCAAGTCTCAGAGGAGGCTGACCTCAAAGAGCTGAGGGAAACTGAGCCTAAAGAACTTGAACCTGATCAGGTTGAGTTTCTGGGTTCAGGGGGACCCTCCAGAGAAGACCTGGGGAAGGCACAGTTAGACTGCCCTTCCCTTGAACCCCTCAGACAGCAGGCTGCTGCTGAGGCTGCAGGGAACGCCACAGGTGCCCACAAGGTATACTGGGAAGATGACTCCTGTACTCTGAGTCAAGAGACCCCAAGCCTGGTGCAACCAGGAGGCTGGTCATCCCCTTGTCTCTGAGAGGTTTCCTTCTCACCTTGGCCCATGAGATTCCCCTTGCAGGTCACTTAGGCCAGAATAAGACTTGGGACAGGATTGTCTCACACTTTCACTGGCCTCACATGAATGAAGATACCAAGGAGTTTTGTCGCTCCTGTGTCACTTGCCAAGCCAGTGGTAAGTCAGGTGGCACAACAAAGGCCCCCCTTATACCTATGCCTGTGGTGGGGGTGCCCTTTGAAAGAGTGGGGGTTGACATTGTTGGTCCAATGGAACCCCAGACAGCATCAGGGCACAAATTTATACTGGTGGTGGTGGACCATGCCACCAGGTATCCTAAAGATATTCCCCTTAGGACCACTACAGCACCTGTTGTGGCAAGAGCCCTAGTTGGAGTGTTCTCCAGAGTGGGCTTCCCTAAGAGGTTGTCTCTGAGGTGCAAACTTCATGTCAGGATATTTGACTGCTATGTGGAAGGAATGTGGTGTCAACTACAAGTTCACTACACCCTATCATCCACAATGCAATGGGCTTGTTGAAAGGTTCAACAGGACCCTAAAAGGGATGATTCATGGACTACCTGAAAAGCTCAGGCGTAGATGGGATGTCGTGATACCCTGCCTTTTGTTTGCTTACAGAGAAGTCCCACAGAAGGGGGTTGGCTTCAGCCCTTTTGAACTTCTGTATGGGCATCCTGTGAGAGGACCCCTATGCTTGGTGAAGGAAGGATGGGAGAGACCTCTCAAAAAGCCTGCAACCAACATAGTGGACTATGTACTTGGTCTCCGCTCCAGGATGGCTGAGTATATGGAAAAGGCTTTCAAAAACCTTGAGGCAAGCCAAGAACTCCAAAAAGCTTGGCATGACCAAAAGGCTGTCCTGGCTGTGTACAAGCCTGGACAGAAGATGTGGGTGTTGGAGCCAGTGGCCCCAGCAGCACTCAAAGACAAATGGTCTGGGTCCCACACCATCCTTGAGCAAAAGGAAGAGGTCACCTACCTGGTGGACCTTGGAACTCCCAGGAGCCCCCACAGGGTGCTCCATGTGAACAGGCTCAAAGCATATGTTGACAGGAAGGACATGAGCTTGCTCATGGCCACAGATGAGGGACAAGAGGAGGAGAGTGATGCTCTCCCAGACCTGCTCACTCAGAATCCTGATGATGGATCAGTAGATGGTGTTGTCTTTTGTGGCAGTCTCCCTGACCATCAACAGAAGGATTGTAAACAAGTTCTTCAATCCTTCAGACATGTGTTCTCTCGGACACCCAGTCAAACCAATTGGTGTACCCATGAGGTTGACACTGGTGACAGCCTGCCAGTCAAGAGTAAAATCTACAGGCAGCCTGATCATGTTAGAGACTGCATTAAGACAGAAGTGCAGAAAATGTTGGAGCTGGGAGTCATTGAGCCCTCAGATAGCCCTTGGGCTAGTCCAGTAGTTCTAGTGCCAATGCCTCACACCCAGGGTGGTAAGAAAGAGATGAGGTTTTGCGTAGACTACAGAGGCCTCAATGCAGTTACTAAGACTGATGCCCACCCAATACCAAGGGCAGATGAACTGATAGATAGATTGGCTTCTGCCAACTACTTAAGTACATTTGACCTGACAGCTGGGTATTGGCAAATCAGGTTAGCTGAGGATGCCAAGCCCAAGACAGCATTTTCAACCCCTGGTGGACATTATCAATTTGTGGTAATGCCCTTTGGTCTGAAAAATGCACCTGCCACCTTCCAAAGGCTGGTGAATCAAGTTCTCACTGGGCTGGATGACTTCTGTGCAGCATATCTTGATGATATAGCTGTCTTTATTTCCACCTGGGAGGATCACCTGGTCCACCTGAGGAAAGTGTTAGAGGCACTGCAAACAGCAGGTCTCACTATCAAGGCCACCAAGTGCCAGATAGGGCAGACACAGGTTGTATACCTGGGCCACCTTGTAGGTGGAGGCCGGGTTCAGCCACTGGAGAGCAAGATACAATCCATCAAGGATTGGGCTCCTCCAACCACCCAGACTCAGGTTCGAGCTTTCTTGGGCCTGACTGGTTATTACAGGAAATTTGTCAGAAATTATGGATCAATTGTGACTCCACTTAATGAACTGACAAGTAAAAAGATGCCAAAGAAAGTTCAGTGGACAGCAGGCTGTCAAAAAGCATTCGATGACCTAAAGCAGGCCATGTGCACACCACCTATCCTAAAGAGTCCAGACTATTCCAAACCATTCATTGTCCAAACAGATGCTTCTGAGTTGGATGTGGGAGCTGTTCTATCTTAACTGAATGTTGATGGTCATGACCAGCCCATTGCTTTTATAAGCAGAAGGCTGACCCCCAGAGAGAAAAATTGGTCAGCTATTGAGAGGGAGGCATTTGCTGTGGTTTGGGCCCTGAAGAAACTGAGGCCATACTTGTTTGGCACTCATTTCAAGATTCAGACCGACCATAAGCCCCTCTTGTGGCTAAATCAGATGAAGGGTGAAAACCCCAAACTGCTTAGGTGGTCCATTTCCCTACAGGGGATGGATTTTACAGTGGAGCATGGCACTGATCATGGCAATGCAGATGGGCTCTCCAGGTATTTCCACTTAGAGCAAGAAGACTCACCTGGTCAAGGTTAGTTTATTGTCCCAAAGTTTGGGGGGGGGTGTCATGGAGAGTAGGGTCTGCAATCCTATGATCACCCCAGATTTTCGCTTTTTGCTTCACTGGTTTACGACTTCTCTGGCTGTGGGCCTGCTAATCAGACCCACATCCTTGCTGTTCTCTCACTAAATTGACACGTGTACCTTAGGTGCATTTACCAATTGGTACTGGGCCACCTTATCAGACCCTGTAACTCAGGGCATAGGTGTACCCCGGGCCTACCAGGGGCTGCAGCATGTATTATGCCACCCCTGGCTGGCCATCTAAATCTGACACAACTGGCTGCACGACAGCTGGGGCAAGGTGGTATAATCACCCTTTGCTTTAGATATAGTATACCTATATCTAACCCTAAAATGGACACACAGATTCCTATCAGTCACTCCTATGGCAGGCCTTGACAATCCTGAAGGCAGAGTGCTTGGAATCGTGAGAGATGGTGCTCTGGCATGAGCTGAGCCCGTTTGCAGCTTGCGGAACCAAGTCCTAATAGCTGTTCCATGATAACGCATACCATATATACGTACGGTTTCATCCCCGTGTCATATGCTGATGACACGCAGCTCCTCTTCCCGTTTAAAACTATCTCCGCTGAAGTGAAGAGCTCTTTCTCAGCTGGTATTAAGGCAGTGGCAAAATGGATGTCGGCCAACTGCCTTCAGTGCAACATCAGTAAAACTGAGGTTATGTTGTTTGGGGAAGCTAAATTGCTTTGGTCTCCGGACTGGTGGCCCAGCGACTTGGGTGTTGTTCCCGAAGCCAAGTCGATTGTAAAGAACTTAGGGGTCCGTCTGGATCAAGATCTGACACTCAAGCAACGTGTTAATTATATCTCAGGTATATGCTTTCACACCATCAGCCTACTGTGCAAGGTTTTTCCTCTTTTGCCTGATTCGGTGAGGAGAACCTTAGTCCAGGCACATGTTCTAAGCAGGATCGACTATTGTAATGGTCTACAGCTTGCTGCCAATGATGGGGTATTGGATAGACTGCAAGTCATCCAGAATACTGCGGCCCGCTTGGTTCTTAATGCCCCTCCCAGAACTGCCTCCAAACCCCTTCTTGACCAATTACACTGGCTTTCTGTCCGGCAGAGAAGGAAATTCAAAACATGTTGCCTGATTCACAAGTGCCTAAATGGCCAAGGACCTGCTTATTTGAAAAATAAATTTGTCCCTTACACCCCCACTCGATCTCTGAGGTCGAGCAATGATTTTCTTTTGCAGGTTCCACGGGCTAAGAAAGCCAGACACGGGAGCAAGGCACTTTCTACAGCAGGACCTATTCTCTGGAACAAACTCCCTCTGTCACTCAAACAATGCATAGACCATCTAAAATTTCGGAAACAATTGAAAACAATACTGTTTAAAAATGAAATTTAGCTTCCACCTATATTTATTTCTTGGTGTTCTACAGGTGTCAAATCGCAGAGATACTCCACTGAGAGTTGATTCCAGCGCTATACAAACCAACAAATAAATAAAATATACTCTTAAGTGCATTATAATCCTCGTGGTTATATGCCAACTCTGGTATCGCTTTATCAAAACATGTCGAGTAAGGTGTCATACGAATTGGAATACTAACCCCTCGCCAATTCTGGCAACGGGGTTAGCATTCCACCCTTCTAGAGGGACACGACATGTATGTAACTGTGAACCCCGGTTAAAGTTAACTCGAGCCTCAGCATCACAAAATGGATGCTGCCACCACAGACACAAGTCTCACCTCCCGCTGCTGAGAGTCTTTCCAGCGAGGGAGGCTTGGACAAAGGGTTTCCTGTCAGGGGCGGTGCTAGCACCATCCCAGACAGAGTTTTGTGTATCCTGGGTAGGCAGGGCTTTAGAGGAAGGTGACTGCAAGTGGCACCCCGGTGCTCACTATGCATCTGCCGGCTAGAACCAGTTCCAGGGGCACACCAGCCCCTGAGCTGGGGAAAGTCCGGCATGGGAGAGGAGTGTAATCACCCCCCTTCCTGGTCCCACCCATGGGCAGGACCTAGTCGCGTGCCAGCCCCTTTTCCTAGTATAAAGATAGGAGCGGGCCCCCTTCCAAATTAGATCATCTTTGAATCCTGAAACTACTTTCTACGAAAGGAACTCTCGACTTCTTCTCAAGATTTCTCCCTTGTGACTAAGGAGTAGTCACCCTGCACCCGCAGGCACCATCTAAGAACACTGCGGTTTGCTGCACGTCCTTCCTCCGGAATCCGACTGACCAGCACGATGAGACCCGGCTTCCCTGGCACCTCTGACCTCTACCCACATCGTCAGCTCAGCTGAGATCCGTGGGTGCGACGAGACCTCGAGGGACCGGCCATCTTCAGAACTGCACGACGCTTATCCAGCATGACCGCCGAGGGATCCTCGAGTGAGTGCTTTGTGGTTCGAGAAGCCCTAACCCTGAGCAGCTCCAGCACCGAAGTCCAGCCCCCCAGCATCCACCAGATCTGCGTGGGGCCCTTCTGCTCTTTGCTGCTCACCGCGTTGTCCGGCTACTTGCCTGCTGGCTTGTGGCCCTCTTGACGACGCTCCACAACGACAACACCACTGGTCTGGTTGCTCCAGACTCGCCCTTGCTCCCCTCCAAAAGAAGAGCACCCCGGACCCTCCTGGTCCACTCCAGACGCCATTTTGAGTCCACCGCGTGGGCTTGCATTTGCCAAGACTTGTTGCCCCAATCCTGGGTCCAGCGACGTCGACAGCAGATACCATCGTGGGACAGCTCGCACCTCCATCCTGGTCACCGACAACGCCTCCTGGTCCGTGAGACTGCAGAGCCCAGCATCGCCCACTCACCTGGTCGAGGTGACTTCATCCGGTGCCATCCTGGTGCCCATCTAATCACTGGCTAGTGATTCAGAACTTGGTCCCCTCTGCTTACAGGTGTCTTCCATCTTTGATCCAGGCTTGGATCCCTCCGAATCTCTTCTCTGGTCGCCTGCCAGCAACTTCTTCTTTCAGGCTCCATAGACTGCAACGAGGATTCCCGATGTCTTTCCAGACCTATGCATCCGCAGCCCCTGGGCTAGGTAAACTCAGCATTTCGGTGCTCCAGCATAGCTTTGCTATCCAAGGGTCCAGATCTTTTTTCGTTTCAGCTCTACCTAGTCGGATTCGTCCGATATCACTAACTTTACGAAATCTAGCATCCATAGACTTTGTCCCGCATCCCGCGTGAGAGTGCACACTCTGCACCCGATCTCCCTAGGCCTCCTGCTAGTAATCTGAAGGTTCAGTAGTCAAGTCCTAGCGATCCTAAAGCCTATTAGCGTAGTACTTACCTGCTAGTAATTTCGCATTCCACTTCCATAGTATATGGTTTTTCGTGCCCCTCGGGCATTTGTGTAAATTGTGCAACTTTGCGTATTTTCTTAAGAGCTTTGTATTGTGCTTAGCGCCCTGTCCTCATAAAGAGTCCAGGGCTGTTGTGTTCTAAATAAATATACGTTTATTTTCATAACAACTTGTGTGGTGTCCTTTCACTTGGTGTTCAAGGGGTATATGTGATGGTATAACAGCTGGCTTAACACGCCCTCTAGAGTCTAGCCTAAAGACTGCTCTTGTCCATTCTACTAGGATAGCTGGTCTATGGTTGACTTACAACCAATCATCAATAAGGGTCGTTTGGAATGATACACAGTGATCACTAGAATAGTGAACACTACATATCAGGCAAACTTCTCACACCGCTTAGATGGGGAACTGCAACTAGCGGAAAAGAAGATAGCCCTTGAGCAACTACGATTACAGGGAGACCTGGAAGAGAAAAGAAGCCAGAGGGAGCTGGAGGAGAAGAAGATCGCGTACGAGCACAAGCGCGGTTTGAAAGAACTAGAGATTAGGAAACAAAACGGGGACACCGGCGTCTCCGGGAACCAGAGCTCCACTCCCTCTACGGACACCAAGGTCCACATCCCCAAAGATGTCGTCCGAGAGTACCATAAAAACGACGACATCCAGCAATGGTTTAAGGCATACGAGGTAGCCATGACCTCCCACCGGGTTCCGCAAAAAGACTGGGGGGCCGGGTTGTGGGGGAGATTCGTCAACAAAGGGAGAGACGCCCTGCTACAGCTCCCCGATGCTGAGATGACCTCCTACGAGCATATGAAAGCCGCCCTCCTCACTCGCTATGGGCTCCCCCCGAGATGTACCGGCAGCGATTCCGAGACTGTAAAAGGATCCCCGGTACCACCTGGGTAGAATATGTAAACTTCTACAGCAGAGCCTTGGAGGGGTGGATCAAGGGCAGCCGGGTCACCACCTACGAACAATTGTTCGATCTCATCGTATGGGAACACCTCTCCAATAACTGTTTCGTCGAACTAAGGCAGCATCTCCTCGACAGCAAACTGACCGAGCCCCGGAAACTCGCCATTGAAGCGGATCGATGGGAGAGCACCCGGGTCCCCCGGAACTGGGCGGGAGACCAAGGCCGAGCCTCCCAGGGATCCCACCGTCCGCGAGGAGGAGGAGGAGGCCAGGGCCGGGGCACCACCACGATGCCCCCCACCAGCACTCCCCCGTCCCTGGCCGGGAGAGGAAGCCCTCCTGCACGGCCGGGATCCCGCTCCAACGTTATCTGCCACAAATGCCAGTGACCCGGTCATTCCGCCAATGACCCCAACTGTCGGAGAAACCAACCATCCAACCCCACGTGTCCGCAAAACCGCCAGATCGCCGCCGTCTCCCTGGGGGAGGAACAAGGCGAAGAAGAAGCCGAAGACTGTGAACAATACCTGACCGAGTGGGAACCCGCAGCCATGTCCCTGGTATGTCTAGGCGAAAGAGACATGGTCCCCCGGGCCCCCATCCCGGCCAACACACAGAAGTACAGCCAGTGTGTCACCATTAATGGACACCGGGCCGAAGCCCTCCGCGACACGGGAGCCAGCGTAACGGCCGTCCGTTGCCATCTGGTGACCCCGGATCAAATCCTGCCCAATGTACTATGCCCAGTACGGTCCATGGATAACTCTGAAAGCCTGTGCCAGATGGCCTGCGTCCCCTTTGAATGGGGGGGGAGTGTCGGGCATGCTGAAAGTGACCGTCCGAGACGATGCCCCCGTAGACTGCCTCCTTGGGAACGACCTCGAGAGCTCCCCCTGGGCTGCCGTTGAGCGGAGGGAGCACCTGGGGATGCTTGGCCTCCCTGAATGGGTCTGTGCGACGACCCGATCCATGGCCGCCCGCGCCATCCCCTCCACTGAAGAACCCGAGTGGCCCGAGCCTCCACCGCCCGTCATCCCTGAAGACACCACCCCTGAACCCGGTCCACCGGGGCCCAACGATGAAGAAACTGGCCCACTCCGCGAACTCCCAGAGCTGGCCCAGTGGCGCCAGGAAGGTGGCCCCACTTAAGAACAGTTCCGCCAAGAGCAAAAAACGTGTCCCTCCCTCGAAGGGATCCGACAGCAAGCTGCAGCCCAGAGTGCAGGGGATGCCTCAGGGGCTCACTGGGTCTATTGGGACAATGAGCTCCTCTACAGCGAACAGAAGATTGCCGAGCTAGGGGCCAGCCGGGTACTGGTAGTCCCCCTCCGATTCAGAGACTTCCTCCTGAACCTGGCTCATGATGTACCTCTCGCCGGGCACCTGGGGCAGGACAAAACTTACAGACGCCTGGTGACCCACTTCTGCTGGCCCAAGATGAGGAACGATGTGATCAATAAGCCTGGGCGTAGTTCACATAGCCGCACTCCGCGGAGCTACGCGAAGATGCACTTGCACTCCGCAAACTACGCATAGCTCCGCGAGCATGCGTAGTAGCTTGCTTGACCCGTTCGCGAGCCATTTTTCCTCTTCGGGAGCGCCGTGGAACTCTGGAACCTGCTCGACACCACCTCTCCAGACGTCGCCTTCCTCACGGAAACATGGATGAACGCCTCCTCAGCGCCCGACATCGCCGTCGCCATCCCGGACGGATACAAGATCACCCGGAGAGACCGCGTCAACGAGACAGGAGGAGGCATCGCCATCGTCCACAAGAACACCATCCGCATCACAACCAACTCAGACGACACCCTCACAGCCGCTTAACATCTTCACTTCCAGATACACACCGACCCCAAGACCACACTCAGAGGCACCCTCATCTACAGACCCCCAGGACCTCGCACACAATTCAGCGAAGACATCGCAGACTTCATCAGCCCGCACGCCTTCGCCTCCGCTGACTACATCCTCCTAGGGGACCTCAACTTCCACCTGGAGAACAACAACGAGAACACCACCACCACCCTGCTGGACAACCTCGCCAACCTCGGACTCATGCAACTGGTGAACACCCCTACCCACTACGCCGGACACACGCTTGACCCAGTCTTCTCCTCCAGCAAGTACATCTCCTTCAGCCACTCCACCGGACTCCACTGGACAGACCACAGCTGCGTCCACTTCAGCTTCAGAAAAACCACGACTCACCACCACCCGCAACGGGTTCCCCGCAGGAACTGGAACAAGATCACCACCGACCAGCTCACCACTTCACTGAGCCAGAACCCTCCCGCCAGCTCAACGGACCCCAACCAAGCAGCCAACAACCTCACACAGTGGATCACCAATTGCGCTCGCCCAACCAGCCTCGACCACTCGCAGTCCGGCTTCCACGCCAACCACAGCACCGAGACCGCCCTCATCGCAGCCACTGACGACATCCGAGCCCTGCTCGACAACTGGGAAACAGCGGCCCTCATCCTCCTGGACCTCTCCGCAGCATTCGATACGGTCTGCCACCGCACCCTAGTGCAGCGCCTCAGCAACATCGGAATCCAAGAGAAGGCACTGGAGTGGATCATCACGTTCCTCACTGGAAGAACCCAGAGAGTCCGCCTCCCCCCGTACAGATCCAAGGCCACCGAAGTCATATGCGGCGTACCACAAGGATCATCACTCAGCCCCACCCTCTTCAACGTCTACATGAGCCCCCTCGCAGCCATCGTACGCCAACACAACCTCAACATCATCTCCTACGCCGACGACACCCAGCTGATCCTCTCCCTCACCAACGACCCAGGAACCGCCAGAACCAACCTACACGAAGAGATGAAAGACGTAGTCGAGTGGATGAGGAACAGCCGCCTGAAACTGAACTCAGACAAGACGGATGTCCTCATCCTTGGATCATCACCCTCCGCCTGGGACGACTCCTGGTGGCCCCCTGCCCTGGGCAGCGCACCCAAACCAACGGACCACGCACGCAACCTGGGCTTCATCCTGGACTCCTCCCTCTCGATGACCAGACAAGTCAACGCCGTCTCATCATCATGCTTCAACATCCTACGCATGCTCCGAAAGATCTTCTGATGGCTCGCCACCGAAACCAGGAAGACGGTCACACAGGCACTCGTCACCAGCCAACTGGACTACGGAAACACCCTCTATACCGGAACCACAGCCAAACTCCAGAAAAGACTCTAACACATCCAGAACGCCTCCGCACGACTCATCTTGGACATCCCCCGACACAGCCACATCTCCGGACACCTGAGAGACCTTCACTGGCTCCCCGTCAGCAAGAGTATCACGTTCCAACTCCTCACCCACGCACACAAGGCCCTCCACGACCTGGGCCCCAGGTACCTCAACAACCGCCTGACCTTCTACACTCCCACCCGCCAGCTACGATCGACCAGCCACGCCCTCGCCGCCGTGACACGCATCCGAAGATCCACCATGGGAGGAAGATCCTTCTCCTACCTGGCAGCCAAGACTTGGAACTCCCTCCCCATCCACCTCCGCCTGACCCAAGACCACCTCTGCTTCAGGAAGCAACTCAAGACATGGCTGTTCGAGCAGTAGCGGACCCCCCTCCCTCAAGCGCCTTGAGACCCTCTGGGTGAGTAGCGCGCTATACAAATATCCTGATTGATTGATTGATTGATTGCCTGCATGCTCGGGATGTGTAGCGCGCGAAGTTACCCATGAGGTTTGTCCCGCCCGCTCGCGTCCCCTTATTTCCGGTCACTACTAACGTGTTCGCGAGTTATTCTGTGCCAGATTGCAGTTTCTGCATGTTCGGCAACTCTATCTTACCGACAAGCATCCTTGCGCACGCGAAAATGCTATTGAGCGCGCGAGAACTACGCTACGCAGCAGTTTGCGGGGTATTCGACAACTTCGCGTTCTCCGCGGAGCGCGGAGTTGCCGAAACTCCGCAAACTCCACGAACGGAGCGTAGTTCTTCGCCCAGGGCTAGTGATCAACCACTGCCGAGCCTGCCCCACCTGCCAGGCCAGCGGGAAGAGCGGCAGAAAACTAAAAGTCCCCCTGCAACCCTTTCCAGTCGTCAACACTCCCTTTGAGCGGGTAGGGATTGACATTGTGGGGCCCCTGGAGCCCCGGATATCACAAGGTCACCGGTTCATACTCCTCCTGGTGGACCATGCCACCAGCTATCCCGAAGCCATACCTCTCCGGACCGAGACAGCGCCCGTGGTGGGCCGGGCCCTGATGGGAATCTTCTCCCGGGTGGGCTTCCCCCGAGAAGTCGTTAGTGATCGAGGCACGAACTTCATCTCCTGATACATGAAGTCCCTATGGCAACAGTGCAGGGGTCACGTACAAATTTACGACCCCCTACCACCCTCAAGGGAACAGACTGGTGGAACGCTTCAATCGCACCCTCAAGGGTATGATCATGGGCCTGGCAGAGCCCTTATGACGCCAATGGGACGTGTTGCTGCCCTGCCTCCTATTTGCCTACCGGGAGGTCCCACAGAAGTCCCTGGGATTCAGCCCTTTCGAACTATTGTATGGGCACCCCGTCCGGGGTCCCCTAAGTCTGGTCAAAGAAGGATGGGAGGTGACCACCCAGAATGCCCCTTCCGACGTGTACCGGTACCTCCTGACCCTCCGGAACCAGACTCGGCGGTTCCGGGAACTTGCCAAGGCCAACCTTGAAGCCAGCCAAGAAGACATGAAACGGTGGTATGATCAAAACGCCTCGTCCATTGAGTTCGAGCCAGGACAATAGGTCTGGGTCATGCCCCCGGTCGAAAGATGCACCCTCCAGGACAAATAGACGGGGCCCTTCAAGGTGGTGGAGCGCAAGGGCCCTGTCACATACCTGGTGGACATGGAGTCCCCCAGGAACCCCCTCCGGGTCCTCCATGCCATCCAACTTAAGCCTCACTTTGTCCGCTCAGAACTTAGCCTCCTGATGGCTACCGACAGTGGGGCTGAAGAGGACTCCGAGCCACTACCCGACCTCCTGAAGACCCTCGAAAAAGACGGCTCCGTGGAAGGAGTCAACCTCTCTTCCACCCTGACCCCAGCACAACGCCAAAGTTGCCAAGACTTATTACGACAATATGCCGATCTATTCTCTCTCACCCCCGGGGTCACCCCATGGTGCCTCCACGATGTCGACACCGGGGATAGCCTACCTATACGGCACCGGGCCTACCGAGTTCCCGATCGGGTACGCGCCTGCATCCAGTCGGAAGTGTCCATGATGCTGGCTCTAGGGGTGATCGAGCCCTCCGACAGCCCATGGGCCAGCCCGGTCGTGCTGGTCCCCAAGGCCGCCGTCCCTGGCGTCGCCCCCGAACTCAGGTTTTGTGTGGACTACCAGGGCCTGAACGCTGTCACCCGAACAGACGCTCACCCCATCCCTCGGGCTGATAAACTGATCGAGCGCCTGGGGGCAGCCCGCTACCTGAGCACCTTCGACCTAACCGCGGGCTACTGGCAGATCGGCCTGACCCCGGGCGCTCAGGAGCGATCCGCCTTCTCCACCCCTGATGGCCACTACCACTTTAGGGTGATGCCCTTCGGGATGAAAAACGCCCCCGCCACGTTCCAGAGACTAGTGAATAAGGTGCTGGCGGGGCTCGAGGATTTCAGCGCCGCCTACCTGGACGATATTGCGGTGTACAGTCTCCACTGGGCCTAACACCTCCAACACCTCCGGGAGGTCTTGGCCGCCCTCCAACGGGCAGGACTAACAATCAAAGCCAGCAAGTGCCAAATCGGCCAAGGGTCCGTGACCTACCTGGGGCACTAGGTGGGAAGTGGCCAGGTGGCCCCCCTCCAACCCAAGATCGCCGCCATCATGGCCTGGGAACCCCCGGTCACCCAAACAGAGGTCCAAGCCTTCCCGGGGCTCACGGGATATTACCGGCACTTCGTAAAAGACTACAGCAGTATTGTGGGCCCCCTCACAGAACTCACGTCAAAGAAACACCCACCGAAGGTCCACTGGACGCCCGAGTGTCAGGCCTTCTTTGAGACCCTCAAGACAGCCATGTGCACCGCACCCGTGCTCCAAGCCCCCGACTACAGTCGGGAATTCATAGTGCAAACAGATGCCTCCGATCACGGCGTCGGGGCAGTTCTCTCCCAAATCAATACCGAGGGAATTGACCAGCCGGTAGCCTTCATTAGCCGACGTCTACTGGCCTGAGAACAGCGCTGGAGCACCATCGAGCGGGAGGCCTTCGCCGTGGTGTGGGCCCTCAAGAAGCTCCGGCCCTATCTCTTCGGCACCCACTTTCGGGTACAAACTGACCACCGACCTCTGCAATGGCTGATACAGATGCGAGGGGAGAATCCGAAGCTGTTGCGTTGGTCCATCTCCCTGCAAGGGATGGACTTCACTGTGGAGCATCGCCCAGGCAACGACCACGCCAACGCAGACGGCCTGCACCGCTTCTTCCGCCTCGGCGAGGAGAATACCCAAGGAGATGGGTGACTCTCCCTGCCTTCAGCTGGGGGGGACGCGTGTTGGACCTGGCCTCGTGGCGTGGCCCCACTCCTCCCGCATGACGGGTCCCGGACTACCTCGACCCCTGTTCCCCGGCCAAGAGCAGTACCATCCACCCTCCACGAGTGCCGCCCCTCCGGGCCGCCCCCAGCTCTTCCCCAGTGGAACTCGACCTCCTCTCCTCAACCCCCTCGGCTGGCCCGGACCACCGTCTCCGGCCCAGCCGCCATCTTGGACCCTCCACGACCAGGCCTCGTGGCCTCGGCTCGACCCCAGCCACAGACCCAGCAAAGCCCGACATCGAGGCACCACGATCCAACCAGGGGGTAAAGAGACCACTTGACGAGTCAATGGGGGAAGGAGTTTCGATGGTCCCCCATCCGCATGTTTCGATTGCCCCCAGCCTCCCTGGGCACTGGCTCCACCCACCTGCTGGGTGTCTGGACTCGCACATCCCGGACCCTCCGACCTCCAAGTGCGAGGGTCCGGACATCAAAGGGCACCAGACCTATAACTGGGGCAGCTCCAGAGCAGGTCGGCAGTTGTATCCTGGAGTCGAGAGACACCGAGACGAACTCATCTTCGTGCAACCATCCTTGGGGTCCTGCTGGCGCTGCTGCGGCCCATCTTCGTGAAACCATCTGTGGAGTCCTGCTGGCGCTGCTGCGGCCCATCTTCGTGAAACCATCCTTGGAGTCCTGCTGGCGCTGCCGCGGCCCATCTTCGTGAAACCATCTGTGGAGTCCTGCTGGCGCTGCCGCGGCCCATCTTCGTGAAACCATCCTTGGAGCCCTGCTGGCGCTGCCGCGGCCCATCTTTGTGAGACCAGCCCTGGGGTCCTGCTGGCGCTGCCGCGGCCCATACCGAAGAACCCTCCAGCTCGAGGATTGAGAGCTGTGCGCAAGATATCCCTGTACCAGACTGGTACCAGGACTGTCCCGCTACCCCCTTCCCACAAGAGACTAAGTTTAAGAGGATCCAGGAATCCTGCTCCTTCTGTATCGTTACGATAACCTGCCTAAAAGTACTGATAAAAGTGTTAAGAACCTATCTTTGTGTGGCGTCCATCTGTAGGGGGGTGGTTGCTCGGCTGTACGATCTTAGGAGAGGGCCCTCGCCTGGAGGTCTCTCCCCCTTGCTCGGCCGACCCTCAGATTTCCCTTCTAACAGACACCTATAGCATTTGTAATGCAACATGTTTTGTATTTACGTGACTTAGATGTATTGATATTACAAATAACAATGGCTTTTAATTTTTTTAAATAATTAATACTTAAATAATTTATTTAATTTGTAATGGCAATAGCTTAAACTTTTGAAAAAAACTTGTGAAGATTATGTTCAGTGTTTTTTATTGTGACGAAAATCCAAGAACAGAAGTGTAATATTAACATCTTTTTGTGATTTGTAATAAAGCGTGAAAGATTGAAAACAGTTTGAAACTTTGAAAGAACATATTTGAACCAGTGATGCTGTGGTTGCGCAGAGTGATGCTGTGGTTGCGCTGAGTGATGCTGTGGTTGCGCTAAGTGATGCTGTGGTGGTGCTGAGTGATTGCTGTGATTGCGCTGAGTGATGCTGTGGTTAGGCGGAGTGGTGTGTGCATCGGTGGAGCTTAGTGGGTGCATTGGTGGAGCTGTGTGGTGGGTGCATCGGTGGAGCTGTGTGGTGGGTGCCTCGGCGGAGCTGTGTATTGGGTGCCTCGGCGGAGCTGTGTGGTGGGTGCTTCGGTGGAGCTGTGTGGTGGGTGCTTCGGTGGAGCTGTGTGGTGGGTGCATCTGTTGAGCTGTGTGGTAGGTGCCTCGGTGGAGCTGTGTAGTGGGTGCCTCGGTGGAGCTGTGTTGTTTAGTGCCTCGGTGGAGCTGTGTGGTGGGTGCCTCGGTGGAGCTGTGTGGTGGGTGCCTTGGTGGAGCTGTATGGTGGGTGCCTTGGTGGAGCTGTGTGGTGGGTGCATCGGTGGAGCTGTGTGGTGGGTGTATCGGTGGAGCTGTGTGGTGGGTGCATTGGTGAAGCTGTGTGGTGGGTGCATCGGTGGAGCTGTGTCCGTGGAGCTGGGTGGTGGGTGCATCGTTGGAGCTGTGTCGGTGGAACTGTGTGGTGGGTGCATCGGTGGAGCTGTGTGGTGGGTGCATCGGTGGAGGTGTGTGGTGGGTGCATCAGTGGAGCTGTGTGGTGGGTGCATCGGTGGAGCTGTGTGGTGGGTGCATCGGTGGAGCTGTGTAGCTGGAGCTGTGTGGTGGGTGCATTGGTGGAGCTGTGTGGTGGGTGCATCGGTGGAGCTGTGTGGTGGGTGCATCGGTGGAGCTGTGTCGGTGGATCTGTGTGGTGGGTGCATCGGTGGACCTGTGTCGGTGGAGCTGTGTGGTGGGTGCATCGGTGGAGCTGTGGAGCTGTGTGGTGGGTGCATCGGTGGAGCTGTGTGGTGGGTGCATCGGTGGCGCTGGGTGCATCGGTGGAGCTGTGTAGGTGGAGCTGTGTGGTGGGTGCATCGGTGGAGCTGTGTGGTGGGTGCATCGGTGGAGCTGGGTGGTGGATGCATTAGTGGAGCTGTGTGGTGGGTGCATCGGTGGAGCTGGGTGGTGGGTGCATCGGTGGAGCTGGGTGGTGGGTGCATCGGTGGAGCTTAGTGGGTGCATTGGTGGAGCTGTGTGGTGGGTGCATCGGTGGAGCTTAGTTGGTGCATCGGTGGAGCTGTGTGGTGGGTGCATCAGTGGAGCTGTGTGGTGGGTGCATCGGTGGAGCTGTGTGGTGGGTGCATCGGTGGAGCTGTGTGGTGGGTGCATCAGTGGAGCTGTGTGGGTGGAGCTGCGTGGTGGGTGCATCGGTGGAGCTGTGTGGTGGGTGCATTGGTGGAGCTGTGTGGTTGGTGCATCGGTGGAGCTGTGTGGTGGGTGTATCGGTGGAGCTGTGTTAGTTGAGCTGTGTGGTGGGTGCATCGGTGGAGCTGTGTCGGTGGAACTGTGTGGTGGGTGCATCGGTGGAGCTGTGTCGGTGGAGCTGTGTGGTGGGTGCATCAGTGGCGCTGGGTGCATCGGTGGAGCTGTGTGGTGGGTGCATCGGTGGAGCTGTGTCGGTGGAGCTGTGTGGTGGGTGCATCAGTGGCGCTGGGTGTATCGGTGGAGCTGTGTGGTGGGTGCATCGGTGGAGCTGTGTGGTGGGTGCATCAGTGGAGCTGTGTGGTGGGTGCATCGGTGAAGCTGGGTGGTGGGTGCATCGGTGGAGCTTAGTGGGTGCATTGGTGGAGCTGTGTGGTGGGTGCATCGGTGGAGCTTAGTTGGTGCATCGGTGGAGCTGTGTGGTGGGTGCATCGGTAGAGCTGTGTGGTGGGTGCATCGGTTGAGCTGTGTGGTGGGTGCCTCGGCGGAGCTGTGTGGTGGGTGCATTGGTAGAGCTATGTGTTGGGTGCCACGGCGGACCTGTGTGGTGGGTGCATCAGTAAAGCTGCGTGGTGGGTGCATCGGCGGAGCTGTGTTGGTGGAGCTGTGCGGTGGTTGCATCAGTGGAGCTGTGTCGGTGGAGCTGTGTGGGGGTGCATCGGTGGAGCTGGGTGGTGGGTGCATCAGTGGAGCTGTGTGGTGGGTGCATCAGTGGAGGTGTGTGGTGGGTGCATCAGTGGAGCTGTGTGGTGGGTGCATCAGTGGAGCTGGGTGGTGGGTGCATCAGTGGAGCTGGGTGGTGGGTGCATCTGTGGAGCTGGGTGGTGGGTGCATCAGTGGAGCTGTGAGGTGTGTGCATTGGTGGAGCTGTGAGGTGGGTGCATCGGTGGAGCTGTGTGGTGGGTGCATCGGTGGAGCTGGGTGGTGGGAGCATCGGTGGAGCTGGGTGGTGGGTGCATCGGTGGAGCTGTGTGGTGGGTGCATCGGTGTAGCTGTGTGGTGGGTGCATCGGTGTAGCTGTGTGGTGGGTGCATATATGGAGCTGGGTAGTGGGTGCATCGGTGGAGCTGTGTGGTGGGTGCATCGGTGGAGCTGTGTGGTGGGTGCATCTGTGGAGCTGTGTGGTGGGTGCATCTGTGGAGCTGGGTGGTGGGTGCATCGGTGGAGCTGGGTGGTGGGTGCATCGGTGGAGCTGGGTGGTGGGTGCATCGGTGGAGCTGTGTGGTGGGTGCATCTGTGGAGCTGTGTTGTCGGTGCCTCTGTGGAGCTGTGTGGTGGGTGCATCTGCGGAGCTGGGTGGTGGGTGCATCGGTGGAGCTGTGTGGTGGGTGTATCGGTGGAGCTGTGTGGTGGGTGCATCGGTGGAGCTGTGTGGTGGGCGCATCAGTGGAGCTGTGTGGTAGGTGCATCTGTGGAACTGTGTCAGTGGAGCTGTGTGGTGGGTGCATCTGTGGAGCTGTGTGGTCGGGGCATCGGTGGAGCTGTGTGGTGGGTGCATCGGTGGAGCTGGGTGGTGGGTGCATCGGTGGAGCTGGGTGGTGGGTGCATCTATGGAGCTGTGTGGTGGGTGCATTGGTGGAGCTGTGTGGTGGGTGCATTGGTGGAGCTCTGTGGTGGGTGCATCGGTGGAGCTCTGTGGTGGGTGCATCGGTGGAGCTCTGTGGTGGGGGCATAGGTGGAGCTCTGTGGTGGGTGCATTGGTGGAGTTCTGTGGTGGGGGCATAGGTGGAGCTCTGTGGTGGGTGCATCGGTGGAGCTCTGTGGTGGGTGCATCGGTGGAGCTCTGTGGTGGGTGCATCAGTGGAGCTGTGTGGTGGGTGCATCGGTGGAGCTTTGTCGGTGGAGCTGTGTGGTGGGTGCCTCGGTGGAGCTGTGTGGTGGGTGCCTCGGTGGAGCTGTGTGGTGGGTGCATCAGTTGCATCCCACACTCATTGTTTCAAGATAAAAGTATGCAACTTGCCACCATGCTTGAAATGCACGCAGAAAGAAAGCTTACTAGTTAGAAAGTATTAGGCAGAAATAGGGTTCGCAATAGGTCTCGCATTTGTTAAAGTTAGAGCTGTTGGCATAGACAATGACGATGTTTCTTACTTTTTGGTTTTTTAATGTGGAATAATTATATTTGCATAGCGCCATTTATATTTCCTTCTGCATTTAGCCATATACATTTTTTTACTTTATGTTTTGAAAAAAAATGAAGCTGAAACTTGTTTATTTCCAAATTTATCCAAGCATTACATGCACAGTCATACTGGGATGTTTGATGGGTTGTGGCACTATAAGTAGCTGTCCGTAACATAATGAAAACTATTCCTAACAAAACATTAGCATTGTAATACAAACACACGTGGATGTCAAAACCTATTTAGGCTTCTTTAGAAAAACACAACGGGCAGATTTACAAGTCACTTGCGCCACTTTTGCATCACTTTTAACATCGGAAACGTGACACAAAAGTGGCGCAAGGGGCTTGTAAATCTGCCCCTACGCCTTTTTTCACCCCCACCCCACATGCCATCCTTCAAATAAAGCATTATGAATAATAAAAAAATACATATTTGATATTGTTTTTCATATTTTAAAATACACATAGCATGATAATTAACTCTCTGTGCCTCTCTGTTAAAATCAGTAAAACAGAAGAGCTTTCATTACTTTGTTGGCGTGACTGAACAGCCTGGTAGACGCAATGCAGAACATATCAAAAGGAATTACGCACACTATTATTGAAACAAGAATTGAACCTTGTTCAGGTAGGTAACATCAAAGCCACGGCTCTATTTTCAAATTAAAAGAATCTTGAGCAATGTACATATCTGTTTCGATAAACATGACTGTAGCTTTGAGAGAGATAAGAATGAAAAACTCCCGAAAGTGTCTGCATTGCCACGGGTGAACACATTCCACCTGATAAGGTAAGTCTGTTAGCTAAGAAACCCTCTGCACAGATTACTCTCAACTTCAGGCGAAAGGCTGCAAGTTTAGTAAGGGAGGTCAGTGTGTTAACGCATCATATTCAGACTGTTTGTGAATTGCAGGTGGCTCATATGACATGGAGACTTCTCAGGTGGTTAATGCACCTGCAGCAGAGATCTGAGTGCCAGCGGCAGGTTACAAATAAAAATTCTATTAAGGAAGCACACAAGGTTAATTAGACTGCGGCTGAGACTTGAATTCTGTAGCTCACGGGTTCTACCTAGAACAAGCTAGCTCAGTAGGAAACAGTCAAAGAAATCTGCATGTAGCCTATAGGCCACAGTTTAGAAGTGCAGTGTGACAGCTCAGAAAACTGTTTAGACACATGCATGTCATCTTCAAACCACTTTTTAAAACTGAAAGAGACAGCTGATAGGGTTCACAAACCAGCCACACATATTTTTGCATAAACTGCAGGCTGTACAACAGAATTCTAGGTAGAAGAGGAGGAAGGTTCGCGCACCTATACCCGAAGGTTCAGGGTTTTACTTTCAGTTATACACCTCAAAGGGTTAATGCAGCTTCAGTGGATATCTCTTCGTAATCTACTGGTTAAAAGACTCGTAAGACAACTCAGTGGGTTAATGCACATGTCGTAAAGATCTGCATGTATCCTGCAAGTGACAGCATCCAATTCAATAATGCAAACATGAGCACCATGCCTTTGGCCAACGAAAGCACACGCTGAGAGGTGAGAGAGCGTTTGGTTTGTGGCTTGCACAATTTCACTTGTCAGAGATGTATAATACTGGACATCTAAATTTAAAGTAGTAAAGAATGCCTGTGTTGACAATTTAAGATCACTTCTTTGGAGTCAGGATGCACGGATTGATTTTTATGCATGCTATCACTGTGAGCAGATTATGCAGTGATGGAGGCATTTTTGAGCTGGCAAGCACAGACCTGAAAGCCACTGTTGCCCAGAAACTAAGAATTGGAAAATCGGTTGCCACTAGGTACTGCGTGTCACGTGTGTGTATAGAAAGCGCCACATCAGCCACTTCCAAGCTCTGTACACACACATGAATTATAACCCAGCGTCTTGGAACTCACCTTCTCAAAGCCTTCTAAAAGACAAAAGAGGTTCATTGATTTTGAGCCGGTGGTCGGCAGATCTCACCCACAGTGCAAAACCTGCTAAACTAAGCCACTGTGTAACAGAGGTGTCTGCCAGGGCACCTTGCTCACTGCCTGCCACCGACTCACATCACGTTGTGACGTGCTATAGGACACCTCATTATTGCACTGCACTTTTTATGCATCGCACTGTCATTTTGTCAACTTATGTTGACAAAAATGCCCTGCTGTCGAAGTCCATAAAGACCAGTATAAAAACGGTGACTGAGAAGAGCAGCATCCCATGAGTGGTGTGTGCAGTGGCTGCCAACATTGTGCAAAAAATAAAGTGAAAGCGTGCAGTAAATAACAAGCCCTCGGCATTGCTGGGGTGGGGAGGGGGGTGGGGTGCGGGTAGAAGCAAGAAGGGAAGAATAGGGAAGAGTAAGGAAGAGTAAGGGTGACGAGACGTACGGGAAGCAGCAGCCTTTGATGTGCCGGCCGACCGTGGGCAGTGAATAATTAGGGGAGGAGAAATGCCAGATCGCACGCTGGGGTAAGCTTGTGGAGGGAGGCTGGTGGCTTTGATGTTGTGCACGTGCTTTTTCACGTGCACAGCATCAAATCGCCAGTTTAGTTCAGCTCTGGATAAGCTCCAATATGTGTCGACATCTGCAATGCTTGCGCATTGGCAGAGGTCGAGCCCTAAAAAGGGGGTGGTGATGAACAGAGTGTCTGAATTAAGCAGACCCCTCTTACCCAGTCAAGAGATCAGGGCTGAATCCATCACCGTTATTTAGCTCACTGCATCACCCCAGTTCAGAACCTGGCTATATGCAAATTAGTCTGACCCAGTGCCTCATGGGAACAGGGCAGACCAAACTACCAAGCAATTCTTCACCGGAAAGGAGACAAGCTTCCGGGGACCGGTTTCTGGCATTTCAGCCATCGTCGGCACGGCTTGCTTGAATCCTGGTGGTGCAGTGAGCAAGGGACTCAGACACTCTGTTCATCACCACCCCCTTTTCTGAATCATTTTTGTCCACCATAAGCGTGGAAGGGTATACTCAGATGTGAGTCCCTTGCTCATTGTATGTATATGTATGTAAATGTATTGGCATTTATATAGCACACTACTTACCCGGAGGGTCCCAAGGCGCTTCGACCGCTGCGAAACCCTTCCTGGCTTCCCTGAGAGATGGTCCCTTAATGGGTATCTCCAGGGTGAGACCAGGCATCCCCGGCGGTCTGGTGGGGCCGTTAGTGAAGATGAGGCAAGCTAATGCCCAGAGTTGCCGAGTGTGATCGCTGATCAGAGTGGGCACCGAGGCGAGAGAATTATCGAGTCCGCTGACCCTGGTCCAGAAACCTGCCGCGCCGGGAATCGAACCCTGGTCCCGGGCCGTCCTCTGCTCTCGGGTCTGCCGCCTCTAACCAGTGAGCCACACTACTTGCACCATCAGGATTCAAGCAAGCCGGGCCGAAGACGGCTGAAATGCCAGAAACCGGTCCCCGGAAGCTTGTTTCCTTCCCAGTATAAGAATTGGCTTGGTAGTTTGGTCTGCCCTGTTCCCATGATGCACTGGGCCAGGGTCAGACTAATTTGCATATAGCCAAGTTCTGAGCTGGGATGGTGCAGTGAGCTAAAAAACGGTGATGGATCAAGCCCTGATCTTTGGACATGGTAAGAGTGGTCTGCTTAATTCAGACACTCTGTTCATCACCACCCCCTTTTCTGAATCATCTTGTCCACCATAAGCGTGGAAGGGTATACTCAGATGTGAGTCCCTTGCTCATTGCACCATCAGGATTCAAGCAAGCCGGGCTGAAGACGGCTGAAATGCCAGAAACCGGTCCCCGGAAGCTTGTTTCCTTCCCAGTATAAGAATTGGCTTGGTAGTTTGGTCTGCCCTGTTCCCATGATGCACTGGGCCAGGGTCAGACTAATTTGCATATAGCCAAGTTCTGAGCTGGGATGGTGCAGTGAGCTAAAATACGGTGATGGATCAAGCCCTGATCTTTGGACTGGGTAAGAGTGGTCTGCTTATTTCAGACACTCTGTTCATCACCACCCCCTTTTCTGAATCATTTTTGTCCACCATAAGCGTGGAAGGGTATACTCAGATGTGAGTCCCTTGCTCATTGCACCATCAGGATTCAAGCAAGCCGGGCCGAAGACGGCTGAAATGCCAGAAACCGGTCCCCGGAAGCTTGTTTCCTTCCCAGTATAAAAATTGGCTCGGTAGTTTGGTCTGCCCTGTTCCCATGATGCACTGGGCCAGGGTCAGACTAATTTGCATATAGCCAAGTTCTGAGCTGGGATGGTGCAGTGAGCTAAAAAACGGTGATGGATCAAGCCCTGATCTTTGGACTGGGTAAGAGTGGTCTGCTTAATTCAGACACTCTGTTCATCACCACCCCCTTTTCTGAATCATTTTTGTCCATCATAAGCGTGGAAGGGTATACTCAGATGTGAGTCCCTTGCTCATTGCACCATCAGGATTCAAGCAAGCCGGGCCGAAGACGGCTGAAATGCCAGAAACCGGTCCCAGGAAGCTTGTTTCCTTCCCAGTATAAGAATTGGGATGGTGCAGTGAGCTAAAAAACGGTGATGGATCAAGCCCTGATCTTTCGACTGGGTAAGAGTGGTCTGCTTAATTCAGACACACTGTTCATCACCACCCCCTTTTCTGAATCACACTACATTTATAAGCAATAGTCAATGAAAAACATAGTTTCAAATAATATTTTGAGGGTTTCCAAGGGATGTCGGAGGGAAAAACAGTACTCTTGATACCAAGTTTCATATCATCATACGTTTTGTATTGTATCAGAGATAAATAAATCCTTTTGTAACCATAGTATTCACAAATAAGTGCATGGGTGTCCCAAGTGTATTGTGAGAACCAAAATTACAGTTCAGTGACAACAAGTGAAATATATACACGGTTTCTGCAGGGGATTTTTTACATGGGAGAGGGAAAAAACGACCATCAAATCAATATTTATAACAACAAATGTTCAACAGTGACTGTCTTCAGTCATAGGCACTGTTTATATGGTTCATTTCCATACAAGCGTCGACGTCGTTTCGACCCAGAAAAGGTTGTAGGGTCTCGTCAGGACTGGGGGGGATGTGGGACATCTGGGTATTTACATGCTCAGTGGCTTGTACGTGAGGAGGTGCCAACCATCCGTGGTAAGTTGAAAATAAATTAACTTACAGTGGACCTGGCCGGGTACACTGTTGGTGGTGGCAATGGTAGCTGCTTGTTCGCAGGGTATGGTATTCTTTATTTCCTGATGAGTAAGCCGCAGCAGGGTAATCTAGATTAGGCTGTGATGCGGTGTTTGGCAAACCGGGATAATGCCCTGGGCGGGGGAATAGCGCGATCGCTATTCGTAGTCTGTCTCGATTCGACCTTGGTGGCTGTAGATAATGCCCTAAATTTGGTGTCAAGAGTGCTGTTTTACCCTCCGACATCCCCTGGAAACCGTCAAAATGTTATTTGAAACTATGTTTTTCATTGACTATTGCTTATACATGTAGTGTGCCACTGGAATCACTCGTTCACCATCACAACATCGCTCAGCGCCACCACAGCATCAATCTGTGCAACCATTCAACAACACCTGGTTCAAATATGTTCTCTCAATGTTTCAAGCTTTATTACAAATGTAACAAAAAGATGTTAATATTTCACTTCTGTTCTTGGATTTTCGTCACAATAAAATACACTGAACATAATCTTCACAAAAGTTATTTACAAAACTTTAAGCTATTGCCATTATAAATTACAATAACTTTTATTTAAGTATTAATTATTGGAAAAAAATTAAAGGCCATTGTTATTTGTAATATCAATACTTGTAAGTCACGTAAATACAACACATATTGCATTACAAATGCTGTAGGTGTCAGATTTGCGAAAGTTAAAACTATTGGCATTGTAAATGACAAAGCTATTAATTTTGCTATTTTCAAAAAGAAGAAATAAATAAAAAAATTGTCATTTATAATACCAATAGCTCAAACTTTCCTAATGCGAGACCTATTGCATTGCAAATGCTTGTTGCATTAGGTTTCACGTTGCCCTGCGCTAAGATCTGCCTTTGTTGTATTTTAAATGGCCAGGTGCGCCCTTAGTTATTGTTCAGCACATTTGCCTCCCTTATTTTTGGGTTTATTATGATGAAAGTAACAACTCTCGACTGCGGTGTTTTCTTTTTTTACAGTGGCTTCTTGTATTTTAGCGCATCTTCCACTACCTGCAAAAATGTCAGCTTCATATTAAGAAAATGCAGCCAATAATACCAGTCTCGCCTCTAATGAGAAGGCAGCGAGCTTTCATTAATGGAAAACAAGTTAGTATTTAAGGCTTTACATGCTAGTTTAATAAATTCATGAGACGCGAGGTGTCGCTGCCCTCTGCAGCGGTCTTTATTCTTAAAAAATTTAGGTCGTGAAAGTTAGTTTGCCAAAGTGAGCGAAACAGTTGTATTTTATTTTATTGAGTTTCAACCTGTTTCCTTCGGAGACAAAACGGGCTCAGGGCAACACTAAACAAGGTTGACGAATAAAAGCACAGTCGAAATTCTTCCGAGAGACTTGGGGCACTAGTGACCTAGCTCGGTTGTGAAAACAAGCGCCTTCCTTTCAAGTCTGATGCGGGGCGGGGGAGTGGCAGCCTTTGAAGTCTGATGCCGAGGCACAGACAAATGGTGGTGTGTGATGTGTGATGTGGCTGGCGATGATGTGCACGCGCCTGGCTCACATGAACTGTATGCGATCCACAGTCGGTAGACTTTTTAGGTCTGCTTACTATAAATCTTGCCTATCATTCTTTGTGATGTAATAAGCGAGACCTAAAAATCAGTGGAAACCATGCCAAGGATGCCAGGTCTAACGTGTCTCATGCTCACACCTCTGGGTTGCACTTAGGGTGACCAACCGATCGTAAATTTCATGGACCATCCGTCATTTTAGTATGCTGTTCACATGGCGTCCGTAATTTGGGGATCAGAAAATTACGGACCCCTTACAGACATCATACTAAAATCGAAATGGGACATCTCAGAAAGGAATGCTGTTTCCCATGCGAGAGGCCTAGTGAGTTAAAAATATTTCACTCAGGCCTCTCGCTCTTATCTCTTAAACTGAAGAAGCTCCCTGCAGCCGCCCCTCCCGGACCTCCCTCGTGCAGACTGTGGAGCGGCCCATTGTTAGTCTAAGACTCCAGCTGATTGTCATTCTATAAGCGCTAATGGGCCCAATTGCAGTTACAGCATGTGGGGTGCCTTCTCCTGCATGGGACTAGGGCAAAGCATTCTGCTTTTGTCTTGGCGCCATGCTGGAGAAAATAAAAATGAGATAACTAAAACCGTTTTCACTGTACATTTAAAAGGCAGATTTCAACATACAAATAAAAAATACTATTTATTAATGTATTAATGTTTACTGTTGCTAGCACAAATCTTGATTGCAGAAAGGGCCCGATGTCGCTTTGCAAAGTTGCGCGCATACTGAACAAGCATTTACAATGCAATGGTTTCCCCTTTGGAAAAGTTAGAGCTATTGGCATTGTAAATGACAAAATTTGTATTTATGTGTTGGTTTTGAAAACAGATAAATAAATGGCATTGTCATTTACATTGCCATTAGCTTAATCTCTCGCAAATTGGAGACCTATTGTACCCTACGGACGAGCTCAGCAGACAGCAATTACTACCACACGCACACACCCAGAGCCACACACACACACCCAGAGCCACACACACACACACACACACACACAGAGCCAGCCACACACACCCAGAGCCACACACACACACCCAGAGCCACACACACACACCCAGAGCCACACACACACACACCCAGAGCCACACACACACAAAGCCACACACACACACACACACACGGAGCCACACACACACACACACACACACACACAGAGCCACACACACACACACCCTGCTGATGAGGTTATTTGGCACTTCCATGATGATAGACCAAGTGTCAATCCTACACTACCAATCAGGTCTCCTTATTCCAGCGATAACAATCTGACTACTCCGCCAAATCCTCGGCAGTCCAGGTTACCTGTTGCCGGCCTCAGTTGGCCCGCTGTAAAATGGTGCGTGGGGTCAACACGCAGTGCTGTGATGTGTTGTTGGTATTAATAATTGCCACTTGTATGCCACTAAATATGTCATTAGTACGGTATTGATGGACAGATGAACAAGTTTAACTAGGGGCAGCCTCCTGACGGCCACACTAGGCCTGGAGAGCATGAAAGGCGGAGACATTCGAGAACCCCCGTTGTTGACAGTACAGTTTAGGTAAAGATACCTTTAAGAATGTCCACTTCCCAGAACTCCGATCTATCCAGGAGGAGCACATCAAATCTAGAGGTTTGCTTGGCATTCTTGGACCTGTTCTGTATAGCATCGGGGCTACAAGTACCCGAAAAAGCTCCCCTGGATTAACTAGCTGCTTGCGCATAGACCTAGAAACATTGAGAGCTCGGAGACGACCGAGGCCAACAAACACAATTAGGCAAAAGACAATCATTAAAGACCAAAACCCACTGAATGACACCACTGAGAATTCCACAAGGGCTGAAAAGCAAACAGGAACATGTTATTTAAAAAGTAAGAACGGAAGGATTTATGGTAAATGCTATACTGACCGTGGGTGTTCTTGTCTCCTTTGCTGGAAGTCTGTGGTAGGATCCAGGGTGGATTTGGGGCATAGAGGTTGTCGTTGGCCTGCTTCTTTCCAAAGAGCCTGGTCAGGGTGCCTGATTTGGAGTGTGTCTTCTTCATGGCGTCGGGTGCTGGGCCGGACCTGGGGTGCTCCGGGCCTGCTGCTCTAGCAGGGCATGCTGTGGTATGGGGCGCAGGGCGCGGTGGCTGTATACTGACGGGCGCAGGTGGAACGCTTTGGGCTGGCCCACAGGGGGAGGAGAGCAGGAAGCACCCAGCCTCTTCCTGCAAGACTGAAACTCACACAGGTAGGACGCCTCTCTCTCTCCCAGGGATCTACCCTGCCCTTCCCGAGGACGAAACTGCCCTCCTCCCGGTTAGAGCTGTCAAGAGGAGCTGCTGTCCTGTCTGCTGCCAGAGAGTGGACTTTGGAAGGGTGACGCACCAGGGAACACCTCCGTAAAAATATTTCACAGGGTGCGCAGCGCTGTCCTGCAAATTCTGGCTGCAAAGCGCGACCAAACTGTCCGTAGGGAGAGGGCACCGACAAGGGAGCTGCTGTGCTGTGTTTTTCCACAGATTCCCGGAGGGTAAATGTACTAAAAGCGATGTCAAAATGGCGTGTGGGCTGGGGTTCTGTTACACAAATCCTGGCCCTGCATTGGCCACACCGTCGCTACTGCAGGATGGAAATATTGCTGTTCTCGGTGTGCCTTTCCTCTCACAGAGCGCCTGGCCTTTCAGAGTGTAGAAATGCCATGGCAACAGTAAGGGTGAAAGTAACAAAGGTGCTACTCCGCTTTTCACCGCGAAAGCCCTGGTAACATGAGAGTTAAGGTAAGCCGATGCTTTAAAAATCCTGCTCGGCACAATAAGCAAAAAAAAACAACTGGAAGCAAGTAGAGGATGTATGGCTTACTCCTGCGGTGATGTGTGGTCCCTCAAGTGCACCTTTATGGCCAGCCTGTGAGGTGCTGCTGTACGTTAGCACGTGTGCCTCGTGCTGATTCACTAGTGCTGCAGCCTTGCGTCAGTACATCAGTGCACGGCTGGGCGGAGCAGAGCAAACAAGCGCCATTACTTATCAAATCTAAAAAAACACACGCTGCTGGCTTCCGGCCAGTTCGTAGCGGAGTTTAAACACACACAGGTAGATGTTGACTCAGACCCAGTCTTTCTTTCCGAGGCAGAAGGCGCGCAGCAGGCAGTGATGTCTGCTCTCCCTGAGACCAGCGATCAAGCGCCACCCAAGCAGCAGACAGGTAACGTACTCACTCCTTTCGGTTCACTTCGCTCGCCTTACCTTTCCCCTAATCACACCCTCTCTGTAACTACAACAACTGCCCGGGCCACATTCTTAGCTGCTATCACGGCCTTCCACAACGAGGCATTGTTAACAAACGCAGAGACACTTCATTAAGAGCCAGCACAGATTGTGGGACAGGGACAAGGCTTCCAGCAGCCCAAGCGCCTCTTTGAAAAGTCCCACGACTCCCGTCTTCAGCCGCTCATATTATTCTTTAAACAAGCATTTACAAGTGGGGCCGTAGACACAGACAGCGGGAGGGGGGGCGGGAACGGGCACACGGACAGCGGGAGGGGAGGGGAGCACTCACCAGGACTTCTTCCGGCGGCGGTCGGCCAGGACGAATGACCCAAAAAAACCTTAAAAAAAAACAAAAACATCCGCCCACAGCTGCAATGACGTTCACAAAGGGGCGGAGAGCGAAAAAATGTACGGAACGCCCACGAATCTGCTCCGGCAATGACGGACAGATCTATCTTCCAATGGCTAGCCTCCATTTATGGAGCTAGCCAATGGAAGAGCAGGCGGGACAAAGCCCCCGTACTGTTCTAACAAAAGATTTTGCCTGCGCGAACGCTGCTGCGCAGCGGACGCTAGGCGAAACCTAAAAACTGTGAAGTGCACGATTGGCTCAACCTTATATAAACTTATTTTGACTTGTATTTATTTTGGTTGTCTACTTACTTACTTATATATTATTGTGTCACCTCCTCTTATATGTCTGTAAAACCTATGTTTTGTCCCAAATTTTTGTCCTGAATTTTGACCTTCTGTATTGAATTTTTGTCCTGAATTTTGACCCTTTGTCCTGCATTTTTACACTGACTGTCCTGAATTTGCACCCTGTCAGTTGGTAACCCTAGTTGCGCTCCCCTTGCCTCCGGGTGTGGCCACAGTGATTTGAGGACTGGCTAAAGGGTGTGGGCTGTGATCAGCTGGGCGGGGTTTTCACTTCCTGTTCCATTTGTCTTTTGACACAGATCTTTCTTCATTAGTCTAAAGTCCGAGGACCTAGTGCCCGACCCCACCCTTATGTCACCTGGCAAAGCTTTTCCCAAAGACTAGCACTAATTTTGAGCCGATGCACACATCTGCTGCCCAATCAAATGCTGTGGAGAAGCAGATCAGCCTGTGGGCGCAGCACAATTTCTTCTCTCAATAGCGTTTCTTAAAACTCCTATTTCTGGTGATCTTATATGGTTATCAAAAGCTGCACTATCAAGCCAGCTCTAAATGAAACTGCATTTCCCAGAATGCAACAAGTTGTTGGAAAAAGAATACTAGGACCTTTTTAAAAAGTCATACAATGACTAGGTGCCACATGGCAGCACTGTACAATCTCTACACCTGGTGGGCGATTCTCATCCGATCATGGGTTTAGCATTGTCGCCTAAAGGAGGTCTCTTGCAACCCTCGTCACCCACTGAGCAGCTATAGAACATGTTGCTTTTATCATCACATTTAACGACTTCCCTGTTGGATACTCGTGTTTCCTTCACAGTCCATACGCACTCTTCTAGTGCAAGAAACAGATGAGAGGGGGAGGGTCGAAGGTGTTGTCTTTCTAAACCTTCGCCCATGTGACGACTTATCACCCCGTTTACTGAATTCTACACTCTATTCACAGACAGACCACCCCCTTCCCTCCTGGGAAACGTTGAAGACTTCAAAGGCAGCAGGAGTCGTTCTGCGCGGTGGCATTCCAGGAAGCACAATAAAGCCATCAACCTCAGTAGCATAACAAAAGGCTCCCGGCCATTTCCAGCCTCAGACCCAGGGGAAGCAAAGGGTAGTTGTAACAATTCTGAACCCTCTTTCTAAACGAGTGTTCTATCAATACAAACATTAAAAAATATTTTTATATAGCACGAACTCGGCTCAAAGGCATTTGAACGCTTTGAAAGAGCATTACGTCACACGTCATGCTCATTATTTAGATACCGGGAGATTAAATGATGCGCCCAGAATCACAGGATCTTGAACTGACGCCTTTGGGCAGGGTGGCGCTAGGCATGGGCAGCATGGGCGGCTGCCCAGGGCCTCCGGTCTGGTCGCAGGAGGGGGGGGCCTGCACCTTGACTTCAGTGTTTCGAGGCCCAGGGGACCTCCTAAGAGTTTAAAGGTTTTCTTTTTTTACCCATTTCCCCTGATGGCCCCTCTCGTAGGGCCTAATCGCTGCATGATGATGGCAGCGATTTGATAGGTACTTAAACTGCCCTTATGTGTGAAGTGCGCCCTGCCCCTGTATGAATGAAAAGCAGGATATCCTGGAGGGCGCACAACAAAGGATAGAATGACGTCCTGTCACGTGAAAACTGCTCACCTAGGATGAGGGCACACTGGGAAAGGAAGCATAGAGGTGAGAAAAAGGGGGGGGGGGCAGATAGGTGGGAGTATGACAGTGAGATAAGGGGTGCAGGCAGAGGAGCAGACACAGCATTAACAAGTGGCTGGAGCAAGGCTCTACGTGTCTTAGACCCAGCAATAAATTAGAACGGACTTTGAAACGGGCCCCATATATTTTCCTATATTCATGTACTAACTTGACCTGCAAAGAAACTGGTCTAGTGTCTGCACAACGAGGTATGACACGTTTGCAGTGTCGGACTGACCTATAGGCAGGGCTTTAAGTGGGATGAAAAAACTGGGGGGTCTCTCAAAGGGATGTGGCCAGTGTAATTAGGGGCGTGGCTTTAAATCACTTACGCAAAAAATCTGTGCTTAGCATAGTGTGCCCTCCGACTTGTATTTTGCTGTTTCCGTCATTGCATCCAGATATTTGATACAAGTAACATCATACCTACAATAAGTAAAGAATATTGGCTTTGTCAATGGTTATTACTTGCAGAAGATAAATAAGCTGCAACTATGGCTTGTGTATAATATTGACAAAGCTTCCAATTAAAGCCCTGTTGACCCTATCACATGTTGCTTCTCCTGAGTTTCAGAAAGAGAAGGGAAATCCAGAAAGAAAATGACTCTTAAAGGATTTCCCTTCCCCTACAACGCTCCCCTGGCATGACGTCATGCCGTAACTTCTCTACTACTGAAGTGAGCAGTGTGAGCAGCGCACATCCATGTGCCTGGTGCTGTCTCGAAACGGGTCTCTATCAGGCTTTGTTTTGCGCCATGGCACTTTTTTCATGACTGCAGTGACAGCAAACAGCGGTCATTGCAGTCCAGGGAAACAAGCATTGGAAATGCAATAGGTCTCGCAGTAGGAAAGTTTGAGCTATAGGTGTTAATTAATTTTTTGTTTTTTATTTATGTGTTGTTTTTTCTAAATAGCTAAATTAATAGCTTTCTTCTTTACAAAGCCAATAGTTATAATTTTTCTAAATGTGACACCTCTAGCATTTGTAAAGCAACATGTTTTGTATTAACGGGACTTATATGTGACTTATATGTATTGATATAAAAAAAATCAATGGCTTTAAAAAACAATAATTAATACGTAAATAAAATGGATTTTATTTTATATTGCCAATAGCTTAAAGTGTATTAAATATATTTAGTGAAGATGCTGTGGTTGCGCTGAGTGAGGGTGAGGGGTTGAGGGTGAGGGTGGGTGAGGGTGAGTGAGGGGTTGAGGGTGAGTGAGGGTGAGTGAGGGTGAGTGAGGGTGAGTGAGGGGGTGAGGGGTTGAGGGTGAGTGAGGGTGAGGGGTTGAGGGTGAGTGAGGGTGAGGGGTTGAGGGTGAGTGAGGGTGGGTGAGGGGGTGAGGGGTTGAGGGTGAGGGGTTGAGGGTGAGGGGTTGAGGGTGAGTGAGGGTTAGTGAAGGTGAGGTGTTGAGGGTGAGTGAGGGTGAGGGTGAGGCGTTGAGGGTGAGTGAGGGTGAGAGAGTGAGTGAGGGTGAGTGAGAGTGAGGGTGAGTGAGGGTGAGGGGTTGAGGGTGAGTGAGGGTGAGGGGTTGAGGGTGGGTGAGGATGAGTGAGGGTGAGGGTGGGTGAGGGTGAGGGGTTGAGGGTGAGTGAGGGTGAGGGGTTGAGGGTGAGTGAGGGTGAGGGTGGGTGAGGGTGAGGGTGGGTGAGGGTGAGGGGTTGAGGGTGAGGGGTTGAGGGTGAGGGGTTGAGGGTGAGGGGTTGAGGGTGAGGGGTTGAGGGTGAGTGAGGGTGAGGGGTTGAGGGTGAGTGAGGGTGAGGGGGTGAGTGAGGGGTTGAGGGTGGGTGAGGGTGAGTGAGGGTGGGTGAGGGTGAGTGAGGGTGGGTGAGGGTGAGGATGAGTGAGGGTGAGTGAGGGTGAGTGAGGGTGAGTGAGAGTGAGGGGTTGAAGGGTTGAGGGTGAGTGAGGGTGAGGGGTTGAGGTTGAGGGTGAGGGGTTGAGGGTGAGGGTGGGTGAGGGGTTGAGGGTGAGGGTGGGTGAGGGGTTGAGGGTGAGGGTGGGTGAGGGGGTGAGGGTGGGTGAGGGGTTGAGGGTGAGTGAGGGGTTGAGGGTGAGTGAGGGTGAGGGTGAGTGAGGGTGAGTGAGGGTGAGTGAGGGTGAGGCTGAGGGGTTGAGGGTGAGTGAGGGTGAGGGTGAGTGAGGGTGAGGGGTTGAGGTTGAGTGAGGGTGAGGGGTTGAGGGTGAGTGAGGGTGAGTGAGGGTGAGGGTGAGTGAGGGTGAGGGGTTGAGGGTGAGTGAGGGTGAGTGAGGGGTTGAGGGTGAGGGGTTGAGGGTGAGTGAGGGTGAGGGGTTGAGGGTGAGTGAGGTTGAGGGTGAGGGGTTGAGGGTGAGTGAGGGTGAGAGAGTGAGGGTGAGTGAGGGTGAGGCTGAGGGGTTGAGGGTGAGTGAGGGTGAGTGAGGGGTTGAGGGTGAGGGGTTGAGGGTGAGTGAGGGTGAGGGGTTGAGGGTGAGTGAGGGTGAGGGGTTGAGGGTGAGTGAGGGTGAGTGGTTGAGGGTGAGTGAGGGTGAGTGAGGGTGGGTGAGGGGGTGAGGGGTTGAGGGTGAGGGGGTGAGGGATTGAGGGTGAGTGAGGGTGAGGGGTTGAGGGTGAGTGAGGGTTAGTGAGGGTGAGGGTGAGGTGTTGAGGGTGAGGGTGAGGCGTTGAGGGTGAGTGAGGGTGAGAGAGTGAGTGAGGGTGAGTGGGAGTGAGGGTGAGTGGGAGTGAGGGTGAGTGAGGGTGAGGGGTTGAGGGTGAGTGAGGGTGAGGGGTTGAGGGTGAGTGAGGGTGAGTGAGGGTGAGTGAGGGTGAGTGAGGGGGAGGGTGAGTGAGGGTGAGTGAGGGTGAGGCTGAGGGGTTGAGGGCATTATCCTACCAAACATCGTATAGGGCGTGATTACAGCGCCTGATTTAATCACGTTCACTTACTCACTCCGAGGCACAAAAATAATGCAGATCGGCAGAAACAAAGCTGCGTTTGTGAAAAGTCGCGACTGTTGCTCCCAGGAAGAGACTTGCAAGATAGTGGATGGAGGTGGGCGAGCCAAGAAATTAACCGGGATAGCCGTGCTAAGGGTCTTGCTCGGAGCGCACTTGAGAAACAAATTAGAATTACTTCGGAATCCGGCAAAATTAAACGCTTAATCCTGTGGTGTTTGCTTCGCCAATAAAGTATTTCAATCCGTTCGTTAAAACCAGCATTATCCTACCAAACATCGTATAGGGCGTGATTACAGCGCCTGATTTAATCACGTTCACTTACTCACTCCGAGGCACAAAAATAATGCAGATCGGCAGAAACAAAGCTGCGTTTGTGAAAAGTCGCGACTGTTGCTCCCAGGAAGAGATTTGCAAGATAGTGGACGGAGGTGGGCGAGCCAAGAAATTAACCGGGATAGCCGTGCTAAGGGTCTTGCTCGGAGCGCACTTGAGAAACAAATTAGAATTACTTCGGAATCCGGCAAAATTAAACGCTTAATCCTGTGGTGTTTGCTTCGCCAATAAAGTATTTCAATCCGTTCGTTAAAACCAGCATTATCCTACCAAACATCGTATAGGGCGTGATTACAGCGCCTGATTTAATCACGTTCACTTACTCACTCCGAGGCACAAAAATAATGCACATCGGCAGAAACAAAGCTGCGTTTGTGAAAAGTCGCGACTGTTGCTCCCAGGAAGAGATTTGCAAGATAGTGGACGGAGGTGGGCGAGCCAAGAAATTAACCGGGATAGCCGTGCTAAGGGTCTTGCTCGGAGCGCACTTGAGAAACAAATTAGAATTACTTCGGAATCCGGCAAAATTAAACGCTTAATCCTGTGGTGTTTAAGAGAGGGGAGGGGGGAGGAGAAATGCGACACAGCGGGAAGGGGAGGGGGCGGAGCGGGTAAAATAACAAACAAGCCGGAGGGAAGAGAGGGGAGGGGGGAGGAGAAATGCGACACGGCGGGAAGGGGAGGGGGCGGAGCGGGTAAACAAAGACGGACGTGCACGCGCTTTTAAGCTCAATGCGCATGCGCATTGAGCTTAAAAGCCACGGGCACTGCAAGAAATCGCCACGATTCCTTGCAGTGTGGATAAAGAGTGGATAAGTCCCAATACTCTCGCCTTGCTCGATGCGCATGCGCATCGACAGGCGAGACCTAAAAAACGGGCTGCCTGTGTCAGGGCTCAAAACAGAGCCCGATAGAGACCCGTTTCGAGGCCCCCTGAAAAAAACTGCCGGTGCTCAGACCCCTTGAGACCCGGCCCACTTAAAGCCCTGCCTATAGGGCAATCAAATCAGACTGTGCCCAATCTGTCAGGTCAGAATGTAGGTTGTTTTTTTGGATGTTTACAGGTCTGCTTTATGGTCATATGAGCCGTTTTTTTACTGTTGATTTTCGTTATATTTTAAAACAAACATTGCTTCCAGCAAACTCAACTATATGCAGTTTCCCATACCTTACACAATCGTATACAGCATGTCTTTGCAAATTAAAAACTGATATAATTTGCAAATACAGAAATTTTTCTAGCTGCATAATTCACTAATAGGGGCCACTTTTATTTCGGTGCTGGGGCCTATTTCCTGTCTCAGTCGGACAATGTATGTTAGGGTAATACATGGCAGCAAATGAGTTCCTGTTTGTAGTTTACATGCTTCACTTAATTTTGCATTCCTTAAAAATCTTAGGTATTTCCAAGATGTGTGTTTCTGTAATTCGTTTCACAGCATATAACTCTTGTATGGTACACACATTGTATTGAGTCGCATCCAGGTGTTTATAACAGGCTACAATTGAGAGCTTTGTATTTGAGGTCCAAGGCAGTATAACTTTCTCACTGTGCATTCCTGGGGATCAAAAAGGTGTTCTGAATGCATGATCATCCAATACATGGCCTCTCTGCAGAGAACACAGAGCAACAGTACAGTATTCAAACTGCAGGTGTGATTCTGTGCAAATGTGTGTGAAGGAGGAACTCTTTGGTCAAAACAGTGACAAGGTAAAAGTAAAATAATTTGTTGTCACTCATTTACCCAAAACAGCTAACAACCATTGACAAAATCAATACTCCTGGCTGTTTTTAGGTGTAGGTCAGTTGTTGTGTCATATTTCTGTTTTCAATCACGAAAAGCCCAGAGAGGGAACAAAGTACTGGTCAGATTGAACTCTTTGAGGAGTCACAGAAATTTAGATTACCTGTTTAAGCTACACCCTTAATTACATAGACCACGCCCCTTTTAGAGACCCACTCATTTTTTTCAGCCAGCTTAAAGGCCTGGGCTGGCAGAAAGGGAGACAGGGAAGAGGAGAGATGGATGTAATGGGCATAATCCATAAGAACAGGCTGGTAGAGAGATTAAGAGCTGAGGTGAGGGGCATTACATTCAAAAGACAAGCATGTAAGAGGGATAGAATCCCTGCAAAATGGTAGGAGGCTGGGAAACTGGTGAACTTTGAAATGCAGAGGTTCCTAATGAAACATTTAATCATTTGTTGTGTGCCAGGCATGCCTCACACTTCCTAGTGGTTTGGGGGTTTCACCCTCATCAAGAATACTTTGAAAAATGCCAGAAGATAGTATTTTTGGCCCATTTTCCATAAAAAGTAGTCCACAGGCCATGTGTGACCCATTCTTACCAGTTTGCACCACTCTCTTGTGCCTAATTCACATGTAAGAACTGCACTCCTGTCTTTTCCTTTCTGTAATCCCCACTTTCCCATATGCTCCATTTTACCCTTTCAATCAACACACTTTCCTGTATGCACCATTCACCCCCATTAATCACCTCTCTTTATAGTGTAATGTTCTCTAGTGCTCAACATTCTGCTCTCTAAGTTCCTTCCTCTTTCGAACACCATTATAATTCCATGTGTACTTTGCCTGTGTTGTCTCTACTCTTCCTAGTGGACAAAACAGGTGCTAAATCAGGTGAAAATTCTTTTTACAACTATTTGGGCCATAATTGCAATGGTCAGCAGGTCACAAGTTTGAATTGGCTATTAATAAAACATATTTACAGAGCGGCAAATGTGTTAAAGTAAACGATTTATAAAAGAGTTAGTGTTCCATTTACTTTTCTTTGCAAATGAAGCATTTCCACCTCTTGAAATGTGTTCCTACTCAAGAGTAGACATTGCCAGGCTAAAATATTTCAATCAAATTAATATATGTCTGCTTTATACCAAGGACTCTCCATGTTTTCACAAAAAATATGCTTCTGTTCAAACTCGGAAACAGGAAATACTGCAACACAGGAGATACATGAGACAATAGTGCCAACAAATCATGCTGATCCATTGTCCTACCTCAATGTACAGTTACGGTTACTACTTAGGGAATCCATCTTTATTTACACATGCAATAAGGCTCTGTTACTGGACACTCAAAAAGTCAGCATGCTATGACAGTCTTCTCAGGTAGGTGATACTGTATGATCATAGGTGATTCCCAGCTTAAAGATTTTTCACAGTGTGATCATAGGCTAAGAAAACTGACCCAATGTGTGACCACCTGTACAGCATGCTAAGGCTTTAGTGTGGAAACACAACCTGGCTTGTGGGGAGCAGTGGTGTGGCTCACTGGTTAGAGGCGGCAGACCTGAGAGCAGGGGACGGCCCGGGACCAGGGTTCAATTCCCGACGCGGCTGGGTCGTGGACCAAGGTCAGCGGACTCGATAATTCTCATCTCGGTGCCTACTCTAACCAGGGATCACACTCGGCAACTCTGGGCATTAGCTTGCCTCATCTCCACAACGGCCCCCCACATACGCCGGGGATGCCTGGTTTCACCTTGGAGATACCCAGTAGGGACCATCTCACAGGGAAAGCCAGGACGGGTTCCCCAGCGGTCTACTGCGCAGAGATACTCCTTCGGGAGTCAATTCTAGCGCATTACAAACCCACAGGAGAAACAACAAGCAGTGGAAACAGTTCAACTTCTCAAGTGGTACTGAGACCAGTTTCTACGTACCAGCTCTTCTGTTCTGGGTCACTCAGTCCTCGTGTCTGCGTCTCTGCCATGAGTTTGCTGACAACCCTATCAGAAGACCGGGTAGGAACAGGGGCGACCCTCCTACAGCCTCATTGTATCATGGCTTCTGATAGGCCTTGGGGTGACAATGCTACAAATGCATCACCTTCACCGCCAAAGCATGCTCCTGTGTTTCACAGATGTGCATTTCAGGGAGCATGCTCAGCTTCTTTATGGCTTGTGAATGTGTGAAAAGTGCGAAAAGGAGCATAGCACTGACGAAAACAAACACGCAAACTGACTAAGTTTGGGTGTTTATACGTTTTGCCTTTCAAAGCTGTTCTAAGCAGCTTCTTTTTGCCCGTTGATACTAGGCAGCTGTGCTCTAGCAGCCTCAAGCACCAGCTGGCTCTGGTAAAAGGATTGCGGATAGAGGAAGAGTAGAGGTGGATGTAAAGAAGGAGAACAAGTAAAACAAAATAAGAGACTGGGGGAGATTGGTGAAGATCAGCACACGGAGAGCAGAAGAAAATGTTACAGGATCAGAACCAGCAAGAGGAGAGTAGAGATGGGGGAGAGCTGAAACATGAGGAGTAGAACATGGAGGGAAGAGGTGGATCTAAAGAGTGCAGAACCAGTGAAAAAAACTTGTAGTTGGAGAGAAAAATAAAAGTTGCAAGATAGTGCATGAATGGGAAAAGTAGATATAAAAGAATTAGGAGGATTTAAGTAGCAGGAAGAGGGGAAAGTGAGAGGTGGATGTAAGAGGTCAGGAACATCAATAGAAGGTAGGAGGCTGGGTAGGGAGGTCGGTGAAAGGTAGCCATTACAGGGGCAGAATCAGTGAGAAAAGGTTCGAGGCTGAGAGATGAAGTGCACAGCAAGGAGGAGAGAGGGGGTGAAAGAGAAGCAGAATCTGTGAGAAAAATAAGAGGCAGATGGGCATAAGAGATTCAGAAACAGTGAGACAAGGTTCAAGGCTCGAGTGAGAGTTGATAGGTGAAGGGTAGCACATGGATGGGAGCTGGTCAGAGACACAGTGCCAGCAGAGAACTAAAGTGGAGGGGGTGAGACAGGGACTACAGAGAGTTGGATGTCAGAGGGGCAGAATCAATGGGTACTCTAAGAGTCAGGCAGATAGATGATGTGAAGTGTAAAGCGTTGAGGAGAGAGAGATTTTACCTTATTGTTTAAAGTTTACATAAAACTACATACAAAAATTACTTTACATAAAACTTCACAAAATGCTGATAAAAAGCACTATTAAAATTTAACACATTTTGATTAAAAATTAAAGACAAAGTTAAGTATTTTTACCCCAGAGCTTAACCGTATGTCTCAAGAACTTTAAAAGGTTACCCACCACTTTTACAGAAACGCCTTTGAAGCACAATAATACAGCCTCTTGTATTGTTCTCATGCCCTCAGCATTAAACATTGACTTTAAATATTTTCTCTGCACATCTAGTAGGTCCAGACATAGTCACATTATATGTTCAATGGACTCTTCAGCTAACTTGCACATCCTATATGACTTGTCAGTGCAGCCCTTTAGTTTCCATGAACCATCAAAAGCCTTAAAAGGGAGGTAAAAATACCGGAATCTCAAAAATGTGTTTTTTTTGTCCTGAGACCGCAATTTAAAATCAAAGTAAGGTTGCCTTAAGCTAGAAAAGGTGTCTGAAATATATCTGCAATGCTTATATCTGGAGGCTGCATCTATGTCACTACTCAAGAGTAGGTTTTCACTCACTTTTTTTAATACTAATTTGCGCATTGCTCTTGACAAGGATGCTAGTGCCACTATCAAGAGGAACCCATATTTTTCTCCATTGAGGAGATAGGTGTATATAAGAGATTGAACCAGTTGGAAATTGGATGAACTTGGTTGCATGGGAGTGATGGATGTAAGAGGGGTAGAGTAATGTAATGTAAGTTTATTTTTATATAGCGCAGCTACCACTCCAAGGAGCATCTTGGCGCTCAGAGACAGCCAGGCAGCTGGATAAGCACTGGATCAACTGCTCCACTAGGGGTACCGGTCAGTTCATGTTAGTCTTTTACACAGTGTGTCTGGTAGACTAAAAATCCAAGTTTTTAGTGATTTCCTAAACACCAATTCTGAGGTGATTAGGCGAAGGGGCGGAGGCAATTGGTTTGCAAGCCTTTGATCCCAAAACAGCCAGGTCCTTACGTCCCCTGGTTTTCAATCTGAAGGTAGGGATGGTCAACAAGTTGGCGTTTGAGGATCTCAGGTTCCGTGCAGGGAGGTATCGTGCAAACATCCTCCGAAGGTATTTGGGGCCTTGAGAGTGATAGGCCCTAAATGTGATCAGTAGGACTTTGAACAGTACTCTCTTGTGGATCGGTAGCCAGTGGAGGGCGTTCATCGCCGCTGTAGCCGAGGTTCTCCTACGCCATCTCAGCACCAGTCTGGCCGCGGCATGCTGGTCCTGGAGCATCTGTAGTTTGTGCACCACCACTTTATTGGTTCCTGCATATAAACTATTACAATAGTCCAGCCTGGATGTTATAAGTGCCACTGCCACCATTTTTCGGGCAGAGAGTGGTTGTAGATCGAAACATTTTCTCAAGCCTTTTATGATGCTGAAACAGGTCCCCGCAACGGCCAATGCCTGTTTTTTAAAAGATAGATTGGCATCAAACTTGATCCCTAGATTTCTAACTTCATTGATAGTGTTTGGAGGAACAGTGGCGTCTTTCGGCCACCATTGCTTAAGCCTGAAGGTATTGTCTTTGCCAAGAGGTAGGATTTCCGTCTTCCCTGAATTACATTTCAGATGGTTAATTCTCATCCATTCAGAGATGTCTGTGAGGCAGTTTTTTAGATTTTCTTCGGGCTCTGTTGTATCATCATCCAGCACCAGGATGAGCTGCGTATCATCCGTATAGGAAATGGTGTTTATCTTGAAGGATGATATCAGTGCAATCAGGGGGGCTATATATACATTAAAAAGCGTTGGACTCAGGCAAGATCTCTGCGGAACCCCTGAGGTAAGCTGTTTTTCCACCGAACTAAATTGGCCTAGTGTAATCAATTGCCGCCTATTTTCCAAAAAGATTTTAATCCAGGCCAATACATTTCCTGTTATGCCAGTCGCGGATAGACGGTGTACGAGGATGGTATGCGAGACCGTATCAAAAGCCGTGGACAAGTCTAATAAAACCAGGACGGCCTTCTTTCCTTGGTCCATAGCCGCTCGCAGGGTTTCTGTGGTGAAAAGGAGGGCTGACTCTGTGAAATATTGGGCTCTAAAACCTGTTTGATTAGGGTGCCATGCGTCGTTTTCTTCCAAAAAGGAGGTTATCTGTCTACTCGCAAATTTTGTTAATTTTCATAGGGCTGGCAGCAACGAAATGTTTCGTAGATTTGATAGCGTTGTGGGGTCCGCTAGCTGCTTTTTTTGTAGTGGTTTTAGCGCCGCCAGTTTCCATTCTACAGGAATTAAGGCCTGATCCAGTGACGAGTTTATAATATTGTTTATGGTGGGGTTAACAATATCCACCATAAACTGCCTGCAGGACCATGGGCGGACACGGGTCAAACGGGGAACCTGATTTAATGGCTAATATGCCTTTGTGTGATTCCTCCACATTGATCTGAGAGAACACGCTCATGATGGAGGCGTCTGACCCTGCCCTATTGTCCTCTTTTGAGTCTAGAGGAATTGGGGGGGGGGGGGATCTTTAATTATGGTGTGGATTCTTTCTTCGAAGAAATCAGCTATGGTGTTACAAAGCTTTTGGGAGGGGGGGATTTCTTTCAGAAGAGTTTTGGGGTTCATAAAGGTGTTGGCTATCTTGAAAATTTCTTTTTGTTTGTTCTTATTATTGTTTATGTCTTCCGTGTAGAAGTTAGGTTTTGCAGTTATTATCAGGGCATAATACTGTCGCCTTGCGGCTTTATACGTATTGAGGTCATTCCTGTTATACATTCGACGACACTGTCGCTCTAGAATTCTCACCTCTACTTGCTTATCTCTTAAGGGCCGAGAGAACCATGGTGCGGATGTATTCTTATTTCGTGCCTCCTTTCTGGGGGGGGGGGGGGGGGGGGGGGGGACCTGGCTCCTTGCTGAGTTTGGTTATCCAGTCCCCGAAGGCTTGGTTGTCCTTAATTGTGTCTCCTGTCAAGAAAGGTCTCATTTCTAGGGTTTTATTCATAAAGTCGGGGTGTCCTATGATGTTTTTCCAGCTGGGTTTGCCCTGCGGGGATGCTATAGTTTTTGCTATCCTTTTGTCTACTATGGCCTCCTTAAATAGGAGTTTGAACGGGTTAAAGTTATGGTCTGTCCATGTTTGTATCAGGGGCCGTCTTACCATCATTACTCCTAAATTGGAGCAGATGCAGTCGAGGATGTGACCTGCTCTGTGAGTCCTGTCTATTGTAAGCTGGGATAGGCCTAGGACACTCATTATGTCCTTAAAACAGGTTGCTGCTGGATTTGTGGTGGAGTCAAGATGTAAATTAATGTCTCCCAACAGTGTAAAGTTAGCGAACCTAAGAGTCAGGTTACTAAGTACATCCCCAATGCTCTCCAAGAATTCGTTTTGCTGCCCTGGGGGTCGATATATAAGTGCTCCAGCAAAGGTAGATGAGTCATGGACCTTTATTGAAAAGCCCATACTCTCTGCTCCTTTGAGATCTGGGAGGTCATGTGTTAGACACTCCAGAGTGTCCCGATAGACTATTGCAAGGCGTCCTTCACGTTGTTCGGGTCTGTCTGCCCTTGAAATAAGATAACCCGGGGGGAGAGCATTTGCAATGTCCGGGTTACACCAGGTTTTAAGCCATGTCTCGGTTATAAAAAGACAGTCTAAATCCCCTTCCATTATAAGATCATAAATGTGCAGTGCATGTTTGCTCATTGATCTTGCGTTTATGAGCCTGCCACGTAGGCCTTTAGGGTACCTATTTTCCAGTGCCAGATTGTAAGCCCCAAAGGTTCCTTACATTGGTTACAGCTCAATTTCCCCTCCCAGTTTGCCATGTTCAAGGTCTGAGTGCAGGCCGGTATTGAGTGATAGAATAAAATCCCTCGTCAGCGGGTGAGTGGAACTTGGGGTGGCAGCATGTTTGGCCCTGGGACCGGACGTGGCACGGACGGGCGCAGACGAGCTTTCCTTTGGCGCACATGGTAAGGTAAGAGTATGAGGGAAAGATGAGAAAAATAGTAGAGCATTGAGGGGTAGGTGGATTTTAAGAGGGACAGAATCAACAAGAAAAGATCAGATACTCTGGGAGGATGGAAAGGGAGACATGGATTTAAATGAAGCAGAACAAGGAAAGAAGTTATGAGGCTGGGGGAGAGATGAGAGTTGAAGGGGAACATGTGAGTAAGGTGTCTGTGTTCATAAGAGACCGAACCTGCAAGGGAACATAGGCAGATTGGAGAGAAGTAATGTTGAGAGGTGGATGGAAGAAAGCAGAACCACCGAATATGTTGAGGTTGGGCGGAGGGAGACAGGAGGGTAGAGGTGGAAGTTAGATGGGCAGAACCAGCAAGAGAAAGTTGAAGCAAAAAAGTAAGTGCCTGAAAGGGAGATAAAAATGCTCAAATACTCTTCAGCCGTCTCAGAAATTATCAGCATCTTCAGACATCACCTTGTTGCCCCTTCCTCAAAAATCCTAGAAAAAAAGAGGACAACTTCCAAATTTCTTTCATAAAAAGTAAGTTACTCATTGACAATGTGCCAGTTGGCTTCTGACAACTCTAGGAGTTTTAAGTAGCATGTCCTACTGATTTAGATGATTTGTGGCTGACCCTTGAGGTTTTTATGACAGAACCCCATCAGCATTTACCACAAATACCTTTACAGTCAGTATCTCAACTGTGACATTACCATGCATCCCTTTACCAAGCAAGTCACTATAATGACTTGCCTTAGGGGGTTGCTAGAGTTTGGAATAGTATAAATTACTGTTCCAACTGTAGTCCAACAACACATCCCCTAAAGCAAGTTGTTTTAATAACTTGTGTGGTAAAGGAATGCATGGTAATGTCGCAGGGTAGTGACTGCGATGTAAAAACACATTGTGGTATTGACTGTGGCGTAAAGGATGTTTACCACTCTTGTTCAGGGAGTTAGCACGGCCTACGTATTACTAAACATTAGTGCCACATTTGACACAGTTTCCCAGCCAGTGCTTATAAATCAACTAGTACAACTTAGAAATTAAGGTATTCCCCTGGTGTGGCTAACCGCTATCCTATTTGGGCAATTTAAAGCAAGCCACTCATCACTTGTTTCTGTTAGGTACTAAACATCAGACTTGTGGAATTTATTGGGTCTCCACTGTTTAATCTTTATCATTCCCAATTAGCCTTACTCATTCAGTCCTTTGGTTTCTTGTTGATGTCTTGCGCATATTGGTACCCAAACATGAATTTCCCTAAGTGGCAATCTGCCCAAGAATATGTTTGGTCTTGCATGCTAGCAGTTAATTTTTGAGCGAAGACAAATTCAGTACAACTTTATAGTGACACAGCAAGGGTTCTTATTTTGAAAAGATCCCATACCATATGGTGTCCTCTTTGTTGGCTTGTGGCGCTGGGTCCATTACCCACATTTGCACAGTCAGCAAAAAAAACTTGGATTCATTTTCCAGCATTTCTTTTTTTCAGAACAGATTAACCTTGTTTCATCCACTTGCTTTTACTACATCCATATGTAACACCAAATCATCCCTTTTCTCCCTTCTCACTGGAGTAAGGCTGCTATACAGTCCATTATATTCTCGCCATCTTAGGTTTCCTGCCTTTTTTACATTCAGTACCCTTCAAATCATTCAGTACAGTAGAGGGCGCCTCATCTGAGACTGCTGCATCACCGGGACAATTCTTCTCACCTTTTTGCTGTCTGCTGGGTTTTCGGTTTGAAACCATCTATCTACAAGGCACCATCCATTCATCATTATACACTTCAATAAAAAGGTTCTCTCTTTGTACAACACTCCTTATGTTAATTCCAGAATCCTATACTCTGTGCCAACCAAACTCCTGTACCACCAAAAATTTAGAGGTCCCTGATTGGAGGTAGATCCTTCTCCTTTTTAGATGTGCAAGACTGGAACTCTCTCCCTCTTGAACTATGGTGTAACTCCAATCTTTTGCAAAAACACTTAAAACCGTCCTTTCTCCACATTAGTAAAGTCTGCAACTCTCCTTTGGAGCTCTTAGTGCCAGGATGCCAGGTTAGCATATCAAATTCATTTATCCCATTCAATAGAACAGTAACAAATTTTAAATCATTTAATGTATTCCTATTTAATACAGATGTAAAATATAGGTACGCATTTTCTAAGTATTATTAATTTGTAACCATTATACTCACATCCGAACTCAGTAAGTAGCTTCTTGCAAAAAGGCTTCAACAATGCCATATAATCTGTGATCTCTAAATAAACTGCAAATTTGATAAAACACAGCAGCTCATCTTTCTTAATGAGAATTCCAAAGTTCAAATCTTTCTCACATGTATTGTTGGAGCTACACTAGTTTCCCATTAGAAAAGAAGTAGCCTTCATGACACTGTATACTGCTCATAACATAGGTCCTGAGTACCTTGGAGAAAATTCATATGGTACACACCTAGGTGAGCTCTACGATCAACCCCCTCGGGAACAGTGGAAACACCTAAAATAAACAAAGAGTCCTGGAGTGGTAAAAACTTTCTCATTCCTTGCAAACTCTGAAACAAAATGTCTTTGCATTTCAAAGCCCAGTCCAATTCGGTTTTAGAAAAAAACTTAAAACCTGGTTTTTTTCAACTACGTTGCCCAATTAGCTTTATTTACGGTTACAGCTGCCGATGGCAGGGCCACATTGGCATGCTCTATAAACAATATCAATATAAATAATGGCCAATTGAAATGACTTCCTATGATGTTACTTCATGTTAAGTTAACACCTTGCGTGCGCCGCCGAATCTCCCCCAGTGCTGAACATTCCATTTGCGTGTGTGATCGTCACGGAACCATTCCGTCATCCGCACAGCTCAACCGTGAGGCATGACGGAATGGTTCCGTCACAAGCATCGAAGGGGTTAAATCGTATGCGAATTATAGGGACCTCGCATTTTCCTATTCCCCAGGGCCCCATGAACCCTAGGACCGGCCCTGCCTTTGGGGCTTGGTTCCCCAGCTCCAAAGTCTCAGCCCTCCCCCTACCGAAGAAGTTAGAATAACAAATAATCGAGGTAAGCTGCCTGAGCAGTAGGGTTGGGATGCATTGTGCACGAATTATGCAGCTGAATTTATGGAGTGTTTTGTTACCCGCAACGCAGCATCCTAAGATCCAGAGCTGAGTAAGGTTAGAGTTCTTAAATTACCCAGTTTCACTTGTGAGTTTCTCTTCAAGTACTGGGATTTGTAGTCCCATTCAACACATTATAAAATTAAGACTACCGGTGCCAGGATGCACAGGAAATTCAAGAACTGAATGCACTGCTCACGCACTGAACTGGGAAGCAGTTACTTGATACCTGCATGGCCACATGTACACCACTCCGGGGCTTTCTTTGACCAACCTAATGAATTCTGGGAGTGGTACCTCTGGTTTATTTCAACTGAACTAATAGACCTAAAAAAAAAGAACTGTAACACTGGAGCTGAACTGGGTGCTCTTGAGAACATTGAAGCACATTTTAATCTTAGGAATGAGGTCTACCGCTTTACACATTAAGTTCTGCAAATGCAACACCAACTGGTGTAGTCAAGCAATACACCAGTGTAGTCCAGCAACTCTGGACTACACCGCATGCGGCAACAAGGAGAACCAGGGGCTTTGCACACCGAGCATAGCTGGCAAGTTTCCCAGGACCGTGTGTGATGGGGGAACTGTTAGACCCTGGATCCCTGGTTGGCTGAGGTGGGACCCTCGTTTCCAAATCAGGGAAAGGAAGGTGACCCTCTGAGATAGCCCCAGCTCACCCCCTTGGTAGCTTGGCACGAGCAGCCAGGCTTATCTTCAAGGCAAATGTGCAAAGTATTTCCAACCACGCTCACACTAACCCAATGATGACACTACAAACAGACTCCACACGAGTGTTTTAAAAACAAGTATACATTTTATATAAAAAGATATACGATAAGACCACACAATATAAATCCAACATATGAATGTGTGCCATCTCTCCTGGCCGGTTGTTAGGCCACGCAAATGGGGCGTAATCACGTCCCAAGAAAATGCACAGCTCATTGTGCCACTTGGCAGAAATGTATCTGTATCAAACCATTAATTTTACTCAATATTATCCTTATAATCCAAGTTTCATCTCCCATTATTCAAATTCTAAATGGAGTCCACGCGTTAAATAGGCATGCTTATTTTCACGTTTCTGCTGTTCCAACTGTGTCTATCCAGACCTTCTGCAAGAACATGACTGAGGCATAGGTTCATTTCAGGCAGCATTTATCCGATAAAAATGACCCAATGCATTTCGGGCTCAGTGCCCTTCTTCGGGGGTCGCTGTAAATGATCATAAGAAAAACGCAATTACCAACTGCAAAGTACACAAGCCATAACATTTCTCATCGTACGGCCATATATATTAGTACTCTATTCTGTACTCTCAAGAGCAATTGTTATCATTTCTACTGGTGTTGGCCTGCACTGAATTACAAAAAAGTACTTTTAACGGTAAAACATTCCTTTCTATTCCTACATTGAATCTCCTCTCCCTGCGCATCGTTTCCCTTTTTGTTGTATATTTTTTATGTCAAAAACAGACTCAAAACAGAGCACTTAGTAATCGTGTGAATTTCATCCTCCTCATCACTCTGGCAATGTACAAACAGTGTTCTCTAATTGTGCCTTACCCCTCTTCATTCTCTTTACCTACTCATGTGCATTGTTAGGCGAGCCAGCCCTTGTAAGTTCTGGCAATATTAATGAGCACTTCTAAACTTTCCACTGTAAATCTAACACAATGTTATGCAGTTTGTAATGCTAGAAACAGTCACTTTTGTAATGTAAAAATAATGCAATGCGTAACACAATAATCAGGAACTTTGCACTATAAAAATAATGCAATGCATAACGCAACAACCAGGCACTTTGCAATGTAAGAATAATGCAATGCGCAATACAACCACCAGGTACATCGTTATGCAGAAATAAGGCAATGTGTAATACACTAATCATGTAGTTTGTTATACAAGAATAATGTAATGCGTAATACGCTAATCAGGTGGTTTGTTATGCAGAAATAATGCAATGCATCATACGACAATCAGGTAGTTTGTTATGCAGAAATAATGCCATGCGTCATACACTAATCAGAAGTATAGTTGAGCTCAGTAGTATTTGGTCCACTAGCGCCAAGACACCTGAGGGTATTCGTGAGCTGTACAAATCTTATTACCATTAACATTACCATCAAGTAGTTCGTTATGCAGGAATAATGTGTCCTCTCCGCCACTTCTTCTGACTCGCAGTCAGCCTCTGTCACCATTTGCCCCCAACACCGGTATGGTGTAACAAAAGGTGCAGCTCCGCACTCCGGCCCCTGTACTGCCACTCCCTTGGTAATACAGGCGGCGATACGAGCTGAAGCAGAGGCTTGCGCCTCTGCCGGAATGAGAGAGAGGCCAAGAGTGTCCCCCTCCGAGCCGGAACCCTGCCCCAGGAGTCGACAAAGGTTACCTAGGGAGAGCAAACTCACTCTCCTCTCCTCGACCAGCGGTTTGGGCCTCTGATGCAATCTTTGTGAATTGGCAACAGCGGGCTCGGGCCGGCGGCTCAGCTCCTCCGGGGCTGCTGGTCCGGACCGCTACTGCTACGGAGATCTCAGGCTGCCACAGGGCACATGCACACAGCGTTGCTGAGACTCCCTTGAACTTCGGGTGCACGATCACCGGGCACTCCACATGAAGATATCAGGCTGCAAGAAGAACACGCGCACAGCATCCCTGAGACTCACTTTAACTCTGGGTGCACGTAAACAAGGCAATCCTCATGAAGGTCTCGCGCTGCACAATTCACACGCACACATCGTCGATGAGACTCACTTGGACTCCGGGTGCACGATAACAAGGCAATCATCACGAAGGTCTCACGCTGCACAAAGCACGTGCACACAGTTGACGAGACTCACTTGGATTCTGGTGCACATAATAACTGGGCAATCCTCACAAAGGGCTCAGGCTGCAAAAAGCACATGCACACAGCGTTGCTGAGACTCTCCTGGAAACTTTTGTGTTTCCGCAACAAGGAGCCAGCCCTTGGGGATAAGTTATTTCAGGCAACCAGTGCAGAAGTTGCAGGAGAGGTCGAGAAGGGGTACACACTGGTTTATTAAGGACCAATCGTGCCGCTGTATTTTGCACTACTTGTAGCCTAGATGCAAGTTCCTCCCTGATTCCTACTAGTAGTGAGTTACCGTAGTCTAGTCTACTGACTAGTAGTGCCTGTACATGGTCTTACTGGCCTCCAAAGGGATCTATGGAAAAATCTTCCTCAGCAGCCGCATGATGCCAAAGCAAGTGCCCGATACTGATTTCACATGTTCCTCCAGCAACAGCTTGTTATCAATCAAGATACCCAAGTTCAGTGCCTGAATGGTTGGATTAGGTGCCGCCCCCAGTTCCACCGGCCACCAGTCTGAGGACAATAGCTCTGTTTGCTATCCCAAATAGGAGGATCTCTGTTTTATTGGAGTTTAGCTGCAGGACATTCTCACTCATCCAGGTTGCAATTTTCAACATGCAGGATTTAAAGCTCTTGTTTTCGCTGGGTCCGTCTCGATGGGGATTATCACCTGAGTGTCACCCGCATACAAGATTGTCTCAAACCACAGGATCTAATAATGGTTGCCAGCGGAGCCACATAGATGTTATATAATGTGGGGCTTAAGATAGAGCCCTGTGAAACCCCCTTGTCCACTGCCGTGGTCTGAGAAACAAATGTGTCTAATTGGACACGTTGTGTTCTGTTGTTAAGGAAGCTCTGCAGTCCTGTCCAGGCCAAGCCTTCAACACCAATCTCCCACAGCCTATCCAGCAGTACACGGTGAGAGATGGTGTCAAAGGCTGCCGCCAAATAAAGGAGCACCAGCATCGTGGGCGTCCTTCTATCCAGTGACATCCTGATAGTGTACGTGACCTGCACCAATGCTGCCTCCGTGCTGTGGCCTGCACGGAATCCTGATTGCGAGGGGTCCAATAAACTATGCTGCTCCAGATGTCCCGTAAGTTGTTTATTTATCAGTGTCTCCATGACCTTCGAGCTACATGAGAGGAGGGAAATTGGTCTATAATTTTGCATATCCGCCGGGTCTGCCAGCGCTTTCTTCAGCAGAGGTTTTATATGAGCCTTTTTAGGTTTCGCTGGGGAACGGAGCCGTTAGGCTCCGCCTCCAGAGAAATCTCTTGATTGCAGTAGTGACTCTGGAACACGCCCCTCTGCTTCATTGGCTAGCTCCATAAATGGAGGCTAGCCATTGGAACAGAGAGGCGTCCGTCATGGCCGGAGGAGACTCGGGGGCGTTCCCGAGAATCTTTGGCTTTTGCCGACGTCACGCGACGTCAGCCGAAAGCCGGGAACGCCCCCGAGTCTGTTCCGGCATTGCCGGCATTTCTGCGTCTCTCCTCCCCCCTTTCCCGCCCCCTGGGTTTATTTTCGTCATTCGACCACGCCCCCCCTCGCCCACCCAGCATCTGGACTGTTTTGTGGCGGACTTGTGGGCCGATCGAGTGCCCACCTCGATTGATGGTTATCTTTAAAGAGCCGGTGCCCACCCGGCATTTGCCCGATAAAATCAGCCCCCGCCTGCCTGCCTAAGGAGAAGGGCTGCTGCGCTGCCCGCAGCGACCCGGAAGTGGTTGGCCGGAAGTGCCCGCCCCCGCAGCCCGGGGGGAAGAATCAGCATACACAGGAGGAGGGCAGGGGGCAGAACCGGGGTTGCACGGATCCTGAAAAGTCTTCGCCAGTGGCAGTCTCCAGGACAAAAGGGGGAAGGGACCGAGGCAGACAGACTGCACGTAGAGACAGAGGAGCGAGCGGCAGTGGGAGGGTGTGTGCCACCGGTGGACGCGAGCACCAGGAAAAACGTTCTTTTGTTTCTCAAAAATGGTATGTTATTATTATTTTTTAAATCACAGGTTTCTTTTACGTGAGTCTTCTAATGAACCCCTCTTGCCAATTGGGAATACACGTGTAATTTACACTCTCCGCTGCCCCTCTCAACACCCCATTGTGTGTTTTTCAGGTGAGTCGGAAGTGTAGGTCCGTTCACGAAGTGCGTCTTATAATGAACCCCTCTCGCCAATTGGAAATACACGTGTAATTTACACTCTCCGCCGCCCCTCTGAACACCCCATTGTGTGTTTTTCAGGTGAGTCGGAAGTTGGGTCCGTTCTCGAAGTGGGCAAGGCTGGAATTTTCTGTTAGGAACATTAATACTCATCAGAACCCCAAACAGTTATATATCCCCAATGCGTCCTGTGAGCACCTTATAGAACAAAGGTGCACGGAATGAACAGTCACCCTGTGATACTTGCTTCCAGGCTTGTGCGTGGCCTTATGCGCTAGTTGTCAATTGTTTTGTGTTTACCTGTGTGTTTGTATTTTTCAGTGTGTCGTATGTGTGTTTTTGTTTTTAAGTGGCCGCGCGTCTTGGTGTGTAACAATCTGTGAGCATGTTTTTTATGCGGGTGTGTTTATCTGTGTGCTGTATGCACGTGATATATTTTTATGTCTGTGCGTCGTTGTGTGTTGTGTGTGGGAGGGGCCTACTTAGTACGATCTTTTCTGGTTGTGTGCGTGTTGGTGCGTGTGATTATCGGTTTGTGTTATTGTGTTTAATTTTAAGTGACTATCTTCGGTTTGTGTTTGCGCGTGCCTGTGTGCTTCCGCTTATGTGTGTGCCTGTGTGTAGTTGTGTATATGAGCTTGCACGTTTATCTATGTGTATGTATGTCTTTGTGTCTGTATGTCTTTGTGTGTCGTATCCTTGCATGTGTTTGCTCATCTCATTTCTTTGAAGGTGCCTGTGTGTTTGTGTGTGTATTTGTGCGTGCGGAAGTCTCTGTCCGCATGTACCTAACCTAGCTGTGCGTGCTGTGCACTCACTGGTGACCGCACATGCCCCCAACACATGATGCAACCGTGGCAAACACGGTGTAATCCACACGACCACAGCGTGACAATCCAAGCAGCCTGGCAGATGCTTCAAGCACTAATAGGCAGTCCAGTGCCTCTCAAAATCTCACTCCATTGTAGGCGCTTTGCGAAGAAAAAGCCACGCTCAGAAGCAAGAATTGACGTCAAATTATACTGTGCGTGTTTATATTTACCCACGCAGGGGTGAGTATGTTTAATTATTTGCGTGTATAATTGTAACTCTTTGCAGTCAGATTTTGGAAAATCGTGGTGCTCGCTTGATGGACAGTTGTCTATCTACACGCTATGACGCTGAGGAAAAAAGGTTCTTGGCAGTCTAGGGCCGCTGAGCCTGGCGACGAGGCCACGCAGCGTGGATCACACCTTGTTGCCTTTCAATAAATTAACTGTACATAATTGCAATCATTCCGAATTTAACGAGGAACACTACAGTGTTTAACCCCTAGCAGCACAGCTGGTGAGGCGGCGCGAAACACAGGAAGACGTCACTGTGAAGTAAGAGCAGAGAAGAATGATGAGTATGACGTCAACAGGAGAGAAATTTTAAAGAAAACTAACCATGCAGTGGAATTTATAGCAATGCATTTCAAAATGTCACTTTCAGTGATAAATGGAGTTTCATCAATAATTCGGCGAAATAGGGACCATTTAATGTCGCAGATGGATATATTGCGGGAGTGGGGGGGGGCTCTCATCAGCATGGCCCCCACCTCCCTGCCGCGCGGGGGGTACCCTGAGACCTGTCAGGCACATCACACAGTGCGGTCTTTATTGCAGGAAGCACCCCAAATCTGCCTGGCTTCAGCCCGACGCCTGCGGCTCTCAATCCGTTCAAGCTGCTTAATGGGACCAGAAGACCCCTTCCTGCCAGTTTGCTCTTCACTTCGTCACGAGAAAATACACTTTCTCTGATGCAATTACCTCTATTTACATCCAGCAGCAGGAGACGGAGCCCTGCGCTGAAGTGACCTCGAGTCCCTGCCACAAAAACATTGTTAACGAACGTAAACAACACAACACCCTCACTGGAGACTATTTCTGCTCCCACAGTAAATAAAAACATTGCATCCTTCTGTTTCTGGGTTTCTGAAATGCCATCAGAATCATTGTCAATGCGTTTTCAAAATAAAAGTTACTTTGACCCACTTAAAATGTCGATCCAGTGACTCACAATATGGGGCAATTTGTGTTTCACGTCCTCCCTTTTTAGGGTTCGCCTGGTTTTTACCTTTCATGACCGCTGGGAGTTTGGGATTGTTACTGCCCCTTCCCCTCTCGAAAATACCTCCTTCTAAGCATCACATGTGCATTCGTCGGGGATTTTGTTTAGTCTCTGCAGTATTTTGTTGGCATTTTTTGCCCAAGAAATGTACTGTGCTGTCCCCACTTGAAAATTAAATGTCGTGAAAAAAGCCAAACTGCCCCTTTCTGTATCCTCTCATCATTTAGAGTTGTTGGAGCTTGTGATTGGGGGGCTAGTAGATTTATTGCGCCTACCTAAACATATACGGCACTTCAAGAAGCTTTGGGCTCGACAGCAATGCCCAGCAGGCTGCCCTTGTCCGCTTCTTCCGTGCCATCTTGCCTGGTCTCCAAAGAGTGCCGGCTCTCAACTCGGTAGACCCGTTCCTTGAAAAGCAGTACTTGTATATTTTGGTGTTAAACGCTTCTAGTGCAGAGCAGTATGCACGCTATAGGTGATTTGTGGTGTGCACTAACATAAGCCACAACCTACATACACACACATCTGGAACACAAAGGGCTTTAGTCTCTGCTGCTTAATGCGTTCTGGGTCTGCACAATACCCCCTGCCCCCTCCTTCCACGAAGCTTGAATGCTGCCAGGCTGATGGCTGTGTGAATTGGCTGCATCAGTGACTGGCCCCCTGCTCCCATGATATGCATTTCAGACAATAGCACAACCTTATGTCTCCTCCCCCTGTCAGTACTATTGAATTTTTAAGGGAGCTGATTCCTTTGGTCTGGACAGCTCATTCTGCCAAAAGCGCATCCGTTACTTTCGTACTGATGGGGGATGTTTACCAATTTGCCCAAGATCAGACTTTGGTCGGGTAGGAGTAGCTGGGATTCTAACTCTAGACATTTATAGTTAGACCTCATCTTGTGACCATCGCATCCAGTTCCTTTCTGCCTCCGTCCTAAGGGGACTATTTTTCCATGAGGAAGCAGGAACTGTGTGTGTGTGTGTGTGTGCTCACACCACATGAAGTGGCATTTTTATTTCTGACGGTTCATGTAACATCTATAAAGTGTTTCTTTCCACTGTATAATGATAATAGCAGATAAACTCCTTACTGTGGACTCGCCCAAAGCTGGTTGGAAATTAGGAACTCGTATGTTCCGATTTTTAACAGGAGAAGTGTAATGTTGAGACACCTAAGGGGATTGCGTCGTCTTCACCCATCACTAAATTGTGTCAAGCCATCCGGCAAAACCACACAGCACGCCTTTTCACGGATATTGCATTTAAACCAATTAGGTATGGATTTTATCAACGGACCACGTCCGGTGAAAGGCTGAGAGGGCTCTGTCTGGATTTATGCCAGCAACTTGTTATATTTAGATATTTAGCAATACACTCTGACATGCTAAGTCACTTATAACATTTTAAGCAAATATCGCTACTTGGCAAGGTAGTTGGACAGGGGCAATTTAACTTTGTCGTTTTGTAGGGGATCCGCGCTGTGTGGTTCAGGTGGTATTTGTCCATCGCAGTTACAATTGCAGCCTCTCTCGTGTAGTCAGGACATAATGTTTCTACTTCTGAAGTTTCATTTAGCTATTTAAGGTATTCTGGGAGTTGTTTTCGTTTGAGTGGCAGGCCGTATACCAATGGTTTGTTCACAATAGCCAAGCACTGGAAACATGGCTATGCTTGCTTTCCCGGCCCCTGGCTGTGCTTGCTTTCCCGGCCCCTGGCTGTGCTTGCTTTCCCGGCCCCTGGCTGTGCTTGCTTTCCCGCCCCCTGGCTGTGCTTGCTTTCCCGGCCCCTGGCTGTGCTTGCTTTCCCGGCCCCTGGCTGTGCTTGCTTCCCCGCCCCCTGGCTGTGCTTGCTTCCCCGCCCCTGGCTGTGCTTGCTCCCCTGCAACCTGGCTGTGCTTGCTTCTCTGCCACCTGGCTTTGTTTGCTTCCCCGCCCCCTGGCTGTGCTTGCTTCCCCGCCCCTGGCTGTGCTTGCTCCCCTGCAACCTGGCTGTGCTTGCTCCCCTGCAACCTGGCTGTGCTTGCTTCTCTGCCACCTGGCTTTGTTTGCTTCCCTGCCCCCTCGCTGTGCTTGCTTCCCTGCCCCCTGAGTGTGTGTGTGTGTGGCTCTGGGTGGGTGTGTGTGGCTCTGGGTGGGTGTGTGTGGCTCTGGGTGGGTGTGTGTGGCTCTGGGTGGGTGTGTGTGGCTCTGGGTGGGTGTGTGTGGCTCTGGGTGGGTTTGTGTGGCTCTGGGTGGGTGTGTGTGGCTCTGGGTGTGGGTGGGTGTGTGTGTGTGTGGCTCTGGGTGGGTGTGGCTCTGGGTGGGTGTGGCTCTGGGTGGGTGTGGCTCTGGGTGTGTGTGTGGCTCTGTGTGTGTGGGTGTGGCTCTGGGTGTGTGTGGTAGTAATTGCTGTCTGCTGAGCTCGTCCGTAGGGTACAATAGGTCTCACATTTGCGAGAGATTAAGCTAATGGCAATGTAAATGACAATGCCATTTATTTATCTGTTTTCAAAACCAACACATAATTACAAATTTTGTCATTTAAAATGCCAATAGCTCTAACTTTTCCAAAGGCGAAACCATTGCATTGTAAATGCTTGTTCCATTTCCTAGGAAATTTGGCTCTAGCCAAGGAAATGTTGCAGACTTCAGCTAGTGAGGGGGCTAAAATTGGGGCAAATTCTTCCATTATAAATGGCACAGCCGGGTCTGTGGGCGCATCTGATTTCGTCTGCGCCAACACAGTTTCCACTTGCTCTGTGGTGATAGTTTTGAGTGAGTCGAGTCTGGGTAATAAAGGGTCCCTCCCAGGGGGGCCAACCCCTTCGATGCTTCTCCTGCCACCAGTGAACTGTATATCTTATCAATTTTGTCCTTGAAATGATTTGCTAAATCATCACATAGCGTTTGTGTCGGGGGAATATAAGGAGTATTTACATTAGGGTTTGTGAACTCAGAGTATTTTAAAAAGCTCCATGGAAGAGTTGTTTGCCTCCCATATTTGCGAGCCTAAGTGGTCTCTTCTCGCTGTATTACAGTTCTTTAAATACATTTTGTATGACACTGAAAAGGCCTGATTATCCTCTGGCCACTTGGTTTTCCTCCATTTTCTTTCTGTACCTCTATACAGGGCCTTTTCCTTTTTAAGACTTTCAGAGTACCAGGGGGCTTAGACAGCCCTTTCCTGCGTACGCACGGCTTAAAGTGGCGCAATGGTATTTAACGTGTCCCCAATGGAAGCCTGGCCTTGTGAGGGCACATTTCACCCCACCCCAGCAGCACAGCAAGTTTCTGGAGTTGCTCCAATATTCAAAAAACGTTTAATCCATTTTTCCTTCTTTAACAGAATTTTTCCATCACTTTAACCATCTTGTATGCTTTTCATCCACATGTAAGGAATCATGCTCTCTCCCAATTTATATGCTCATGTTGTGCCCACCCAGGCCTCTTTCACGAACACAATGGACTCGCATGATTGTTCATCGCAGTAATCCCTTATTAAAAACCCAATGCATTTCGAGCTGTACCAGCTCTTCTTCAGGGGTAACTGTAATTATTAAAATATTTTTATTACTATATTGGTCTACATTAACTATATTTGGCTATACGTTTTATCAATTCTATGTCTATTCATCACTAAAGTCATAATCATTCCATTAACAAATACATCCCCAAAAAAACCTAGTGATTTTATTCAACCCTTCTCAATACCTTGAAATTCCCTTAAATAAACTTCCCTATATATTCCCCCATGATCACACTTTTCTTTTGAAAGGCCTTTTCTGCCCATACTACGAATCAGGAATCTAGAGGTGACACCCACCATTCCCGCTAAGTCCTCCCATTATCTACTGAAACATATTTCAGACTGATATATTTCACACCATGCTCCCCTTCCCTGCACTCCCAATCTTACCCACACATCCTTCACACTTCAACTGACCTTTCGCACCTCACTCTCATTCCTTACTCTTCTAATCACTTCCCCCCACAGGCCTCTCTGCTTCCACTTTCCGTGAATCTTTCTCTCTAATAGCTCACAGCCATTAACACATTAATGGCGCAATCCGGTCATGTCAGTCTTCACCCTTCACTCTCCACGCTCTTTCACTTCAAAATCACCCCCCCCCCCCTCCCCTAGCACATTCTTAGCGCAAAACATCCGAGTCAGTCTTTACAATTCACATACCTGCTACATCTGATTCAGTGCATTCCCGTCATCCATTGTTTAGACAGGCTTCTTCTCCCCGTTAAACACTGCTTATTTAAACCCCAAACCACTCCCAAACCATTCCCTGATTGGTGCTAATTGATTGAACTATCACCAGCGCCATTAGTGACTACATTACCCATAAACCACTATTTTCTGTTACGCAAATAATCACTAACTAAATTCCAACAACAAAAACCTATTCCTATAACAGACTTTATAAAAATATTCCTTAACATATGTAAACCAACACTACTGCAGCCGCTTGGAAATAAATGCTTAGATTAGTTCTCAGGCTTATGTTGAACAACTGCTCAAGGAAACGATGGTATCACCGCCCAATGGAAGCCTCCCATATTTCTAAGGCTTTGTCACTTCCCTCTCCTCTGTCAAAAGAGGGAGGTCTGAAAACCTGACTAAACGGCGCAGAGGTGACTTTCCTCCAAGCTCTGCGAGGACTCACTCTACGTTGGGGCAGGCTTCCTATGTCTGTCCTGCTAATAGTGAATTTGAGTGCAAAATGATCAGTCCAGGTTAGTACCCACGGAGGTTCTACTAATAAACCTATGTTTGAGAAGACGTTGTCCAGGGTATGCCCAGCGATGTGTGTAGGTTCATTAATTTTGGAGCAAGACCTAGCGACTCCATGGCAGACAGCAAGCATTTTGCGTCTGTGTTGGCAGGGGCGGCTCTAGGCTCATGGCGGCCCTTGGCAGGGAGCGTAGGGAGGGGGCCCCGGAAGAGGAGGTCCGGCAGGGCGGAGCGCAGAGGCCAGTGAAGATGGGGGGGGGGGGGTCAGGGTGTTTGGAAGTGGAACAGAGCCGAAGGCCACCAAATCCCTGCAAGGGGCCGCCACGCAAATATGTATCCATCCTCAGAGGATTATTATATTAAGGATATATATGGGGTTTGGTGGCCCTGTGCAGGTGCACAGCTTGCACATGCCTAAGGCCGCCCCTGGTGTTGGAGGTTTATCTAAGTGATGTTTGGAGTCGCCGACCAAAAAATAGAATTCGGATTGTAGACTATACGGGGCGAGGGCCTCCAGTAGTGAAGTGCAAACATTTTTTTAGGTTTCGCCTATTATCATTCGCTTGCGAATGTAATAGGCGAAAATTCAAGTGCTCCATTCGACTCGTCAAACCACTGCGGTTTTTCCACAGTGCATGTGAGTCACGTGACCACAAAAGCGGGTCACGTGACCACACAAGCACGCGCATCTCCCTAATCCGCCTGCCACACTTCTCCTCCCCTCGCTCGCATTCCCGCCCCCCCACCAGGCTCTCCCGCCCCCATCCGGCTTTGTTTGCATATAAGATTATTTGCTGCCCCTTCCACTGCACGAGCCTTCTCACAGCAACTTCGAATTTGTTCATTTTTCATTCCAAGTGACTTTTCTTCTATTTTGACAAAACTACGTTTTGTTTCCACGAAAAAAAGCATCATACTCAGTTTTTATTATTCTCATTTGAACATGTAAATAATACTTTTTTAAACAAAATATTTATCACTTTGGAGACTTTTTTTCAATTTTCTAGGAGGCTTAAGTCGACATTTTTGTCTAACATGATGTTTTAGAATAAACTCCGTATTGATCCTACCCCACAGCGGTTTAAGATGTTGTATTATAACATGCGTTGAAAAAAGCGTCTAGCAGCGCTAGACTGACTGCTTCACTGCCCTTTAATCACATCATGTTTCCCTGCCTCACTTTTATCAACACAATTAACACAATTATATAGCATTACGCCCCAGTTTGTAAACAACCATTTAATTCAAACATGTATGTTTGCTTGTACATTTTCCACGGTGGTTGGTACGCGAGTTGGAAACTTTGCTCTCCGGGCAGCATAAGTGCACCATTCCAGGCAGCGGTGCACCATTCTCCTCCATTCCTCAACTACCGCTTTCGCGAAAGTGCCTTTGCATAACGTGAATGCGCGCGCGCTGCCCCGTCTCGGTTCTAAAATACTGCAGCATTCCTTTGGCGGCAAACTTCTCGACGCCGCTCTTGTTCGGCTCGATCAATTGCCTTCAGTTACCGTGGCAATAAGCAGATGGGGTTCTTTGACAAAGGTCAGCGGGGCGGCTGGAGGCGGAGAGGTTAATTTTTTTTTCTTTATAAACCTCTTTCATCGCTGTGACAGTTCCGCCGTGGATGCGGCGAGGGGCAGTTATCAGATTACTTGTATTAAAAGCTAATTAAGATGTGTGCCAATCAGTGCCGCACGGCTACTTGAGTCAGTGATTTAGGTCGCCGTACGTTTGGCGTTGGCGGAGTACGCCAGAGCTCTTAAGCAGGATGTTTTTTAGCAGGGCTCGGCCGGAGGTGTCACCACTTACTTAGCCAAGCAGCGCCCGAAACATGTTTAAGTTCAGGGCCGCGGCAGGTTGCTGCATTTCCTCCTCGCAGTTTGGAACAAAAACTGTACACAGTATGCACCGTTATAGTGCTTCGCTCGTGGAAACATTTCTATTTTTGGCAGGAGTTAAAAACAAGCACTGGCGTTGCCAATAGGTTTCGCATTTGGAAAGTTGGAGCTATTGGGTTTGTAAATGACATTTTATATTTATATATTGTTATTGACAATGCCAATAACGATATATAAATATAAAATGTCATTTACAAAACTAATAGCTCCAACTTTCCAAATGCGAAACCTATTGGCAACGCCAGTGCTTGTTTACTTTCTCCTGGAGGATGATACACTACAGCCCCCATTCCGCTGGTCCCTTTCCAAGACTGCAGCAGACAAACCATCAGTTCCTTACCGTCCGTCAACACTGTATTGAGTATTTTGATATAGTGTGGGGCACGTAAGGCTATAGCCAGGCCCCCCCCTCTTGTTTACCCTATCTTATCTTGTGACGGAATTATCCTCAGGAAATGCAAAGCCCAGGACTGGTGTAGAGTGACTTTGCAGCCAGGTCTCAGAAATGAGACACATATCCGGCTTCAAATCCTCCAGCAGGTCCCACAATTCCGCAAAGTGTTTAGGAATAGATCTAGCATTGATATTCAGGGCCTGGAAGGGCTCCTGTGCTGCTTTCCCCTGGGTATTTTTCCCAGTACTAAATACTTTATTGGCTTTGTTGGCTAGCTTGGTTCGAGTCTGAGAGTGAAGGGGATCAGCAGTTTTCTTAAACTATGTCTACGACCACCCACATTGACCACACCTCCCGCCTTGTGTCCCTATTTCTCTTGAGAGCTCTCCCACATAACCCCTGCCCAAAGTGTTCTTCCTTAAATACAACAGCTTATCCTTAGAATACCTTAAGACCGTCATTTTCTACGTGATACAGAGGGCAGAGTTTCCTGGCAACCGGCAGCGCCCAGGTGCGGATGGGCGCAGATGGGCTTGCCTTAGGCACGGCCTTGGTGCGTCCGAGCTCGCACTGAATTTACGCCCCTAGCGTTAGCAGCTAGAATTCTAACCTCTCCAAAATGGCCGCCAAAGTCAGGTCCCCACGGCCCCTAACAGGCAACCTCAAAACAGTCACTCGTAGACGCGACCGCGGTGGACCGGAGAGTTGCCCACGCCGCATTAACTTTCCCCTAACAAATATTTACAATTCATCTTGCTATAAAAATGCTTTAAAATCAGTAAAATCACAGTTATTAAAAGTCAAGCAGCGCGTGTCTGTCTGTTGTTTAAGAGTGTGCATTACCGCTGGGCGTCCGAGCACGTGCTGAATTTATACCTCCTAAAGTTAGCAGCTAGAACGCTAACCTCTCCAAAATGGTCGCCAAAGTCAGGTCACCATTTCCACTAGCAGGCAGCCTCTCTCCACTCAAACGGGCGTTTCGTAGACGCGACTGCGGTGGACCGGAGAGTTGCCCACACCACATTAACTGTCCCCAAACACTATTCACAGTGATTCCTCCTCTACTTCAGGTCTTTCATTTGTTTGGTGTTTTTCATTTCCTTTTCCTTTTCTTTGCCCCAGTTGAGTATCCTTACATTGATTGATGTTTGTGTTATTTGGGCATTTTGAAATACTGATGATTGATCCGATGTTTATCATTATGTGGCACTTGGGGCTCAGGATTGGGCACAGAGAAGGTAGACGTTGCTATAATACCTGATTTTCCTGATATTTCATTTGGGGACCGTCTTGCCTCTGCATGTATTTTTTATGGTAATGTGTATCTTGAAAAATTTTAAATGCTAATAAAGATATTTTTACAACTTTCCCCAAACACGACCATGAAGTATCTCCAGTCTTGTTCAATCTTGATCAAGCCATGCTCCACTGTTCAGGGACTTCAGCTCTCATAGTTATACTCAATGTCAGTGACACTTTCGTCCTTTGATTAGTGGCTATCTGGATTCTCAATCACTCAGCAGGTGATGGGACAATTGTTTTATGGCAGCAACCCAGGCCTTGTCACCTCTAAGGGCTACTCCTCCCCTACACTCCAGATGCAGGTCAGCCTGTTGCTGTCTCACCTCCTCCCCTGAGTCAAGACATTCCCCAGATCCTATCACTTTCAAATTCAGACAGTCAATCCACAACCAGACAGAGACACACAGAAATGTTAGAGCACAAAAACCCAGAAACTTCTTAAAGAGTGGCTTCTAAACACATAATGCAAAAACCACCTTCATAGAAAGATGTATTATTACATTATGAGTCTAGGCATACTAAACTTCATCTCTCCATCTTAAGCCTTTGGGAAGATAGGCTGGAAAACATATTTATTAATTATTAATGACATTTGATTAAGCGCAAACAAATGCCCGTAGGCGTCTTGGCGCTGTTACTTCTGCAACATTCTCCACTACTGAGTTTCTGACAATCACTGATTAAACAACCACATTTTCAGTTTTTTTCTGAATGACAAAAGGGAGGGGCTGGTCCTGATGGACTGGGGTAATGTGTTCCACAGTTTTGGAGCCGCGACCAAAAAGAGGCGATCTCCCCAAGAGACAGACTTTGTGCGTGGCACCACTAATTCATTAAGAGTGGACGATCAAAGTGGTCTCGAGGAGCGGTAAGGTGTCAGCTGGTCTCTCAAAAACTGTGGTCCCTGTTTGGGCAATGATTTATATACTATGCATAGTGTCTTAAACTTAATGTGGTTTTTTTATTGGGAGCCAATGGTAGCTTCTGATTGTATCAGCTATGGGTTTATGCCTAGGAGTTCCAGAGAGAAACCTGGCCGCCGCATTCTGAACAGTCTGCATTTTATTAATTACACGGATCTGGGCATTGGCAAATAAGCCATTGCAATAGTCCAAAGAGGATAGCACTAGGGAACTTACCAGAGTTTTGCCTACACTCTTTGGTAGAAAAGGAAGATTTTTTTTCACCAATCGTAGTTTATGGAAAGCTGTAGCAGCAGTCTGATTGGCATGGGCGACAAAATTAAGGTCATTGTCAAAAACAACTCCCAAGTTCCTAACCTTAGAAACCAGTTTAGGCGTAGTTCCGAAAGAAGTTGGCCACCAGGCGAGGGACCAGCTTGGAGATAATTGTCCAAACGTTACCACTTCAGTCTTTTCAGAATTAAGTTTTAGACAATTTGCAGACATCCAGTGTCCAATTGCCAACATGCCTACTTTAAACCCCTCGGCAACTCTTTCTCCATCATTTTTGATGGCCAGGACTAACTGAGTGTCATCTGCGTATGAGGTCAGGTTCATACCATGTGCTTTGATGGTTTTAGCTAGGTCCGACACATAGATATTAAAAAGTGTCGGACTTAGGGACGAACCTTGTGGTACCCCACACAGCAGAGACAAGTTATCCGACTGGAACGGTCCCAGGGTCACAGCCTGAGTTCTATCGTTCAGAAAAGAGGACAATAAGCTCTTGGCTGTCATTTGGATACCCATTTTTTCGACACGGTCGACCAAAATCAAGTGGTCGACCGTGTCAAAAGCTGCAGAGAGATCTAGCAGCACTAGTAATGCTGATCCTCCTTGATCACGGATGACTCTAATGTCATCAGCAGCTTTGATCAAGGTGGTCTCTGTGCCATGGAACTTACGGAAACCAAAATTGGGTCCCGTCCAGTTGATGGTGTTCCTCAATGAAGGCTGCTAACTGGGCATTCATTGCCTTTTCTACGACCTTTGCCAAAAATGGGAGATTGGCAATAGGTCGATAATTTTTAAGCTCCGCTTTGTTTAGGAGTGGTTTCTTTAAGAGGGGCTTCAAGAGGTTTTTTTTTAGCATACTTGGATACATTCCTGATCTAAACATGGAATTGCAAATTTGCGTAAAAACGGGAATCAAGGAATCCAGAATCGGGGAAAGGGTCTTAAAAGGGCATGGATCCAAGGCTGAACCGGATTTGATGGAACTTATAATATCCCTGGTTTTATAACAACCTTCCCATTCTATCCTATAGGCAAGTCGGCCTTTCAACAATGAAAAACGAAATGGAGAGTATTTCACTGTCAGGACATGGTACACACCTTGGTACATGTCCTACCTTTCACATGCACTGCACCCTACCCAGGGGGTACCCTGGACCTACCATAGGGTTGTCTGGTGTGCACAGAAACGGAAGGGTAAGGTCTGGCAAGTGGGTGCACTTGTTAGAACAGCATGGCAGTTTAACAAACTATGTGCAGGCACTGCAATGGCAGGCCTGAGTTCCCTTTTTAAGGCTACTTGTGTGGGTGGCACAATTAGTGCTGCAGGCCCACTAGGGACTTTACTAGTAAGGCAAACATACTAATAATGGACAACCAATTACCATTACACTTTATACAGTGAGCACTTGCACTTTGACACTGTTTAGCAATGGCAAAGTGTCCAAAGCATCTAAGTTGGCAAAACAAAATCTATCACAGCACCAAAAATAGAGGCGGTAGAGGCAAAAAGTCAGGGGTAATCACGCCAAGAAATGCCAGGTCTAACAGGAACATATTTATTGATTGATTAAATTCCAATCTAGTGGAATGTGTAGACAATTTCCAACCTCTGGAGTTATAACATGGGTTTATAACCACAGAGATTCTATCAAAAAAGTGAGTAAGTGAAATTTTTATAATTTTAACCATTTATAACCGGGTGTTAGGCTCTCTCTTACACATGGGAAGATGGGAGCACAATGTGCTTGTTAAAATACCCCTCACACTCTAAACAAGCATTTGCAATGCAATAGGTCTCGCATTAGGAAAGTTTGAGCTATTGGTCTTGTAAATGACAACATTTTTATTAATGTGTTGGTTTTGAAAATAGCGAAATTAATAGCTTTGCCATTTACAATGCCAATACGTTTATCTTTTGCAAATGTGACACCTATAGCATTTGTAATGCAACATGTTTTGTATTTACGTGACTTAGATGTATTGATATTACAAATAACAAAGGCTTTTAATTTATTTAAATAATTAGGGGGTCATTACGATCGCGGACGGACTTGAGTCCGTCCGCGACCCCAGAGCATGAGGGAACGTCCGCATGGGCTGCGGCGTTCCCTCTGTGCAGATTAGGATGTGACCGCCTGGGTGGCGGTCACATCCTCTATTTTAACATTGCGGCGGGTGGAGCTTCAAGCTGCACCCGCAGCAATGTTAAAAAAGCATGCACAGCATTTGCGTGCACAAAGCGGCAGGCACCGCGCGGTGCCTGCTGCATTGTGCACGCAAATGCAGGGGGGTACCATAGGTACCCCCCATGTGCACCCCCCACCCCCCACTACACCTAGGGGGCCCGCAACGGGCCCCCGCAGTGCAGTTACACATGCTTTTCCACGGCGGGAAAGCCGCCGCGGAAAAGTATGTTCAAAAGCCCATCCTAATCTGGCTGACGGTGTCTGAGAGACACCGTCACCATTTTAGTGCTTTTCCGCCGCGGTTGTAAGCCAGCCGCTGCGGAAAAGCTGCGGACCTAAACCATGACCCACCAGCCATCCTGATGTGGCGGTGGGTCCTGGTGGGTCCGCAGAGGATTTTCCGCATCTTTCGGGCCGGCGGTGGCTTCCGCCGGCCCGGAGGATGCGGAAAATCCTCCATCGTAATGACCCCCTTGATACTTAAACAAAAGTTATTGTAATTTATAATGGCAATAGCTTAAACTTTTGTAAATAACTTTTGTGAAGATTATGTTCAGTGTATTTTATTGTGATGAAAATCCAAGAACAGAAGTGAAATATTAACATCTTTTTATGACATTTGTAATAAAGCTTGAAACATTGAGAGAAAATATTTGAACCAGTTATTGTTGAATGGTAGCACAGATTGATACTGTGGTGGCACTGAGTGATGCTGTGGCGTTCAGTGATGCTGTGGTAGCGCATAGTGATGTTGTGGTGTCCCTGAGTGATGCTGTGGTACTCCTGAGTGATGCTGTGGTGGTGCGATAGATAGAGTGAGGGCGATAGATAGCTAGAGGGAGGGCGAAAGAAAGCTAGAGGGAGGGCGATAGATGTAATGTAATGTAAAAATCACTTATATAGCGCAAAAACTGTCATCCTACGGGTATCCTGGCGCTTTTAGAAATGGTGATGGTCCGCACATTACCAGCCCGTAATAGGCAGTGAAAGAACTAGTTTTCCATCTTAGGAAACACCCAGGTTTTCAGATTCTTTCTGAAACAGGTCCATGAACTGGCCTGTCTGATGGTCTGGGGCAGCTAGAGGGAGGGCGAAAGATAGATAGAGTGAGGGCGAAAGATAGATAGAGTGAGGGCGAAAGATAGATAGATAGAGTGAGGGCGAAAGTTAGTAGATAGAGTACGGGCGATAGATAGATAGTGTGAGGGCGATAGATAGATAGCGTGAGGGCGATAGATAGATAGCGTGAGGGCGATAGATAGCGTGAGGGCGATAGATAGATAGCGTGAGGGCGATAGATAGATGTGTGTGGTTGTGTGTGTGTGTGTGTGTGTGTTTGTGGTTGTGTGTGGTTGTGTGTGTGTGTGGTGTGTGGCTGAGCGTGTGTGGGGTGATGTTTGTGTGTGGGGTGATGTTTGTGTGTGGGGTGATGTTTGTGTGTGGTTACAGAAGGATGTATGTGGAAGAGAGCTGCAGATCAGCACAGCAGAAGAGAACAGGGAGTTAAAGAAGGAGGCGGGTGGAAGAGAGCAGCAGATCAGCACAGGAGAAAAGAACAGAGTTAAAGAAGGAGGCGGGGTGGAAGAGAGCAGCAGATCAGCACAGGTGAAGAGAACATGGATATAAAGAAGGACGTGGGGCGATAGAGTGAGGGCGATAGATAAGATAGAGGTAGGGCGGTAGAGTGGGTGAGGGCGGTAGAGTGGGTGAGGGCGGTAGAGTGGGTGAGGGCGGTAGAGTGGGTGAGGGCGGTAGAGGGAGTGAGGGCGGTAGAGGGAGTGAGGGCGGTAGAGGGAGTGAGGGCGGTAGAGGGAGTGAGGGCGGTAGAGTGGTGATGGTGTGTGAGAGGGTGTGTGGGGGTGTGTGGGGGTGCGGCTGTGTGAGTGAGGGCATGTAAGGGTGAGGGGGTGTGAGGGAGAGGGAGGATGAGGGCGAAGGTGTGTGTGGGAGAGGGAGGGTGGGTGTGTGAGGGTGAGAGGGTGTGTGTGGTTGAGTGAGGGGGTGGGTGAGGGGGTGTGAGGTCAGGGGTGGTGAGAGGGTGGGTGAGAGGATGAGGGGTGTGTGAGGATGAGGGGTGTGTGAGGATGAGGGGGTTGTGAGGGTGAGGAGGTGGGGGTGAGGGGGTGTGAGGGTGAGGGGGTGTGTGAGGGTGAAGGGGTGGGTGAGAAGGTGTGTGAGGGAGGGTGGGTGAGGGTGAGAGGGTGGGTGAGCGCGGGTGAGTGAGGGTGAGGGTGTGCGTGAGGATGAGGGGTATGAGGGTGAGGTGGTGTGAGGGTGAGGGGGTGTAGGGTGTGAGGGTGAGTGAGGGGGTGTAGGGTGTGAGGGTGAGTGAGGGTTGTGAGCGTGAGGGAGTGAGGGTGAGCGAGGTGAGGGTGGGTGAGGGAGTGTCGGGGATGTGTGAGGGTGAGGGGAGTGAGGGTGTGTGAGGGAGGGTGAGGGTGTGTGAGGGTGAGGGGGTATGAGGGTGAGGATGAGGGGGTGCGGAGGGTGAGGGGGTGAGAGGGTGTGTGAGAGGGGGTGAGAGGGTGTGTGAGGGTGAGAGGGGGTGTGAGGGTGAGGGTGTGTGAGGGTGAGAGGGTAAGTGAGGGTGAGAGGGTGTGTGTGACGGTGAGAGGGTGTGTGAGGGTGAGAGGGTGTGTGAGGGTGAGAGGGGGTGTGAGGGTGAGAGGGGGTGTGAGGGTGAGAGGGGGTGTGAGGGTGAGAGGGGGTGAGGGTGGGGTTGTGTGTGAGGGTGAGAGTGTGAGTGAGGGTGGGTGAGGGTGAGGGTGAGGGGGTGCGAGGTTGAGGGGGTGTGTGGGTGAGGGTATGCGAGGGTGAGGGTGTGTGAGGGTGAGGGGGTGAGTGAGGGTGAGAGATGTGTGAGGGTGAGAGGGTGTGTGAGGGTGAGAGGGTGTGTGAGGGTGAGAGGGTGTGTGAGGGTGAGAGGGTGTGTACCGAATGAAAGAGGAACACAAATAAAAGGAAACGCTTGAAGCTTGAAGTCAATGGAAGATCAAAGAGAGAAAACAGGCACATACGGAACCGAACGGGAATACAAATAAAATGAAACACCTGAAGCAGGTGGGCCACGGATTATCAAAAAGAGAGAGCAGGCACATATAAAATGAAACAGGAATAAAAATAAAAGTAAACACCTGAAGCACGTGGCCATGAAAGATCAAGGAGAGCGAGCATGCACATACCGAATAAATCAGGAATACAAATAAAAGGAAACACTTGAAGCCAGGAGGCCATAGAAGAACAAAGAGAGAAAACAGGCACATAGGGAATGAAACAGGAACACAAATAAGAGGAAACAGCTGAACCAGGTGGCCCACGGAAGATGAAAGAGAAGGAGCAGGCACATATAAAAAGAAACGCAAATACAAATAAAAGGAAACACCTGAAGCAGGTGAACCACGGACAATCAAAGAGAAAACAGGCACATGTCTACGTCACTGTTGCCCGCAGGATGCCGCAGACAAATTAAAAACACAACCGGAAAACTAATCTGTTGCTTTTGTGTGTAATGATCAGCTGTGTAATTGAACTCTTCTCATAATTCGGCGAGACAGCCTCTGTGCCCCTTGGCGCGCGCTACAAACCATTAAACTGGTGCAGTGGGAGGCGGTGGCAGACGGGGACAAAGCCTCGGAGGGAACCCTGTCGGAGCTGCACTGGAACGTGCCGACCTTAAGTAAAAGCTAAACCACGAGGGAGCCAACTTTTAGGATCCACCAAGCTGCACAGCCACGTGACTGCCTGAATCCAATTAATCAAATTCTTGTTGTTAGTTCAACTTTTCCTTTTTTATACCGTTAATTTTCATCCTTCTTTCTTGTGTTCAATTCATTCTATTCAATACATGCGTAACGTCCATTTTCAAAAAAACACAGGAGCATTAAAATGGGTTCCATGTCATGATTTATTTTTGCAGACCCAATGCATTTCGGGAATTAAATTCCCTTCGCCAGGGGCCTCTAAAAGTGCAAGCATATATTTACTTATTAACCATGGTCATCAACAATACATTTCACTGAAAATCTATCACAAAAAATATGAACAAGACATGGAAATAATTATATTAACCATAGAACTATCCAAAAGGCGCTAAAAATGCATTCAACATGTGCTCAGAAGTTTCCCACTTATAAGCTGCGTACAGTCTTTCCTATTTCCGAATTCCTTGCATATGTTTAACGAGGCACGATAACATCATGGGTTAAACAAACACCCCCCTTATCGATAGTTTAAAGCGATGCCACTCATTTAATGAACAGAAAATCCATAACGCTCTACGCGCTTACCATGACAAACTGGACATCAGTTCCACAATCACGAACTTCAACTTAAAACTGTAAATTAATTTCTCTGTTTTCCCTGCTTGTTTCACTGCAAGCTGCATCTGTTCCTAAAACAACCACTTTTACGTGTTTCCGACCGTGTTGACAATCTGCAGGTGGTTAATTGCATCACGACCCTCAATTTAACCAAACACTGTGTGCGTGGCGCGCTTTCCCCTATGGTTTGACGAGTGCTACTACAAGTCCCAGAATTCAGTAAACCCCGTCCCCTTCCGCATAGTTTGTTTTACAGACGTCATTCATACACCTTTACCCGCAGCATATTATTTACAACAGCGGTGCCACTCTTTTCCAAACCATCTTTTCTCCATTTTAATATTCGCCTCGTATTTACTTCCAGAAAGCTCTTCTTCGTAAAAATCATTATTATCCTTGTTACTCCATCCGTAAAATGCTTGTAGACTATGCTTGTCCGTGATTACCCAACATGATAGGAAGCCCAGCTCCTGGGCAATTCATCATCTTTAACATCAACATATAGTCCAATACTTGACCAGTTATTTATAAACTTTTAAACTTGGGTGCAATCTCATTGGAGACGAATATGTTCATTCAATGAGCTAAGTAGGGATGAGATGCATACCTATTGACAATCCATATTTTCACCATTTTTAAACATTGAAACGTTGACGGCGTGCAAACTTGCTCCGCGCTAAGTAAAAGCAGCGTTTGCCTCGGTTCTTCAGAGCTTTCACTTGAGCATTAAATACCCAAATAAGAAACCAGATCTTGAGCGCGAACCCCGATCCAAGGCAGGAGGTCGGAGAAGAGGCACCCCGCTTCTCAAGGCCCACCTTCTGCAAACAATCCCCTTATATCAGGAACAATCTCTTTGGTAATAAGCAGTGACGAGCAAGGCCGACAACGGTAATAAGCAGTGACGAGCAAGGCCGTACATTAGAACAAGCATCACGGCACCTGTGCTCCACATCCGGGCAGGGGAGGGGAGGAAACAGGGGGGGGGGGATAGGAGCGCGAGGGCTGCTTGCGCGTGCGCTGTTGCTGGATCTGCGGCTCGTGCACAGTGGCGGCGATGCAAACTTGAGGGGGCTCCTGTGATCCAGATGGAGTATGCCGATGAAGACAAGAGACCAGCGCAAAGTCACCACAATTGCTGGTAAGTGGGATATATCTACATTTAAAATATTTAAAGACTTGCATGTTGAATGCTGTGTTGTTTACGTGTACGTGAAAGTTAAACTGCATGCTTTTGCCTCGGGACAGGAGATGTGCACGTTGCTGGACGTGCGCGTTCACAAGCCACAATCTGCTCGTGGCCGGTCTGTGGTCGCTTCGCAGCCATCACGATGACAATAGTTCTCGCTTGCGAGACCTAAAAACCAGGTAGAGTCATGCTTCATCATAGGGGTCTTCCCGCCCCTATAACGGGACGGGGCGTGCTACGACCAAACGAAATACGCGGGAGCACTAAGGTGTGACAGAGGCTATGTGTGGGTGTATAGGTGTCAGTGAAGGTGTAGGGACCTAACACTAGTGAGTGTGCAAAAAGTGAAAAAATTGAAAAAGAGTTAAAAATTCCCTGGCTTGGTAGAAAAAAACAATTTTATTAGCTTCTCCAGCTGGGAACATTAAGAAGGGGTTGTGTGGTAGAGCATTAGCTACTACCTTGTCGACATGTTTCGTAAGCAGTCCCCTACTGCTTACTCATCAGGACCAAAAAAACAGTCCCTACTATTATTACTCAGTTTCTAACAAGTAATGCCTACTGTCCTATAAACAGCCAACAAAAATAAGTTGGCTGTTTAGGCTTCAGGGCATGAGTTGGCCCAAGTGAAGCAGAAAAAATCGACCTAATGTGGTCTCTGTAAGGAAAAAGAAGAGAAAAACCAACATAAATGTATGCATGGGCATTGTTTTCTAAATGGGGAAGAAAACAAACGAACAGACTTTTTCTTTTTCTATTCTTGTAGGGGGCCGCACTTCCAAATACTTAAAGCGGTTTTTGTACTCATACATGAAATTCAGCATGTAATCATGTGTCTCTCGGCACCAATGCCCTTTATGGGAGACACCAATGGTACCGTTTTGTCGGGACCGTTATCATAGTATCGCACACACACACAACATTCGTGACTCAATGCACTTACAACAAACTAACAGGAGAAAGGGGAGGGGGACCTCCTTGGTAACGTTTCTGAAATGGTAATGGTGACATACTTATCTCAATAGTTATCAATGCCCCATGAGGTTGCAGGCGAGGGGTAATCTGCGCAGTTTTACTATGGAAGATAAAGTCTCATTTCAGATGGTTGTTTTTTTAAAAAAGCGCAGCGAAATATTTATGCTTTTATCTGCCCCCGCGACCCGTTTATTAAAGACTCGAGGTCGGAGTCTACTACTTACATTTCTGCTAGCAAAAGAAATCATTGTTCCTACCCCCGTGCACCTCCGAGGTTAGCCGAGCTCGAGTGGCTCGGTGTTTTTGAAAGGCTTTGTGCTTCCGCGTTTGACGCAAGCTTGGTGCCGCCCCTTTCCAGGTGCTAGAGCGTCAACCTTCGAAAATGGCCGCCTGTTTTTGGCACAGCGGAGGGGCAAAAAAAGGTGGAAGTCTTTTTTCGGTGTCAATTCAATTGATTCCGAGGGAAACGAAAATGTTTTAAACCATTATTTGCACGCAAATTCCGCGTACATTGCAATTAGTACAATATATTGTGATGTATTTAGAACAAATTTTTGCTATTCGTAAAACCTCGTTGTGACAGTGGATATTTCAATAGGGGGGTTAGGGCTGGATACTTATTACAACAATGCTTCTATATATATTTTGACATTTGTGCAGTATGCTTATGAAGTATTTGTAGACTTTCCGTTGATAAGATCTCGTGGTGGCAATGACTGCTAAAGGGAGATATAGTAAAATGTTGGGCTAGCCTATAGTTGGCTCCAGGGTATATCATCATTTAATCCGTTTTTATGTGATTGGATGCGGAAAACCCATCGTTGTTCTTTTTCCAGCAGGAATCTTTCATTGCTTACCAGTTCTATTACTGTCCATTTTATTTCCTCGGGTTTGTGGTTCATTTCAAGGAAATGGTTGGTCAGTTTCGTGCTTGTTTTCTTGCATTTGATCGTGCTCTTATGTTCGCCAATCCTCACCTTGATTGCCCTGCTTGTCATGCCTACATATTCCAGTTGGCATGGGCAGGTGATCAGATGTACAACATTTGCACTGTTGCAGTTGCTGAAGGCTCTCTGCTCCCAGATGGTGCCATTCTTGAAAGTTATTTCTTTGCTTTTTTTGGTTAGTCCACATACCCTACATCCGCCACATGGGTAATGACCCTGGACAAAGTTGGGGTCTCTTTGTATACTGTTGTTTGATTTTGGTCTTGTGTGGACCAAAACATCCCTCAAGCTCTTTGGTTTTTTGTGTGCGAACATGGGTTTCGATATTTGTAACCCACCACTGTTCAGAATTCTCCAATTCTTGTTAATGATCTTAGTTACTAGATTGGAGCTGGTATTGTATGTTGTCACACAGATCGGACGTTTCTCTTCCTCCTTTGTTATCTTTTCTTCCAATAGGCTTTCCCGGCAGTTGTTTCTTGCTCGTGTATAGGCCTGGTTGATAACATGATCAGGGTACATCTGTGCTTTTAATTTCTTTTTGAGGTCGCTTGACTGGGTTTTGAAGGTCTCAATCTCAGTACAGTTCCTGCGTAGGCGCAGGAACTGACCGTAAGGTAGATTGTCCCGCAGATGTTTGGGGTGGAAGCTGTTGTACATGAGGAGGCAGTGCTTGGAAGTGCTTTTAAAATGAGTCGTGGTCATCAGTCTCCCATCTTTGGGAAAAATATTTAGATCCAGGAAAACCAAGTTACTCCTGGAGACTGTACTGGTGAACCTTAGGAATTCATCCTGCAGATTTAGCCAGGTTAGGAACTGTTCCGAACCCTTTTCATCTCCATCCCAGATGATAAGGATATCATCGATGTAGCGTTTCCATAGTTTTATCTTGGGTCTGAATGGGTTATTGGGGTTCAGTATCTTTGTTACCTCTAGATGGTGTACGTACAGTCCAGCTATACTGGGGGCAAATGTACTTCCCATACTGGTCCCATGTTTTTGTATATACAGGGTGCCTTCGTATTCAAAAAAGTTCTCCTTCAAAGCTAGTGCGCAACAGTTCATTACCACATTCCGCGGTGTTTGGTATTCCCAAAAGTCCTCAAACAGAACATCCTCAATGATGTCTAGGGTGGCTTGGTGGGGCAGGCTAGTATATAGACTTTCAACATCACAGCTGATTAACAGCTGGGATTCGGGATCAAAATGTATCTCTTCCAGAAGGTTTAGCACTTCTTTTGTGTCCTTCAGATACGTGGATGTTTTTTGGACCATTGGTCTTAGAAAAGCGTCTGCAAACCTAGAGACTGGTTCCAGAACTGACCCAATACCCGAGACGATCGGTCTTCCGGGAGGGTTCTGGAGGTTTTTGTGGATCTTTGGTAGGGTGTAAAGGTAGGGGGTTCTTGGATTTTTTTGAGTCAGAAAATCCCCCTCCTTTTTAGGTCTCGCCTGTCGATGCGCATGCGCATCGAGCAAGGCGAGAGTATTGGCACTTATCCACTCTTTATCCACACTGCAAGGAATCGTGGCGATTCCTTGCAGTGCCCGTGACTTTTAAGCTCAATGCGCATGCGCATTGAGCTTAAAAGCGCGTGCACGTCCGTCTTGGTTTACCCGCTCCGCCCCCTCCCCTTCCCGCCGTGTCGCATTTCTCCTCCCCCCTCCCCTCTCTTCCCTCCGTCTCGTTTGTTTAATTTAACCCGCTCCGCCCCCTCCCCTTCCCGCCGCCTCTCCCTACCCGTCTTTTTGTTTCTTTTCTCCTCCCCCCTCCCCTCTCTTCCCTCCGTCTCGTTTGTTTAATTTAACCCGCTCCGCCCCCTCCCCTTCCCGCCGCCTCTCCCTACCCGTCTTTTTGTTTCTTTTCTTGTTGTTGTTGTTGTAAATCTAACCCAGTAATAACAGTGGGATGGAAATTGATTTTGGCTGTTCTTGGACGACTCCTAAACCTCCCTAGGTCATCACGGGCAGCTTGAGTGCATTATGATTTGCACGATTTCAAGGCAGGGCTGCCATTTGAAACGTAAGTGCCCTGTATTTTAAATTGATTTCGCTGAGGTTTAAACCCTCTTTTCGGACTACTCAGTCTTGTTTTTCACTTGAATATAAGGCGTGTGTGTGTGGAAACTTTGTCCTCCTGCTTCGATGTATATCTCCAAAAATACGTGGTTACTTGCATCGTTTGGTTCATTCTAGGTATGTTCTTAACTGGGATCTCTTGTGACAGTCCACGCGTTTTAAGTGGCAACCCCCATGCCAGATAGCCTCCTCCCTCTCCGTGACTGTGTTTTTATATTTTGTCATTTGGAAACTACTGCTACTCTTCCTTGATTAGATACGTATTTTCTGTCCAAGCCTTTTGGATAAAATGCTTGTATAGCCGCATTTTCAGCTTCTAACCTAATCGTTCATCAATTCCCTCAAACGTTTTGCGTTGTATATTTTCACACCTTTACCTACACGAATGTATGCTCTTAACATTCGTTGAGGATTATCGTTTTACTACATTTTGATTGAGTTCCCAAGCCCATTGCATTTTAGATTATATTTGGGATAGTTGCTAAACGTGTTTTTTGGATGCTTTGGTATGTCCACTTTTTAGAAATGGAACGAGAATGTAATTAGCAAGAAAGTGGACTGGGTGAATGGGTTACATGGGACTAAGTCACTTGAGTTTTACACCCCATCGGATCAAGATGTCACCTAAAGATTTGCATTTGCAAGGTTTGATTGGGCCAAACAATATTGCTGTATTCCTGCTGGAGTATATAGCATTATTTTGTTTCAGCCCTGTTGCAGAATATTGCACTTCTCTATTTTATTAATACCCCCTGTGTTTTGTGGCACAAACATTGAAATTGTGCTGCACACATTTGCATTTTTTTGCAGCAATATTTTGGAATTTTATTTTACTGATGTCCCTTAGTTTACCACAGTTTAAAGCCCCCAAAAAGTTATTCTCCTGTCATTAACTTACCCTGCCATAACCCTCCTATATCACCACCATCCCACTTGTCACCATCCTCAGCAAGCACCTCCTGTGATAGTGTCTTCCTCTGCCACCACAGTCATGTCATCACCTTTCCTTGCCATTCCCGTTGTGTCACCACTCCTCCTCCCATGACCTGTCACTTAGCTTGCTCTGCCATCACCCTCCATGCTTCTCTGCCTTTACATCTCGCTAGTAATCATCTCGCTCTGTCCTAACCTCCCTCTATATCGCCTTCACCGTCCCGTTATCACACTTTTATGCCATTGCCAAGCTTTTCAGCCATAGTAATACAACATTGATTGGAACGCACAGTAAACACTTAATATTTTAGCTAATTTTGTGGTAACTCATCTTATACTGCATTCACCTGCCTTTTGTACAGCGTGCGATAACATTTTCTATTTTTATTGTGGCAGCCTATTTTATACAGTCTGTAATACACTGTTTAAACTCCTGGTATGTGTTCATAGTACTTTGTCAGACGGGGCCCTCATATAACCATAGATACACAATGCTATTCCCAGGTGCACCAACCAGGATTCAGATCTGCGACCCTCCGGCTACACTGACAGAAACCTGAACTGATTGCAATAACCAGCTGGGTTTTCCTAGCAGATCAATGCATTTCTCAAAGATGAGTCTAACTTGCATTTGTCATTTTAAAGTGTGTGCATCACGTGCTATATACAATTACTTCTAGGTGGAAGGCCAACAAAATAGTTCCCAAATATTTTGTTTGTGTCTGACCCGCCCCCTTTTGTGTTCAGTATCAGTATCATAGTCCCATACATTTTTTAAAACTCCTTAACCACTGCTTATAAGTTAATAATCAAATTATACACTTTTGTTTTGTGTGTGCACCATATCCCAGTAAGTTAAAATAAATATGCTGCACAGATAAGAGGCGGGTGCAGTGCTTGTGCTCTGCCCAATGATCATTTTAGGAGGGAAGAGGTGTGGAGGAAGTCCACGTCTTGCTTGTCCGACCTGCACGCATTCCTGCAATGAGAACTGAGCCTGTCCTATGCAGGTAAACAGTCTGTAAAATATGAAAAGGCGTGGACATAGCGGCAGCTATGACACTTAGACGCGCTGACCTGCTCCTGCAGAGAACAAAATTGAAACGATTCTTCAGCCAGTTCCACAGAGGCACACGCGGGCCTGTTATGAAGTGCTTTGTGCAGATATCTAATAGCCTTGTGTCATTGAAAACACGGAACCGGGGAAAAAAGCCTATCCCCGTGCGTAAAATAGCTTTTTTTTGTGGTGCTGTCCCTAATCGTTTTTCACATTTTTTTTATAGCTAGCTCGTATGTAGTGTGTGTGTGTGTGTGTGTGTGTGTGTGTAGAGGGGGAGATCTCCCCACACACACTCCACCCACACACTATAATATCAGTGATGTAATATGTGAGGTAATAAGCAGTGCATTGCAGGGGCGTACGTTATACTTGGCTCAAGTAAATAACTGCCAAATGTCTCTGGTTTGGTTTCTCATACAAAACGAGAAACATTTGAGCTAACTATAACGTACGCCCCTGCAATGCACTGCTTATTACCTCACATATTACATCACTCATGACATTGGTCAGTAACATCACTTATGACATCATCCACAGAAGCACTCACCCACCTACTCATACCCCCATACAATCTCTCGTATGCCACCTCACACACCCGTACAACCACTGACATATCCATACTCAGACCTAATGCTCACCCTCACTCACCCTCACTCACCCTCAACACCTCACCCTCACTCACCCTCAACCTCACTCACCCTCAACCCCTCACCCTCAACAACTCACTCACCCTCACTCACTAACGCTCACCCACCCTCACCCTCACTCACCCTCAACACCTCACCCTCACTCACCCTCAACCCTTCACCCTCACTCACCCTCAACACCTCACCCTCAACTCCTCACCCTAACTCACCCTCACCCTCACTCACCCTCAACACCTCCCTCACCCTCACTCACCCTCAACACCTCACCCTCAACCTCAACCCCTCACCCTCACTCACCCTCACTCTCACTCACCCTCAACCCCTCACCCTCACTCACCCTCAACCCCTCACCCTCACTCACCCTCACCCACCCTCACCCTCACTCACCCTCAACCCCTCACCCTCACACAGTGCAATAGGTCTCAGACCATTTCAGTTAGAGCTTTAAGAAATGTTTATGGCTTTTTTTATTTGTAATTCTTTAGCATTGGCTACAGGAAACAAAAATGCTAAACATTTACAAAAAAAACCCATAAACAATTCTAAAAGCACTAACTCTAATGGTGCGAGACCTATTGCATTTCCAATGCTTGTTGGTGATCCAATCGTGCGACAGTGCCTCCTCTACCATGGTGCCAATCTTAGTTTGTATGCTGATTGTAGGATCATTGTGAATAACTCTATAGTTTCTTTCATCCTGCAGTAGCCTTCTGCACTCCTTATCATAGTCTTCCACGTTCTGTATTACCGTAGCACCACCCTTATCGGCAGGTTTTATTATTAGTCTTCTGTTGTTGCTCAGGTCGCGTAAAGCCTGTCTCTCTTCGCTCGTAGTGTTCTGAAAAGCGCGCTTTTCATTTGGTCTTATGTTCTCCAAATCCATCATTACTGCCTTTTCAAAGGCAAGTAGTTCGACTGGAAGAGTATTATCCAAGGGTGTAAAATTGGATTTAGGTCTCAGATTTGTATCCCCATGGTCTGAAGTGTCTTCTTTGTCTTTAAAGAAGACTTGCAGTTTTAAGCGTCGCATGAATTCGTGGACTTCTTGACAAAGATGGAATTTATCCATATTGGCTGTAGGCACATATCCCAGGCCTTTTTCCAAAACCCTTCTTTGCGGGGGGGTGAGTTCAGTGTCTGAAAGATTAACAATCAAGCTCACTTCTTGCTCGTTGTGGCACCCGTCATGCTCCTTGTTGAGACTCGAGGAGTTTCTTCTTCCTCGGTGTTCCAGTGGACTGTGGACCTTCTCCGGTTTCTTCCCTTCGTTCGTCCTTGGCGCGCCCCTAAAAAAGGAGCCGATGGATCGAAGTATCCGTAGTCTTGCTGTTCATAGCCCCAGGTGGGGTATGGTCCTTGTGGATGCTGGAAGGGGGGTGGTCCATATGGTTGTTGCTGGTGGTACATCATTGGAGGGTTGAAGGTATTCCATCCTCTCGAACCCCTGAAATTAGGTCTACGGAAATTCCTCCTATTTCCTCGTGCTCTCGGGCTTCTATTTCTGCTTGAGCTTGAGCTATTTGAACCTGAGTCAGATGTTTCATCATCCGTCACGTTGTCATTAGTAGTTTTGTAATCGTCCCTGATGTAGGGATAGATCCTCTCCTTTGTCCATCGGCTGTTGTCTTTCTTTAGTTTGTCATATTTGCTGTCTTTTAGATTGGTTTCAAACTCATTCAAGGTTTTGTTCATTTCGTCTAAATATTTCTTGGTATCAGCAGGAGATTCGTAGCTTTTGATACGGACCTCTATAGACAATACCAGCTCCAATCTAGTAACTAAGATCATTAACAAGAATTGGAGAATTCTGAACAGTGGTGGGTTACAAATATCGAAACCCATGTTCGCACACAAAAAAGCAAAGAGCTTGAGGGATGTTTTGGTCCACACAAGACCAAAATCAAACAACAGTATACAAAGAGACCCCAACTTTGTCCAGGGTCATTACCCATGTGGCGGATGTAGGGTATGTGGACTAACCAAAAAAAGCAAAGAAATAACTTTCAAGAATGGCACCATCTGGGAGCAGAGAGCCTTCAGCAACTGCAACAGTGCAAATGTTGTATATCTGATCACCTGCCCATGCCAACTGGAATATGTAGGCATGACAAGCAGGGCAATCAAGGTGAGGATTGGCGAACATAAGAGCACGATCAAATGCAAGAAAACAAGCATGAAACTGACCAACCATTTCCTTGAAATGAACCACAAACCCGAGGAAATAAAATGGACAGTAATAGAACTGGTAAGCAATGAAAGATTCCTGCTGGAAAAAGAACAGCGATGGGTTTTCCGCATCCAATCACATAAAAACGGATTAAATGATGATATACCCTGGAGCCAACTATAGGCTAGCCCAACATTTTACTATATCTCCCTTTAGCAGTCATTGCCACCACGAGATCTTATCAACGGAAAGTCTACAAATACTTCATAAGCATACTGCACAAATGTCAAAATATATATAGAAGCATTGTTGTAATAAGTATCCAGCCCTAACCCCCCTATTGAAATATCCACTGTCACCACGAGGTTTTACGAATAGCAAAAATTTGTTCTAAATACATCACAATATATTGTACTAATTGCAATGTACGCGGAATTTGCGTGCAAATAATGGTTTAAAACATTTTCGTTTCCCTCGGAATCAATTGAATTGACACCGAAAAAAGACTTCCACCTTTTTTGCCCCTCCGCTGTGCCAAAAACAGGCGGCCATTTTCGAAGGTTGACGCTCTAGCACCTGGAAAGGGGCGGCACCAAGCTTGCGTCAAACGCGGAAGCACAAAGCCTTTCAAAAACACCGAGCCACTCGAGCTCGGCTAACCTCGGAGGTGCACGGGGGTAGGAACAATGATTTCTTTTGCTAGCAGAAATGTAAGTAGTAGACTCCGACCTCGAGTCTTTAATAAACGGGTCGCGGGGGCAGATAAAAGCATAAATATTTCGCTGCGCTTTTTAAAAAAAACAACCATCTTAAATGAGACTTTATCTTCCATAGTAAAACTGCGCAGATTACCCCTCGCCTGCAACCTCATGGGGCATTGATAACTATTGAGATAAGTATGTCACCATTACCATTTCAGAAACGTTACCAAGGAGGTCCCCCTCCCCTTTCTCCTGTTAGTTTGTTGTAAGTGCATTGAGTCACGAATGTTGTGTGTGTGTGCGATACTATGATAACGGTCCCGACAAAACGGTACCATTGGTGTCTCCCATAAAGGGCATTGGTGCCGAGAGACACATGATTACATGCTGAATTTCATGTATGAGTACAAAAACCGCTTTAAGTATTTGGAAGTGCGGCCCCCTACAAGAATAGAAAAAGAAAAAGTCTGTTCGTTTGTTTTCTTCCCCATTTAGAAAACAATGCCCATGCATACATTTATGTTGGTTTTTCTCTTCTTTTTCCTTACAGAGACCACATTAGGTCGATTTTTTCTGCTTCACTTGGGCCAACTCATGCCCTGAAGCCTAAACAGCCAACTTATTTTTGTTGGCTGTTTATAGGACAGTAGGCATTACTTGTTAGAAACTGAGTAATAATAGTAGGGACTGTTTTTTTGGTCCTGATGAGTAAGCAGTAGGGGACTGCTTACGAAACATGTCGACAAGGTAGTAGCTAATGCTCTACCACACAACCCCTTCTTAATGTTCCCAGCTGGAGAAGCTAGTAAAATTGTTTTTTTCTACCAAGCCAGGGAATTTTTAACTCTTTTTCAATTTTTTCACTTTTTGCACACTCACTAGTGTTAGGTCCCTACACCTTCACTGACACCTATACACCCACACATAGCCTCTGTCACACCTTAGTGCTCCCGCGTATTTCGTTTGGTCGTAGCACGCCCCGTCCCGTTATAGGGGCGGGAAGACCCCTATGATGAAGCATGACTCTACCTGGTTTTTTAGAGTGTGAGGGGTATTTTAACAAGCACATTGTGCTCCCATCTTCCCATGTGTAAGAGAGAGCCTAACACCCGGTTATAAATGGTTAAAATTATAAAAATTTCACTTACTCACTTTTTTGATAGAATCTCTGTGGTTATAAAAGCTTACTTTGGAGGGTGATTCTATCAGTACCTCTACGCTTCTCCTTTTTGGTTTGGTTATAACATGGGTTCCCAGAGGGCAGCAGCGTTGATAAAGAATTCACTAATTGCAAAACGTGTTGCTTGTATTGCTGCTGCTTTGGTTTGAAATCGATGACAGTTTTTTTCAAATAGAAATGTAATGATGTTTCATGTATCTGCGCTGTCCTTGTATGTATTTCACATTTGCATTATGATTTAAAAATGTTGAATGATTGTTTATGCTTCAAAAAAGTGTTTTTTCCCTGCTTTTTGACATTAAAAAATAATATTGGTAAATGAACGATAAAAAATATAAATGACTATAAAATAAAATATCGTAGATCAATATATTCAATGTTTCGCTGTAGTCTGTTTAAATAAAAAAACAGCATGTAAGTTGACAACTAAACACTATGGGGGTAATTACGATGGCGGATGGACTTAAGTCCGTCCGCCATTGTCTCGGGGTTTGGGACTGCCTGCTTATATTACAATGCAGCCACCACCACGGCAGCAGCAAAAGGCATTATTAACATTGCGGTGGGTGCTGCTGGCTGCGGTGGATTTCCCTGCACTACATGGCAGGCACCACGCAGTGCCTGCCACCTGGTGCAGGGAACTGTAGGGGGGGTGCAAAATGCACATGTCCCTGTACAAGGGGGGCCTGCAACGGGCCCCCAAAGAACAGCCCGCCAGCTTGTCAATGGCAGTTCAACCTCCATTGACATGAAGGCTGGGATGCAGCATCCAAATCTGGCAGACGGTGCCTGCTAGGCACCGCCACCATTATGTGGATGCATGGTGGGTCCGACAGGTAATTGTAATGATTGCCTCTGTCAGACCAGTGGCGGACAGGCTTTCCACTCACCAGGCACACCACCCGCTATCCTGATATGGCATGTGGAAAAAGGCCTTACAATGGTGGTGAACACACCACCGGCAGCCAGCCAGTATCCTGTTCATCGCCATCATAATCACCCCCTATGTTGTTTTGACTTTTAGAAAGTTGCCATTTACCTGCCCCGTTAAGTGCCTGCAGCCTGTCCTAAGTCATATGATTTGATCTAGCTAGACTTTGTTTATTCCTCTCAGACAGCCATACAATAGAGGGTTTAGGTGTGCCTGGATGGGCTATCAACTGACAGGATGGGAGAGCGGAGCTGGGGACAGACCCATTTGCAACTGAATAGGCTGTGCCCTGTCTTCACACAAAGGACTTGTCAATACTGCTTTGTTCATGCACCCGGCTTGGAGCCTGGGCAAGGGAGTCAGGAAACTTCAATCACTTCAAATGAAATTCTCTAGAAACTTCTCCTACTTCAAAGATAAAGATAAGATCCTCAAACCCACCCTTCAGTTCACTTTCCAGACTTGTGGAACAACTCTCAGAGTGCTGTCTGCTGCTGTGGCATCCTGTGTGATCCCCAAGACTGCTTTGCTGCACCTGGAAGGGCGGCTTTGCTATCTGGAGACTGCCTTGAACCCTCAGAGGCCTGCCCTGCTGCCTGAGTTCTGTTTTATCACTTGAACCCAGGATTATCAATGTCACTCCAAGATTTAGTTGTCAGGCCTCCTGATCAGGGCTTAAGGGACACAAAAAGGCTCCAACCATCTTAAACTTGCATCTGATCCCAGCCTGAATGAGTCCCCAAGTGGTGCCCCTTCAGTCCTGGACTCTTGACTTTGGTGTTAAAAAAACATGGAACTTAGAGAATTTTTGGCTAAAAACTGTCTGAAAACTGAGAGAAGACTGGGACCAACCTGCTCGTCTGTCCACCCGAGGTGCATCGCCAGTCTGGCTTAATTTGTGGCAGTTCCTGCTATTTTCTCCTCCATAGCAGGAAATCCTGTTCAACGGTCCTTCAGCAAAGGGGTATCGGGCCTGCTGAAATTCATGTCGGCTACAACCTCCAGCTCCATCCCACTGGAGATTTTTAACTTCCAAAAAAGAGACTAAGTCCGAACACAGAAATCTTCCCCAGGGCTTTGCTCAGCGGCTCCCGAACGACTACGCTTCCTTCTCTGACACAACCTGCAGCCTTGCACCATTGAGTTTGACCTTTTCAGAACATTTTCTTTAAAATGTCCTCTAAGTTCACAGGTAGGCGCCGACAGGACTGAATCCAATTTTTTGCATCCGACTCGTGCTCCATTGCAGTCTGTCATGTTTTTCGACTTTGACCCAGGTTCACGTGACTAGATGTCAGAGGTTGATGCTTTGATCTTTTTCTTGTACTTTAAACTTTAAAAATTCATAACTCTGACTCTACTAATTGGATTGTTCTCATATTGGAGTCAAATAATTTATTAAAATGTACTCTATTTATCTAAATAGATGTGGGATTTATCTTGTGTTGCGGTTTTACTTTACGTGCTTCTTAATTACTTTACACATTGTCTCTTAAGTTAAGACTGACTGTTTTTGTGCCAAGTTACCAGAACTTTAAGCACAAGTTAATTTACTGACTTTGTGGTTCACCCTGGCAGGGATAGTGACAGTTGTTTGAACGGGGGTTAACCCCCCCCCCATTTTACCAATAACCCAATCTATCTTGATGATTATTCCCAAAGTTTTGGACTGATGCTACTGGTTTTATGACTCTGAGAGTGCAATGAGGCCTGCTAACCAGACCTCAGTGCCCATGTTATAACCCTTTACAAAATGTAAGTTGAATTGGCTACTTCCCATTGCATAAGCTGGCTTACTTATATAGATAGCATATGGTACCAAGGATACCCAGTGCATGTATTTAGAGTGCCCACCAAGGGCGGCAGCAATGATTGTGATAACCTGCGTGTGACAAAGTACAAAATGGCTTAACAATACATATAAGTATCCTCTAAGGAAGGCCTATCGAGCCCCTTAGGCAGGAAGCTGCAAATTATTAAATGAGATAAATAATTTAACAAGTCCAAACCATTAAACATTCAAATGCAATTTTACTCTGGTAAAGCTAGTAGCCCTATTAGGTAGTGCAGTGTTACTGCTGACATCTCAGTCCTGCTTCTGAATGGGACTACTAAAATGGTACTTCAAGGTATCAAATCAATCATGGCATTAGCCCGACTTGATGCCCAAGTCAAATTTAATGTCACTTTTACAAAAAGCAATTTACAGAAAGCATCCACTCTGTTACCCAGTTTATCCAGTGGCGTTTCACAGTGCTGGCCACCAGACAGCATTGTGCCCTTCTGAGGAGTAGTGTGAATGACTCTGAGGCTCAGGAACAATAGAGGCCGGCCACAGAGTCGATAAAGGGAGCGGTGGATCCAGGTAGCCCATTGGCTAGTGACCACATCATCGCCCCAGGGTACTTTCTGGGCATAAATATGGCACCCCTCACACCCTGAACCTCAGATCACATCTGGATTGGAGTTAGGACCAAATAAAGCCTGCCGTGCTGACCCCTAGACATGGCAAGAGAGACTACACAAGCAGCTGGACTGCATCTGCTGCTCCTTAGGTTAGTAAAGAGAGGACTGTGCCTGTGGTGCCTGGCTCATGGAAAAGTTGCTCCCGAGCGCCAGACCGAAGTAGTGACTCCAAGGGTCAGTTGGCTGAACGCCTTTTCCAGCACCAGGGCCATAAAAGCTGAGGTTGCCACTTGCAAGGAATCTCCACTGACATCTGACGTGCAGCCAAGAAGACCTCCACTCCAGATTCAAAAGTTGCTCCTGTGTCTGCTGAACCCATGAGAGTTGCCAGAGTGTGAATTGGTCACCAAAGATGGAGAGTATCCCTCACCAAAGGATACATCTGGACCCGCTGTGACTGGAGATCGATAGCCAAGCTGCTGTTAGGCTTCTACTGGCTCAAAGAAGACTTCTAGGGACTCCGACCCCCTGTGGCACAGCACCCAGAGCATCTTTCAGCATCCTCAGCATCCCGAATCCCCAGCATCCAGACCAATCTATGAAGTCCATCGCAGTTTTGATGTAAAGTGTGGAACTGGACTTGAGACTGCTTTGGTGACCAAGTAAGTGTGCAAATACTACTTATTGCCCCCCTGACTTGGTCGAGCATTCTAAACCTGAGTTGTTGAACACAATTCTTTCAACATTTCAAAAGTTTAAAAAAATGTACGTTTATCAATGCTTGTTTGAGCTTTGGACTAAAAAGTTGAGATTAACATTTGACTTAAAACCTGTATCTCTGAAACACTCCGGTGGATTTTGCTCATCTTGGTGTCAAAAATTAAATAAAATATAATCTATTTTTATAAATTGATGCCAGTTTGGTTCTTCTAAATGCTTTACAGTAGTTCCTTTGTTTAAGTCTTCCTGATCGAAGCCACAGCTACACAGGCTTCAGCAAGAAGTTTTTTCAAATGAGTTTGACTGGACTCGAGATGGTTTCATGAGTGTACCACATGGTAAGTGTTAGATTGGGGGTCTTTGGTTGGCAGAGGTAGGTACCTTTGACCAAATAGGAACCCTTGTGTCTAGTCAAGGTAAGGGGGAACACCGCTAAAACAACCCCTGCTCACCCCCTTGGTAGCTTGGCACGAGCAGGCAGGCTTATCTCAAGGCAGTGTGTAAAGCATTTGTGAACACATACAGTAATACAGTGACAACACTACAGATGGACACCACACAGGTTGTATTATAAAAATAAGTATTTTTATATAGATTTAGCACAAGACCAAACGACAAAAATCCACAATACTGTACTCAAAAATAGACTTTAAAATGTAATAAAATAGCTCAGTTCTCTCAAGTTGTAAATGCGACACTTTAGTCTCAATGTACCTTGAATGCATAACACAAAGAAAACAAAAGGGTCGCAGGGAATTTGATGCGTCGGTTCCTTACACTCAGGGGAGTGGATGAGTAGGTTCCTTACTGCTGCGCAGGGGAGTTGATGCTCGCTTCCTTACTGTGTGGGGAGGTGATGTGTCGGTTTCTTACTGCTCTTCAGTGCGATGCGACAAGTTGGCACCTCGATGCAATACACTTCTCCGGTGTGATGCGACAAAATGGTGTCTTGGTTACAATGCGACAACGTTGGTGTGATGCGTGCACTCCCGACAGCCATGCAGCGACTCGATGATCTTTGGAGCCGCAACAGCCCTGCGACGCGCTTCCCCGGTGATGTGACGGTGACCTCTGTGGCGGCGCCCCACTTCTCCGATGATGCGCCACGCTTCGACGATGCGATGATGACAGCGGCAGCGGCGGCTTGCTTCTTCGGCAATATGACGACACCTGCTGTGGCGGCGACACACTTCTCGTTGTTGCATCGCACTTCTAGCTCCCAGAGACACACAGTCTCTCAGAAGGCCTAGCACAACAGCATGCACTTCAATTCCCAGCAAGGGAATTCAGTGGGGAGCTGGTTGGTGAAGTCTTGTATCCCTGAGACTTCAGGCAGGAGGAAAGCTCTAGTTCAAGCCCTTGGAGATTCTTCTTCAAGTTGATAGAAAGCACACTCAGTCCTCTTCTCCTTTCTTTGATAATGAAGCAACCACTACAGGCCAAACCCCAAACACACAGCACAGGGGTAGTCTCCTCCTTCAGCTTCCTGGATCTTCTCCTCAGCAAAGGTTTGTCTTGATTCCCAGAAGTGATATAAAGTTCTTGGGTCTGGGTTCTAATATTTATTCTCCTTTTCCCTTTGTTCTATGAAGGCAGAGAGGCCTTTGCCTAGTCCAAACCAGTTCTGGCCAACCCTGGAGTACTTTGATGTCCCTGGCCTTCATTCCTTTCACAGTGTAGGCCAGGGACATCAGACACACCACTGGAGGTGGAGCCAGCATTGTGGAGGGAAGGCACAGCCCTATTCAGGTCCCAGGTGCAACTCCTCCCTCCCATCAGCATGTAGATCTCTCTATTCAGCCCTGTGCTAACTCACCCTGTCTCCTGGAATCCTCCAGCCCCTGTCACTCAAACTCCAGCCCCTGTCACTCAAACTCCAGACAAGGAATACACAACCTAGCAGAGGCAGGATTGGATAGTTAGGCAAGAAAATACCTACTTTCTAAAAGTGGTATTTTCAAACACAGAATGTTAAAACCAACTTCACTAAAATATATCTGTTATCATTCTGACTTCAGGCATACTAAACTCAAATTTCTACCTAGTTCCCTGAGTCAGGTACTATTATAAGATGTTATAATCAGACCGCTCATTCTGGCCTATGGGGAACAGGTAGCCTTGCAATAGTGAAAAACGAAAATGGCTGTAATTCACTATTAGGTCATGCAACACACATCAAGGCATGTCCTATCTATTACCTATAATGCACCCTGCCCTTGGGCCTACCATAGGGGTGACTAATATGTATAAAAGGGAATGTTCAGGGACTGGCAAGTGGGGGCCCTTGCCCAGTCAACATGGCAGTACCAGACTGCAAGACACACATACTAGACCCATGCCTTGCTGGGGATGGGAACTAGAGGCACGGGGCCCAGGGACTAATCAGCCTCAAATACGACATGTATACACAAAATGGGCTGTCCCTAGTTTGTGTTCCTATACTTTCCTACAGAGTGTATTCGAGGTGCAACACCAGTGGGTGCATCTCACAAAAAGTGATGGACTGGCTTCACACACCGCCCGGTGTCATGCTTCATCATAGGCTGTCCCCGCCCTCTAAAAACTTTGTTTGATAGAGGGCGGGCCTTCACCTGGAGACAGGGATACACTTCTAAAGCTAAGTGGTGCCCCGTGAAATAGTGAGAGGTGATCTAAAAACCATTACACTTGTCAATAAACTATTTTTATTCAGGGAGCAAGCGCATGGTAATAAAATAAGTGAACGGTGACATGGGACGTTATTTTCCCTCCACCGTGTTAACTGTGTTCAACATGTTTCTGCATTTGTGTCCCTATGGGGTACGTAGAAATCGTCAGGCCGAAAAGGGTTTCTAAAAAGTGGGCTCAGCCTTTCCGCACGTGGGTACGGGAGTTGTGAGCATCAAGATCCCTGTTCAGTGCAGTACTGGGGTGAGTGATTCCTAAATTACTATCCTACTTGCTCCATGGGAGGTCGAGGGTGGAAGGGTCTACTGTGACTTTTGTCTTGACTCATCGGTTCCAGCCGTTGTATCTACGGTTGTCCTCTCGGTCTCCCCTGGAGGCCCTTCCATCCTCGACCTCCTGTGGAGACCGAGAGGACGACCGTAGATACAACGGCTGGAAGCTCAGTTCAGAGGTGACTCTGTTAAGATTCATCACAGGGAGACATCCCTGTGCAGGGTACCCATTGGTTGTCGTTGCCAATCATCATAAACTCTGATTCAGGAGGATAAGCTTCAAATAGGCCCGGTTGGTGGTGAGATGATGTTCCATGACATTTCCTCACGTGGTCTAGAGTAGGGTGTTGTGTCAACACCAATGCCTATTGCTGTTCGTGTCAGCGAGGAGAACTCCTGGGGGTTCAGTGTAGACATTGAAGTAGAGTTGTTGTAGAGTTTGAAATTTTAAGGAGAAAGAGGGAAATTTGGTAATAGAGAGAGAGATGGAGAGAGAAGGAATATGATCTGTTCTTATAGTTTCCAAGAGCTTCTCACAGCTACCAGAATACTGTAAACCATAAAACTACGCATCTGTCTCTCACACTTCATCATCCACTACACTGCTACGCTGCTGCCTCCCATAACACGGTAATCGCACCTCAGTGACCGCCACACACGACATGGAAACACGTCCCACATAGGATCAATACAAACACAACATCCTTCCAACCACACTCTACATATGCTGCCTTGCTACTGATGTAGGCAAGTGCTTTAGTGCATCACATAATGGTAGCAAGCACTAGATAAATGCCGCAATACAACACAAGACAACACAGTACAACACAATACAATACAATTGTAATGAACACAAGTACTCTTAACTAAGTTACGAATGTTTTGCATATAGGGATATTACATTGATTAGGGTAGGAAAAAAGCAGGTACTTGTGTGAAGCGATGTCTCAGCAAAGATTTAACCGGTCCTCTCTTCCACTAAACCCAGGCTGCAGATTTATATTTAAACAATCGTCTAGTGCAACGCATTTCCAGAAAAATTCAAGCTCACTTCAAACTACCGCAATACAGTTTCAGCATTTACATATTACGTCCATGCTGTTCGCCCGACTGGCTTTCTTATGGCAAAAACTTTTAACTGACGGTTCAGACATTTTTTTTCTTGTGTGCAAAGACATTTTCTCCTTTTAAATTTCGCGTTTTCTGCATGACAATGGGTTTATTAAATTAATTCCCCTTTCACGTGCAGCCAAAATGATGAGCATGAAAAATAGCAACTTCATTTTTATTAACACATCTGATACAGCATTACGTTCATTTTATAGAGGGTTGATCTCCAAATGAAGTAAGAACTGCATGATTCTATATTTCAAAATTATTTTATTGAAAAGATTTTACAAGTATAAATAATACAATACAGTACATCCCACGTAAAAATATGTTGGATTTCATAGCTCTTTGAGTTCAGTGTGCCACCCATCCCACCTTTTCCCACTAGGTGTCAGAATTGTAACGCGCTATTGTCTCTCAGAATTTAAATCTCAGGAATAAGCAAGTGATATCTCACAGATACGATATTCTGTGCTTAATGCTGTGTTCTTGAAATTATATCCATAACAATTCTTTTTCTTGACATATTTAGCCATTTTCCATTTATTTCAAAATGTAACATGTTCAAGATGGCATTTGTGAGTTTTACACATCAAAAATGTAATATCACTAAATGGAATGTAAGACTGATATTTCTATTGTTATGATGTATAACCTTTGCATTACAATGCGTTTAAAGATATGGCATAGCCTTTTGCTCTATTGTTATAAATGCAAACACTTGTGGGAGTAATGCTTTTCTCCTTAAATTGGATCTGGTGTTATATTAAAAAAATGAGTTCTTTTGTAACATAGTTTCACCCACTTCACTATAAAATCCATGTTGTAAATGCACTATCATTATCTACAGACTTGTAAGTGCTTTAATTAAAACTATAAAAAAAAACACACAAGATGATGGACGGAATGTTGCACAATGGCAAAACATTCACCCCAAGTCAAAGATCTGGGTTTAATCCATTGTTATTGTGCTCACCAAGCCACCCAGTTCAGACATGGCCATATGCATATCAGCCTTGACCCTGTGCCTCATGGGAACAGTCCAGACCGAACTGCAAAGCCATGTCTTCCCTGGACTAGAATCAAGCATCCTAGGACCGGTTTCTGGCTATCAGCCATCATCAGCCAGGATAGCTTGACTCCAGTGGCGTAGTGAGCACAGGACCCACGTCTCGGCATAGCCTTCCCACATAGGGTGAACAACAAAACACACAAGATGATGGACGGAATGTTGCACAATGGCAAAACATTCACCCCCAGTTACAGATCTGGGTTTAATCCATCTTTATTTTGCTCACCAAGCCCCCCCAGTTCAGACATGGCCATATGAAAATCAGACTTGACCCTGTGCCTCATGGGAACAGTCCAGACCAAACTGCCAAGCCATGTCTCACCTGGACCGGAATCAAACATCCTAGGACCGGTTTCTAGCTATAAGCCTTCATCAGCCAGGATTAATTAATTAAAACTATAGCAAAGGGGAGTGCGCGTTGGTGCTGAGAGGAGATGGCTGCCTGCTAATTCAGTTGAGTGATAGACAAGAATGAATTTGACAAACACAGTAATTAATTTATTTTCTGCATACCAAAACTAGAAGAAAACAAGGTGTGGGTCATCCCTTTCTCTAATTCCAAAACTGAAACAGTTTTTCAGTGCTGCTTCTATGTAAAGGCCCTTTGCATGCAGCAACCAGCTGTATTATGCAGACATGATGAGCTTGCAGAATATATTTCTCACTTTGTTCTGTAAAGCATTTCTGTTTTTTACATACTTTGTTTGCTATAGGCATCCACATTATAATCTCTGACATTGCTTAGATTAATGTGCGCTTAGATTAATGTGCTGTCTAATTAAAAGACACACACAGCCTGGAGAGAAACGATTCTAATCATCAGAAGCTGTGTAGGGTCATGACAAGCCCATACATCTGCAGCAGTTGAAGCCGAATTCCTAGCTTCAAATAAAATACAAATTGCAATGGGTTTATACTGAAAAACCAACTAGAAAAGAAAGGAATGGCATTTAATAATCAGCTCTTTGAGTGTCCTGTTGCCTTTTGAAAGGGGTCAGCACTTCAGACATTTGTTACAGTCCTTTGCTTTTTGAATGGCAAGGTGCCAATTTAGTTTTGCTTTATGACTGGCAACATGGCATTTTATTTTTGTGAATGCAAGTTAAATGTCCCAAAATGAAACACATATTTTTTAATCACCATTTTTTAATTCCTCTCATTTGCCACTTGTTACAAGTGCCAATGCTCTTTTCATCTTCTGCTATCACTTTTTGCTTATTTACAAATACCTTTATTCATATGTATGGCGCAGGCTCAGCGACAGCTGTTAACATTAATACGTTTCTAGGCACTGCTTTCAGATTACTTTAGTTCCAGCTGAGATATCTTTTGTCATTGGCAACCAGTGGTTCCTCAAATTCTGAGATTTTACCAACATTTTTATCGGCAAGTTTTCTGCATGGGCAAAATGGGAAAATTTAAATTAACTAACATTACTTGTTCTTCTCAATCTTCTTCAAATACCTTGAACTCAGAAGGATCTTCTCCTGAAAATATGGAAAAACCTGATAATGTCAAGCAAACTGCAAATGTCTTGTTACCAAACTTGGCTCTAGTGGTAAACACTTTCAGCTTCCTTAAACCTAAAGTGTCACTAAACCCTAGCAGCTCTATGCATAAGCCTAAAAATGATCCTCCTTCACCAGTCATTTCAATGGAATTTCTCCTAGAAGAAACCGCAGCTTTGTGACATGTGTTTAAGCAACTAATGAAAGATTACAAACACTGGATGACAAAAGGACTCACTTGGAAAAAAGAGTGACTGATGTTGAGCAATGGGTGAGCAACCTAGAGCACTCTAACGGCAAGATCAACAAAATTGAGTCACAAATATCTCTTCTTCAAAAATAAGCAGATGATTTGAAAAATCACAACAGAGGAATAATTTTAGAATCTATGGCCTGCCAAAAGGAACAGAATAGAGCGATCCTATTCAGTTTATTCAAACCATTATACTTAAGGTGTTAAATTTGCCATCATCTGTTTCTTTAAATATTCCAAGAGCACATAGGGGCATTACCACATTTTGCTTCTCCATCTAACATATCCAGAGGGGTTATTATCCTTTTTCTCAAATATACTGACATACTCAAGGTCAATATGGTGGTAAAGGCAAAGAAACAAGTTTCATGGTCTGATCATACCATATATTTCTCTCTGGATATTGCTAAAGCCACTACCGATAGACAAAAGCAAGTCTTAGAAATGCGCCCAGAACTCAGAGTTAGTAATGCCAGATTTGGTCTCTTCCATCAATGCCTTTTCAAAGTTACAAAAAAAAACAAGACAACAACATATCTAGTTTGCTATCAAACTGAGAAAATGTTTGGACAACTGTTAAGGAGGAGATGTGGATACTTCTACACGTTCTCACTGACTGAAAGCTATTTAATGATAGTTATATGAATTCTGGTCACACACATGTTGATGCAACTATTTTTTTCTCATTTAGTCTTGCAGGGTATTTCAGTCTATCTTGGCAACCTAAAGCAAACATTTTATTACTGCAGGAGATTCGTCTTGTTGAAAAAGAAATACTGAAGCTTAAAAAGTGATGGGTGGGCACTGTTATTTCCTCTTCAGGTTCGGGAAAAAAGTGATTATTCTATAGCCTTAGAGCCCGACGTAGCAGGCTCTACCTGTCATGAAAGGCCCGCTCCAGTGTTAAACATTATAAGGGAGCGGTCCTTCAATGACCACTAAAGCCCGCTATGGAGGTCTCTAAGGCTATTAGTACATTCTGCTGCTAGAGGGTAGAATGTTCTAATTTGTAAAACAAAGGCCTCACGGAGCCTGAGGGGGTGGAAATCTGCTAAGGCTCTGTGAGGCCTTTGCTCACAGCAACAGCTGTGAACAATCATTTGAATGTTGCTGCTCCGGGCATCTACCAACCATTAGAAGCCCGAAAACATTTCAATATTCTAATATTTGATAAACATCTTGACATCCAACTTATAGCTTAAGACAGTGATGATGAAGAAAGATGGATGAATGTTATGTTCCTTATTAAGAATGTTGCTTTAACTATTTTCAATATATATGGTCAAACTCAAAGTGACAATTCATTTTGGTGTAAAATTTATCAAAAGCTAATGGAATATTCTGATGACAATTTAATGCTTGGTGGAGACTGTAACCAGATATCTGATCTTTTTCTTGACAGGAATTCTAAATTTACTTTTATCCCATTTAAAATACATAAACAGTTTATCAGTGCAATAACCGGAGGTCACATATTGATGCATGGAGACTGTGTAATCCTACTTTAAGGGAGTACACCTTTTTCTATCCATTTCATCATTCTAATGCTAGAATTGATCATATATTTGAAGCAGAATATATATAACAGACCTTAATCAATGATGAGTTGGCATAATTTTAATATCGGATCATGCTCCTATCAGTATTGATCTTGATTACTTATGTGCTCCGAATGCAAATTGACGATGGAGATTTAACAATGCTCTTTTAATGATGAATCCTTCACACACGCCTTTCAAAAATTTGGAATTGAGTTCTTCAATCTTAACTCTATTAGTGATATTTCTATACAAGTGGTTTGGGACTTCTTCAAGGCAGCAGCTAGGGATTTCATACTCACCTATATATCGCATAAAAGAAGAATGCGAAACAGATACTTGTATAATATTATACATGAAATAAAAAAGTATGAACACCATTATTATTCATCTAAATCAAAACCATGCTTAGATGAAATTATAAAAGCCAAATTCCAATTTAATAAAATGTCCAGAGAAAATGCTTCTTATCTTCTTAGGTCCAGTGCGAAACATGATAGATAGAATAAAGCTGGATGACGTTTGGCAAACTATCTCAAAATTTAAAAAAGGATTAACTAAGGTGGAATGTATTTTAAAAAATGATAAAGACCCTATATTTAAGGATGATGATATTCTATAAGAATATGCCCAACTTTATAATACTTCATACACTCCTGAATTTATTCCTCACCATGAGCAAATTGTAGGACATCTTGCCTCCATGCAACCAAACACTGGAAAGGATACCCATTTTCATTAATTAGAAATGGATATCCCCTGTGAAGAGATTACTAAAGTACTTAATTTAATTAAACTAAGCAAATCACCAGGTCCAGATTGACTTTCAATTGAATTTTATTAAGTTTATTTTCACAATTTAATCTCCAAATTATATGATTTGTTTAATTACTTGTCTAAAACAACAGCAGCTCAGGGTACCTTTCAATATGCATTGATTTGTTTGATCTCTAAAAGAGATAGAGATCCATAATTATGTGAGAATTATAGACCAATATCCCTGGTTAATGTTAATTAAGGTATTTGCAAAAATGATTGCTTTGCGTTTAGATGCACTCCTGCCAGAACTGTTGAAACAAAAACAATCCTGTTCTGTTGATGGTAGATTTATCTGTGATAACGCAAGGTTATTTTTTAATATCTTAAGCAACTCCAATAACTATACGTTTTCTTTAACAGTATTTGCCCTTAAAGCTGAAAAAGCATTTGATGGTATGAATTGACGTCTTATTTTACAGGTCTTGAATTGATTTGGCTTTGGTACCAAAATTATCAGTTTAACATCACTTTTGAAATTCCTCACCACAATCTTCTATAATTGATAATGGTTTAATTTCTCAACCTTTCACATTAAAAAGAGGAGTTAAATAAGGGTGTCCTTTATCTCCTATAATATTTATATTGGCCCTTAAATCTTTTTTTATCTAAAATAAGAAAAAAAATGATGTACAAGGTTTGATTTATGGGAAAAATCAAATTATCGGTGTATGCAGATTATTTACTCCTATTAATTTCAATTACAACTTTGTCACTCAAGCTTTTCTTGATGAAGCGAACAATTTTTCCCTAGTCTCAGGAGATAAATTCAATACTGAAAAATGTGAGATACTTCAACCCAAGAAATGTTGTTTAAAACACAATTTTATAACTTCTGGTTTTCGCTGGAGCCCACGTAAATTAAAAATCTGTGGATCTGGTTCTCTAATTCTGTGAAAGGTACAGACAAAATGAATTTACAAGAAACAATTACTAAGCTAAGCTTATTAATAACAAGATGGAACAAGTTATTTCTTTCCTGGTGGGGTGTCTTGATTCTATAAAAATGATGTTGGTTCTGGCTGTTTTATTTGCTCTAACTGCAATTCCTACAAGGAAAGAAAATTCCTTACTCACATCCCTCTTTTGGAATAAAGGGGTACCAAGTATGTCCTTCCAGAAGTTAAACAAGCATTTGCAATGCAATAGGTCTTGCATTTACGCGATTGACATTGCAAATGACAATTGGGCATGTGCATTTAATTCGGTAAAACGAATCCTGATTTGCGAAAAATAAGGAATTGCAAATAAGGACTCGCATTCCGCGATGCATCAACAGATCCGGTATTTAATACCGAATCGCTAGAAATCGGTAAAATATACCGAAAACACGATAGCAAGAGTCCAAAATAAAGACTAGCAAATACCGAATTAGCAAATACCGAATCTGTATTTGCGATTTCGGTATTAGCGAATTCACACAAAAAGGTTGGAAGCAGGTTGATGACATTACAACCAGGAAGTGTCTCCCAGCCCATGCTTCATTCAGTGCCCTGAGGAGCTCAGAGGAAGAGGCAGAGCACAGGAGCAGAGGAAACAGTGATACCACATACCAGCTATTCCACTGCATTCCAGGATGGAGAAGGATGCACCCCAGAAAAAGGACACACCCAGAAAGAGGAAGAGGAAGTTTTCTGACAAAAAACTTGAACTTCTAATCCAACGGGTGAGCAGCAAACATGACAGGCTGTTTGGTAAGCTGTCCCTAAAGGTGCCTGTGGCGGAGATGCGCAAGATCTGGCTGCGCATCAAGGAGAGGGTAAATGCTGTAGGAGTCACCCACCGTAGCATAGACAACCTGAAAAAGAGGTGGTATGACCTCAGGAAAAGGGCAAAGGAGAGGATTGCAGAGGGGGTAAAGGATGCAGCTGGCACAGGAGGGGGAACATCCAATGTCACACCCAAAACAGCCGTCGAGGACCTCGTTGAGGGTACCATTGAGCCTGAAGCAGTTGTGGAGGTCACCCAATTGGACACTTCCGGTGCTGTAGCAGGAGAACAAGGTAAGATGCCTGCCAGTGCAGATACGCAGTGTGTTGTCTACCCACGCCCATTCCCCCAGGCCAATCACAGTGCACATGTAGTAGTGCCTAACGCATATACCCTCACCAAAGTGTTGCATCATGGGGGTTGTAGTCATATTATCAAAGTGTGCATGTATGATCCCCAATGTTAATGAAAGGAGACCAGCAATAGTCAGTCCAAATATGTCATTTATGTAGTTGAAAATATGCAACACATATACATCCAGACAAAATATTAACAGTGAACTGTTTCACAAACAGATGCATCACCCCTGGTTTCAGATGACTGCGGATGCCTCATAATCTCAGAAACCCCGGCAGGGACGGATGCAGAGACTCCACAGGGACGTCATCCCACGACACCACCAACACCATCACCACCACCACGAGCGCGGACAACACCACCACCACCACGGACAACACCACCAAGCCGCAGGGCAAATGTCCCCTCCCTGCAGGTGATGGAGACGGAGCAGAGGCCAGCTGCCACAAATGTTCCACTGCAGTCAGTTGTCACTCAACCAGCTCAAACACCAGCATGTGTCCGAGTCCGACAGCGGGGCAGGCCCCTGGGAAGAGTTGCAGAGAGATCTGAGGAGCCAACACACGGCTATGGTGTGGTTGAGTCATGGATGCTGCGAGTTCAGCGCCTGCAGGGGAGACACATGGGTGCTATCAACATCAACATGGCAAAATCGGCAAACAAAATGGGCACCATGACAGATGCTGTGCGTGAGATGACCACAGCCGTTGCTAAGGGTAACAGAGACATAAAACTGTGCCTACAGGAGCTCACACGTGCCTCATTGCAGGACAACAGAGCGAGTGCAGGAGGCATCGCCAGAACTTGCTCCATTCCAATGCCTCCATTAGGGCCATCACAAAGCTCTGCAACAGCACAGCTGTACTGTCACAGAGGTCTGTGTCCCTGCAGGTCGACCAAGGCCATTACTGTGGAGATGTGGCAAAGGCCTTAGGCCAAGTGACCACTGCAGTGGAGAATTTTCAGCCTGGGACTTTTAGTGCCAGCAGTTTGGGAGTGGAGGAGGGGAGTGAGGCTGCATCAAGCGTCAGCAGCGTATCTGTGCCGGAGGCCAGAGAGAGGAGGAGCAGTTCGCGCAGCTCCACAGCCACTGACGCACATCGTGATGAGGTGGAGGAGTCACGCGACAGGAGGCTGGGGGTACGTGGGAGGCGTAAATAGCCATGTTCCATAGGGTCCTTGGCCATGGTGATGTAACCATGGGCCACCTACACTACTACAAGATACTCCCGACGTTTCATTTATTTTCACCTGACAAGTGCTCATGTGCATTACACATTTGCACACCAGATTATGTTGTGATGGCTCATTCTTACCTGTCTCAGAAGTGACGTCGTGTGATGCATGTTCGCCTCCTTTGACATTCAGCTGTGTTACGCTTGTGTGCTTGTTGGTGTCGGGGGGGGTTGCTGTGCACGAAAGTCATCATCTCCGTCCACCTCTATTTGTATCCCCCTTCTTGTTGCAATGTTGTGCAGCATGGCACACACCACTATTATCCGGCAGCAGGTCACCGGGTCATACTGCAAGGCACCTCCTGTCTTGTGTAGGATCTAGAAGCGACTCTTGAGGATGCCAAAGGTTCGCTCTACCACATTCCTGATACTGATATGTGCTGCGTTGTAGTGCTGCTCCTGAGGTGTTGCTTTGTTGAGGTAGGGAGTGCGGAGGGAGATATTCACGCAAGGCTTAGGTGCTGTCACCTGCAGGGTGGGAAACAAAGGGTTAGCAGCATGAATACAATTACATATGTGAGGATGGAGTTAATGATGAGGCATTAGTATGTACCTAGTAGGTGTTCCTCTCCAAATTTATTGTTGTGCAGATGCCTGGGGATGCCACTGTGTCGGAATATGTATGCGTTGTGTGTGCTTCCAGGAAATTGTGCTACAATGTCCGTTATGATGTGCTTGGCATTGCACACGACCTGCACGTTAATGGAGTGATCGGACTTACGGTTGCGTAAGATGTATTCATTGGCTGAGGGGGGCCAGATGGGGACATGAGTGCAGTCAACGCATCCTATCACATGGGGAATTGTGCCGCCAGGTAGAAGTCCTGTTTGGTGCGGTTCAACTGCTGTGGGGTTGTGGGAAAGGTGATGTGGTTATGAATAAATGTCAGCATGGCATCTAGGAATTTGTGGAAGAAGCGTGAAAGTGCGCTTTGCGACACGCCTCCGGCTTCTGCTATGACCCCCTGGAAGCTTCCAGATGCCAGCAGGTGCAGGCTGCATAGGACCTGGACGTAGGCAGGGTTGGCATTGGTCCTACGGGTCTGGTGCTGCAGTAGTGGTTCCAGGTCAGCAATGAAGCGCATGATCATTGACGATTCAGTCTGTACTTATCATAGATTAGTTCCTCTGTCTGGCCCAGCAATGTGATGCGTAGCCTGAAAACCCTGTCCTGGATCCTCCTCCTGCGCTGTGCAGCAGCCTTGATTCTTATCCTCCTAGGAAGCACGTAGAGGGAAGCCATTTTGGAAAACATACAGGATCTCCAGAGGCATATTTGAAGGGTTTCTGATTGTATACACCTGTCTGTTTTTTTATTTTTTATTTTCTTTATTCCTTCCACCAATTTTACCTCCTGTTTGAGATTCCCCTTATTGTGCTCATGCAAACTAGCGATTTGGTGCATTTTCGTTATTTGCGATTTTTGGTGCATATCGTTGCGACTTTTTAATAGCGATTCGGTATTTCCGGGGGCTGATTTCATTCTCGGTATTACCGATTAGCTAATTTGCGATTCGGTAATTTACTGCGAGGGTTATTTTGCGATTCTTTATTTTTTTCGGATTTGGGGGTGATGCATTGGGATTTCAGGTTTTGCGTTCTGCAACGTCCTGTTTAACCGATTCGCTATTTTACCGGGACCTATTTTGTTTGATGCATCTGCCAGAATGCCTTTTATTCTTGTTTTCGTTTTTAAAATATAAATAAAAGGCATTGTGATTTACAATACCAGTAGCTTAAACTTGCATAAATGCTTGTTATCCCTTCTGCTCAGAAAGGATGAAAACAAAATGGCTCCAGGGGCCTCCTATTGTGATATAGCAGTAATGCACCAACTCAAACCTTACAGGGCGGGGGCTCGGAAATGTACTACTCCAAGGAGGATGCGTGTTCTACTCACAGACACAGGGGCATCCTCAGAGCAGGAGGTCCGAGGCAGACCATGCCGCTGGCGACCTCTTGGAACAGGCTAGCTGGACCCCACAACCCGTGTCCTTGGTTCCCTTCCTACTGAGTGATGCGCCTCAAAGGGCCACTCTGATAAGGCAACCGCTCTCTGATGTCACGGCGCTCAGCTGTCAATCACCGTCCTTTGATGTAGCCGGATGCAGTCATTCCTGCAGTGCACCTGAACCCATCTCTCAGCACCCTGCACCTTCCCAGGGAATATGGCCTCACTTGTACCCCTGGGGCACGCCCAGGTGTCCCTAAAGCTCCCCGACAGCTCTGCTTGACCGAACCAAAACAGACATAATTCCGGTTTTTGTAACCTGCCGCATTCCGAAGTTGATGCATTATTTTTAAGTTGTTGAAAGATATCTGCCCACACAGTGCGCTTTACAAATGCTTGTGCCGTGGGCCCAAGGCCTGCAGATGCGAGCCTCGCACTGATGTATCAGCTATCAGAGGTGAAGATAGCTGGGCGGGTTCAGCGTCATCTCTGGAGACAAATGTGCAAGGCCTGTAGGTAGATGGTCCAAATCCATGGCAGGGCCGGCTCGGCCTGTCATCTTTCTACATTAAATACAAGCCCTAAAAGTAAACTGGACTACACCACCTACTTAAGGCAAAAGAAGTTATTCATTTTGAAAAGTGCTGTGAGATTTAAATTTTGGTTTTTTAAACCTTTGTTTGTGAAACATCAATAAAATGCAAGTCTTAAAATGTGTCCATATTAACGCGACTATACAAAAACAAGCAATTAAATATTATTAACTGGAACATCTAATGAAATACCACGCTATTACAGTTGTCAGTCGCACAAATGGAGTTGAATGTTCAGTCATACTGTTTGACTCTCCTAGAGCTTTGCCACTGTAGCGCGCTGAAAATAATTAAATGAACGCGTGAATAGCCGGAGCACTTGTCACATACCCAAACAGTGTCTTCAACTCAAGGGCGCCAGTCTTGGCAGCCGAGAAAGAAGTCACGTGAGTATTAAAGTCACAAGAGTGTGACCCGGGCGTGCTGGGAGATGTAGTTTATTGATTTGAGTAAGTCAACCCAATTGGCCGTTCCCTCTCTCGCCGAAGACGCAGTGCAAGGCAACAGTCTGGGAAATATAAATACATATTATTAATTTACCGCTTTAGAAGCACATGTACAGCGAGTTCCAAACACAGAGTATTCGTCGGGTGACATACATGCATGTGACAGACACAGAGACTCGCTCTCTGGGTCTAAGCGCTTTTCTTCTAACAGGATTGTAGCACAGCCAGTTTCACCGTGGCATACATATTGAAAGCGATCCAACCCATGCTCACAGATACGATGTCACAGTGTAACAAGCACTCGCCATGACTTACACTTTTCTCTCGGCCTGCTTTCCTTCTGAAGTAAAAGGTTTATTATCTTAAAGATAAAGAACCTTTTACTTCAGAAGTAAGTCAGGCAAGCCAGTCCAAGTGGGACGGCTCAAAAAGAGAAAAGTGTGCGTCACGTTGGGCTCTTTCCCAATGGCTGGCCACCGTTTAGCATAAAAGGTGACGCCAGCCAATGGGAAAGAGGGGCGGGGCTTAAAGCCCGTAACTAAAAGCTCCTCAAAATCATTAGATCTCACGAGTGAGACTGCGCATGTGCGCAGATTACGCTAGGCTTCGACCTAAAAAGGATACACAGTATGGTGGAGTTAAGTTTCCGGATTTTCAAACTGATCACAGTCCATTTTGTTTAAAACTATCCACTTATTGGCTGGTTATTAGATAACATTGATGATTTTTCTCTATGCGCTCAAGTTGAAAAATAAATATTTCTCCTTTTTTATTTAAAAAATGTATATATTTTTCACCAACAACCCGCATGTACGTCTCAACGGGAAACAACCTTTACAACGCAGTCATTACATCGCACTACCTTTAAATAATAGTCATTACTTCACAACATCCTTTACATTACATGTCATTACAACGCTGCCATTACATTGCATGTCACTACAACGCATGTCATTACAATGCATGTCACTACAACAAAGGCATTACATCGCAAGTCATTACAACGCATACCATTACAACACAAAGTACCCTTACACTATCCTACACTTACTCTACTGTTTCACTCACTGGAGTTAGAATAGTAATTATTACCCCTATACTATCCAACACTTTCCTTAAATGCAATGTAATGGTATGCGTTGTAAAGATATCATGCGATGGTTTGGAATGCGTTGTAAAGTTAGTTTCTGAAAATGCGATGGAATAGTAATGTAAAAGAATGCATTGTAAAAGATGTTGCGATGTAAAAACTGTGTTGTAAAAGCATGCACTGTAAATGTATGCGTTGTAACGTCATACATTATGCATGGAGACATGAAAGGATCTGACCGGGCCTCATCGCACACTGTCAGTTTTGATCTCCATCAGTCATCCGACCTAAGAGCCTGAGCTTCGAAATAAAATGGAGCCGGGTAGTTGCCTTCGTTTGAGTCTTAGCCCCCGTGAACCCCGCTTACTTCGTCAAGGTGAGCCTGCCTCCTTCAGTAAATATCTCCATTCGCCGTGAAGGTTCCGATCCATTGCTTGGAATCTCCTATATTGGTGTTTCTGCTTCCACCACATGATCCCAATGGTAGTCACGTGGTTAGGAGCTGCTGCTTGGAGACTAGAGCGCTCTGGTACTCCACACGAAAAGACGGGAGCTTCCTCTCTATAGCCCTAATTTCCCATCACATGATCACTGTTACAGTTACGTGGTGCGCGCCTTGCGTGTTTCAGCCAAGAAGCCGTTGGTTCCCATGTTAAGGGAGTAGGCACCAGCACAACCCCCTAGTCCAGATCACAAAGTCCAAGTTTACAAGTACGTGCCACTCACTTGTTACAATGAGTGTGTCCCCCATTGCTGTTTACTTTTCTTTACTGTAATCAATGTCAAAATGGCACTACTGGCGTTGACAAGGAGAAACAACCAACCGGCGTAGTTGAGCTAGTAATTAAACTCCATGTCAGACCCCAGGATTGAGGTGTCGAGGTGCTTCTAATGAATAATGGCACTCCGCCATGACCCCATTTACTGTGTGGGGGGCAGGGCTAAATTGTGTAGCTGTTAACAAGTGTCTTGCCTTGAGATTACAACTAGCTAACATCGCTATGTGGATGTGTATAATCTGGGGACAGATTGTGTGGCAGGGAATATTAATTTATAGTGCAGGTGGTTGTTTATTCCAGTGGTGTAATATTCTTGAGACACTGTTTAGAGTCTATTCAGTGTACTCGAGGGAATGTCGTCATTTAGTCCAGTTTCATGGCTGCTTATCCTTTAAATCCATTTCTGTTCCCTTAAGAATCGGATTTGGGGGCGTGGCTAGCGGCAAAGGAAATGGTCGCTTGCTAAAGCGGCTTCGCAGCCCCCGCCAGTCAATCCAATAATTACTCAGTGTATTGATGAGGAGATTTCCCTAAAATTAATAGGGAACTCTCCCCAAGCCAATCGACCCAGGAGGCGAACCTCAGGACTGATATCGGCAACATATTGAACCGGAGAAATCATCCGACTCAGAGCTTCCTGGATGGCTCAAAAGGGCGGCTCGACACCAGTAATACAGACAGCCTGGGAACGCCGCTCAACGAGCTTGGCGGTGTCGTCCTGACCATCGTGGAAATCATCAGAGATGATCGCTGCTTGCCCGGTGGGTCTTCCGGGTTCGATACTAGCCAAAATCTACTGGGGGGACCTGCAGAACGTTAAAGACGCCGAGGAGGAACTTAGGGTACAGACCGCTGACTATCGCACCCGCGCAGCAGAGCTGATCTGGTCAAAGGTCCGGGTTCTGGGGCTTCCCGGTGTTTGCTGAAGAGACACACAGGCTGCGGTGCCCGCTCAGGACCGGAGGTGAGGAGGAGCTGGTTGGGAGCGGTGACCGGAGATGCGACGCAAGATATGATCCCCACCGCACGCAGCTAGCAGAGTGCATGCAAGGCAGGGAGGAGCAAATCGAAGCCCCGGTCGTACGGCCTATCCCGATAGTGACAGTAACCAACTGACCAGCACACTTCACACACGGATCCCCCCGGGAAAGTGCCTGCACCTATGACTCGCCCTGGGCCCCGCGTCGCCCCGTGTAACAACGAGTGGCGCTGGATCCTGCTGGGGGAGTGACGGCCCGGCGCTCATGAAGGCCACACCAACCGACCTTTGTCCTATAGTAGCGGCCTCTGCTGCAGTTTACCATGGCAAATTAGACGTGTGCTGAAGTCAGTTGGCCCATTGGAATCCCTACCCCTACATATTCAGTTGTTGCCCAGAGCTCCTTGAGGGGCCGACCGCGCCGTGGGGCTGATTCAGGGCCTGGCTTGACATCTGTGGAACTGCAGCCAGGGCAGAGTGAGCTCCCTCCCACAACACTCCTGAGCACAGACTGGTCTGGCCTGACATCGCTCTGATCATCATTGTCAACCGCCCCCACGGAGTGGCCTGGATGACCGACAGGCCGATAGAGTGTCTGCAACTGAGACATGGCTTACTGGACTTCCCCCAAATACTCAGTTGTTGCCCGAATCTTCCTGGGGGGCCACCCGCACACATCGCCGTGGGAATGACCTAAGGCCTGGCTTGACATCTTAGGACTTGCTGCCGGGGCAGAGTAAGTTCCCCTCCCACAACGCTCCAGGACACTGACCAGTCCGACTGGACGAATGTCTGACATAATATCGACAGACAGAATATCTACATACAAAAATATCGAAATCAAAAATATCGGAGTCATATCTTCATAAAGGTAAGTACAAAAATATCGAAAAATTAATATCGTAGTACAAAAATATCGAAATTAAAAATATCGTTTTTTTAAATGTATTAATAATAATGTAAAAATAATTTTAAAATACATATAATTTTACAAATAATAAATAAAAATATTAAAACATAATAAAAAAATTAAAACTAATACATATACATTTAAAATAAATTAAAAACTTAATAATTTAATGTAATTTTATTTTTTTTAATTTCATTTAATTGATTTAATTTAAATTTATTTTATTTTTACCCTGTACGACTGTACCCCAAAAACCCAAAACTGACCCTGAACCCTAAAAATACCCCTTTACCCAAAAATCCAAAACTGACCCTGAACCATAAAAATACCCCTTTACCCAAAAACCCCAAACTGACCCTGAACCCTAAAAATACCCCTTTACCCAAAAACTGAAAACTGACCCTGAACCCTAAAAATACCCCTTTACCCAAAAACTGAAAACTGACCCTGAACCCTAAAAATACTCCTTTACCCAAAATTATTTAATATTATTTAATTACCAATTAATTATTAATTAACAATAACAATAAAGTAAATATATTAGCACATTAGCTGTAATTAATTAAATTTAATAATTAATATTATTTTTTTCCCAATTAATTAATTAACAATAACAAAAAATTATATATAAAAACAATTACTCTAATTAATGTAAATAACTAATTAATATTAATTAATTACCAATTAACTATTAATTAAAACTATGTACAAAATTATATTAATTAATTACCTAATTAATATTAATTAATTACCAATTATCTATTAATGAAAAATATTACAAACATATATTAATTAATTAATTATTATTAAATTACTTCCCACCCTATTCCCCTATAAACCCACAACCCGCTCTGATACTAAAACGCAAAATGTAAACAAATTTACAAATTTTCAAACATACATTACAAAACATGTTTAACAAACATATAAACAACATAATAAAATACATAACGCAAATTCTTTTTTCGATATTAGTAAAATTCGATATTAGTAACATACATACCTTAAAAAAACGATATTCTGTCTGTCGATATTTTCAATCAATCAATCAATCAGTGACACTTATAAAGCGCGCTACATACCCGTAGGGTATCAAGGCGCTGGGGGGGGGGGGGGGGGGGGGTGCCGCTACTGCTCGAACAGCCAGGTCTTCAGCTTCTTCCTGAAGGAGAGGTGGTCTTGGGTCAGGCGCAGGTCGGTCGGGAGGGAGTTCCAGGTCTTGGCGGCCAGGTAGGAGAAGGACCTTCCTCCTGTGGTCGCTCTTCGGATGCGGGGGACGGCGGCGAGGGCGTGGTTGGCTGATCGAAGGTGGCGTTTGGGAGCGTAGAAGTTGACTCGGCTGTTGAGGTAGCTCGGGCCTTGGTCGTGTAGGGCTTTGTGTGCGTGGGTGAGGAGGCGAAAGGTGATTCTTTTGTTGACGGGGAGCCAGTGAAGGTCTCTCAGATGTCCGGAGATATGGCAGGTTCGTGGGATGTCGAGGATGAGTCTGGCTGAGGCGTTCTGGATACGCTGGAGTCTCTTCTGGAGCTTGGCGGTGGTACCGGCGTAGAGGGCGTTGCAGTAGTCCAGTCGGCTGGTGACGAGGGCCTGGGTGACGGTCTTCCTGGTCTCGGTGGGGATCCACCAGAAGATCTTCCGTAGCATGCGTAGGATGTTGAAGCTCGCCGAGGAGACGTTGTTGACTTGCCTGGTCATGGAGAGGGAGGAGTCCAGGATGAAGCCCAGGTTTCGTGCATGGTCTGTCGGTTTGGGTGCGTTGCCCAGGGCGGGAGGCCACCAGGAGTCGTCCCAGGCGGGGGGTGAGGAGCCCAGGATGAGGACCTCTGTCTTGTCCGAGTTCAGTTTCAGGCGGCTGGTCGTCATCCACTCGGCTACCTCTTTCATCCCTTCGTGCAGGTTGGATCTGGCGGCGGCGGGGTCGTTGGTCAGGGAGAGGATCAGCTGGGTGTCGTCGGCGTAGGAGATTATGCTGAGGTTGTGTTTGCGTACGATGGCCGCGAGGGGGCTCATGTAGACGTTGAAGAGGGTGGGGCTCAGAGATGATCCTTGGGGGACGCCGCAGATGACTTCGGAGGCCTCTGACTTGTACGGTGGTAGGCGGACTCTCTGTGTTCTTCCGTCGAGGAAGGAGATGATCCATTTCAGCGCCTTGTCCTGGATTCCGATGTTGCTGAGGCGCCGTACTAGGGTGCGGTGGCAGACCGTGTCGAATGCCGCGGAGAGGTCTAGGAGGATGAGGGCCGCTGTTTCTCCATTGTCCATCAGGGCTCGGATGTCATCGGTGGCGGCGATGAGGGCGGTCTCGGTGCTGTGATTGGCTCGGAAGCCGGACTGTGAGGGGTCGAGGGATCTGTTCGTCTCGAGGAAGGCGGCCATCTGCTTGTTGACGGTCTTCTCGATGACTTTGGCTGGAAACGGGAGGAGCGAGATGGGGCGGTAATTCTTGAGGTCGGTGGGGTCCGCTGTTGGTTTCTTGAGTAGAGCGCTGAGTTCGGCGTGTTTCCAGCTCTCAGGGAAGATGGTGGTGTCGAAGGATGTGTTGATGATGTCTCGCAGGTGGGGTGCGATGACAGCGTCGGCCTTGTTGAAGACGTGGTGAGGGCAGGGGTCGGTCGGTGATCCGGAGTGGATGGAGTTCATCGTGCGGATGGTGTCTTCGGTGCTGATCGGGGTCCAGGCGTGGAGGGTGGTGGTGGGGGGTGGTTGTTCGGTCATGGTGTGCGTTGGTTGGTTGTTGAAGCTGTTGTGTATGTCCGCGATCTTGTTGTGGAAGTATGAGGCGAGGGAGTTGCAGAGGTCTTGCGATGGGGTGATGTCGTTGTTTCCTGCGCTGGGGTTGGAAAGCTCTTTCACGATGTTGAAGAGTTCCTTGCAGTTGTGTGCGTTGTTGTCCAGCCGGACATCGATATTCTATACTGTCGAAATTAAAACATCGATATTATTGTATATCGATATTTTAATTTCGATATTTTGTCTGCCTACCCGACTGGACATCACCCTGACCTCCATTGTCGCCTGGCCCTAAGGATTCGTATGGAAAACCAACACGCTGGCAGAGTGTGGTCTCTCCTCTGAGCAGGCAGCGGCGAATACAGGGGTGATCCCCACAGAGGCCTAGAGATCCGACCCGTTGATCATGGCGAATAACAAAGGTCTGAAATTCCAAGCACAAAAACAAATGGTGAAATTCACCTGGACAAAGCAGGGAGAAGACACCGAGATGGCATCAGGCAGGGACCCCAAGACTTCACAGGCTGGACCCAGACCAAGACCCTCGCCCTTGAGGACATTATGGAAGCCATACGCTGGGGTACAGACGTTGCTGGAAACATGCATAGACTCTGTAAACCTCGAAGTCACCCTCCTTCAAGCAAACTTCAAGAAAATGGACTACAGGGTAGAGAAGTCGGGACCACCATGGCCGCCCTCCTCTCCGACACCTCCACCCTCCAGACCAGGTCACCCAACTGCAAACTCAACAGAAAAGAATGGAGAAGCTTCTGGACGATTACGAAGGGAGGGCCCAGAGAATCAACATCCACATCCTTGGAGTGCCTGAACGGATGGAGGGGCTGGGAGCCGACCACTTTGTGGAAGACCTAATACTCAACAAACTCCAACCCAAACGTCTCTCTAGCTATTTCTCCATAGATCGGGCACATAGGGTTTCCGGGGGATACCCTAAACCCGGGGCCCCTCCGCGGCCCCTGATTGCAAGAGTCTTTAATTTCAGAGACACAGATGTCATCTTACAGACTGCAAGAGCAGGACCCCATTGAAAATTGACAATGCCAACATCACATTCTTCCCAGACTTCACTGTCAAGGTCCAGGCACAACGACAGAGCTTCACTGCGGTCAAAAAAGCCCTCCGGGACAAAAACATCAAATACTCCACGCTGTTCCCGGCTAAGTTGCGGGTGGAGTCCAAAGGTAATACCTGGTTCTTTCTGTTCCCAGAGGAGGCATGGAACTGGGTCGAGGATTGGCATAAAGTGGGAAGACACACAGATGGCCGACATAATGGAGCCCCCAACAACAGCCAGCGGGCTCCTTCCGCAATGAGAGAGAGGCAATTGGAGGGGGACACACCTGAACTACACTGGCTCGAGCTGCAGAGTCCAGCTGCCTCGCTCTATTTCTACGATCTAGATCTAAAGCTCCAAAGAAGTGGCATCCAGTATCAGAGTACACCACATGCTCAATGAGAGACACACGGATTCAAACATACACCTCACTATCCTGATAATATTAAGGACTGTTAACAAAGGATTGGACTACACTGATGTTCGTCTACATACACAAAATCACTACTATGCTTAATGGCGCGACCTGGAGGTGGTTAGCCAGGCACCTTGCAAATGGGAGGGTGGACGACAGGTACTCTGCCTTGTTGGGGAGTGGATAGTTCAAATTCCACTAGCAGGGGGGCTTGGTGGGGGGTCAAGGTAAGGGTGGGCGGGGTAGTTGGGGTTTTGTTTGTTTTTGTTGTTTCACACAGAACATTCCAGTAAGTGGGGGATTACCAATTCTTAAAGCTATATATGCAAATGTCTTGGTAAACAGCGGCATCAGTACTAGGGGGCTCCGGCTGACATCGTGGTCACAATCCCACCTCTTTTACCCCATCCGTAGCCAGAGCCGCTACTGCTGGTTAAGGGCTCCATATTTATTCAACATAACTCATAGATGTGGCAGACTCTAAATATATAAAGCTATCCATTTTGACGTGGAACGTCAACGGGCTCGGCAGCAAAATAAAAAGGGGGATAGTCATGCAATACCTTAAACGCCACTCACCGGACATGATACTACTGCAAGAAACCCACCTGGTGGGGAACAGCTGTAAGGCCCTCCATAAATGGGGGTATAAACTCATGGCCCATGCCGGATTTATGTCAAGCTCTAGAGGTATGGGCATCCTTATACGGAAAAATCTAGCCCTCACGCCTACTCGCGTCTGGGCCGACCCTCAGGGCCGATTTGCGGTCCTAGAGGCAATATGGGAAGGGAAACAACTGAGCATAATTTCGGCTTATCTCTCGCCAGCCCTAAGCAAAACAACACTGCAAGACCTAGGCAAAATTTTTGTTGATCTCCCCCCGGGTACTCTCATTCTGGGCGAAGACTTCAACATGACTATGAATGACACACTCGACAGGCACCCTCAAAGGCCTTCTTCCAGGAGCGGCACCCACCTGGCAGACTTTGCCCAAGCACTGGGAATCACAGACATATGGCGCACGTTACACCCAGACAAACCACACTTTACAAATTCCTCCAACACCCAGAAGAGCATGTCCCAAATTGACTATTTTTTCACTTTCCTCTCAGACATAGGGCTCTTCCAACACCCCAAGGGCTCCCTAGGGGTATCTCTGACCACTCTCCCCTTAGGGTCGAACTCACCTTTCACCCGAGTATAGTCCGAGGCCCTTTAATCATTAATCCATGGCTACTTACCATCCCTGATATCAAGGAAGGTCTTGCTGAACACACAGTGTTTTATTTTACTGAAAACGTGGGCTCGGGGGACATGGCTACCACCATCTGGGAAGCATATAAGGCTGTAATTAAAGGTTGAGCCTTGGCTTTAAAAATCGGATATCTTCGTAACCATAGCGAACGGCGGACCCGACTAGAAAGCGATCTGCTCCTCCTTGAAACGAAGCATAACGCCACTCCCACTGAAGCTACAGCCCACGAACTCTGAAACAAACAATTATAATATAAAGCGCTAGCGAGGGAAAAAGCTCAAGCCAGACTACTTCAAATGTGCCACAGAGTCTATGAACTTGGAGAACTCACAGGCAAAATGTTGGCATGGCTAGAAAAACGTGATCAAGAAACTCGATGGGTTCCCGAAGATGGGTGGTGGTTAACAGACCCCCGGGAGGTGGCAGAGGCATTCGCCGATTATCTGGAGACGGTATATACCTCCAGGACTATATCCTCCTCCGCGGACTCCCGCCAGCTTCTGGAGGAAATGACACTACAAACACTATCAGATTCAGAAAAGTGAGCCTTAGATGCCGATCTCACCACAGAGGAAATCTGCAAAGCTAAATTTGCAGTTAACTCTGGAAAAGCAATGGGGCCGAACGGGATCCCCATTGAATTCCTTAAGGGAATGACCCTCAAGATAGCTCCACACCTCAAAAACATGTATGAGGAAAGTTGTGAGATTGGCACTCTTCCCTTAGATCAACGACTGGCCTCAAAAGTCGTCATTTGCAAGCCAGGTAAACCAGTGGAGAGTTGTGGCACCTATAGGCCCATCTCTCTGATCAGCTCAGAAGCCAAGGTGCTAGCCAAATTACTTGCATCAGACTAACAGCTATTCTCCCATCCCTGGTCCACGAGGACCAATTAAGGTTTATACCAGGCGAAGCACCTCCCTTAACATTAGACGTGTCCATAATGTCCTGGGCAGACAGCCTTACCTCCACAAAGACGCAGTTATTTTGTCCTTAGATGCTACCATGGCGTTCAACTCCATCGAGTGGCCCTATCTTTTCGAGGTTTTGGCGTGGCTGGGATTCACCCCCCGTTTTCGACAATGGGTAGCGCTACTATATACAGATCTGCTGGGTCAAGTCAGGGTAAATAATCATACTTCCCGCACATTTGCCTGCACAAAGGCCCCAGACAAGGCTGTTCTCTATCCCCTTTGCTATTAGAACTAACCCTTGAACCGTTGGCCTATTGGATCAGACAAGATGTCTCTATAAGGGGGCTAAAGAGGCGTGAGGAAGCAGAAGACAAAATATCACTTTATGCGGATGATATCCTCATATACCTAGCTTCCCTCATGCCTCCCTCGTGCCTCCCTCAATAGCTTACTCAATGTCATCACTAACTTTGGCAAATATGCTGGTTATACTATCAACTGGTTCAAATCAGTGTTATTTGTTCTGCATGACACCCGCCTCATTTGCCCTGTGGCTATACAATTGAACTGGCCTCAAAGGGCTTCAAATACTTGGGCATATTAATTACACCGACCCCAAACTGTTTTACGAGCATAATTTACTGGGCCCGCTTAAAAGGCTACAAGAGGATGTGAGACACTGGAGATCGTTGCCTCTATCCCTCCTGGGGAGAGCAGCACTATTTAAAATGCTTGCACTTCCCCGTTTCTAATACACACTCCAAAATTGCCCATTCCTTATAACAGACAATTATTTCACCACCATAGAATTGGAACTTCGTACGTTATTTTGGGATGGAAAAACACCACGCATCGTTCTCCAGAAGCTTACCAAGGGGTGGTATGATGGGGGAATCGCCCTCCCATTTTTACTCCTTTATTACTGGGCCTCTCAACTGATAGCAGTTAATCACTGGATCCATGGTTCCCCGACTAACCCAGCCTTCCACCTAGAGAAATACCAAACTGATCAGGAGGGATACATGGAGGCTTATACAGTAAACATCATAAAGGACGGTATCTAGGGCCTATGTCACGCACAGTGGCTTTTTGGCACAAGGCTACTAAGCGCTTAGGTTGGGCAGATACCCTGACGAAAGCCACACCATTGTGGTCATCGCAGAGGCTGGGGTCCTTTTGCTTTCATAAGGCATTTGATAAGTGGGACATTATCGGACTCAATACCCTGGCAGAGTTGGTAGTTAAAGGGAAAGTCCTTACATTCAAAGAACTACAGTCCAAATATGATCTCACACAATGGGAGATCTTCAGATACTTACAAATCTGACATGCTATTCTTGCCAATGTCCCTGACCTCTCATCCTTGCCAGATGCCTCCCCCTTAGAGGGCCGCTCACTTACGGATCCACTTTTGACTAAAGCCATATCCTGTATCTACCTCAAACTCTGCAATAACCTCCCGATGCCTTTCAGGCTCTTCGAACCCGTTGGCAGGCAGACTTGGGAATTTTAGATGAAGATGAGTGGCAGACTGCATTAATGTCCCCCAGGGAAACAACCATAAACCACTGATTCCATCTTATACAATTAAAAATACTCCATAGATCCTACCTTTCAGGGTCCTTCTAACAAAAATATGTACCAGAAGCGATGCGTTGTACCTCAGAGGGTGCAGCCTAGACAGTACCTTTTATCATGTCCTGTGGGACTGCTCCCACATATGCCCTCTTTGGAACAGAGCGACTAAGAAAATGACAGACACACTAGGTGAAGACATCCAACTATCATCAAAACTGGGGCTTTTAAATATATGGGAACCCATAGACTTGACAGAAATAGAGCAACAATGGGTAGCCCTGGGATACCTATTAGTGAAACGAGCTTTAGCAATGCTCTGGGGTTCCAATAGATTGCAGATGACAATTGATTGGGTGGAAGAAATGGACAAATGTATGATTGCTGAGAAAACTGTCCACAAACAAAGAGGTTGCCCTAAAAAGTGCGATAAAAAATGGGGAGGCTGGAATGCCTATAGAGGAGAAATCTGCACATCACCCACGAACGATGAGGCGATGAGGAAAACCAGACTTGGAGACCCCCTTAATCCCTAATAACTGTAAGAATGCACTTTGATGTATTACTTTAATGTTATAGCCCTCTGTAATAATGCAACTATGATTAGGTTTTTTTGGGGTCTTGTGTGTCCCTAGGGCTGTATGGTTTGTCCAATGGAGTCCAGAATATGTCATCTATTGAGTGTCTTTTCTCTGCTTTGTGTGCAGTGAATCGCGTCATGGTTTTTTCGCACCTGATATTGCTCCTGTGCTCTATAATTCTAATTTTGACTTTTCGTGTCGTCATGCCCACATATAAAAGATCACATGGGCATTTGATAATGTAAATAACATTGTCTGAGTTACAGTTTGTGTGTCTGCGCTTTTCCCAGGGGTAGTCCAGTCCCACATCAATGCTTTTAGTATTCTCAGTGAGTATACAAATTGTCCAGATGCAAACCGTTTGAGTTCAAGATGTGCCAATTCGTAAGTATGATGCGCTTAATGTTGTTGGGCGCGGTATTGAAAGTTGTAACATAGATGGTGTTATTGACCTGTGGTTTCTCCACACTCTCCATCAAGGTCCCCTGTGACAATTCAGCGCTCTCTTGAATTCATTGTCCCCTTAAACCGGCTGGTAGAGTCCCAAAGAGGAAGCTCTCCCACTGGCACAGCTTCCCTTTTGCAAACCAGATACCACCCCAAATCGGCTGTTAGCATCAAATAAGTAGTTTATGACCACAACTGCGGTCACAAATAGTCTCCTTGCGAAACAACTGTGCAACTTGTCTACAAATTCAAAACTCCCTTATTTGCGAGCATATGACACTTTTTAGCTTTCTGATTCGATAATTGGAAACACCTTTATTCTTGCTGCCCAGGCCTGTTTTCTGTCCCAGTCCGACTCTGGCAGCAATCATTATTTGTAGCCACTGCACTTGTGAGCCCTGGGATACGCCAGCCTGGATTTATCCCAACAATTATGCTCTAGCTCTCAAATCAAAGTTGCCTTCCTGCCAGAACGTCCATATATAGCAAAGTATTTCCAATCCAGGCAATATCTTGCAGAGTTTTCCAAGGGACGGTCTTGAAGTTGGTGTGCTGCAATACCAAATACTTACTTATTTTTCACCCTAAAGGACATAATAAACACAGATGTATCTATGAAAAGTCTTTTAATTGCCCTTTTCCCTGCCACAGCTCACGACTTAACCTACTCTCTCGCGACTGGGAAGACAAGATTTTCTCAACTTCAGCAAATTCCAATGAGGTGACAAATCTCTGGACCCATGATTGTGCTATTAGGTTCCATGAGATTAAATCAATCTTTGATCTCATTGCCTGGATCCTTGTATTGTTTACCAACATCAATAAACATTGCATGCATTGGCCTTCCAACAGGGTCAGATCAACACGATTATCCTAGCTCAAAAGCTCAGCCCTATGGAATGCCACGTCATATCTTCCCCTTAAGGAGCTTATATCAGTGCACTAGGTAGCCCATTAAAAAAATAAGGAGCGCCCTGGCTCTAACAAATGTCAGATGGTCCATCCAATTCAGGCAGCGATTGTGGCCTAACGGCTGGAGCAGTCCACCACAAAGTGGGGGAAACGGGGTTGAGTCTCGGCAGGGACGCTCAACATCCTGTGATTCTGGACACATCTCAAGCTCCCAGTGTCTAACTAAATTAATGTGTCCGCCTGTAATGCAACTGGTGCTCATGTAAGCCCCTCTGATACCTTAGGGTCGAGTTCGCACTATATAAAAAATGCAAAAACTAATAAAGAATGTCATACATAAATAATAACTTCAGCATCTTATTGCCGGAGACTAAAATTGCAGATGTTCTCTAAATTAATCTGTTGTCACTACGATATGCTGTAGGGCATCCAGTTTTCTATGTATGATTGTAAGGTAGTCTATATGGGGCAAGCACAGGTTTCTGTTAAACTATAGATAAGGCAGCCCGGTAAATACCAATGAGGATAAGAGCTAAAAAAGCATTCTTTCCTGAGACCATTAAACACTACAATGCATTTGAACAGAGACCCTTATTGTCCACCATCACCTGAGCCCAAATATTTGTGTATAGAAGCTGTCTTATATATATTAAACCTTCTGGTATCACCCAGACATTGATTTGAGTCCAAAGGATTTGATAATCTGTTATATCCTATTTACTAGTATAACATGTACTCTAGCCCTGCTGCCTCTAGCTGCTCAGCCAGAGTGTGAATTGGACTTAGAATGTTGGTGTGTCTATGATGCGTGGAATGCCTTGGTGACTGAGTGGGATGAATGTGGCAGTTAGAGATGGGCTTGTGTCACCACTTATAACCCGATCTCTAACTCAGTGAGTCGTGTTATCCAAAAACACTGGAAGCTGCTTTCTAGTAACAAACGAGACTGGGTTAAACCTATGTTCTCATACAAGAGAGCTACAAGTCTAAAGGACTCACTAGTTCATACCCGTCCTGTACAAAATCAAAAAACACTGGACAAAGGGGTATTGAATGCCTGGGGTCTGCCACCTGTGACGGGACATTTCCCATGTGGGAATTGTAGCATCTGCCATCTGACCTCGCATACCATGTCTTTGAACATCGAACCCAACAGGCAATGGGAACAACGAAGCCATACTAATTGCAATACCAGCAATGTAGTTTATCTGGTATCATGTCCTTGTTCCCTGCAGTATGTTGGGATGACAACAAGACGGGTAAAACTGAGGATCTGCGAGCATCGGAGCAAAGCCGATGTAAGAAGAATACGACTAAATTGACTAACCACTTCTTGGAAATGAATCACACGCCAAAGGACATGCGATGGACCATCATTGAGCATCTAAGTGGAGGCAATGAAAGGAGGCTTTTCGAACAAGAACAGAGATGGATATATCGTTTATCGACCCATCAATCGGGTCCCAACGATGATATCCCTTGGGGATCAGTTCTGCCCCGCTAATGCCGCACAATGTGAGTGCCTTTTCTGATACTGCCCCCCCCTTTTCTGTTCAGGCTGCCACACTGTGTATACACCACGCCGCTGGTCTGGTTGTAAATAGGGTGCAATGCCTACCTGAGTGCAGACTACAAAAAGATAAACACATGAACATCTAGTATAAATATGCACGCTTTTTATGACAATATGGTAGTCTCGCTTCACATCCCCTATATCTAACACCGCTATCAGATTACACCACGCTTCAGGTCTGGTTGAAAACGGGGTGTTACACCCTTATAAGTGCACATATAATAAAATAATATATATATCAAACACATTTATAACCACCTAGGCTCATCGAAAAATGTGAGAGGTCTGCCTCACATGCCTATTCACCTGGTGCATTTATAGAATGTCACCAGTATTACTGTACCGTTTGGTATTCGTACATAGGTAAATAAGGTTTTAAATAGATCGATGAAGCTTCATATTGCACTACCGTGGGCGCATTTGAGTATTTCTCAGATACAAGCACTTTGTCATGATCGATAAAGTTTTGTTCTTTGTGTTGATGTCGCGCCGGCTTGGGCTAGTGTGAAATCAGTACTATCTCTTTAAGAAACCAAGTATCTCACACCTAACACCCGAATCACGTGATGACGTGATGACGCTCTTTTAGTCAGAGCAAGCACGGACGCCGTAAACATCCGGGCCACGGAAGTCAACGAAATAGGTTTGCTGCAGGGAGCCACCGGCTGAATAGTAAGTTCTCTTTCCGTGCGAGTAAAAATGCCCTTCTAGCGGTATACGGGTGCAGGTCACTCGATAATTATCCTCATTGTTTAAATTACAGGTAGCACGGCGTGAAGATTACCTCTGCCGTGGTTACCCATGGAGCGTTGACCTAACCTCTGTGATGTGAGCAACTCCGAGTATCCATGCCATTCTCGACTTCCTTTTTTAATTATAAACCACGGTTTGATGTGGCCAGTATGCACTGCTAAAATTTGTATATCCTTAGAAAACATTAGATTATGATGTTTTTCTCACAGACATTCACAGTCATTACAATGATACTCCATTTGGGAGCTCTTTAGAGGAAAATGGAATTACTCTATAGCGGTAAAATACCGGCATTAATCATAAGAAGGCCGGTTGTTTTGGATCACGATTTTGGGTCTGGTGGGTTTGAAATGAGTTTATCTCCCCCTTGATGCTCATACATCGGAGCACGAATTAAAACTTGGCACTAAACCCAGGGTTTATGGTGAAGGGTTGGATTTGATGATTATGAACACTATATGATTGTTTAATCTGATGCCCGTCTTGATGGGTAAGGTCAGATACTCTGGTAAGATCGACACTGCGAATTAAGCTGTAATATAATGATGAAGTGATCAGTATGGTGAATGCAGTGACTGTCCCCATGACAACTGATGGTGTTACTTACTAATAGGTGCATTTATTGGATTTTCAACCGTCGTCAACATTCGCTCTGATATTGTACGAGCTACTCCAATTGTTGTCTCCCCTTTGAATTACACACACAAGAAATGTAACTGTACGTCAAGTGTTTCAATAAAACAGATTTAAAAAAAAAAATAAAAAATAATTAATCCCGGTCTGGATCCCCCTACAAAAAAAAAAAAATGATTGTTTAATCTGATAATGTATGACTCTGAGTATTTAATCTGTCAATATATTCTCTCCTTCCACAGATACCGGGCCCCAGTAAATACTGTGAGTGCCCCCACGGGTAATACCGTGAGTAACGAAATAAATATATCTTACTTTTTCACATTCGATATCTTCACAGACGGGTGCGCCTTAGCGCGTGCATACCGCCGGGAGATTGTTTAGAAGGTCCTGACGAATGCAGATCGATTTTTTGGCTCATCGCAGAAACATATTGACCATTTTATCATGGACTATTGGTTTTCAATATTAGAACCATTCTAAAAGTCCTTTGTTCTCCTATTTTAAGCAATGCGAGTTGGACTCTTAATAAAGTTGTTGATAGTCACAGCTCGACATTTTTTAATTTTTGCACATTCTCACACTTGTTTGGTTAGCATTACTCAACACACACTAAACCCACTCCGCTGTAAGCAGGCGTAGTAGCACACTGGGAGGACATTCGGTCCTTCCAGTAAGAACCCAATGATGAAGCATGTCCCTACCAGGTGGTGAGTGAGGGTTCTTTTTACCAACTAAATGTGTGTTGTTCATTTCACTGGGTTTAGTTCCTTGTTTAGCTATTTTGATTGAGTACCTTCGGGCCCTCAATTACATCGCTCTTTTGTTGTTATTACGTCTTTCAACATAGGACACAACATATTTTTGGCGACGAGGGTGGGATATGGGTTCATTTCCCATTGTCAGTTGTGCGCAGTACTAATGTACAACCTGGGTATACACCTCTTACATTTGCGCGCAGTACAAAAGTACAACTAGGTTGTGTTTTGGGTGCTAGCCCCTTATACAGTGTCTTGGGTCGTTGTCCCATATTGTGGTAGTCCCTTATTCTTGGGATTGTAGTCGCAGGGTATTCTACTACCTTTAGCGCTATCCAATTTTACGCTGTTGATTACGCTTCAATATGTTTAAAATTCTCTTTTTAAGGGGTATGGGGGATATTGTTATTCAGTTGTTTTTTAACCATCCTTTCTTTACCTAATGGTTCTTTCTCCTGTGATGTTTTGTCTTTATTGCTGCATCCTAGAGATTTGTACTATTATTGATTTTTCTTTGATGCTTTGTCCATTTGCTGCATCTTTGAGAGTCGTTCTATTACTTTACCTGTGCTTAGTTCTCTCGTTTCCTTTTTGCTTTTGTTTAAAGAAAAGTTGATAATGTTATATCCTATTTACTAGTATAACATGTACTCTAGCCCTGCTGCCTCTAGCTGCTCAGCCAGAGTGTGACTTGGTCTTAGAATGTTGGTGTGTCTATGATGCGTGGAATGCCTGGGTGACTGAGTGGGATGAACGTGGCAGTTAGAGATGGGCTGAGCAGCTAGGCAGGCTGCTCCTGGTGGGGCTGGTACCACACTAGGCTGGTTGAAGTACAGAGAGATGTAACCTGAACTGAAGACTGAATAAAGAACACCTAAATATACATCCTGGCTCCTGGTGTCTTTCAACATAGGACACAGCATAATCCACCAAGTCAAATGCTGCCTGGAAGTCTACAAAGTCATTGCATAACTGACTAGCTACTTCAATCACCCCTTGTAGCAACACTCAAAATGGCAAAACAATGGTCAAAGGTGGAGGGTTTGGCTGTAAAGCGTCCAAAACCAAACAGCAATTATTTCTTATTGCTTACCTGGTCTGTTAGGGGTCAGCGATGGATCAACTTACAAAATATACTATCCAACAGCAACATTCATCAGTATTTAAGGGGATCCTTTTTTCTTAACTGGTATTACGTTTCGATCCACCAATAATGTGATTATATCTGTGTGTATTAAACAATGGAAAAAGGGGGCTGACTACTTAACCCACCATCTTACATTATTATTATTATTCAGGGCATCCGAATGTCTGGACACGCTGCTCTGTTCAATTTCATTTTCTATTTTTTTAACTTTAAATGGCAACATAAAGGCTCTTCAATATTGGTCACATTTAAAGTTAAAGAACACCTGCTGGGGTGCATTTTCTCCCTTCTCAAAAAGGGCCTAAAGATGCATCATCCAAAGGTCTTCAGAGACCAGTCATTCCAAGAAAGAAGTCAATGATAAAGACACTTAGTTCACATTCTTCATAAATGTTTTTTGAATCCACCAAGACTATTACATCAAGCATGCTATGCCATTTTTGAATAGTAGAACTACATTTCAACCCTACATGGAATAATCAGGAATTCACAGATGCAGCCATGCATGAGCTGTCCAGCAGCACACAATCACAGCCCCAACTGGGCCTCTGCAATCATCTTGGAGTCCTTGTTCCTACCTAAAATCGTGGGGAAGTGTGGGGATTCCCTCTGACACCCAGGTCTTCCCAGATCACTTTCCAGTGGTCTGCTTTCTCTGGGCACCCCATGGACCCCTAGGCTAGACTTCTCTCCCTCCTGGACGGCCTTCCCTTCTGCAGGGTAGGCAGGTTTCTTTCTTTCCTCATATGGCAGGCTTCTTGGCACCTCAGGATAGGTTCACCAGCAAGAAAGCCAGACTTTAGTAGATGTCTGTTCACCTCTGGGAGACTGGCTGTGAGGCAGACACCAGCCCTGGGAGAATATAAGCACCTAGAGTACTCTGCGTGACACTCACTTCATTTGTCATAGAGGATTTGAAACGGGAATATGCAGAGTAGTTGGATCCCACTTTTATACTCACCTGGCAAACAGATAATGTGGATACACTGCCTCAAACTGTGGAAGCAGTTTGAGGAGCTTCTTCTTTCAAGTGTCCTTTCCAGGCTGTTCTGCTGACATAACTTTGAGTAGAGCGATGCTTCTTACAGCAGGGCTATCTCCATCCTGGAGTACCCCCAATGGAGGCACAATAAGTGAAGTTTCTGCACCTGGCTGTCATCATCCCAAGTGAAGGAATAATCAAGGATTATCATTATCATCTAATAGCTTCCTCACTTTTCACAACCTGGGCCTGATCACGATCTTGGCGGACGGATTACTCCGTCACAACGGTGACAGATATCCCTCCTGCCAAAATATAAATCTCATTGTATCTTGTGGGATTTATATGTCGCCGGATAGGATATTCATCACCTTCGTGATGGAGTAATCTGTCTGCCAAGATCATAATGAGGCCCAGTGTCTGCAGACCCACCCCTCAACTGTACAATCCCCCAAATAGAGACTAATCAGCAGCTTCCTGCTAAACAAAATGCCTCATAGATATTATAAAGGAGCCCTGTCGGCACTCTCCTCACTTCGATGTGTAGGTGGGCTTCCACATACAGTTACGCAAGCAATAAATATCCAGTGTCTTAGATCAAAGTTCTCACCCTCCATCTTGTGCATGGCCAGTGCAGGGTTACTCACACAGACCAGGCATGTACAGCACAGACCAACACACACCATGGATGTACCACACAAACCAACACGCTAAATATGTGCTCTGGATGCTAGTGCAAAGTACTGGACAAGCTCAAGTGAGCAAACCTTTACACAAGTGGGCCAGTAAGCCTTCAGTCCAGTGATCCAGATAAAAAGAAATGCTCTGGTTGCACTGCTCATCCTTAAAACATGGTATATTATCAGCACCACTCTGCATGCTGAGGCCATGAAAGGAACAATGGTCCTTTGTCTCAAATGAAGGCACACTTGTAACCCTCCAGGTTACAGGACAAGTCCTGGACCTCCTGTAGTCATGGACAGGTGTAGACCTCACAGGACATGTTAGATTAGCATTACACCAGGGTCAAATACTAAACATATGGATATCAGATACACATAATCAGGCACTTAGGGTAGGGGAATACACCTTTTACCATGCAGGGGAGATTATCATCACAACGATGATGAATCAGTGCTGACAAAAGTAGATACTCAGAATGTAAGAGCAAACTAAACCCCAGGGCAGCCATATAGAAACTCCTGAAGAAGGTGGTAGGAAAAGGTGTGCCCAGCATTAGGAATGTGCTTCCAATACCATCACCGATAGCCAGACCCTCCAGGATTTGCAAAATAATCGCGAAATCTGCACTTTTGCAAAAAGGTCGCGCTCTTTACAAAAGTGCCCACGAAATCGGGTGTTGCAAGCACCTCTGGGGGCTGATTAGTGGCAATCAGCATCAATTGTTAACATACATCAGGATCCAGCGCCTCCAGTTCACATCAAAGAGATAGACCGCTGTGATAAGAGGACACGCAGGAATCACCGGGAGCAGGAAGGGTTTCGAAACCGATAGTTTTAAACCACTCTTAAATGGCATTGTGGACATAATCTGGGCACGTGGTAGGTCTGGTTGGATGCAGCTTGCATAATATTTGTAGATAAGAAAGTGGTGCTTTTGACATTTTTTTCTGAAGGAGTTTTTTTTGTGCTTCTTGACTTGTGTCTGTTTTTGTTTTGACGCTGTTAGAAAGACATTCAGTCCACAGAAATCATTCGAGTTTAGCAGTGCATTGATCAACCATCTTTCGCACACTCATGGGCAGTGATTTACAGCCCTGAAAGTTTGAGGCCTACACTGAGATTAAGATACTCCCTTCCTCTTCGCAGACGACGTGTTTTTAGGGCTCGAGCCCTGCGTTGCACTGCATAGCAGTGCTTCACAGCGTGAGGCATTTAGTGGTTGAAAAACGGGGTTTGAAACCTGCCCTAGGAATCACACACGCTCGTGTGTGTGCTTTTCCTTTTGTGGGCAGCTATTGGCCTATCACACACGCTCGTGTGTGTGCTTTTCCTTTTGTGGGCAGCTATTGGCCTTTGCGTACGGCTTTTAATGAAAGACTGCACACAATAGGCCACAAGCGGGCGCATTGCTCCGCCCATGGACTATTGGTGTCTATTACGCGTCTGGTGTGCGCAATAGACACCTATAGGCCGTCACGTGTGTCACAGTGGCGCGCTCGCGCAACACTCGCACCGTTCGCGGGCGTGATAGCAGCAAAGGCGCTGCAACAGACATTGGCTGACTCAGTCACGCTCGTGTTTTTTGCTCCTTAGTCCCAGTTAATCTTGTGTGTTTTACTGCATGTTAGAGCTTAATGCTTTCGTCATCACAATCTATTTCCCTTGCAGATGTGGCCAGGTGAGACCGGCGCAAAATTAACATAGAGACTAGCGGCCGACTTTGAATCTGGGGAACAGGGTTCGAGTCTGGCTGGAGGCTCTAAGATCTTTTCCAACCGACTTTAGATTTCGCACCAGGCTCACAAGTACATTTCTAATACATTTCTTCATTCGTAGCCTAAAGCCAACGTTAAGATTTTTTGTGTTGTGCAGTATATAAGAGAATGGCTGCTAACTTTATTTTGAAACGACTGAGCACTGGGTGCCTTAAATGTTATCAGGTCTTGTTAATTTTTTTATTTTATTTCGTAACAATATATCTGACGGTCTATGATTTACGCTTAATTAGTTTGCCTTTGTATTTCTGCCCTATTTCAGATGTGCACAAGCCTTTAGCTGGCTGACGCCCGGCAGTGGCCTTCCTGCTCCCAGCAGATGGCAACATCACCACGCGGGAAGGGAACCTGCCGCTTCCCTCCTCCTCATCTGCAATTTTTCTGCCTCTGTCACAAAAAATAGCAATATCCTCCCAGGTGAGCACGTTTTCCCATTAATTCCCTCTGGTGTAACTACGCTTTGATTGAAACCTAAGCACAGGTTTTTTTTTTCGCCCCTGGGCATTTTAAGGAAGTTAATGACCGTGCCTGATGACACTGGCAGGAAGTATGAGGGGCTGTAAATCTAAGAATTGTTCACCAGTTCAAACCAGAATCCCGTAGCACAAAGCAAAACAAGGCAATGCTGACAGTGTAATTTTTCTTTTAAAGCTATCCCCTCTCACTCCCAGGTTGGCATGTAAATCGGATTTCTCAAGATCTGCAGCTTTTATATTGATCTGCTGCCCTTCATATGCACAGAGTCCATGCTCGAGAGAGCAGATCCCGGAAGGACGTGGCGTATTGGCCTTCTGTCTGAGAACTTAGAGCAGAGCAGGAGTTTGCAGAGTATTTATGGGGTTTACATTTATGTACATTATCATCACACCTACTTTTTCTTGGACATGAAGGTCCGGAACCGAAAGTAAATTTTTTGTGAGATGCTTCAGTACCCCCTAGTACATACCTGGATGCTCGCTCCTCACAGACTGTCCACTGTAGACCTTGCCACCATCACAGCGTGGCATAAACAGTCCACCAGTGTAAATACCACAGCTACCCAGAGTAGGCGGGTCAACAAATATGTCACTAAGTTACATCATAAGGGATGCAGACGTCACCATATCCCTTATACTCGCCCTTGTGGCTTGCTCTTGCACATGAGATTCCGTTTGCCATCTTGTGATCCCTCACCAAGGGCAGACACCTATACCCTCCATAGTGGTAACCCAGATGCGTCCCTCGCCTGTCTTCGGGCAGTAGACAGAGTGAGGTGCCATAGAATTATGTGAGGGTCATTTCTTCGAAGACGCTGAAGCATCCACATAAGATCCTGAGTGCCTTGACTCCCTGATGGAGTAGTGTCTGCCTTGACATAGGGCCAAGTCTGGTGCATTGCACACTACAGGACAGGGGTGTGGGGTCCTATACAGTGGCCTAACTCATCCTTAGGGGTTGACAGCTCTGTCAATGGTGACCAACAGTATGTTCACGCTTACTGCATACCCAGAGGCTCAGAGTTTCTATGTTCTTTGCCCCTTGTGCCTTATAACGATGGACTGCTTGAACCAGGAAGGCCCTGAGAAAGTACTAGCCAGTGGCTCTCCGGACCCTGAGGGTCTAGTCCCAGAGGGGGGGGGGGGTCCCTGAAAGAGGATCTTCCTTCTCCATTCCCCCTTACCCAGGTGGCAGGGTCAAGGCCCTGCAGTGCAGTCCTTAGGCAGCACGCTCTCGCTCTATGCAGACTGTCATTCAAACTCATGCTCATATCCATTGCACCTCCACCTTATGCCACCATCAGGTGCCATGCTTCTGCCGTTCTCAAAGCAGACTGCTGCTCATAGGTAATGGTGATGTTGTGAAAAACATCTGCAAGTCAAGATGGGCTGTTATCAAAAATCTTTTGCGGTGTTGACATTCTTCAGGAAGGATGCAGGAGTGTGCAATTGAAAGTCCCTTGTGCAGTGCCAATATGACATCCTGCAACAAGTTTTCTCTTTCTGACTAACACGCTATGTTTTCCTGTGCAGGTGACTTGTTTCACAAGTGCTTTGGCAGGCGTTGCACGTTTTTGGGAGCTGATCACCTACAGAATGCTAGATTATAGTCGCTGATTGGGCTACAGCCTAAGTATCACTCATTTTTTATTAATGATGACTACCGCCCCCCTCACCAGGTCGTGACATGAGTAACAGTTTGTGGCTTTCTCTGAACCAAAGAAACCATTGTAAAGCCCAATCTGTAGTTTGAAATCACCTAAAATTGAATGGAGCAGAAAAGGTCCTTTGCGTTCACCTTCCTTGGACGAAGCCAATTCCAGTAGGACAGTCTGTGGACTGAGAGGTGCAACATCTCAACAAATGTCTGTAGCCAAGAACCAGGCCAAAGTTGCATACCAACACGCAGAGATGGGCTGCCTGCCAGTTCTCACATCCAGTGTCTTGCACTGCCTGAGGAGCCAGTACCCAGTTGTAACCACACTGGGCAGAAGCCACCTGCTTACAGTTTACAATATAAGCGTACCAGTTCACGTTGGTAGCTGAATGGTAGGAAGCTGCATCACATAGGAAGGGAATGCATGTTTAAATGATTGGCTCCTTCCATAAGTCTGGCGTCAACTTTCAGTCTGAGTGGTCCATTTGCTGGAGTCCAAGAGCCGCTGCTTCCGGAAACAACAGAACCATTTGGCTTACTGAGAGTTCACTTATTTACAATAAAGAGATCTGCACAGAAAAAGACAGAGGACTAGTTTCAAGAAACTCTGCTATTCCCGCTAGCGTGGTAAGGAACATCGCCAAGGACAAAGGGAAAAACATTGCTGCTGAAAACTTTGGGCCAAAGCCAAGGCCAGTTATCCAGTGTCATGAGGAGTGGGGTGCACCCAGGACTGGCAACACTGCAAGGCTAGTGCTTAGACCAACCAAGAACTGAAGTTATGAGAATCACTTGCTCCTGTGCCTCCACAGCTAGCCATGGAATCATTGAGCCCTGGACCAGAAATGCTGGCATCAGCATGAACGTCTGTTTGTTTCTAAACTCTGTTCCTTCAGACTCTCAGGTGAGTGGCATTGACCTGAACATAAAGGCATGTATGCCACCGCAGTTTGCCAATGCACCCGCCTGTGTACCCAGACAAGAGACACTGAGCTGAGTGCGTGGGTTTGTCTCATTGTCAGTGAAATTGCACTCCCTCCCTCGCAGCTCCATCATTAAGTGAGGCCTTCCCCCGAGCCCCTGCACTCTTGAGTGTTGGTGTTCGAGGCCCTCTTCCACCCACAGGTTTTACCTGCGCCTCATCCCTGGTGGTCCAGTAGACCTCTGTCTCCTTTCTCTCGCTCTGCTTTTTCTCTCCTTTTTCACTCCTTTTTTCCCTTCGTTTCTATCGCCCTCTTTCACTCTCCTTCTGTGTCTCTCCTCCTTTTTCACTCGTTTTCCCCTCATTTCAGGCTCCCCCTTCACTTTCCTTCAGTGTCTTTCCTCTCATCTCAATCTCCCCCTTACACTCTCTTCTGTGTCCTCTGTGTCTTTCCTCCTCTCTGCGTGCACTTTTGCTGCCTTCTTGGCCCTTTCCCCTCTCTTTTTCACCTTTTTCTAAGCCTTTTTTCACCCGTTTCTTTCCCTGCCGCTGCTGCCCCCATGGTCCCTCCCCCCAGCACGGCTAGCACGACAGGCCCAATCCAACTCCCCTCCCCGGTCCTGCCTCCCAGCTGCCCAGCCCTCCCTGACCCCTACTTAATGGCGGCTGCTGTGCGGCCACTCCGCTGGCGTGCCTAAGGCGCGCCAAAGGCAAGCCCGTCTACGTCCGTCCGCGACCCGACCGCGACCAGCGCCAGGAACCCTGCATCTCCACCCCACCAACAATACGACCCCGCGGCACTTCACGCACTCAACCAAGGCCGCAACAACAAATGCAAGCTATCTTCACCAGACAACACCCACTGACCCTTCAGCTGTCACTGCTGCCATCAAACCTACAGTACTGCCAGGAACACGGACCCAGCACAACCCAACCACAAGAACTCACCAGAACCGAAGACCCTGAAATGCATCCTCCTCAACGTCAGGTCACTCCACAAACACACCACCGATATCTGGGACCTCCTCGACAGCACCACCCCGGATGTAGCATTCCTCACTGAAACATGGACCAACACCTCCTCGGGACTGGACATCGCCATCGCCGTCCCCCAAGGATACAAGATCTCCAGGAAGGACCGCCCCAACTGCCCGGGATGAGGAATCGCCATCGTCCACAAAACCACCCTCCGCCTGAGCACATTCCCCGACGAGTTCACAGACCTGATGGAACACCTTCACTACAAGATACTGGCCAGACCACCACCACCCTCTGAGGAACCCTCATCTACCAACCCCGTGGACCCCACAGACCTTTTGCCGAATCCATCACAGACATCGACTCCCTGCAGGCCATCGCATCCAACAACTACACCCTGCTGGGAGACCTCAACTTCCACCTCGACAACCTACTGGACCCCAGCACCACATCCCTCCTGGACAACCTCCACACTATTGGACTCTGCCAGATCGGGACCGAACCCAAGCACTCAGCAGGACACACCCTCGACCCCCTCTTAACAACAGGAAATGCCATCACCTTCAGCCACACCACCGAGCTCCCATGGACCGACCATTGATGCCTCCACTTCACCTTCAGAACACCCACCATCCACAGACACCAGCACCTGCTCCCACGAAGAAATTGGACCACAATCACCGACGACCAGCTAACCTCATCACTCAGCAACTCCACCCCTACCGTCGCGGAAAATTATGAACCCAACGCAGTAGCCTGAACCCTGCACAGATGGATCACCAACAGCACTAACACCTTAACCCCCCTCAAGAAAAGCAACAACACCCATGCCAAGAAAGCTAGATGGTTTACCACTGAACTTCAAGAGTCCAGACGCACCTGCCACCGCTACGAAAAGGACTGGAGGAACACCAAATCCACAGAAGCCCACAACAACTTCAGAGCCACCACAGAAGTCCACCACCAACTCATCAGAAAAACGAGGAAAAAAGCGATCGAAGACAGAATCTCCACCCATGCCAACAACAGCAAAGAACTCTTCAACATCATCAAGGAGTTTGCCCAACCTTCCAGCGAGTCCACCGACATCCCACCCTTACAAGACCTCTGCGATAAACTGAGCACCTTTTTCCACCACAAAATCAGGAGCATCTATGACAACTTCGATGAAGACAACCAACACAATGAACCCTCACCAACCACCCCGACACCATGAAGCCAACGATCGACAACTGGACAGCCCTCACCACGAAGACACACTGAAGATGATGAACTCAATCCACTCTGTGGCCCCCACGGACCCCTGCCCCCACCACATTTTCAACAGAGCCACCGACACCATCGCACCCATGCTCTGCCACACCATCAACCGCTACCTGGCAACCGCATCGTTCCCCGACTACTGGAAACACGCCGAGATCAACCCCCTCCTCAAGAAACCCTCGGCGGACCCCTCCAACCTCATAATAATATACAGACCCATCTCCCTGCCCCTATTCCCAGCGAAAGTCATCGAGAAAGCCATCAACAGCCAACTCGTCACATTCATCGCAGAGCACAACATCCTCGACTCTTCCCAATCCGGCTTCAGAAAAAACCACAGCACGGAAACCACCCTCCTCACCGCAACAGACGACATCCGCACCCTACTGGACAAAGGAGAAACAGCAGCCCTCATCCTCCTCGACCTCTCAGCGGCGTTCAACACAGTCTCTCACCGCACCCTAATACACAGACTCCACAATGCAGGGATTCAAGACAAGGCCCTCCACTGGATCCGCTCCTTCCTCTCAAGCAGAACGCAGTGGGTCATACTCCCCCATTTCCTCTCGGACCCTATACCAACCACCTGTAGAGAACCCCAGGGGTCAAGACTGGTCCTCACCCTGCCAAGATACTGCCACGTCTCCCAGCATCTGCGCACACTCCACTGGCTCCCCATTGAAGCTAGAGTTACCTTCAAGATGCTCACCCTTGCTCACAAGGCCCTCCACGACATCGGACCAGCATACCTGAACAGCCGACTCCAATTCCATGCACCCCAAAGGACCCTACGATCAGCCCAGCTCTCCTACGCCATGGTCCCCCGCACCAGAAAGACCAAATCAGGCAGCAGCTCCTTCTCCTTCCTCGCGGCCAGAGCCTTGAACGCCCCCCTCTCCACCTCAGACAGACAGCATCTCTCCCCATCTTCAAAAGAATCCTCAAAACCTGGCTCTTCGACGGACCCCCTCCTTGATGGACTGGAACCTGCGAAACCCCCCTCCCCCAACGCCTTGAGACCCTCACGGGCGAGTAGTAGCGCTTAACAAACACTTGATTGATTGATTGAGTTTTGTTTTTAAATATTAAACATATTGAAATCCATAGACTGTGAATGTGAATAGGCAAAGGTTTGTTATTGATTTTTTTCTCATATGTCTATACATTTGTATTCATTTTAAATATTAGTTCAAAGGATGTTAAATTTCAAGTTTCTTGACAGTTGTAGATTATGCCGTTAAACCCTCCCCCAAGATACATTTCCTGTATACCATTCATGGTGTCATCACGCACAGTATACTGTCATTTAATGTAAACTGCATGGTTGAAGGGCGTCCCATATGGCAAGAGTAGGATGTTGTGCCTGTGAGACAGATGTTTCAAGTTTGCGGTGAAGTTAAATTAGCGATCCATCATCAAAGCTGTAACTTGGACACCATGAAGCACAAATGAAGGAATCAATTACAACATTTGTACAAACAAATCTATATACGCCGGATTTATAGATCAATAATATAGAATAGCAGCAAGAATTGGTATTCAGCAATCTGTTCCTTCATTCCTGCCCCTGAAAAAATTCAATAGGAACATCTCTAAAATCTGACACCCAACATCCTGCTCTGAAGACGTGAGACCTTCCCATCAGCTCCATAATCCTGACAGTTTGTGAAAGACAAGTGCAGGAGCTTGTCTATCCCGTTGCTCAACTGTCTTCACTATTATCCCACTTCGATATCATTTTCAACTTTTGAAAAAATGCATCACCTCTCTCTCTCCCTTGTCATCTTGATTTAGTTCTTATTTGCTATAATCATGCTGATGACAAATAGATCATCCATAAATTGAAAGTCACCCTACTTGGATATCTGCACACTAGGGCCTTCCCTTTTGCAGATGACAAAGAATAACCAAAACTAAATGTCAGCAACACAGAAGACCTGACAGATGACAGTTAATCTCCCTGCTCTCAACTAGACCTCCATTTGCTCACAGACTCTTTCCTGCCATCTTTATTCCAACTTCACGAGAAATCTAAAAGTAACCTTGGACTCTGATCTAGCTTGGAAGCAAAATGTTTCTAAGTATTCCAGTACTTCACTCATTCCCCTCAAACTACTTAGATAACTCTTTCTACCTCAAGTGTAGGTTTCCATTGAACTTTGTACTCTTTCCTCCTAACTATGCCAATGTATCTCTTGCCCAAACCCAGGCTGTCCCCCAGACCCATTATCGCACGCATAATGAATTTCCGTGACAGAGACACTGCTCTGTGTCTCACCAGAGAGTGGGGCGAAACCACCTGGCAAGGATCAATGGTTGCACTGTATCCGGATTTTACAGCGATGGTGCAGGAGGCACAGTGGAAATACAACGGGGTGAAGGCCACTCTCTGGAACTTGGGTCTCAAATACGACATGCTCTATCCCGCACTCCTACGCGTGGACATTGAGGGAAGGTCCAGTATATTCGACACACCCACAACAGTACAGAAATTCTGCAGAACTTATAAAACATTGGCAGCCAGCAAAAATCCGCTGGGCCTGGGTCTTCCCCTCCTCTCAGTGGCTCAATTGACAGCGTCAAACTTTTCTCCACTGAATGAACAAGTTCCCAAGTGTGGCGGCACTGTTTGCAGGTCTTCAATGTTTCTATACATTGAGATAGTATGAAAACCACTTTTCAGTTGATTGTGTTAGTATACTAGGTGTCCTACAGAGCGTTGCCTCCCCCCAGTGTGTATATCACGTTGCAGATATCACTGATTATAATGTATCTTACTGTACACTTGCCGTTCCATCTAGGTAGTTTACATGATGCATTTGGTTATTGTTTGATGGGAATGGTACCTTGTGTTAGGGTGTGCGAGGCTGGGAGGTGGTGGTGGGGTGGTTCAGATGTAGACTCTATCATTATTACTTGTTTACCACTATGTTCACTGTTAAGTCAGACTTTTCTTTCCATGAAGCCGATAATATTTTCGCTGCAGGATCACTCAGGTGGCAACATTAGGCAATCTGCCCAGCCCCTCCGGCCTGTCACTGATCTCGTGGAATGTTAGGGGCCTAAATGACAATAAGAAAGGGAAACACGTACTACAATATTTGCAGAGACACCAATTAGATGTAGCATTTTTGCAAGAAACTCATTTGCCCAAATCAGACACCACGCAGTTCGCATTAAGTTGGGGACCACATCGCTATTTTTCATACTTCAGCACTTATGCAAGGGCTACAGCGATGTTGATTCATAAACGGCTCCCCTTTCACTCACATAAAGCCCACTGTGATGTAGAGGCCCGCTGCACAATAGCGGTAAGAATGCTGATGGACCATAGCATGGCGTTAGTATGTGTATATGCTCCTAACACTGACAGTCCTGAATTCTTCCATAACTTGCACTCTCAAATCTTAAGACTGGGCGCAGACCATACGATTATGGGTGGGGATTTTAATCTGCTCCTCAATCCCTCACTAGACTGCTCCTCCTCCTCCCCGGACACAAAACGGGGCACATGTAGGGCGCTTCTGGAACTTTGCGATTCTTTGAGTTTATTAGACATATGGAGGTGCCGCAACCCGTCCGCTGCTGCTTACACACACTACTCAGCTCCATATGATACATGGACTAGGTTAGATTACTGGCTGATCTCCCCTGGTCTATGCTCATGGTACGGGGCCACCAAAACACTCCCTAGGATATATTCTGACCACTCTCCTGTGGTGCTCCAGGTACTTGTCCCCAGGCCAGATGCATATGAGCGACAATGGGGATTCCCAAGCCGGGCCTTCAATGATGATCTGTTCTTCTTCGAGATTGGAGAGGCAATAGAAGACTACTTTGACTAAAATACTGGCTCAGTTGACACTTTGGCTGTTCTCTGGGAGGCCTTTAAGGCCTACATTCGGGGTGCCTGCATTGCTAAGCACGCAGGGGTGTTAAAGTACCTGAGGGCTACTTCGGGCCGCATCAAGCAGCAATTAGAAGCATTAGACGTGGCATTCCTTCCCCACCCGAGCACCGAAGGGTCGCAACAACACTTAACACTTCTCACCGAATTTAGGGAAACAGTGGACAGAGAGATCCTCTTTTTAGGCAAATATATAACTGCCCGCGACTATGGAGAGGAGGAACAGTCAGGCCGTACCTTATTGAGACTTCTGCAGCCCCCATATAGCAAGCCTTGAATAACAGAACTCAGATCCTCCTCAGGGCAACTCCTGACCGACACACCGAGATCTGTGACAAGTTTCTAACATATTATGATGCACTATATACCTCTAAAGTCACACACAATTTCGCAGCTCAGGAACAATACCTTCCAGAAATAGCATTAGTATATACGTTTAAAAATTGATGCAAGACTTCCTGGTCGAACCCTTCTCAGCGTACGAGATTGTCACAGCGAGTGAGGCACTGATTGGTTCTACTGCGCCGGGCCTAGACGGTTTTACCGGGGACTTTTACAAATCTTATGAGGCCCTACTAGCTCCTCGGCTACTTGATGTGTACAACGAAGCACTCGAGCGGAGAGAACTGTCCCCCACTCTCTGGTAGGCAGTTATCAGTCTGCTGCCCAGGCTGGGTAAGGGTCCTCTACTGTGTGGTTCTTATAGACTACTTTCCCTGTTAAATCTAGAATATAAAATCCTCGCTAAAATGATTGCCCTTAGGCTTGCCCTACTCCTGAATAGAATTATATCCCCTGCCCAATCGGGGTACGTACCTCGCAGATCCACCTCCTTAAACCTCAGAACTCTGTTTGCGGTCATGCATTGAATAAGCCCGGACATCCCAGCAGCAGTGGTCCTACTAGATACCGATAAAGCGTTTGATTCCCAAGAGTGGCCCTTTTTTCTATCGGTAATGCGTAGGATGGGTATGCCCAAGGGGTTCATTGTTGTTACGACACTCCTGTACAGCAGTCCTACCGCGAGACTATGCCTCAATGCATGCAATCCTGCATGCTATCCTGTTAGTTTTCTCTCTTGCCGGGCAAAAAGACAGGGTTGTCCCCTGTCACCCCCTCCTATTTATACTTACAATGGATCCACTGGTCAGGCATTTTCAGGAGAAACATTTACAGAGAGGGCTCAAGTTTAACACTGGTCCCCTTCTTGTGTCCTTATATGCTGATGATATTGTTCTGTATGCCCGGAAGCCGCAGGTAAATTTAGATTCCCTGATAAGAGAAATCATTAGGTTCGGTCGAATCTCCGGACAGGGAATTAATTGGCACAAATCTGTAATATTTCCCCTTACCACCAGCACTAAGCAGTGGGACTGTGAATTCCCACTTGCAGGGTGTGAGTACTCGACTAAATATTTAGGTATCCATATCCACAGAGAGATGCCCAAATAATCAGATTGAACTACGGCTAGGCTGTTCACAAACTTGAGTCACAGATTGAGAAATGGCTAGGGCTTCCTCTCTCGCTTGCGGGCCAGGTGGCCCTTATAAAAATGATTGTTCTCCCTAAATTTCTGTATCTTCTCAACAATATCCCTATTTCACCACGAAGAGCTTCTATTTAACATTATGCTCCCACCTCATCAGACTGACTTGGGGGAGGGGGGGAGGAGGCCGAGGGTTCGCTGGAAGATCATGACCCTTCCTTATGATAGAGGTGCCTTTGGAGTTCCAAACCTTCAGCTATATTATCTGGTCGCACAATGTAGATATGCACACGCCTGGTTTCACCCAGATGCCAGAATTTCTTACCTACAGCCAGAGGCAGATTTAGTTCTGCCTGGCACTCTTAACGTTATCCTACCTCGTGGCCTGGAAAAAGCGGCTCAGAATCACAGGGTCCCCCATGTTATATTCTTCGGCCCTCCCAATCATAAATCATTTTTGTGCCCCAATTATGGGTGAGGGATTGGTACAGCGCACACACACTAATTACGATATAAGCAAAGTGGGGGATTTATTTCCCGAAGGGCAGATATTCTCGATCATGGAAGATTGGGAGGTGGACCTGGAGCATCCCATCCTTGATGAACAATTGTCTGAAGGCTGCTTGCAGGTTAAAGAAGTCTCCCTGAATAGTTGTCATAAATTAATTAACTTCAAATTTCTGCAATAAAGTTACATTACTTCCGTGAAAACCCATAGAATTGACCCGAACAGGCCGCATTGTTGCCTGAAATGTGGGGCTCCGCATGCAGACTTCACACACTTCACCTGAAACTGCGCTAAAATCCAAAATTACTGGTCGGCAGTTTTTTGGACGCTCAGGGAAATGGTGGAATTAGAGTTCACACCAACACCTGAGGTAGCCTTAATGGGCTATGTGGCAAACTTCCCCAAAGGGGTCCGCAAATTCATTGCTATTGGCCTGCTACTAGCGAAGATAGAGATTGCCATTAAATGGGGACGTAAATCAGCACCTACATTAACAAACTCGTTAAATAGCTTAATGTATTGCAACACAAATAGCGATCTGTATGCCAGCACCTTGCCACGATCTTCACGCCCGAGAGATATCTGGGGCCCCCTTAAAAAATATGCGGCTACATCACGTTTGCCTTGCGACTCACAATTAGAACAGGGTATAGTCCCCGGAGGAGTGGGTTAGTGGGAAACCTTTTTGTATTTTGTGATGGCTGGTACATTGTTCAGTTAAGACTCCATACAGCTTGATGTTAAGTTTGTGCCCGGATGTGGGAGAGAATCCATTGGGGTGGGTGGGGTGGCTGGGCAAATAAGAGTTGACATATTTTATACCTGTTTATAGCGGTTGCCTTCAGTACTGTATCAATCCTCTATATATGGCTGTTTTTTTCTTATTTTCCAAATTGATATGTATAAAACAGTGAGAACTCATAAACCATGGTAATGTACGTTTAAATGGTAAATAAAGTTTTTTAAAAACGATGCCAATGTATCATAAAAGGTCCTGGACCTCTTTAGGCCACATATTGCACTGCACCCTGCAACATGGCTTGGTAAACAAAATTGGCATTTATAATGCCAATGACTCCAACTTTGCAGAGTGAAGTACCATATGTGACCAGTAGAGGTCCATGGGGCATCTTTTGGCCACATATGGTACTGCACCCTGCAACATCGCTAGGTTAAAAAAAGGCATTTATAATGCTGATAACTCCAACTTTACGAGTGCAGTACTATATGTGGCCAAAAGAGGTCCCATGGGCCTCTTTTGGCCAGATATGGTGCTGCAATCTGCAGCATGACTAGGTAAAAAAACCATTTATTATGTCAATAACTCCAACTCCAACAAATGCAAGACCTATTACATTTCTACTGCAATAGGTCTAGCATGTGTTAAAGTTGGAGCTGTTGGCATTGAAAATGACAATGTTTTTTACTTTGTCTTTTTATACTACTGACACCAGCGATATGCAAATATAATAACTCCACTGCAAATAAAAAAACTAAAGTTAAAAACATTGTCATTTTCAACGCCATTTTCAAAGCTCTACCTTTAACAAGTGCAAGACATATTGCATTGTAAATGCTTGTATTGTATGGTAATAGATTTTACCAAGAAACACTTTGATGCCAGAATATAGCACCAATGGCCACAAGAGGGCAGCACTGTTCCACTAAAAGGCAGTGTATGTGCTAAAAACCGAGGAAATGACTTTATGCAGAGAAATGCCAATCATAATCTGCACCCATCAGCCCCAAGGACTAGAACGTTTGTGGCACCAGTGGTCCAGTATTATCTAGAAGCACCACCAGCAGCAGACTATTTTGGAGAAAAAATACATCTAACCCAGGAGTCTCCAACCTTTTCTGTAGTAAGAGCTGCTTGTGTGCAATGGAAATCCTACCGAGCTACTAATATTATTAGAGATGCAGTAGTAACAACATTTGACACGTTTATTAGTGCCCACCGTACGCAAGATAACTAGCAATGATCAGCTCGTGCTTCAGGGATGGTTGCCAACAGAAATGTAAACAAATGCTTTGTCAATGTGGAATGCCTCAGCATGGGTAATACATAGCAGCCACAGCTGAAGCGCCCTAGCACCAAGTCAATAATATTAGTAATATTCTCCCCAGCATCGTTTGATATTTATCGGCTTTAAATATATTTTGGACATTCAGTTTGTACCCAGCCACATGAAATGCCCTTGAACCTTTGACCCTGCTGATGTTAGAACATTTTGTCACTCGAACTTTGTTTGACCTAATGGCATTAAGGCACCCCTCAAGTAAAAAAAGAATAAATTAAAGATTAAAGATGATGTACAAAATTAATAAAGCAAGAAATGCAGCTATATTATATGCGAGGAGAGCTTCCTTAATACATCAGAATTGCAGCAGGCGTCACCCAGATGCAACCAGCATGATGCATCCGCACACGCCTATGAGGTGACCCATATGCCGTGACGCAGCTCAAAATGCCCACGCCCAGCCACGGGCCAACATGCGCTCAGCGCCCACACACAGGCAGTCTTCATTTCTTCCACAGAACCTTCAGTGAAAGACACAGGGAAGCGTCCATGACACATCAAATGGGTATTGCGTGGGCAGCAGCAGAGCTGTCATAAGTGAATATGTTTCTGGTATAACCTGCCAGGTCTCCCTAGGGTTTTTTTCACTCTTCTCCTGGAGGTAAGGGGCCAGGAAACAGCACATTCAAACTTCAGCCGAGAAAGTGACAAGAACTCTGTGGCCCTAGCACTCCTTCAATGAAATGTGGCTGCAGGAAAGAAACTTTTTGATTTATTAGAGTGCATTGTACACACTTCAGAATGTTATCTATATACAAAATTAAAACATTCTGAATTGGGGTAAAAACTCTAACTAAAACGTTCAAGTTCTCGAGGAGTTGCTGAGCTGAGTCATCTGAACCCCGCGTTCCTTCTGTTAATGACACTGCTTTTGTGGGCTGTGAGACAAGTGGGCGTAAAGACGCTGCCAGGGGTTGCAAGGAGCTGCTGCAGCTGCTGCGACCCCTGGCGGCCCCTGTAATGGCAACCATGAGAACGTCTGTCCAATAGGTATGTATTTTTTAAATCTCACTAGTGTGTGTTCTTTCCATGGCTGCTGACAAGGATGCAGGGGCGGAGCTTTGTTAGTTATATTCGGGAGATAGGGGCGGGGTGGGGATGTGTAATAGATATTTCCCGGCCACTGCTTCCATTGAAATGGCAAATTGGTTGAAAATAAGTTTTCAATTTAAAAGGCTTCTCTGCACCACATAAGAGCCATTTAGTCCTTTGTTTATTCTTGGCCTGTTTTGTGAGAGGGAAGAGTAGGGGTGGGTGTATACAAGCGCCGCAGAGTCTTATAGAGACGTGTGTCTGCGCTATGAGGGCTGCTAATCCCAGAGGAAACGTGGCCAAAGACACTACTAGCCCGACTGGAGTCCCCTGGACCCAACTGCACACAGAGAATCCCTTTTATTAGGGGGGTGTCACACCCCAAACACCCCCTGGAGCTACACCCCTACAAGGGAGTCTAACGGATGACTCCACGGCAAATGTTTGGAAGTTCGTCAAAGATGTAAGAATGTTCCTTTACCAGTCTAATTGGATACATTGTGTAGTTTCGGTGGAAAATTACATGTAGCACCTGATTCTTTTGGTGTAACTGTATAGCAAGTGTTTTACAACACGTAAAAAAGTTTTTCACCCAGATAACGAGAAACAAAAAATGTGTTTAGGGCTTGGATTGCAGAGTATATGCTTGGTACTTACTAAGCAGTATGCCTCCCAGGTCGTTGTGTTTCCCCAAAAATGTGCATATCTGTGTTTATTTGGCATTCACCTAATCAAGCCTGAATTTTCTCATGTTTTGGCAATGGTCCTCAGTTGGCACTTAGCATGAAATCATAATCTAAAAATTGTGCAGTATGAATACAATTTTGAAAAAGCAAAAGACACCCAGATACTGGACGGAATCAGGGCCGGACTGGCTGTAGCGGGCATTTACCCGGTGGGTCGGAAGGGTGGGGGCCGGGTTTTGACCGGTGGGGCTGTTTTTTGTTACTGGGGGCTGGTTTTGTAGAAGTGCTGCATAATCGGACCCTTCTAACAGCGCTGATTCAGAAAAGACGGCTGTAATGCCAGAAACCGGTCCCCAGGAGCTTGTTTCCTTCCCAGTGTAAGAATTGGCTTTTGTAGTTTGGTTTGCCCTGTTCCCATCATGCACTGGGACAGGAACAGACTAATTTGCATACAGCCAGGTTCTGAAACTGGGATGGTGCAGTGAGCTAAAAAACGGTGTTGGATCTAGCCCTGATCTCTTGACTGGGTGAGAGTTTTCTGCTTAATTCAGAGACTCTGTCCCTCACCACCCCTTGTTGTAAATATTTTTGTCCACCCTAAGCGTGGAAGGGTATACTCAGACATGAGTCCCTTGCGCCATCAGGATTCAAGCAAACCGGGCCGAAGACGGCTGTAATGTCAGAAACCGGTCCCCGGGAGCTTGTTTTCTTCCCAGTGTAAGAATTGGCTTTTGTAGTTTGGTTTGCCCTGTTCCCATCATGCACTGGGACAGGAACAGACTAATTTGCATACAGCCAGGTTCTGAAACTGGGATGGTGCAGTGAGCTAAAAAACGGTGTTGGATCTAGCCCTGATCTCTTGACTGGGTGAGAGTTTTCTGCTTAATTCAGAGACTCTGTCCCTCACCACCCCTTGTTGTAAATACCTTCTAACAGCGCAGCAGCAGTGTTCCCACCAGCCCCCCTCCCTGGGCCAGAATACCAGGTGTGGTCAAGTGCGAGTGTCCCCGGATTTTGTGCGGGGGTGGGGGATATAAAAATAAGACATGAAGTGGAGCCGGCACAGCAGGGGCTGGCCCAGGCAGGGAAAGGTTTCTGGCAGCCAGATAAAGAGAGGCTTCTTAGGTGTGAGGCTCCCTCGTTGGACTCCACAGTCTGTGTCCGGGTCCCTACCCCCCCTTCTGCCCCAGCCCTAGTTCTCGGCTCTTGCCTTGTTGGACTCCTCCAGGGGAGCCTGAGTTCCGAGTCCCTAACCCCCCTTCTGACCCAGGGATATTTCTGGGCTCTTGGGGACGAGCCGCTGTTGCAGCCTGCACCTGAATCTCCCAATGGATGCCTTTACTGGGCCCTCAGTTCTTGCGAGTTTTTTTGCTGTGGCCGCCCGTGTTCTCAGCCCTCCTGACATTCCGCAAAGGGACCCCGTGTTCTCGGCTTGCACCTGGGGTTCTTGTCCCTGGTTCCCGTGTGTTCCTTCCGGCTCACACACGGTCCCAGCGTGTTGCTGGGAATCTCCTGCTGTTGAATTCAGGGTTCTCCCCCCGTTCGACGCCTTAGAGCTGCCCCCACGCACTGTAACTCCACAAAGTGTCTCCCATTCTGTGTAGAGGAGGAGGAGGGGCAGTGAGAGGCCGCGGGGCAGAGCACAGAAGAACTCCCTGTCCGGTAGCAGCGCCTCCAGCAGCACCCAGCCTCCTGCCCTGGCATGGGCAGCTGCCGCCCCCGGGCACCGCTGCCGCCCCTGGTGGTCGCCCTGCTCCTGATGAGTACATGCCTTCTCTTACAGTGCTGCCCACCGCTTCAAGGAGCTGTGCCCCCTGTCCCAGCACTGAGAGGAGTGAGTGCTGCAGGCACTTTGCAGGGGGAGTCGTCCTGTCAGGATGGGTGCACGCTGTCACGACGACTGGAGGACAGCAGCTGTCAGGAGAGTCTCAGAGTAACTTGTCAGGACGGGTGGACGCAATCTGTCCGGAAGAGCTGAAAGTGAATGATGAAGGGTCGCTGACAAGTGACTTGCCACGACAGGTGGCGTGATACATCACGATGGACTGAAAGTGGCATAACAAGCTGGGTAGAAAGTGGCCAGTCAAGAAGGGTGGAGAGTGACCTGTCAAGATAGGTGGGAGCTGTTGGATGTTCTTCACAAGTTATTTTTAAACTACATTGGCTCTTGGAATTATGCTCTGTGGCTTTGTGTATGACTGTGTGGGTGGCTCTGTGTGTGGCTGTGTGTGTGTGGCTCTGTGTCTGTGTGTGTGGCTCTGTGTCTGTGTGTGTGGCTCTGTGTCTGTGGCTCTGAGTGTGTGCCTGTGTGTGTGTGGCTCTGTGTGTGGCTCTGTGTGTGTGTAGCTGTGTGTATGTGTGTGCGTGTGTGTGTGTGTGTGTGGTTATGGGTGGTGTGTGTGGCGCTGTGTGTGTGTGTGGCGCTGTGTGTGTGTGGCTCTGTGTGTGTGGCTGTGTGTGTGCGCAAATGCAATAGGTCTCACATTTGCAAGAGATTAAGCTATTGGCAATGTAAATAACAATGCCATTTATTTATCTGTTTTTAAAACCAACACATAAATACAATTTTTGTCATTTACAATGCCAATAGCTCTAACTTTTGCAAAGGCGAGACCGTTGCATTGAAAATGCTTGTTTTTTAGATTGTGGATCTGCGGTTTTTGTTTGGGGGGGAGGGTTTACTGTAGATTTCCCTGATCTTACCACAAACAGTGCCTATAATAAGCCCAAATGCATATTGTCTCCTTACAAAACAACTATGCAACTTGCCTACAAGTAAGTTCAGAACTGACTTATTTACAAGCATAGGACACTTTTTTTAGCTAGCTGATTCGCTAATGGGGAACACTTTGGGGCATATGTACAAGTAACGGCGAAAAATATTGCTAACGTTAGTTAGCAGCAACATTTTTGTCACCACGTACCGCCACAAACTATCGCCACGTTAGTAACGTATGTACAATCCGACACTACGTGGCTACAGTTTCTCATCTAAGCGGAAAATGTCAACGTTATAAACAGCGTCACAGTGATAAAAATCAGGCAGGCAAGTCAGTGGCCAGAAACTGCACGCAAATTAGCGTGATGCCACTTTTTTCACGTTAGGCCGTAAAAACGACTACAAAATGCCTGCAATGTATCACAAACTGAAAAAAAATAAAAATAATGGATGAAGCTGGTCCCAGTACTGCAGGCCAAAACAACCCCCCAAACAGCCAGGAGGACCAGCCAGAGAGCCAGGAGAAGGGCAAGGAGAAGAGGAAGAGGAAAACTAAGTTCAGCCAGCAGGAAAACCAGGTCCTGATTGTGGAGCTGACAGAAGAACAGCAGCTGTTTGTCAGCTCCACTGTGCCATTGGGGACAAAGAATGCTATATGGTAGTCTATCGCAGCCAAGGTGAATGCTGTCGGAGAGGTGAGGAGGACAGTGAACAACTGTAAGAAGCACTGGCATGATCCTAAGCGCAAGACCAAAGAGAAACTGGTGGCCAATCACAATGCAGCACTACAGCCCGGAGCTTGAAGTCCAGCGCCACAGGAGGAGCTGGATGCCTTGGAGGAACAGGTGTCCGCAGTCATCTGCGAAGAGTCGGTGGTTGAAGTCCAGGGAGAAGACACTGCTGAACAGGACTAACAACATCAGCAACACAGTGAGTAACAACCAGGGACTGGGGGACAGGGGTGGATGGGCCCAATGTCACTCATGCACAATTAAATATCCACCAGTGCACATCCACAATGACTGCAGATCTTAGACAATCTGAAATTAACTCAGACACCCTTGCACAATGGTGCATGTGTGCTGACATCGGTGGGGGCATGCTCACTTGTGCACATCATCTGTTACATTCACAGTTCATACACATTTTGGCGTCAAAGCGATTCCGCCCTGTGCAGACAATTGTATGTGCGTGGTGTTGAGGCAAAGGGGACATTTTGCCAGCCTGCCTCATCTCCAGGCAATGTGCCCCTTTCCATGTTGATTAGATGTAGCCCTATGTACACCAAGTGAGAAAGTATGTAGTGAGTCTGAATACCATAAACACATGCATTGTCACAACAATGTGATCATGCAGCCTACTGTCTAAAAGGTGCATTTCCCACAATGCACACATTCAGCCCAGTTTAGTCAAAATGATGTGTCATACCATAAGCGGGGGAATATGCCTTCAACAGTACAGTGCATGACTAGGCATATCAGGAATGTGTCACCATAATGATTAACTACATGTCGTATCTGTGTACCATACTCACAGAAGTAAAAGAGTCCCTGTAAAGAAGTATGATAGGTCAAGTATGACACCAATCATGAATAGCAATTTAGCAACCAAAATTCACTATTGATACCATCACCCCTTAGCTCAAAAAGCACTCCTAAACTCACAAGTGCACACGTGTGCCATACCTAAAACTGTACCATACATTAGTCCTGGTGTGACTTGCCCTTCACACATTGATGTGCATATAAACAAGTATTTTGGGAAAGTCAACAGTGTCAGTGAACAGATATACAGTCAGGACAGTTATCATCTGCACACAAACACTGACAGCAAAATGTCCATGTCAGCATCTGCATGCAATATTCACAAACACACATCACCCTGCCAATCGCACATGATGTGATGTGGGGGCGGGGTGATAGGGCCTGAGACGCACAAATTAGTATTTCTGAATACACAGCCCGAAATCCAGGCCCACTTAGACACTACATGTGGTGTCAGCATTGAGGGTAATGGGTGTTGTAACTGTCTGTTCAGCTGGCAACAACAATAGAAAGTCACGCTGCACCAGTCTCACTGCGGTTAAGCCAACAGGAGGGCAGCAAGCAATGCTTGGATGGAAAAACATGCATGACCCCATGCACACATGAGAAATCACAAGACCCAAAGCAATTTGTATGTCCATGTGCACTGCATTGAGCAGCGCACATGGAAAAAGGCAACATTTATGCAAAATGATGCTTTTCTCTTTGGTTTGCCATCTTAAGAACAGTTCAAACCTGGTCTTCATTTTTGTATGGCCCCCTATGTACGCCACCCTTGTACATAGGAGGCAGAGTAAAAATGAATTGGTGTTGCAGTGGAACGGCCACCGCAACACCCACTGCCCACCCCTTTCACTCTAAGCATAACGTGAAAGGGGGCCTTATGTACAAGGCAAAATTAACCCTTTCCATGCACGCGGAATTTCTGCGCTGTGCAGTCGTTTCTATTAGTGGGCGGGGTTTCGGATGGCCGGGGGCCGTCCTGCGCACACGCCCCGGGTGACGGCTCCCGGCGGTCACGAGCATGGAAATGTTTAAGACACGTTAAGTGACTTAACACTGCCTTGTACATAAGGTGCAGCCCCAATTGCCAGTACAACTTCAACAATGGTGACATTGTTGTGGCAATAGGGCCTTATACATATGCATCTATGAATGTACATTGTCATGCTATCTGCCTGTACACCAATACAATGCATGATCATACTATAAACACACATACAAATCCATCTCTCCTTTACGTTGCAGAGGGAGACACATTACCACCTGTACAGCAGTCTGTCCCACTCTTCAAAGATAGGAGAGGAAGACCTAGCAACCATCAACCAGGACACACTCCAACATCTGCTCAACTCAATTAGCACCCCATCTCCGGAAGCAGGGCCATCCAGAAGTGTTGTGGAAACTACAGCCCCTGCACAACCAACCCAGCTGCAAGCACCGATCACCACAGCTGTCTCCCAGGACCTTGAGGACCCACTTCTGATATTTCAACGTCATGCAGTAGAGGTCCAGCAGGAAATGGCTGGTCAAGGGCAGCTGGGGATTGACATCCTGGCTGCCAAATTAGATGGGTTACGTGGGTGTCTCAGTCCCGTTCGAGATCACCTACAGACCATCAAAGACACCCACGGTCCGAGCCATGCTCTCCAGCATTCCATGGCTGGGATTGCTGGAGTACCGACTCAGAGACAAAAACAACTGTCCAGTTTGAGTGGCTCCTGCGATGTCAGCAGGGAGTTGCATCACATGCGAATGCGGAGCAGGTGCAAGCCTCGCTAACGGCAGTTAACGCTGAACACCACAGACACATTGCTGGAATCTTTCATGCCCTGTAAATGCTCATCACAGCAGTGCTGCATCAACGTATTGGCACAGATGAATGCTGCTGCTGCTTCAACATCCACATCTCTGCCCCCTGATGTGTCAGTGCTTCACAGTGCTGGTGACAATCTACCACCACGCACACCGGAGGCACATGACACATCAGAGGATGAAGATGTTTATGATTCTGCAATATTGCTAAGAAGAAAGTGGTAGAATTCATCAATGCCAAATGGTCAGTTTTGCCTTGGACCTGTGCTTAGCATCATGCCACGGAACATCATCTTCCAATGTCCTCTGCCACACACTGTGACATTCACCTTGGACCTCAATGTGGACTGCCATAATTTATGTTGTACACTGCAATCAGCCTGCTGGCTGAACTATGCCTCTTCCTCTGGACATGTTCCACACAAAGGACTCTGTCAGGCCCTAACTGGGCATCTATGAAATGTGGGGGTTGTTTGACTAAGTACTGTTGCAGTATGCGTCAATGCACATGCTAATTAAAACATAACATTTACACAGATGTGTGTTTATTATGACCATTCAGGCACAATAATGTTTGAGCAGTGAATCCATCCAAATGTACACCGAGTGACACATGATAAATGTTCATGTTAAACTGTGTCACAGATAGGTAGTGAGATGACTGGGCATGTGAGATCTAGCTGTGCCCTCATTGATCGAATATGACCTAGAAATATCCCAACATTAACCTCTGTACATGATGGCAATAGGCATGTGTGGAATTAGGTCCAAGTCTGGTGCATGCCACAAGTAGTTTCTCCATTAAGCATTGATAACAAGTCTCACTTGGCAGATCTACTCACACTCTACGGGTGGACAAAGCTAGTTGTTATGGTGGTCAATGCATGTCACATTCCAACATAGAGCACACCACATGCGCATAGATGTCAATTCGTTATGGCACATATCGCCCACCTATTGGAATCACAATGTTTGTTTCAGTGAAGCTGTGTTGGCAATAAGGACTTAGCCTTAAGTGCAAGTCCACTGTCAGACATTGACTGTGGCTTAACAATGCCTTGAAAACAAGGAACCCTCTCATGCTGAGCTCACGGTGAAAGGAGAGGGTAATGTGTCCAGGGGTGTGTAGTGCACTGCACTTCGGACATATTCAGATGCTGTATCACCTTTTCAAGTGTGGCATCACTATGAGGCAATGACAAAAGTACCAGCGTGGAAATGTGGGTATGACACTGGCACTCCAGGGAGCAATGCTACATTTTACGTCCTGTTTGCTGCAGAACTGTGTTCGGCCTTGTGCTATGCACATTTGACCAGCTAATTTACTACATTGTGCATGGGCAGGAAGGTGAGCCACCAGCCACAGGAACAACCAATGTCCATAATGATGACACACTTGCACTACGAAGCAAGTGTGCCTATGTCTGTGCATGTTAGATGGACTCAGCACCAGAATCTAAGGATCAGAAGAGTGTAAATGTAATCTGTGGACACAGTGCAGACATCCATCATCATGATGGACAAGAGTTGCAATGTCAATGTCTGTTTAAGGCCATGTTCTAAGATTGTGTTGAAAATGTGCATCAATGTGTATTCCAACTCTGTGAGTCACACATGAGATGGTCAATTTTACAAAGGAGTGTCCCTAGCCTTGGCCATGACTCCAGCTTGCCACACTGTAATGCATGCAAGTTCACTGTGCTCAAATCAAAAAGATCCTGACACTATTCATACAGCTAAGTAACATGTAATGACCACAATGACCAAATGAATTGGGGGGGAGATGTCTTACAGTTAACACTATTAGAGAATGGAATGCTCTTCCTTTGCTTCTCAGAAAAACTCCTTCTCTTCTGGAATTTAGGAAACAGCTGAAAACCTGGCTTTTTCAGCAATAGTAGCACCTAGCATAGTATGTTGCACCGGAGGCGCCAAGACACCTGAGGGTATTTGTGCCCTGTACAAGTTTCACTATCGTTAACATTAACATTAACATACAAACATTCAAGGGGGCGTGGCTTGGGCGCCGATGGCGATGGTCGCCTGAGAGCTCGGCTCCGGGACTGAGCCCGGGATTATCCTGTTAATCGGAGGCCGCGGGGCACCCTAGCCCCCGCAAATCGTAGCTCGGCCCAACTGGACCCCACTGAGACGACCGGCGCGGCCTGGACGGGTGGTGATCTGCCCGAAACACGAAGTTCGAGGTCCCGGGGAGAGCGACCCAATATGGCGCCCGGACCCCTTTGTCCCCTTGGACGGGGCCATTAGCCTGGATGAACGCCGCTGAGCATAACGTGCCCTCTTCTCATGTGTTTTCCAGGAGAGTGAGGAGTTGGACTCTGCCCTGCTGAGACCCTGGTATTGATGAAGGCGCCTGGGCGATCGGAAGCTCCCACCGTAGTAAACCCGGACGCCTGGAGGTCCCGGCGGTGGTGACGACCCCCGACGCGGCGCCTGGTTGCATCCCCCGATCGGCCCGATCCCATGGGAAGCATAACCCCCTGGTGCCACAAAGTCTCTGGAGGAGTGGGTGGCCCTCGTTCCGGATCCTCGTCAACCAGACGGCCCTACCCGGCCTGGCGCCGAGTGTCTCCGCCTCCCCCTCAGCGCTCTCAGACGACACGGTGGTGGCGTGAGCCGAACCTGTGGAGATCCACCTGGCCCTGGAGAAGAGGATCACCGGCCTTCATCCCGAGGGCCTCCATTCGGGAGAGTTGTAGTCGGAGCCCGCACTCGGGGGCACCTTTATCTGAGCCCACATTGTGCGCTTCCCACGATATGGGGAAGCCGAGAGGGGCCAAGGGGCCCACCCCGGCCGCCTCTGACTCGGAGACCCCAGACAAGGAAGGCAGCGGCAACCCGGGGGACGCTGGTGGCACACCGCTGCAGCAACAATTTGATCGCGTCCTGGAAGCGATTGCGACCACACGCTCGGCCCTTCAGCAGGACATTGCCCAGGTGGCGACGAGTCTGGGCCTTCTCAGGGCGGATCATGGCAAGCTATCGGACAGGGTCAAAGAAGTGGAAGGCTCGGTGAAAACCTTGGAGCCGGCACAGCGCACCTTGGCCGCGGCAATGAAAGATGCTCTAACCCGGATTTCTGCCCTGGAACAGCGAGCGGAGGATGCGGAAGGCCGTAACAGGCGCAACAACATCCGAGTGGTAGGCCTGCCGGAGAAGATCGAGGATGACGACATGGTGGCCTACTTGGAGGCCTGGCTCCGAGACACGGTAGCCCCGGAAGGCCTATCCTCTTTCTACACACTTGAACGGGCTCATAGAGTCCCAGCACGGCCACCGCAACTGGGCCGGGCACCACGCCCGGTGGTGGCGCGCCTCCTGCATTTTCGCGACAGAGACCTCATCCTCAATGCCGCTAGACATAATGGCCCTTTCAAGGTGGAGAACAGCCAGGTGAACATTTTCCCGGACTACACCTATGAAACCCAACGTAGGCGGTACTCATTCTTGGCGATTAAGCGCGAGCTCCGGAGCGAGGGCATTCAATACTCGCTCCTATTTCCTGCAAGGCTCCGCGTCATTGTGGATGACAAGACTCAATTTTTTGATACCCCGGAGGATGCCTGTAACTGGCTTGAACTGTATAGAGCTGGGAAGGATGGCTTCGCCCCCACATCTCAGACAACGGCGGAGCCGGGACAGCGACGGCGGTCCACGAGGGTGCGGAGTCGCCGGGGCCGTTCAGGCGGCCCCACTACTGCAGAGACATCGACGGAGCGGAAAGGTGTATTGGAGGTGTTGTCTGCCCTTTCTGGGTCAAGAGAGGATGCCATCGCAGAAGAAGAGAACCCTGGTGACGAGGGAGCGTCGACGGACTCAGAGAACTCGGTGACGGATAGTACCAGCACACCGGTGATTACACCGAAATCGGTTGAGGACCTTCTTGATGGACAGGGTTGACGGGGTGAGCTGTATCCTTTTGGGTGGGGGCCCGTACCGGGGGTGGAGGGAGCCGATGGTTCAACATGACCGCAGGAGAAGCGGGGGGTGGGGGGCCCTGCCTTTGCCCCGAGGGTTTCCATTACTGTTTAGGGCTTGCTTTAGTCCTGGCAGCCTGAGCATCGAGGGCCCACTGCCACCGCCCAGCCCGCACCTGGCCCCTAAGGCCTTCCTACGGTGACGACTGTAGGATTAGTTGGGGACGAGGGGAATTTTGGAGGGCATGGTTTGGATGGGAACTAAATGGAGTTATTTGGGTCCTGTTCTGGGGAGGGTGGGCAGGGGTTTGGGTAACGTAAATTTTGTTGAGTTTTGGTTGAGGGAAATGGCCGCCATCAGTGTTGGGGGGATTGTTGTTTGCCTATTGCCGGGACCCAGATGGGGTGACTTTGCATGCACAGTATGGGACAATGGCTGACGTTGCTAATGTGAAGTGTATTACTTGGAACGTGCGGGGGCTTCATACCATGTCTAGGCGGCACAAAGTCCACGCTTATTTAGTGCGTAGGGGAATACAAATGGCGCTACTGCAGGAGACCCATCTGAACAAGGCGGAAGGGGCGGCGCTACAGCGTAGATGGAGGGGACAGGTCTTCTACACGTCGTACTCAGCGTATGCCAGGGGGGCGCTAATCTGGATCCGGGCTGGGGTTCCCTTCCAAGTCACAAACTCAGTGGTAGACCCCGAGGGGCGTTACGTGGCCATCTCTGGCACTCTGGGGGGGAGGGACCTGAACGTTTGCTGTGTTTACGCACCTAACATGGACCAGATTGCCTTCCTTTCTAGGTTGTCGGGCTCGTTAGCCCACTTTTTCACGGGGCCCCTCCTGCTCGGTGGGGACTTCAATTCAGTGGTGGATGTGGAGACTGATCGCTCGCACCCGCCCCTCCCTGATTCTCCGGTCCGCCGCGTGGCCAAGGGCCGTGGCGACTGGCAGACACGGTGGGGGTTGACGGATATTTGGAGAGCGCAACACCCCGACACTAGAGATTACTCCTATTTTTCGGGCCTCCACGAGTTGCACGTTCGGCTGGACGGGTTTCTTGGCTCGACTGAACTGGTTTCAGCGGCCGTCCGTTCCGAATACTTGACTAGGACCATCTCGGACCATAACCCCCTCCTACTGGCCCTTCGCTGGTTTCCGGGGGCGCCGGCGGTGCCCACCTGGAAGTTACGCCCTGAGATGCTCGAGGATATTGTCTTCAGAGCGGACTTAGGTGATAAGATCGAGGAGTATTTCGCGTCCAACGGGGGCTCTGCGAGCTCGAGAGCGCTGGAATGGGACGCTTTTAAGGTGGTGGTGAGGGGTTATTGCATCACCAAGAAGGTAGGTATGAGGCGGGTTATCCTCGATGACTTGGAGGTGGCCGATCGGAAGCTTCGGGAGTTGGAACTCCGCCGCCCCGGGCACCCTGAACTCCAGGGACGCACGGCGGAGGCGAAGGAAGCGGTGGCAGCTGAGGTCGAGCGGCTGCGCTGCTTCGACTACAAGGCCTATACGGTTCGGTCCCTTGCAGAAGGGGATAAAACGAGCGCATTGCTGGCTTGGCTGGCTAACCCTACGCGCCAGACCTCACTGACGACATCCATGCGTATGATGGACGGGACCATGGTGCATACTCAACCGGAGATTCTAGGTTGCTACCGGCACTACTACGATCAGTTGTACCGCAGTTGTGCTGTCAAAGACCCCGACCTTCTTGAGGACTATTTGGGATCCCTGGAGCTCCCGATGGTGGAGCCTGATGTGGCGAAAGCCCTGGGTTCCGATATCGAACTGGGGGAGATCCGCAGCGCCATCAAAAGGATGGCGCGGAACAAGACCCCGGGACTAGATGGTCTTCCGGTGGAATTTTATGCGACCTATGCCGACCTCCTGGCTCCGAGACTGGTGATTGTTTATAGAGAGGCGAGGAGGCTTGGCCGACTGCCTGGCTCGATGCGGGAGGCCTTGGTGGTTCCCCTCCTCAAGCCGGGGCGAGACTCGACCGATCCGGCATCCTACCGGCCCTTATCGATGCTGACGGTCGATTATAAGATTCTGAGCAGCATCCTGGCCTCGAGACTGGTTGGCCACATGGCCTCCCTAGTGCATGAGGACCAGGCCGGGTTCATCCCCAAGCGCAATACGACAATGAACATCCGCAGGTTGTTCCGCTTGCTGGGTGAACCGCTGATGGATGCTCCATGCCCAGTGGTCCTGTCGGTGGACCTAGAGAAGGCGTTTGATAGCCTGGAATGGGACTACCTACACACGGTGTTGCGACGGTTTGGCCTCGGGGAGGGCTTCATCAAATGGACCGCGGTCTTATACGCCTCCGTATCGGCCAGGGTTCGGGCGGGCCCATTAATTTCCTCACAGTACCCGGTAGAAAGGGGCACGAGACAGGGCTGTTCGTTATCCCCACTTCTCTTTGCGCTGGCGGTGGAGCCCCTCGCAGTGCTACTCCGGTCGGGGGCGCATTACAGTGGCTTCTGGACCCCTTCGGGCACGCACCATGTTTCGTTATATGCCGACGACTTGTTACTCTTTCTGGAGGACCCGGTCGAGGCCCTACAGGGAGCTAAGACGGCGCTCTCGGCGTTCGGGGCGGTCTCGGGCCTACGGGTAAATTGGACCAAGACGTGCCTCTTCCCGGTCCGTAGAGGCACCCCTAGTCCAGTCCTTAATGGGGGACTTAGATGGGAACCTGACTGTTTCAGATACCTGGGGGTGTACATTTATCATAATCCATCTGACCTCCTGGACGGAAACATCGCCAGGTGCAGTCGAGCTCTACGGGGGAATATGGACTTCTGGGCTACACTGCCGCTTTCGCTGGCGGGGCGGGTCGCCCTCCTCAAAATGGTGGCTCTCCCCCGACTGCTATACTATTTCCGGGCGCTGCCAGTTTGGATCCCGCCGGCCACGTTTAGGCTTCTACGGTCGACGGTGACTGGATTCCTTTGGGGCTCGGGCCGCCGTAGAGTGGCCCTTAAGACCCTGATGAGGCCGAAAGCCGAGGGTGGACTTGCGGTGCCGGATTTCGAGAAATATTATTTGGCGGCGCAGCTCCAGACCTTCACCCAGGAGGTTGCCAGGGAATTCCGAGGCCCGGAGGACAGGAGAGGTACAGGGATGGCTAGGCATGTCCTATCTTTCATAGCTCTACGCCAACGTTTGACCTTACAGGACCTAACGTTGGAGGAAAAGACCATCCGACTGTGCTGGAACCGGGCTCACGCTAGGGGCCAACTCCGGATACCGTATGCGCCGGAAATACCATTGGGGATGCTGACGGCGTTGCCCCATGGCGGGGATTGGTCACGATTGGCGGACTGGGAGGACGCGGGGTTGCAGTTGGTGGGGGATCTTTATGAGGCCGGGGTACTTTTGCCTTTCCAGGAGCTCATTGATCGTTTCGAGATTCCCCCAGGGGACTTCCTGTTGCACTCGGCCCTGGTACGTGCGATCCAGGCGCATTGGAAAGGCGGACAGGAGGAACCTCCTACGTCTCCGGTGTGCCAATACGTCATGATGTCTGCGGGCACGGTGAAGGCGGTCACCTGCCTCTACGGTAGATTGGTCAATGAAGGGTTGACCCCCCTTACGACCCTCAAGGGCCGTTGGGAGGCAGACATAGGCAAGGAAATCCCGGAAGCGACCTGGTCTCAGCTCGTGCGGCGAGCGTGGAAGGGGACGCGTCACGCCCGTTTTCAGTTGGTCCACTATTATGTACTCCATCGAGCATACCTGACCCCGGCAAAAATCCAACAGTATTTCGCTACGGACTCGGCAGCTTGCCCCAGATGCCCGGCGCCAGAGGCAGACCTCCTCCACATGTTGTGGACCTGCCCGGGTCTGTCCTCCTACTGGGCGGAGGTGGAGAAGACCCTGACGGAGGTGACAGGGAGACCCCTATCGCTTGATGCGGCGGTGGGTCTGTTGCATTGGTTTCCACATACCCCCAAAAACAAAATTTCCAGTAAATTTATTGATTTAGGACTTCTCTTGGCCAAACGAGAGGTGACCAGGAACTGGAAGGCACGCGCTGGTCCGACTGGGGGCAGATGGCATAGCGAACTATTGAAGTGGGCGGCGGGGGAAAGTACGCTGAGGTATCAACTGGCTGGGAGACAACGTAGCGAGCGAGCACAGGAGACAGCGCTGGAATGGGAGACACTAGTGCAGGCCCTCAGAGACTATTGCGCCCCCAGCGACTCTGATAGTGAGATAGAAGCGCGCCCTGAGTCCCGATAGGCGATGGTGTTTTCTGTTACTGATACGCTCATCTTGGGTCCTCTCACGAATCCTATTGCGGTTGCTACCATACACTGATGGCGGAGCTGGGTGGGGGAGGGATTTCTTTGCAAGTTAGTGTTTTGTGGGTGGGACTTTCTTTTGGGTTTGGGGGCTTGTTTAGAAAAGCAGATGACGGACGGTGGATTATCCGGACCAGCCTTTCGCTCCTGCTGAACCCCCACTGGATTTTATCGCCCTACTTTTGAACTGTGGGCTGGATGATGAGGTGTAAAAACGTGCTGCGGGGGGTGGTCGGGAGGCAGTCGATTGATTTCAGTGTATTTTGGATACTGGTCATATTTGTAACAGTTTACTGATTCCTGCAATAAAAATATATTTCAAAAAAAAAAAAAAAAAACATACAAACATTCAAATGATTGCCCTGAGATTGAATAAGTGGGAAACAAGGTAAAAAGCAACACACCACCAAACCACTTCAGACATAAGTGCTAACTGAATTCCAAAACAGTAAGCATTTAACCAAATAAACTACCCTAAAATGACACTAAGCACTACTACAACTAACCTACTCTTAACTAACTATGACTTAGTGAATAATAACCTTAACTATCTAACTACTAATACTAAACACGCAACAACATATCTGATACATCAACCCCCCTCCCACCCTTAAAGCACATCAGAAGACAGGACAAAATCATCTTAGCTAAACATAAACTACCTACACAGATATCATACACAAATATATATATTTTTGGTTTATTTATATATTTTTTAAGAACAAAGACATCAACACCCCACCCAAAGGAAAAGGAAACGTAGCCACAAATACTACAAGATAATAAATATAAAACTATGCTAAAATGTAAAACTACCTATCACTACACTACAACTACACTACCTAACAATTAAAAAACTAATCCATCACTAACTACTAAGTATAAATTACATTGGGAGAATGTAGAAAAGGGGGCTGGATCTCCATTGGCCAGTCCAAATGGGAGACCCAGGGCAGCCTTTATGTCTTGCATGTGGGTGGTCTGCTCAGACCTCTCACGTTCTAAACATGCCAACCTGACATTCATGTCCATTATAGCACGGCGGTCCCGCATTGTAAACGGACCACCTGATCAGATCCTCCTGCTGCCAATGTAGCTTGTCCTTGGGTCTGTGAGGGGCCACCAGAATGTGTTCCGGACACTGAGGTTGCAGCTTGATTTGGTATTCTTCCAGGGGGATGTGTAGATCCCTGCCCATGTTGGGATCCACGCCTGTCACCAGAAGGGCCCGGTCTGGCCTGTATCACAATCTGGCTGTGTCCTTGACCTATATTGGGCACCGACTTCCACCTACCAGCTGCTTGGTCAGCTTGATACCTCCTTGACATGTTGTGGTATCCCTTCGCCACCTTGCCGATGTGGAGATACTGGTCCTTCCTGACCCTGAATGCATGGGCCTCCATGTCTGTCAAAGAAGAGCAATGAGCAAATGTGAGTCATGAAGACTATGTAAATTCTCTCCATATAACAGAATAACTGGGTCAGTGAAGATGGAAGCCTACACTCTAACAAAAGATTGTAAAGTTTGAAAATAACATGTACAATGCAATGTAGAATCAATTACCAGTTACAACATGCTGGCAACACTGACATGACAGTGCATGGCATGTGACTGGTAGTGTCACAACCCCATGACCCTGTCAGGGGCATATGTACAAGCCACTATCCCCACCATAACATCACTTTCAGTGACATTATTGTGGAGAAAAGGGCTACAAAAGGGGATGATGGACGGAGCGTTTGAGCCAATCAAACACTCACCCCCAGTCAACTGATCTGGGTTTAATCCATCACCATTCTTTAGCTCACTCAGCCACCCCAGTTCAGACATGGCCATATGCAAATCAGTCTGACCCTGTGCCTCATGGGAACAGTCCAGCCCGAACTGCCAAGCCATGTCTTCCCTGAACCGGAAACAAGCATCCTGGGACCGGTTTACGATTCATAATCCTCATCAGCCAGGCTATCTTGAATCCGGTGGCCAAGTGAGCAAGGCACTCACGTCTGAGAATACCCTGCCAACTTAGAGCGAACAAAGCGATACAAAAGGGGATGATGGACGGAGCGTTTGAGCCAATCAAACACTCACCCCAGTCAACTGATCTGGGTTTAATCCATCACCATTCTTTAGCTCACTCAGCCACCCCAGTTCAGACATGGCCAAATGCAAATCAGTCTGACCCTGTGCCTCATGGGAAAAGTCCAGCCCGAACTGCCAAGCCATGACTTCCCTGGACCGGAAACAAGCATCCTGCGACCGTTTTCGGATTCATAATCCTCATCAGCCAGGCTATTTCGAATCCAGTGGCCAAGTTAGCAAGGGACTCACGTCTGAGCATACCCTGCCAACTTAGGGCGAACAAAGCGATACAAAAGGGGATGATGGACGGAGCGTTTGAGCCAATCAAACACTCACCCCCAGTCAACTGATCTGGGTTTAATCCATCACCATTCTTTAGCTCACTCAGCCACTCCAGTTCAGACATGGCCATATGCAAATCAGTCTGACCCTGTGCCTCATGGGAACAGTCCAGCCCGAACTGCCAAGCCATGTCTTCCCTGGACCGGAAACAAGCATCCTGGGACCGGTTTACGATTCATAATCCTCATCAGCCAGGCTATCTTGAATCCGGTGGCCAAGTGAGCAAGGCACTCACGTCTGAGAATACCCTGCCAACTTAGAGCGAACAAAGCGATACAAAAGGGGATGATGGACGGAGCGTTTGAGCCAATCAAACACTCACCCCCAGTCAACTGATCTGGGTTTAATCCATCATCATTCTTTAGCTCACTCAGCCACCCCAGTTCAGACATGGCCAAATGCAAATCAGTCTGACCCTGTGCCTCATGGGAACAGTCCAGCCCGAACTGCCAAGCCATGACTTCCCTGGACCGGAAACAAGCATCCTGCGACCGTTTTCGGATTCATAATCCTCATCAGCCAGGCTATCTCGAATCCAGTGGCCAAGTTAGCAAGGGACTCACGTCTGAGCATACCCTGCCAACTTAGGGCGAACAAAGCGATACAAAAGGGGATGATGGACGGAGCGCTTGAGCCAATAAAACACTCACCCCCAGTCAACTGATCTGGGTTTAATCCATCACCATTCTTTAGCTCACTCAGCCACCCCAGTTCAGACATGGCCATATGCAAATCAGTCTGACCCTGTGCCTCATGGGAACAGTCCAGCCCGAACTGCCAAGCCATGTCTTCCCTGGACCGGAAACAAGCATCCTGTGACCGGTTTCAGATTCATAATCCTCATCAGCCAGGCTATCTTGAATCCAGTGGCCAAGGGAGCAAGGCACTCACATCTGAGAATACCCTGCCAACTTAAAGCGAACTAAGCAATACAAAAGGGGATGATGGATGGAGCGTTTGAGCCAATCAAACACTCACCCCCAGTCAACTGATCTGGGTTTAATCCATCACCATTCTTTAGCTCACTCAGCCGCCCCAGTTCAGACATGGCCATATGCAAATCAGTCTGACCCCGTGCCTCATGGGAACAGTCCAGCCTGAACTGCCTAGCCATGTCTTCCCTGGACCGGAAACAAGCATTCTGGGACCGGTTTCAGATTCATAATCCTCATCAGCCAGGCAATCTTGAATCCAGTGACCAAGTGAGCAAGGGACTTACGTCTGAGCATACCCTGCCAACTTAGGGCAAACAAAGCGATACAAAAGGGGATGATGGACGGAGCGTTTGAGCCAATCAAACACTCCCCCCCAGTCAACTGATCTGGGTTTAATCCATCACCATTCTTTAGCTCACTCAGACACCCCAGTTCAAACATGGCCATATGCAAATAAGTCTGACCCTGTGCCTCATGGGAACAGTCCAGCCTGAACTGCCAAGCCATGTCTTCCCTGGATCAGAAACAAGCATTGACATTGGTTTTTAACCTGCGTGCACATTGAAATATCCCTTGTCCCTCCCTCATCCCGTCCTGATGAAGACCCTGTTCTGAGGAATTGAACTACCCGGTCTATTTGTGGGTCGAAACGTCGACATTTTCCTTCGGAGCCTACACCTACCAGTCTTTGCCCCCTTTCCCCACCCCCCCTCCTAATCCCTTTGCCTATAGTGCAAATTAAGGAAAACGGAGGTCTTGTTTTAAAAAAACTACGAGCTAGTAGAAAATAATTAATTTTTTTGCAAGCTTTATTTAGGGCAGGCTCGTTCTTGTATATAAATTATTTTCACTTTGTCTCTCTGATCTCTTTGATCAATCACTTGAGCACTTATCTTTACCTTTCTCTGTGCACGTCTTTGATATTAGAACATTTTTGTTTTTGTAAATGTAAATATTGTTATTAAATTTGCTAATCGTTTTCCAAATTGTATATTAAATAAGTGAATCCGGCTGGATTCGATTGAAATTTCAATGTTTTGGTGCATTTTATGTACTAATTGACAATCTGGGCTAATGTATTTATCATCATGTGCTGTTCTATCTAACCAATTGTAGAGATTTAATCTAGAGCTGACTTAGAAAAAGTATTATTTGACTAATGCAGTAATTGTGTTACATGGTGAATTTTCGTCGAGGACCAATTGTTGACTATAAAGCTTGAATCCAGTGGCACAGTGAGCAAGGGACCCACGCCTGGGCATACCTATCCCATTTAGGGCGAAAAGGGTTACAGCAATGAAACGATGAAGGTAATGCTTACAATGCAAACATTCTCCCCCAGTCAGAAGATCTGGGTTAAATCCACCGTCCTTTTGCCCACAACGCCACCCCAGTTTGGACCCAGCCATATGTAAATCAGTCTTGACCCTGTGCCCCATGGGAACTGTCCGGACCAAACTGCCAGACAAGGTCCTTCGTGGAACAGAAACAAGCATCCTGGGACCGTTTTGAGGGTATGTCACCCTTCTTCAGCCAGGCTAGCTCGAATCCAGTGGCACAGTGAGCAAGGGACCCACGTAGGGGCATATCCATCCCACTTAGGGCGAAAAGTGTTACAGCCAACAAATGATTGACGGAATGCTGACAATGCAAACATTCTCCCCACTCAAAAGATCTGGATTAAATGAATTGTTCTTTTGCCCACAACGCCACCCCAGTTTCGACCCAGCCATATGCAAATCAGTCTTGACCCAGTGCCCCATGCGTATAGTCCAGACCAAACTGCCAGGCCAGGTCCTCCCAGAACCGGAAACAAGCATCCTGGGACCGGTTTCAGGGTATATCAACCTTCTTCGGCCAGGCTAGCTTGAATCCAGTGGCACAGTGAGCAATGGACCCACGTCTGGGCATACCCATCCCAAATAGGGCAAAAAGTGTTACAGAAAACAAAGGATTGACGGAATACCGACAATGCAAACATTCGCCTCCAGTTAAAAGATCTGGGTTAAATCCATAGTTCTTTAGCTCACACCGCCACCCCAGTTTGGACCCAGTCATATGCAAACCAGTCTTGACCCTGTGCCCCATTAGGACCATCCTGACCGAACTGCCAGGCCAGGTCCTCCCTTGACCGGAAATAAGCATCCTGGTACTGGATTCAGGGTATATCACCCTTCTTTAGCCTGGCTAGCTTGAATCCAGTGGCACAGTGAGCAAGGGACCCATGTCTGGGCATACCCATCCCACTTAGGGCGAAAAGTGTTACAGCAAACAAATGATGGACAGAATAATGACAATGCAAACATTCTCTCCCAGTCAAAAGATATGGGTTAAATCCAACATTCTTTTGCCCACAACCCCACCCCAGTTTGGACCCAGCCATATGCAAATCAGTCTTGACCCTGTGCTCCATGCGAGCAGCCCAGACCGAACTGCCAGGCCAGGTCCCCCCTGGACCGGAAACAAGCATCCTGGGACCGTTTTCAGGGTATGTCACCCTTCTTCAGCCAGGCTGGCTTGAATCCAGTGGCACAGTGCGCAAGGGACGCACGTCTGGGCATACCCATCCCACTTAGCGCAAAAAGTGTTACAGCAATAAAATGATGGACGGAATGCTGACAATGCAAACATTCTTCCCCAGTCAAAAGATCTGGGTTAAAACCATTGTTCTTTTGCCCACAACGCCACCCCAGTTTGGACCCATTCATATGCAAATCAGTCTTGACCCTGTGCCCCATGGAAACAGTCCAGACCGAACTGCCAGGCCAGGTCCTCCCTGGACCGGAAACAAGCATCTTTGGACCTGTTTCAGGGAATGTTACCCTTCTTCAGCTAGGCTAGCTTGAATCCAGTTGCACAGTGAGCAAGGGACCTACGTCTGGGCATACCCATCCCACTTAGGGCGAAAAGTGTTACAGAAAACAAATGATGGACGGAATAATGACAATGCAGACATTCTCTCCCAGTCAAAAGATCAGGGTTAAATCCATCTTTCTTTTGTCCATACGCCACTGCAGTTTGGTCCCAGCCATTTGTAAATCAGTCTTGACCCTGTGCCCCATGGGAACAGTTCAGACCGAACTGCCAGGCCAGGTCCTCCCTGGACCGGAAACAAGCATCCTGGGACCGGTTTCAGGGTATGTCACCCTTCTACAGCCAGGCTAGCTTGAATCCAGTGGCACAGTGAGCAAGGGACCCACGTCTGGGCATACCTATCCCATTTAGAGCGAAATGGGTTACAGCAATCAAATGATGGAGGCAATGCTGACAATGCAAACATTCTCTCCCAGTCAGAAGATCTGGGTTAAATCCACCGTCCTGTTGCCCACAACGCCACCCCAGTTTCGACCCAACCATATGCAAATCAGTCTTGACCCTGTGCCCCATGGGAACAGTCTGGACCGAATTGCCAGGCCAGGTCCTTCCAGGACCGGAAACAAGCAACCTGGGACCGTTTTCAGGGTATGTCACCCTTCTTCAGCCAGGCTAACTTGAATCTAGTGGCACAGTGAGCAAGGGACTCATGTCTGTGCATACCCATCCCACTAAGGGCGAAAAGTGTTACTGCAATCAAATGATGGACGGAATGCTGACAATGCAAACATTCTCCCCCAGTCAAAAGATCGGGCTAAATCCATCGTTCTATTGCCCACAACGCCACCCCAGTTTGGACCCAGCCATATGCAAATCAGACTTGACCCTGTGCCCCATGGGAACAGTCCAGACCGAACTGCCAGGCCAGGTCCTTCCTGGACCGGAAACAAGCATCTTTGGACCTGTTTCAGGGTATGTCACCCTTCTTCAGCCAGGCCAGCTTGAATCCAGTGGCACAGTGAGCAAGGGACCCACGTCTGGACATACCCATCCCATTTAGGGCGAAAAGTGTTACAGCAAACAAATGATGGACGGACTAATGACAATGCAAACATTCTCTCCCAGTCAAAAGATCAGGGTTAAATCCATCTTTCTTTTGCCCACAACGCCACCCCAGTTTGGTCCCAGCCATATGTAAATCAGTCTTGACCCTGTGCCCCATGGGAACAGTCCGGACCGAACTGCCAGGCTAGGTCCTTCCAGGACCGGAAACAAGCATCCTGGGACCGGTTTCAGGGTATGTCACCCTTCTACAGCCAGGCTAGCTTGAATCCTGTGGCACAGTGAGCAAGGGACCCATGTCTGGGCATACCTATCCCATTTAGGGTGAAGAGGGTTACCGCAATCAAATGATGGAGGTAATGCTGACAATGCAAACTTTCTCCCCCAGTCAGAAGATCTGGGTTAAATCCACCGTCCTGTTTCCCACAACGCCACCCCAGTTTCGACCCAACCATATGCAAATCAGTCTTGACCCTATGCCCCATGGGAACAGTCCGGACCGAACTGCCAGGCCAGGTCCTTCCAGGACCTGAAACAAGCAACCTGGGACCGTTTACAGGGTATGTCACCCTTCTTCAGCCAGGCTAACTTGAATCTAGTGGCACGGTGAGCAAGGGACCCACATCTGTGCATACCCATCCCACTAAGGGCGAAAAGTGTTACAGCAATCAAATGATGGACGGAATGCTGACAATGCAAACATTCTCCCCCAGTCAAAAGATCTCGGAAAAATCCATTGTTCTTTTGCCCACAACGCCACCCCAGTTTGGACCCAGCAATATGCAAATCAGTCTTGACCCTGTGCTCCATGCGAACAGTCCACACCAAACTGCCAGGCCTGGTCATCCCTGGACCGGAAACAAGCTTCCTGGGACCGTTTTCAGGGTATGTCACCCTTCTTCAGCCAGGCTAGCTTGAATCCAGTGGCACGGTGTGCAAGGGACCCACGTCTGGGCATAGCCATCCCGCTTAGGGCGAAAAGTGTTACAGCAGACAAATGATGGATGGAATGCTGACAATGCAAACATTCTTTCCCAGTCAAAAGATCTGGGTTAAATCCATTGTTCTTTTGCCCACAACACCACCCCAGTTTGGACCCATTCATATGCAAATCAGTCTTGACCCTGTGCCCCATGGAAACAGTCCAGACCGAACTGCCAGGCCAGGTCCTCCCTGGACCGGAAACAAGCATCTTTGGACCTGTTTCAGGGAATGTCACCCTTCTTCAGCTAGGCTAGCTTGAATCCAGTTGCACAGTGAGCAAGGGACCTACGTCTGGGCATACCCATCCCACTTAGGGCGAAAAGTGTTACAGAAAACAAATGATGGACGGAATAATGACAATGCAGACATTCTCTCCCAGTCAAAAGATCAGGGTTAAATCCAGCTTTCTTTTGTCCATACGCCACTGCAGTTTGGTCCCAGCCATTTGTAAATCAGTCTTGACCCTGTGCCCCATGGGAACAGTTCAGACCGAACTGCCAGGCCAGGTCCTCCCTGGACCGGAAACAAGCATCCTGGGACCGGTTTCAGGGTATGTCACCCTTCTACAGCCAGGCTAGCTTGAATCCAGTGGCACAGTGAGCAAGGGACCCACGTCTGGGCATACCTATCCCATTTAGAGCGAAATGGGTTACAGCAATCAAATGATGGAGGCAATGCTGACAATGCAAACATTCTGCCCCAGTCAGAAGATCTGGGTTAAATCCACCGTCCTGTTGCCCACAACGCCACCCCAGTTTCGACCCAACCATATGCAAATCAGTCTTGACCCTGTGCCCCATGGGAACAGTCTGGACCGAACTGCCAGGCCAGGTCCTTCCAGGACCGGAAACAAGCAACCTGGGACCGTTTTCAGGGTATGTCACCCTTCTTCAGCCAGGCTAACTTGAATCTAGTGACCCACGTCTGGGCATAGCCATCCCGCTTAGGGCGAAAAGTGTTACAGCAGACAAATGATGGATGGAATGCTGACAATGCAAACATTCTTTCCCAGTCAAAAGATCTGGGTTAAATCCATTGTTCTTTTGCCCACAACGCCACCCCAGTTTGGACCCATTCATATGCAAATCAGTCTTGACCCTGTGCCCCATGGAAACAGTCCAGACCAAACTGCCAGGCCAGGTCCTCCCTGAACCGGAAACAAGCATCCTGGGACCAATTTCGGGGTATGTCACCCTTCTTCAGCCAGGCTAGCTTGAATCCAGTGGCACAGTGATCAAGGGACCCATATCTGGGCATACCCATCCCACTTAGGGCGCAAAGGGTTACAGCAATCAAATGATGGAGGTAATGCTGACAATGCAAACATTCTCCCCCAGTCTGAAGATCTGGGTTAAATCCACAGTCAATCAATCAATCAATCAGTGACACTTGTAAAGCGCGCTACATACCCGTAGGGTCTCAAGGCGCTGTTTCCCACAATGCCACCCCAGTTTGGACCCACTCATATGCAAATCAGTCTTGACCCTGTGCCCCATAGGATCAGTCCGGACCGATCTGCCAGGCCAGGTCCTTCCAGGACCGGAAACAAGCATCCTGGGACCGTTTTCGGGGTATGTCACTCTTCTTCAGCCAGGCTAGCTTGAATCTAGTGGCACAGTGAGCAAGGGACCCACGTCTGTGCATACCCATCCCACTTAGGGCAAAAAGTGTTACAGCAATCAAATGATGGACGGAATGCTGACAATGCAAACATTCTCCCCCAGTCAAAAGATCTGGGTTAAATCCATTGTTCTTTTGCCCACAACGCCACCTCAGTTTGAACCCAGCCATATGCAAGTCAGTCTTGACCCTGGGCCCCATGGGAACAGGCCAGACCAAAATGCCAGCTCAGGTTCTCCCTGGACCAGAAACAAGCATCCTGGGACCGTGTAGGAAGGTGGCTACCTGACTATGGTTACCCCAGATTTTTGCCTTGTGTTTAGCTGGTTTTCAACTGGTTTGGCCTGGTTCCCTGCTAATCAGGGCCCCAGGCTATCTGCTCTCTCTGTAAAATGGATTCCATGTACCCTAGGTGCATAACTAAATTGGCTTGGGTCACCTTATCAGCCCCTGTACAGAGCACTATAGGTGCCCAGTGCATAGGTGCATCCAAGGCCTACCAGGGGCTGCAGCATATCTTTTGCCACCTAGCTGGCTATCCAAAATTGACACAACTGGCTGATCACTCAGCTGGGGCAAGGTGGTGTAATCATCCCTTGCTTAGATATGGTATGCCTATATCTAAACCTATTTGGACACATATAAACCTATAAGCCACTCCTATGGCAGGCCCAATCCTGGAGGCAGAGTGCGTGGTTTTATGTGAGATGGTGCTCTAGCATGAGCTGAGCCTGTCTGCAGCTGTCGGGACCACTTCCCTAAGCTGTTCCGGGATAGTGCCATACCATATACTATTAAGTACATTATAATCCTCGCGGTTATATGTTAACTTTAGTTTGGCTTTATCAAAGCATGTTGTGTAAGGTGTCATATGATTTGGAATACTATCCCCTCGACAGTCCTGTTGACGGGGATAGCATTCCACCCCTCTAGAGGGAGACGACATGCTACTTTGCTAAAACGCGGTTGATTTTTAAAAGAGCCTCAGATCCACAAAATTTATGCTTCTGCCACAGACACAAGTCTGACCTCCTGCTGCTGACCGAAACTCAGCCGAGGAGGCCTGGACAAAGGCTTTCCTGTCACAGGGAGGTGTCACACCACCCCAGACAGGAGATAGTGGATTGTAGCAGGGAGGTTTGAAAGAAACCAGACACTGCCTGGGGAGCACAAGGCTTCCCCTTGCTTAATCCGGCCAAACCGGTTCTGGGGCAGACCAGCCCCAGTCCCAGCGCGGCCTGGACAAAGGGAAAGGGGTGTATCCACCACCTTCATGGGTCCCATCCATAGGAGGGGACCTAGCAGGTTATCCAGCCCCCTAGATTGGTATAAGAATGGGAGCAGTGCCAACGCACTCAGATTATCCTGATGAAACATTTGAAACAAAACTCTGGACCCTTCGACATCCTACTCGACGTAGAAGACTGAAGAATCTCCCTTGTGGTCAAGGAGTGACCACCCTGTGCAAACAGGCACCATCCAGCACTTCGACTTCTGCTTTGTTGCAGTTCCCGCCGGAACTCGAGCAACAGAGATCAACAAGATTAAGCTTGCCTGCCTTCTACCAACCCGATCCACAGTCCCTGCAGAGCTAAGACCAGTGGAGGCGACCGGAAGCGTGGGGCCCGCCATCTTGAAAAGACCACGAGATGCTGACCGTGCAGCCCACAAGTGACCCTCGAAGCTGTACATTGGGGTTTGAGAAGCCCCAGCCCTGAGCCACTTTGGCACCGAAGCTCACCCCTCTACACTCAACGAGTGCTGCGTGGGGCCCTTCTGCTTCTTTTGGCTCAATGCGTTGGCCCGGTCACTTGCCCGCTGGCTTGTGGCCCCAGTGCCAACGAAACTTGAAATCCGACTTGTGCTTCTAGTTGCTCCAGACTTGCACCCGCTCCTCTGAAAAGGAGAACCCGCTCTGACCCTCCTGGTCCGAGTGAGAAGCAATCTTCCAGTCCTGCGTGAATTGCTCTTGCCAATTGTTGTTTGCTCCAATCTTGAAGCCGACAGCACCGACGGTGAGAGCCTTCCTGGGAAAGCTCGTGACCCACTCCTGGACGTCGCAGATGCCCTAGAGCCCACGTGGCAGCGGAGAGAAGCTCCTCAACAACCACCTGATTGCGCCCGACATTGCCTGGTTCCGTCCTGGTTCCACCCTGGTCACTGCTGAGTGACCCAGACTCTGTCCCCTCTGCTTTCAGGTACTTTACGACTCTGATCCACCCTTGGATCACACCGGACACTTCTCCTTCACATCGCCTGCAGCATCTTCAGCTTCAAGCACCAACAACCTGCGTGACGAAACCCGACACAACTTCGACCCTATGCACCCGCTTCCTGTGGGTGAGGTAACTCAACAACGACGGTGTTCCCACACTGGTACACACCTCTAGGGTCTGTGTCTAAAGTGTTATCCTTCTAGGTTGAGCGGAAGTATCCTTAAACTATAACTTTGTAACTTTTACGCACCATTGACTTTGCATTGGTGCATGCGTGTGCTTTAACCCTTTCGCTGCGGCGGCTATTCCGCCGCAGCGCTAACGGGGTGGGGCGGCCACGCGGCGGCCGCATGCTGGTGACAGAACCGCTCCGTCACCAGCTGCGGTTGAGCTATGCTGGTGACGGAGCGGTTCCGTCATGACCCGCCCCGCTCATTAGAACGGCCGCGCAGGCGCAAAACCAGCGCCGCGCAGGCGCGGCGGCCGGGCCATGACGGAACCGCTCCGTCATCAGCACAGCCCAACCATAGCTGATGACAGAGCGGTTCCGTCATCAGCAGGGGAGGGGTTAAGCGCTGCACCCGAATCCCGCGGGCTTTTCCCGACTTCAGCATTGCTAGTCCCGACTGCTCCCAGTGATTCCCTAGGCCCTAGGCCTAACCACTGTTCGATTGGTATCTCTTATACCACTTTCTTAATATATGGTTTGAGTGGCCACCCGCCCTCATCCATAATTGTGCAACTTTCATATGTTTAACTGTGCTTTTGTTTAAACGCTTGTGCCCCTTTGCTCATAAAGAGTACTGGGGATTATTCTAGTAATAAATACATATATTTTTATAATATATACTTGTGTGGTGTCCTTTCATTTGATATTACAGGATTGTGATTGGTAAAACAGCTCGCTTAACACGACCTCTTGAGTTTAGCCTTTCAGGCTGCTTAGTCCATGCTACCCCTAGGATAGCTTGTCTATAAGGTTGACTTACAACCAGACACCATAAGGGATTGTTTGAACTGATACAAGGTGGTTCCAGAATTGGAAACATCATATATCAGGTCAACTTCTCACAGACCGGTTTCAGGGTATATCAACCTTCTTAAGCCAGGCTAGCTTGATTCCAGTGGCACAGTGATCAAGGGGGCCACGTCTGGGCATACCCATCCCATTTAGGGCAAAAAGGGTTACAGCAAACAAATGATGGACGGAATGCTGACACTGCAAACATTCCCCTCAGTCAAAAGATCTGGGTTAAATCCATTGTTATTTTTCCCACAACGCCACCACAGTTTGGACCCATCCATATGCAAATCAGTCTTGACCCTGTGCCCCATGGGAACAGTCCAGACCAAACTACAAGGCCAGGTCCTCATTGGACCGGAAACAAGCATCCTGGGGCCGGTTTCAAGGTATGTCACCCTTCTTCAGCCAGGCTAGCTTGAATCCAGTGGCACAATGAGCAAGGGACCCAAGTCTTGGCATACCCATGCCACTTAGGGCGAGAAGTGTTATAGCAAACAATGATGGACGGAATGCTGACAATGCAAACATTCTCCCTCAGTCAAGAGATCTGGGTTAAATTCATCGTTCTTTTGCCCACAACGCCACCCCAGTTAGGACCCAGCCATATGCAAATCAGTCTTGACCATGTCCCCCTTGGGAACAGTCCAGACCGAACTGCAAGGCCATGGCATTATTGAGCCCTGGACTAGAAACTCTGACATCAGCATGAAGGTCTGTCTCTCTCTGCACCCTGCTGCTATGTCTTCAGACACTGTGCTGATTGTGTGGGCTTGTCAGTGCTTAATTTGAGCCGTGGTTTCTGGTGCTCGTCACCGGTAAGTAATTGTCAACACCAGCACTTCAGACAGTCTGCCACCATTGGCGCTGTCTGGCTAATTTAGAGAGAACCACAACAACAGTTAATTGTTAATTCAATATACATTGAAAATGACTATTAGCTGCCGCCCAAGCCATACTTATAGCTTTGGAGCCTGAAATTGTCTGAATCGTCACATTTGAATTTGAATGATGGTTAAAAGTTGTGTTTTTACTATTATTAGTGTTGTGGCAGGGGCAAGGGCAATGTGTGGTGCAAGCTACAGTGGGCTCATGAGAGAGCCATGGTTCTTTAAATTAATCACTGCACTGTGCTTCTGCATCCAGGAGCTGCATCTTTGATCCCCTTATGAGGGAGGCAGGTTTATGCATTGGGCCTGGTGAGCATTTGTGTCCACACCCCACCTGTGCCTATCTGGACAGGCCTTTGCAGTCACCTCAGGGCAGCCTATTACTCCGGTTTTGAGGCCTGAAGCAGCCAGGCTCACCAAGAATTGTTCAACTACTGCTGGGTCAGCTGATGCGCACTGTTCAATGGGGTCGGAGTCAGAGGTGCAACTGGAGCCAAATTCTGGGGGGGGGGGGGGGGGGCTAATTCTTTCAGCAATAGCCAGAGTGGAGAAGCAGGCATTCTAAGAAAGAGTGAAAAAACAACAAAGCCTTATTAACAAGTAAATAGTATTTTAAAGACCTGTGAAGTGCTCAGGTGCATCTGCAGTGAGACAGAGACCAGCCAGCCCACAGCAGCTCAAAAACGGTCTGTGTGTGCCCCGAAAGCTGCCTCAGCCCGGGCTGACACACACGCCAGGGGGAAGGGAGTGGCTGAAGCCCTTTCTCCCCTATGGGTGTTCCGCGATTGGTCGGACCATCAGATTCGCTCATGAATTGAGTAAGAAAACAAACTGTGAGACTCTCCTGTAAACTCGAAACCACTCTGAGGTTGTAGAAGTTTGTATACAACTAAAGCTAAATCCTGACGAGTAACATACACACGAGTTAGTTACGAGGTAACAGCTAACAAATACTCAGAAACATTTCTGATGCTCAGCGACCTTCTGAAGTTACCAGTCTTTTTTACTAAGTCAGGGCCTTATTTCTGGGAGCTTTTACTAGTATCAGCAAGATGGCTCGGAAAAGGTAAGCACATGACCTCTATGTATGGCTAGCACAGCACAAGTCCAAATCTGGAGAAGGCTAACCTTGCCTTTCATGTTTTAAAGCTTGATAACCTGCACAACAGTAATACCTTTTAGGTGCAGCATCACAAAATGTCAAAATTGCCTTTGCAGATGTTGTGACTACTAGAAGCCCAACACCTTGCCAACCATTGCTGAGTAATGCCATAGAAGCGGTGGAAAGAAGATACACATGTTGGCACACCAATGTGAAGATTGTTCATGCTACAGTCACAAATCTTACTAAAAATGTGCCTGCAACAGGTTGTTAAAATACACAATAGCACCACAAACAACAGTTTGGCTGTTAATGGTGGGTTAATAGTTGCTTCTATTCAGAACACTAGTATTTACTGGGAGGCGGCAGAAGAGGGTAAGTCGGCTGGCCTTTTGCAGATTTTGCAAAACCACACAAGGAAATTCCTTGTGAGATACCTGCCGGGTATCGATGAAGTAGATAGAGAAACCCAACTAGGGTTGGTCACATGCTATCAGGTACTACACATAGCATGTGATAGGTTGGTTCGAAAGGGTAGATCACACCATACAACCACCCATGTGTAGATAGATTTGATTTTATTAGGTCCTGATGAATCGCCACCAGATTGATTAACTACCAGGCGAGAAACATGTTGACCGCACAATAGAGCGCCCTACCTGAGACATAATCTCAGAAATGCGCCTTTGTTTCTTTTAATCAGGATGGGAGACCCATTGATTAAAATAGTTTTCGCTGGTACTCCCTGACCTGTTTAAATACTTTTATCAGGTTATACACCTTCACACCTTCATCTACACTGATTAGGCCACTCACCCCCACGGCACCAAATGGCATTTGGAATAAACGATCTCCGCCAGAGAGCCCCTAATAGGGAGCCCATCAGGTATTGCAGCGCCGACCTGATGAGGAGCAGCCCATATGATGAAGCATGACACCTTGCCGGGTGTGTGAGGACCCTATATTCCAAGAGAAGGAATCCTCATCCTCCTACACTTCATGACCACACAAAACCAGTTTCCTCTTGTCTCAAAATTAGGAACAGCATACCTTTTGTATCTTCAGGCGGTTGGAGGCGCCAATAGGGTCTTGATGTTGGCGACACATGAACACACAGACGTGCAATCGGGTGTAAGTGAGAACACTAGGGGGCATATTTATGAAAGGGTTGAGTCACGTTTGCACCACCCAAAGTGGTACACGTGAGACGCAAACCTCTAAGTCAGATTTTTGAAGGCATGCAAAGCCTCTTTGAGTGGCTTTCTTAATCTGAAGTAATGCAACGCAGCATAGGGCGAATCACTGCAGTGCATTACTCTGCCCTGGGAAGGCGTTCCATGGGCGTTGCATGGGTGTTCCCACACAACACCCATGGTTTTTGACGCATTCCCCAATGTACAAGTCTTTGTAAACCTGGTAATGCGCCATAAAGATACCAGGCGTAACAAGGAAAAATATCTTTATTTCTCCTCGTCACTTCCTCTTTCTACGTGTGCTGCATTTTGCAGCACGCATAGAGGACTATGCCTCTCTGGGTTGTTTTTGTGCACGAAGGATTCCCTTTCTGCACAGAAACAATCCTGCATGCAACACAGGTGCAATGGTGCCTGCGTGTGAGCTAGGCAGCCCATTGTTTGCCAGCGCTGGGGGGAAAGTCAGGAATGCGCCGCATGGCTAAAGTAAGGCGCATTCTTCTCCTTTCCCAGTGACGGAGTGCAGCACAGCGGGTGGACTTACCACTATTTTATACATATGCCAGACCCTCCAGGATATCGCGATTTCGCGATTTCGCGATTTGCCGCGAAATCGGCACTTTTTAAAAAATGCCGCGATTTTTACAAAAATGCCCGCGAAATCGGCATTTTTGTAGAAATCGCGTCATTTTTCGCTATATCCTGAGGGGTCTGCTTTATGTGGCTATCGCCTGTGAATTGGGCTAGCAGCCAAAGACATCCAGTGCTGAGTTTTACGCCACGCCCAGCCTTCACTGCCATGCTTGTCTGCCCACACCATTCATGGAGCATTCGAACAAGGAAGTGTTTGCTAACGGACGTCATTTGTCCGTCATTTTAACAGGGCACCGGTTGCCCCACCCTAAAGCCTGCACAGTTTGCACCCACCTCCCTTCTTCACTCCGATGCTGCACCAAAGCTCCTCAGATACTCAGCAGCATTGAAGCGTCACAGCGGGATGGCAAACCTCACACCTCCAGCCCTTGATGACCTGTTAAGAGGTGCTTCGAAGGTGACTGAGAGGGAGGGGCTGCAGGTTCAGGAGCTGCGACATCTATTCACATGCAAACAGCCCTGAATGTGTCATGTCTCTGCTATTTAGAGGGGGGCTCACACATTCCATTTCTACCCAGGGCCCCAAACATCCGAGACTCGGCCAGATTACACCCCTGATTACACCGTGGCAGCACGTGGTTCTCTTCACAGAGCGTAATTACTGTCACTAAATTGTAAGCAAACCTCGGTTCTTCAAACATGCAGTCTATAATTTAAGAAAATAAAGAAATGGCACAATCGCACCCACACGGATTAACAGAGTATGGAGGACAATCAGTTCAATCAGTTCTCTTAGAGTATCTCCTGTAAGTACTGTACATCACAGTGGGGGATGGCATTTTGGACAGAGAGCCTGTCTTCTCGTTGTCTTGTGCAGGAGGGGGCGAGGAACCCAAGATGATACTAGAATACTGCATGCCCACCCCTGTGCCCACCCTGGTGGATCCTGTTCCCTCTCCTGTGATGGCTCCTGCCCTCCCCTCAGTGATGGCTCCTGTCCCCCCATGTGGTGGCTCCAGTCCACCCCCGCCTGTGATGGCTCTTGTCCCCCCCTGTGGTGGATCCTGTCTACGCCCTGGGTGGCTTCTGTCCCAGTCCTGGAACGGCCCCTGCAGCGAGGGTGACGTTCTTGATGGGCCTCTTCTCAAAAGGGCTCAGCTCAAAATTAATATGGAAAGGTCGGCGAGTAAGTAAGTGAAGGGATGGGTGAATGGCTGGATGAATTAGTGAAAGGGTGAATGGATGAATGAAAGATTGAATAAATGGATAATGAGAGAGAATGGGTGGATTGATGAGAGGGGAAGGATGGAGAGAAAATGTAAATAGTTGGATGTATGGGTGGAAGGGTAGCTGGATGATGGATGAGGGGAAAGATGGATGAGGGGAAGGATGATGGATGAGGAGATGGATGGATGGATGGAGGGGAAGGATGGATGGATGAGGGGAAGGATGGATGGATGGATGGATGGATGGAGGGGAAGGATGGGTGGATGAGGAGAAGGATGGATGGATGGATGGATGGGTGAGGGGAAGGATGGATGATGGATGAAAGGAAGGATGGATGAGGGGAAGGATGGATGGATGAGGGGAAGGATGGATGAGAGGAAGGATGGGTGGATGGATGAGGGGATGGATAGAGGGGAAGGATGGATGGATGGGTGGGTGAAAGGATGGATGAATGATGAGGGGATGGATGGATGGATGGTTGATGAGGGGGTGGGTGAAAGGATGGATGATGAGGGGAAGGGTGGATGGATGATGAGGGAATGGATGGATGATGAGGGGGCGGGTGAAAGGATGGATGGATGATGAGGGGAAGGATGGATGGATGATGAGGGGAAGGATGGATGGATGAAGAGTGGGTGGGTAGATGTATGGATGGATGATGAGGGAAAAGGATGGATGGATGGATGATGAGGGAAAAGGATGGATGGGTGATGAGGGGAAGGATGGATGATGAGGGGAAGGACAGATGGATGGATGGATGGATGGATGGATGGATGGATGATGGGTGGGTGAAAGGATGGATGGAAGGAAGGATGGCTAAGTGAAAGGGTCGATGGAGAGAGAAAGGGAGGATGGATGGATGACTAAAATAGTGGATGGGTGGAAGGATTAGTAAGTGAAAGGATGGCTGGATTGGTAAAAGGGTAAATGGCTGAATGGATGAGTGGATGGATGGGATGAAGAGTGGATGGATAAGTGTACAGATGCATAGGGTGAAAGGGTGGATGGATAATGGAGATGAGTGAAAGGATGGATGAGGGGATGGATGAAGGGATGGATGAGTGAAATGATAGATGGAAGGATACATGATGGATAGGTTTGCAAACGGTTGAATATATTTGGAAATGGCTGGGCTTACTTATATACTATTGCGCAACCTCTGATGTGTCTGTAAAACGTACCTATTGTCCTGAAGTTTTGTCCTGAATTTTGAGCTCCTGTCCTGAATTTGTGTCCTGAATTTTGACCCTTTGTCCTGAATTTTTACACTCACCGTCCTGAATTTGCACCAATGCCAGTTGGTCACCCTATTCGCTGGCTTGGAGACGGAGCGCCGTGCAGAGATGTCTGTCCTTCAAGATAAACAGACAGAACTACTCAGCCGAGAGAGCTGAGGCGCACACGGGATGGGGTATCTGCAGAGGCGCGCTGGACAAGGGATGAAGTCAGAGGGTTGAGCTCACCTATTGCAGACCATTTCCCCCTGGGAGTGAGCCATGGGAAAAATCCTAGAGGCGAGAAATTTAACACGGGCGTCAAGTGGCCCCATGTCATGGGTGTCAACTTCAACCAGTCCCCGCTTTTAAATCGGAGACGATTTGCAGGCTGACAGTTTGCAACGAAACTACAAGTACCAACATGCAGTTCGCTACTGTTTAACAAGTGACCACTTGGCGGTTTTGACTGCTCTTTCTCTAGTGGTTAGGTCTGTCGAACGGGCATCCGGTGGGATATCAGGTCGTGTTCAAAATACACTGTACTATTTAACGTGCTTACTAATAAAAGGGGCGATAGGTATAGCCATCATTAGTGCAGCAGGTACAGTGGCACCAAGCTCTAAGGCTATTGCAAGACGAAAACTGACCTGCAATGGTACGCCTCTTCTGGCGCAGGGCTTTGCAACGTGACGCATCTGGGAGATGCGTCACGTAGTAAATACCCCGCACCATGGTGCATCTTTTGCGCTGCCGCTGCGTCACAAAAGTGACGCAACGGCGGCGTAAAAGCAGCGCAAGGGGCTTGTAAATCTGCCCCAAAGTGTCTACATTGTAAAGAAACCAAATATACATAGCTTCATGTTGTTAAATAACTAAAAAAACGAAGATATCTGTGTTTGTTGTAGGAAAAATGGCCACATAAAATGCCGCAAAATTGCCGCTAAATTTCCATATTTGTGCCGCTAAATTTCCATTTTTGTGCCGCTAAATTTACTAATCCATGCCGCTATATCCTGGGGGGTCTGATATGCCCCTTGGTTCTTTGATAAACGTACTAATGCTCAGTTAAGGCTGAGGTGGCTTTAATGTTCAAATTGATGACATTTGATCCCCCCATGAAAAGCTGCGGATTCTGTTAATGAATGCCCTGCACCTAGCTGTAGTTATTCCCCCCAAAGAGACATTTTCCTGATCGGAGGAGGTGTCTCTAGATGAGAATGAGGTAAGATAAGATAAGGCCGTGGAAAGGAACGCGGAAGCTCTCGACCGGCGATGCATCTCACTGATTACAGGCACCGGTAATCACTCACAGCTGAGCACGTAGTACAGGCCGCACTGCCGCCGGGCCTGGTTTTGCAGGCATAGCCAGAATTTCGAGCCCACGTCCCACTAGGAAGTCGACTACGTTTTCTAGCAACTGAAGAATAAAAGCTGCTTTTGCCGCTTCAAAATTGCCTTCCTTTTGTCTGACAATTCTGGATCCCATCTCCATGGTTTTTAATTTTTAATTGTCAATTTTATTTTTGTTGAACTTTTTTGTGCAGAAGCAAGCAAGCAACACATAATAGAACACGGAGACCGCTCAAAGTAAGAGAACGAAAATTAGGATATATTTGTACGCAAAATTACATATACAAATATTAACAAGCATTTACAATGCAATGGTCTCGGCATCATTAAAGGTGGAGCTATTGGCATTGCTCATGATATTTCTTTTTTTTCTTTAAATCATAAATAGATGGCATTGTCATTTACATTGCCAATACACACCACTCTGCACTCAACAGCACACACCACTCTGCACTCAACAGCACACACCACTCTGCACTCAACAGCACACACCACTCTGCACTCAACAGCACACACCACTCTGCATTCCGCACTCACTACTCACTACTCTGCATTCCGCACTCACTACTCACTACTCTGCATTCCGCACTCACTACTCACTACTCTGCATTCCGCACTCACTACTCACTACTCTGCACTCACTACTCTGCACTCACTACTCTGCACTCACTACTCTGCACTCACTACTCTGCACTCACTACTCACTACTCTGCACTCACTACTCACTACTCTGCACTCACTACTCACTACTCTGCACTCACTACTCTGCACTCACTACTCTGCACTCACTACTCACTACTCTGCATTCACTACTCACTACTCTGCACTCACTACTCACTACTCTGCACTCACTACTCTGCACTCACTACTCTGCACTCACTACTCTGCATTCACTACTCTGCACTCACTACTCTGCACTCACTACTCTGCACTCACTACTCTGCACTCACTACTCTGCACTCACTACTCTGCACTCACTACTCACTACTCTGCACTCACTACTCACTACTCTGCACTCACTACTCACTACTCTGCACTCACTATTCACTACTCTGCACTCACTACTCACTACTCTGCACTCACTACTCTGCACTCACTACTCTGCACTCACTACTCTGCACTCACTACTCTGCACTCACTACTCTGCACTCACTACTCACTACTCTGCACTCACTATTCACTACTCTGCACTCACTACTCAGCACTCACTACTCACTACTCTGCACTCACTACTCTGCACTCACTACTCTGCACTCACTACTCTGCACTCACTACTCTGCACTCACTACTCTGCACTCACTACTCTGCACTCACTACTCTGCACTCACTACTCTGCACTCACTACTCACTACTCTGCACTCACTACTCTGCACTCACTACTCTGCACTCACTACTCTGCACTCACTACTCTGCACTCACTACTCTGCACTCACTACTCACTACTCTGCACTCACTACTCACTACTCTGCACTCACTACTCACTACTCTGCACTCACTACTCACTACTCTGCACTCACTATTCACTACTCTGCACTCACTATTCACTACTCTGCACTCACTACTCTGCACTCACTACTCTGCACTCACTACTCTGCACTCACTACTCACTACTCTGCACTCACTACTCACTACTCTGCACTCACTACTCACTACTCTGCACTCACTACTCTGCACTCACTACTCTGCACTCACTACTCTGCACTCACTACTCTGCACTCACTACTCACTACTCTGCACTCACTACTCACTACTCTGCACTCACTACTCTGCACTCACTACTCACTACTCTGCACTCACTACTCACTACTCTGCACTCACTACTCTGCACTCACTATTCACTACTCTGCACTCACTATTCACTACTCTGCACTTACTACTCTGCACTCACTACTCACTACTCTGCACTCACTACTCACTACTCTGCACTCACTACTCACTACTCTGCACTCACTACTCTGCACTCACTACTCACTACTCTGCACTCACTACTCTGCACTCACTACTCTGCACTCACTACTCACTACTCTGCACTCACTACTCACTACTCTGCACTCACTACTCACTACTCTGCACTCACTACTCTGCACTCACTATTCACTACTCTGCACTCACTACTCACTACTCTGCACTCACTACTCACTACTCTGCACTCACTACTCACTACTCTGCACTCACTACTCACTACTCTGCACTCACTACTCACTACTCTGCACTCACTACTCTGCACTCACTACTCACTACTCTGCACTCACTACTCACTACTCTGCACTCACTACTCACTACTCTGCACTCACTACTCTGCAATCTGCACTCACTACTCTGCAATCTGCACTCACTACTCTGCACTCACTACTCACTACTCTGCACTCACTACTCACTACTCTGCACTCACTACTCACTACTCTGCACTCACTACTCTGCACTCACTACTCTGCACTCACTACTCTGCACTCACTACTCTGCACTCACTACTCTGCACTCACTACTCACTACTCTGCACTCACTACTCTGCACTCACTACTCTGCACTCACTACTCTGCACTCACTACTCTGCACTCACTACTCTGCACTCACTACTCTGCACTCACTACTCTGCACTCACTACTCTGCACTCACTACTCACTACTCTGCACTCACTACTCACTACTCTGCACTCACTACTCACTACTCTGCACTCACTACTCACTACTCTGCACTCACTACTCTACTCTGCACTCACTACTCTACTCTGCACTCACTACTCTACTCTGCACTCACTACTCTACTCTGCACTCACTACTCTACTCTGCACTCACTACTCTGCACTCACTACTCACTACTCTGCACTCACTACTCTACTCTGCACTCACTACTCTACTCTGCACTCACTACTCTACTCTGCACTCACTACTCTACTCTGCACTCACTACTCTACTCTGCACTCACTACTCTACACTCACTACTCACTACTCTGCACTCACTACTCACTACTCTGCACTCACTTCTCACTACTCTGCACTCACTTCTCACTACTCTGCACTCACTTCTCACTACTCTGCACTCACTACTCTGCACTCACTACTCTGCACTCACTACGCTGCACTCACTACTCTGCACTCACTACTCTGCACTCACTACTCTGCACTCACTACTCTGCACTCACTACTCTGCACTCACTACTCTACTCTGCACTCACTACTCTACTCTGCACTCACTACTCTACTCTGCACTCACTACTCTACTCTGCACTCACTACTCTGCACTCTCTACTCTGCACTCTCTACTCTGCACTCACTACTCTGCACTCACTACTCACTACTCTGCACTCACTACTCTGCACTCACTACTCTGCACTCACTACTCTGCACTCACTACTCACTACTCTGCACTCACTACTCACTACTCTGCACTCACTACTCACTACTCTGCACTCACTACTCACTACTCTGCACTCACTTCTCACTACTCTGCACTCACTACTCTGCACTCACTACTCTGCACTCACTACTCTGCACTCACTACTCTGCACTCACTACTCTGCACTCACTACTCTGCACTCACTACTCTGCACTCACTACTCACTACTCTGCACTCACTACTCACTACTCTGCACTCACTACTCTGCACTCACTACTCTGCACTCACTACTCTGCACTCACTACTCTGCACTCACTACTCACTACTCTGCACTCACTACTCACTACTCTGCACTCACTTCTCACTACTCTGCACTCACTACTCTGCACTCACTACTCTGCACTCACTACTCTGCACTCACTACTCTGCACTCACTACTCTGCACTCACTACTCTGCACTCACTACTCACTACTCTGCACTCACTACTCACTACTCTGCACTCACTACTCACTACTCTGCACTCACTACTCACTACTCTGCACTCACTACTCTGCAATCTGCACTCACTACTCTGCAATCTGCACTCACTACTCTGCACTCACTACTCACTACTCTGCACTCACTACTCTGCACTCACTACTCTGCACTCACTACTCTGCACTCACTACTCTGCACTCACTACTCTGCAATCTGCACTCACTACTCTGCACTCACTACTCACTACTCTGCACTCACTACTCACTACTCTGCACTCACTACTCACTACTCTGCACTCACTACTCTGCACTCACTACTCACTACTCTGCACTCACTACTCACTACTCTGCACTCACTACTCACTACTCTGCACTCACTACTCTGCACTCACTACTCACTACTCTGCACTCACTACTCACTACTCTGCACTCACTTCTCACTACTCTGCACTCACTACTCTGCACTCACTTCTCACTACTCTGCACTCACTACTCTGCACTCACTTCTCACTACTCTGCACTCACTACTCTGCACTCACTTCTCACTACTCTGCACTCACTACTCTGCACTCACTACTCTGCACTCACTACTCTGCACTCACTACTCTGCACTCACTACTCTGCACTCACTACTCTGCACTCACTACTCACTACTCTGCACTCACTACTCTGCACTCACTACTCACTACTCTGCACTCACTACTCACTACTCTGCACTCACTACTCACTACTCTGCACTCACTACTCACTACTCTGCACTCACTACTCACTACTCTGCACTCACTACTCTACTCTGCACTCACTACTCTACTCTGCACTCACTACTCTACTCTGCACTCACTACTCTACTCTGCACTCACTACTCTACTCTGCACTCACTACTCTGCACTCACTACTCTGCACTCACTACTCTGCACTCACTACTCTGCACTCACTACTCACTACTTTGCACTCACTACTCTGCACTCACTACTCTGCACTCACTACTCTGCACTCACTTCTCACTACTCTGCACTCACTACTCTGCACTCACTACTCTGCACTCACTACTCTGCACTCACTACTCTGCACTCACTACTCTGCACTCACTACTCACTACTCTGCACTCACTACTCTGCACTCACTACTCACTTCTCTGCACTCACTACTCACTTCTCTGCACTCACTACTCTGCACTCACTACTCTACTCTGCACTCACTACTCTACTCTGCACTCACTACTCTACTCTGCACTCACTACTCTGCACTCACTACTCTGCACTCACTACTCTGCACTCACTACTCTGCACTCACTACTCTGCACTCACTACTCTGCACTCACTACTCTGCACTCACTACTCTGCACTCACTACTCTGCACTCACTACTCTGCACTCACTACTCACTACTTTGCACTCACTACTCTGCACTCACTACTCACTACTCTGCACTCACTACTCACTACTCTGCACTCACTACTCTGCACTCACTTCTCACTACTCTGCACTCACTACTCTGCACTCACTACTCTGCACTCACTACTCTGCACTCACTACTCTGCACTCACTACTCTGCACTCACTACTCACTACTCTGCACTCACTACTCTGCACTCACTACTCTGCACTCACTACTCTGCACTCACTACTCTGCACTCACTACTCTGCACTCACTACTCTGCACTCACTACTCTGCACTCACTACTCTGCACTCACTACTCTGCACTCACTACTCACTACTCTGCACTCACTACTCACTACTCTGCACTCACTACTCACTACTCTGCACTCACTACTCACTACTCTGCACTCACTACTCTGCAATCTGCACTCACTACTCTGCAATCTGCACTCACTACTCTGCACTCACTACTCACTACTCTGCACTCACTACTCTGCACTCACTACTCTGCACTCACTACTCTGCACTCACTACTCTGCACTCACTACTCTGCAATCTGCACTCACTACTCTGCACTCACTACTCACTACTCTGCACTCACTACTCACTACTCTGCACTCACTACTCACTACTCTGCACTCACTACTCTGCACTCACTACTCACTACTCTGCACTCACTACTCACTACTCTGCACTCACTACTCACTACTCTGCACTCACTACTCTGCACTCACTACTCACTACTCTGCACTCACTACTCACTACTCTGCACTCACTTCTCACTACTCTGCACTCACTACTCTGCACTCACTTCTCACTACTCTGCACTCACTACTCTGCACTCACTTCTCACTACTCTGCACTCACTACTCTGCACTCACTTCTCACTACTCTGCACTCACTACTCTGCACTCACTACTCTGCACTCACTACTCTGCACTCACTACTCTGCACTCACTACTCTGCACTCACTACTCTGCACTCACTACTCTGCACTCACTACTCTGCACTCACTACTCACTACTCTGCACTCACTACTCTGCACTCACTACTCACTACTCTGCACTCACTACTCACTACTCTGCACTCACTACTCACTACTCTGCACTCACTACTCACTACTCTGCACTCACTACTCTACTCTGCACTCACTACTCTACTCTGCACTCACTACTCTACTCTGCACTCACTACTCTACTCTGCACTCACTACTCTACTCTGCACTCACTACTCTACTCTGCACTCACTACTCTGCACTCACTACTCTGCACTCACTACTCTGCACTCACTACTCACTACTTTGCACTCACTACTCTGCACTCACTACTCTGCACTCACTACTCTGCACTCACTTCTCACTACTCTGCACTCACTACTCTGCACTCACTACTCTGCACTCACTACTCTGCACTCACTACTCTGCACTCACTACTCTGCACTCACTACTCTGCACTCACTACTCACTACTCTGCACTCACTACTCTGCACTCACTACTCACTTCTCTGCACTCACTACTCACTTCTCTGCACTCACTACTCTGCACTCACTACTCTACTCTGCACTCACTACTCTACTCTGCACTCACTACTCTACTCTGCACTCACTACTCTACTCTGCACTCACTACTCTGCACTCACTACTCTGCACTCACTACTCTGCACTCACTACTCTGCACTCACTACTCTGCACTCACTACTCTGCACTCACTACTCTGCACTCACTACTCTGCACTCACTACTCTGCACTCACTACTCACTACTCTGCACTCACTACTCACTACTCTGCACTCACTACTCTGCACTCACTTCTCACTACTCTGCACTCACTACTCTGCACTCACTACTCTGCACTCACTACTCTGCACTCACTACTCTGCACTCACTACTCTGCACTCACTACTCACTACTCTGCACTCACTACTCTGCACTCACTACTCTGCACTCACTACTCTGCACTCACTACTCTGCACTCACTACTCTGCACTCACTACTCTGCACTCACTACTCTGCACTCACTACTCTGCACTCACTACTCTGCACTCACTACTCACTACTCTGCACTCACTACTCTGCACTCACTACTCACTACTCTGCACTCACTACTCTGCACTCACTACTCTGCACTCACTACTCTGCACTCACTACTCTGCACTCACTACTCTGCACTCACTACTCTGCACTCACTACTCTGCACTCACTACTCTACTCTGCACTCACTACTCTACTCTGCACTCACTACTCTACTCTGCACTCACTACTCTGCACTCACTACTCCGCACTCACTACTTTGCACTCACTACTCTGCACTCACTACTCTGCACTCACTACTCACTACTCTGCACTCACTACTCACTACTCTGCACTCACTTCTCACTACTCTGCACTCACTACTCTGCACTCACTTCTCACTACTCTGCACTCACTACTCTGCACTCACTTCTCACTACTCTGCACTCACTACTCTGCACTCACTTCTCACTACTCTGCACTCACTACTCTGCACTCACTACTCTGCACTCACTACTCTGCACTCACTACTCTGCACTCACTACTCTGCACTCACTACTCTGCACTCACTACTCTGCACTCACTACTCAGCACTCACTACTCACTACTCTGCACTCACTACTCTGCACTCACTACTCTGCACTCACTACTCACTACTCACTACTCTGCACTCACTACTCTGCACTCACTACTCTGCACTCACTACTCTGCACTCACTACTCACTACTCAGCACTCACTACTCACTACTCTGCACTCACTACTCTGCACTCACTACTCTGCACTTACTGCTCACTACTCTGCACTCACTACTCTGCACTCACTACTCTGCACTCACTACTCTGCACTCACTACTCTGCACTCACCACTCTACACTCACTACTCACTACTCTGCACTCACTACTCACTACTTTGCACTCACCACTCTGCACTCACTACTCACTACTCTGCACTCACTACTCACTACTCTGCACTCACTACTCACTACTCTGCACTCACTACTCTGCACTCACTACTTTGCACTCACTACTTTGCACTCACTACTCTGCACTCACTACTCTGCACTCACTACTCTGCACTCACTACTCTGCACTCACTACTCACTACTCTGCACTCACTACTCACTACTCTGCACTCACTACTCTGCACTCACTACTCTGCACTCACTACTCTGCACTCACTACTCTGCACTCACTACTCTGCACTCACTACTCTGCACTCACTACTCACTACTCTGCACTCACCACTCTGCACTCACTACTCACTACTTTGCACTCACCACTCTGCACTCACTACTCACTACTCTGCACTCACTACTCACTACTCTGCACTCACTACTCACTACTCTGCACTCACTACTCTGCACTCACTACTCACTACTTTGCACTCACTACTCTGCACTCACTACTCTGCACTCACTACTCACTACTTTGCACTCACTACTCTGCACTTACTACTCTGCACTCACTACTCTGCACTCACTACTCACTACTCTGCACTCACTACTCTGCACTCACTACTCTGCACTCACTACTCACTACTCACTACTCTGCACTCACTACTCTGCACTCACTACTCTGCACTCACTACTCACTACTCAGCACTCACTACTCACTACTCTGCACTCACTACTCTGCACTCACTACTCTGCACTCACTGCTCACTACTCTGCACTCACTACTCTGCACTCACTACTCTGCACTCACTACTCTGCACTCACTACTCTGCACTCACCACTCTGCACTCACCACTCTGCACTCACTACTCACTACTCTGCACTCACTACTCACTACTTTGCACTCACCACTCTGCACTCACTACTCACTACTCTGCACTCACTACTCACTACTCTGCACTCACTACTCACTACTCTGCACTCACTACTCTGCACTCACTACTTTGCACTCACTACTCTGCACTCACTACTCTGCACTCACTACTCTGCACTCACTACTCTGCACTCACTACTCACTACTCTGCACTCACCACTCTGCACTCACTACTCACTACTTTGCACTCACCACTCTGCACTCACTACTCACTACTCTGCACTCACTACTCACTACTCTGCACTCACTACTCACTACTCTGCACTCACTACTCTGCACTCACTACTCACTACTTTGCACTCACTACTCTGCACTCACTACTCTGCACTCACTACTCACTACTCTGCACTTACTACTCTGCACTCACTACTCTGCACTCACTACTCACTACTTTGCACTCACCACTCTGCACTCACTACTCACTACTCTGCACTCACTACTCACTACTCTGCACTCACTACTCACTACTCTGCACTCACTACTCACTACTCTGCACTCACTACTCTGCACTCACTACTCACTACTCTGCACTCACTACTCACTACTCTGCACTCACTACTCTGCACTCACTACTCTGCACTCACTACTCTGCACTCACTACTCTGCACTCACTACTCTGCACTCACTACTCACTACTCTGCACTCACTACTCTGCACTCACTACTCTGCACTCACTACTCTGCACTCACTACTCTGCACTCACTACTCTGCACTCACTACTCTGCACTCTGCACGCTGCATTCACACTCTGCACACTCACTCAGCACTCACTACTCACTACTCTGCACTCACTACTCTGCACTCACTACTCTGCACTCACTGCTCACTACTCTGCACTCACTACTCTGCACTCACTACTCTGCACTCACTACTCTGCACTCACTACTCTGCACTCACCACTCTGCACTCACCACTCTGCACTCACTACTCACTACTCTGCACTCGCTACTCACTACTTTGCACTCACCACTCTGCACTCACTACTCACTACTCTGCACTCACTACTCACTACTCTGCACTCACTACTCACTACTCTGCACTCACTACTCTGCACTCACTACTTTGCACTCACTACTCTGCACTCACTACTCTGCACTCACTACTCTGCACTCACTACTCTGCACTCACTACTCACTACTCTGCACTCACTACTCACTACTCTGCGCTCACTACTCACTACTCTGCACTCACTACTCTGCACTCACTACTCTGCACTCACTACTCTGCACTCACTACTCACTACTCTGCACTCACCACTCTGCACTCACTACTCACTACTTTGCACTCACCACTCTGCACTCACTACTCACTACTCTGCACTCACTACTCACTACTCTGCACTCACTACTCACTACTCTGCACTCACTACTCTGCACTCACTACTCACTACTTTGCACTCACTACTCTGCACTCACTACTCTGCACTCACTACTCACTACTCTGCACTTACTACTCTGCACTCACTACTCTGCACTCACTGCTCACTACTTTGCACTCACCACTCTGCACTCACTACTCTGCACTCACTACTCTGCACTCACTACTCACTACTCTGCACTCACTACTCTGCACTCACTACTCTGCACTCACTACTCTGCACTCTGCACGCTGCATTCACACTCTGCACACTCACTCTGCACTCACTACTCACTACTCTGCACTCACTACTCACTACTCTGCACTCACTACTCTGCACTCACTACTCACTACTCTGCACTCACTACTCACTACTCTGCACTCACTACTCTGCACTCACTACTCACTACTCTGCACTCACTACTCTGCACTCACTACTCTGCACTCACTACTCTGCACTCACTACTCACTACTCTGCACTCACTACTCTGCACTCACTACTCTGCACTCACTACTCTGCACTCTGCACGCTGCATTCACACTCTGCACACTCACTCTGCACTCACTACTTCACACTCTGCACTCACACTCTGCACTCACACTCTGCTCACTCACACTCTGCTCACTCACACTCTGCTCACTCACTCTGCACTCACTACTTCACACTCTGCACTCTGCGCACTCTGCGCACTCTGAACTGTGCGCACTCTGCACTCACACTATAATAATCCTTATGCAGAATTCCTCTAAAGTATAAGCAGCTTGGGTTTTTCCTATAGACGCCAAAGAGTCAATGATAGGAAAAGAGGGCAGAGAGTGCTAACCCCATCTCCCCACCCACAGACAACCAAAAATTATCTTCTGCGTTGCTTTGTTCGAATAATATGAATAAGGAATTTAAAGTATATGTATGGGCGAGTGGAAGGTGATCTATCGTATTCAATATATTTTAACACAATTGGTGTTCATGGTTACCTTTACAAACGTGAGATGAAGATGATGCTCACTTTTTAGTTATATAAGGATATTTTGTCGAGTACATTCAAGTTCACCGCGAAACAGCGTGGCGGGCGCGCACGAGACGCAGCGTGGGCGTGCACATCAGCTCAAGATCCCTGGAGAAGACACCGAGTCTGCCTGCTGCCATGACTGACCCGCTGCGAGGGAAAGAGCCAGGTGAGTGGGGGTCGAGGGGGGGCGGCAGAGAGGGAGTGGGCAGAGAGGGAGGGTGTGTGTGTGTGTGTGTGTGTGTGTGTGTGTGCGTGCGTGCGTGCGTGAGTGTGTGCTTCCGTGAGTGTGAATGTGGAGCAAGAGATGTGCACGGCTCCAGGAGGCTCGGCGTGCGCGTCCACGAGATGCAATCGGCGCTCGTTCACAGCTCTGGCTCCGTTGAGACTGAACTCCATGACAATAGGTCTCGAAGCCCGAGACCTAAAAATCACGCCCTGCGTATGAAAATGATGTTGCTGACGGCGGTGATTTCGAAGAACCAAACTTGGCTTTCACTTGCCTTAAATATGCATTGTTTGTCTAACAATAAGTAAACACAGTCGAAATGGTTTTAGATTTTTTATTTTGCTTTTCTTTTTACCCTTTTCTATGTACAAGCAGGTGAAAAACAAACACATCAGCATGCAGTGAATTCTCTAAAGAAACAAAACAAATATTGAATACAATGTTATTAAAAATTACATACACAAATATCTGAAAGTAAAAAAAACCTAGAAAATAAAGTTTACAAAAGCGACATATAATATTGTTAAACACACAGCAAACAAACAGCAAACTTGAGAGAGTTGATTCGAAAATGGAATTGAGATAGAGCTTCCGATGAGATATCAGCCAATCTTATGATGAAAATAAGAAGAAAAAAATCATTCATAAATTACCTTAAGCATACAAGCCTTCCCATATTTTCCAAAATATCTATGCAGGTTCTCTTTTCCAATACTTGTACTTTCTCGGTGATGCCAGTCAACCCAGGACTTTTGGCCGTGTGTCAATATTTAATTGATGGTCCCCATCAGTATCCCTTTGATTCTCAATTTCGTTAATTTTCTTATTCAAATGTGATCGGCACAGATCACATCTAAGCATATGTAAATGTAAATCCGTATTTGTAAAGCGCAAACTACTCACCCTTACTGGTCTCAAGGCGCTGGGGGCCGTCGTGGAAATTAAGTGAGCTATTGCCCAGAGTCACATGGTGCTGAGCTGAGCTGCCGCCAGAGATCGAACTGTGAACCCTGTACTCCGAAGTCAACTGCCCTGGCCGCTGCACCACACCTCACCTCTCTACCTGTAACAGTTTGATGTATTAATTTTCTCATCACGACAAGGTTGGACATCACCATGTGTGTGAAAGAAGCACTGATTACACAATAATGTCATATATTTTTCAGTTCTCACAAGCCTTCAAGAAGTATAAAAATAGATAGTACAAGATCATCTAAAACAAAATCCACAGAAGACCACATTCTTGCTACTCACCTAAATATCTTTGAGCGTCACGGTCTAATTCGAGTTGTCTATCTTCTTGTCTGTTGATGCTGCCCCACCATCTCTGATAGCATCAAATACCTGGGTTTTCTGTTGAAGAGATTACATTTCAATTTCAAATGAAGAAAGTATCTAAGCATGCTGAATGTCAGCTTAAGCTGCTGAAGGCTCTCAGAAAATTCACACTTCAGCCAAAATTCAAGTGGGTGATGCAAGTTCTGACCGTGTTTAGACTGGATTATATGATTGCCCTTTTTATCAGAATTGCAAATGGGTTCCGCCCACTTAGTATGCCCAGGTTTTTTGGTTTCTGATCACTGGTTTTGTACCTTTATGGTGGCAATGAGTCCCCGGTTCAGAGGGTAAAGAGCTGCAATTAGTCAGCTGCTTTCCGTGGTAGTATGAGTCATCTACTATCCATGTTAAGGAAAGGGCCACCGAGGTCAGCTGACTGAAAGAGGCGGGCCTCACGCCTTTCCTTAATGTGGCTAGTAGATGACTGATATTACCATGGGAAGTAGCTGAATAATTGCAGCTCTTTACCCTCTGATGATGACTCATTGCTGTTCCTATCTGCCTGGAAATGAAGAGGAGCTTTCATTAGTGCTCCTGTATGTATCATCACTTTGGCCGTGCCCAATTGTGAAACACGCCATAGAAGTTGTCAGCATTCCCCTCACTGGGTGCCTGGCTGGGCCCCTTGTGAGTAACCACCTCCTCTGTTTTCACTCACACTGGTGTGCACTACTCCCTGACAATTCATTATCCACCTAATTGCAGGTGTCCCTCATTTAAAGATCCTGATGAGACCCCTTACTGATTGTGGGGTCGAAACGCAGTCGACACATATTCAAACAAACCATTTTATAGCTTTCACAAATGTGGTAGAAAGCTAGGAATAATTAAAGATGTATTGAATAATGGTAATTTTTGTTGATTTTGAAACCTAAATATATGTTATAATTTGCCACTCTAGTGATATAGGTTCTAAGCTAACTTGGGACACTGAGCACCCCTTTTCTATGATACTACAATACAAATACAGCATGTTGCACAAACATTATTGGTCTATGTATTGCAATCTGTGTGATTGGTCTTCTTTTTCAGAATCCCTATACCAATGGTAACTCCCATTGTGCACCGAGAATATTAAGTGTCCTGTATATTGTCCACATGAACCACTGTCTTGTTAATACACTTTTGGAAAGTTGGGAGCACCCAGCTGCCTGGGTTGGTTGTGGCTCTCCAACTGGGAAACGGGTATTGGAGGCAGATAGTGCACAAAACGGCCTTCGTATAAAGGGAGGGGATCTTCCTGACCGGATGGCTGGGTGACGACTTGAGCTCTGACCTGATGCACTTCAAAGGGATCTTTCTTCAGCACACACAAAGAGACTTGACACCCGCCTTTTGTGCAGTTGCGACCAGCATGCCTCGTGGGTGGGGGAGGGCGCGGGGGAAGGGCTCATGCGAATCGCGGGGTCATAAAAAAAAAACCAACAACATACCTTTAGGCCGGGTCCCGCGTCTTCTCTGCTCCTGCTCTCCTGCGTCCGACAGGAACAGGAAGCAGGCAGCCAGGCTCTCACCCGTAAGCCAATCACAACGCTGCAGTGCAGCTTTGTGATTGGTCTGAGTGTCGTAGCGCGATGCTACGCCAGGGGCTAGAAGGTTGGGCGTGTTCTCCATGCAGGAAGGGGCGCATGACTAGTTTGGGCAGCCAAGAGGGCCAACCACACAGTCATTGCGCACTTAGGAGTGGGCAAACTCCTCCCCTGCCATGCTCAGTAAGGAAAGCTAAGCAGAGCAGCCCCGCCCACCCACCAGCCCACAAAAGACACATAAAATGGTAATAATTAAAAGTTATTATCAGTTTATGTTTTTCCTTCTCGCACTGCGAAAAAGCAGCGGGGCGATGCTCCTACGCCATAGCAGAAGAGCCGCCACTGCTTTAGTGTCACCAGCGAGGCCAGAGCCAAACCCACGAAAATGTAAAGGTTAGACTAAGAGTGAATCCCCCACCTACAAACTTTACTGTGCATAAAAATGAGATTTCCACAACCTGAAGGAGAGCAAAACTCTGGACCTGGACTGTGATGTTGACAACACAATGGATAAGCACCCTGAAGGACTGAGGACTCTGCATGCAGCTGACCCCAGGGCTCCCAGGGACAGTGCTGCTGGCTCTCCTAAACTCGCTGAGGGCTAGGTGGTAGAAGACTTGGACTTTACTGCCCCACAGATGTTCTGCAACACAGCCAGGAGGCTCATTTATACAATTTCTAAGCCTTTAACATTTTTTTACAGCCTAGGGTGTGCACAATTCTCTGGTGGTTTGTTCTATGACTGAAGTTTATTTGACCAAAAGGTGTAAAAGAAAGACTCAGACACATGTTATGTTAATTTGTTAATTTGAAATGCATTATAAACAGTATATTGCAGACAGTTAGTTTTCATCAACATTGCAAATGCTTTATTGATATTAATGATTGCATTAAAATATGTGTATTGAGTTCAGGAATATAATGGTGATTTGAAACATGTGGATTATTGGGTTTTTTAATGTGGTGATAGGCTTGCCTTTCATATTGATGCGTTGACTACTTGACAAAGCCAACAGGCTTGGTCTATTTAAAGTGAGAACGCCTTATATTGTGATGTTCTATCTGGTATGGGTGGGGGTGGGATACTGCATCTTCGGGGGTCATGACCCAGTGGGGTCAAATGTGATTTCAAGATATCACCTAAGGCATTTCTGTCTATCATGTGTATATAGTTTTAAAGTAATACATAATATTAGTAGTGTATGTAGTAAATGTACATTTTCTTTTTCAAACAAAAGCACTGACTGGCCAATAATTTATTCAGTGTTAATATTGCGTGCCAACAAATGGTAATTACTAGCCTACACCACCTCCCCAGTGTAAGCATTGGGCTGCTCGACTTAGCTACCCTTAGAGAGTCAAGTGCTACAATGGAGAAATTGTACACCTATTACTTGCACAGGCCTCAAATCCTGCACAACTAGTAACTCAATTTCTTACATTTAGTATACCTAAAGTCCAATGAGCTCACCTGACATCAGACCTCTGTGTTGGTCTGTTGATCTCCTCGGGCACATGGAGCTCACCGGCATCCATATGTCCCTGTAATGGCTTCTTATTGACTCAAGATCATCTTTAAAACTGACTGCCTGAGATACAGTGTCCTTCCCAAGGGGCCGCCTCAGTGCCTCACTTCGAGTTCTACTATCCTGAGGTTTGGAATCCCTTCACAGCACTGAACTGGTGTATCTATTAATTCCAGTTTTTAAGACCCAGCAGTGACCTAGTCGTTGTCAGGGTGCGCACCCTCTCTTGCAGGAGCCTTGCACACTGGTTTAAAAAAATGAACCACTCTTCAGCTTTCAAACCCCAGCCCCTTTGTCATAAAGTGTTCATGTTAAAGCTGTACTATACTTGCCCTTCTCCTATCCTTCCCCCATCCCCCTCACAAGACTTTGTATTTTCTTTATTTCGATACATATTACAATATTGTGTATACTAAAATTGCAATGCTTGACATGTCTGCTTCTTTCTCATTTCTCTCCCGAATACTACAAGCAATATTATGTAGTCCTATACAGAATGTGGGCCTGTGCACTTACTCATACAAATAAACAAAAGGAGGGAGGTAGAGTCACGAAGTAGGATTCTTACTCCACAGACTTAGTTACATAAACAAAAGGAATCCTACTGACAGTGTTAGGAAAGCGTTTCCCACAATGGTGTGGGAGCACTTAGTGTTTTTTTAAATACCCCTCACACACCAAAAGGCCCCTTGGTGTCATGCTTCATCATAGTGGTCTTCGCACCCCTCTAGCGGGATGCGGCGTGCTACAACCTACGACTACGTGTGAGCACTTATAGTAATGACTATGTGTGGTGTATGTGATGCAAGTATTAGGGATATTTTATGTGAGTGGTGGGATTTAGTGAAGGATTAAAAAGATACCTGGCTAGTGGGTTGTAAGGAAAAAACTTTATTCACAACCCCGGGCTGGTACTACTAAAAGAAGTGAAGTGCGAGGTTGGACCTGTCGTGTTAATACCTCGTGTGTGCGTCGACATGTTTCGGAGCTTACGCTCATTCTTCAAGACGGGGGCACAACTTCCCCACCTTACTCACGTTTCACTAGTTTTGTAACAATTTTTTTTATTAATAACAAAAAAAAGAAAAATTAAATATGTGTATAAAAATACAGACTATAATGTGCCTACAGCGGTTTAGCTCAAGTTCAATGCAAATTGCATGACCTGAGAGAGGAAAAGGAAAAAGAAAAAAAGCATGACACCAAGGGGCCTTTTGGTGTGTGAGGGGTATTTTAAAAAACACTAAATGCTCCCACACCATTGTGGGAAACGCTTTCCTAACACTGTCAGTAGGATTCCTTTTGTTTATGTCACTTACTCATACAGACATCTATGACACGTAGCCCCCCTGCTGGTTGTAATCTTGCATTATTTGCATCTCTTGGACTTCCTGCGGAGTCTTGGGGTGGCGTCTGACTGCTGGCAAGTGGCATCCTCCTCCCTGAGGCTGCTAGCCTTCGTGCCTCACCCAGCATCCCCCCCTCTTTACTAAAGCTTTGTTATTCTGGTACAAACAGTGTTTGACTGGTTGACTTTCAAGCACCAGTGCTACCTCAAGACTTGCACTCACTTCCACTTAGGGCTCTCTTGGATTTTGTGTTGAGACATGTGACTGATGTTCATGGGGCACGTGACTGCTGGTGAGCTGGGAGAGGTGGCCTCTCCCCATTGGATGCCAGCAGATGTGCTTCTCCAAGCTCCGCCCTACGTCTCCATTAAAGCTTCACGCACTAGAATAAGAAAGAACTCCCAGCTTTTGAAACACCGCTGCCTCGAGGGTTTAACTTACATTTTTTGGATTTCTCAGCCTTTGTATGAAGATCAGGTGAGTGCTATTAAGGGTGGAGTGCAGTTGCTAGTGAGAGCACAATCAGCTCGAGGTGGTCACATTCTACCAATAGGTGCAAGTTTTGTTTTAGCCCCACCACCCCTGTTCATTTCCTCAATAAACCTTGGAATGCTGGCAGAACTTCAGCAATGTCTCAGTGAGCGTGCATGAGGCAGGCCGAGCAGCTCAGAGGGACAAAAGCTAGAACCATGGTCAGAGTTTAACTTTATTTTATTTTCAATGGATCTAAAACTGATTTAAAAAAAATATATATGTTATAGATTGTATTTATTAAGGAGCTTAAATTCCAATCACTGAGGTAAAAAGAAGTAAGAGGCTCAAATAACCCTAAGAAGTGAATCAGATATTGTTGTGAGCACAAATGTAATGGTGCCATTGACATTCAATCAGAGGGTCTTATTTATGAGGCCTTGTGTCACTTTTACGCCGCAGGTGCGTAACTTTTTGCGATGCACCGGCGGCATAAAAAATGCGCCATGTTGCACCCTATTTAGAAAGTGACGCATCTAGGCAGATGCGTCACTTTGTAAACCCCTGCTCCACATTATACTTACACCAGGTATAATGTATGCAGGGTGGGGGTTCCCATGCAAAAAGCCTCCTAGAAGTGGTGCATTGAAATCTATGAGATTTCAGAGGGCCATTGCGTCAATATCTTACGCCTCACAGCTAGCATAAGACTGATGCAGGCCCTTTCACATAACTCCATACTACTTAGTTAGCAGGTTAATGTATGTTCTGTCCATTTAAAGGGCCGGCCTTGCTCTCTGCTATAAGACTTGCAAGCTGTTAAGACATCTTTGACAGTTTTGAATTATACCCAAGGGGCCTGCTGGAGGATGGGTCAAATGTTTGTGCTTGAAATGTAAATTCTCTTTGGAATCCTTGCAATTTGCTACAACAACAACCATCGAACACAATTACACTGAACTTGGGAGGAAACTCTAAAGGCGTTTTTTGCTTGATTTGGTGTAAAAACACTTGGTAGTTTTTGAAAAATGTGCATTACAAAAATGTGTCCAGCAGGCTTGGAAGGGTAATAGAAAGAAAACTCTTGTATATGTGAACTGTCTATCCGCAAAGCCCTTGTGGACCCATATTCTAAATTCTCAGAGAAGAAACACATTTGAAAAATAAACAAATCCCACTGAAAGAGGCGGCATGTTTTGGTCAGAAGATTCAAGGATCCAGGCAGTTTAATTGGCTGGTAGCAACTGAAACGTTTTGAGGAGAGGGTCAGTACACAATGCCAGGCACTGAACAATGCTTCCTCAAAAAAGTGACTATAGGTGGGCTAGAGGGGGCATGTATAGTGTTGTCATCAATTATGTCATTTCCGATGTCATCAGAGATGTTATCAATGATATCATAGAACATATCCTGAGGGATGTAATATGTGAGGTCATAAGCCATGCATAGCAAGGGTGCGACTTATAGTTCCTTGAGTTAACTGTAACTGGTGAATTTCAGTGTTTTTTAGCATTTAAATTGTAACCTTTTCACTGACATTTTTACTTAACTATATTATCACTTTAACCTTTGTTTTTTTGTTATTTCTAGGGATTTTTAACGTAAAGGAATATTTTATTACCATGCATAAGCAGGTCTACCCTGTGCTGTGCAAGATAAAAGCACACTTACAGTCCATTACCACGAACTATGAATGAGTTAAGGGTGTGATCCTCATAAAATACTGACAGCGCAATGGAGGCCTGAAAAGCCAAACGAGCTGATAAAATCACAATAACATTTCAAACTGACACCAGGAGTTGAACAGTCATGCACACAAGCAAAGATACAGAACTCCCACAAGATCCTTCCTTAAAGCAGTTGTTTGCACAGCTAGAACGCCAATATAAGAAAGAGATTAATAAAAGCTAGGAAGCAATCGCATTCCAAAAATATTTGCATATAGATAGAGTCCCAAGGGGTTTAAGGATTTTTACCATGCCTACACGTCCAGAAACGCGCACGGATATCTTAGAAGAATTGGGAGCTAATAATATGGAATGCTCCAAAAATATGAGGAAAATCCTAATTAAATATGCTAATATTGATTTGGAAGAAATACACACTATAATCAAAGATCTAGAGGACAAAATAGCAAAGAGAATGAGGAAGAAGTGGCAAACCTAAGAAAGGACATGGAAATACATCTTGAAAAATACGAGGATGAAATCCAAGAAAGAAAACAGAGAAAATATGTAAGGGATGAAATTGATTATCAAGAAGGGAGAATCCTGACCTTTGCGAAAAGGTTTGATACCTTCAAACTTAACATAGGAAAAAATACCCATAGATCAACCGGAGAAACAACTAGTGAATCAGACGTCAGCGAAAACGAAAACGAAGCAGGCGGCGGCGCAAATTCCTCAAAGGGGATTACTTTTTTTTAAGATATGCAGTTGATGCACTTGGAGCAAATATTAGTCAGGGGTCGGGGGAAAGGAAGAGGCAGAGGGCGTGGAAGGGGAGATAGAAAATCTTCCACAGCACTCGAAAAACCAGATGCTCAAAGCGAAGGAAAACAGTATCCCTTATGGACTCTAAAACAACGCAAATAAAGGATGTAAATTTGTCCAACTATACACTTAATTTAATATAAATAAAATAATATTGTCCTTTTGCCCTGAGAGACATTTTGATTATACAGATAAAAAAATAGATATTTATAAATACATCAGGAAATTGAAATTAACTAAAGCACATGTCAACTGTCCAGCGGAAACCCATGAAGCAAGAACAGCATCAGATGCCCAAAATGCAGATGCTACAGTAACCATTGAACAAATTCCTGATCTCAAAAATTATTTGATCTGATGTACAACTTAGACGATGACCAAATTAGTAAAAGTCAAGTGTTGCAAGAATTAGGTATGGAATCATCGAAACACATACCAAGTGGTCTTACAAAAAAAGGCAACAAAATCGATCTGTTCACAGAGGCAGTCATGAAGGAGTTGGATAGCCTAGAAAAGATATGCAATAATAACAAAAGAGAAAATCTGTCCACAAAAGAACGGATAGCACTAAATGCATTGATGGAGAACAGTGAAATAATAATCAAGCCAGCCGATAAAGGCGGAAACAAAGTCCTACAAAACCGATCTGATTATGTTGAAGAAGCCCATCAACAATTGACTGAGACAACTAAGTACAAGAAATTGTAATGCAATCCTATTAATCAAATGATCACTGAATTAAAAAAGAATCTATTGCAATGGCAGACTGCGGGACTAATTAGCGGAATGAATTTCAATTCCTTTCAAAAGAATATTCGATGATACCAACTATATATTTTCTTCCAAAATTTCACAAAACTTTATGTAACCCCCTGGGACGACCGATCGTTTCCACATGCGAATCACTTTATGAGAATGTTTCAACATATGTGGACTACTATTTGGCACCCATGGTCCATAACTTACGTTCTTATATCAAAAATACAGGCGATTTCTTACAAATTCTAGCCAATACCACCTGTAACTCCAATTATATAATGGCCACAATTGATGTGGTATCATTATACACGTCTATTGAACACAAAGTTGGGCTACAGGCATTTGCGTACTTCTTAAAATAACGTAACATTACGGACTTACAACACTCAGCAATGCTTCTTACCATGATTGATCTATGCCTGAATAATAACATCTTCTTGTTCAACCATGAACTATATCAACAACTCTGTGGTACGGCCATGGGATTTTCATTTTCACCGAATTATGCCAATTTAACAATGGGCTGGTGGGAGAAAGAGATTGCCTGGGGGACCAAAAACCAACAAGAACTGGAAAAAGTCATATTATGGCTCCGAAATATCAACTTATTTATAATCTGGAATGGGGAAAAGGTTGATTTCTTGGCACACTTTAACAAATTGAATCACAATGATATCGGCTTTCGTTTACATGCTCAACCAGCTGCACCACTGTCAACTTCCTAGATACATATGAAAAACAAAATGGGAGAGAAAGGGTATTTGTCTTTATGTAGGATAGATACTCCTTTTTCCCTTGATCAGTATTAAACAACAAATGGAAGAGTACCCCCAGGAGGCTTCTCAAATGCCTCGGTCTAGAAAATATCGAGGTGCACACGGTGCCAAATAACGGACAGATTTTGTCCTTTGTTAGAAGACCCCTCACTCACCAACCTAGTTGGTGACATGCTTCATCATCGGGGTCCCACCCGGACAGCCGAGTGCCATCCGGGTGTGCTGCGACACCTGACTACAGTGGAGTGGGTTTTGATTTTTTGAATTTTTATATGTGAAAGTGAAAGATTGGAAGTGAATATTAAAAGTTGTCCAATGCACTACTCACTAGTAGGACTTTATTCTGGAGTGATTGGGCAACAAATAAAAATTATAAATGAGACACCTTTGCCTGGTTAGGTGGGCTATTGGTGTCAAAAGTCGTGTTGTGAATTGAAAAACGGTCTACAGGTTTCAACCGTTTATGCAAATGTAGGGTTTTCGTCAGGACCAGTGATGGTACCCCGTGTGGTGTACACACGCTAAGGTGTACCCTGCCCCTGACTACGTGGAAAAACACCACAAATTCGTAATGGTTAAAAGGCAGCTGTTATTCTCCAGAATTCCTAAAAAAAAAACTTGAAGCACTTAGTAAGCAAACTTCATGGGCATCCAGGTTGCTGCAATTAATTCCTGCCACAATTTGTGGAGATTCTATTAAAGGCAGCTTCGCCTCAACACCACCAAGTCTTTGAGTAAAGAGCTAATTAATAGATTATTAGAAGTGTGTGTGTGTAATGGGCTTAAGAAATGTTAATACGTGTACTTAAAGGACTAAAAAAGTATGTGCAAAAGGCTGTAGGAGTGCGCACCCCAATTTGTACATGGCTGTACCTGTCGTCTTGACTTTGGGCAAAGGGCTGTGGAAACGGATGTGCAATGGTCTCGACAAAAGTACTTGTTAAGCCTAATACCGAATTGACATAGCTGCCGCTGTTTAGAGAAGAGAGCATTTTTGTAAAATACAGTTGTCAGACGTGTAAAGCAGTCAGCTTAACATTGCAAACACGATACAGCTAGTTGTATATCTTGGAGAGGACTGCATTTACTCGGAATTAGGTCATACCTGTTTTTATGAGGGCCTCCCAGGTTGGCTCTGACAAAAGTGATTTAACGTGATGACGTTTTGTGGATTTAGCTAACCTTCATCCTTGCACTGTTGACAATTATCTTACTTTATAAGACACAGAGTTTGGTAAAACTGTTTTAAACTTTGTATGTCCGAAATTCAAGCAGGTTACGTCATTTTTAGCGGGTACGCTTTTAGTAAATCGTATAAATCGGAGTTTGATTTCTTATTTACAGACAGTGCTAAAGGGGCTGCCTCTGGTGAGGGCTGCTGTGTCTGCACCAATGGGGGCCTTCGCAACGTATTCTGTGCGGCAGGCTGGTGCACAGGTCGAGCTTGGGCCGCTGCTTGACTGTCAGCCATTTTCGCGCACTTAGAAGCCCAGGGCTGTTCTGTGCAGGGGGCGCAGCGGAATGGCCTGGAGCTTTGTGCTGGGTGGTGCTCGGCTCTACAGCCTGTGGCTGGCGTCATTTTGGAGTGGTTCTTAGGGCTGTGAGATTGTCGTGTGCTCCTGCGTTCTCGCCGTGGTGTATTTGCTGGCGAGCCTCCCTGTTTACAAGCCAGCCGGCGTTGCGATACCACTGGGTCTCCCCCTCCCCCTTTGGTGCCGATGCACTTTCAGGCTACCCTTCCTGCTTCGGCCCGCCCACCCTCCTCACGCTTCTCTACAGGGATTAGGGAGCTGGAAGACCCCGGTCCGGGATTCCCACCTCACCCCTTGGAACCACTGAGGGCACCGGGAGTGTTTTCTGGGTTGGCCTTATTCCCGGGTCACGCTGCTGACTCGGGAGGAGCAGAGGCACTCACGATGGTGGCTGCCCTATGGGGCATTTGCCCTGTGGACCTGTTCTCACCGTTACTCGTCGGTGTTGCAGCGGGTGCCCTCTTTTCTCCTCAATGGCGTTTGGTATACTGCCCCTATGCCTGTTCCTCTGCCCTTGGTGCGTGTCTGGTGGGTACTTTACAGCCCATGGCCATATGGCACTTTTTGGGCTTCTAGTTTTCGGTCTCACCCTACATGTTTGAGCCCCCTATTCTTGGGGCGGCTGTGTCTTGGCTGTTTTCTCTTCTCTTTGCTTCGGCTTTGATATGCGCGCCTCACTCTGTGTTTCGTGGCGTTGTTACGTTCTGGCTGGGCTGTTGTTGCTTTCCTGCTCTGCGTTTTGTGCGTGGGTCTGTCTGGTTGGGGGTGTTAGAGGTACTCTCCGGATTCTTCTGTGTGGTTGCGGCAGATGGGGACCAGTATAAGAGACGTTCCCTAATGTTTGGAGGAAATCTCGTGTTTTTGGCGGATAAATTGGCGAATTTCATGGCGAGGGCTGTGGAGCCGCTTCAGCAAGCGACCATTTCCCTGGGCCGCTAGCCACGCCCCCTATAGTGTTTAAAGTTCAAGTTTTACCTTTCAGACCATGTGTGTGTGTGTCTCTGTTTGTGGGTGTGTGGCTCTGGGTGTGGCTTTGTGTGTAGCTGTGTGTGTGGGGCTCTGTGTGTGTGTGTGTCTCTGTGTGTGGGTGTGTGGCTCTGTGTGTGACTCTGTGTGTGGCTGTGTGTGAGGCTCTGTGTGTGTGCGTGTGGCTCTGTGTGTGTGTGTCTCTGTGTGTGGGTGCGTGTGGCTCTGTGTGTTTCTGTGTGTGGGTGCGTGCGTCTCTGAGTGTTGCTCTGAGTGTGTGTGTGGGTGGAAATGCAATAGGTCTCGCATTTGCGAGAGATTAAGCTATTGGCATTGTAAATGACAATGCCATTTATTTACAAAAATAATGTGATGAGCAATGCCAATAGCTCTAACTTTACCAAAGATGAGACCATTGCATTGTAAATTCTTGTTCTTTTTGCTTGCAATGACAACAGTATCTTGTTTTTTTCCCTTCTCTACACCTTCAGTACAGATATTCTCATAACTTTTTTTTTACCTACTGCACACTTTGCAAATACAGGATATTGACCTAAATTGGGAGCATTTGTTCTTCTTAACCTATTATACTCTTTTACACAGTTTGTATCTGCAGTAACCTTTGTGTCATCAAAATCACTCAAAAACAAACCAAATAATGTTCTGACTCACGACAAAGCGACATATGCCATACCCTCTTTAAACACAGTATTTCCAATGTTCACCAAAGCACTGTCAACACTTAAACCTTGAGATTAATGAATAGTCACTGCATGTGCCAGAGAAACTGGAAACTGTTTTCTATGGACATATAAATCTTTAACAAGCAAAAAACGAACTGAACAATGACCAATTTGTTTAACTTCTTCAATCTGATCAAATTTAATTTTTAAGAATTCAATACCATCTTTATTCCGATAATTAACAAATTCCACAACTTTGCCTATTGCTCCACTAACTAAACCTTTTTTTACGTCCAAATTACGCCTTAAAATGACTCAACAGTTTCTACATGCATATAGATTCTTTTCTAAACCAGCAGTTTTGAATATCGATTTTTCTAAAGAATCCAACTTTGACTTAAATTTTTCTGTCAAAATAATATTGATTCCTTCATGCTCTATTTTATCGATGGCTTCTATTTTTATTATTTCTTCATTTTCCAGTTTCAAAAGTTGTTAGTTGAATATAGAACACTCGCGCAGTGTTGGCATTCGGCAGACTATAGAATATTGTCCATATACCACAACAATCTGCGTTTCAATATGCATGGCATCTATTAAAGAGATAGTGTACATTTTACAGATGAAGGAAACCGAGTCTTCCTCATGAACTTTAGACTCTGCATTGGTACTTACTTGTAATTACTAAAATCTCTCAATAAACACAAGGGATCTTTCTAGAACCACCCAATATCTATACACATGAGCTTGATATATCTCAAAAATACATGTTTCGTTTTTTTTAGCGACCAAATGCGCGGATCCTATGCGCATCTCGCGACTTTTTTTGTAAAAAAATGTTCTTACTTTTTTTGCCCTACGGGTCCCTATGTCACCCCATGAGCTGGCCCAGGGGGTCAGGGTGTGTCTAACCTGCCCCTGTTCACGTTTTGCCAACATATTTCACAGACTTCTTCACCCTCCCTTCTACCGAGACACAAAATGGCTGCCAACAGTTCCTGGTTTCGAATGTTTACAACCGCTAGACAGCCAATTAGAATTCAGCGCGTGATCGGAACGATGCGCTTATCCTACGAACTTTAGACTCTGCATTGGTACTTACTTGTAATTACTAAAATCTCTCAATAAACACAAGGGCTCTTAGTAGAACCACCCAACATCTATACACATAAGCTTGATATATATCTCAAAAGTACAAGCTTCGTTTTTTTCAGCGACCAAATGCGCGGATCCCACGCGCATCTCGTGACTTTTTTGTAAAAAAAACGTTCTTACTTTTTTTGCCCTAGGGTCCCTATGTCACCCTTTGAGCAGGCCTAGGGGGTCAGGGTATGTCTAACTTGCCCCTATTCACGTTTTGCCAATATATTTCACAGACTTCTTCACCCTCGCTTCTACCGAGGCACAAAATGGCTGCCAACAGTTCCTGGTTTCGAATGTTTACAACCGCTTGACAGCCAATTAGAATTCAGCGGGTGATCGGAACGATGGGCTTATCCTACGGGGTCAATTCTCGCACAATCCGCGGATCCTCCGCGCCTATAGATATATAAATGACTTTAACCGTAATTTTCAAAGAAACTACTGAACAGATTGACACCAGATATGCCAAAGGCACAAGTCGGAACTGAGGACTACCTCTCTGCCAAATTTGGTGTGATTCCGTTCAGCCGTTCGAGCTGTAGCCGTGGCTAAAATTCCTTTGAGAAATTGCATGGGCAAAAAACGTTTTAGGCCCCCCTTTTTTCTCGGCCCCCGCTTCACCAATCATCCCCAAACTTTAAGGGAAAGAGCGGAACTGAGCTGGCCAAAAGTTTGGAAAATTTCAGGAAGACTCACCAATCAACGCCAAAGTTATTGGCAATAGAATGTTGCGGTTTCCTATGGATAATAGGTCCTAACTATAATTATCTACTGGCGACCGCCAGTAGATAATATATATATATATATCTGTAGCAGCTGGCAGGCAAAGGAATGGGGGGCGGGGGACAAAAAACCCACTTACCTCCTCACAGCGGAGGCACTGTCCCCCCACTGTTGTCTCTCCACTTCTCCCGGCAGTGCGAGAAGCAGGAAGCACACAGGCCCACTAAGCCAATCAAAATGCTGCAATGCAGCGTTGTGATTGGTCTGAGTGCTGTGGTTCGGCACTCAGAACGGGACAGGGAGCCTGTGCATGTTCCCCACCAGTTATGCATTACAGCTACTGGTGGGAGGAATTTGCGTAATTGCGTTACGCAAATCTCTGCGAAATGGTAAAAAACCCCTGTGAACACGCAGAAATTCCTTGAACGCGCGGAATTGCTTATTTGCGATGTTTTTTTACTGTTCGCAATCGCTGCTTGCGTGCTTGGGGAGAAATATCTTGCAAACACGCATCTGAGAACGCGCACTAGCAAAGAATTTCGCGAAGTAGCGGAACGCAGAAGTTTGGGCAATTTTGCGTTCTCTGCTGAACGCGAAATTACCCAAATTCCGCAAACAGAACGGAATTTACCGCCCAGGCCTAATTACAGCCTGGTGGGTAACATGTAAAGTGTGCATGACTGTTTGGCCGGCCCAACGCTTAGGAACAACGACCACTCCTCCCCCTGTGCCACCAGCCTCGCCCAGCCCTAACCCAGCCCAGAACCTACACAAAATAAAATGATAATAATGTTATTATCATTTTATTTTTCCTGCTCTGAGAGCAATGGAGCAACACTCCTCCGTCTTATCGGATCGGAGGAGCCACCCTTGATATATAGGGGGCGGGACTCAAAATTCAAATAAATGGGTGTTCCACGCAAACTTGTGTTTCTGTCATCTCTTGCCAGTGATCAAGAGCTTGCGCTCGAAACGCGTATGGCAATTTGGAAATGCGAGGTGTTGGCTGACTGCACGACCGCCTGTAAGTTTGCTGTGTGTCTTGCTCGGCCGCGAAGAGCCCCCGACGCTGGAAGGCGTATCACGAGTGCTGGAAACTACCGGCACTTTCGAGACCTGTCGAGCTTCACTCACAAAGACGTTGGTGATGCGGAACAACGGGTGCTTTCAGCAGTTCTCCTAACAAGGAACTATATTTTAATGAGAACAGGACACAAGTCACTGGGAAAGAGAACCACACGAGTCTGGGGCAATATTTTTATGGGACTACCTTTACCAGCATGCCCCGCAAATACGCCCACTGGGGCGGGACTCAAAATTCAAATAAATGGGTGTTCCACGCAAACCTGTGTTTCTGTCATCTCATGCCAGTGATCAAGAGCTTGCGCTCGAAACGCGTATGGCAATTTGGAAATGCGAGGTGTTGGCTGACTGCACGACCGCCTGTGAGTTTGCTGTGTGTCTACAGGGGTGAGACTCTCCTCAAGGGCAACTTTGATGTGTTTTTCATATATATATATATATATATATATATATATATATATATATATATATATATATATATATATATATATATATCAGTGTACCTCCAAACTTCCATATGAGAGAGAGAGCCAGCACTCAAGTCAGGGGAAGAATAACCTTGTTAATGAACCAGGCCACTCTGGACGCAAAGACATAGAGAATAGAGAAACACATTTCGGCTGTTTGACAGCCTTTTTAAATCTAACCCGTGCCATTTTGTTGCCATACATATACTCGCAATACAAAAGACATAAACAATATACTATAGCATTCTCGTCTGCAGCAGTTAATAGAGTTACTCCCCACATGTTGTTATTATTAATCTGAATAATTAACATTTGTGTATTTACTGACTGTAACATTTCACACTACCAACAGCTCAGATCACGAAATATTGCATGTTAAAAACCCAGGTGGGTCAGTATAATACAATGGATAGCAATTGCCTCTGAGTTCTACTAATGTGGTTAATAGTCTGCATCAGTAGAAGTGCAAAACAGCATTTCAAATATAATTAAAAAACGTGGCCTGCAAAGCAGCAGGACCCGAAGCTTACAATGATAATAACTCAAAGTCATTATCATTTTATGTTTCTACTTGGGACTACTTAAAAGCAGTGGGGCAACGCTCCTCCGCCATAGCAGAGGATTCACCACTGTGCTATGCATATCAATCCACAGCTGCAACGAGAAAATTGTGATTGCAAGGTTTATTTTCTTAAAAGTAAATACACAAAACAGCTGTTTTAAGCAGCAATGCCACCTTGCAGTCACGTGCCTGGAGGCATGCATGTATCAGGAGACTCCTTCATAGCTAGCAGCATCACAATCTTTAAAATAATATTCTGCCTCCCTATTCATATGTATCTTAGTTTCAACCATGCACCCACCTCTTCGAGTTAGCCTTGACATCTCTAACTTGCTACTCCTGGAGACTCAATGGTACATAAGCTATATGCCTAGTATGAGCGCATAGAGCACTGGTTGCCCCGGGACCCAATCACGAATCTGTTCTTTACTCCAGACTACTAATAAAGATTGTGATGGGAACTGGTCAACGTTAAGGGAAGTTAAACTTTCCACACAGTTTTTTTATGGCACTCCAATGTGAGAGAATTGAAGTTGTATTAAACAGGTGGTAGAAAAGAGGCAATGCTGGTATTAGTGAAGTCCTTCACAGTGGTGGTGTGTGGCAAGCGTTACTTTGGCGTTTCTCCTTCGGTAACTGAGCCCAACTCCCAAGCTCAGCCCTACCCATGCTTTTGTTTATTGTGCGGTTTGGCTTTGATGCTGCACCTCCGCCGTTTCCACTGTATGCCTTGCAGTTGCCGCCTGAGGGAAAAGTACTTGCATGTTAAGCCTTCAATTCACAGCTGACTGCCCAAGATGTTCATTTCTGCACTGGGTCTGGAATTAGTGATCAGTTTTGTTGTCATGGCCCTAACACAACCAAATGGGCCCTTGCTGTGTAGTAAAATGCAGCCATGAGTTAGCCTCTGGCACTTGCTGCACTAAAGAAAGCTACGCCCTTGACTACAAGCCAAATATAAATTCTATCAGACATGTTTACCTGCCAGTGAATAAAGGCACACAGGAGAGGCATAATGCATTGATCATGAATAATTGTTTTTAACAAAAAAGAAACAGCCTGCCTATATTTTCCACGCAGGGCACTAGAATTATGCGGCAATGCTGGACCAAATTATGAAGAAGTGTTGACGAAGTTATACAGCCGGAAATGCACATTAAATGACAAAATGCAGCATATTCATGGCAGTGTAAAAACGTTTTTGGAACGAAAATACGCTCCCTTTTAGCTCCAACTTCTAGAGTAAATAGATTGTAAATAATATATAAAGTTATTGGTCAGTAAGCAAAATAAAATGTTCACACTACCGGTTTATTGTGCATTTAAAACATTTTTAAATGGTCTTCTGTTTCATGTGTATTCTGTCCTGCATCGTGTGCATCTGATAATACCTCTTTCCTTTGAAAAAGTATTTTACTGTTATTTGTATAATGTAAGTGTCTGATCAGAAAATGATGTAAGATTCGAAATAACGCACCATAAAAAGATAAGTAAAATGTTTGGAATCTTTTCATACCAATGTTTCGCAACCAGATTTGTGTTCAGAAGAAATAATGGGTCAATAAACTGGAAAAATCCATAGTTAAATGCTAAATAAACTATGAAAGAAAATTTCAAAATGCCTCAAATTCTAAACATTGTTAGAAATATCACAGGATTTTGTTTGGCTGACAATTCTGGAATAATCTTTATGTGCGTCACAAATGGAATGACGATCTAAGGTCCAATGTGCTAAGGTACTTATTTAGCATGTAAATTCTTTGTATATGGAAGTAGATGACCATCAACCACTTATTGTTTATCCACTGACCTTAAATCAATACACAATCATACGTCTCTTGTTTTTTTTTTAAATCAAGACTATGAGAGAAACATCATTTGAGCTGTCAACCAGTTCTAATCCACTAGTGGAACACAATTAATTGAACAATTCTGTCAATTCTCTCTTAACATTCATACAGCTATTCCTCACTTTGTGTTTGATACACACGGAATTGTGTTTGAAACCAATATTGTGAGAGGATGCTTAGAACTTCGCAAAGTTTTTGATAATAATTAATAATAATGTAATGTCTTCATTAGGATTACCTAGGCATTAATCCGTATGAGTAATCTCATCCACCAAAAAGACTGGATTTTTTATTTTGCCATTAGTGCAAATTTCCCTCCTGCCATAATGTCACCATCCTAAAACATACTACCCATCAACAGCAACGTAGCTACCCTGACCAGCCTAATGTCCTGTTGACATTATTTAACATTTAGCCAACAGCACTTTCCATGATGGTGTTTTGGAGCCAATACTGACAATTTAAAAGGCAAAACTATAAGTCTGGGAATGAAGCACCTTGTGTGGATTTTCTGTGAAACTGTGAAATTCCACATAACGGCAGCACCACTTCCAAATAAGTGCAAGAAGCATGCAGAAACGTAACATGAAGTTTGCATTAGAAAATCATTTTCCAGGCATTCATTAATGCAGGAATACGTGAAAATTAATCTAGTGCAGATAATGTGTTTAAATAGTTCTATTTGGTACCATCTTTCAAGCAGACACCCTTTCAAATTTTATAGCACTCAGGTGGATAGTGGTGAATGACATCTAACCGTACTTAGGCATTGTTTTCTTAATGAGTAGTTAAAAATAAAACAAAGAATTGTCTTCTTGATGTTCCTCTAACCAGATGAAGTCCTGTATGGCTGAGATACCCGCCACCCCCTCTCAACACAATCCCCAAGGATGGGAAACCGGAAACAGTTCTGAACTTTTGGAAGGCGGGAGGGAGTTACCCTCCCGGCCGTATTTATTAAAATATGAAACAAAATCAAAACATTAAAATAACAGTTTCATATCATGTACAATTTCATTTCCACATTACGATGTTTTTGGCTAACCTTAACATATTTCTAATACAAAGGTTCTCCTAGCCGATACTAACATCCTACAAATACTTTCTTAAAATGAAATTGTACATCCTAACGTTAAGGGCCAACGGCAAGGTCGTAACCGGTGTCAGATCCCTAAACCAGAACTACCCCCTCACTTGTGAGGGGCGGCCGCACAGAGGACTGTACCTCATGTGCACATACCAATTTCCCTTGTCTTGACGGGGGCCCCAATTAACTCGACGCCATTTTATGGTCGTCCGAGAACTCGTGTGAGGTGTCTGGAAGGTAGCGCAGACCCCCCTCCCCACCCCACACAACTTACCACATCTGCCGTCGCAGATGTCCTGGCCCCGGGAAATTCCCAGGAGGGGCCCGTAGCCCCTCCTATCCAGGGAGGGGCCTTGACCGCCTTCCCTTTCCTTTCGGCGTCCCATCCTTAGAAGGGACCGCCTCCCCGTTGAGGGGCCAATGGCCACCTCCCCCCGGGCGCTCCCATCCGTAATGGGTGACGCCCCCCCCATAGGGATCTTCCAATTACTGCTCACCGATCATGACCTTACCGCCCGACCGAAAAATAAATACGACATTAAACTAGAGAGACTAACTACTAAAATTAACAGATGCTCAAAGTATGAACTATCGAAACATCACTGATCAACACTGGTGCAAATACTTTATTCAATATAATATACCGTAAAGACTTATCCACTTTATTGCATAATGAATCACAACTTTAATCATATCAACCTGTAAGAAAATTGAGTTACCACATCAAAACTTTATTTCAAAACCACTTGCTGTCTCCAGGGGCTGGTGGGTGGGTCAAAAATGGCTCTTCGTTCCGTCTCGAGCTCACGTGTAGCGGGGAGGTGCAGCTTCAGAGCACAGGAACAAGAGGATGCTTCTCTGGCTTGTTGCTCCTTTTATCCTTCTTCGGGCGGGCGTAAACCCACCTCCGCCCGCCTCCGGGGGCGTGGCTGGCGGCTCCAGTGTCTAGGACAACCCACTCTAGGGCGGGAAAAGGCGCGCCCCGGCTACGCCGCTTCGGGCATACCAGCCGAGACTCGCCTCCCGCCCAAGATGGCTTCCCGGGGGGATCGGGGTACTCCACCATACGTTCGGGGGGACCGAGTGGTCGCCCCTTTCCATATGGCTGAGATACCCGCCACCCCCTCTCAACACAATCCCCAAGGATGGGAAACCGGAAACAGTTCTGAACTTTTGGAAGGCGGGAGGGAGTTACCCTCCCTGCCGTATTTATTAAAATATGAAACAAAATCAAAACATTAAAATAACAGTTTCATATCATGTACAATTTCATTTCCACATTACGATGTTTTTGGCTAACCTTAACATATTTCTAATACAAAGGTTCTCCTAGCCGATACTAACATCCTACAAATACTTTCTTAAAATGAAATTGTACATCCTAACGTTAAGAGCCAACGGCAAGGTCGTAACCGGTGTCAGATCCCTAAACCAGAACTACCCCCTCACTTGTGAAGGGCGGCCGCACAGAGGACTGTACCTCATGTGCACATACCAATTTCCCTTGTCTTGACGGGGGCCCCAATTAACTCGACGCCATTTTATGGTCGTCCGAGAACTCGTGTGAGGTGTCTGGAAGGTAGCGCAGACCCCCCTCCCCACCCCACACAACTTACCACATCTGCCGTCGCAGATGTCCTGGTCCCGGGAAATTCCCAGGAGGGGCCCGTAGCCCCTCCTATCCAGGGAGGGGCCTTGACCGCCTTCCCTTTCCTTTCGGCGTCCCATCCTTAGAAGGGACCGCCTCCCCGTTGAGGGGCCAATGGCCACCTCCCCCCGGGCGCTCCCATCCGTAATGGGTGACGCCCCCCCCATAGGGATCTTCCAATTACTGCTCACCGATCATGACCTTACCGCCACAGGCCGGATAGTTGACCGGCTATCCGGCCCCCTCACAAAACTCCTACCTAAAGGTCATGCTGTAAACTCTTTAGCCATGCTACGAGGTCTCCTATGAGTAAGGAATTCCCCACCCGAGACAAATGTACCCCATCTTCTAGATACATACCGTCCCCCCTAATACAACCATGAGGAATTGAATGCAATGAACTTGAACGGAACAGTCTACCCAATTTGTTATTTATCTTCTTCACTGAATGATTTATAGCAGACACAGAATTCGCCCCCCGCCACACCTTTCGTGGAATCATATGAGACCATGCAATTGTGCACCCTGGAACCCTTCTCGCCAACCAACTTACTGTGGATAGTATCGCTTCGAGAAGTAGTCGTCTACCAGTGGTCACCAAATCATTGCCCCCAAGATGCACTATGATTATAGATGGCGGTGACCTTGTCCGCCCTAACAAACCCTCGAAAAAAGGTTGAAACTGGTCAATACAGAGCCCGCCCCTTCCGTAGAAGGTCACCCTGTACCCGTATTCCCCAGCCATGTGAATCATGTCACCTGCTTTGGATACGTCCGCGGCACGCCTCACGTATGAGTGGCCCACGACCCACACCACTTTTTCCTCAGCCGGTGATCTTTGACCGCTGGTTCCCAGGTGTCGGGTCGACTGCACAGTCCGCCCCGCCTCGTAAGCTTGCGAAACTGAAAACCAAACAAAAACAAGAAGCGTGAGTACATGATTACAGCTTCACAACATGTGCAACCGCACATACCTTTTGTAACAATTCGAGGACCAACGCCCCAATTGTTTCACTTTGTCCACACTCATACCCCTGGCTGTAACCTCTGTAGCAGCCCCTATCCGGAAGGAGTGGGTCCCAAACTCGCCCGGGTTCAAGCCCGCGACCGAAATTGACATTGCAAGCACCCGCTGGAACTGAAACCTCGTCAGTGGGGTGGCATCCGTATGTCTCAACAAGGTCCCCCCCCATGATGCCGCCCTCTGTGCCAAATATTCCTAAACGCATACGACGGGGCACATGGGAGATCCGGGAATCCTATGCACTACTACACTGTCCCCGATCGCACCCTGATCGGTTTTGGACCTGGCAAACGAGACAATCATCGTGTCCCCCTTAACATGGACGTGCTCTCGGCACAGCCCCCCCTCCGTATCCCGTTTGTTCCTTGCCACCAGTTCGCTTACCCGCATAGCCCCATGAAATGCTAATGCAAAAGCGGCCCGGAATAACACTGTTTCAGACTGGGATGAACATGTCGCAGGGAGTACGGAAAATAACAGGGCCAACCTTTCCAGACCTATCGGGTGCCTTTCATCTACTCTGCGACCCTCAAGGCGTTGCCACCCACGCAGCGCTTTCTGTACAACGAAAGATGCTGTAGGGTCCTGGATACCATGAGCCCGCGCCATGAAGGAAATAGCGGCCCGATGCCTCTGGGCCGTGGCTACCGATTTGCCTGCCTGATGTAAAGACAGCAAAAATTTTACGACAGACTCTTCCTGGCCCCAAAGCTCCACCCTAGCAGAACCCAAAAAGGACAAATAGGAACGGAACGCCCCTTCATATGCCTTCCTCGTCCTGGGTGCTAAACTCTCTCCCACGAGGTTTTGTAGTTCGGGGCACCGAGAGACCAGAGAGCTTCGGGAAATGGTGCCGCCACCGGGTCCGCTGTGGGCAGAAAGCCCCAGAAGGCCTGCATACGGAAACGAGAAAGCGCATCAGCGGCCTGATTAAGTACTCCGGGCACATGCCTTGCCCTAAAGATCACGTTCAATTGCATACATAGTAACACAATTTCTTTGAGCAATCTCAGGATCCATTTGCATCGTGCTGCCTGACTATTGATACACTCAACCACGGTCATGTTATTGGACCAGAACACCACAGAGTGATCCCGAAACCCTTCAGGCCATGTTTTTAGGGCCACCAGAATAGGGAACAGCTCGAGAAAGGCAATGTTACTTGTCAGGCCACACTCGTGCCACCACGACGGCCACTTTTGAGCCGACCAGTGATTACCGAATATGGCGCCGAAGCCTAGACTCCCTGCCGAATCAGTCCACAGCCCCAACTCCTCGGAGGACACCGCCGGCTTATTCCAGACAATCCGACCATTGAAATCCGCCAGGAATGCCAACCAAATGCGCATGTCCTGGCGAATCTCTGCCGAAAGCCTCGTGCGGTGGTGTCCCTCTTTAAGACCGACCATGGCTTGTGCAATCGAGCGGGAAAAAGGGCGGGCCATTGGCATAACTCTAAGGGCAAAATTCAACTGACCCACAGTTTGCTGCAATTGATGTAAGTTCACCTTGGTCTCCCGAATACATGTTTCGAGGGAGGCCCTGAATTTCACCACCTTTTCCTTGGGCAACCGGAAGCAGCCTTCTTCTGAATCGAGCTCTATTCCAAGAAACTCGAGCGAAGTTGATGGCCCCACAGTCTTACCTGGCGCCAATGGCACACCGAACTGATTCATCAGACTACAAAACTCTTTTAAGGCCTGTGCACATTCCAGATCCCCGGCCGCCCCCAGGAACAGAAAATCGTCAAGATAATGCATAACATGCTGAAACCCCGTCATTCTTGTGAAAACCCATTGCAGAAAACAACTGAATTTCTCAAAATAAGCACAAGATATGGAGCATCCCATCGGCATACATTTATCCATGTAATAGCGACCCTGAAACATAAACCCCAGGAGACGCTGATCGTCTGGGTGTACCGGGAGCAACCGGAACGCTGACTCGATATCTGATTTGGCCATCAGCGCTCCGGGCCCCAGGCGATTCAACATGGCGACGGCCTCATCGAAAGATGCGTACCGCACTGAACACACCTCCGGGTCAATCGCATCATTCACAGAAAGACCTCTCGGGGCTGACAAGTTATGTATTAATCTAAACTCACCCGGGTCCTTCTTGGGGACCACTCCCAAGGGGGAACAAACAAAATTAGGAACTGGAGGCATGTCGAAAGGTCCGGCAACCCGACCCCGGGTCACCTCTTTCAAGATTTTCGCCTGTACCACCGTCGTATTCTGCAGGACCGACAGTTGGTTCCTACAATGTGTCTTACCCTGAAAATTCCCCACTGGGATGCGGAAACCATACGAAAACCCGTCTCGCAACACCCCAGCGGAGACATGATCCGGGTATTCATTGAGCCAAGGAATCATTGCCATGGTATCAACCGGGGTAGGTAAAGGCGCCCCTCGGACTATTTCAGACCTGTTTGGCGCTTCCTCTACCACCGTTATCACCCGTTTTGGCTCTGCACATGGTCTCAGGATGAGAGGACTGCCCACACCCCCCACAGTCGTGTCTAAACTTGCATGACCCCTGGGGCCTTGTACATTTCCCCCTGTTAAAATTCCAGCAGATCCCTTTTTTACCTGCGTTGCCACTCGACCTTGAGTGATGCTCGTTACTTGCACCCGCCCGAAAGGGCGTCCCAGATGAATGGCGGGAAAACTCACCCCCGTTTCCCCCCGACAATGGTGCCTTTAACATGCCTGAATTCTCCATCTTTTGCCAAGAAATGGAGTCGTAACAATCCCAAGTCAAAGATGTGTCGAACTCCTTGGCCTTCCGAAAAACATTATCATAGCAAAACCACTGATTGCCCTCATATGACTCCATAATACGTGTCTGATACACAGGCAACTCGGCCAACAGTTCAGGCCTTCGTTCCCCCATAATTGAAATGAATATGCCAAACGCTCTGCCCCAGTTACCTATGTTCTCCTCGACCTTAAAGGCGGCCATCTTGGCGCGCCAAACACTCGGATGCAGAAACTCCTTTTGACCCTTCACATGCTCGATCTCGTAATGATCAGTTAGCAAAGAAAACATGTTTACATATTTCTCAGCCCAAATCCTTTCCTTGATTTCAATCGGAATATGCTGAGCCACTTTCTCCCTTCGCGAGGGTACAGACCCCTCCCCCGCAATCGGCAGTAGCCGCTTACCTAAATTAGAAGGTGCGGCCGTAGTCGCTGCCGAACTCGTGCCCGCTGCGGTTTCACCCACTGGAGCCTGTGGGGGAACAGAAGAACATGGTGCCTTTGCAGCCTCTCTTGATTGCCGCAACTGCCTCATTACAGCCCTGGCGTCATCTGCCGTGGTGCCCTCACTATCTTTCCCCAACCACGCTGCTAGCTGTGCAGCCAACTCGGGAGGCATATCCTCCCCGTTCACAGGGGTGACTACAACGGGGATTGGTTGCCCTTCCTTCGGGACCGGGATCGGCTCCTCAGTCGGTGTATCGGGAACCGGGGCCTCTCCCCCAGTTGCCCCCCTCTTGGACCTCTTGCCTCTCCCGCTGGGGACTACTCCCGGCAATGCTGGTCCGACGACTCGCTTAGGGCCTCCTACACCGTTCATTGCCGCCATCTGCTTCTTCATCTCAGCCATGTCCTTTACGAGCATGCGGAGCATCTGATCGGTACCGACCCGCTTTCCGACCTTCTTGCCCGGCATTCTCCAACGATGATGTCTGAAAGAACAAAGACAAAATTACAACGCTCAAAAATGGCTCTTCGTTCCGTCTCGAGCTCACGTGTAGCGGGGAGGTGCAGCTTCAGAGCACAGGAACAAGAGGATGCTTCTCTGGCTTGTTGCTCCTTTTATCCTTCTTCGGGCGGGCGTAAACCCGCCTCCGCCCGCCTCCGGGGGCGTGGCTGGTGGCTCCAGTGTCTAGGACAACCCACTCTAGGGCGGGAAAAGGCGCGCCCCGGCTACGCCGCTTCGGGCATACCAGCCGAGACTCGCCTCCCGCCCAAGATGGCTTCCCGGGGGGATCGGGGTACTCCACCATACGTTCAGGGGGACCGAGTGGTCGCCCCTTTCCAAAAGCGATTGTGAAAGACAGTGAGCATGAGAACTGCAGTTTGACTGGTGAGATTGTAAGGTTGATATGTCTGAATTGATAGTCATATACCCAAATGACAATTTTCTCATGATATCGCTGTAGGATCAAATGTCCTTGTATTGTGAGGATTATTGCACTCTTCTGAACTTTCATTCAATTTTCTGGTTGATCTTGTGTTTTGTTGTAGTGGAGATGACAACGTTGAACTTCCTTGAGGTGATACAAGTGTTTTGTGTTGCTCCCCTGCAAAGCTCATGGCTCTTCTGGACAGGGGGTGCACCCAGACCTAAAGTGGATGGAGGCAGCTGTTGCACCCTACCAGGGTACGGTGAGGCTAATGGTTGGTGGCAGTAGAACTATGAGGGGCACAGTGCTTTTTATCCATTTTTCTGGAAGTGGAGTCTATGACTCTTTACATGTAAACTCTGTCTAGTTTCTCAAAACGTGTACTTCTCTGCAGCATCAATATGTGTTTGAGATCATGCAGGTGTGCAAAGAAATTAGGTGCCTTCTGCAAAGACAAAAATGAATGCAGAACCACTTCAACCAACACAGTAGTCTGTACGGCTCCGGTAAGATGTACTTGGACCTTAATCATAAATCCCTCTTCCACAGTTACTAGTGCGAGCCTATGAGTCCTGCTTGTGCCCTAGGTCCCATGAACTCTACTTTGCAACTTCAACCAATCATCTGCCAGAATATAGATAACAAAAATAGTGTCTTATATAAATATCGTGTACTAAATATCGTTTTAAAAAATATGCTCTGTGTGTAGCTTTTCCATTGTTAACTTCAATGAGGCAATATTTTTGAAAAACAACACTTAGGACAAAGTATTCGTGTCAGATGATATTCAGGCCATAATGTTTTAGTACCGTGTCTGCGAGTTATAGGGTCCAAAAATTTGGTGCTTCTGGCTGATTTATCTTAAATTCTATGACCATTTTCGCACTCTTAGTCTACCTGTTAAGACATTTGACTTTGAGGCCAGATAGAGCCATAATGACCTGTTTCAACTTTGCCAGCCACTCTTACCATGACCACTATGTCTGCGGTATATCGCATTAACTGGACATTGGGGTACTGACATTGAAACCAGATCTTGCAAACTCAGCATCTTTTTTGGTTTAAAAGCTGGGTTCGCTGTTGATTAGTGGGTATTTAGCTTTTTAGAACATCTTTTTTTTCAGATCATGCTCACTCTTCTTTATTCCTCTTTACTTTCTGACAAACTGCATGTAAACACTGTACTTCTTTCCTGCTGGGTTATTTAAATTATAGTGCTTTACTGCGCTAGCGCAATTAAATTCTTTGAAAGGGGCAAAAACATTCTGGTCGGTTTTGTGGTTAATCATCTTAATGGGAATACATTTCCAATGTCTATACAACAATCTAATCCTTTTAAAGATATGGCCCCAAATGGCCATTGAGTAGGGTGACCAGATGTCTTGATTTTCCTAGACAGTCCTGGTTTTCAGAGGTCTGTTCGGGTGTTTCGACGCTTTTAATATTTTTATATACATATCTCTGTTTTCGGCAAAGATGGTCAAGTGATCCTGAATATCAGCATTCGAATGCTGAATACACCCTCACTTCCATGGGTTCCAAGTAATTAATCTTTTTGTTTTGGGCAGAGCAAAAGGAGGTTAGCTGGAACCTCAGTTCATCCTCCTAGTGAAAGAGTGAATGGGACTGGAAGGCAGGGAGAAGAGGATGTTATTCACACTTAGGTCATGCTTTGTAAATTAAGTTTATTTGTAAACGAAGAATTTAAAAGAACAAGTTCATTAAACCTTCAGAATGATCCTGTGATGGGCACTAAAAATTATAGAGGACCCATCAGGTTTACTTTACTTATCGATGTAGCAAGTGTAGTCTGGTGTGTGTATATTTATCTACGTCTAACCTGTCCTCGTTTTTGCTTTTCAAAATCTGGTCACCCTACCATGGAGTTTCTTGTGTCTAATTTGTTACAGTATCTTAGTTTCAACCATCCACTCACCTCTTTGAGTTAGCCTTGACATTGAACTTGTAACTTTTGGAAATTCAAGTGTACATCAGCTATTTGTCTAGCTGGAGAGCAGCTCTATCAGATGTCACAGCACTGATTGCCCTGGAACCCAGCCCCTAGTCTGTTGTTTACTACAGACTATTAATAAAGATTATGATTGGGATTTGTCAAAGTTAAGTTAAGCTTAATGTTCCACACTGTTATATTCTGGTGCTCCAATGTGAGACAGATGAAGCCTGAAGCAGTAGTGTTGATCACGTTATGGCTAATAGTCCATGGTTATTTGCTAATGGGCATCATTAGTCTCTCCACCGTGGAGGGGTGGGTGACCAAGGAAGTGGGGTATGACCGGAAGTGGTCATAGGGTATGCAATTAGAAGGGGCAGAGTAAGACCCTTTAAATGTGGGCTGGCATCTGGTGGCCACCTCTTTGTCCCCTGAAGTGCTGCAGCAAAGACTCTTTTAAGATTGGTGCAGCTACAATGGCGACAGGTATGGGAATGTCGCCAGAAGAAATTAAAGCTGTTGGAAGATGGAAATCCAATTGGTTTGAACGCTACATCTGAACTCATTTGGCCTAGGGTCAGACTAGTTAGGACTCTTCCTTCCTTCCCCCCTCACCACTACTTTGAAGTGCTGTGAGTTGCAGCCTCCATTTGTTTCATTACATTGAAAACCATCAAAGTGTGTTAGTTTGAAGATTCAGGAGTCAACAGTGCAGCAGATAGTTTCCATGGCATCGTCTGGGAGATGAGGCCCAAAGTGGAGCACCATTGGTTGCGTGTGGCTGGCCTTGAGTTACTACACATGCCAGTGCGGTTGAGTAGGCTCTTGAGCTTGGCTAGCTTCCCAAGCCGAACATTCTACTCGTTCATGTTGGGGGGAATGACATGCTCCCAATGGAGAGGTGGGGAGTCTGTGAAGGGCTCATTTCGATGTTTGCTAACCTGTTCCATTTGCTCCCAGAAGCCCTGTTTTTGTGGTCTGAGATCATCCTGTGGGGGCTATGGCCTGACAATGCAAACCCTGACAATATTAACAAGTCAGTGAAAAAGTGAAACCATTCGGTGAAGGCTATTCTGAGGATGGCATTGATAGACATCATCAGGCACGGGCTACTGCACCTAGGTAATTTTGAAATCTTTGATAAAGAAGGCATTTACCTGTCAGAGGCTGGGCGAAAGGCTTTCCTACAAACTAGCTTTGGGACAGTTGATGGAAACAGGAAACTCCAGGTGGGGAGGGCAGATTCGCAAGTGACCTCTCAGCCCAGTGGCCCATTGTACCCGAATAACGGCACTGATTCTTGAGAGCACTTGGTTGTCCAGTTGGCCAACTCCTTTGGGAGAAGCCTTTCTGGGTGGGGCTGGCTACAAGTGGGGCTGACCTGCTGGTAGCCCTACACTTCTAGCCCTACCTCAGTTACCCCAAAGATTATGGTGGTGTGACCAAGACGGGAAGCCCCTGCAGGGACCAACGAGCTATGCGGTCTCTGGAGAAGTCAGAAATGTCTGATGTGTCATTTTATCTCAGCTGGTCTGTCTGTATGCTGCTGACCCCAAATGGGGATGTAAATAGGATATGTGCAATTTCATATTCAGGTTCACTAGGTTATTTTGCCATATTTTCTGTGTAATGTTATCGGTTGCAATGTTTATCATACCACCTTGTTTCATGAGTCAATTTTCTGCGTCCTAACCCAAGAACTTGAGTCTGTTGCCTTTATGGGGGGGAAGAGGACTGCACAGTTTGTAAGGGTGTACTCTCCTACAGACTCCACCACCATTGCATGAGCGAGTACACTATAGAAAGGAGGCACTGCTAACAGTGAAGTCCTCCACAGTGGTGGTGCGACACGTATTGCCTTGGTGAGTCTCCCTCTGTGTTAGTCACAAGGAAAGGCATCTCACAAACTCAGCCCTACCCATGCTTTTGTCTTCAGTCAATCAGTGCTTATTTTGCAGCTTGTGGTTTGGCTTTGAGGTTTCAGCTCCACCGTTTCCATTGTTTGCGCTGGTAGGTGCTTTCTGAGGGCAACGTATTGGCAAGTCCAGCATTCAGTTCACTGCACAAGACATTCATTTCTGCACAGGGTCTGGATTTCGTGCTCATTTTCGTTTCCTTAGCAAGAATTCTGTGGCCCTGGAACAAAAATAAACAAGCATTTGCAATGCAATAGGTCTCGCATTTGTAAAAGTTTGAGCTATTGGCATTGCTAGAAATAATGCAAAGCCAATGGCGCAAACATTTAGTAATGTGAGACCTATTGCTTTGCAAAAGCAATGGGGAGCGGAAACAGGAGTGATAGAGGAGAAAGACATTTTAAGTAAATGAAAAAGTATATAGCGCAAACTCGACCCGAAGGTATCTGAGCGCTACAGAGCGACCCAGCAATAAAAGCCAGCCACCTGTTAAACCTAATACATTGTAAAACAACCCCCTTTTTAGTAATAAATGTGAAAAAAACGAAAATGGAGGAAGGAAGAAGGAAGCAACGGATGAAAGGGTGGAGGAGCAAACACTGGGGGAGAGAGGAAAAATGGGGAGTGGGCACAGGAGTAACAGAAAAGGAACTTTTAATAAAATAAATGTTTTATTTCAAAGTATTTCAAAACTCCTACCGTCCGCTGGCTCAGTATCCCTTGTTTCTACCTGGCATCGACATCACAGAGGAGCGGTCATCCGCCAGCAACCCCTGAGGTTCCCTGCATTCCAAGCCATACTAACTGCGCTCTGCACTGCACAGTCCAGCTTGGAAGAAAGAAGGGAGCAACGGACGAAAGTGTGGGGGAGTGAACACTGGGAGAGAGAGGAGCAATGGGGGGAGGGCAGAGGAGAAGGAAATTTCAATCACATAAAAAGGATAGCGCAAACTTGACCCAAAGGTATCAGAGTGCAATGGTGCAGGCCAGCAGTAACCAGCAGCCACAGTTGTGCCATCTCGGGACCTGCTATAACAAAAACAGCATCAGAAACCCACCGGAGCGCGAGTCTTTAACACTATAGTAGAGATGAACTTTGATGAGAGCGCCTTCTTTCTACCCACGGGTACGTACCTCACCACCAATATCTCTGGCAAAGTTGGTCACGCTATACGTGCGTCTTTTTATCAAAGACAGCATGCAATTGGCCAAAGGCGGGCGCCAGAGCTGAGAGCAAGCGCTATGTAAATCTTATTGTTGTCTAGTAGCTAACAGATTTCTCTGGCCTATGCCAACATTGCAAATATATAATTTCTGGCCTATTCTCCGTGTTATGTTCACTGTCTTCGTTACATTTAGTTGAAAAGTGTGAATTTCATGCTCTCCCGTAGACATGTGTTGTTGTGTGCAGCTCAGTTGGTTGAGCTGCGGCTGTAGAGGTGTGTGTATGTGTCTGTCTGCCTGTCTGCCCCCAGGAGGTTACACGTTTAATCCCGCCAACCCAGCCATTCGTCCCCTACAGGGGCATGTAAGACGCTCACTGTCCCAGTGTGTTGTACATGTCCTTCGGGACAACATTTTGTATAAATATCATTGTGAGTAAAAGCTGTTGCGTATGCCCCTTTCAGCAGTGCTAGTTACAGCGGACCCACGATACTGAAACCCTAAGTTTGCATTGCCAGAATTGAAACCCCTGTTCTCTGGAGGGAATGTGGGATGCCCGAGGTCCCTGCAAGGGACCCCATAGGAGGGCAAACCCAGTAGTAGGGCGGAGGCAACCGTAGGCCCGTCCAGTGGAGGGAGGTGGGGCAAGGGCGGGGTCTCCCAAGGGAAGGCCGTCCCCCTTTTGGGACATGATATAGGGGAGCCCCTCCCTCCTGGCGCCCTCTTTGCTTATGCCCACCCTCATCATTCGGTCGTTCATGCTGCTCCTCGCCAGCCTTAGTCCAGTAGGCCCCCCAGCCCCCCCCTCTCAATTCCCCCCCGACGTCGGACGCGAGGCCCGCGCCTTCAGCTCCACTAGGAGGTGAGGGATCATTAGGCCTCCCCCCGGGGCCCCGTCCTCGGGAACATCCGAGTCGACAGGGCTCTGTGGTTCTACCACGGGGGAGCCCAGAGATCCGTTGTGTGTGGCGTGCGGGGTCTGTTGTGCGGGCAGAGGGATAGAGAAGGTCGCATGGCGTCCATGGGGTGAGGTGTGCCGAGCGGTAAATAAAAGTTAAAGCTAGCGAGGTCGGGGTGGCGGGGATCGTCGTGTTGGTCCACCGCCACCGCGAACGACAGTAAGGCAAGGAGCGGGTTGCCTAGGCGGTCTCCGTCGGCTTGAAGCGTCAGGGCAGCGAGGTCGGGGTGGCGGGGAGCGGCATGTGGCTCCACCGGCACCGCGAGCGCCAGCGAGGTGAGGGGCTGGTTGCCGTATGCGGCTCTGTAGGCTTCCACAATGTAAATAAAGTGAATAGCCAGCGAGGTCGGGGTGGCGGGGAGCGGCATGTGGCTCCACCGGCACCGCGAGCGCCAGCGAGGTGAGGGGCTGGTTGCCGTATGCGGCTCTGTAGGCTTCCACAATGTAAATAAATTGAATAGCCAGTGAGGTCGGGTGGCGGGGAGCGGCATGTGCCTCCTACGTCAACGCGAGCTACAGCAAGGAGAGAAGCTGGTTGAAGCGAGGGGGCGGGTTGCCTTAAGCGACCCGTCGGGACCCGCAAATGTTAACGGGCGCAAAGTTGAAGAAGTATTATTAATTGGGCAGCGGGGTCGGTGTGACGGGGAGCGGCATGTGGCTCCACCGGCACCGCGAGAAGAGCAGGAAGCAGCGGCCCGCAGGCACCCGCAAATGTTAACGGGGCCAAGTTTAGATTTATAATTAAGGGGGCAGCGAGGTCGGGGTGACGGGGAGCGGCATGTGGCTCCACCGGCACCGCGAGAAGAGCGAGATGAAGCGGCCCGCCGGCACCCGCAGTTGTAACAGGGTCACGTTTAGGATTTATAATTAACTGGCTGAGCGGGGTGAAAGTTGCCTGAAGCGCTCCTCGCTGGTAGGCCGCGACATTATGCGGTGGTTGGGGTTCGTGCTCCACGTGCCGGTGCCCCCACTATCCACATAGAGGGATGCCCCGCAGCGCTGCACCCGCTCCGGCCCGGGTGGGAGACGCGCGATAGGCGGGGAACGCGCACACCCTCTGTAGCAGAGGTATTTCTTTATCGAGGGGTGCCCAGGCGCTCATGTGACCGCCCGGCGACGGAAACTGGGGTCATAACTCTACAAGCGCCGGTAGGGCCTCGGCTCCTTCATGTCCGAGGCCACGCCACATGGGGTCGGGTCTGAAAAGTTTAATTGTGCCCACAAGGGGTCACGAGCGGCAATATGGCGGCTGTCTCGTCCGGAAGCCCCCCCCCCCCCCTTTTTCTCCCGGAAGCGCTTGCAGAATGGGAAGATCAGTCGCCGTGTGTCTCACGCCACCCGGGTGCATGGAGGTTAAACTAAGTTACCGCTTAAATTATAGTTGCCGGTTTGCCGACACTGTTAACACAGTTTAGTAAATACACGACGCCCGGGTAAAGGCCAACTAATTCAGGTGGCTCTTAAATTAGGCTCATGTTTTCAAAGGACAGCTAATTTATGGAAGTAGAGGGCGGTTTGGGCACATGATGGTCTCTAATGTTAAACCAGGCTCACGTTTCAGGGGTCCATAATTTAAATTATGCTCGTAGGGTTCCTAAGGCCACACCCGCTTTCCTACAACTACAAATTTGTGCATTTTGATGAAATATTGACGTTATTTTACGCAACAGAAAAATTCATGTGGTGCATTTGTATAGGTCAACAGTGGAATGTTTGTGAACAGTATTAGAATTATTGCAAGGCTAGTGATTCCAGTTGGACTGGCTACTTAGGACTGGAATATAATATGACTTCATGGTTACGTCTTCTTGCTGCATGTTGTAATGCGTGTTCCCCAATTTTAGGCAAATAAGGATTGAGACATAAGGCAGCGAGAGCACAGTGCCACCCCCCGCAATTGGAAGGTAAGAACCAAGAAGGTGGGGGGTTTGCTGGAGAAGAGGGTCATTATGACAACCAGGGGGACCGGTGTTCATGGTCTGGGCCCCCCCTGGGTCTACGGTATGGCAGGGACAGTGGGTAGGGCCCTTGACCGGTTGACCGGTGTTTATGGTCTGGTCTCCCCGAGTCTTCGGTTAATCAAGCCATTGGGTAGGGCTAAGCCCAAATAATGTTTATATCAACAATACAGGGCCGTGGCACACAACCGACGGCACCGCACCGTATTCGTGGAATAGCGTGGTCCCCCCTTTTGACGAGTCCGCTTGTCTCAAAGTAAGTATTAGAATGATCAAGAGAATGCCACTTTTAAGTATAAGGCTAAGGATCCATGAGGGGAAATCGCACGGTAGTCACAACAATTTGTCTTGCAGGGAGTGAGTCCACACAAGATGTCCGAAATGAGACCAGATGGCGCGGGATCAAGAGCAGTTTCTGAAGCTCAAGCAGCACATGCGGGGATTTTCCTACAACTAGTGGAGACGAACGGTGTGGCATGGGCTACCAATTTGCTTAAGGGCACCACGGCGAACCCCTGTGTGAACAATGACATCATTGCATTGGATGATGAGGACACAAGTAGTACAGGACACGCTAGAGCGTCTAAAAGAGTAAGGGTGCCGACGAACAAAGACTTTCCGCCGCCGTCTAAAAAGAAAGGCAGTGTTAAAACCACGGTCGCAGTAGTACATGACGCTCCTGGTACCTCGAATTTGTCGGCTGTGGTTCAGGAGTTGCCTGGCCCATCAAACTTGCCTGCTAACGGGCAACCAACAACGGAATACGCCACTAGAAGCGATCTGGGTAAGATCATGTCCACATTGGAAGTATTTATGAGGGAGATGAGGGAGAGTGTGACGCCTGGCGCTAATGGTGGGGTAGTACCATCCAACGTGTGGGGAAACGGCGCTGCTATCCCTGGCGCATCTGGAGCAACAGGGAGAGGGACGGAGGGCACTGACCTGTCCAACCTGCCACTTGCCCCTCCTGCACCCGTGCCAGCACTGCCTACTTTAACCATGCACCGCTTGTAACGCCTGTTACTCCAGCACTGCCATCCCCTCCAGCACCACAGCCACCGAACTCAGCGCCCCCGCCTTTGGCGGCCCCATCGCCCCCTTCGAATACAGCGATTCCTGCTCCTTCGGTACCAGCTCCCTCTCCAGCGCTGCCAAGCGAGGAGGAAGAAGTGGTGCTTGACGCCCCTTTACTGTCAGGTCGTTCCTCTTTGTCCTGGGAGGTCCCGCTGGCAGCTAAGGAATTAATATGGAAACGAGAATTTATAGATATTTTCTCATTACTCATGTTAGGACAGCAAGGTGCTGATGTACGCAAGGCAGGGCTAAAAGAGGACGAAAAGAAGGTTAGATTTCAGCCCTGGCCAGAAAAGAACATTGACACATGGTTGGAAGCCTTTGCTATACTGACCTCTGTTATCATGGAGAAGTTTGCCGATCAAGGACCAGCGTTAGTTCAATATGGGAGACTCATTCATAAAGAAGCAAAAAAGTGGGGAGGCGTAGGTTGGTTAGAGTATGATAGGGAGTTCAGGAAGAAACTGTCTAGATCTCCCAAGATGCGCTGGGATCACAAAGAGGTACAGCTGTGGATGGACCATATGGGGTCCAGGGCGCTCCAAGGCATAGCTATAAACAGTAAAGGGCAAGATACGCAGGTGGCGTCTAATGATAAAAGCAGGACTCCGACCCAGGCGGAGCAAAGGATGCCGCCCTTTCGAGGGGGCCAGAGGGGGAGATGCCAAAAGAGGGGAGGCCATCTACAGGGTCCTGCAGATTATTTAACAGCGGTCACTGCCTTTGGGGGAGATCCTGCAAATTCACTCATACATGCAGCAATTGTGGAGGGCAGCACCAGGCAGGAACGTGTAGGATGAACAAAGGACAAAAGCAAGGTAGTTATCAAGGGGGGAGGGGCGGGTCCTGGCAGAATAAGTAACCCGCTTACATCCCTCACACCCTCCCCCCCACCCTGCCACCCCCCTTGCTCCCCGCTGCCTAACATGCCACCCCCAGCCTGTACTGCTCAAGCGTTGCCACCAAACCCGCGAGAATTAGGCGCAGTGAAAGGGTCCTCACCGATAAGGTTGGAACGACTGGTTGCACTGCTGAACAAATATCCCAACAGATTGGATGGGAGATTGCTACTGGGGGGGTTTGCCGAAGGTTTTGTTATACCATACATAGGGGTTCCTGCCGCGAGAGATGCAGACAATCTGAAATCAGCAAGTGACAATCCTGAGGTGGTAAGAGCCAAAATTGGTAAGGAACTTGAGCTGGGGAGGGTGGCTGGCCCATTTTCACGACCACCACTAGACAACTTCGTGGTATCCCCACTGGGGATAGTACCCAATAAAGAGCCCGGGGCGTTCAGGCTGATACACCACCTGTCCTACCCCGAAGGAGAGTCAGTCAATCACAACCTCGAGGAAGGGGTGTGCTCTGTCTCATACTGTTCATTTGATGTGGCCATGGACCTCGTACGTCGAGCTGGCAGAGGGGCCTGGCTGGCAAAAGCTGATATCGAGTCTGCTTTTCGCCTCCTGCCAGTGCATCCTGGCAGCCAAAACTTACTGGGTTTCAGGCTGGGCAAGGAATATCACTATGACAGATGCATGCCCATGGGTTGCTCCATCTCCTGCGCATTCTTCGAAGCCTTTAGCACCTTCTTGCAATGGGTACTTCAAGACATGGAAGGGGTTGAGAACGTGACCCATTATCTGGATGACTTCCTTTTTGTAGGCAGAGCAGAAACAGTACTTTGTGCAGAGGCGCTGGCAAAATTTAAAAAATGACAAAGTATCTGGGAGTGCCACTGGCTCCGGGGAAGACTGTGGGTCCAGCGCAGGCTTTAGTCCTCTAAGGCATAGAAATAGACACGGTAGCGGGTGAGGCCAGGCTCCCAGCAGACAAGGTCGCTGAGTTAGCAGCCCAGATCAAACTGGTTCTAGGGCAGGATAAGGTGTCATTGGACGACATACAGAGCCTTCATGGGAGACTGAGCTTCGCCACAAAAGTGATTCCAGCTGGTAGGGCTTTTGCGCGCAGGTTGGCCAGGACAGCAGCAAAGATAAAGCGCAGGCACCATCAAGTGAGGTTGAGTTTTGGGGTCAAAGAGGACCTTAAGTTGTGGGGGGATTCCTCGAACAGTTTAATGGATCCGTGATATGGAGGGAACCCTGGACCAGCAGCCAGGAGCTGACGTAGTTTACAGACGCGTCGGGCAGGGAGGGCTTTGGGGCAATCCTCGACAGGGACTGGTGCGCGGCTGAGTGGCCCAATGCATGGAGGAAGAAAAAGATCACCACCAACATAACTGTCTTAGAACTTTTCCCAATCGTTGTGGCTTTCCACCTTTGGCCTGCCTTACTGTCTGCAAAAGAGTGGTTCTATGGTCTGACAACATGGCGGTAGTCCAGGCCATCAACACCCAGTCGGCCTCTTGTGCACTTGTTTTATTCTTACTCAGAGAACTTGTCAAAGTATGTTTATACAATAATGTGGAATGTAAGGCTAGGCACATCCCGGGAGTCCAAAACACGACTGCTGACGCACTTTCACGTTTCCATTGGCAGCGGTTTCGAGAGGCTTGGCCGAGGGCGAGGAAAGAGATGACACCTTTCCCGACTCGGCTTTGGCATCTGCTGCGGTGACGCAGTGCATCAGGGAACTAGGCGAGATGTCCTTGGCACCTCGGACTATGAGGAGATACCAGACTTGTGTAAAAACATTCTGCGAAATCATGGGCCCATGGGAGCGGGAGGCTTCGAGACAAGTTGAAAAAGTGCAGGCATTCATGGTCTGGGCGAAGGATGAGGGGAAGAGCCACTCATGGATGGCCGGGCACTTGTCCAACATAGGGCACCATGCCCAGCTTTTAGGTCAGAAGGACCCAACAACGTTATTTCCAACAAGGGCGGCACTCAAAGGCTGGGCAAGAGTGATGTCCAAACTAGCAGATCAAAGGGCCCCCATAGATTATGAGACTTTAAAAAACATGCTAGACGCCCTGCCTACGGTCACACATTCCACCTATGAGGCAGCCCTCTTTGCAGTGACTTTTAGCTTAGCATTTTTTGGAGCCTTTAGGATAGGCGAATTGGTAGCTCGGTCCAAAAAAGAGGTCAACGCCAGGGCCCTTTTGATGAAGGACGTTCGTTTGACAGCGGATTCAGCAGAGATCCTCTTACAATCTTCCAAGACAGACCAGACAGGCAAGGGTAGGAACATCTCATTACAGCGGCTGGGCAACGACAATTACTGCCCGGTGGCTCTGCTCGCCGCTTTCCTGTCCTGCCGCCCACATACAGAAGGGTTACTACTTATACACTCTGATGGCTCCCCGGTCACAAAGTATCAAGTGGAGCATGTGATGCAGGGGTGCCTATTCCTGGCAGGATACACAACAAAAGGGGCCAAGTTTAGCTCCCATTCCTTCAGGATAGGTGCGGCTACCACTGCATTTAGGGTAGGCCTCCCAGCCGAAGCAATTAAGAAAGTAGGTCGGTGGGAATCCAACTGCTATAGAAGATATGTCAGGCCAATGAGTGTAATACGCCCTGTGAGCAGACATACGGTTGACGACGTGTAAATATAGAAAATAATTTGCAAGCCATTACAGGATTAATACGAGGTGTGTTTCAAATTCCTGTCGCCACTTGGTGGTGTTTGTTTTGCAGTGATTTTAAGTGTGTCAATAAACTTTAATCTTACAACAATACTGTGTTTCATTGCAGGGACAGAGGTATGGGTGATGGGGCACTCTTATGTCACAAGACTGGCGAGATGGGTGAATGCCAACACCTGGAAGCACGGCTTTAACAACACCAATATATCGTGGTTTGGCTTCCCTGGGATGCATTGGGCGGCACTGATAGGAAGGCTGCGTAGATTATTGAAGGAGAACAGGCGAAGGCCAAACACCCTGGTAGTGCACCTAGGGGGAAACGACCTGGTGGCATTAGGCAAGAGGCGATTGTTAGACGCAATGAGGAAAGATTTGAGCATCTTGAGCGGCGAATTGGGACAGTGCAACATATATTGGTCAGAAATATCCCCTAGACCGATTTGGCATGGGGCAACATCGCAGGAGGCATTAGAAGTTACTCGCAGGCGCGTAAACGCAGCAATGCGCAAATTCAGCGAACAGAGAGGGGTAGGTTTCATCAGGCATGGCTTGCTGCACGCCAAATCCATTGGCTGCTGGGAATCTGACGGGGTACACTTGTCCAAAGTAGGCATGGAGATTTTCCTATTAGATCTAGGGGAGGCGCTAGAAACAGCCGGATGCAGATAAGAGAGAACTAAGGGGTAGGTAGTGGGGGCTCTGGGCGCAGCGGGTGCCACGCCCAGGGCTGTGGAAAAAACAAGGCGATCCCATACAGGACAGGCGCAGGAACAGGACCTGAAGCCCCGGTGTGAAACGCACCGTGCTGAGTCATACATAATCCAAGGGGCCCTTCTTGGGGACTTGGTTTCGACGGCACCCCGTTAGTCCTTAGGGCGGTTGTAAGCCTGAGCAACCAGGGGTTTGCCAATAACGCCCCGCCTGGCTGGGCAAGGTGTGAGTTGACTCTCCCTTGTCCGGAGGGTGGGGCGGGTGGACGATAGGTCCGCCGGTGGGAGGTTTTCCTCCCAAGTTCCACACCGGGCTATGGCCACTGGTGTCCGCTTCTTTGGCTCAACTTCAGGCGCCCTGCAACAAGGGGTTGAGGGGTATAGGGGGTCGCCTGTCAGTTAACCCGTTCTGTTATTTGTATCACAAATAAACCTGCAACTTCTTCATCCCAACATGTTTGTCTGTGTATCATTTGGGTGGTGAGGGCTGTGGGACGAGGTGTACCGATGCAACTACTATGTGGGATGCCCGAGGTCCCTGCAAGGGACCCCATAGGAGGGCAAACCCCGCAGTAGGGCGGGGGGAACCGTAGGCCCGTCCAGTGGAGGGAGGTGGGGCAAGGGGCGGGGTCTCCCAAGGGAAGGCCGTCCCCCTTTTGGGACATGATATAGGGGAGCCCCTCCCTCCTGGCGCCCTCTTTGCTGCTGCCCACCCTCACCAGTCGGTCGTTCAGGCTGCTCCTCGCCAGCCTTAGGCCAGTAGGCCCCCCAGCCCCCCCCTCTCAATTCCCCCCCGACGTCGGACGCGAGGCCCGCGCCTTCAGCTCCCCTCTCTACCGCTCACCCGCTGAAAAGGGGGGAAGTGGGGAGGGGGGAATATTAACGATGTATTTGTGTTTTCTAGGTTGCAGGAGGAGTTACAAGGCGATCCCCATACAGGACAGGCGCAGGAACAGGACCTGAAGCCCCGGTGCGAAACGCACCGTGCTGAGTCATACATAATCCAAGGGGCCCTTCTTGGGGACTTGGTTTCGACGGCACCCCGTTAGTCCTTAGGGCGGTTGTAAGCCTTAACAACCGGGGGTTTGCCAATAACGCCCCGCCTGGCTGGGCAAGGTGTGAGTTGACTCTCCCTTGTCCGGAGGGTGGGGCGGGTGGACGATAGGTCGCCGGTGGGAGGTTTTCCTCCCAAGTTCCACACCGGGCTATGGCCACTGGTGTCCGCTTCTTTGGCTCAACTTCAGGCGCCCTGCAACAAGGGGTTGCGGGGTATAGGGGGTCGCCTGTCAGTTAACCTGTTCTGTTATTTGTATCACAAATAAACCTGCAACTTCTTCATCCCAACATGTTTGTCTGTGTATCATTTGGGTGGTGAGGATTGTGGGACGAGGTGTACCGATGCAACTACTATAAACGAGGGCAGGAGTTATCAGCGTTTCACTCAATAAATGGACATTTGACACTTCTTTGATTGCTGTGTGTGCGTGTATATGTGTGTGTTTTGTGTGTATTCTGTTTCTAAGAGCTGCTGTCTTTGGCAGATAATTCCCATGAGAAACAGGGATGAGGTGCCCAAGAGCACAGAGTATGGTCAAGTATGATGGGGGAGTAGAGATTTGGGTCCAGGTCTCATGGTTGCTTGGTTCACCCTGGGGGCGGGGGGAGGGGGGGGGGTGAGGGGGGGGAGTTCTGCTTCAGCCTGTGTCCTTCTCAGCAGTGTTCACCTGTCGAGTCTGCGATCTGATAAAGATAGCTCTTATAAGCACCACGGACACCTCCACCATCACACACACTAGACACGGAAGGACACACGCAATCCTCCATACTTACCATGTGTGTTTGAGTACCCGCAGAACAGAACACACTTGCAATGCAATCCCCCAAAAACTTAGCAAAGGCCTGCTCTCGTATCACAAATCACTGTTAACAGATCACTTTGAACAACTGGTTTCAGTGAAGCAACCGAATACTAAAGAATGCACCGATTTGTGACATGAAATCCTATGTCTCTAGGCATGCTGTCATGTCAGCAACTGCCGGAGCTGCTGCTGAGAGAGATGAGAGGGGGGATGGCTTCCTTGCAGCCTCATCTTCATGACAATTGGGAGGGGTGGAAAAGGGAAGGGGTGTTTAACAATGACCTGTCACAGGCAGGAGACGCGGGATTAGCTTGATGTACCGTGAAGAGGCCGAGCCGCTGAGGCCCTGGGAGGCAGGCTCACAGTTTGGGAAGGTGTGTGCCCACGGGCCAGGTCATGCCCCCCCTTCCAAGGAAAGGTAATGCAAAAGGCTCTCTTCACCCCAAGGCCCTTCCCCAAGTGTTGGGGAAGCCAAGCGCCGCAGCTTTCTTCTCGGCACCCTATTTATTTCACCACAACTTGAGCAAAGCAAAATAAATTTTAAAAAATAAAAAAGGAAAATGCAAGTATCTGTAGAGGCCTCCCCAGCCTAAGGGGCTGATGGCTCAGCGGACAGTGGGACTGTGTGTGACCCCATTGTCACAGCAGGGCCGCTCAGCCTTTCATCCTCCTGAGGCTGATCAAATCAGTACTTTTGAGATGTAATAAACATCTGTTATACGGTGCCAAGAAACCGTCGGGCGCACGTTAGACCAGCAGCAGATCCAGAGGGAATCCCAGCTGTAAGGAGCCAAAATCAAGAACACAAATAGTAGCAAGACTGCGAAGAACGAGACAAGGGAACAAGTGTGATGTAACTCATCCACCACTCGCCTATAACTGCTTTCTTTATATAAGGTTCAAACAGGAACTGACTAAAATGTTCTAACAAGGATTATCATAGTGCAAATCTCTTAACCCCGGGGTTTATCAGAGGGGTAAACCAACCCCTTACCCTTGGTTACAACAGTAGTGAACAAATTTGGCACATTGCCTTTACCAAACGTTTTTCTACTATTCCTGACTCATCCATACTGCCTTGCGCATAAGCTGCCTCTCTCTCTGTACTGACTCTCAAAGCTTTTTTTTCTGGCGATCATCATACACAGAAGTATTGTCGAACCAGACCTAAAAGAGGAGAGATGCACAACACACACAGAGCGTTAGTATTTCTAAAAAGCCAGCAGGGGGATAATGTGTGTTAATCACTACCTTTGTTTTGCCCTGGTCAGTGTGAGGAAGGCTTCAGCAAAACTGTTCATATGTTTTTCTGGCCTTTATATAAATGCGGATACTGCAATCATACGGAACCTGGGGGGGGCGGGGGGGAGGGGGGTCGTGCTTTTCCACATGTTCAGTTTGCCTACCTACTTAGATTACCTCTCGCACATTAATTATCAAGCAAGAACTTGTAAAGGAGAGTGCCTCTGCTAGTTAGTGTTTATTATATAATATGTTGCATGAAATGAAGCTGCGAAAAGGTACTGTGTGTGTCTAGGAATGTCCACCATAGCGATCTCACTGTCTCATCAGGGGAAGATGACCCAGGACAGCCTGGGACTGAAAAAGGCCGCTGCTATGCTGCCCTCGCCTGCTCATCTTACCCGACTTCTTACCCATGAAGAGGATCCTGTGACCAGGGGTGCTGGGCAGCGAGAGGCGGTGGGGAATGGAATGGAGGCCGGAGATTCTCTTCTGCCCTGGCATGGCGACCGACCCTGGACGGTGGCTGGCAGGAGGAATGCGGGACAGGAGACTGCACCGCCGAGTGGCTGGTTGCCAAGGACGCTCTGTTGCCGAGGGTCACCTCGGCTGCATTATTCAATAATGCAACCGCTTGTGACCTCACCTGACACGGCGGGCGCGAGCCCTTTCAGGGACGGCACAATGACTTCCCGGGAGTTCTTTCTGTGTGTTCTCGCCGCCACCGTGGGTCAACAGAAGGGAGAGGCCGAAAGAACTATACGCACCAAGCGGGGCAGGTTCTGTCCTCTCCTCAGGCAGACACAAATAAATATATACAAGAGGAATCGTTTTACATTACCAGTTTTTGACTCAGTAACGTAAGAAACTGACATTTCCTTTTCATCGATGACTGCCGCATGCACGCACTTATGTTGTTTTTGCATATGCATCTGTGTCTGAAGTCCTGCAGTTCCCCCGGGGCACAAGCAGGCATCCACTTCTGTCATTACTGCTGATCACAGCAGACAGAAGTGGATGCCTGCTTGTGCCCCGGGGAGACTGAGATAAAAAACAACCGTGCTGTGCCTCGCGCTGGAGGCAGGGGGGAGGGAGAGAGGAGGGGGCCTGTGCCTGCTTCCCTTACGGGAACGAGCACTGACATATGTTTGCAAGTTAATCCCAAACATATGGTGTCAGCGCTCGAGCCCTCAAGGGAATAGCTACACGTGCACGCGTTGCCATTGATGGCAATGGAACGCGTGCACTGTTGTGGCTTAAAAAGGGGACTGATGGCTAAAGGTCTCCTCTTATGCAGCGCATGCGCCCTGCGTAGGCGAGACCAAAAATTAACTCCTTGTTGAGTAATTAAAGGCAGCCATGATCCGGGTGCAGTTATACTCTGGCCCCTGCACTTGCTGCACTGAAGAAAGCTAAGTCCTTGACTACAAGCCAGATATAAATCCTATATCCAACATATGGTCAGCTTCCAAGGAATAACGGCACATATGAGAGGCCTAGTGCAATGATGATGAATGTTTTTGATGTGTTTTTTTTTAAAACAAAAAGGACACCAGCTTGCCCCTATCTTTTCGACGCAGGGGCACTAGAATTATGAGGCAATAGTGGACCAAATTATACAGAAGGCTGACAAAATAATGCAGTTGTGCAATGGAAACCCAGTGGCAATATGCAGCACATTCCGTGGCAATATTATCTCTTTGAAAATAAAAAGTTTTTTTTAAAGAAAACTAAGATGCCTTTTATTTAAACTGCCTGGTCTAACTTCCTGAGTCAAATAGTTTGTTTGTAAATAAAATATAAAGGTAAATTCGGCGTTAAAACTAACATTTTCAGACTAACTGCAATAAATGTCAAACTCATTTATTGTGAGTGAAAAAGTATTTCAAAACTGTTCTATTTCATGTTCATTCTGGTCATAATCTATGGGCGTCTGAAAACATGTCTTTCTGTGAAGAAAGAGCCATGTAGAAAAGCAATTTACTTATAATTTGTATAATGTAGGCGTCTCATCAACATAACGCTCCTTAAAAAGAGAAGTAAAATGTTTTGGATTTGTTCACACCAGTGTTCAACAACCAGAGTTGCGTTCACGAGAAATCATGGAATAATAAGATGTGGAATAATCCATAATTAAATACTGAATAAATTATGAAAGAAAAATTTGATGTCAATCGAATTCCAAGCATTCCTCGAAATATCAAAGGTTTTTGCGCCTGTCAGTTGGCAATTCTGTAATGATATGTGTATGCATAAAACTGCCTTTTGTCTTTTTGGTCATTTTATATTTAAGGATATATTTAGGTATACTGTGTCTGTGTTAATTTTGTATTCTTATGGAGCAGCCTCCCCAGTGTCAATAGAAAGGCAAGACCCGTGCCCCCAAGAGAAACAAGCATTTGCAAAGCCAATAGGTTTTGGCAACGCAAGAGTTATATGTGTGGTATCAAAATGTATTTTAGTCATGTTGTGTAGCAGCATGGCTGCTGTTCACCATAGCTGAAAGTCCTTGAAAATAGCGCTATTATGCAGCTGGGCTCTGTTTGCATATATGTACTGTATATGGAACCTGCACAGCACAATGGCTGATTAGATATTGGACCCAGGTAGTCAGACCAGCATTGCAGCTGGTTATAGTTTTCACCAGGCGTTTCCTGCTTAGATAAGGGCAGCAGGTACCAAGAGATCTCTTTGGGTGGAGCTAGCAGGCTACCATGTAGAAAATAATCGAGGCGATTAACCATTTGGGCACTTCTGATTTTGAATTCTGCAGGACATTTCAACTAGTAAATACTCAACCACCGTTTCCAACTGCGTATTCTTTGCTTGCGAAAGTGGGTTTGTGCGAGATTGTCTTTGAATGATGCATCTTGAAAAACTGATTTGTATTGGCTCACCTATAACGTGTCTGTTCAAGAGGGACGGAGTTTGTGTCTGCGTCCAAGTGAAAATGGCAGTAACTGAATGTATACAGGCGTATGCATGGGATTGGAGCATGTCCATATACTGCATCTTAAAGCTCACAGTGCTGATGTCTGTTCTCCGGTCACATTAGAAATCATTGGCTTAAATTAGCGTACAGATGTGAGTCGCAATGCAAACGAACCCAAGATGTTCGACCCCTCTCACGGGGAACAACCTTTATGACGCAACTTTTAGCACGCAGTGCTATTACAACGCTGACTTTAAAACGAAAACTATTACAACGCATTACACTGGGGGGCGCTCTAGGATAGGGAATAGTTTTAATTAAATCCAACTCCTTCCCTAGTGTCCACGGGGACTGGTGTTGGAATAGTAAATTAAACTATTCACTATCCAGCACCCCCCAGTGTAATGCGTTGTAATGGAATGCGTTTTAAAACTTGCGTTGTTACAGCATGCGTGGTAAAAGCATGTGTTGTAACAACGTACATCCCCTCTCACAGACACAGACACACACACACGCACACACACACACACACACAGACAGACACACACACACACACTTTACCCAATAAAAGGCTGCAGAGGGGGGAGACTGGTTTTGCAGGAGACTGATCAGGGAAACAGGAACGACCTGTTGCAGGCATCACAGCAGCATTTCCCCAAAGTAGTTTGAAGTGCTGTGTCTGGTCAATGCCAACAGAGCAATTGTGTGTTGTACCGAATGGGCTGCAGAAGTAATGCAGGGACATCTCCGCACCGGTGAAGAAAAAATTATGTACAGGGAGCGGGCACCTTTTTATGGCATGCCCCCGCTTTCTTGTTGAGACTGGTCAAGCAGTGAAGCAGGAAGGGTTTTGGAGACCGGCAAGCAACACTGGGACATTAATTTAAAAAATGCTCTCACTTTGAAGTCAGAGAAAGAAAAGCCAACTGGCACCCTCGGAAAAAAGTATCTGACATTTGACTTCGGTCTTTGAATGCAGCGCAAATGTTACAAGATGAGAACAAGATTTACAGGCCAGTTTACAGAACTGGGGCTCGGAACAAGTGAAAACATAAGCGCTTGTGTGAAGTGCTCCTGAACAAAGAAAAAAAGTAGTTCCTAAAACAGTTCCTAAAATGGGAGCAGTGGATAGATAATAGTAATTGGTCTTGGGTAGGGTTAAGCCCAGAATGAGGCAGGACACATGCATGCCATGGACAAATGGGAGAAAGAATTTGAGCGCGACTCTGAAGCCAGCATATGAAAGCCTATCGGCGGGCTGAAGCCCACATATTGAATACAAAATGTACTGTTCAAGACAGTGCACGTGCTGTCTAGCTGAGACATAGAAACATTGCTGCGATCTCTTTTTCCAGATAAGGATGGCCATAGATGCTGGCCAAGTTCTAAGAATCCTTTTTGCCTACAAAAAGGCAAAAGTTTCAAGAATTCTCAGCATTTCTAATCTTTTTTCGACCCTTCTACTAACAGATTGATATAGATATTTTTGTATTTATTTAAGAGTGAGAACCTTGCAACTTGGTCAGTTGTGATTGAGCATGTTATACAAAATAATACAGGAAAAATGCTTTCATGTTTTCATCACACATAAGATAAGTAGATGGATAGATGGGTGGATGGATTTTCTAGACAATAATTAACAGTAATTGAATTTGGAGGAATAAATGAACAAAAAATGTCATGACAAAGAAGGGTTTTCACAATGTTTGGATTACATTTAGATACAAAAAGTCCTATTTCCTATAGACAGTGGTTAATTTGAGTCAGTGGTTTCCGGTGCTCTGTACCGCACTTAATAGCCAACACCAGCACTTATGACAGTCTGCCACATTGTGGCGGGTGGTCTTTCTAATTTGAAGATCAGTACAACAACAGATATTTATTAATCCAATATACATTAAAAATTACTCACTCCTGCCACTTCAAACCCATTTATATAGGTTTGAGGGTCTGGATTAGTGAATTGTCACACCTGATTGAGTGTGATGGTTAGTAGTTTGGTTGCTAGTGTACTTGCAAAACATACAGCGGTAATGGGCGGTGCAAGTACAAGTGTCTTCCTGATGAGGGCCCGGGACTTATGATTTTTACAAATTAAGCATTGCCTACAACAGTCAAAATACATTCTTTAGTCCATCTATCAGGGGCACTCATATTATCTGGGCAACATTTTACCTCTTTATTTTCTGTTTAATACCTGAAAAAAGCCATCAACAGCTGAAGGATGCCCAGCTAAATATTAAAAAAGTATTTTCCACTGTGATACACTATGTATTCTGTGGTTATGTAGTAACTTTAAAATCTCCTTGAACGAGCAATAAAATGTTCTTTGCAATCTGCAAATTCTGCAGCAGATGATGGATTATGTAGCATGTGTGGCAAAACCAAAGCCTTGGGAACATTTCGTGACCATGGTATCACTTAATTCTAATGGCCTCAATTATATATCAGCATTATCTATAGATACGTCATAGTGTCAATACCAAAGTTTGCCCAAAGGACGAAGCATGCACTCTCGTCGAGAACCCGGGCAGTGACAAGCTGAAATTCTTGGAAGTCTGCATTCTTGCCTAACTCGTTTTAAATGCTTGCCATACTTGATCACAGGCTGCCATTTGAACAGTGCAACATATAACTCCAAACCACCATCTTGATTTGATTAAACAGCCGGATTTTATTGAACTCATGTGAGCAAATTTCACAAAGCATTATGGTACTTGTAGTCTGGAAATCACATTTCAACCCTCGTGGGTGTCGCACTTTCAAATAATTAAAACAGAAAAATTCCATCACCTCAGTGGGTTACAGTCTTGTCAGAAAAATACCTTTTACAGGTCCCTCGACGTTCCATTACAGTCTCTCAGAGGAAAAAAGTCCCTGGGCCCGATTCACAAAAGTAATCAGAGACAGAATCCTAACTGTATGACTTTCGGTATTCACAAAGGGCATTTACGAGTAGTAAAGTTAGGATTTTACCTCAGTTAAATCCTAATTTTACAACTCCTAAATGCCCTTTGTGAATACCGAAAGTCGTAAAGTTAGGATTTTCTCTCTGTTTACTTTTGTGAACTGGGCCCACAGTTGTTGTTTTAGCTGCAGTCTTCATTAAAGAGGTGCACCTACCTGCGAGGGCGACTTTTCTCGAGGGCAACCTTGCTTGGTATATGTTTAACGGCCAGTCCAGCCGTGAAGACGCACTGCCGCAGGATGAATCAGATCTGTGGTGACTCGAGATGGAGAGCCACTATCGGAATGGGAGGCTCTGAATGAGTGACTTTTTACATGGGAGCGAATTTAGGAATGTACCCTTGAATCGACCCACTGTGGGGTAATGTATTGGTGACTGATTTTGGGACTACGGTAGCAGGGGCGGCTCTAGGCTCATGGAGGCCCTGGGCAGGGAGCGTAGGTAGGAGGCCCCCAGAGGAAAAGGTAGGGGGCCCCCGGAGGAACGCAGGCCTGGAAGCCAGTGAAGAGGGGGGGTCAGGGTGTTTGGAAGTGGAACAGAGCCGGAGGCTGCCAAATCCCTGCCTGGGGCCACCATGCAAATATCTATCCATCCTCAGAGGATTATTATATTAAGGACTAGCAGCCTGCTCCAGCGTTGCCGGGGGCAGAAAGGGGCTGGGGGCAGCATTTCAGGCTTGCGGCAGCGTTGCCCGGGGCAGAAGGGGGCTGGGGGCAGCATTTCAGGCTTGCGGCAGCGTTGCCCGGGACAGAAGGAGGCCCGGGGCAGAAGGGGGCTGGGGGCAGCATTTCAGGCTTGCGTGCACCCATGCCTCCCGCCCGTCCCTCCCTCCGTCCCTCGTTGCGCACCCGCGGCTCTTGGATGGTTCACTTACCTTGCTTGCCGCTCCTCCTCGCGCTGCTGATTTTACCACTCCACTGCTCCTCCGCTTCGTGCTGGTAATTACCGCTTGTCCGCTGCTCGCTGCTCCTCCCCGCCTGTCCGCAGCTCCTCCCCACCTGTCCGCAGCTCCTCCTCGCGATCATGTCCTCCGCTCTTCCTGTTGCTCCTGAACGCCACTCCTCCCCGCGCTCTCGATGTCATGACGCAGACGCCGCGGCCGGCGCTTCTTTCAGGGGACTACTTTGTTTTTAAAGTAAATTTTTTAAATTTACGTTTTTTAAAAATTTTATGTAGCCTATGTCCATCTACACACCCTGACAATGTCAAGGATGAATCGGGTGTGTGGATTGGCGCTGTGGTTCCTGAGTTTACCCGGCTCAAAGGGTTGTGTTCTCTCTTTATAATAGTAGTATTGATATATATTGGCGTGGTGGCCCCTGGGATTTGGTGGCTCTCTGCAGTTGCACAGCTTGCACATGCATAAGGCCGCCCCTGACGGTAGAACCCACATGGGGTACATTTTAATTGCAGTACCACCAGGACCAGAATGCACTGTAACTCACAACTGAAGCCCACTGAGGGCGGGACTGCTATTTAAACAGGTGGAGGCAATTTGTTTGTTGTTTTGTTCTATGCTGGCCTGTGATCAAGAACTGCAGCGTTCGAAACGCGTTAGGCCTTTTTATATGATTCAATATCAGTTGGCGTTTTCGCTGCAGTCTCATTAAAGAGTTGCATCTACCTGTGAATGCGATACTTTGGCATGATTACAAAAATTAACACCGGTAATGAAAATTTTGAACTACCAGTTCCTATAACTGTTGACTGCATAAACTTCAGCAAGTTGAACTGTTTAATTGATTAAACCATCATTTCTGCATTGATTTCGGTGCAAGATTGCCGTACACTGGATCAAACTGACAATGTTGTCATTTACTCATATAAAAAGCTTTTTACAAATCAACAGGTATCGCCAAGTCGTGATCTATTGGCTTTGTCAATTGTTTTGCCATTTTTTTGTCCAACAGCACAACTGCGGTGCTGCATGGCTGAAAGGTAAAACAACAAGCATTTGCAATGCAATAGGTCTCGCATTTACGCGAGTTTAAGGTATTGGCATTGTAAATGGCAATGCCTTTTATTTATGTTTTAAAACCAAAACATAAATAAAAGGGATTGTCATTAACAATCCCAATAGCTTAAACTCGCGTAAATGCGAGACCTTTGCATTGCAAATACTTGCTAAAGGATTGATGTGGTCTATGGCTGCTAAAACTCTTTCCAGAACTTTCAGTCATAAAACAGCATCCTGTCGACTCAATCAGCCCCACTCCCTATAAAAGATGTTTGCAACCTGTTCCCATTATTTAATAATACGGTAGGAGCTTAGACACATCACAAGGATGGCACTAGGCGCTACATAAACTTGCATTCATCAACAATAGAGCTCCCTTCCTCTCAACCCGCTGTAGGGAGGCAAAAAGGTCACAGGTCAGTCTGTACAAAGGCCACAAAAGACATGCATGGAAGAAAGAAAAGCAACAAACTAGCTGTTACGAAATCGGATTGAAATGACGTCACACTGGGCTGGAGAGGGTGGGGGGGATGTCAAGATACCTAGCCGTAAGACATGAGACAAGAACAGTAACTTACTGCGCGGCTGCTCGTGCAGACGGAATGAACACGTGTCACTGCAGAGTGCCATCATCTCCCCTTCTGCCGGACACAGATCACACTGGCTGTCAGTAGAGCACCCTTACCCCCATGCACACTGGTTATCATGGCCATTTACTGATTGTCATCCCTCCCAGAGCACCTTCCACCCATTAGCAGTGGTGACCGAATTAGCAATCTGGCATCCAGTCCATAAAGAAACCCTGGCAAAGTCAAAGGTTTGGCTACTGTACTGTGCAGACACACAACATACATGCACACCGCCCATCATACAAAGGCACGAATGTACGCAGGATAAAAGACAAAAGACGGATGCATGCAAGCGGCAATCAAAACAGATCAGTAGACATCTCTGTAAACAGATCAATATTCATCTAACCACCCATGTACACAGGGCACAAACATACACATATGTACGATTGGGCAGACATGAATAATTGGGCAGACTGAGGCTTTGATAAAAACCCAGTACCGGGGAGATGCAAGCCTGAGATTTGTCCCCTCTGCAGTGGCAATCAAAGAAGACAAAGAGTAAAGTGGAAATACCCATTCGATCATTGGCCTCTCCTTGGAGATCTCCTGTGTGACGGAATAATTGAAGTTCAATCCCCATCCAATCCCTTGTTTTTTTTGGAAGGCTCCCCTCCACGTAAGAATGACGTGCCAAACACATGACTCTTCAATAGCTGTATTCTATAATGTGACATGCAGAGCACGCCCCTCTCTGGAGTCAGCATACATATGGTTCAAGATGGTAAGCCACACAGCTATCATAATTACTTAATTTCTTAATTCAAATCATTGTGTTGTGGTAACATAGTTCAGATATTTTTGGCTGCTAAAAAAACCAAGCATTTTCAATGCAACGGTCTCGCTTTTGTGAGCGTTTTAGCGTTTGGCATTGTAAATGACAATGCCTTTTATTTATGTGTTTTAAGCCCAACACATATATAAAAGGCATTGTTATTTTAATGGCTATAACTCAAACTCTCGCGAATGCGAGAGCACTTTAATGTTGGCTGTTCCCCTTTCTTCAGACGCTGCTCACAGTATGCAGGTTAAAGTGAGCCGCGTCTAAACAAAGGGGCAAGACAATATTAAAGTCAAAGCTCATATGGTGCGCTTTCACACAAGGCAAAAATAAAACCACTCAGAAATGTTCTGCGCGGCCGCTGGTGTGAAAGCGGCCCGCGTTATTAATTAATAAAATAAATAAGCGCTGGTGCCAAAGTGAAAATGACCTGCGCTATTAATTCATAAAATAAATAAGGGCTTCATCCCGGCTTTGAACTGAGTGTAAAATCACTGGAGGAGCCGCACAACCTTTGCAGGGAAAAGGTTCCCCCCCGCGAGCCCAGCGGAAGAGGATGCAGGTGTCAGCAGATCAGGCCTTCATCAGTGTCAGCATCCGGAGCCAGCCCCAGCCCCGCCTGCACATGCTGAGCAGAGAGGGGAAGGGCACCCTCCGGGATAGGACCGGCGAGGAGGGCACGGGGGCAGAGGTGCGGAGAGGGACTGGAAAGGACAGGGCCGGAACAGGCCGAAGGGAGAGGACACCCACTACTGACGACAGAGGGCCTTCTATTTCTACCGGAAGTTACATAGTGGGGCTTTGAGAATTAACACTAGAACTTGAAATGTAAAAAAAAAAATTACGGAACATGCATAGTAACGGAAGCCAAAAAAGTAATCCATAATATACCCATCCACTGCTTTAACCATGTTTAGTCTTAATTTATAATTTCTCAACAATCATAAGGACAATACAGAACCAGCACCGCCTCTCCCCTACCTCCTCCACCGCCAAGGAACGGGCAGTAATGACGGCAAACATGCAAATAAAAAAATAAAAAACGGGGCGGAAACATATACTGAATCCCTGCCCTCCAGGACTCCCTGCCCTGCCTCATGGTTGCCAAGGCAATATTTCTGAAAATATTGTCGTGCTACCGTAAGGCAGGTCATGGAGTCCTCGAGAGGTGGGATCCAGAGCAGACAAATCTGCTAAACCGGAGCTTTTTCCAATGGCAGGCCTCCGTTTCGAGAGGCCTGCCAAACGAAAAAGGGGGCGTGGTTTCACGCAGTACTGAAAGTCTCCTGTTCACAATAAGTCTTTGCCCCCAGCAGGGCCATGCACTCCAATGGAGGCTTCGACCTAAAAACGACACAGTCAACTCTGGCAGCGTATTTCACTTTGTTTTTTTTATACTTTCAACCATGTTGCACAGAAGATGCACTGCTGTACAACGGGACTTAAAAAACATTGACAATGCCAAATACTAGAGCTATTTGGCTTTGTCAATGTTTTTTTGCCATCTTGTACAGAAGAAAGGCTGCTGTGCAGGACGGTTGAAGCTAAAAAACAAAAAAAAGCACTATGAAGAGGCCAGCTCTGACAGTGTTCAGACATGCTGCATAGCTTAAAAATGTTAGGCATGGGTGAGAGCTATCGTTATCGACTTGAAGCTTTATGGGATGCGAATTCCATCGATGGAATGATCGGTGGGAGGTATAATAAAAAAAATAACAGTAATAACGCGGGTGCTTATTACACTTATAATAATAACATTTTCGGTTACCAAATGCTAGACTCTATGGTTCTGTTTTGTTATAGGTTCCTATATCTATCAAATATTACAGACTATATCAGAATTAGGAAAGCGCAAATGAATCACATTTTTTGTACTTCTGAATTGTGGTGCAAACAAATACTTTAATACAATCAAAACAAATCAATTCTCTAGATGTGTCATTTCCCACACATTATCGTTTGTGCGCTGTTTAATTATATCAGTAAACCTGTATGTCTGTGTAACTGTAATAGTTATTTTAATTGAAAATGCTTTATGTAATAGCAGTGCGCTACCACCTGATGCATACTCCACTCGACATCCCTCGACTGTACGACACTCTAAGCCATCCCACTCTACGCCATGCCACTCCACTTTGTGCCACTCTTCTCTACTCTACTTTACTCTACTCTAAGCCACTCAGCTTCACTCTATGCATGCCACTCCACTCTATGATATTTCACTATATGACATCCCATTCCTCTCCATGCCTCTCTATGTCTTTCCACTCAACACCCCTTTACTCCATTCTATGCCACTCCATATGACACTCCACTCTACAAGGCTCCACTGCTCGGTGCTTCACTCTATGACAATCTACTCCATTCCACTCCACTTCACTCTATGGAACTCTACTTCACTTTACTACACTCCCCTCTACAACACTCTACTCCTCTCTACGCCAATCTATGCCACTCCACTGTAATATGCAAAATTTAGCGCTTGGGCAAAAGGCAAACTAATTTGAGCATTAATATTGGAACTAGTTTATCTAAGGGATTAACCCCTTCCATGCTCATGACGAGCTCAGCTAGACATGCAGTACAGTGCTCCTGTGCTCATGACGAGCTGAGCTCGTCATGACCACACCCATTTTCATTGCTGTCGAGCACAGCAGGGGAAACTCTCAAGCAGCGATGTGGTTAAGTATCCCCTGCCGTACATTGTAAGATTATTGCTAGTCACAGAGGAGTTCCATAACCATACAGAGAAAAGAGGCCAAAGGTTGAGATCCCTTGAAAGGTTCTGGAACTCTGAGGTGACTTGCAGTATCCTTATCATGTATGTAAGGGGCTACTTTATCCTATATAATACATGGTTACACCATTACATTTCCCACAAACCACTTAAACCCTTGGTGTGTAACTCTTTCATATGAAACAGCAAGCATGTTTGCGAACATGATCAATACAATTATAGTCTTTAGTGCAAAATTAAACACATCAAACACCTGTTAGTATTTGTTGCAAACAGATGTTAGAAAAGGTTAAATGCAAGTAAGTAAAAAAAAAAGCTGCAGTAGGTCAGAATGTGTAGAAACATGCAGAAACCATGTTGCTTTTCTCTATCTAAGAAATGCAAAAAATAAACATATTCTCTCTGCTTGTTATTGTAAGCTATTAAAATAGAGCAGAATAAAGCAAAGCAATGTTCTGTTTTCCTTGCTTCCAACAGCTGCTTCAGTTGTGCTTCATAACTTGACCTGCCTTTCCCCTCGGCTAATGGATCGGTCAGAAGGCATTGTGACGTCAGGACTTGACTGTAATAACGTACAAGTGGCACTAATGATATATTCCAATACTTTTGCAGTTCCCACCCTACATCATGGATGACCCGCCTTATCCAGGTGTGGCAGTATCTCTTTAATAATGTGCACAGTTTCACAAAGACGAGTCCCATTAAGAATGTCTGATTCCATTCACTTGACCAAACACATACACCTGCACATATGCTTACTCCCATATATAACTGTGCGGTCTCCCACATACACACACACTGATATACACATACATAATTTCACAAAGGAATTTAGTGACACGGTCAGTGATATACTTGCAAATGAAGTACCCAAGGAGGTTACAGACACCCCGAGAGGTGCACCTGTCATATAGCTACTTCTTTTCTATATACTGTGTTAAGTTAGCATGCGCTTATTAAATGTTTAAACGCCATTTTTCCTTTTGCTTCATTTTGCACACAACACATAATTGTTATTTTAGCTTTCAACCTAGAAGAGCGTTGTGATTTACTTGAGAAATAATATGTTATTGCTCTGATATCAGCTTTGCTTGGTACACTGTCTGCACAGTGAGTGCTGAAGCCTACAAGGATAACTCGACACAGTGTTGTTGTGAGGTCTGATCTTCGCACCTTTCTAGACATAACACAAATGCGGCTGCTGCCAAATTCTGTTTCTCAGCGGGTTTTATATTGCTTTGCTGAAAACACACGTAACACACTTGATGGTGCTTCGCATGCAGAGAGCCGGTGGAAGATGATGTGATCCTCTGCCACTGAGATTTTGAGGTATGGGCCCGCCCTGCTAAAACCCAAAAGAGACCTTCATAGATATAATATACTATGCTAAATAGGGAGAGTGAGAAATAGGTGTTGTTAATTCCTATTCATTTCAGCATCTTAGTATGCTGTCACCGTTCGCTTTTTATGGACTAGTAACTATGCTGATAACTTTGATTCTTATAATATGCTTGCTTGTATTATATAAGATACTGCGTTTGAGAACCCTGCATTAGTAAATAAATATTTCAAATATGCACGTGTCCTCATTTACTCCACGTTCTGGTTTGAATTGAATATATAGCGAAAGAGTGTTCATGTGTTCCACGATACCTGAGGTAATCTAAGTTCATGTTCTGGTTTGTCTAAACATTGGGAGTTTGTAATGACCAATGAGACACTGTAGCTAGCTCGGTAAGGGGATTTTGGGTACTGAGGTGAGTTTTGGGCCATCCTAATTCACTGAGGTTCCAAATCTCTATGCACAGTTCTGTAGGAGAACAGAATTCCTGCTACATGGCGCCCATACGTTGTTGGCCTTATATCATGACACTCGAGTAGTATATCATTCAATCCTTAACCCCTTCACTGTCGTTTCCAGAAAACTGTGGTGTCGGAACAAACCTACCTATTTTTGAAATTGGCCTTTTCAAGCTTGAATCTTTCTAAAACGGTTTCCTTGAATTACTACCCAGTTGTGCTACAAAGTTTATTTGTTTTTCTTATTTCCTGTGCTATCATGGCTGCCGTGGACATTCCGCAGCATAGTCGCATTGCGGTGCGAGATCATTTGCAGATTTACAATATACCTTTGGAAGGCTTGGCTGTGATCATGGTGGTGAGTGCGGATGCTGCTTACCCTTATGAACTGTTTTATTCATGGGTGACATTTCCGGAGGTGGACACTAATTCTGGTGTGTTCCACACGTACACCCCCATGGTTGTACCAAATGAATATACTCCGTACAGGGCACAGGAAGTTCCTATTGACGTTTGGCAGCATCGAGTTTGGTTTGGTGGTGCCCTACCCCATACTTTGACCACTCCGAGGTTAGGTCCTTTGTCCATTCCGGGCGCGAGTTGGCCTGTTTTGGCTGGATTTACTCCTCATCCTCTACACGGCAATTGTAACCTAGCTGAACTTTGAAGACTACATGTAGTCGCAATTGCCATGATTAGAGCCTTAGTGCATTACATGGGCCGTAATCTTCTGGGTGGAGCCCCGGGGGGTGCGGCACTTCCTGCCAGACAGGGTGGTTTGAAACTCAGTCCCATCATGGTCAATGCTATAATGGGCAAGAAGCCCCAGGATAAGGATGATTTTCCTTTCTGGCTTGCCGAGAAATTTGACCAGCTGGAAGCTGTATTTCCTAATACGACTCCTGGTGAAAAACAACGGATTCTAACGCTAAGTTTGCCGAAAGATTTGGCCCCTGAACTCGTTGACTGTGAGACCTGGGGTAAGACTTTTGCAGCGGTCTATGCAAGGTGCTACGGCACCCCATCTATGGAAGTGCTGCCTACGGTCCTTAAACGTGTTCAAGATGATCACGGACCGGAGACTGCGGTTGAGTTGGGTATGCGCCTGTGTGGCACCTTTGATGTGGTTTGCGATCTCATCCTTGCTAATGTCAAGGGGGATGCAGTGAACTTTCAGGTTGCAAGCGCTTTGGCGGCGCTTCCCGATGCTGAGAAACCCCGCCAGTTAGCGAAAATTATTGTGGCGGCTTATAAAACCGTGGGTCGCAATAGTAAGGGACTTAAGCCTTTTTCTGTTAAGGAGAAGAAGCAGCCCCAGGGACAAGCTTCGGAAACGGAAGTTCAGCCCAAGTCCAAGAAACAGAATTGGTCTAAAAAACAGAAACAGGGAAAGCAACAGCAACAACAACAAACACAGGTTTCTCGTCCTGCGTCTCCATTGCCTGCGTATTCTGAAGGTGTTTATGACTTGCGCGATCGCGCGAGGATTAAATCTCCTGATCGATTTCAGGCTTCTGCTCAACGCTCTCCTCGTTCCTTTCAGGAACCATCGGCCTCAACGACCGGTGGTGGAGGGGGCAGCAGGGGTCGGGGTGGCCAACAAGGATGTGACCAGCCCCGCCAGAAAAACGGTGCAGGAAAGCAGGAAGGCTCGACGCCAAAGAGACCGCAGGTTTGCCAAGAAGAAGGTCGCGGCTTTAACAGCGCATCGATATGCCACAGATAGTGAGAACGCGGCTTCGGAATCTGACGTGGGCTCTGACCTTGCTGGACAGCGCGGCGGAGATTACCATAGTGGGAGAGGCCCTGCGTCCACTACTGAAGGTGACAGCGACTGATATTTATATTGTGATCGAAACAGCTGATACAAGAGTTGCTGCCCCTGATAGACTTTTTGAAATTGTCCTGTTAATCGAGGGTGACATACAGCGAACCATTAAAGGGTTATTTTGGGAAAACCTTTAATCTACGTATAACATTTTGCTTTCGGAGGCTGACTGGCCCCCACCTTTTGTTCTCGCAGCTCCGAGAGGGGAGGAGGTAATCCTCCCCAGTTTTGCGAACACAGTCTCGATAGAGGATGCGCTGCATTTTGCAGAAGAGTGGGCTCTGGCTCTAGCGCCGGCTGTGTACCGCAATCAATGTGGTTGGGATAAATTGTCCCCTAGCCACGAGATTCCTTTACGGTCTCAGCCACAACCTCAACCTCAATATCCCATACGGCGTGAAGCCAAGGCTTCCGTCGCGGCAATCCTTGAACAATTGGAATATCAAGGTGTAATTGAAACATGTGTGTCACCGATGAATAACCCTCTTTGTACTGTAAACAAGCCAGACGTTTCGTATCGTTTGGTATTGGATTACCGGCATTTAAACTCGCATTGCCGTAACTGTGCAGTACAGAATACTCACGGCTCTGCCCTAGTGAATAGTCTTGTGCGTAAGCGGTTTAAGACCACGCTTGACATTTCCAATGGTTTTTATGCCCATAGATTGCGTGGTCTAAGTTCCCAATGGACCTCCTTTACTTGCGGCGGTGTTAAAAAACAATTTCGATGTTTGCCTATTGGCTATAAGAAGAGTCCTAGGATTTTTACTGCTCGCATAGTCTTTCTTTTGGAGAGAATCGACCCGGATGCTTGTTCGTATGTGGATGACATATATCTCACAGACAACGAACTTTGGGAGCATCTGTGTCGAGTCAACTGAATAATTTGTACCTTTGCAAATATGGGTTACAAATTCAACTTTGCAAAATCGTACATTGCAGAGTACAGAGTGTTGTTTCTGGGCTACGAGCTCAACAATGAAGGAAAAGGTTTGGCTCCTCACTTACTGGAGAAATGCGCACAACTGCGCGCTCCGACAACACTGAAAAAATTACAAGCTTTACTGGGCTTCTTGAATTTCGGGAGAACATACATTCCGGAATATGCCCAGCGTATCAAGCCTTTGTATGCTTTGATACAACCATCTTTTTCCAAATCATGCTGGCTGCCTGAGCATTCAGCTATTCTGCAGTCTTTGCAAGCTGATCTGCTCGCTTCTAAATTCTTACTGACTCGTGATAACCAGACCAACCTGGTGATAAGAATTATCCCTGGGACGGTGGGTTTCACGTACCTGACTTTTAATGAAGGAGACACAGTACCTATTGCTTACAAGTCACACTTGTACACTTCGGCTGAATTGCGCTTTTCCACTGTGGAGAAAGTTTTGACGGCTGTGCAGATGGCAATTCTTAAGGAACGTGCCCTGTCACAGGGAAAGCACATGTTGGTTGTTACCCCGTGTCCTGCCTTGGAGGCAGTCACGAAAGCCAGTGTACCAAATTCCAAAGCTTTGCACCGTCTGTGGATTCAATGGGCTACTTCCTTGACGTCCCAGGATGTCACGTTTATTTTTGACGCCTCATTACGGTCGCAGGAGTACTTACAGTATGAATTCGATCATTCAGCTCCTTTAGCAATGCAACCTTTGGAGGATTTCCATTGCATCATTTACACTGATGGTTCGGCGCAGGTTGCGCATGGCTCTAAACATGCCTACGTTTCCGCATGCGCCATTGTAGTCGGTGCCATGGTGAACGATGAGTTCAAGTCCAGTGTCGTGCACACGCAGACACTAGGGGACTGCACTGCACAATTAGCTGAACTTCGTGCTCTGATGCTTGCATTGGAGTACGCTGATCCTAGTGTGACGACTTTGATTGTGAGTGATTCTTATTACTGTGTTCAGTCTTACAATGAGAACTTGTTCTTTTGGATTCAGAATGACTTTCTTGATTCCAAGGGTAGCACAATAAAACATAAGATGATCTGGGTCCCAGTGGCTGAACTTAAAGAAAAGTTGCCACTTGTGTTTGTAATTCATACTCTCGGCCATCAGCGTGTTGGAGTGCACGCTGTCGGTAACTCGCTTGCTGATGAAGCAGCGAAATCACGGTATCAAAATATTTAGTTGCAGCAGTTACACGGTCCAAAAGTAAAATAGATGATGACATCTTGGCGGCTGTTGCTACCACTGAGAAGGGAGGTAAATATCCTACAGGGTTCCCTTCGAAGTACACATACCACTTAAGTCCCGATAAGGTTCCTTATGTGAAAATTCCTGAAGTTGGAGAATGGTTGATTCCCAACTTGGATCGCAGGGCTACATTGATTGCAGCGGCGCATGAAGGTGTGGCGTCTGCGCATGCGGGCGTCTCGGCCACTGTAACTCAGCTACAACAACGTTTCTGGTGGCGGGGACTGTACAAACAGACGCACGACTATGTTCTTCAATGTGACATTTGCCAGCAGATTAAGCCTTCAACTGCTGTGCGTCCGCCTCAGACACAGTTGTACATATCTAATAAACCACTGGGTTGCGTTTATTTAGATCACTGCGGTCCTGTTTCTTCTGATACTGCGTATAAGTACATCTTAGTAGCAGTTGATTCATGCACACGCTTTGTGTGGGTCTGGCCCCATCGCAGCGCTGATTTACGGACTGTCATAAGAGATTTGCGTGTCTTTGTAGGGATTTTTGCCTGTGGTACCTTCCATTCGGGTCAGGGTCCGGCTTTTGCCTCTAAGGCGTATAAGGATGCTATGATTTCGTTGGGGGTCCAAGTCAATATTTCGTCTCCATAAAGACCTGAGGGTAATAGTGTAGTGGAACAAATGAACCGTGACTTAAAGCAATCTTTGACAGCATGAGTTATAGGCACTGGTAGAAACTGGTTGGCCCATCTCAATGGCGTGCAGCGTGCTCTTAATAATCTCCCTAGAAGGTCTCTGGGTGGGCGGACCCCGTACGAAATGCTCTTTGGTATCAAGATGTATGTCCCTGGCCTCGACGGTCTAGACTGCGTGGCCCAAGCCACGGCCTTTGACGTAGATGAACATTGCAATGTTTTACAGGATCTACAAACCACCAGAGACAGTCTTGCAAAGGAACATTTGCCCTCCACATCGGATGATGCGTTGCAGATCCCGGTAGTTGGCTGGCTACCCAAAGTTGGAGAACTGGTTCGAGAGAAGATCGATAACAAGAAAGAATTTGGTCCTTCCTATCGAGCACCGGTTCCCATTCTTGGAGTGAAGGGCACAAGAACAGTCATTTTATCATCACTTCCAGGTCGTAAGGAAAACAGGTTTATCTCTATTGACAATGTCAAGATACACAGGATGGCCGATTCTTCTTAGTATGACACCGGCAGTCGCCTGTCCTTCGATTGTGAGAAATTCTGTTTTGGCCACTACTTCTAATGCTGAGCCAGAAGTGGCCCTCGAGATGCCGGCTGTTCCCAATCCTTTATTAAGTACTTTTCCCGTTAATAACATTGATGACCTAGATTACGCCTTTCCTGCTGATTTGTCGATGCCTGATTTACAAACACGTTTGGCCACGGAATCCAGATTCTCATTTGACTCTGTTTCAGTTAATTTGAAAAAACCCTCACGTTTTGCAGTTTATGCTACATTATTTAAACAACATTTTTTTTAGCCCCCCTTGGACATATATTTGGCTGGTGCTTTTTTCAGTATACCTTTTTATGTCAATTGGTTTTGTGTTTTATGTTTTCCGTCTAATTGATGGACACTATGTCGAGGAGAGAACATGCATCTGACATCTAAATGGAACTTTGGCCCCCCTTTCCTCGTCACATTCTGCACACAGACTGAAGAGAGACTTGAAGTTTGTGAACATCACTGCTTGGCCTGTTCTTGATGGGATTGTGTGGGATGCGGTTACATTTCAAATCCATGGCCCTACTGAAGTGGTTAATGTCCCTAATGTACTCAGAGTGAACATGGGGGATGGGGTGAAACAAAACATACGGTCTGATGATTAGGATGTTCAGGCCGTAGAATCATTATTCTCTGATTTAAAATATTATGCTGCCTTTGATGCTGAAGATTTATATTTAGAATCTGCTAATTTCTGGTGAATTATTTTGCTTTCAACATTTTGGTAACCATTATCTGCATAAAAGAAGTTCCAGAAGGGGTACTGTAAATTACACACAGTGGGAACATTGCCCAGCACCATTACAGGGCAGCTCTAGTACATTTTTGAAAAAGTACACTTATTTTACCGACTTTAATCAATCAAGTCCTGAGTCCTTTTATTTTAAAATGACACAGAAGTCCATGTCCAAAGTTAGACTTACCGATACTAAATTATTGTATTCGAAGTCCTTTCTAGACAAATTGGCTGTAGAGGGCTACGAGCTATGGAAGGAAACCATTGACCTTAAATCGATTTGGGGTTCCAAAAGTTGGCAGGTACAAGGCGTTGAGGCTTTGCACCGTGCATGTCTCATCCCAAATCATATGTTGTTTTTAAATTCTACCATTTTCCAGACAACATGCTTTGGATTGGCTACTTCAAAAAAATTAAATACCCCTACTATCCCTGATTTGGAAGAATATTCCGGTTGGAATAATTTCACACAGTTTTCCATTCGAGAATTGCAAACACTGTTGCACAATTCATCCTTTAACATATCCAGTTTGGATCCGAAGGGTTGACTGATGTGGCACAGAAGTTCTGATTCTTGCCAACATCGCTTTTTGGTTTAGCTGAAGGTTTTACACAAGTCAGGCCTGATCCACGTTTTTGATACTGACCATACTGTCACCACTTACTCAGTAGGCAAATTGTGTCAGAATTGGCTACAGCATTCTACTTTGGCTGCAGTTAAATTACATCTATCCAAGCTGACTGATGATGTGGATTTAAATGATTTCATAAAGGGCCCAGCTGGTGGTAGATCTAAAAGATGGATTTATGCGATTTACAATGAAATCTGGAAAAGTTCACAGGTTGAGGCTGCTAAGCGCCTAAGGGCAATTGATCAAGCTAATTTGGAAAAGGTGCTTGCAGTTGTCGATAACAGTATTAACATGCTTTCTTCCTGCATTTACACGTTGAATAATATTGTATCTTCTGTTGTTGATATTGTACATGATGAGGTGTCTGTGTTATACCATGGTCAAAATCAATTGCGTTCTATAATGCAATTTGCGTGGACCTTGCAGATGCTTAAGGCTGGTAGAGTGCCTTGGAATTACATGAACGTGTCCTCCCTCTTTGCCCCATTTAATTTGACAGACAAACAGCGCATGCTTTCAATGCGTGATGCATCTTTTTCTATGTTGCACATTGAGAGGTTGTAATCTTTACCATTCTCTGTTGCTGAGGCCACTGCTGCAACGTGGCTTATCCACGGATTAATCACATTACTGTTTGCCTTGTACAAGTTTTCTAATTGTATGCGATATATTGCGATAGGGAGATATGAACCATTAGGTAGGCCATTCCTCCATGAGGCATGGTCGCTTCCATTCACTTATAGGTGCCTGAAAAACAAGAAGGAAGTATATCTTAATGGGGAGGAATGCACAGAGTCGCCTGACCATTCATTGATATGCAGGCACATCCAGTTGCATGGTTCTTGTAATCAGGACTGGCCTAATTTAGCCTGTGTTTTGAAAGGCACTCCGGTTCCCGCAATCGTTCCAACTTTCACATTACTGGCAAACGGTAGTTATTTACTGTTGAATAACGAGGAATGTTGTGGGTTAATTAAAGGTATCGCTTATGTGGTAACAGTATCAGAACGTGTAGTCTGTTGCAAAAACGTTCTGTATCCTCCTACACATGGGAATTCAGATGTTTCCATCTGGCCGCGCATCCCAACCTTGAAGGCAGAGTTCAATGGTATGAGTAGAATAAGAGCCTTTTTGTCTCAAAAAGAGGTGGCCCTGAGTTCGGCCCGAGAAATATTCGTCCTTCACATAGCTAACACGTGCACAGAGGTGTAGACACTTTTAAATACTGATTTGCCGTTACATTTCAGCGAGCTGGTTCATCAAATCTTTAATGCCTCCTCCACTTCTGGCCTCGCTCACTTTTTTAAAATAGTTAGCAGTGGTCTTGTGACTTCATTCGAGAAAATATTTGGAGTCATCCCTGCCTTCTTTCATTCTATATTTTCACACCTGTTTGGTGGCTTACCTGTTTTACTAGCATTGGCTGCAGGCGTTTTGGTGATATTTTGTTTTATTAAACATGGATGCCTGTCCTGCGTTAGAAGCCGCAGAGCCCCTCCTGCCACTGTTTCGCAACCGGATGCTTGATTACTATGGCACACTGCGGCTTGCGACTTTAAGCACGGCATTTGGATTATTGTTTCGGTTTTCCTATTTCACATGTGTCCAGCCTGTGTTTCATTGCCTGAGCTGCGATTTCCATTGGGCCCTTGATTTGTGTCTCTGCAAGACGGTGTCTCCTGAAGTCGATTTTAATCATCTGATGAGCCCCGTAGTTGCTCATGAGTTGGTTTGTTCTGGCGCCAGGATTATGGCCTTGGCAGCGATGCATGGACTAATGGGTCATTGGGACATACTCGCAGCAGAGCAAGAGTTCTTAGCACAGGGCTTTCTTTAGAACCCACCGAGTTGTCCTCTGATGATGCTAGAGGATCCAGTGCTGGAGGAGCACGTATGTTTTTTCCCACTACTTAATTGGATGGCTGAACTGTTTTCGGATGATGACAGTGATTTCTTTCTGGAGGCTGTAGCTGCATATTTTGCATATTCAGTCCTGTCCTGAGAAGCCTTCAGAACTTTTGCTAATAGCACGTTCCTGATTGCATTTTTTTGGGGGTGACTTTTGCGTACCAACAATTTTTTCTACACCCCAGGCTTATTGACTTGAGCGAAAGTGAGCTTTGAGTTGAAATGTTTAGCCCTTTTTTACTTTGGCCGCTGTAAGACCATCATATCTGCTTTTGAAAATTATCTTAGCTCATTTTTATTGAACTCTGCTTTCATGTTATGCCCCTGTTCTGGCCTTACCTTCCCTTATTTTTGACCGTGCTCGGATCATTGGGGGGTGTCTATATGCTTTTCTATATACTGTGTTAAGTTAGCATGAGCTTATTAAATGTTTAAACGCCATTTTTCCTTTTGCTTCATTTTGCACACGACACATAATTGTTATTTTAGCTTTCAACCTATTTATTTATTTATTTATTTATTTAACAGATTTCTAGAGCGCATGGCTGCCCGTGAGCGTCCCAGCGCTAGGTGACAAGAACCTACTGTAGAGGGGTCTCACGGGAATAGCCATGTTTTGAGCGCTCTACGGAATGAGAGCAGGTTGGGTTGGGCTCTGATGTTAGGGGGAAGAGTGTTCCAGAGTTTGGATGAATTGTATGAGAACAGTCGCCCACCTGAACGTGCTTTTTTGATTCTGGGTATGGAGGCAAGGTTACAGTTAGAGGAGCGGAGAGTTCTTGAAGTAGTATGGGGTGTAATCAAGTTTTGTAATTTTGGAGGGGCCTTGCCGTGGAGAATTTTGTAGGTGGTACAGAGAGCCTTGAACTTTATTCGTTCGTGTACGGGGAGCCAATGTAGAGTAGCAAGAGCTGGTTTGGCTGAGCAGAGGCGGTTGGTTCCTGTGAGAATGCGCGCTGCCGCGTTTTGTACTGTCTGAAGTTTAGACAGTACTTTTTTGGGGGCCCCCAGGTACAGTGCATTACCGTAGTCCAGGCGGGACAGCACCAGGCCATGGACTAGGAGTTTGCGGGAGTGTGCAGGGAGAAGAGGTAGGACCTTTCTGGCTGATTTTAGGAGGCCATGGCAAGTTCCCGCTGTTTTCCTTGCTTGAGCAGAGAAGTTGAGGCCTTCATCTAGCCATATGCCCAGGCTTTTAATTTCATGTTTCGTTGCGGGGGGAGGTCCCATGGTGGGTGACCATAGGGAGGAGGGGTTGTAGAGAGATTTATTTCCTAGAATCATTATTTCCGTTTTTGTCATTGTTCAGCTTGAGGTGGGAAAGGTTCATCCACTTGGTTATTTCGGTGAGGCAGGTTTGAAGGTTGGGAAGAGAGTGATCTTGCTGGCTGAGGGATACCACGAGTTGAGTGTCGTCGGCGTATGTTAGGAGTTTGATCCCATAAGGGGCGACGACTTTCTCAAGGGGGGACATGTAAACATTAAAAAGGGACCCCACATCCGACGGCCGTAGGCTTGGACGTGAATTTTCCGTCTGCCACCCGGAAAGACCTGTTCTCTAGGAAGGATTTGAGCCAGGTCAGGACCGTACCTGCAATTCCAGGGTCCGCGAGCCTGTGGACCAGAGTAGAGTGGTTGACGGTGTCGAAGGCAGCGCTTAGGTCCAGGAGGATCACTGCCACTGATCCTCCTGTGTCCATGATTTTCCTTGCTTCCTCGACTACCGCCAAAACTGCAGTTTCAGTACTCTGGCCTGGTCTAAATCCTGTTTGGGAGGGTTCAAGCAGACCTTTAGTTTCAAGGTGGGAGGAGAGGCTGTAATTGACGTATTTCTCCGCTATTTTACTAATACCTGGAAGCAAGGAGATCGGTCTGTAGTTGCCCAGTTCTAGAGGATCCAAGTGCGGTTTTTTAATCAGTGCCTTCACCATTGCTTTTTTCCAACTTGGGGGGACAGTGCCGCTGGTGAGTGAGCTGTTGATTAGATCAACCAGGTGGGGAAGAATGGTGGATGTAACTAATTTTAGGATGTGGAGAGGTGCCGGGTCTGTGGGGGAACCACTTTTGATAGAGTTCAGTATTGGAAGGATGGTGTCGGTCGTTAGGGGGGTGAAGTCTGATAGTTGGTCCACAGTTGCTGCAGCAGTAGGGACGGTGGGGAGGGTGTCCGGAATGAGCGGAGGAAGGGAGGTGATGATTTTGTTGATTTTTTGATTGAAAAATTCTGCGAGTTCATTGCAGCGAGCGGTTGAAGGTTCGATCAAGGGAGGGGGCTCCGGTACTTTAAGAAGTTTTTTCGCTATTGGGAATGTCTCCCGCGAGGAGTTAGAGGAGGATCTTATTTTCTCCTCAAAGTAGTTAGTTTGAGCAGTTTTAAGTGCTTTTTTGTATTTGAGGAGGGTTTTTTTATATTCAATTTTTTTCTCGTCGTCGAAATTTCTCCTCCAGTCTCTTTCTGATTTTTTACAGGCTTTTTTTAGAAGCCGCATTTCGCTAGTGAACCAAGGGGAGGAGGGTTTGCCCCGAGGGTTACTGGAAATTTTTTTAGGGAGTACTTTGTCCAGCGTGTCTCCTACCCAGTTTGAAGAATTGGGTTCGTACCAAGTTTAGGAAGGGAGCATTCAAGCTGGTGTTTCCACTTCTCTACATCCAATTTGGACCAGGATCGCGTGGGTAAGCTAGGTTTTGCGGTGGGGCGAGGGGTGGGGGGTATCTGCCAATTTATTGGCACTAGAAAGTGATCGGTCCAGGGCATTGGGATGGGCTCTGAGGTGGTGAGGTCATTAATGTTGGAAAAGATAGGATCTAGTAGATGTCCCTGTGAGTGAGTAGGGAGATGGCTAGATAGTTTGAGCTGGAGAGATTCAAGGTCTGCTATTAGGTCGGTGGCAGGTTTGGCTTCCTTTTTGTCAAAGTGGATATTCAGGTCTCCTAGGATCAGACATTCGGGGTAAGTAGTGGTTAGAGTGAATGTATGTTCCGCGAGGGATTCACAGAATTGACCCAGGGGCCCCGGAGGGCGGTAGATGAGAAAGCCTGAAAAGGCTTTACAAGGTGAGACCTGAATAGAGAACATGGCGTTTTCGCAATCTAGAAGGGGGCTGCCTAGTAGACGGCAAGAAAGGTGGTTTTTGTAAATAATGGCGATACCTCCGCCTATTCCCTTGGGACGGTCCAGATGTTGGATGAGGAAGCCCTGTGGGAGAGAGTTGACAATATCGGGGTCTGAATTCGGTCCTAGCCAAGTTTCCGTAAGGAAGAGAAGATCAAGATCATGGTCTTCCAGTAGGTGATATATCTCCAGAGAGTGCTTGGGGAGGGATCTACAGTTAATGAGGGCCATGTGCAAGTTTAAATGAGTAAGGTTGTCGAGGCCAGTAGAACTGAGAGTATACTGGCAGTGCGCACATCTGTTGAGGGGGTGGTCTCCCGGAACAGAGTGTCGGCACCTAGAAGAGCGTTGTGATTTACTTGAGAAATAATATGTTATTGATCTGATATCAGCTTTGCTTGGTACACTGTCTGCACAGTGAGTGCTGAAGCCTACAAGGATAACTCGACACAGTGTTGTTGTGAGGTCTGATCTTCGCACCTTCCTAAACATAACACAAATGCAGCTGCTGACAAATTCTGGCTCTAAGCGGGTTTTATATTGCTTTGCTGAAAACACACGTAACACACTTGATGGTGCTTCGCATGCAGAGAGCTGGTGGAAGATGATGTGATCCTCTGCTATTGAGATTTTGAGGTATGGGCCCGCCCTGCTAAACCCAAAAGAGACCTTCATAGATATAAAATACAATGCTAAATAGGGAGGGTGAGAAATAGGTGTTGCTAATTCCTATTCATTTCAGCATCTTAGTATGCTGTCACCGTTCGCTTTTTATGGACTAGTAACTATGCTGATAACTTTGTTTCTTATAATATGTTTGCTTGTATTATGTAAAATACTGCGTTTGAGAACCCTGCATTAGTAAATAAATATTTCAAATATGCACGTGTCCTCATTTACTCCACGTTCTGGTTTGAAATGATTATATAGCGAAAGAGTGTTCATGTGTTCCACGATACCTGAGGTAATCTAAGTTCATGTTCTGGTTTGTCTAAACATTGGGAGTTTGTAATGACCAATGAGACACTGTAGCTAGCTCGGTAAGGGGATTTTTAGTACTGAGGTGAGTTTTGGGCCATCCTAATTCACTGAGGTTCCAAATCTCTATGCACAGTTCTGTAGGAGAACAGAATTCCCGCTACACACCAAGCTATCGCTGCTCTTTGAGGATCACATTAACAGTTAGACTATACCTTCTTGCAGCTGTGTAACTTTTTCTGTCTGCTTCCATACTCTGACTAAAGCCCAACCTGATACGGAGGAATTTAAAACAAGTATGATCTCCAAAATCTGGGGCTGCCATTGCGTCCTTGGGGCAAGTTTCAAAGGTGTTGATCGTGAAAAAATGTCAAAAACACTTTACATGACACCTTTACCGATTCAGACAGCAAAAACCTGAATGTGCATATTGCACAAAATGAATGAACGGATACAGAAATTGAGACAAGTGAATTAATAGCACCATAAAAGCTCGCTTGAAAAAGTTAGAAAACTGAGAAAATACATTGCTAAATAGCTATAATGGTTATTAATAGATTTTCATATGCTCACTCGTGAAATGATGTTTTAGTATTCCAGTACTGATGAAAACAAATTAATCTAAGGATGAGGCCTTTGCAATGAAAGGTATCTTGCCTTTCATTACAAATGCATTATAATAGATTGTGGTGCAATTATGCGATAAAAATGGTTGGGAAATTAAACTTATAGATGTGATAGTAGAGACCCTAATGATTGTAAAAATTAGGAACAATTTTAGTAAAATGGTTTTTAGTAATGATAGAAAAGAATTGAAACCGCTGCACTCCCAATGTATCCTGGTATGAGCCAGTCAATTACAATTACTCGTGGTTAGGGTGCTCGGGATGTTCACCTCCTGATCCCAAAGGTGCTAAATGAAATGAATGTCTGGAAAACCTTACGCAGTGTATTGTTAAGGTCTCAAGCACTCCTTTAGGCGACATTGTCACTATGTATCAGTGAAGATAAAGAAAACGGAACGTTTTTTTCTCAAAGTTGATGTCAGAATTTAATTCAGTTGATTGGTTAACATCATATTGCGTCATATGATCAAACATCCATGGTGAATCAATCCGGTATAGAACATCAATAAAGATTATTTTCAATTATCCATCATTATTACATTGTTATGTTGTGAAATGTATCCCCTATGCATTTCGAGCACAGCTCTTCTTCTGCAAGAAAACAAACGAAAAAACATGTATCGCTAACCCGGGGGGAAAGAATGCATCAAGACCTAAGTACAATGGTGGCACATGCTGTAGTATAAATAGTCAACACAACAGGTGATGGACCGAATGTGGATCAATGTCACACACTCACCCCAGTCCAAAGATCTGGGCCCAAATCCATCGTTTTTTTGCACTCCACACCACCCTGGGTTAGACAATGGCGATATGCAAATCAGCTCTGACCCTGTGCCCCATGGGAACAGTCCAGTCCGAACTACAAAAGCCATGTCCTTCCCAGAACGGAATCAAGCATCCGAGGACCGGACCGGTTTCGAGGTAACGCCTCTCATCAGCCCGGCTAGCTTGACTCCAGTGGTGTGAAGTGCCTGGGACCCACGTCTGGGCATCCCCAGCGCACTTAGGGCGGAATATGCAAACACAACAGGTGATGGACCGAATGTGGATCAATGTCACACACTCACCCCAGTCCAAAGATCTGTGCCCAAACCGGTCCGGTCCATGATACCCAGAATCATGAACAGAGTGTCTGAATTGAGCAGACCACTCTTACCCTGTCCACCATAAGCGTGGAAGGGTATACTCAGATGTGAGTCCCTAGCTCATTGCACCATCAGGATTCAAGCAAGCCGGGCCGAAGACGGCTGAAATGCCAGAAACCGGTCCCCGGTAGCTTGTTTCCTTCCCAGTATAAGAATTGGCTTGGTAGTTTGGTCTGCTCTGTTCCCATGATGCACTGGGCCAGGGTCAGACTAATTTGCATATAGCCAAGTTCTGAGCTGGGATGGTGCAGTGAGCTAAAAAACGGTGATGGATCAAGCCCTGATCTTTGGACTGGGTAAGAGTGGTCTGCTCAATTCAGACACTCTGTTCATCACCACCCCCTTTTCTGAATCATTTTGTCCACCATAAGCGTGGAAGGGTATACTCAGATGTGAGTCCCTAGCTCATTGCACCATCAGGATTCAAGCAAGCCGGGCCGAAGACGGCTGAAATGCCAGAAACCGGTCCCCGGTAGCTTGTTTCCTTCCCAGTATAAGAATTGGCTTGGTAGTTTGGTCTGCTCTGTTCCCATGATGCACTGGGCCAGGGTTAGACTAATTTGCATATAGCCAAGTTCTGAGCTGGGATGGTGCAGTGAGCTAAAAAACGGTGATGGATCAAGCCCTGATCTTTGGACTGGGTAAGAGTGGTCTGCTCAATTCAGACACTCTGTTCATCACCACCCCCTTTTCTGAATCTTTTAATTTGTGTTGCAGTAGCAGAGCTTCTAGTGTGTATCATTCTAGTTAGACTAATGTTCTTCAGGAGGTTGGGTCTCGCCATTGCAATACTTTATTTTTACAGTATGGTCCTAAGAGTGATGTATTTGAAACTCATTTCAAACTTGAAAGTTTTTCACCAATTAATGGTCTTAATTAGGTGGCTAACATTGTGATTTTGGACATTATGACTCCCACCCCTCTTATCAGTGGAGGGGGATCCATCAGAGGACGATTATTCTCGGTGGCAAGGGTAATGCTGTGATCCGCCTAGCTGTAGGGGACCCAGTACAGTTAGAGGAACAAGTGATTTGAAAGCTAAACTTAAAACTATTTATACCGCTTATGCTGGATCAAATATTTGGTAGCAGAGCTATGGTTCTGTCTAGAGAAGTGAGGTTTCAGAGTGCCAACATAGTTTCCCTGTCAAAGTCCAAAAAGTCAAAATGTTTGTTCGGCAAAGAGAAAGATTGATGGAGTACTAATGAAGGGGAAACATCTTCTACAAGGAGGTTTTACCATGTAGTGCCTTTACTATGCATTTTTTAGCACGCATGTTTTTACTATGTCTATGTTTTTACAACTCATGCCATTACCTCACGTTTAAGGTAAGTATGGGGATGTGATGGGTTCTCCCGCTCAAATATATTGGTTTTATATGTAAAAACAATGCATGGTAATGGCATACATTATAGAAGAATATGTATTGTAAAACAATGCAGAGTAAAAAACGTGTAGTTAAGGCATGCAATGTATTTCCCTGCATTATTCCATTGTACAACCCTGATGGAGTATTGTTCCTGATGAAGGCAACATGTAGCAGTGACAGATTGCGAGTATTAATAAGGATGCGTGTTGCTATTTGTTTTGTGATGGTAGAGGTTAGAGTCCACATGGTTAAAGTCCATGAATGATGTTGGCGCTTGATGCAAAGAAACTAAAGTTTTAAACAGGTCCATCATGGTCTAAGATCTCGAGATATTTACCTACAGGTTGTCTCAGTGTAGACTACACTGAGTAAGTTGTCTGTTGTTTTGTGATGTTGGTCATGAGATGTCGTCAATAACATGTTGGTAAAGAGTTCTCTTTGTATGTTAGCGGAAAACGGTTGATATAGTTGATGTCAGGTGCACAAGATATAACTGCATCAAGTAGGGTGAATTCCCACTGGCCGAGATTTAGTTGAAGCGAATGATAGTAGGAAAAAGTTTTAGTTACCTTGTGAGAGTGTATTTACTTTATTGGAGCAGACAGTTGTAGTTGTTGTTAGCTTTGTATTGTGATTTTGCTAAGAGAAGTCGTGCTGAAAGAAATTGTAAGGTAGGGTGACCAGCTTCTAGCCCTGTTTGCCTGTTCTGGATACTGGTGTGCTTGTGTGTTCGTGCACTCTACACCGTGACCTGTGCCTGAGGTTCATGGAGGTGGGTGGCACCAGTTATCCAATAATACAACTAGCAGAAAAATTCAACCCTACTGGTGCAACTCCTTGATGGATGGATGGAGGTTAGGATGTGCGGGGTTTGAATTGAGTAACTGGGATATTTGTTGGTGTGCTTGTGCCTTCTCTGATGTGTTTGGAGCTCTGCTGCAGTCTGAGGAGGTGGCCCTGGCCTATAACATTAGCTGTTGGTGCTACAAAATCTTATTGTGCCTGGCTGTTTCCTTGTGGAAGGCCCTGTGTGGCCAGTTTCAATTGTGGCTATCTGTCATTTGCGACCCGTCCTTCAACTTTCTCAGTAGTGATACCTTTAAGATTCAAAACAGGTTGGCGTAGCAGTAGTGTCTGTTGCATTTGAGCAAAGCTGAGCGGTAGTAGAGATGGTCTGGTTGGGACCTGGTTAGGACCAGGTGCGTTCTGCAAGCCCCATTCCCCCAAACGCTCCTCCGCCTTTGGTTTAATACTCCAGAGATTCTGTAAACCTTCCTTTATTCCATAATAACTGTTTCCTTACCTTCACTAAATATCATGCGGTCTGGGTATCCACGAGGGTCCTTACAGTCGCAATAAAGACAGAAGACAGCCTAAGTAAGCCCAGGGGGCTATGGTAATTTCCAAAGATGGGGATTTTTAAGATCCACAAGTCCAGTTAGTGCAACTCCAACAATGGATCCAGGTGAGAGTGCTACGTTCCAGCCAATTAAAAATGCCAGCAATACCTCTAACCAGCCCTCCCAGTCTCATATTATGGATTATTTGAAATGGACAATTAAAGCTCAATGTGAAGATGGTCTGGCTTTATCTATATCAGTCCCAGAAGTCCTAAGTCCATCAGCAGTAGCAGCGTGAAATGGCATACTACTTCAGGGTGTCAATATGGGTTATTGTTTAACACATCTAACTGATGGTGAAACATGCTCAAAAATGGCTCCTCCAATCGGGGTGAGGGTTTCACATGCAACTATAGTTAAGGTGCATATTCATGCAGATCCGGAGTACTTTGTTTCATTCTCATTCTCCACTGTCAGGATCCACTCTCATCGCGCTAGAAGAATCCCTAAAAGATATCCTTTGCGAAGAAGTCCATGTTGGAGATCCTTTCTGCGGCGATTGCTAATGGAGTTACAGCGCTCCGCCATATTGGGGAATCATCAGATTGTTCCCATTCTTAATGGTGGGCAGCAGTCTAGTTGTTTTTCTTAGAATCGGAGCGTGTCTGTAATGCGCATGCGTGACTTACGCGCTGCACACTTTAACCAACAGAATCCTGTGACAGGAGCTTTCTGCCAACGCTCGCTGTCCGTTATCAAGAAAAATTCAGTGAAATTAAAATTAGAAGTCTTCATTCTTCTTCTAATTGGGAAGTATGACAATTACGTTTTCAATGTAACGTAAAGAGCGCGTTTTAACGAGGCTTTTCTCCTCAGCTTTCCATGAAAGAAGTTCCTGTGGCAGTTCGAGTCCCTCATTTGTTTGAACAAAGGAGCAGGTATTCCAGGAGCGTCTTCAGTCAAGAGAAGACCTCACCGACTTGCAAGTGAGCGTGTCTAGTTGTTTATTTGAGTCTCTGGCAATGACTGAGAGGCTTCAAGGTTCTCAAGCATGACAAGCTTTGTAGCCCAACTGTTGCCTCGAGCCTTATCGAACTTTTTCAACATCACCCTGGCTGAAGTGGAGGGACTCATTACAACTATAAAGAGTGGGAGTCCTATTGACCAGCTTCCACCAAGAGTGATGGTTTCAGTGAGAAGCATATTAGCACCAGAAATACAAAGTTTGGTCAACCTCTCCTTGGACACAGGCTGTGTCCCACTGGAGTGGAAGAGAGCCCAAGTGCGACCCATCCGCAAGAACACCGCCACTGCATGGGCTGACAGGACCAATCTGAGACCCATTTCCCTTTTACCATTCATGGGAAAGCTCATAGAAAAGCACGTCAATAAGCACTTGTCCAATCACCTGGAACATACTGGTGCCCTAGATCCATCTCAGTCGGGCTTTAGACCAAAATACAGCACGGAAACAGCGTTGCTGTCGATTACCGATCATCTACGCATGCTCCAGGACAAAGGAACATCAGCTGTCCTGGTGCTGCTAGATTTATCGGCAGCTTTTGACACCATCTCACATGAGATTTTGGTCGAGCGTCTGACTGGGAGTGGACTAGGGGGCATGGCACTGGCTTGGCTAATGAGCTTTCTTTCGGATCGGACCCAATGTGTCACCATGGGCGATTTCCGATCCGAGGAGACCAGGATTACTAAGGGAGTGCCACAGGGCTCCTGTTTGAGCCCTACATTATTCAACATCTATGTGGCCCCCCTGGCTAATATCCTGAGAGCCTTTGGTTTTTGCCCAGTGTTATATGCTGACGATACCCAGCTGCTCTTTCCCTTTGACCATCTTACTCCAGAGGAATTACATTCTTTCTCTGAGGGGATGAGAGCAGTTTCCCAGTGGATGTCTTTGAATATGTTGCAGTGCAATGTTTCAAAGACAGAGGTTATGCTTTTCGGTGAGGCTAAGATCTGCTGGGCTCCTGACTGGTCGCCTTTAGATCTAGGCCCAGTCCCCGAGCCTAAGCAGATAGTCAAGAACCTAGGGGTACGTCTGGAACAAGAACTCAGCTTGAAGCAGCATGTTACCAACATTGTTGGATCTTGCTTTCGGACCATTGGATTGCTGCGCAGAGTTTTTCCATTGCTTCCAGACACCATCAGAAAGACCCTGGTCCAGGCGTTGGTTATCAGCCGTCTCGACTATTGTAATGGTCTCTTGCTGTCAGCTAATGAGGAGGATCTGGATAGGTTACAGGTTGTGCAGAACACCGCAGCCAGGTTGGTTCTAAATGCCCCTCCGAGAACACCTTCAAAACCTCTACTTGCCAGGCTTCATTGGCTTTCCATCTGTCAGAGTTGTTTTTAAGATCTGTTGTACGGTCCACAAAGGACTTCATGGTTTGGGTCCCTCCTATCTGGCAGACAAGTTTGTGCCATATGTTCCTTCTCGTGCTCTACGGTCCAGTGACCAAATGCTTCTCACGAATCCTAGGATCAAGCGGGTAAGGCAAGGGGGTAAGGCTCTGTCTGTGAGGGGACCGAGGATATGGAATGGTCTCCCTCTCCAGCTTAGGCAGCTTGAAAACCATCTGGCCTTCAGAAAAAAGCTGAAGACGTTCTTGTTCCAGGTCTAACCACACAGTTTAAGAACTAGATTGGAGCCAGGGAATTCGATCTCCTGCAGGTTCAGCAGTCAGATAGCGCGGAGATAATCCCTTGGGAGTTTATTCAAGCGCTCTACAAACCCGCAAAATAAATAAAATAAAATAAATAAATTATAGAGACTTTCTTTTCTTCTTCTTGGAATTCAAGGATTGTTAAAGACTTGTTCGTAGTCCGCAGGCATTTAGAGTTCTCTAGAGACAATTTTCAGAGTCAGGTTACTGAGCACCATAGCAAATAATCTCGAGGAGGCTGCAAGTGTAAAAACTTAAAGGAAACGTGAATGTCTATGAAAGACAGTAATTACTACGTAAAAAGAGACTATAAACTATGAGGAGAATATTCGCTGGCGCACGAGAATGCTGAAAGTTCATAATAAGCCACCAGCCAATTCTTCCAGTTAATCAGATTTATAAATACATCACAGACAAAACTAGTTGGAGAGTAGCTAGCTTCTCATTTGACACTGGTAAGACCTAAGAGAAGTCAGTGAGAATTAGTAATACAAATTAAATAAGATTGTTAAGTAGGGAGATTAATTATTGCTTTGCCTTTCAGAGAACATCCAGTCCCAATCCAGAGGTGGAGCCAGTGTCTGAAACCAGTCTCTCTTGTTTTGTCTTCCACTTCCCCTTTCCCCCAAAGTTAATTCCGAGGGCAGCGGGTTCTTTGTTGTCCTTGGTTTTGGCTAGTGGGATTTGGGGTAAGAACTTCTGTTCCTGAGGGGACCGCACCAGTGTATCCTTTTCTGACATCCACTAATGCATCTTCAGGTTTAACAGCAAAAGCCGATCAACTATGCTGGTCATCCAATGCAGTTGATGCAGCACAATTTAGACCAAAACAGCATAGCTGATTGAGTGCGTGCGACGATTCCATCATATGTCTGGATGATATTCAATTAAACCAAAGGATATCTACTCTACCCAAATCTAGCAAGGAATGAAGGATATTGAAATATCTGTCATATGTCTGAATGATACTCAATTAATCCAAAGACTTCTCATGGCACCAAAGTTCTCCAGGAAACTAAATGAGCGTGTCAATTATGATGTATGTCTGGACGATGACCAATCAAACTTAAATCTATCAAAGTCATCCAAGTCTATTAACAGTCTACAGAAATTAAAATTGGATCCCAGTCTTAGTAAGAACAATAGCTCTGACGTGCATTTTTTCCATACTGTATTTTTATTTGTGATTTGCTTTGCATTCCAGAGATTTGCTTACCACTGTGCTATCTGTATCTGCATGGGCCATAATGGGGTGAACAAACTGTGTACACGTGTTTTTCCAGTGATGCCAATTGCGGGGCGGGGGGGGACTGTTGTGTTGCTACATGCCAAAAATAAAGTTTTTAAAAAAAAGAGCAATAGCTCTGTCATATGTATTTATACTAACCTAGAAATACAAAAAGTGTCTAGAAAGCAGATGCTGAAGATAGCACCACCAAAGTTAATAAACGATATTAATGACCATGAAAAATCAAGCTCAGGCGGGACAATCGACCAGCTACCAAAAGCCAGAACTGGTATAGATCCTTGTAGTCATTTTCTTATGGGGAGCTGTGAATACTCTTATTTACAACCTACACTAACACCTCAAAAGGTTAATCTTACGGAGTCAAGCCAAGGCCCCACGACAGCTGTCCAAATTTACATTTCTTTATACTTTGCTGATCCCTCCTTTCTGGAGAAGTATAATGTACATAATTTGGTGGATGCAAGATCATCTAAATGTCAAAGTCTAGCTGATGATGGTATATGGCTAAATTTGCTGGGGACAATGGATGCTATAACAACAGCACTGCATTTAGATATTCAGGTGGATCTATTAAATACTCTAGCCTCATACGTTGTTGGTATAGAGTCCAAATCACACAATTTAACTAACTTGATGGTAAAAGCTCAATCGGATGATAATAACCAACATATAAAGTGTACATGCTCTCATATTTTGGATAATGTTTCTGAACTTCCAACTATAGTAGGATTCCTTGTTGATGAAGTAAAGAAGTTGGCTTTCAAATCTAAGGCTGAGCCAATAGTCTCACCCTATTTGGGCTTAAGTGTGGGGAGTGTTAATGGTAGTCCCAATACTCAAAAAGTACAATTGAATGCCTCGTACAGTTCCAAAATAACCAACTACTAGGTCATTCAACCTGTTGCAGTTGAAGATTAACAGAGAAAACAGGATATACTAATAAGTCACAATGAGCTTTCAGTCAGAAAAAGACAAAAGTTCTGTCTTAATAGATGATCTTGACAATGAAGAAAGTCAAGCTTCAATTAGTACAGACCCCCAGGAGGGTTCTAGTTGTCAGCCACCCCTAACAACAAGCATTTGCAATGCAATAGGTCTCGTATTAGGAAGGTTTGAGCTATTGGTATTGTAAATGACAAATTTTTTATTTAGGTTTTGTTTTTGAAAATAGCGAAATTAATAGCTTTGTCATTTACCATGCCAATAGTTATAACTTTCGCGAATGTGACACCTATAGCATTTGTAATGCAATATGTGTTGTATTTACGTGACTTACATGTATTAATATTACAAATAACAATGGTTTTTATTTTTTTTAAATAATTAATACTTAAATAAAAGTTATTGTAATTTATAATGGCAATAGCTTACACTTTTGTAAATAACATTTGTGAAGATTATGTTCAGTGTATTTTATTGTGACGAAAATCCAAGAACATATGTCAAATATTAACATCTTTTTGTTACATTTGTAATAAAGCTTGAAACATTGAGATAACATATTTGAACCAGTTGTTGTTGAATGGTTGCACAGATTGATGCTGTGGTGGAGCTCAGTGATGTTGTGGTGCCACATAGTGATGCTGTGGTGGTGCTGAGGGATGCTGTATGCTATGCTATGTTTTGTTTTGCTATCCTATGTTTTGTTTCGTTATGCTATGCTATGCTGTTTTGTTATGCTATGCTATGTTTTGTTATGCTATGCTATGCTATGTTTTGCTATGCTATGCTATGTTATTGCATTGCTATGTTTTGTTATGCTATGCTATGCTTTGTTATGCTATGCTGTGTTTTGCTCTGCTATGCTTTGTTATGCTATGCTATGTTTTGTTGTGTTTTATTATGCCATGCTTTGTTTTGCTATGCTATGTTTTGTTATGCTATGCTATGTTTTGTTGTGTTGGTATGCTATGCTGTATTTTGCTATGCTATTATGTTTTGTTATGTTTTGTTCAGCCATGCTATGTTTTGTTTTGTTAAGCTATGCTGTTTTGTTGTGTTTTGTTATGCTATGTTTTGTTATGTTATGCTATGTTTTGTTATGCTATGCTATGTTTTGTTTTGCTATCCGAAGCTTAGTTTTGTTATGCTATGCTATGTTTAGTTTTGCTATCCTATGCTTTGTTTTGTTACGCTATGCTATGCTTTGTTGTGTTTTGTTATGCTATGTTTTGTTGTGTTTTGCTAGGCTATGCTTTGTTATGCTATGCTATGTTTTGTTATGATGATGATGATGATGATAACAATTTATAATGCGCAAAACAATAACCCGCAGGTATCAAGGCGCCTAACAATAAAATCAGAAAGTAGAACCATTCATCCATTACACATAGGCTTGCCGGAAGAGGCAGGTTTTAAGAGCACTACGAAATGTCTGTAGCGAGGGTAAGGACCTGAGATCCAGAGGGAGATCATTCCACCATTTGGGAGCTAGGGTGGAGAAAGCCCTGCCACCCCATTTAGCTCTTCGTATGTGAGTGGCTGATAGAAGCAATTTCCCGGAGGAACGCAAGTTCCTTCCGGGAGTGTAGTGGGAAATGATGGAGCCCACTCCCGAGTCACTGTTTTTTGAGATGGCTCTGTATGTCATGCACAGGACCTTAAACCTTACTCGGTATTCTACCGGAAGCCAATGCAATGTTTTCCGGGCCAATGTGGCGGAGGTGCGTCTGGGGATATCCAGAACAAATCTTGCTGTGGCATTCTGAACCACTTGTAAGCGCTGCAGGAGGCTCCTATTTAGCCCCGCGTACAGTGCATTACAGTAATCTAGGCGTGAGCCAATGAGTGCAACAGCTATCTGTTTTCTGGACTGTAGCGAAAGGTACTTTCTAATCCTTCGCAGGGTATGTATTAATCCCCAACAGGTGAAGATGGTTCTACTCACCTGTTTGCCCATATCCAGGGCAGGGTCTATCATCACCCCAAGATGTTTAGCAGAAGTTGTGGGGGAAGGGCACACTCCAAGCGAGTCAGGCCACCAGCTGGCTGACCAGATGTTTTCTGTCCCTCCAAACACCATCACCTCAGTCTTCTCCCCATTCAGTTTAAGGGAGTTCTGAATCATCCAGTGACCAACCGCCTCCATGCAAGATCTAAACTTGGAGGCGGTCTGCACATCTGAATGAGGGAGAGAGACGAGTATTTGAGTGTCGTCAGCATAGGAAACTACCTCCATATGCTATGCTATGTTTTGCTCTGCTATGCTTTGTTCTGCTATGGTTTGTTATGCTATGTTTTGTTATGCTATGCTAAGCTTTGTTTTGTTATGCTATGCTATGTTGTGTTTTGTTATGCTATGCTTTGTTGTGTTTTGTTATGCTATGTTTTGTTATGTATGCTATGGTTTGTTGTGTTTTGCTATGTTTTGCTATGTTTTGTTATGCTATGTTTTGTTATGCTGTGCTTTGTTGTGTTTTGCTATGTTTTGTTTTGCTATGCTATGCTTTGTTATACTATTCTATGTTTTGTTTTGCTATGGTTTGCTTTGTTATGCTATGTTTTGTTATGCTATGGTATGTTTTGCTGTGTTTTGTTATGCTATGCTATGTTTAGTTATGCTATGCTGGCGAGGGTGAGTGAGGGTGGGTGGGTGAGGGTGGGTGAGTGAGTGAGTGAGTGAGGGTGGGTGAGTGAGGGTGGGTGGGTGAGGGTGGGTGGGTGAGTGAGTGAGGGTGAGTGTGTTAGAGCGAGGGTGAGGGGGTAAGAGGGTTGTGAGGTTGTGTATCCTATGCTTTTTTTGTTATGCCATGCTATGTTTTGTTATGCTATGCTGATGAGGGTGTATGAGGGTGAGGGAGTGAGGGTGAGTGAGGGTGTGTGAGGGGGTGTGAGGGGGTGTGAGGGTGAGGGCGAGGGTGTGATGGTCTCACTAAAGCAGCCATCTAACCCCTCTCTGTCCCCAGACCGGTCATCAAGGATTCTCAGCGCCAAGATGCTCCTTCCGGAGCGAACGCCGCGCTTTACAAATACCCCTACAAATACAAATACAAATACAAATGGTGTGTGAGGGTGAGAGGGTTGGGAGGGTGAGCGGGTGTGAGGGTGAGGTTGTGAGGGTGAATGAGGGTGTGTGAGGGTGAGGGTGTGTGCGGGTGAGGGGGTGTGAGGGTGAGGGGGGGCGGAAAAAACAAGTGAGCAAGGGCCAATACAAATGTGGGAGAAGGACATGGTAGGCTAAAAGAAGCCGGGGGTGTTATATGTAAACAAAATCTTGCAGTTGCTTGGGAGCAGGGACCTAGCTATATAAATACTATAAAAATAGCCACACTGTCTTGATTGTGCTGATGGCTTTGCCAGTATTGTGTGAACATTTCGATATACGAACTGGCATAATTAATGTTGGGTAGAGTTTGGATACAGGATTCATATTTGTTTATGTTCTGCAACCACAACACGAGTACAAAACATGGTCTGGGCTGACAAAAGATAGCAAGTACTTCAAAGCTGAAATAACGAGACCTAAAAAAAAAAAAAAGTCGGATGGGGTGGGGAGCGTGGGGGAAGAGGAGTGAGGGAGTGGGAGGGAAGCCCCGGCGCGAAGCGTTGCGCCATGCGAAAGGAAAAGCTGCCGCCTTTAGAACGGGGGAACCGGGTTCAAGTCTCAGTGTCAACTCAACATCCTGTGATCTTGGGCAAACCAGTTAATCTTCATGTGTGTCTAATAGCAAGTTAATCTTCATGTGTGTCTAATAGCAAAAAGAAAACCAAAATGAAAGTGTCTATGTGTAATGTGAACGGTGCTCATGTAAACACCTCCGGGGGCACGAGTGAGGGCATGGATGACGGCTGAAGCTGTAGAGATGGGTCGAACAAGTGAGAAAGGGCCAATACAAATGTGGGAGGAGGACATGGTGGGCTAAAAGCAGCCGGGGGTGTTATATATAAACAAAAGCGTGCAGTTGCTTGGGAGCAGGGACCTAGCTAAATAAATACTATAAAAATAGTCACACTGTCTTGATTGTGCTGATGGCTTTGCCAGTATTGTGTAAACATTTCGATATACGAACTGGAATAATTAATGTTGGGTAGAGTTTGGATACAGGATTTATATTTGTTTATGTTCTGCAACCACAACATGAGTACAAAACATGGTCTGGGCTGGAAAAAGATAGCAGGTACTTCAAAGCTGAAATAGCGAGACCTAAAACAAGCGGTGTGAGTGTTTTACAAGGAATGGGAGGGTGTATGCATTTGTCCTCGCTGCGTGCAATGTTTATGTCAACAGTAAACAAGGCACGGCCTGCAGCCGTGAATAAGTGACGGCGGGGGGCGGGTGACTGATTTCCGAGAGCGCGTGTACAGAATCAGAGCCGGTGAGAGTCCCAAAAGTAAAAGATTGGTTGGAAGCGCATACCGAACCACAGCACAAATGCGAGCGCACAGGACACTTCCTGTGTGGAAGTGCATTGGGTTTCTAGATTACGTATTCACAATAGTACCAAGTAAAGATAATCATTCACCCATTGTGGCTTCCAAAAAGGATGTGCGTCATATGGTAGGATACTAGGTCACACAAACCCTGGAAAGGTGGAGAGCGGCAGGAAGATTATATGTTTTATGAAATGCCTGAAACACTGTAAAGACGAACATTAAAGCAATACAGAAAAAAAGAGTCGACTACGTCTTCTGCATTCCTCCTGGCCTAAATGTCTGACTTACCACTGGAATATTATAATTACAAAGCTGGCATAAAGCAGGCTGAGGATCAAGTTACTAATTTCTTGCGAGCAAGCGCTGTAAAGCGGTTTCTGCCAGTAGCGGCTCTCCTGACAAAAACCGTGTGTCTCGTTCATGATGTGACCTGTGTGGAAAACTGGCTTTAATCAAGCAACCTAAAAATGGTATGCAGTTGTGGTCCTGGCCCAAATATCAGACAGTGGGGGAAGAAAATGAAGGGGTTGGAAAAAGCTTTCAATGCAGCAACATGTGAAAACAAAGTTCTTAACCCTCTCTGTCGTCCGTGCTTGTACAGAAACTGGGACGGAACATAGGCCAGGGCCAAAATAAAAGTGGCCCCTGTTACAGAATTAGATAGGTAAAAAGTTGCCTGCGTTTGCAAATCAGTGCAGTTTTGAATATGTTAAGACAAGCGGTGTGAGTGTTTTGCAAGGAATGGGAGGGTGTATGCATTTGTCCTCGCTGCGGGCAATGTTTATGTCAACAGTAAACAAGGCACGGCCTGCAGCCGTGAATAAGTGACGGTGGGGGGAGGGGCAGCTGAAGCCTTTGATGTGGCAAATGCTGCTGGCAGGGGGAAGCCTGTGGGGAAATGCGAGGCGCGGCCGTGAATAAGTGACGGCGGGGGGGGCGGGGCAGCTGAAGCCTTTGATGTGGCAAATGCTGCTGGCAGGGGGAAGCCTGTGGGGAAATGCAAGCTTGTGCACGAAGGAGCTTGTAGTCACGTGATTTCACTGAACTGTTGAGAATCCTCATCATAAAAAAGTGGATGGATGGTAAAAGGTCTCTCTACGAGACTTTAAATGGGCCAGAAAGAAGTTAATGAATCCCCAGAAGAAAACAAAGAAGGTTTCAGAAATATTGTAACAACCTGTGAAGTTGTCCAAGGACTGTTTTCCCATTGTTAAACCGAGTGGTCAGATCATACTTCAGCAGGACACAACTTCATCCGGAATGGAGGTGAAAATCCCTGTTCAGAATCAATAGTGATGAGTTCTCAACCCAGGTCTCAACTATGGAATCCCCCCAAAAATTACAGAAAAGAGATGACAAGGAACAGTGACGCTTGTCAACAGCAAACGTTTGCAAACAGTGGGACAGTTTCTGTCCCACAGGTCACTCCTAATCAGTGCACTTCCAGGCTCATGTTGGATTTTGGAACTAATCCTGCCGGCAAAGAGAGAAAATCTCCCCTTAAGGGGTATTCGAAATAGTCATCCAGTAGGCAGCCTCCCCTCAGGCACTGAACCCATTAAAGTGTCTTCAGTTGGGCATCTGCCGAAAAGACATTCTCTCAATGACAATGGATGAAAAAAGTATTCCATCCTCAATATGAATCCAGAGGTATACATGATATTCTGAATCAGAGAACACTTTTGAAACTAACACTTTCTATTCCTGAATTATCTTTTATTTCGTCTGTGGATATTTTATCAGTTCAATTTAAGCACTTTTCACCAAATTTCGCACTGGAGTCTGCCATCACAACTTGGTCTACCCATGAGATAGTAAATATAATTCTTGAGTACAGCTCATACTCCACAGATTTGAGATTAAGAAATCCACCCCTATAAAATATCCCTCTATGTTTGAAGTAGCAAAACCTGAGAATGAATCATTTAATGCAAAAAAAGGAGTCAGTGAAAAATCTACCCCACTGCTTAGAGGTGCAATTGGGCCCATTAGTAACTCAGTTAATAATACAGGCAATTCATTTACTAATACGCTTTCAGAAGTCTGTACCTGTACATTATTATCTAAAAACAAAATGTAATCGGAAGATTGGCAGTGGCGTCCGCAACCCTATCAAATACAGCACCTGGCGGCGGGGATCGATATCTGGATAGCATTAATGGTAAAAATAAGCAATTGAGGATTTGCTCTCGGAATGTTCATGGACTTGCTCAATTATTGGCTGACCCACATTCGATCTCCTTTTTACAATGTTTTTGAAATTTTTTGATGCTTCAAGAACCATGGAGAGAACAAGGTACTCCATTGCTTGCTATAAGGAATTCAATTTTCCAGCTACGCATTTAGTTAACCAAGGCTGCGCTAAGGGAGGCCTTTCATTTCACATGGCAAAAGAGCTGAATCTCAAGGTAGAAGTAATTGATCTACAATTGTCATGGCTACAAGGTGCTCTCCTACAGTTTGATTCCCATTTGATAATAACATTGAACATTTATTTAAGTATAAGGAAAAAAAACAAAATCACTCAGCTGTTTACCCTGTGGGACATTGTCAAATCATTAGCAGTCCGATATCTGACATCCGGCCAAATTATTTCTGGTGACTTCAATATACACTTGGTCTCATTTACATCCTCAGACTGGTCAAGCAATGTGTTATATCCTGCTTATGTTATGATATCTGTCCCTGTGTACCTAACATATATCCCTGTTTACCTATCTACTAGCTGCTCAGCCAGTGTGAGTATTGAGAGTGGAATGTTAGTGTAGCTGTGATGCTTGGAATGCTTGGGTGACTGTGTGGATGAGTAGTGACAGCTGGAAGATGGGCTGAGCCGAGCAGAAGACAGGCTGCTCCCAGTGGGGCTGGAGAATAAGGACCACCAGGCTGATGGACATTTGTTCATAAGAAGTTCATAAACAAATACTTAAAAGACAACGCGGCTACGTCTGGTAAGATACAACATATTTTTGGCGACGAGCTGGACCTGGACTCAAGCGTACTTCAGGATTTAAGGAAACTGTCCATGGTATGGACATCAAAAACCCCCAAAAAACCAAGAGAAACAAACAGTGAAGCTTCAAGAATGGAGCTCCGGGCAAGCCGGCTTCAACAGAGCCCGAGTCTGGACATGCTCCAATGGCATTCTTATAAGGACTTTTATGCTAGTGGTTGTTTGTTCTGACTCACCAATTCCACATCCTACCGTGTCTGCCACTATGATGCATCATATTTGAAAGAAATTAGTGGCTGGACTGAAGTGGAATTTGGATTCAATTTAAATTGCTTTGGAGCAGCTTACACTCTGTCTTATTGCAAGGATTTTAAAGTCGCCACGCAGGAGCAGTGTGGTTATGTTCATTTAAGTGCTTTGAAGACGCATGGAAAGCGCAAGCACTAGGGCTGAGGAGTGTTCCAGCTGTGAAAATGTTGGATCGTTGTTGTTTTCAAATTGAGATATCTAGAGAGAGAGTACCCCACTACCACCAGGGATCAGGGTACAGTGACAACCAGTCTGGGAAAAATCCCTTGGTACACACTATCAAAGGAGTTCACTCTATTTCCATACCTTATCAGTCTAGGTATTCATACACTCATGCTCCCACCAACACAACCCAGTCAATTGCGGTGATGGTAAATGGTCAATTTCCACACTAAAATTGAACGTTCACAGTCTTTTTAATAAAAAAACCATAAAAAGATCTATACACATAAAAGAATTAAAATTTCAAAGAGTCATCTTTGAAAATATACATTAAGAAAACAGATATTCAAAACAATTCAATATAGACATTGGGCAAACACAATTTCATTTATCTAAATTGATGTATCAAAATTATAAACATATTAAAAACAAATATAACACACAGAAATACTATACAATCATAAGAAAAAAAACCCTACACAATGTGGCCTTTAAATTCCTTCGCCACTCTAATTTCTAGATCCAATGGTCTTTAGTTGATTTGCACGTGGTATAGTCAATAGTATCCTAAATGTGTTAGTATCTATTGCTTCCCAGACCCTACTTGGATTCTACACACAAAAAAAGGAATGCGTCGACGCGTTTTGGTGCTGTGGACACTTGATACTGTAGCACCTTCTTCAGGACTGCCGTTTCTTTGGGGTCACCGGCTTCAAGGACTACTACTTAACACCCTCTCTGTAGATACATAGGGAGAAAGACAAGGTATCACTACTGTGGAATAGTTTGTGACACAGTTATTAATATAACAACTCTTATTACTTTTACTTGGTGTGTTGGTATCGTATTCTAGTCTCAAACACCCTTATATCAAGTTGTTTCCATCAATTGTTTTCAAATCTTTGACCCCTCTTTTCAAGTGACTCTCATGGGTCATCAGTATATTATACATATGGGATCTTACAGGACATGGGGACCCTCCTTCCCCCGTGTACACGTAGTTACCATCTCGTTATCGTCTATGTGGTTCAAGGATCATTTGTACATTCCTGCTGAAATTAGTTTCACACATCGTTTGATTGTTATTCCTCCGTTTCTTTTTTAGTGTGGAAATAGAAAAAACTTTGGGGACCTCACTCAAACACAGTCTTATAACCTTAAGTCATACCCCACATGCCTGCCTCTTTCTTCCCCCACAAACGTATTCTTACCCTGTGGGTGTAGGTGGATATCCCCTGCGGATGTTTGTCTGGTCTACCACCTCAGTTTGTAGCTTCTCATCTGGGGTGAAAACCTTCCTAATGTAGGGACACAAGGCACTCTCAGTCCCTACACACATTTTAACCACAATCCTCTAGGGGCGAAAGTAGGGAGGTCAATTACCTCTTCACTGGTATATGGCTGAAGTACAAGGGACCTCTCCACTTCTTTGTAGATCTATAGAGACCCTTCCACTCTTCTTATTGGACTGTATATGTCTCTGTTCAAGCAAAAGGTATCACTGTTAAAATATTTGTGATATTCGTACCCCTTTGTATATATCCAGACGGTTATTGGGTGTAGCACTTCTATTAATTGAGATCTTCTATTTGTTCTCTTACCTTAAAAAGTCAGTAAAATTATTTCTGGACGGGCATATGTCCGCGTTCCATTGATCAACTGGATATATTCTGTCGGAATAAACATATATATATATCTATGTATTTATATACTTTTCAATAGGGCAACTACCTATCTCTCTTTATTTGTTTTAAGCCCCCCTTCCCCCTTTCCATCAGTGTAGATTTGTCTACCTTTTTATATTTTATGTTTCCCCTCACTATCGATTCTCTGTGAGGTTATATCTGTCTCTTGTTATTTTACACCCCTCTTCCCCTATGTATTTGTACTGTTTGTTACATTCTTCCTCCCCCTATCTCCCGAGGTTCTGCCCCCCTGAAGGCTCGACTTTCTAAAAGTATTTCTACTGATTTCTACTGATTCACAGGACGTGGTATTCCTGCGCACAACAACCTGGGTGGCCCGATTTCCAATTTAAGCCTTTCGTTCCCCTGCTCTTACCTCGTTTATTCGGCGTTCGCGTTTCTACCTCGTCCTGGTACCGTCAGCCTCGTACGGCAGAACGCGCTGTATTTAAGCCGAGTTTAATTGATGCAATTTCTTTCAGCTGAGGCGCGCGCCTGCGCATTATCGTTACGAGCCTTACACCTTTCGGCGCGCCATCTTTAAATGGAGTTATTTGTGATGGACGCTATGGCTACGTGCACTAAGCGTTGCCCGCCTTCGTTTTTAGTTAGTCGGTGCATTCCGTGGTACTCATAAATTACTTATCTCTTCCACATCGGTGGTCTTATATAATTTAAGACTACTAGGCACGTCCGCCCATTTTCACCGTATATCGTTCTCTAATCTTATTAAATTATTTTTCTTAACTATTCCGCGAACGGAATGTTAAGGATGAATTTGGGACATTCTCTCCTTGTTAGCTTTTCTTTTTAGTCCCCATTCACTTATCAGTGTTCCTTCTTCGACGAACTCCCACCATGTTTATATGTTGAGATAGGTATTACAGAATGACTAATCTAGGCACGTGTAGTTGTTTTGATCATGGGGTTATATTTTTTCATCGGTATTCTATGTGTTAACTAGATGTTGTCTGAGTCATGCCTTCTCCCATATTTTCTACGTTTCGGATATCATCCTAAACATATATTATTTTAATTTTAAATTCCTACATAGTGTTTCTTATTACTGATCTCCCTTCACTTTACGCCTTCCATATTTTAATTATATAAGGGTTTCCCACTCTTCCCTAGAGTTCAGACCGCATCTACTCGTGTCAAATTTAATCATGAACCATTGTTCTTGTTGTTTCCTCCTTTTTCTGCTGTCCCCTAGTCTAGTTTGTTCCCTAATTCTCTCTAAAATTACCCATCTCAGATCCTTTTCGCTATGTCCATGTTCTCTCCAGTGAGCCACTAGTGGTGCATTTTCCTTGATGTTCTTAATTGCTGATTTATGTTCTCCTATTCTTAACCTGAGTTCTCTACCTGTCTCTCCTATGTATGTAACAAACAGTACAACTACATAGGGGAAGAGGGGTGTAAAATAACAAGAGACAGATATAACCTCACAGAGAATCGATAGTGAGGGGAAACATAAAATATAAAAAGGTAGACAAATCCACACTGATGGAAAGGGGGAAGGGGGGCTTAAAACAAATAAAGAGAGATAGGTAGTTGCCCTATTGAAAAGTATATAAATACATAGATATATATATATGTTTATTCCGAAAGAATATATCCAGTTGATCAATGGAACGCGGACATATGCCCGTCCAGAAATAATTTTACTGACTTTTTAAGGTAAGAGAACAAATAGAAGATCTCAATTAATAGAAGTGCTACACCCAATAACCGTCTGGATATATAGAAAGGGGTACGAATATCACAAATATTTTAACAGTGATACCTTTTGCTTGAACAGAGACATATACAGTCCAATAAGAAGAGTGGAAGGGTCTCTATAGATCTACAAAGAAGTGGAGAGGTCCCTTGTACTTCAGCCATATACCAGTGAAGAGGTAATTGACCTCCCTACTTTCGCCCCTAGAGGATTGGGGTTAAAATGTGTGTAGGGACTGAGAGTGCCTTGTGTCCCTACATTAGGAAGGATTTCACCCCAGATAGGAAGCTACGAACTGAGGTGGTAGACCAGACAAACATCCGCAGGGGATATCCACCTACACCCACAGGGTAAGAATACGTTTGTGGGGGAAGAAAGAGGCAGGCATGTGGGGTATGACTTAAGGTTATAAGACTGTGTTTGAGTGAGGTCCCCAAAGTTTTTTCTATTTCCACACTAAAAAAGAAACGGAGGGATAACAATCAAACGATGTGTGAAACTAATTTCAGCAGGAATGTACAAATGATCCTTGAACCACATAGACGATAACGAGATGGTAACTACGTGTACACGGGGGAAGGAGGGTCCCCATGTCCTGTAAGATCCCATATGTATAATATACTGAAGACCCATGAGAGTCACTTGAAAAGAGGGGTCAAAGATTTGAAAAAAATTGATGGAAACAACTTGATATAAGGGTGTTTGAGACCCGAATACGATACCAGCACACCAAGTAAAAGTAATAAGAGTTGTTATATTAATAACTGTTAAGCAAAAGAATACTAAGTTCCCCGGGGATGGAATATGAAGAGGTGTAGGAATATGGAGACCAGAAGGGAGCAGGGAACAAGGTGTTCCCTTAGTGGAACTAAGAGACCTCACACACCCAGGAACCTAGGTGTCATGCTTCATCATTGGTCTCCTGCTCCTCGTCAGACTGGCGCTGCAATGTCTGACGGGCGCCGTAGGTGCTCTTTGATGGAGATCTTTTGTTCCAGCCAATAGTTTGAGTGCGTGTAAGGGGTCTGGGGAAGGTGCAGTCGTGAGGGAGTAGTGAATATTAAAAGAAGGTGAGTCAATCCACAGGGGACTCTATTCACGTGGCTGACTCCCTTATTTAAAAAGGGTGGGAGGGGAGAAAGGAACTGCTAAATCTACAGTAAACTAACTCTACCCTCTAAAAAGGTTGACATGTTTCTTGCCTGTCTGGCAATTCTTCAGGACCTCGAGTGTTGGGTACTACACAGTGAAAGAATTAAGGTAAATATTAAAATTAAAGATACAACCTCACTGGGTCAATCAGGGGGCAGGCCAACTGGTCCTGCTCTAGAGGGGAGACCCTAAGAGTAACCCTAAAGGGCCCCGCAGTCTGTTCCCGTGGGGCTGTTCGGAAAGGTAAGGTACCTGGATCACGGACAGCCAAGGGTGTAAAACCTACCCCCAACGTGAGGCGCCCCTACCGGTGGCGCGGAACAGCTGTTAGGGTCTCCCCTCTAGAGCAGGACCAGTTGGCCTGCCCCCTGATTGACCCAGTGAGGTTGTATCTTTAATTTTAATATTTACCTTAATTTTTTCACTGTGTAGTACCCAACACTCGAGGTCCTGAAGAATTGCCAGACAGGCAAGAAACATGTCGACCTTTTTAGAGGGTAGAGTTAGTTTACTGTAGATTTAGCAGTTCCTTTCTCCCCTCCCACCCTTTTTAAATAAGGGAGTCAGTCATGTGAATAAAGTCCCCTGTGGATTGACTCACCTTCTTTTAATATTCACTACTCCCTCACGACTACACCTTCCCCAGACCCCTCACACGCACTCAAACTATTGGCTGGAACAAAAGATCTCCATCAAAGAGGCCCGTCAGACATTGCAGCGCCAGTCTGATGAGGAGCAGGAGACCAATGATGAAGCATGACACCTAGGTTCCTGGGTGTGTGAGGTCTCTTAGTTCCACTAAGGGAACACCTTGTTCCCTGCTCCCTTCTGGTCTCCATATTCCTACACCTCTTCATATTCCATCCCCGGGGAACTTAGTATTCTTTTGCTTAATACTTGTCTGGACACATACTCTGGACCCCGCTAAACATTGTCCACCACTGGTTCCTAATTTGTATCGAATATTAATAACTGTGTCACAAACTATTCCACAGTAGTGATACCTTGCCTTTCTCCCTATGTATCTACAGAGAGGGTGTTAAGTAGTAGTCCTTGAAGCCGGTGACCCCAAAGAAACGGCAGTCCTGAAGAAGGTGCTACAGTATCAAGTGTCCACAGCACCGAAACGCGTCGATGCATTCCTTTTTTTGTGTGTAGAATCCAAGTAGGGTCTGGGAAGCAATAGATACTAACACATTTAGGATACTATTGACTATACCACGTGCAAATCAACTAAAGACCATTGGATCTAGAAATTAGAGTGTGAAGGAATTTAAAGGCCACATTGTGTAGGGTTTTTTTTTCTTATGATTGTATAGTATTTCTGTGTGTTATATTTGTTTTTAATATGTTTATAATTTTGATACATCAATTTAGATCAATTAAATTGTGTTTGCCCAATGTCTATATTGAATTGTTTTGAATATCTGTTTTCTTAATGTATATGTTCAAAGATGACTCTTTGAAATTTTAATTCATTTATGTGTATAGATCTTTTTATGTTTTTTTTATTAAAGAGACTGTGAACGTTCAATTTTAGTGTGGAAATTGACCATTTACCATCACCGCGATTGACTGGGTTGTGTTGGTGGGAGCATGAGTGTATGAATACCTAGACTGATAAGGTATGGAAATAGAGTGAACTCCTTTGATAGTGTGTACCCAGGGATGTTTCCCAGACTGGTTTTCAAATTGAGGCCGATCTGTTGTGTGGGCCGTTTGGAGCATGGTCGCCGTGCCGGTAATCTACTTGACATGTGGTTGTACTTAGGGAAAAAGAGCTCACAATCCGTGTGCAGCTGCCGACTTTTGGGAGTAAAAATATTTTTGTTTTTAATATTGTCCCTGGCAGCCCCCTAGACAAGTATCAGTTTAGCTGCTTTGGTGCGGTTTGAAAAAGACATGTGTCTTTCTCGGCGTGCGCAATCTTACTTGCATTTTGGAGTCCTGCTGTGCCGACATGGGATCTCTTCTGACGTCAAGGTATCTACGCAGCTTAGGGCTGCTGATGTATGACCTGCTGCAGGGACGCGCCGTGTGCCATCCTGGCATGGCGTTACAGAGTGCCGCCATCTTGGGTTTGGTGGCAGCACTCAACTTGTTTGGTTTTACCCGTGCCATCCGGAGAATTTCACTTTGTGTACCGTTTTCTTGGAAGCTGAGTCTGCACGCAAACACCAAGTTATGCAGTTTTCTTCAGTGCTCCCAGTCGGAGTGAGCATACTTCATTTTGGCTCACATGATCATTCTGCTGAGGGAAATTGTTTTGATTGAAGGTACTTTCGGTAATTTTTGTCTACCTGTTTTCCAATTCCGGCACCTGCATGACCAATGGTCTTACTCTGCAAGAGGAACTAAATGGGGTATTTCTACATTGTCTTTTATTCTAAAGTGCTGTGGTTCCGACTGAGTTATGAGCATGATTTGTGTGTGACCTCCAGTTATTGGTATTTGTTTTAATCATTATCACACACAATGAGGTGTTGTTCCTTTCTATTGCAAATAAGTTTGAGACTGCCTAGCTTCAACATAGTCCTGCTGTATGTTTACAAGAATTTAAAAGAGACAAAGAATAAGAGTTTGAAATATTCAGTGTTTTTATAGGAAACTTTTTCTTCAATAGCTTGCGTTACAGTTATCAGGGGCATGTGTATTAGTGATAGAGCGCGCAGTTCACCCGGGTCACCGAATTCACCAATTACTTACACGCACTGGGCCCTGGCGTGCATAAAATTTAATATACCATTGACAATTGGGGTGAACTGGGTGATGGCTCCTGCTGCACGTTACTATGAGTAATTAAGGTTTGGGTTACACCTCTGCTTACCATGTACCTGACTTACCACAGGCACCAATTTTCGACGGACCTGGAGCTATAAGGGAAAATAGTAGACAGGGAACCTAGAAAAAATATATTCTTTATACTTCAGTACATACTTATCCACAATTTCTGTAAAATGACCACAGACACCTGATGAAGTTTAAACTTTATATAAGAGTTCAAAGAGAAGATGCCAAGACAATAAGCGATATGCAGAATAATATATCAAACATCAAAATCAACACCAATAAGTAACTTTGTATTAGAATTATAACCATTAGAATATATGGGAAGACTAAAGGTAGGAATTTTAGAACAGAACTAGTCACTGCAATTTTATACTAGGACATGGGTTTAAGATTGGGACCTAAAACATGTACTTATCCTAAGTGTTTTAAACTATTCTTACTAAATTCACTGCAATCAACTAAAGGAAAAGGAAATACTGGAACATACTAATAAAATATAACAGTTTGGCAATTTTCTAAAGGTGGGGAGAGAAGTGGAACAAACCTACTAAACAATCACATTCAATTTGCTTTAAAGGTGATAGAGCAGTATCACTGGCAAGAGTGCTTAACTGAAAGAATTAAGAGAGAGAGAGAGAGAGAGAGAGAGAGAGAGAGCTGCAAACCCACAGACGAATATTTACCTAATTCAGATTGAAGACTAACCCTGGCCACGGGTCAGATGGGAAGACGGGGACAAGGACCCTCAGAAAAGGAATGCCAGAATGCGAACAGGTACAGCCCACGGACAGATCAGGACAGGATACCCCTCAGGTTCAGGTCAAAGGGCTGGGCCTCCCAGGGTACGACCAACACCCGCAGCTTCGGACGGCAACGCCTGCGTTACCCCCTTCTGCAAGTAATCCGCCAGAAACCCCGATTGGATTTTCGAATTCCCCAGCAAAGTGCTTCGCCAGCACTTAGGATTTTCCACCCCTTAGGAGTTTGTGGAAAGTATGGACAGAGTGCTCCGCAGCACTTTCAGCTTGAGCACCTATTGAGATCGTAGGGTCAGTGACAGGTCTGCTACTCGGACAAGTCGGACAATTTTCCTAAGCTAAACTAGGGCAATTATACAATTTTTGGGTCCCTCAGACCACCCACTAATGTTGCAAGTGACAGTTTCCCATATTATGATTGGTCAGGAGAGGTGGTGCGGTCATTACCACCTCCTAGAGTTCGGCTTTCTCATCATTATTATTCAATTTTGCACACCCGCCCCTCGGGTTCACTTTCCCAGGCATAGGAATACACAATACAATACAAGAGTCCAGCATATAGCAACAGTGTATGACAGTTCAAGGTGCAATACTGCATCTTCGGGATGGGTTCCCAGGCGCATCGGGCTTCAGGAGCCAGCTGGCTGGTTTTAGCTTCTGCGCAGTTAGGATTTTCCCCAGTCACATGACAGGGTTCAGAGGAGCCTCAGCATGGCGTTGCTCACGTATGCCCCAGCCCACAAAGACGCGGTACATGAAAAGTAAGCGAGAACAAATTAAAATCACATCCAAAATGATCACACTGTATACCATGATAAAATTCTAACCAACCCTTACTTTATAATGACTATAGCATTATTGTTTAGTGCGAAAAGACAGATAGGCTGAAGCAGCAGTAGCAAGCGGAGAGCGTGGTGAGAGTCAAGCGGCCATTTTTGCAACAGTGCGCATGAGCACAAATTCCCTCCAGAATGCGAGTGCGTCACATCACATGGGTATGACCGACGCATGCGCAGACTGAACTTCAGCGAAGCAGCCGATTCTTTAGTGCAAGCTTCGTTAATATGGAAAAGACATACGAGCAAGCATCCTGGGGACACCCGCGTGTATGGGAAAACGTATAATAAATGACAAACAATTATTTTAGTAGGATTATACATTAGGCGAGGTTCTTGTACTGGAACAAGGCGCTTTACGTGCGAATCCTTGCTCCATCATTAGTGATTCAAAGGTACTACAGGTTTCATGTTTAATCTACAAGTTTTAAGTGAGGAGCACTGTACCAGTGTGTGCCCAGAGTAGTATACTAGGGTGAGAGGTCCCTCACTGGAAATGGGGTACAAGTTAAAAAAATTACAAGAGGAAAAGAAAAAGAGTTTCCAGCCTTCAGAGTTTATTTTGTAGAAATGTTCATCTATAGCTCATTGCTTTAGTGATGCCACCGTTTAGGTTTCCTCACAAGGGAGATTCTTGTCATTAAGTGGGTGGTAGTCACATTACACTCCCTTACATGAGGGATGGGTATGGAGTTTGTTCCTTTTTTACACATCACTTCCTTACATGAAGGTGGTTTTGGTTTCTTGGTGGGCCTCTGTTGTAGTTACACTACGTTACTTACCAGGTTTTATTGACTGTGCGTAAGTCGCCTTGGGCAACACGTGTTGTCTGTTTTGTGTGTAAGTCACCAGGGGCTACATGTCTTGTGAGTTTGTTGTGTAAGTTGCCATGCACTACACATCTTGTCGGTTCGTTGTGTAAGTCGCAGTGCGCTATATGTCTCGTCTTATCAGTGTGTAAGTTATCATGTGCTACACTTCTTGTTTGTCTAGTGTGTAAGCAGCCTTGCGCAACATGTTTTGTTATTGGGTGTGTAAGTCGCCTCACGCTTCATGTTCCATACATATATCGTAAGTTTCCTGGTGCTACACGTGTACTTTGGTTTTACACCCTCATACAGGGTAGGTCTCATGGGTCGTGTCCCATTCATATTGTCTTCACCCTTTCGAAAGTTGTGAGTCATGGGTGTTTGTCTAAGGGTGTGGTCCAGCCTTTGCTATATTTTAAGCATTTTACAAAAACTGTTTATGTGGAGGAGCGGTTATATTGCTTGTCAATGTTTTATTGTTGCTAGTCAATATTTTCCTTTTTTTACAGGTTACATAGTGTTCAGACGGATGTATGACGTTAAAACGCATACTTTTACATCGCATACCATTACAACGCGATATTTACAACGCAGGATCTTTTACAACGCATGCCTTTACAACGCATGTCAATACATAGCAGATGCTATTACAACGCATGCCATTACAACGTAAGTATAGGTAAGTATATATTTTTTTTAAATTGTAATTAATAAATATTTAATTAATTCAATGTAATTAATTTAATTTAATTTATTTATTTTATTTAAATTAGTTTTTTTTTTAAACTGAACCCTTAAAATACCCCTGTACCCCTTAACCCAAACCTAGCCCTGAACCCTAAAAATACCCCTGTACCCCATAACCCAAACCTAGCCCTGAACCCTAAAAATACCCCTGTACCCCATAACCCAAACCTAGCCCTGGACCCTAAAAATACCCCTGTACCCCTTAACCCAAACCTAGCCCTGAACCCTAAAAATACCCCTGTAGCCCATAACCCAAACCTAGCCCTGAACCCTAAAAATACCCCTGTACCCCAAAACCCAAACCTAGCCCTGAACCCTAAAAATACCCCTGTACCCCTTAACCCAAACCTAGCCCTGAACCCTAAAAATACCCCTGTACCCCAAAACCCAAACCTAGCCCTGAACCCTAAAAATATCCCTGTACCCCATAACCCAAACTTAGTCCTGAACCCTAAAAATACCCCTGTACCTCTTAACCCAAACCTAGCCCTGAACCCTAAAAATACCCCTGTACCCCTTAACCCAAACCTAGCCCTGAACCCTAAAAATACCCCTGTACCCCAAAACCCAAACCTAGCCCTGAACCATAAAAATACCCCTGTACCCCATAACCCAAACCTAGCCCTGAACCCTAAAAATACCCCTGTACCCCTTAACCCAAACCTAGCCCTGAACCCTAAAAATACCCCTGTACCCCATAACCCAAACCTAGCCCTGAACCCTAAAAATACCCCTGTACCCCTTAACCCAAACCTAGCCCTGAACCCTAAAAATACCCCTGTACCCCTTAACCCAAACCTAGCCCTGAACCCTAAAAATACCCCTGTACCCCAAAACCCAAACCTAGCCCTGAACCCTAAAAATACCCCTGTACCCCATAACCCAAACCTAGCCCTGAACCCTAAAAATACCCCTGTACCCCTTAACCCAAACCTAGCCCTGAACCCTAAAAATACCCCTGTACCCCATAACCCAAACCTAGCCCTGAACCCTAAAAATACCCCTGTACCCCATAACCCAAACCTAGCCCTGAACCCTAAAAATACCCCTGTACCCCATAACTCAAACCTAGCCCTGAACCCTAAAAATACCCCTGTACCCCTTAACCCAAACCTAGCCCTGAACCCTAAAAATACCCCTGCACCCCATAACCCAAACCCAGCCCTGAACCCTAAAAATACCCCTGTACCCCTTAATCCAAACCTAGCCCTAAACCCTAAAAATACCCCTGTACCCCATAACCCAAACCTAGCCCTGAACCCTAAAAATACCCCTGTACCCCAAAACCCAAACCTAGCCCTGAACCCTAAAAATACCCCTGTACCCCATAACCCAAACCTAGCCCTGAACCCTATAAATACCCCTGTACCTCTTAACCCAAACCTAGCCCTGAACCCTAAAAATACCCCTGTACCCCTTAACCCAAACCTAGCCCTGAACCCTAAAAATACCCCTGTACCCCATAACCCAAACCTAGCCCTGAACCCTAAAAATACCCCTGTACCCCATAACCCAAACCTAGCCCTGAACCCTAAAAATACCCCTGTACCCCATAACCCAAACCTAGCCCTGAACCCTAAAAATACCCCTGTACCCCAAAACCCAAACCTAGCCCTGAACCCTAAAAATACCCCTGTACCCCATAACCCAAACCTAGCCCTGAACCCTAAAAATACCCCTGTACCCCATAACCCAAATTAAATAAATGTTTTAAAAAAGATAAACTTACCTATACTTACATTGTAATGGCATGCGTTGTAATAGCATCTGCTATGTAATGTCATGCGTTGTAAAGGCATGCGTTGTAAGGATCCTGCGTTGTATTAGTTGCGTTGTAACAGTAGTCCGTTGTAACAGTTGCGTTGTAACTGTTGTTTCCCGTTCAGACTCTCGTGTAGTTGTATTTTAGCTTGCTTCCCTGAGTCTTGGAATTTTTCTCTGCTTTTGTATATGCTTGTGTATAGTTCCTCCCATGCGCTATTGTTCTTTAAATGTTTCATTTAAAAGGAGGGGGATATGTTATATCCTGCTTATGTTATCATATCTATCTCTGGTTACCTTTCTCCAAGCTGCTCAGCCACTGTGAGTATTGAGAGTGGAATGTTGGTGTGACTGTGATGCTTGGAATGCTTGGGTGACTGTGTGGATTAGTGGTGACAGTTGGAAGATGGGCTGAGCAGCAGGGAGGCTGCTCCTGGTGGGGCTGGAGAATAAGGAACACCAGTCTAATAGACATTTGTACATAATTACTATCCTGCAACAAGCAGTTAATAAAGAAATACTTAAAAGACAACTCGGCTACGTCTGGTAAGATACAACACAATGGATCTGCAAGGCTGTGTCATGATAATCTGCAGCAGCCTGGCCCAATTATGCCTAATGAATCGCTCTTGTGTAAAACAAGAGAAATTCTAATGTTTCGAAACTGTGGTTCAATTATCAACTATACTTTTATAGCAGTGACCTGGGTCCAAATACCCACCATTATAAGGCGATTCCAAGAGTACAAAGTGGCCACAATACCCAGACGTTAAACTAGAATTTGACAAAAAGCTGTAACCGTAAAGTCAATGCACTTCAACATTAGGCCACTTCAACTTATAGTTTTTGTTGCAAAGTCATTCTGTGCCCTGGGCACCCACAACTTTATGCTGACAGGTACTGATGGTAACTCTGCCTAACCAGGCCCAGGGCCAGTGCTATGCTGAAAAGACACTTAGAATACAGCGAAAACACCTACATAGACTAGGTGACACTATTGGTTAGGGTACCCCTATGATTGGCATGACTTCCCATATAAGGCCCTAGTACATAAAATTACCTTTAAGATCCTAGCATATAATATGGCATGACAGTTTAAAGACCAGAAGCTTTTCTGCACTTGTGTGCACTGCTGAAACCTGAGGTCAGTTTAAAAGCAGTCCTGTGTTGCAGGACTGCTTTCAAAATTCAAATTGTGCCCACACTCAACTTTGGTGTTTGGGGCACTTAGAAAATTGATAAACTACAATGTTTGTGTATTTTAGGTACCCACCGGGTCTCCCCTAGGTGTCTCAGGGGGGTTCAGGTCTTATAGGGAGGACCCTTATAAAATGAGTTGTATATGCCGTGGGTTTAGTGAAATTGCATATTTCACTCCCAACATTGTGGTAGAGTGCTTCCCAAAATCAACTTTTGTGCTAGAAGCACTGTGGAGTGAGTATCTGTAATATTTATACATTTTCAGAACCCCTAAAGTCTCCCCTAGGTGTTTCAGGGGTGGGGGGTCCTGTTAAAGATGCTTTCTAAGCCCTGTGGTGGAGAAATTTCCCAGTTCAATTTCCCCATTGCAGATTCCCAGCCCCTTAGGCTAACATGGCAAGATGTTATTGATTAAGAACTAAAGAAAGGGGTTTCATAAAAATATCATTCAAGGGAGGAGCCTAGCACGGGACCAAGATGGCTGCATGATCGTGTAGCTCCGTAAGACCCGCTCCCCCATTTGTCTATCCTGCCAGATATCCTGTGACCTGAGAACCGCAATCGATGGGGGAATAGTATTGCTGCCTCTGATGAAATTGCGGCTCGAAAGGTGCAATTCTACCCTCCCAGAACAGCGTCTCAAAGTTTGGACCTTTTTGTCGCCAGAGTGGCGGACCGTGGTGGCAGTTGTGTCCGGGCGCTAATGCGACAACAGCGGCAGTGTAGACTGGAAGTGGTGCCTCCTCTGGAAATCGCTACCAGGAATTTTCCCTGACGACTGGGCGTTTTAAGGGGGCTCTCTCTGCACTACTTGACTGTTACTGGTTCGGCTCGTGGAGCGCTGAGGAGGTGTGAAGTGTTGTCGGAGGTGTGAATGTGTGCGACGTTGGTCGGTTGATTGAAGCCCCTCGATCACCCACCATGGCGGCAAGGCCGGAGATCGAGAAACGTCCCCCCAAAGGTGGGAGAGGACAGAGAGCGGTCCAGTCCAATAAACTGGACAGATATACGCTTCCTAAGGGAGCGACCAGAGGCAACACCCCGCAACCAGACCGGCCTCCCCAAGTGGCAGCACCGAGCCTTCCTTGAAAGACATAATGGATGTCGTCACTAGAATTGAGGCGTCTATGGGGACCAGGATGGATGCGCTTGATACCAAACTGTACTCGGTTAAAATTGATGTTAACCTTCTTCGCACGGATCACGCTAAGACTAGCGAAAAAGTGAAGTCCCTGGACATCAAAACGACCAGCCTGGTAGACAACGTCGCTGAAGTGCAGAGAGAGATCCAGGCACTGCAAGCGGCAAGGGAGGAGACCCAACGGCTGCCGGATGACTATGAGGGCCCTAATAGACGCAACAACGTTCGCATCCTAGGTGTACCGGAAAAGGCAGAAGATCGTACCCCTGATCTCTTTGTGGAAGATCTGATCCTTAAACATTTGAAGCCTAAGGGACTCAGCAAGCTTTTTACAGTGGAGAGGGCACATAGAGTTCCGGGCGGGCAGCCGAAAGTAGGGGCGCCACCTAGACCCATGATCGCGAGGGTACTGAATTTTCGGGACCGTGATGTCATACTCCAGGCCACACGGGCGGACGGCCCGCTACGTAATGAAAATACTACTGTGTCCTTCTTTCCGGACTTTACAGAAGCTGTGCAGAGGATGTGTCAGAGTTTCCTCCAAGTCAAGCGGAGGATGAGAGACAAAGAGATGAAATACTCGATGCTATATCCTGCCAAGCTACGAGTCGAAGCGAATGGGAAGACATGTTTTTTTGACAATGCAGAGGTGGCATCGGATTGGTTGGACACTGTGTTGGCTGGTGGTGCTGAAGACCGGCGACAAGAGACTGAAGATGAGCGGCAGGGCCTGGAATGAGAGACTTCTGTGTTATATGACTCGAATGTCTTTTGGACGCGGGGGTGGATATAACCTTTTCTTAACGTGTAACAGTAATGCTTTGGGCTAATACGTTTGTTCCTCCGGCATGATTCTTGGGGGAAGGGGTTTGGAGCTGTGCGGCAGGCGCCTCCTCTTCCTACTTTTAGTTACCATTGTTGGGAGGGGCGACAGGCACACTGCGAGTTGGGGTTGAGGCGTTTTCCTAATGCAGGGGTGCAGGGAGGGGGGTGGAGTTTTGAGGGAGGGGGGGAGTTCTTTGTTTCTTTTTGGTTTTGGTTGCGTTTTGAATTGCATTGGGTGTTGGCAGATTTGAATGTGCGCGTGTGGGGTGGGGTGAATGTCTTGCACTAATCATGGATCGGGGCTCCGGGTATTGAGTTGGAACGTGAATGGTCTGGGTGACAAAATTAAGAGAGGGATGGTTGGCCAGCTTATCAGGCGTCATTCACCCAATGTGGTACTTTTGCAGGAGACACATCTTGTTGGTAACCGTTGAATGGCCCTTCATAGAGGGGGATATAAATTGATTGCGCATGCAGGGTTCTCGACAGGCTCCAGGGGGGTTGGAATCTTGGTGAAGAAGTCCTTTCCATTGGAGATTCAAGCTGCGTGGTCTGATCAGCAGGGCAGATATGTGGGTGTCTCTGGGAGGGTCGGGTAAAGTTGTCACTTTTCTTTCTATCTATGTTCCCCCTGGCCTCCAATCAGACACCTTTAAGGATCTTGCTAAGGTTTTTTTTTCACTCCCACTTGGTCTTCTAGTTCTTGGTGGCGAATTTAATACCGTCGTTGATGGCAGTTTAGACCGTACCCCGCCAAGATCGCTCCCCCCATCGCGTCAATGGCTCCCCGAATTTTTGGAGACATTGGGTCTGATTGATGTGTGGCGTCTCTTGAATCCTGCACTACGGAGTTATACACATCTCTCGGCGGCACATGGCTCTATGTCGCAGCTTGACTATATCCTATTGCCGCCGGCCATGGCAGACACTATCAGGGAGGCGCGTCATTTGGGTAGAGGAGTTTCTGATCACTCCCCAGTTTGGGTTTGAGTTGAGATGGGACAGCCTACGGTGGGTAGAGTGGCACCTATTAATGCCTAGCACCTTTGAGACCCCGTCATTACGACAGAAATAGGTAGGGCTTCGGAACAGTACTTTCAATATAATCAGGGTACGATGGATTCTGCGCGGACGCTGTGGGAGGCGTATAAAGTTGTTCTACGCGGAGAGGCCCTGTCTCTCATCGCGGGTAAGAAAAAGAGACGCTTGGCAGAGATTAATACTGTTGAAGCGGAGGTTGTTGATTTGGAGAAGCAAGTTGCTGGCGGCAGGGGCGGCTGGTGACATTTGAAAGTAGTGGGGCGTAAACTAATTTGCATATTGCACCGCAGCGAGCGAGCGAGCCCGAACCACCTTGCATCCATCCATACATCATTAATGCATCCACCCACCATCCACCCTGCATCCATCATTCATTCATGCACCCATCCATCCATCCACCCATCCATCCTGCATCCATCCTGCACCCATCATGCATTCATGCATCCGTCCATCCATCCACCCATCCATCCACCCATCCATCATCCATCCTGCATCCATCCATCATTCATGTATTTTTATGACCATATAACTTGCACACAGCTTGTCAGTGTTCAATACCAGTCTCGAACCTTGTACTCCAGCACCAATGATACATGATTAATATTAATTGTTTTTAAAACATGTATTTATTCGACACCAATTTCACACCTTAGTCGGAACACACAAAGCACATAGGCCACTCACAGCAAGCAGCATTATTTAACATTACTCCTCGACTCACAGACACCCAAAAATAATCAAACCCTGGTCCGCTGCCTCGCCCTTACCTCGGCCGCACAGAACACACCACAGCAGGGCTGTCACAGAGAGCTATCCAGGGCTGCTCTGCTGCAAGACGCCGCTGGCAGGCACCTGCCACGTACTGTGTGTGAACTTCTGCTAGAGGGCCCTGGCAGGCAGGTGATCATGATCGCGCGGCAACTGCTAATTTAAAACCAATACTATTGCAAAACAAATAGCAGAGAGAGTATACAGTCTTCAGGGGGCACTGGGACACATACTTACTTTGCGAGGCTCACTGCAGCAATTTGGTAAAGGGCCGCCTCGTAGCGCCAGGATTGGCTGGGGGGGCACCATGACTCCTCGCCCAGTCGCCCTGTGTAACCCCGGGGGCTGCGGCCCGCCCCCTGGTCCTCTCTCTAAGGGGGAATTCACAGGAAAACGATCTGCGCATGCGCGGGCATGCTTGTGCCCAAAAATACACTTGTGCAGCAGGCCCATCCTCCCCCCTCCCCCTGAGTACTCCGGGAAAGTCGGGTGTCTCCCGGTTTCCCGGCCGGCAGATAGCGCGATTTTTTAAAATATTTGTATTGGGCTTTTAGTGACGACGCGGTAGGTCCATGGGGCTTAGTGGGGCTACGCCCCTACGCCCCAATGGACGCACCGCGCCTGGCTGGCGGTGCTTCGGTTGAGAATCAGCATCAGCTGAACCTCAAGCAGGACGAGTACCACAGGCTGTCCAGGGAATCGGCGGTAACGCAACATAACGATGTCCAGAGTAGGATTTATGAGCACGGCGATAGAGCTGGCAAGCTTATAGTGTGGCTTGAGCGTGGAGAACGCGCCTCTCGGTTGGTACCTGAGCTTGAGAGTGATGGTCCTGAGGCTCTTACGGATCCTCAGAAGATCGCTGCTTCCATTGGCTGCTACTATCAGAGTGTCTATGCTTCCTCAGACGCATATACTGGCGCTGAGCAAGCCGAGATGATTAGAGACATTATAATGCCTAGGTTGTCTGAAGAAGATCGGAAATATACAGATTCTGTGATTACGGATGACGAAATAGCGGGTGCCATCAAGAGTATTAACTCGGGGAAGGCGACAGGTCCCAATGGTATTCCGATTGAACTCTTTAAATTGAATGCTTTCAAAATTGCGCCGCATATTAAGGCCATGTTTCTTGAGAGTAAAGAGTCTGGTAGCCTCCCCTATGATCAGCGGATCGCGAATATAGTTGTTATCCACAAGCCAGGTAAGCCCCGAACCTCCGCCTCTTCCTATAGGCCCATCTCTTTGCTTAACGCGGAACCCAAGATCTTGGCCAAAGTGCTGGCGATCAGGTTGGTAAAGGTCATCTCCACCTTGGTCCACCCGGACCAGTCGGGCTTTATGCCACGCCGCAAGACTGCGTTGAACCTTTGGTGTTTACACAGAGTACTGGGTAGGGCCCGAGATTTGACGCAGCCAGCCGTGTTGGTGTCCCTGGACGCCACCATGGCTTTTGACCGGGTCGAATAGTCGTACCTATTCGCTGTGTTGGAGAAGCTGGGTTTCGGGCCTGAGTTTATTGGATGGGTGCGCCTGCTATATACTGCCCCTTTGGCTCGCGTTGTTGTGAACAACTGTCAATCCTGTGATTTTGCTCTGGAGAGAGGGATACGGCAGGGATGTCCTCTGTTGCCCCTTCTCTTTGCGTTGGCGCTGGAGCCATTGGCGGCTTGGGTGAGATGGGATAGGTCTGGGCGTGGGCTGCGGTGGTCCCCGGATTGGGAAGACAAAATTTTGCTTTATGCTGATGATGTGCTTCTTTATCTTACTTCGCCTAGATCCTCTTTGCTTGTCTTTCTCCACATTCTCAGAGTGGTTGGTGAGTTCTCGGGCTTTGCTATTAATTGGGCGAAGTCTGTAATGTTAGCATTGTCGGGAGACCCGCCGGTGATTCCACAGACCTGCCCCCTTCAAATTACTACCACCGGCTTTGTGCATTTGGGAATTTATATTGCCTTGGATGCCAAGACGAGGTATGTGGAGAACTTGTTGCCTCCGCTGGCAAGATTACACACTGATATTCAGTGCTGGAGGGTGTTGCCTCTGTCTCTCCTGGGTAGGGCAGTATTGTTTAAAATGTTGGCGCTTCCTCGGTTCTTATATGCTCTCCAAAACGCTATGGACCCTGTTCCCGCTAAATATTTTAAGGAGATAGAGGCGCTTCAGAGACAACTTCTATGGGATGGTAGACCCCGTATCGTTTATCCTAAACTCACCCTGGCCTGGTATGATGGAGGTATCGGGCTTCCTGATCTGAAGAAATATTATTGGGCCTCCCAGTTGGCGGCTATTAATCATATAGTTTATGGCTTGCCTGGAGACCCTGGATGCTCTATGGATCGTAGTCAATCGCCCGGAGGAGATTTCCTTCGGGCCTTGTATAATCGTCCGGGACGGTTTTCGCTCGTGGGCTCCACCTCACATGCGGTGAAGGTCTGGCATGCGGCTAACAGGAGTCTGGGATGGGAAGGGAGATTGTTTCTCACGATCCCTCTCTTTAGCTCCGCCAAATTGGGCAATCTGTGGACCACCAAAGGATTTGACAAGTGGGAGTTGATTGGTATCGGTCAGATTAAAGATGTCTGGGGGAAAGGGGAAATACTGTCCTTCGAAGCACTCCAGCAGAGACATCACCTTCATAACAATGAGCGGTTTCGTTATCTGCAGGTCAGGCATGCCCTCCTATCCGATGTGCTACCGGGGTAAGCCCTCCCCGAGGCCTCCCCTGTTGAGGACCGTGTATTGGATGGACATATACCAGAGAAAACCATTTCATTGATTTATCCAAAGGTGATTAATCACATGGAAGACCCGTTGCGGTCACTCAGGGTTGCGTGGGTTGCTGATGGTTTGGAGATAGACGATGAGGATTGGGTTGAAGCTGTGTCCTCTCCTAGAGTAGTAGCAATACAGATGAGGTTGCGTCTGGTGCAATTAAAGATCTTACATAGATCGTATGTCACGGGTCCGGGTCTGGTGAGGATGAGATGGAGTACGAATGGCGAATGCAAGAGAGGCTGTGGAGAGGTTGCTACGTTTCTACACATACTGTGGCACTGTGATAGTGTTCAGAATTATTGGCGCGCCACTCACAACACATTGAACAAGGTCCTGGGCTGTGAGGTGAGATTGGAAGCGCACAGATGTCTCTTGAATATCTGGGAACGCACGGATCTTAATCAATACCTAAAGCAATGGGTTACACTGGCCTGCATGATTGCGAAGCGTAATATATAGCACAGCTTTGGGGAGCAACCCAACCACTGCAGCACACTTAATGGGCCCAGGATCCGGACTGGTGTATGTTCCGGGAGTGTGCCGTGTATGTGGCGAGAGGCTGCCATGAAAAGTGGATAAAGGTTTGGGGGCCGTGGAATGCTTACCGTGGCGACATTTGTGCTCCCCCAGCCGGGCGGTCTGATTCGGATACTCAGGGTTCCCCTTGATTCTATGTTCTATACCATTCTGTGTATCATAATCTGTTTGCGAGACTTCCTCTGCTCCGAGCACTGCAGAAATAACGTCGATCTACCCCAATGCATTTGTTAATTTTGTTTCGTTATTTGTTATATATCAATAAAAAGAATTAAAAAAATATATATATATCATTCAAGGACTCAGTAGAATGGTATTGATAAATCCAACAATATGCTATTGTTGAATTTATCCTAAAATGTATTGACCGGAAGTTAGAAGGCTTTCTTGTCTTATTAGCCAAATTCAGCCTGCTAGTGCTCAGACCTGATTGGCCAGAGTTAAGTGGATTAGCAGGTCTGCTTTGAAGAGATGATAAATGATCCCTGGGTTTAGGGAGCACTTCTGGGAGGAGAAGGTGCTAGGCATGAGAATGCCAGGGGGAGGGGTTATAAACAATATTCTTCAATAGAAGGATGAGACAGGCCAGTTTCATTTACACCACTACTCTTTGAACCCAGCCAGATGGTAGGATTAAGGAAGGAATGAGCAGATGCAAGGAGGAGACTATAGATATTAACCATTCTGAAGGTGTGTTTAGGCAGCTCCTCTTTCTCTGCTGGAAATTCTGACATATGGAATTTTGGGGAAATAGTGCTTTCTGGGAGACAATTGTGCCACATTTTAGAGGAAGTGGTTATTCTCTGGGTGTCACCCTGCACCTCACTGTACAGGAGTGCCCTCCTGCTTGACCACAGAGAACACTGAAAAGTATCTGAGAGGGGCAGTGCCTCTCAGATCTGGTGCTTGAATCTTAAGGAAGAAGACAGGCACATGCTGGAAGTTTGCTTTGCACCAACCAGGCCCTGCACTCTGACTGACTGCATCTGCTGCACAATCTGGTACTACAGCTCTTTGGATGAAACCTGCTTCAAAAAGAGTGGACTTCCTGCAAGCTACAGATTAACATAGCTCGCCTGCATCAACTCCACCAAGAGTCCCCTGCCTTGAGTGTATCCAGTGGACATTTAATGTTGTTGTCCGAGAGCATTTTAAGAATTGTGGTCCTAACCTTTCAAGGACCATCTTAGAGATTCCAGACCTTGGATTGTGTTTTTGACATTTTGGACCCTCAAGAGGAACTTCAGGAAGAAGTTCCGTATGTTTGGTGAACTTTTGTGAAAAATCTCCTTAGGGTGACCGGACTCCCACAGAAAGGCAATCCTTTGAACCCTCACTGAATCCGGCCATCTGGAGGAGGCTGCACGGTGACTGGTGAGAAATCTTCCAGAAAGGTTTCTAAGTGTGAAGGTAAAATCTTGTCCATGGCCTCCTGCTTAATGTATCTGACCAGGGCTCCATTGCGGTTGGCCTAAAACTTTGACTTTGTCCCGGTCAGACACACTAGAAAGTGTTTAATCTTTAAAAATTCATATCTCTGGTACCATACAATGGATTTTGTTTCTGTGTTGGTGTCATTTTAAAGATAAAAATATTCCTTATTGTTATAAATTGGAGTTTGATTTTTATTGTGTGATGTGTCTTAATTATTTACTGAATTGGTGTTTTTAAATGCTTTACATACTTGTCCTTGAGGAGCTTGTTTTGTTGTTTGAGGATTCCTGCTTTGCTGCTGTGAGCACCCTTGTGGAGGCAAAAGACAGCGACTCGCCGCACCCGCTTCGCGGGTGCCGCTTTGCGGGTGCGGCTTTGCCCTGTGGGACCCTAAGGAAGCGCCAACGCTGAGGTGGACATTGCTGCTAGCGGTGGGGGCATGAAGGGCTTAAGCTGACTGTGTCGGACGCTGCAGGGCCTCGGTCTCCCAAGAGTCCCTGCTTCCGAGGTCCAGCTCCCCCCACAGGATATCACGCATTCAAAAATCCCCCGCATTTACCTTTCCTTGAGGAGCTTGTTTTGTTGCTTGATTCCTGCTGTGCTGCTGTGAGCACTCTTGTGGAGGCAAAAGACCGCGACTCGCCTAAATGCTTTACATACTTGTCCTTGAGGAGCTTATTTTGTTGTTTGAGGATTCCTGCTGTGCTGCTGTGAGCACCCTTGTGGAGGCAAAAGACCGCTACTCGCGGGTGCCGCTTTGCGAGGTGCCGCTTTGCCCTGTGGGACCCTAAGGAGGTGCCAGTGCTGAGGTGGACATTGCTGCTAGCGGTGGGGGCGTGAAGGGCTTAAGCTGACCGTGTCGGACGCTGCAGGAGTCCCTGCTACTGACAACACCTTGTCTGCGTCCGAGGTCCAGCTCCGCCCACAGGATTTCGTGAGATCTAATTAAGTGCTACCAGCCCCCACTGCGCAGGAGCGCGCAGGAGTGCGCCGGGAGAAGCCCGGGACAAGGGCGGGCTGTCTGTGGCCGGCCGGGGCTGGCCGAGGCTGGGCCAGGCCATCCCCCTAACTTTCCATCAGCCTAATCCCCTTGTCTTCAATATACTGTAACTTGGTGTTGCTGAGGAAATTGTTAAGAAGGCTTTGCGAGCTTGCTCATGCCAATGGCAACTCGCTCAGGCAAGGGAAAGGGGGCCGGGGGAGGTTCAGTCATCAGCGCAATGGACCAGTTTATTTCCCATGCTTTCTCGGTTATCGAGAAAGAAATTGCCATAACAGAGGGTCAACTCTCACATGAGTTCCTTAAATGCTCTTCTTTAGGTCCCTTGGGCTTGGTAGTATCTCCTGTACAAGAACTGAGCCGAATATTGAGGTCCCACCTGGACCCGGCCTAACAAGAATAGGAGCTATAAGGGCTAGTTTAGATAGGCTTAACACCCTTAATTCTAGTTTATACTTGACGTCAGTGACGACTTTGGGTCCACCTATGTCTCCATATGCAGAAAACCAAGATTCCATCAGTAATCCCATATCCCCAAAGCCATTTTCTGTGCAACCCGAGGTAGAGACTAGTAGTACACCTAGACCATTACCTACCAAACGGAAAAGAGTCATGGACTATCGAAGGGTTAGCTATCTGAACCGTCCAAGAAATTCAAGGCAAAATGCACTAAGGGACGCTTGAACCAAATAGGGTCGGGTGGGATTAGAACTAATAACACCAATGCCCCTAAGCAAGGTATCCCCCTATCTGACTCCCATGTTACATGCACATCGAGTGACCCAGAGAGCAATATGCAATTGCCCAGTCCTCTACTGGCCAATCTGGATCAAATGCCCCCCTTAGCCCAAATTGAGAAACTGCTGAAATCTCTCATACTCCCGGTTCTTGAGAGGGTGAAGGTCTTGACCGAGAGACTCGACCGATTTGAGAGATCCACCCTTGATAACTTCTTTTCATTAAAATCCCTAATCAAATTACATACCAAGATCAGGGAGGGGGTTTCAGAAACGCCAAATAATATTCAGTTAGATTTGACATCTCCAGAGATAAGGGGGCATCCAGTAGCGAAGGAAGTGATAGGGCCTAAAATGTGTACCAGTACTGCTACCCAAGGTGGAGTTAGTCATACCAATGTCCAGACAGGTAAACCCCATACTATGGATAAAGGGTCCAAAAGTTGCCGCCAAAGCCTGCCTGCCCAGAGTAAGATTTCCAATATTAGTACGGGTAATAGTGTGGACTTAAATGGCAAACCAGCTGAACCAATTCATATGTCTAATTTAGCCAATAAGGGTACTTCCAATCTCCCCCATATTAATCTACCTCCTGCATGCCAGCCATATGTTGTTGTGCTCACTGGGGTTCCACCTTGCAGGCCTGGCATCCAAGAATCATACTATGAACTTAAAAATAAAACAATGTTTTGGCTAAATAAGAACAGACCTCTCCCTAGTTCCTTCGATGGACAGGTCCTCCATGTGAGAAGAATTGGCTGGATTGGGAATAGGGCAAAGGAATTAACAGGAGATTGTATCCTGGTTAATTTTAGGGACCCTAGGGTTGCTAGTTACATCTGTAATCTCCAGCATGACCCAGAGAACTTGGGAATTGGCACATACGAACTCAGCCACTTCCAAAGTTTCACTGTGTCCCACTCCAATGCTAACCTTAAACCTAGGGGTTGGGGAGATAACAGGTTCCACCCCCAAGATGATTTTGTACTCCACCAACGTCATATGATAAGGGGAGGCTGTGTACCAAATAGGTCGGGCTATGGCTGGTGACATGGTGCGCCTTTTCCCACTAAGAGCTTGCAAATGGATAGAGAGTCAACAGAGGCCATGGAGGGCGGAACTACTGAATGGCTTAATTTTGCTCCCGGAACGCCGGTCCTGACGTTTAGGTCAGGGGAGAGGGAGGTCATTGCTAGGGAGGCTGGTGCTGGGCCCAGACCGACCGATATATTGCTCCCCTCTGAGGTAGTAAATATGAACAACGAGGTGAGGATCCTCAGTTGGAATCTAGTGGGGATCTCTAAGAAACTAGATGTCCTTGACTGGAATCTATTCATCAAGTCTTTTGGGAGTTGTATTTTCCAAGAGACCTGGAGCATGGAACCCCGCCACAAGGTCGGTTATGCTACATACTTTGTCCCAGCAACCCCTGCCCAATTTGGGAAAGGCCGTCCTTTTGGAGGCCTTCTTATTTGGATTAGCATCTTCTTGGGCTGTAATATCAGGCATTTAATATCTAACTCACCTGATCTACTTAGATTGTCTGTCAGGAGTCCTCGGAGAGGACAGACCCTGGAGATATTTAACATTTATGCTAGAGGCACAAAAGGTGGTTCCCAATCCCCAACCATCTCTTTGCTCGAAGAGGAGCTTAGCAGGTGCCACAAGAGCCTGTATGTCCTGGTCGCGGGGGACTTTAATTGTACTTTTGAGCCCCTTGCGGCTGAGGACATCTTGGGGATTTCCGATGAGGATGGAAGAAGGGGTATTCCTGCCCTGACAATCCCGCCCATTAAGAGATGGTCCCAGAGGTCCATCCAGTTGAATACCCTAACATTGGAATTCGGTTTAAGGGCGGTGAACGGCTGAACACCATTGGACCCTTCTGCTGCCCATACATACAACAGGGTAGACCACTCCTCAAGGATAGATTACATCTTACTCGACTTTGGGCTCTGGAGACACTTGCGCGACATGGAAGTCTTGCCCACGGCAGATAGCGATCACAATCCGCTATCATTGAGCATAGATTCCCTGTGGCCGCTTTTAGACGATTTACCTGTACCCCCATTAAAATTAACATCAGAAGTTTGTACTTCAAAGGGAGGGAGGTCCCTCAATTGGCGTACGGTTGGCCTGGACGAGGGGAAGATACAAAACATAGGGGCTACGATGGCGGCAGCCCTGACCAAGCTGGATGTTCTTACCCAGGACTCTTGGGCTCTTTTGCAATACTATTAAAACCCTGGGCAACCTATTTATAAAAGCAAGCAGAGACCCCCATGCAAGGGTGCCCAAGAAACCGAAGGGCACCTTTGGTTGGTTCTCCAAAAAGTGCCGACATATGAAAACAGCCCTGGTGATGGCCGTTAAATTGAAAAACCAACAACTGATCCAGGTTGCTAGGAAAGACTGTAGACTGTCCATTAATGAAGCAAAAAGGGATTGGGGCGACCAATTTTGGCGTGACCTAAAAGTGGCCAGCGCAGGGAGGGACCCCAGAGCCTTCTGGAATCTGATTAGGACTAGGAATAGGCCTGATATTAGCTTCATTATGTGTAACATCATTGGGCAAACATGGTTTGATCACTTCTCCCTCCTTTATTCTACCAATACAGCTGATGGGCAAGGGTTGTTTCCATCACCCTTCTTGGGCAACTCTGGTGAGAGTGCGGCCATCCACTTTACAGTTAGGGAGGTGGAAGACGTGATCAAATCTTTAGTGCCAAACAAGGCAGCAGGCCCTAATGGGATACCGGGGGATTTGCTTCGCCTTAATCCCAAAGAATGGGGGAGGCTTATTTCATCTTTGCTCAATTTTAACCTCGATGGCATGGCGATTCCGGATTCCTGGAAGGGGGCTGAGGTCGTCCCAATTTTTAAAAAGGGCTGTCGGGACGACCCAGCAAACTATCCGCCCATAAGCCTTATAGATTCTACTCAGAAGATTGCTGGGAAGGAGATTCTAGGGAGAGTGCTCCAGTGGGAGGTTGAGAAAAACATCCTCTCAGAGTTCCAAGCAGGGTTTAGGATAGGCACGGGCAACATTGAGCAGGTCTTCAGATTAATGCTCATATACTGGAAGGTGGTAGTGCTAGGCAAAGGCAGTCTCTATCTTGCCTTTATTGAGTTAAAGACTGCCTTTGACCTGGTACCTCGTGACCGCTTATGGGGGGTACTTTCTGACCTGGGGATGCCGGGTTATATTTTGTCCTTGTTGGTGAAGTTGCATACTGGGAATTTTGCCCAGGTGAGGTGGGGTACCCAGGGCCAAAAGACCGTCAAAATTACTGTGAATAGGGGGGTCCGCCAGGGCTGTGTCCTTGCCCCCATTCTGTTCTCATTGTACGTGAATGGAGTGGTGGAGCGTCTCCTGAGCAAACCATCTGATGCTCCGTCCCTGGCGGGTAAGAAAATACCAACCCTCCTATTCGCCGATGATACCCTCCTCATCTCAAAGTCACCTATGGGCCTACAGAGCCTTTTGGACAATTTACAGATCTTCTGCACCAGTAGGGGGCTCAGGATTAATACCGACAAAACTAAGTGCCTGATATTGAATCCACCCAGAAAGCTTGGCCAACCTCCAGTATTGAATTGTGTCCCCCTGGAAAGAGTCAGGGAATTTGACTACCTGGGCATTCGCTTGTCTGACTCTATGCAGTGAAGCCCTCACCTCCAGAAATTGTTGTTGGGCCACAAAAGGGTTTTTGGGACACTTCTCAAAGAGCAGCGCTTGTCCTCATTTAAACCTATTGCCCCTGTGCTAGACATTTATAAAGCAAGAGGAGTAAGTGCAGCGCTACATGGGGCAGAACTTTGGGGTTTTACTAAGACCAATCTCCTCTCCAGCTCTGAAAACAAATTTTTGAAGGACCTGATGTCCCTCCCCCAGAGCATAACAACATTACCCCTGCTGCTGGATATGGGCTGTCGCTCGATTAGTGACCAGGCCCAACTCCGACCGCTACTATTATGGAGGGTACCTGAACTTGCTAGTTTTGCGGAAGGGCTGTCAGAAATATTGACGATACCGGGCTGGTCTAAAATAGGGTGGCTTAGTAATGTTAAAACCCTGCTTGGTGATTTGGGACTTGCAGGCGCTTGGTCTTCCAGATGTGCCCCCCCCCCCCCGAAAGCTGCCCTCAAGACTATATACTGGCAGTGGGTAGCCAACAAATGAAATTCCAATCCTAAGGAATGCAGAACCACTATGGAGTTCCTCACTCAAAACTAAGGATGCACCTTCATATGAACCCTACCTGGACTTGATTTCAAAGCCCTTTGATAGAGCCCTGTATTTCAGGTTTAGGGTGGGACTACTTCCCCTGAGAGAACTGTCAGCCCGATGGGAAATTCCAGGGCAAACTGCTCCTTTTTGTATATTTTGTACATACAGAGTGGAGTCTATTGCACACTTTTTATTTGAATGCCCGGCCTATAAATCCCCAAGATCTAGGTGGCTAAAACCATTATGCAGAGGGCTGGCTACCAGACACTATAAAGATGCTTTACGAATATTAATGTCTGATACCCGTCCGCTGTTCGTTTGTGGTATGGCTAAATATTTAGGCTGGGCATGGTCAATTAGACTTAAGCGGCTAAAAATCATTGTTTAATTGCGGTCATATATCAGGACCATTTAATCTAACTTTTTGAAAAGCACTTTTATCCTAACTGTTTAGCCAATGTTTTTTAATGTTTTTTTTCTGTAATGCTTTTAAGATATTTTTTTTATCGAACTAAAGCTAATTGACTTGACTTGACTTGACTTGTCCTTGAAGTGAAGCCTGCCTGCTCGCAGCCAAGCTACCAAGGGTTGAGCATGGGAATAATGTTCCAAGACGTATTCTGAGCCCTGTGTTGTGTTAGTGGTATTATTGCCAGTGCTAAATGCATATCTGCCACTACTAATTATCCACATTCAAACAGTTTCAAAAGGTTGGTTTGGCAATTGGACAATAAGTCTGAAATAATAGAATAATGGAGTTTGCTGACCTTTTAATCAATCAAAGTGTCTCGAGTATTCTGAGTGGAGCAATGATGGTGCCCTTGTCTACATCATTAGTGAAGAATTCTTCGTAATAGAGTTAGCTAAGGCCCACCCATTGAATCTGACAATCAAAAGGTGGTATTCACCTAAGCTACTTAACATGAAATGGGCTCTTAATAAGACCTCAAGGTCAGTTTTCAACCACTGTTATCGCTCAACCTATCATTTTCTTAATGAAAGGTTGAAGCTACTAAGAATGTCCTATAGACATGAAGTCTGGAAGGGAAATTATAATATCAACAGGGCTTATGGCTTAGGCTACTAAATGCTACCAAGAACAACAATGCCAAAGCATTCTGTGGGGTCATTAATGATCTGGAAATGGTGTTGCAGGGATTCTGCTCCTACACAGAACTGTGCACAGAGACCTAGGACCTTAGTGAATTAGGGTGTGCCAAAACTCACCTTAGTACCTAACATCCCCTACCAGACTAGCATCAGTGTCTCATTAGCTCTTAGTCCTATAGCAAAGAAACCAATGATAAGACAACCCAGAAGATGCGACTTAGGTTACCTCAGGCAATGTGGAAAACAAGAACACTCTTTCGTTATACTCTCATACCAGTCCAAAACAGGGAGTAAAAAGAGACACAAGCAAGTTTGAAATATTTATTTCTAACGCCGTGTTCTCATGCGCAGCACCTCAGCTAATACAAGCAGACATATTATTAGAAACAAGATTGTCAGCTTAGTTATTGTTCCATAAAATACAAAGGGAGAAAGCATGTTATAATGCTAAACGGAAACAGGTTAAATATATACCTATATTTCACCCTCCCTTGCTAGTAGGTTATTTTATAGCTAAAGAAGGTCTCTTTGGGATTACATAGGCGGCCCCATACCTCTGGTATTTAACAGAAGTGGATCACATCAAATTCTACACAAGCTCTCAGCATACGAATGTTCTCAAAGTGTGTGTGATCATGCCTAAGCAGTGCATTATTAAACGCACCAATATCAGAGGTGGCCACAGCTGCATAAGTGTTATGTCTAGAACGTGCGCTGATCAGTCCGAACAACAACCAGTGTTGAAATAACCTTGAAGGCCTCGGCACTCACTGTTCAGACTAAGCTTACCAAGCAAGGCTACTAGTGTAGAAAAACATATTAGTCTCGTGTGAAGCAAAACACTCGGCTAAACTCTAAACAATTATTAAAGTGTGTGCCGTGTGCAAAAGGCAGCATAAAGGAAAAATGGCGTTTAAACTTCTAATAAGCTCATGTCAACTTAACACTGTGTGAATGCAAGACTCAGCCCCACGACACCCTCCCTTGATCTGAGCACGGATAAGTAAGGGGCAAATTTGGAACGCAGAGTTCAAGTTCAAGAGTCAGAATCAAGTTCAAATTGCCACAGTGGAAAAACGGGAGCAAACTCCAAATTTTGAAAACACTTCAAATCAAGAATCACTTTAACGGGCACAGTGAAGTCAATGGGCCTTGGAAAAAAAAATAAAAAAATTACAAAAATATATATTTTTTAAATCCGATGTCCAACATGTGACGTCGGCCACAAAATGGGTAGAAGAGGAAAAGCATCTCATACCAACAGTGTATATGCAACAGCCTCCAACAAGAAGTCATTGTTCTCATCTGAATACATTTCAGCCATCCAATTCAGTAAGGGGAAGGAACATACATGTTCCTCAATAACCGGAGCCTCTAGTACCATCAGAGGACAACTCGGGTTTTCTTCAATATAACTGCGTGCCAAGAAGTCATGCGCCGCTGCAAAAACATTCCAACGTCCCAGGACTCCATGCATCGCTGCAAAGGCCATAATCCCGTCGCCAGAACAAAGCAATTCATGAGTAAACTAAGGGGCTGATCAGTTGATCATAATCCGCGTTGGGAGACACCGTATTGCAGAGACACAAATCCAGAGCACAGTCAAAATCGCAGCTCAGGCAATGAAAGACAGGCTGGACGCATGTGAAAAAGGAAAATCGAAATGATAATCCATAAATTGCACTCAATGTAGCAAGAGGCAGCGCTCCATAATAATCAAGCATTCAGTTGAGGAGCAGCAACAGCCGGGGCAGATCGTCTTGTAACATAATACGAACATCCATTTTTAAATAAACAAAGCAACAAAAGCACTCCTGCAACCAGAGCGAGCATAAGGGAAATACACCAAACAGGCTGGAAAAAATCGAATGAAAAAATGCTGGGAACACACCAAATATAGTTTGAAAAGAAGTCACAAGGCCACTACTAACAACTTTAAAAAAGTGAGCCAGCCCCGTGGTGGAGGAAGCATTAAAGATAGTGTGAATTAATTCCCCGAAATGCAAGGGCAAATCCATATTTAATAAAGCATGCACCTCTGTGCGGGTGTTTGCCACGTGAAGGACAAATGTTTCACGAGCAGATGTGAGGGCGACTTCTTTTTGAGACAAAAGAGCTCTTATGCGACTCATCTTGTTGAACTCAGCTTTCAAGGTCGGAATCGACGGCCAGATGGAAACATCCAGCTTCCCATGTGGAGGAGGAAACATTACGTTTTTACAACAAACCACACGTTCAGAGACTGCAACGACGTAAGGAATTCCAGTTACCATCCCACAACAATCGTCATTATTTAAAAGTAAATAACTACCGTTTGCTAGTAATGTGAATGTGGGTATGATAGCAGGCATAGGTGTATCTTTCAAAACACAGGCTAAATTAGGCGCGTTCTGGTTGCAAGAGCCATGCAATTGGATATTCCTACACACTAATGAGTGATCTGGTGTTGTTGTGCAATCCTCACAATTCAAATAAACCTCTTTTCCCTCCCTCTGGAACCTATAGGTAAAAGGTAGTGACCAAGCTTTATGGAGATAAGCTGTGCCCAGAGGTTCATATCTGCCAATTGCGCAGAACTTCATGCAAGCTTTGAATTTGAACAGAGGGAAAGGTAATGTAATTTACCATGGACGAGCCACACAGCAGAATGTGTCTCGGCCACAGAAAATGGCAAAGGTTCTAACTTTTCAATATGTAACATAGAAAAAGTTGCATCTTTCATAGACATAAAACGTTGCTTTTCAGTCAAGTTAAAAGGGGCAAACAAAGATTATGCGTTCATGTAGTGCCAAGGAACTTTTCCTGCCTTTAACGTTTGCAAAGTCCATGCAGATTGCATAATGGAACGCAATTGATTTTGACCATGGTACAAAACAGAGACATCTTCTTGCACAATATCAACAACAGATGAAACAATATTATCTAAAGTGTAAATGCAGAAAGAAAGTGTGTTAATGCTGTTGTCTACAACTGCCAGTCCTTTTCAAAATGTGCTTAATCTATAGCTCTTAAGCGGGAGCAGCCTCAATTTGGGACAGTTTCCAAACTTCGTTGTAAATAGCATATATCCACCTTTTGGATCTGCCGGAAGCAGGGCCCTTGACAAAATCATTCAGATCAACATTGTCAATCAAATTAGACAAATTAAGCTTAACTGACACTAAAGTGGAGTGAGCCAATTCTGACATAACTTGCCCACAGAATAGGCAGTCACAGAATGGTCACTCTCAAAACGGGGATCCACCCTAACCTGTGTGTAGCCAGGGGCTAAACCCAGAAAACGATGTTGGCAGGAATCTGCACTTTTGTGCCACAACAACCAACCATTATGATCCAAACTGGATATGTTAAAAGTAGAATTCAGCAATAGGGTCTGTAATTCTCTGATTGAAAAACTGGTACTATTTTTCCAACCGTGGTATTCTTCCAATTCTGGAAAAGAAGGAGCATTTAATTTCTTAGTAGTAGCCAATCCAAAGCAGGTGGTCTGTGAAATAATAGAATTCAAAAACAACGTATGGTGCGGGATTAGGCATGCACGATGCAAAGCCTCAGTGCCTTGCACTTGCCAACTTTTAGAACCCCAAACAGATTTAAGATCAATAGAATCTTTCCACAGTTCATAGCCCCCAATAGCCAATTGGTCAAGAAGGGACTTGGAATATTACAATTTTGTGTGGGTAAGTCTAACTTTGGAAGTGGACTTTTCGGTCATCTTAAAATAAAATGCATTGGGATTTGACTGATTAAAATCAGTAAAATAGGTGAACGTCTTTAAAAGAGAACTGGATCTGCCTTCAATAGGAGCGGGGCAATGTTTCCATTGTGTATATTAAACCATATTCCTCCTGTTGTTTGCCTTATTCAGGTAATGATTGCCAAAGTGTTGATAACAAAACAAATCATAATTCACCGAATCTAAATATAAATCTTCAGCATCAAAAGCAGCATAATATTTCAAATCTGAAATCAAAGCATCTACGGCTTGAACATCCCAATCATCAGACCTTATATTTTGTTTCATCACATCCCCCATAGAAACTCTTTCGGGACATTTATAGCCTCTGTTGGACCATGGATTTGAAATTGAACAGCATCCCATACAATCCCATCTAAGACGAGCCAAGCAGTAATGTTTACAAAAGTCAGGTCCCTCTTCAATCTGTGTGAGGAGGAATGGGGTGCCAATGTTCCATTAACGTGTTGAATAGACGTTCTCTCTTCAACATAGTGTCTGTTTACAAGACGGAAAAAATACACTACAAATCCAATTGACATGAACAAAAAAATTGAAAAAGTACCAACCAAATGTAGGTCCAAGGAGGAATAAAAAAATGTTTTTTAAACCATATAGCAAAAACAGAGATTTTTGAAGGGGACTTTGATGTGGTAGAGTTAGTGTCAAATGAAAATCTGACTCAGTTGCCAAACGTGTTTGTAGATCAGGCATCTATAAGTCTGTGGGGTAAGTATACTCAGCATCATCAAGATGATCATCAGGTGGGGTACTCAATAAAGGACTTGAAACCGCAGGCATCTCGATAGAAATGTCTGGCCTGGTGTTAGGAGCCGGAGCCAAAACAGAATGTCTCAGTATAGATGGACAAGAGACCGCAGGTGTCATACTAAGAAGAATCGGCCACTCTGTGAAATTTGACATTGTCAATGGAGATGTACCTTTTTTCCTTACGACCTGGAAGTGGAGGTAAAATGACTGTTCCTGTGCCCTGCACGCCAAGTACAGGAATTGGAGCTCGATATGAGGGACCAAAATCCTTCCTGTTCTTGATCTTCTCTCGAACCAGTTCTCCAACTCGGGGTAGACAGCCAACTACCGGAATCTGCAACGCAGCTTCTGATGTGGAGGGCAAGTGTTCCTTTGCAAGACTGTCTCTCGTCTCTTGTAGATTCTGTAAAAGATGACAATGTTCATCTACGTCAAAGGAGGCAGCAGCCGCCGGCTGGTCTAGACCTTCAAGGTCCGGAACGAACATTTTGATACAAAAGATCATTTTGTATGGGGTCCGCCCACCCAGAGACCTTCTAGGGAGATTATTAAGAGCACGCTGTACGCTATTGAGATGGGCTAGCCAGTTCCTACCAGTACCTATAACCCTGGCTGTCAAAGACTGCTTTAAATCTCGGTTTATTCGTTCCACAACACTATTACCCTCAGGTCTGTATGGAGACGAAAACTTGACTTGGACCCCCAACAAACTCATGGCATCCTTGTACGCTTTAGAGGCGAACGCTGGACCCTGATCCGAATGGAAGGTGCCACAGGCAAAAATTCCCACAAAGACACGCAAGTCTCTTATGACAGTTTGCTAATCAGCGCTGCAGTGCGGCCAAACCCAAACAAAGCGTGTGCAAGAATCAACTGCAACTAAGATCTACTTATATGCAGTATCAGAGGAACAAGGACCGCAGTGATCTAAATAAACACAACCATGTGGTCTATTAGAAATGTACAACTGTGTCTGAGGCGGACTTGCAGCAGTTGAAGGCTTAATCTGCTGACAAATGTCACATTGAAGGACATAATCACGCATCTGTTTGTACAGTCCCCGCCACCAGAAACGTTGTTGTAACTGAGATACAGTAGCCGAAACGCCTGCATGCGCAGATGCAACACCCTCATTGGCAGCTGTAATCAGTGTGGACCTGCGGTCCGCATTGGGAATCAATCTGTCATCAACGTCCGGTATTTTCACATAAGGAACTTTATCAGGACTTAAATGATAAGAATACTTTGAAGGAAATCCACTAGGACATTTACTTCCCTTCTCAGTAGCGGCAATTGCTGCCAAGATATCATCATCAATCTTACTTTTGGAACGTGTAACTGCTGCAACCATATATGTAGAAACTGCTGACTTTGCGGCCTCATCGGTCAAACTATTGCCAACAGCGTGAACTCCCACACACTGCTGACCAAGAGTATGAATTACATTAAAGAGTGGCAGCTGCTCTTTAAGCTCAGCCACTCGAACCCAGATCTTTTTATGTTTTATTGTGCTACCCTTGGAATCACAAAAATAATTTTGAGTCCAAAAGAACAGGTTTTCATTGTAAGACTGTACATAGTAATAAGAGTAACTCACAATAAGAGTAGTCACACCAGGATCAGTGTACCCTAATGCAAGCCAATTGGGCGGTACAGTCCCCTAATGTCTGCGTATGTATGACATCAGACTTGAATTGATCATTCACCATGGTACCAACCACAATGGTACAAGCAGAGACATATGCGTGCTTAGACCCATCCGCAACTTGCGCTGAACCATCAGTGTAAATGATACAATGGATATCCTCCAAAGGCCGCATAGTCAACTGGGCAGGATGAACAAACTCATACTGCAAAAACTCCTGCGATTGTAGGGAGGCGTAAAAAATTAACGTGACATCCGGAGACGTCAATGATGAAGCCCATTGTAGCCACTGTGGGTGCAAAGCTTTAGAATTAGGTACACTGGTTTTCGTCACTGCCTCTAAGGCAGGATACGGGGTAACAACCAGCATGCGTTTTCCCTGCGACAGTGCACGTTCCTTTAGAATCGCCATTTGCACTGCTGTCAAAACTTTTTCCACAGTGGAAACCGCATTTCAGTCGAAGTGTACAAGTGTGACTTGTAAGTGATAGGTACTGTGTCACCTTCGTTAAAAGTAAGGTATGTGAAACCCACCGCCCCAGGGATGATTCTTATCACCAGGTTGGTGTGGTTATCACAAATCAGCAAGAATTTAGATTCTAGCAGATCAGCCTGCAAAGATTGCAAAATGGCTGAATGTTCAGGCAGCCAGCACAATTTGGTAAAAGTAGGTTGTATCAAAGCATACAATGGCTTGATTCGCTGGGCATAATCGGGAATGTATGTATGCCCGAAATTCAAAAATCCCAGCAAGGATTGTAATTTTTTCAGTGTTGTAGGAGCGCGCAGCTGTGCGCATTTCTCCAAGAAGTGAGGAGCCAATCCTCTACCTTCATTTTTGAGCTCATAGCCCAGGAACAACACTGTGTACTCTGCAATGTGTGACTTTACAAAGTTAAATTTGTAACCGAAGTCCGCAAAATTACAAATTATGCTGTCAACGCGGCACAGATGCGCCCATATTTCATCATCTGTGAGATAAATGTCATCCACATACGAACACGCATCTGGGTTGACTCTCCCTAGTAGAGATACGATACGTGCAGCAAACACACCAGGACTATTCTTATAGCCCATGGCCAGGCGTTTAAATTGGCATTATTTGCCACCACTGTTAAAACTGGTCCATTGTGAACTCAGACCAGACAAGTTATGGGCAAAAAAACCATTGGATACGTCAAGTGTGGTTTTAAACCATTTTCGCACAAGACCATCCACCAAAGCAGAGCCGTGGGTATTCTGTACTGCACAGGTACGGCAATGCAAGTTTAAATGCCGGTAATCCAATACCAAACGGTACGAACCATCAGGTTTGGTTACAGTAAAAAGTGGGTTATTCATCGGAGACACACAAGTTTCAATTAATCCTTGATATTCCAATTGTTCAAGGATTTCTGCCACGGAAGCTTTCACTTCACGCAGCATGGGATATTGAGGTTGAGGCTGTGGCATAGACCATAAGGGAATCTCGTGGTAGGGGGAGAATTTATCCCAATCAAAGTGAGTACGGTACAAAGCCGGCGCAAGGACCTTAGCCCACTCTTCTGCAAAATTCAGCGCATGCTCCTTAGACACTGTGTGCACGAAACTAGGGAGGATTACCTCCTCCCCTCTCGGAGATGCGAGAACAAAAGGTGAGGGCCAGTCAGCCTCTGCCAACAAAATGTCATAGGAAGTTGTAAGTTTTCCCAAAATACCCCTTTTATGGTACGTTGTATGTCACCTTCAATTAAAAGGTCAATTTCAAAAAGCCTATCAGGGGGAGCTACTCTAGCATCAGCCATCTCAACAACAATGAATTGGTCAATCACTGTCACCTTCAGTAGTGGACGCAGGGCCTCGCGGATAATGGTAATCTCCGCCGCGCTGTCCAACAACGTCAGCGCCCATGTCAGATTCCAAAGCTGCGTTCTCACTATCTGTGGCATATCTCGCTGTTAAAGCGGCAACTTTCTTTTTCTGAAACTGGAGTCTTTTGCGCGAAGAATCGTCCTGCTTGCCTTTTTTGTCTTTCGGGCAGGGCTGGTCGCGACTCTGCTGGCCACCCCGACCTCTGCGCTGCCTCAACTACCGGACGATGAGGCCGATGCGTCCTGTAAAGAACGAGGAGAGCGTTGATCAGGAACCTGAAATCGATCAGGTGACTTAATCGTAGAGCGGTCGCGCAAATGGTAAGTGCGCTCAGTAGACGCAGGCATGGGTGATGCGGGACGGGACTCCTGTTTCTGTTGTTGTTTTCCCTGTTTTTTATTTTTGTTCCAATTTTGCTTTGGAGCTTTGGGCTGAACGTCTTTCTCAGACTTCGAACCCTGAGGTTGTTTTTTATCTTTAGCAGAAAAGGGCTTGACACCTAAACTATAACGGCCAATGGTCCTATAAGCCGCCGTAATAATTCTCGGTAACTGTCGGGGTTTGTCCGCATTGGGGACATCGCGCAAGGCATTAGCCACTTGGGAGTTCACCGCATCTCCCTTTATATAAGAAAGGACCAGATCGGAAAATACGTCAAATGCGCAACGAGTCTCATTCCCAATTCAACCGCAGCCTCAGGTCCGTGTTCATCCTGAACACGCTTAATGACCGTCAGAAGGACAACCATTGATGGAGTGCCGAAGCACCTCGTGTACACTGCCAGAAAAATTCTACCCCACGACTCACAGTCACCGGCTTCCGGTACCAAGTCCTTGGGTAAACTAATTGTAAGAATCCTGTGTTTTTCAACGGGAGTCGAATTAGGAAAAACTGCCTCCAGCTGGTCAAATTTCTTGGCAAGCCAAAAAGGCATATCATCCTTATCTTGGGGACGCTTGCCCATAACCGCATTAACCATCACAGGACTAAGCTTCATTCCGCTCGGTCCAGCTGGAAGCGCCGCAACACCAGGGGCCCACCCTGGAAATTGTGGGTGATATATTGAAGTAGGGCCCTGATAACACTGATCGCAGAGTTATATAGGGTCCGTAATTCAGCAACGAGGACTAACCCCGCACGAGGATGCGGGGAAAATCCAGCCAAAACAGGCCAAGAAGCGCCTAGAATGTACAAAGGATCCAATCTAATCGCCGTTACACTGTCGGGAAGGGCGCCATCAAGCCAAACACGGTGCTGCAATGCAGAAATAGGAATTTCCTGTGTCCTATATGGAACATATTCTAAGGGCACGGCTGTGTGAGTATAAGTGTGAAACACCTGAGTAGTCGCATCCACAGCGGGAAATGTCACCCATGAGTAGAACATTTCAAACGGGTAAGCAACCTCAGCACTCACCACCAAAATGACGGCCATGCCTTCCAAGCCAATGTTATAAGCCTGCAAATGATTGCGGACCGCAATGCGACTATACTGCGGTATGTCAACATTAGCCATAGCGACACAGAGAATTAGAGGTACCATGTAAAACAATGTAGCACAACTGGGTAAAAATTTAAAAGAAAAACAATTTGAAAGATTCAAGTTTGAAAAGACCTATGTAACTATAGGTAGGTGTATCTGTCACCACTGTTAACCGGAAACAATAGTGAAGGGGTTAAGGACTGATATAAGTACTACTCAAGCGTCATGTAATAAGACCACCATCGTTGGGCGCCATGTTGCAGGGATTCTGCTCCTACACAGAACTGTGCACAGAGACTTTCGAACTTAGTGAATTAGGGTGTGCCAAAACTCATCCCCTACCAGACTAGCATCAGTGTCTCATTAGCTCCTAGTCCTATAGCAAAGATACCAATGATTAGACAACCCAGAACAGGCGACTTAGGTTACCTCAGGCAATGTGGAAAACAAGAACACTCTTTCGTTATACTCTCATACCAGTCCAAAACAGTGAGTAAAAAGACACGAGCAAGTTTGAAATATTTATTTCTAACGCTGTGTTCTCATGCGCAGCACCTTAGCTAATACAACCAGACATATTATCAGAAACAAGATTGTCAGCATAGTTACTATTCAATAAAATACAAAGGGAGAAAGCATGTTATAATGCTAAACGGAAACAGGTTAAATATATACCTATATTTCACCCTCTCTTGCTAGTAGGTTATTTTATAACACAAGAAGGTCTCTTTGGGATTACATAGGTGGCCCCATACCTCTGGTATTTAGCAGAAGTGGATCACATCAAATTCTGCACAAGCTCTCAGCATACGGATGTTCTCCAAGTGTGTGTGATCATGCCTACGCAGTGCATTATTAAACGCACCAATATCAGAGGTGGCCACAGCTGCATATGTGTCATGTCTAGAACGTGTGCTGATCAGTCCGAACAACAACCAGTGTTGAAATAACCTTGAAGGCTTCGGCAGTCACAGTTTAGACTAAGCTTACCAAGCAAGGCTACTAGTGTAGAAAAACATATTATTCTTGTATGAAGCAAAACACTCGGCTAAACTCTAAACAATTGATAAAGTGTGTGCCATGTGCAAAAGGCAGCAGAAAGGAAAAATGGCGTTTAAACTTCTAATAAGCTCATGTCAACTTAACACTGTGTGAATGCAAGGCTCAGCCATGCGACAAAGGTGGTGACAGAGCCCATAGTGGCAATATTATGGAGGAGGTTTGGGTGGCGTTTATTACCAACCTGTATGGCCCCAGTGTTGTCAACCTATCTAGTGAGGATATGAGTTAATGTTATGGACATTTTAACAAAACGTCAGCATTGATAGGGAGTATCCCAACACAGGCTTTATTTCTGGAACATCTGAGTAAAGAAGAAATAGCTAATTTTCTGCACTGGAATGGATCAAATGATTAGTCTACAATTACTAGCCTATTAATTCATATCATACTGGCTGAGCGAGCTGTTTAAAAAACACAAAACATATATATTTATTTTATTGACCTGAAAGCTGCATTCAATTCTGTTCCCGAGATCCATACTATGGCGAAAACTTGCTGGATAGGGCATTCTCTAAAAGCTTCTCACTGCTATTGTACTCTTGTACAAAAACACTTGGGTTCAGGTCAAGTTAGGTGATGGATCTTGCCTGTCTCAGAGATTTAAAACCTGCAATGCCTTAAACAAGGCTGTGTACTGGCACCTTGCCTTTTTAACCTTTTTATGTCAGGTCTATTACAGCATTTTGGCACCATTGATTCTAACCCACACAAACTTGGAAATGAATATCTTAAATATCTTCAGTATCTTCAGAATGCCGATGATAGAATTGTACTCAGTCAGCCCGATAGGTCTACAATGACTTATCACTGCTTAAGATGAATACATTACAGTCAACTGTTTAGACGTAAATGTTAAGAAAATCAAGATTATGAAAATTGACCTTGTGAAATCAAAGACATGATCCTGGAAAGCGAGAGGAGGGCCAATTGAGGTTGTGACGGTTTAAACGTATCTAGGCATTTCATTTGACAATAGAGTTCAGTTTAAAAGTCATTTTTAATGTTATGGGTGGCACGTTATTGCCAACTATTGCATATGGCTTACCCATCGCTAAAGAAAAAGACTCTAAAAGACCCCAAATTATAGGATCTATAAGGCTTGCAAGTCTGTCTTTGGTATTCCTAAATCAATTGGCCAAGAAGAAATCCGCTTGGAGTTTGGTCTTCGAAGATATTCCTTGGTGAGGTAAGGGTCATTTTTGAAATGCATACATTCACTCTCCATATCTAATCTGGCTCCTCAGCAAATAACTGTTGGAAAGAGATACATCATTCTGAATACGCTGAGGCTTGGAGATTCTACATTTTAACATGTTTCCAAAGCTTTTATCTGCAGCTAGAGAGTCTAGAATTGGACAAGCTCAGTATTAAACAGCTTTTAAACAGCAAGATAAAAATGAATTCATTTATTGTGAATAAAGAGGCTGATAAATTCTTATCAAAGCACAGATATTCAGCCTTATCTTACTACTTACTCTTCATCATGTATGAGGGACAATAGTTAAAAATATGACTTGCCAGGTATCCTACTAAGGATGGCACACCAAAATAAATCCAGCATTGGTCAAAAAGCGATTTGAGACTGTGTGACCTTTTGCAAGAAACTCTATTGCTCATTGTTTGCATCTACCTAATCCTGCTTAATGCACATCGTATTCTTTTAAAACCACCTTTTCTTAATGTAGGGGTCAGATACGCTCATCAGGCCCATATCTTATGTCTATCTGGTGCTTTAATCTCACTGGCTTGCCAGCTGATAACGTTTTTTACAATTGCAGAAAGAATGCTTGCATCAGCAGTTTAAACACCCTTTTATAACAAAGAGTGTTTATTGTTTTTCCATGGGGTTTAAACTTCTTTTACTCTTTTAAATCTATGCACTTGTCACTTTCCCGGCTACTACCTGAATAAATAATAAGACCATATATTTAAGGGTTCGACATTGTACCAAGGCACATGTCACTTTTTCAGGACTAATGTATTCCTGTGCCCAAAGTTGTATTTTTTTACAATTCAGGTTTTTTTATTTTTATTGCATATTTCCTTTTGTTTGTACTGCAAAATGTCTCCTTGTGGTGTTTTATTGCTCGAAGGTCTATCTATCCTTAGGCACGTGGCACTTTGAAGTATTGTAAATTGTTACTTTGTGGAGTTTATATTGACCAAATAAAAAAGCGGCACTTTAAAGTCTTGTACGGTGCTTGCCAGTAGCATTAATTTTAATGTGGCTGAATATCTTTGTAAAGGAAATTTATGAATAATTGTGTGCTCTCTGTTCCAAGCACTCTGCATTTTAATGGATTGAGTTTGTTTCTATTTGTGTTAGGGTAAATTAACCTTCTGTTTAACTGAGTTACTTTTTGTATTCAAGTCTCTAAAAAACAAATTATGTGCACTGAAAAACATCATTCTGTGATGATTTGTTTTAATGAGACAATAAAAATACAACTCTCCTTAGAAGCAACGTTCTAGACGTACCATATTCAAAGCATTAAATACATGGGAATACATGGCACATCAGAAAGAGAAGTATCAACTGAGATATAGGAGAACTATGGCTCATTACGCAAAAGCTTGATGGCATGCACAGCAGAAAATGTGGAGTGCAGACATTGTACATAGCACAAGATTATATCCTCTGTTAAAAGTCAAAGGAGATGATAAGGGAAAGAGAAAAGAGAAAAGAAACATACGGAGACAGGAAAGAATGACTTAGGGAAACAGGAGAAGAGAGGGACATAGATAGTGAATTTTGAAATTAATTATTGATAAATCATCCACCACCTTACAATAAGATTCAGAGTAAGTGTTTGATAAACGCTAGTACAGCTGTGATTCTGGATGCACCTTTAATCAATGACATGCCCGAAGAGCATACACTTGTTACTCCTGTAAAAGGGAGAACAGAATATATAGCACCAATGAACCCAATTGACTCAAATGCTCCAGATGCTTTAACTGTTCCTGTTACTATTGGACCTGTTGTACTTGTTCCGACTCGATTTTTAGACATTGCTTATGCACTTAGAAATAACTCAACATGTAAATTAGTGAGTGCTGAAAATAATTTTATAAACGTGGTGGAAAGTAGATGAGATAACATAACGATAAATGCTAGCTCATTGCCAGAATTTACTCCTTGGAAACTACTGCAAGAAGAAAACAAAATACTAGAAGGAATGGCTTCATTAGTTTTAGACTGACAAAACAACTTTGTATATATAGAAAAATATAAATTATTAACACATATTTTGTAGGTTCTAGTGAATGTGAGCATACCGTTGAAATAAGTGAGAACTTGGGAAGACATTTAGAGGATGTGGGTCTCATCTTTCCTGGAGTGTTTTATATTTGTGGAAAGAATGCTTTATTTTAATTACCGAGAGGTTAGTATGGAACTTGTAATATGGAAATTGTTTTTTCCCAAAATGTATCGTGTTAAAAATTTTGGAAGAGAAAACAAATGTGAGAGCGGAAGAATGAAGAGAGGTGCGAGTGCAAGTGAAATACATAGGTGATATTTTGGAAGTTTAAAAACCTCCATTAGGAGTAGCATTAAACTCACATAAAATTAGACAATTGTTTATTTATTTATTTATTTTATTTAGTGTGTTTTGTATAGCGCACAGCTACCCCAACTGGGTGTCCCAGCGCTTCTGTGTGTATGCTGGGTCTCGCTGATGGGGAATTTAGCAGAAGAGGAATGTTTTCAGAGCCTTACGAAAAGGCAACTCCTCCTGAATCAACCTAATAGAGTTAGGGAGTTCATTCCATTGATAGGAAGCACAAGCCTGAAAGGTTTTTCCCCCAGAATGTGCTTTTTTGAATCTGGGGGTGCACAGCAGATTTTTTGAGCTGGATCGGAGGTGTCTAGCATTGCTGTAGGGGCGGAGACATGAAGAGAGATATGCAGAGCCCTTTCCCTTGATAGCACAATGTGCCAAGGTGAGTGCTTTAAATTCTGCCCTTTTCTGAACTGGCAACCAGTGAAGCCTTCATCGATGTGGTGAGATATGCTCTCAAAGAGAGATGCCGCAGACCAGCTGGACTGCAGCATTCTGGACTGTCAGTAACCAGTGGCAAAGTCCAGAAGCAAGTCCAAGGTACAGACTGTTGGCATAATCCAAATGGGAGGTTATTATTGCCAGAACAATGATTTTCCTGGTATTATTAGGAAGGAAATTAATACATTTTTTATTCATCCTAATTTTTGGTAGGCATGCAGCAGTCACCGTCTGGACTTGGGTTTGGAAGGAGAGGCTAGAATCCCATCTAACCTCCAGATTTTTTACTGATTTCTTGGGCGAAGGGGGCATGCTCAAATCAAGAGGCCACCAGAGGTTCGCGTCCAGTGGGGAGGATTGGTGAAAGAAGAGGACCTCGGTTTTCCCAGCGTTTAATCGAATGAAGTTATTATCCATCCAGCGGGCGATGTTGCGGAGACAATCTTTTAGTGGGTCTAGGTAGGGGTGTCATAGGAAAATAATAGCTGAATATCATCAGCATACGAGGTTGCTTTGATTCCTGACTGAGCAATAAGCTCAGCCAGGGGGAAAAATAGACATTAAACAAAAGAGGGCTCAATGAGGAGCCCTGTGGGACTCCCCATTTTAACGGACGACTTTCGGAGGTGTAGGGAGGGGTAAACACCGCCTGTGTCCGGTTGGATAAAAACGAGGACAGCCAGTCCAAGGCTTTGCCTTGCATGCCTTTAGCCCGGAGGTGGTTAAGTAGGACGGGGTGAGAGACGGTGTCGAATGCTGCCGACAAATCAAGCAGCACTAACACCGCTCTCGAACCCCCGTCCAACTTCCAGCGCACAGAGTCAGCCATCTCTATTAGGGCTGACTCAGTGCTATGGCCTGGTCTAAACACGTGTTGTGAATCGTGAAATAGGCCATGGGTTTCAAAGAAGCCCGCTAGTTGCTGGTGCGCTAGCTTTTCAAGAACCTTAGCTGGGGCGGACAGTAATGAAATGGGCCTATAGTTGGCTGGTTCATCTGGGTCTGTATTGACTTTTTTGAGGATAGGAACTAATTGGGCATGTTTCCATGCCTCCGGAAATGTGCCTGTCTTAAGGGAGTCGTTCCAAATGCAGTTGAGTGTGGGGTTTAGAAGAGGGGCCAGTGCTTTGTATTGTTTGGCTGGCCAAGGGTCAATTGGTGAACCTGATCAGCATTTTAATAGTTCTGCCAGAGAACGTTCTAAGGTGATCTCCTCAAAGTCTGAGAAAACGGGAGCGTATTTTGGGTGATCTACGGGTTTATCGTCAGTATTGGGACTGCTGTTGCAGGGGAAGGAGTCATAGATAGAGGCAATTTTTTCTTCGAAATAGAGAGGCGAGTGCAGAGGGATTGTGAAACCGGGGATTGGAGTTTGAGGGCCATAGGGTTAGTGAAAGTTCTAACTGTGTTGAAGATTTCCCTAGTGGATCCTTGTGCTCTATTTATTTTCTCCTCCAGATAGATCTTTTTATGGTCAATTATCTTCTTTCGATAGTCTTTAAGGGCTAATTTATATTTCTTTTTGCTGTCTGGGGAGTACGATTGTCTCAAACAGCGCTCCAAGAGTTTGCAAGCGGATTTACACTTACGGAGTTCGACGGAGTACCAAGGTGACGAGGGGGCAGATCGGAAAGTTTTTATGGGCCTGATAGGAGCGATAGAGTCGATGGCGGAGGTGACCCAGTTGTTGAAATTAGTCAACCTGGAGTCCAAGTCAGGAGCATCCACGGGGGCAGTTGTAGAAAGATGTGCAGCAAGGCTGTCTGGGGAGATCTTACTCCAGTTACGGCCGACCAGCTTGGCCGGAACCCTAGGTTTGTCTTGGTGACATAAGGTGAAAGAGAAAGGAATAAAAAAATGGTCTGACCAGATCACTGGGTATGGTTCACTGATAGAAATTTCCACCAGGTTAGAGCAGATAAGGTCAAGTGTATGCCCTGCCTTGTGAGTAGCGTGAGATACCAATTGAATTAATCCGCCATCAGATAAGGTGGAGAGAAAATTGAGGTTGGTAGGGTCGGGGGCGTCCTCCACATGTAAGTTAAAATCCCCAAGTAGGGTGAAATTCGCATAGCGAGAGCTAGCCTGAAGGACAAAGTCCAAAAGAACGGGAAGGAAGGATACCTTGGATTTGGGAGGACGATATACAAGTAGGCCTGAGCATGTAATATTTGCAGCAAGTTTGATAGAGAATGGTAGTGCTTCGATGGATTCGATTTGGGTGTAGGGGAAAGAAGAGATGGTCCGTTGCGACCTATAAATTATAGCTACACCCCCCCATTGTTTGACTAAAATTCATAAATTAGCCACCAATACAGCTCATTTTCTATTGTAGATATAGAAATGAATTCAGTATGATTGATGGTGATTCAAAATTGACTTGCTCTTCATATCCTTCTTGCCAAGGAGGGCGGATTCTGTCCATTATTAAAGGTTTGACATTGTTGCACCTATATACCAGACGAGAGCAGAGACTTAGAGAGTTGCATCAAAAACATTACTGACTTAAATGAGGACTTAAAGGATTTAAAAAACAGATGGTGCATGGGAAATGATAGGTAAGGGATTGTCAACTGTTAGTAACTGGTTAGGTAACTTAAGAAACAGATTAGTAATTTCCATCTTGAGCCCTTTAGTGGTGATCTCTTTGTGCATAATGCTCATGATATTATTTATCAAATTTTGTAAATACTGAAAAAAGTCTGACAAAAAAGGAGTGAAAAGAATGAGAACTGATCTTGAAATAGAAGATGAACAATGTAAATACTATGACAAAATTTAAATCTTAGAAGAGAGAAGAAGAAAGAGGTCAAAGACAGCAACCCTGTAATCTGTGAGCTGATGAGTAGATATTGTGATGGCTTGTTTCGCCATAAGGGGGGGGGGGGCTTGATAGCACACAAATTTCGAAAACACTTTACAAGACACTTTTACCGATTTAGAGAACAAAAACCTGAATGTGCTTATTGCACAAAGTAATAAAGCAATAGAGACAAGTGAAGTAACTGCACCATAAAAGCGTGTGTGAAAGAGTGAGAAAAAATAGAAAATACATTGCTAAAAGGAAAAATGGCCTTTAAACTTTTAATAAGCTCATGTCAACTTAACACTGTGTGAATGCAAGACTCAGCCCCACGACACCCTCCCTTGATCTGAGCACAGATATGAAAGGGGCAAATTTGGAACGCAGAGTTCAAGAGTCAGAATCAAGTTCAAATTGCAACAGTGGAAAAACGGGAGTAAACTCCAAATTTTTGAAAACACTGCAAATCAAGAATCACTTTAACGGGCGCAGTGAAGTTAATGGGCCTTGAAAAAATAAAAATGAAAATGGCAAAAATATATATTTTTTAAATCCGATGTCCAACATGTGACGTCAGCCACGAAATGGGTAGAAGAGGAAAAGCATCTCATACCAACAGTGTATATGCACAGTACGTTGCAACAGCCTCCAACAAGAAGTCATTGTTCTCATCTGAATACATTTCAGCCATCCAATTCAGTAAGGGGAAGGAACATACATGTTCCTCAATAACCGGAGCCTCTAGTACCATCAGAGGACAACTCGGGTTTTCTTCAATATAACTGCGTGCCAAGAAGTCATGCGTCGCTGCAAAAACATTCCAACGTCCCAGGAGTCCATGCATCGCTGCAAAGGCCATAATCCCGTCGCCAGAACAAAGCAATTCATGAGCAAACTAAGGGGCTCATCAGTTGATCATAATCCGCGTTGGGAGACACCGTATTGCAGAGACACAAATCCAGAGCCCAGTCAAAATCGCAGCTCAGGCAATGAAAGACAGGCTGGACGCATGTGAAAAAGGAAAATCGAAATAATAATCTATAAGCTGCACTCAATGTAGCAAGAGGCAGCGCTCCATAATAATCAAGCATTCGGTTGCGGAGCAGCAACAGCCGGGGCAGATCGTCTTGTAACATAATACGTGCATCCATTTTGAAATAAACAAAGCAACAAAAGCACTCCTCCAACTAGAGCGAGCATAAGGGAAATCCACCAAACAGGCTGGAAAAAATCGAATGAAAAAATGCTGGGAACACACCAAATATAGTTTGAAAAGAAGTCACAAGGCCACTACTAACAACTTTAAAAAAGTGAGTCAGCCCCGTGGTGTAGGAAGCATTAAAGATAGTGTGAATTAATTCCCTGAATTGCAAGGGCAAATCCATATTTAATAAAGCATGCACCTCAGTGCGGGTGTTTGCCACGTGAAGGACAAATGTTTCACGAGCAGATGTGAGGGCGACTTCTTTTTGAGACAAAAGAGCTCTTATGCGACTCATCTTGTTGAACTCTGCTTTCAAGGTCGGAATCGACGGCCAGATGGAAACATCCAGCTTCCCATGTGGAGAAGGAAACATTACGTTTTTACAACAAACCACACGTTTAGAGACCGCAACGACGTAAGGAATTCCAGCTACCATCTCACAACAATCATCATTATTTAAAAGTAAATAACTACCGTTTGCTAGTAATGTGAATGTGGGTATGATAGCAGGCATAGGTGTACCTTTCAAAACACAGGCTAAATTAGGCGCGTTCTGGTTGCAAGAGCCATGCAATTGGATATTCCTACACACTAATGAGTGATCTGGTGTTGTTGTGCAATCCTCACAATTAAAATAAACCTCTTTTCCCTCCCTCAGGAACCTATAGGTAAAAGGTAGTTACCAAGCTTTATGGAGATAAGCTGTGCCCAGAGGTTCATATCTGCCAATTGCGTAGTACTTAATGCAAGCTTCGAATTTGAACAGAGGGAAAGGTAATGTTATTAACCATGGACGAGCCACAAAGCAGAATGTGTCTCGGCCACAGAAAATGGCAAAGGTTCTAACTTTTCAATATGTAACATAGAAAAAGTTGCATCTTTCATAGACATAAAACGTTGCTTTTCAGTCAAGTTAAAAGGGGCAAACAAAGATGATGTGTTCATGTAGTGCCAAGGAACTTTTCCTGCCTTTAACGTTTGCAAAGTCCATGCAAATTGCATAATGGAACGCAATTGATTTTGACCATGGTACAAAACAGAGACATCTTCTTGCACTATATCAACAACAGATGAAACAATATTATCTAAAGTGTAAATGCGGGAAGAAAGCGTGTTAATGCTGTTGTCTACAACTGCCAGCACCTTTTCTAAATTTGCTTGATCTATAGCTCTTAAGCGGGAAGCAGCCTCAATTTGGGACAGTTTCCAAACTTTTTTGTAAATAGCATATATCCACCTTTTGGATCTGCCAGAAGCAGGGCCCTTGACAAAATCATTCAGATCAACCTTTTCAATCAAATTAGACAAATTAAGCTTAACTGACGCTAAAGTGGAGTGAGCCAATTCTGACATAAATTGCCCACACAATAGGCAGTCACAGAATGGTCACCCTCAAAACGGGGATCCACCCTAACCTGTGTGTAGCCAGGGGCTAAACCCAGAAAACGATGTTGGCAGGAATCTGCACTTTTGTGCCACAACAACCAAACATTACGATCCAAACTGGATATGTTAAAAGTAGAATTCAGCAATAGGGTCTGTAATTCTCTGATCGAAAAACTGGTACTATTTTTCTAACCGTGGTATTCTTCCAATTCTGGAAAAGAAGGAGCATTTAATTTCTTAGTAGTAGCCAATCCAAAGCAGGTGGTCTGTGAAATAATAGAATTCAAAAACAACATATGGTTCGGGATTAGGCATGCACGATGCAAAGCCTCAGTGCCTTGCACTTGCCAACTTTTAGGACCCCTAACAGATTTAAGATCAATAGAATCTTTCCACAGTTCTTGTGCCCTGCACGCCAAGTACAGGAATTGGAGCTCGATATGAGGGACCAAATTCCTTCTTGTTCTTGATCTTCTCTCGAACCAGTTCTCCAACTCGGGGTAGCCAGCCAACTACCGGAATCTGCAACGCAGCTTCTGATGTGGAGGGCAAGTGTTCCTTTGCAAGACTGTCTCTCGTCTCTTGTAGATTCTGTAAAACATGACAATGTTCATCTACGTCAAAGGGGCAGCAGCAGCCGGCTGGTCTAGACCTTCAAGGTCCGGGACGAACATTTTGATACAAAAGATCATTTCGTATGGGGTCCGCCCACCCAGAGACCTTCTAGGGAGATTATTAAGTGCCCGCTGTACGCTATTGAGATGGGCTAGCCAGTTCCTACCAGTACCTCTAACCCTGGCTGTCAAAGACTGCTTTAAATCTCGGTTTATTCGTTCCACAACATAATTACCCTCAGGTCTTTATGGAGACGAAAACTTGACTTGGACCCCCAACAAACTCATGGCATCCTTGTACGCTTTAGAGGCGAGCGCTGGACCCTGATCCAAATGGAAGGTGCCACAGGCAAAAATTCCCACAAAGACACGCAAGTCTCTTATGACAGTTCGCGAATCAGCTCTGCATTGCGGCCAAACCCAAACAAAGCGTGTGCAAGAATCAACTGCAACTAAGATCTACTTATACGCAGAGGAACAAGGACCGCAGTGATCTAAATAAAAACAACCAAGTGGTCTATTAGAAATGTACAACTGTGTCTGAGGCGGACGTGCAGCAGTTGAAGGCTTAATCTGCTGACAAATGTCACATTGAAGGACATAATCACGCGTCTATTTGTACAGTCCCCGCCACCAGAAACGTTGTTGTAACTGAGATACAATAAGAGTAGTCACACCAGGATCAGTGTACTCTAATGCAAGCATCAGAGCATGGAGCTCCGCCAATTGGGCGATACAGTCCCCTAATGTCTGCGTATGTATGACATCAGACTTGAATTCATCATTCACCATGGTACCAACCACAATGGTACAAGCAGAGACATATGCGTGCTTAGACCCATGCGCAACTTGCGCTGAACCTTCAGTGTAAATGATACAATGGATATCCTCCAAAGGCCGCACAGTGAACAGGGCAGGATGAACAAACTCATACTGCAAAAACTCCTGCGATTGTAGGGAGGCGTAAAAAATTAACATGCCATCCGGAGACGTCAATGATGATGACCATTGTAGCCACTGTGGGTGCAAAGCTTTAGAATTAGGTACACTGGCTTTCGTCACTTCCTCTAAGGCAGGATACGGGGTAACAACCAACATGCGTTTTCCCTGCGACAGTGCACGTTCCTTTAGAATCGCTATTTGCACTGCTGTCAGAACTTTTTCCACAGTGGAAAACCGCATTTCAGTCGAAGTGTACAAGTGTGACTTGTAAGTGATAGGTACTGTGTCACCTTCGTTAAAAGTAGGGTATGTGAAACCCACCGCCCCAGGGATGATTCTTATCACCAGAATGGTGTGGTTATCACAAATCAGCAAGATTTTAGATTCTAGCAGATCAGCCTGCAAAGATTGCCAAATGGCTGAATGTTCAGGCAGCCAGCACGATTTGGTAAAAGTAGGTTGTATCAAAGCATACAATGGCTTGATTCGCTGGGCATATTCGGGAATGTATGTATGCCTGGAATTCAAAAATCCCAGCAAGGATTGTAATTTTTTCAGTGTTGTAGGAGCGCGCAGCTGTGCGCATTTCTCCAAGAAGTGAGGAGCCAATCCTCTACCTTCATTGTTGAGCTCATAGCCCAGGAACAACACTGTGTACTCGGCAATGTTTGACTTTACAAAATTACAAATTATGCGGTCAACGCGGCACAGATGCGTCCATATTTCGTCATCTGTGAGATAAATGTCATCCACATACGAACACGCATCTGGGTCGACTCTCTCTAGTAGAGATACGATACGTGCAGCAAACACACCAGGACTATTCTTATAGCCCATGGCCAGGCATTTAAATTGGCATTATTTGCCACCACTGGTAAAACTGGTCCATTGTGAACTCAGACCAGACAAGTTATGGGTAAAAAAACCATTGGATATGCCAAGTGTGGTTTTAAACCGTTTTCGCACAAGACCATCCACCAAAGCAGAGCCATGGGTATTCTGTACTGCACAGGTACGGCAATGCAAGTTTAAATGCCGGTAATCCAATACCAAACGGTACGAACCATCAGGTTTGGTTACAGTAAAAAGTGGGTTATTCATCGGAGACACACAAGTTTCAATTACTCCTTGAAATTCCAATTGTTCAAGGATTTCTGCCATGGAAGCTTTCACTTCACGCAGCATGGGATATTGAGGTTGAGGCTGTGGCATAGACCATAAGGGACTCTCGTGGTGGGGGGAGAATTTATCTCAATCACAGTGAGTACGGTACAAAGCCGGTGCAAGGACCTTAGCCCACTCTTTTGCAAAATTCAGCGCATGCTCCTTAGACACTGTGTGCACGAAACTAGGGAGGATTACCTCCTCCCCTCTCGGAGCTGCGAGAACAAAAGGTGAGGGCCAGTCAGTTGCTGCCGACAAAAGTCATAGGTAGTTGTAAGATTTTCCCAAAATACCCCTTTTATGGTACGTTGTATGTCACCTTCAATTAAAAGGTCAATTTCAAAAAGCCTACCAGGGGGAGCTACTCTAGCATCAGCCGTCTCATCAACAATGAATTGGTCAATCACTGTCACCTTCAGTGGTGGACGCAGGGCTTCGCGGACAATGGTAATCTCCGCCGCACTGTCCAACAACGTCAGCGCCCATGTCAGATTCCGAAGCTGTGTTCTCACTATCTGTGGCATATCTCGCTGTTAAAGCGGCAACTTTATTTTTCTGAAACTGGGGTCTTTCGCGCGAAGAATCGTCCTGCTTGCCTTTTTTGTCTTTCGGGCAGGGCTGGTCGCGACTCTGCTGGCCACCCCGACCTCTGCGCTGCCTCAACTACCGGACGATGAGGCCGATGTGTCCTGTAAAGAATGAGGAGAACGTTTATCAGGAACCTGAAATTGATCACGTGACTTAATCGTAGAGCGGTCGCGCAAATGGTAAGTGCGCTCAGTAGAAGCAGGCACGGGGGATGCGGGACGGGACTCCTGCTTCTGTTGTTGTTTTCGCTGTTTTTTATTTTTGTTCCAATTTTGCTTTGGAGCTTTGGGCTGAACGTCTTTCTCAGACTTCGAACCCTGAGGTTGTTTTTTATCTTTAGTAGAAAAGGGCTTGACACCTAAACTATAACGGCCAATGGTCTTATAAGCCGCAGTAATAATTCTCGGTAACTGTCGGGGTTTGTCGGCATCGGGGACATCGCGCAAGGCACTAGCCACTTGGGAATTCACTGCATCTCCCTTTATATAAGAAAGGACCAGATCTGAAAATACGTCAAATGCGCAACGAGTCTCATTCCTAATTCAACCGCAGCCTCAGGTCCGTATTCATCCTGAACACGCTTAATGACCGTCAGAAGGACAGCCATTGACGGAGTGCTGAAGCACCTCGTGTACACTGCCGGAAAAATTCTATCCCACGACTCACAGTCACCGGCTTCCGGTACCAAGTCCTTGGGTAAACTAATTGTAAGAATCTTGTGTTTTTCAACGGGAGTCAAATTAGGAAAAACTGCCTCCAGCTGGTCAAATTTCTTGGCAAGCCAAAAAGGCATATCATCCTTATCTTAGGGGCGCTTGCCCATAACCGCATTAACCATCACAGGACTAAGCTTCATTCCGCTCGGTCCAGCTGGAAGCGCCGCAACACCAGGGGCCCACCCTGGAAATTGTGGGTGATATATTGAAGTAGGGCCCTGATAACACTGATCGCAGAGTTATATAGGGTCCGTAATTCAGCAACGAGGACTAACCCCGCACGAGGATGCGGGCTAAATCCAGCCAAAACAGGCCAAGAAGCGCCTAGAATGGACAAAGGATCGAATCTAATCGCCGTTACACTGTCGGGAAGCGCGCCATCAAGCCAAACACGATGCTGCCATGCAGAAATAGGAATTTCCTGTGTCCTATATGGAACATATTCTAAGGGCACGGCTGTGTGAGTATAAGTGTGAAACACATGAGTAGTCCCATCCACAGCGGGAAATGTCACCCATGGGTAGAACATTTCAAACGGGTAAGCAACCTCAGCACTCACCACCAAAATGACTGCCATGCCTTCCAAGCCAATGTTATAAGCCTGCAAATGATCGCAATGCGACTATACTGCGGTATGTCAACGTTAGCCATAGCGACACAGAGAATTAGAGGTACCATGTAAAACAATTCAGCACAACTGGGTAGTAATTCAAAAGAAAAACAATTTGAAAGATTCAAGCTTGAAAAGACCTATGTAACTATAGGTAGGTGTATCTGTCACCACTGTTAAACGGAAACAATAGTGAAGGGGTTAAGGACTGATATAAGTACTACTCAAGCGTCATGTAATAAGACCACCATCGTTGGGCGCCATGTTGCATCGATTCTGCTCCTACACAGAAGTGTGCACAGAAACTTTCAAACTTAGTGAATTAGGGTGTGCCAAAACTCACCTTGGTACCCAACATCCCCTACCAGACTAGCATCAGTGTCTCATTAGCTCCTAGTCCTATAGCAAAGAAACCAATGATTAGACAACCCAGAACAGGCGACTTAGGTTACCTCAGGCAATGTGGAAAACAAGAACACTCTTTTGTTATACTCTCATACCAGTCCAAAACAGTGAGTAAAAAGACACGAGCAAGTTTGAAATATTTATTTCTAACGCTGTGTTCTCATGCGCAGCACCTTAGCTAATACAAGCAGACATATTATCAGAAACAAGATTGTCAGCATAGTTACTATTCAATAAAATACAAAGGGAGAAAGCATGTTATAATGCTAAACGGAAACAGGTTAAATATATACCTATATTTCACCCTCCCTTCCCAGTAGGTTATTTTATAACACAAGATGGTCTCTTTGGGATTACATAGGGGGCCCCATACCTCTGGTATTTAGCAGAAGTGGATCACATCAAATTCTGCACAAGCTCTCAGCATACGGATGTTCTCCAAGTGTGTGTGATCATGCCTACGCAGTGCATTATTAAACACACAAATATCAGAGGTGGCCACAGCTGCATATGTGTCATGTCTAGAACGTGTGCTGATCAGTCCGAACAACAACCAGTGTTGAAATAACCTTGAAGGCCTCGGCACTCACTGTTCAGACTAAGCTTACCAAGCAAGGCTACTAGTGTAGAAAAACATATTATTCTTGTATGAAGCAAAACACTCGGCTAAACTCTAAACAATTGATAAAGTGTGTGCCATGTGCAAAAGGCAGCAGAAAGGAAAAATGGCGTTTAAACTTCTAATAAGCTCATGTCAACTTAACACTGTGTGAATGCAAGGCTCAGCCCCACGACAAAGGTGGTGACAGAGCCCATAGTGTCAATATTATGGAGGAGGTTTGGGTGACGTTTATTACCAACCTGTATGGCCCCAGTGTGGTCAACCTATCTAGTGAGGATATGAGTTAATATTATGGATATTTTAACAAAACGTCAGCATTGATAGGGAGTATCCCAACACAGGCTTTATTTCTGGAACATCTGAGTAAAGAAGAAATAGCACATTTTCTGCACTGGAATGGATCAAATGATTAGTCTACAATCACTAGCCTATTAACTCATATCATACTGGCTGAGCGCGCTGTTTAAAAAACCCAAAACATATATATTTATTTTATTGACCTGAAAGCTGCATTCAATTCTGTTCCCGAGATCCATACTATGGCGAAAACTTGCTGGATAGGGCATTCTCCAAAAGCTTCTCACTGCTATTGTACTCTTGTACACAAACACGTGGGTTCAGGTCAAGTTATGTGATGGATCTTGCTTGTCTCAGAGATTTAAAACCTGCAATGCCTCAAACAAGGCTGTGTACTGGCACCTTGCCTTTTTAACCTTTTTATGTCAGGTCTATTACAGCATTTTGACACCATTGATTCTAACCATCACAAACTTGGAAATGAATATCTTAAATATCTTCAGTATCTTCAGAATGCCGATGATAGAATTGTACTCAGTCAAAGCCCGATAGGTCTACAATGACTTATCACTGCTTAAGATGAATACATTACAGTCAACTGTTTAGACGTAATGTCAAGAAAACTAAGGTTATGAAAATTGACCTTGTGAATTCAAAGACATGAGCCTGGAAAATGAGAGGTGGGCCAATTGAGGTTGTGACGGCTTAAACGTATCTAGGCATTTCATTTGACAATAGAGTTCAGTTTAAAAGTCATTTTTAATGTTATGGGTGGCACGTTATTACCAACTATTGCATATGGCTTACCCATCACTAAGGAAAAAGACTCTAAAAGACCCTAAATTATAGGATCTATAAGGCTTGCAAGTCTGTCTTTGGTATTCCTAAATCAATTGGCCAAGAAGAAATCTGCTTGGAGTTTGGTCTTCGAAGATATTACCTGGTGGGCTAAGGGTCATTTTTGAAATGCATACATTCACTCTCCATATCTAAATCTGGCTCCTTCGCAAATAACTGTTGGAAAGAGATACATCATTCTGAATACGCTGAGGCTTGGAGATTCTACATTTTAACATGTTTCCAAAGCTTTTATCTGCAGCTAGAGAGTCTAGAATTGGACAAGCTCAGTATTAAACAGCTTTTAAACAGCAAGATAAAAATGAATTCATTTATTGTGAATAAAGAGGCTGATAAATTCTTATCAAAGCACAGATATTCAGCCTTATCTTACTACTTACTCTTCATCATGTATGAGGGACAATAGTTAAAAATATGACTTGCCAGGTATCCTACTAAGGATGGCACACCAAAATAAATCCAGCATTGGTCAAAAAGCGATTTGAGACTGTGTGACCTTTTGCAAGAAACTCTATTGCTCATTGTTTGCATCTACCTAATCCTGCTTAATGCACATCGTATTCTTTTAAAACCACCTTTTCTTAATGTAGGGGTCAGATACGCTCATCAGGCCCATATCTTATGTCTATCTGGTGCTTTAATCTCACTGGCTTGCCAGCTGATAACGTTTTTTACAGTCGCAGAAAGAATGCTTGCATCAGCAGTTTAAACACCCTTTTATAACAAAGAGTGTTTATTGTTTTTCCATGGGGTTTAAACTTCTTTTACTCTTTTAAATCTATGCACTTGGCACTTTCCTGGCTACTGCCTGAATAAATAATATGACCATATAGTTAAGGGTTCGACATTGTACCAAGGCACATGTCACTTTTTCAGGACTAATGTATTCCTGTGCCAAAAGTTGTATTTTTTTACAACTCAGGTTTTATTTTTATTGCATATTTCCTTTTGTTTGTACTGCAAAATGTCTCCTTGTGGTGTTTTATTGATCCAAGGTCTATCTATCCTTAGGCACGTGGCACTTTGAAGTATTGTACATTGTTACTTTGTGGAGTTTATATTGACCAAATAAAAAAGCGGCACTTTAAAGTCTTGTACTGTGCTTGCCAGTAGCATTAATTTTAATGTGGCTGAATATCTTTGTAAAGGACATTTATGAATAATGGTCTGCTCTCTGTTCCAAGCACTCTGCATTTTAATGGATTGAGTTTGTTTCTATTTGTGTTAGGGTAAATTAACCTTCTGTTTAACTGAGTTACTTTTTGTATTCAAGTCTCTAAAAAACAAATTATGTGCACTGAAAAACATCATTCTGTGATGATTTGTTTTAATGAGATAATAAAAATACAACTCTCCTTAGAAACCACGTTATAGACGTACCATATTCAAAGCATTAAATACATGGGAATACATGGCACATCAGAAAGAGAAGTATCAACTGAGATATAGGAGAACTATGGCTCAATACGCAAAAGCTTGATGGCATGCACAGCAGAAAATGTGGAGTGCAGACATTGTACATAGCACAAGATTATATCCTCTGTTAAAAGTCGAAGGAGATGATAAGGGAAAGAGAAAAGAGAAAAGAAACATACGGAGACAGGAAAGAATGACTTAGGGAAACCGGAGAAGAGAGGGACATAGATAGTGAATTTTGAAATTAATTATTGATAAATCATCCACCACCTTACAATAAGATTCAGAGTAAGTGTTTGATAAACGCTAGTACAGCTGTGATTCTGGATGCACCTTTAATCAATGAATGCCCAAAGAGCATACACTTGTTACTCCTGTAAAAGGGAGAACAGAATATATAGCACCAATGAACCCAATTGACTCAAATGTTCCAGATGCTTTAACTGTTCCTGTTACTATTGGACCTGTTGTACTTGTTCCGACTCAATTTTTAGACATTGCTTATGCACTTAGAAATAACTCAACATGTAAATTAGTGAGAGCTGAAAATAATTTTATAAACGTGGTGGAAAGTAGATGAGATAGCATGACGATAAATGCAAACTCATTGCCAGAATTTACTCCTTGGAAACTACTGCAAGAAGAAAGCAAAATACTAGAAGGAATGGCTTCATTAGTTTTAGGCTGACAAACTTTGTATATATAGAAAAATATAAATTATTAACACATATTTTGTAGGTTCTAGTGAATATGAGCATACCGTTAAAGTAAGTGAGAACTTGGGAAGATATTTAGAGGGTGTGGGTCTCATCTTTCCTGGAGTGTTTTATATTTGTGGAAAGAATGCTTTATTTTAATTACCGAGAGGTTAGTACGGAACTTGTAATATGGAAATTGTTTTTTCCCCAAATGTATCATGTTAAAAAATTGGAAAGAGAACACAAATGTGAGAGCGGGAGAATGAAGAGAGGTGCGAGTGCAAGTGAAATACATAGGTGATATTTTGGGAGTTTAAAAACCTCCATTAGGATAAGCATTAAACTCACATAAAATTAGACATTTGTTTATTTATTTATTTATTTTATTTAGTGTGTTTTGTATAGCGCACAGCTACCCCAACTGGGTGTCCCGGCGCTTCTGTGTGTATGCTGGGTCTCGCTGATAGGGAATTTAGCAGAAGAGGAATGTTTTCAGAGCCTTACGAAAAGGCAACTCCTCCTGAATCAACCTAATAGAGTTAGGGAGTTCATTCCATTGATAGGAAGCACAAACCTGAAAGGTTTTTCCCCCAGAATGTGCTTTTTTGAATCTGGGGGTGCACAGCAGATTTTTTGAGCTGGATCGGAGGTGTCTAGCATTGCTGTAGGGGCGGAGACATGTTACATGTTATGTTATGTTATGTTACATACATTTGTAATGCGCACTGCTGCCCCAGCTAAGGGGCGTCCAGGCGCATGGCAGGTAAAAATGCAACACCACAGGAAACAGAACAGAAGGGAGAAAAGTGAATTTATTAAAACAAGAAGGTTTTCAAGGCTTTACGAAAGACCAGCAGATCATCTAACAGTCGCAACTCTACAGGAAGGGAGATATGCGGAGCCCTTTCCCTTGATAGCACGATGTGCCAAGGTGAGTGCTTTAAATTCTGCCCTTTTCTGAACTGGCAACAAGTGAAGCCTTCATCGATGTGGTGAGATATGCTCTCAAAGAGAGATGCCGCAGACCAGCTGGACTTCAGCATTCTGGACTGTCAGTAACCAGTGGCAAAGGCCAGAAGCAAGTCCAAGGTACAGGCTGTTGGCATAATCCAAATGGGAGGTTATTATTGCCAGGACAATGATTTTCCTGGTATTACTAGGAAGGAAATTAATACATTTTTTAATCATCCTAATTTTTGGTAGGCATGCAGCAGTCACCGTCTGGACTTGGGTTTGGAAGGAGAGGCTAGAATCCCATCTAACCTCCAGATTTTTTACTGATTTCTTGGGCGAAGGGGGCATGCTCAAATCAAGAGGCCACCAGAGGTTCGCGTCCAGTGGGGAGGATTGTTGAAAGAAGAGGACCTCGGTTTTCCCAGCATTTAATCGAAGGAAGTTATTATCCATCCAGCGGGCGATGTTGCGGAGACAATCTTTTAGTGGGTCAAAAGTGATCTGGGTAGGGGTGTCATAGGAAAATAATAGCTGAATATCATCTGCATACGAGGTTGCTTTGATTCCTGACTGAGCAATAAGCTCAGGCAGGGGGGAAAAATAGACATTAAACAAAAGAGGGCTCAATGAGGAGCCCTGTGGGACTCCCCATTTTAACGGACGACTTTCGGAGGTGTAGGGAGGGGTAAACACCGCCTGTGTACGGTTGGATAAAAACGAGGACAGCCAGTCCAAAGCTTTGCCTTGCATGCCTTTAGCCCGGAGGTGGTTAAGTAGGACGGGGTGAGAGATGGTGTCGAATGCTGCCGACAAATCAAGCAGCACTAACACCGCTCTCGAACCCCCGTCCAACTTCCAGCGCACAGAGTCAGCCATCTCGATTAGGGCTGACTCAGTGCTATGGCCTGGTCTAAACACGTGTTGTGAATCGTGAAATAGGCCATGGGTTTCAAAGAAGCCCGCTAGTTGCTGATGCGCTAGCTTTTCAAGAACCTTAGCTGGGGCGGGCAGTAATGAAATGGACCTATAGTTGGCTGGTTCATCTGGGTCTGTATTGACTTTTTTGAGGATAGGAACTAATTGGGCATGTTTCCATGCCTCCGGAAATGTGCCTGTCTTAAGGGAGTCGTTCCAAATGCAGTTGAGTGTGGGGTTTAGAAGAGGGGCCAGTGCTTTGTATTGTTTGGCTGGCCAAGGGTCAATTGGCGAACCTGATCAGCATTTTAATAGTTCTGCCAGAGAACGTTCTAAGGTGATCTCCTCAAAGTCTGAGAAAACGGGAGCGGATTTTGGGTGATCTACGGGTTTATCGTCAGTATTGGGACTGCTGTTGCAGGGGAAGGAGTCATAGATAGAGGCATTTTTTTCTTCGAAATAGAGAGGCGAGTGCAGAGGGATTGTGAAACCGGGGATTGGAGTTTGAGGGCCATAGGGTTAGTGAAAGTTCTAACTGTGTTGAAGATTTCCCTAGTGGATCCTTGTGCTCTATTTATTTTCTCCTCCAGATAGATCTTTTTATGGTCAATTATCTTCTTTCGATAGTCTTTAAGGGCTAATTTATATTTCTTTTTGCTGTCTGGGGAGTACGATTGTCTCCAACAGCGCTCCAAGAGTTTGCAAGCGGATTTACACTTACGGAGTTCGACGGAGTACCAAGGTGACGAGGGGGCAGATCGGAAAGTTTTTATGGGCCTGATAGGAGCGATAGAGTCGATGGCGGAGGTGACCCAGTTGTTGAAATTAGTCAACCTGGAGTCCAAGTCAGGAGCATCCACGGGGGCAGTTGTAGAAAGATGTGCAGCAAGGCTGTCTGGGGAGATCTTACTCCAGTTACGGCCGACCAGCTTGGCCGGAACCCTAGGTTTGTCTTGGTGACATAAGGTGAAAGAGAAAGGAATAAAAAAAATGGTCTGACCAGATCACTGGGTATGGTTCACTGATAGAAATGTCCACCAGGTTAGAGCAGATAAGGTCAAGTGTATGCCCTGCCTTGTGAGTAGAGTGAGATACCAATTGAATTAATCCGCCATCAGATAAGGTGGAGAGAAAATTGAGGTTGGTAGGGTCGGGGGCGTCCTCCACATGTAAGTTAAAATCCCCAAGTAGGGTGAAATTCGCATAGCGAGAGCTAGCCTGAAGGACAAAGTCCAAAAGAACGGGAAGGAAGGATACCTTGGATTTGGGAGGACGATATACAAGTAGGCCTGAGCATGTAATATTTGCAGCAAGTTTGATAGAGAATGGTAGTGCTTCGATGGATTCGATTTGGGTGTAGGGGAAAGAAGAGATGGTCCGTTGCGACCTATAAATTATAGCTACACCCCCCCATTATTTGACTATAATTCATAAATTAGCCACCAGTACAGCTCATTTTCTATTGTAGATATAGAAATTAATTCAGTATGATTGATGGTGATTCAAAATTGACTTGCTCTTCATATCCTTCTTGCCAAGGAGGGCGGATTCTGTCCATTATTAAAGGTTTGACATTGTTGCACCTATATACCAGACGAGAGCAGAGACTTAGAGAGTTGCATCAAAAACATTACTGACTTAAATGAGGACTTAAAGGATTTAAAAAACAGATGGTGCATGGGAAATGATAGGTAAGGGATTGTCAACTGTTAGTAACTGGTTAGGTAACTTAAGAAACTGATTAGTAATTTCCATCTTGAGCCCTTTAGTGGTGATCTCTTTGTGCATAATGCTCATGATATTATTTATCAAATTTTGTAAATACTGAAAAAAGTCTGACAAAAAAGGAGTGAAAAGAATGAGAACTGATCTTGAAATAGAAGATGAACAATGTAAATACTATGACAAAATTTAAATCTTAGAAGAGAGAAGAAGAAAGAGGTCAAAGACAGCAACCCTGTAATCTGTGAGCTGATGAGTAGATATTGTGATGGCTTGTTTCGCCATAAGGGGGGGGGGGGGGGGCTTGATAGCACAAAATTTTCAAAAACACTTTACAAGACACTTTTACTGATTTAGAGAACAAAAACCTGAATGTGCTTATTGCACAAAGTAATAAAGCAATAGAGACAAGTGAAGTAACTGCACCATAAAAGCGTGTGTGAAAGAGTGAGAAAAAATAGAAAATACATTGCTAAAAGGAAAAATGGCGTTTAAACTTCTAATAAGCTCATGTCAACTTAACACTGTGTGAATGCAAGACTCAGCCCCACGACACCCTCCCTTGATCTGAGCACGGATATGAAAGGGGCAAATTTGGAACGCAGAGTTCAAGAGTCAGAATCAAGTTCAAATTGCAACAGTGGAAAAACGGGAGCAAACTCCAAATTTTTAAAACACTGCAAATCAAGAATCACTTTAACGGGCGCAGTGAAGTTAATGGGCCTTGAAAAAATAAAAATGAAAATGGCAAAAATATATATTTTTTAAATCCGATGTCCAACATGTGACGTCAGCCACGAAATGGGTAGAAGAGGAAAAGCATCTCATACCAACAGTGTATATGCACAGTACGTTGCAACAGCCTCCAACAAGAAGTCATTGTTCTCATCTGGTTTTCTTCAATATACCTGCGTGCCAAGAAGTCATGCGCCGCTGCAAAAACATTCCAATGTCCCAGTTCTCCATGCATCGCTGCAAAGGCCATAATCCCGTCGCCAGAACAAAGCAATTCATGAGCAAACTAAGGGGCTCATCAGTTGATCATAATCCACGTTGGGAGACACCGTATTGCAGAGACACAAATCCAGAGCACAGTCAAAATCGCAGCTCAGGCAATGAAAGACAGGCTGGACGCATGTGAAAAAGGAAAATTGAAATGATAATCCATAAACTGCACTCAATGTAGCAAGAGGCAGCGCTCCATAATAATCAAGCATAATCAAGCATTCGGTTGCGGAGCAGCAACAGCCGGGGCAGATCGTCTTGTAACATAATACGTGCATCCATTTTGAAATAAACAAAGCAGCAAAAGCACTCCTGCAACCAGAGCGAGCATAAGGGAAATCCACCAAACAGGCTGGAAAAAATCGAATGAAAAAATGCTGGGAACACACCAAATATAGTTTGAAAAGAAGTCACAAGGCCACTACTAACAACTTTAAAAAAGTGAGCCAGCCCCGTGGTGTAGGAAGCATTAAAGATAGTGTGAATAAATTCCCCGAATTGCAAGGGCAAATCCATATTTAATAAAGCATGCACCTCAGTGCGGGTGTTTGCCACGTGAAGGACAAATGTTTCACGAGCAGATGTGAGGGCGACTTCTTTTTGAGACAAAGAGCTCTTATGCGACTCAACTTGTTGAATTCTGCTTTCAAGGTCGGAATCGACGGCCAGATGGAAAAATCCAGCTTCCCATGTGGAGAAGGAAACATTACGTTTTTACAACAAACCACACGTTCAGAGACCGCAAAGACGTAAGGAATTCCAGCTACCATCTCACAACAATCATCATTATTTAAAAGTAAATAACTACCGTTTGCTAGTAATGTGAATGTGGGTATGATCGCAGGCTTAGGTGTACCTTTCAAAACACAGGCTAAATTAGGCGCGTTCTGGTTGCAAGAGCCATGAAATTGGATATTCCTACACACTAATGAGTGATCTGGTGTTGTTGTGCAATCCTCACAATTCAAATAAACCTCTTTTCCCTCCCTCAGGAACCTATAGGTAAAAGGTAGTGACCAAGCTTTATGGAGATAAGCTGTGCCCAGAGGTTCATATCTGCCAATTGCATAGTACTTCATGCAAGCTTCAAATTTGAACAGAGGGAAAGGTAATGTTATTAACCATGGACGAGCCACAAAGCAGAATGTGTCTCGGCCACAGAAAATGGCAAAGGTTCTAACTTTTCAATATGTAACATAGAAAAAGTTGCATCTTTCATAGACATAAAACGTTGCTTTTCAGTCAAGTTAAAAGGGACAAACAAAGATGATGTGTTCATGTAGTGCCAAGGAACTTTTCCTGCCTTTAACGTTTGCAAAGTCCATGCAAATTGCATAATGGAACGCAATTGATTTTGACCATGGTACAAAACAGAGACATCTTCTTGCACAATATCAACAACAGATGAAACAATATTATCTAAAGTGTAAATGCGGGAAGAAAGCGTGTTAATGCTGTTGTCTACAACTGCCAGCACCTTTTCTAAATTTGCTTGATCTATAGCTCTTAAGCGGGAAGCAGCCTCAATTTGGGACAGTTTCCAAACTTTGTTGTAAATAGCATATATCCACCTTTTGGATCTGCCAGAAGCAGGGCCCTTGACAAAATCATTCAGATCAACATTGTCAATCAAATTAGACAAATTAAGCTTAACTGACGCTAAAGTGGAGTGAGCCAATTCTGACATAAATTGCCCACACAATAGGCAGTCACAGAATGGTCACCCTCAAAACGGGGATCCACCCTAACCTGTGTGTAGCCAGGGGCTAAACCCAGAAAACGATGTTGGCAGGAATCTGCACTTTTGCGCCACAACAACCAACCATTACGATCCAAACTGGATATGTTAAAAGTAGAATTCAGCAATAGGGTCTGTAATTCTCTGATTGAAAAACTGGTACTATTTTTCCAACCGTGGTATTCTTCCAATTCTGGAAAAGAAGGAGCATTTAATTTCTTAGTAGTAGCCAATCCAAAGCAGGTGGTCTGTGAAATAATAGAATTCAAAAACAACATACGGTTCGGGATTAGGCATGCACGATGCAAAGCCTCAGTGCCTTGCACTTGCCAACTTTTAGGACTCCAAACAGATTTAAGATCAATAGAATCTTTCCACAGCTCATAGCCCCCAATAGCCAATTGGTCAAGAAGGGCCTTGGAATATAACAATTTTGTGTGGGTAAGTCTAACGTGGGAAGTGGACTTTTCGGTCATCTTAAAATAAAATGCATTGGGATTTGACTGATTAAAATCAGTAAAATAGGTGAACGTCTTTAAAAGAGAACTGGATCTGCATTCAATAGGAGCGGGGCAATGTTTCCATTGTGTATATTAAACCATGTTGTTTGCCTTATTCAGGTAATGATTGGTAAAGTGTTGATAACAAAACAAATCATAACTCGCCGAATCTAAATATAAATCTTCAGCATCAAAAGCAGCATAATATTTCAAATCTGAAATCAAAGCATCTACGGCTTGAACATCCCAATCATCAGACCGTATATTTTGTTTAATCACATCCCCCATAGAAACTCTTTCGGGACATTTATAGCCTCTGTTGGACCATGGATTTGAAATTGAATAGCATCCCATAAAATCCCATCTAAGACGGGCCCAGCAGTAATGTTTACAAAAGTCAGGTCCCTCTTCAAACTGTGTGAGGAGGAATGGGGTGCCAATGTTCCATTAACGTGTCGAATAGACGTTCTCTCTTCAACGTAGTGTCTGTTTACAAGACGGAAAAAATACACCACAAATCCAATTGACATGAACAACATTTTTTTTAAAAGTACCAACTAAATGTAGGTCCAAGGAGGAATCAAAAAATGTTTTTTAAACCATATAGCAAAAACAGAGATTTTTGAAGGGGACTTTGATGTGGTAGAGTTAGTGTCAAATGAAAATCTGACTCAGTTGCCAAACGTGTTTGTAGATCAGGCATCGATAAGTCTGTGGAGCAAGTATACTCAGTATCATCAAGAAGACCATCAGTTGGGGTACTCAATAAAGGACTTGAAACAGCAGGCATCTCGATAGAAATGTCTGGCCTGGTGTTAGGAACCGGAGCCAAAACAGAATGTCTCAGTATAGATGGACAAGAGACCGCAGGTGTCATACTAAGAAGAATCGGCCACTATGTGTAATTTGACATTGTCAATGGAGATGTACCTTTTTTCCTTACGACCTGGAAGTGGAGGTAAAATGACTGTTCTTGTGCCCTGCACGCCAAGTACAGGAATTGGAGCTCGATATGAGGGACCAAATTCCTTCTTGTTCTTGATCTTCTCTCGAACCAGTTCTCCAACTCGGGGTAGCCAGCCAACTACCGGAATCTGCAACGCAGCTTCTGATGTGGAGGGCAAGTGTTCCTTTGCAAGACTGTCTCTCGTCTCTTGTAGATTCTGTAAAACATGACAATGTTCATCTACGTCAAAGGGGGCAGCAGCAGCCGGCCAGTCTAGACCTTCAAGGTCCAGGACGAACATTTTGATACAAAAGATCATTTCGTATGGGGTCCGCCCACCCAGAGACCTTCTAGGGAGATTATTAAGTGCACGCTGTACGCTATTGAGATGGGCTAGCCAGTTCCTACCAGTACCTATAACCCTGGCTGTCAAAGACTGCTTTAAATCTTGGTTTATTCGTTCCACAACACTATTACCCTCAGGTCTGTATGGAGACGAAAACTTGACTTGGACCCCCAACAAACTCATGGCATCCTTGTACGCTTTAGAGGCGAACGCTGGACCCTGATCCAAATGGAAGGTGCCACAGGCAAAAATTCCCACAAAGATACGCAAGTCTCTTATGACAGTTCGCAAATCAGTGCTGCAGTGCGGCCAAACCCAAACAAAGCGTGTGCAAGAATCAACTGCAACTAAGATCTACTTATACGCAGTATCAGAGGAACAAGGACCGCAGTGATCTAAATAAAAACAACCAAGTGGTCTATTAGATATGTACAACTGTGTCTGAGGCGGACGTGCAGCAGTTGAAGGCTTAATCTGCTGACAAATGTCACATTGAAGGACATAATCACGCGTCTGTTTGTACAGTCCCCGCCACCAGAAACGTTGTTGTAACTGAGATACAGTAGCCGAAACGCCTGCATGCGCAGACGCAACACCCTCATTGGCAGCTGTAATCAGTGTGGACCTGCGGTCCGCGTTGGGAATCAATCTGTCACCAACATCCGGTATTTTCACATAAGGAACTTTATCAGGACTTAAATGATAAGAATACTTTGAAGGAAATTCAGTAGGACATTTACTTTCCTTCTCAGTAGCGGCAATTGCTGCCAAGATGTCATCATCAATCTTACTTTTGGAACGTGTAACTGCTGCAACCATATATGTAGAAACTGCTGACTTTGCGGCCTCATCAGCCAAACTATTGCCAACAGCGTGAACTCCCACATGCTGCTGACCAAGAGTATGAATTACATTAAAGAGTGGCAGCTGCTCTTTAAGCTCAGCCACTCGAACCCAGATCTTTTTATGTTTTATTGTGCTACCCTTGGAATCACGAAAATCATTTTGAGTCTAAAAGAACAGGTTTTCATTGTAAGACTGTAGATAGTAATAAGAGTAACTTACAATAAGAGTAGTCACACCAGGATCAGTGTACTCTAAAGCAAGCATCAGAGCACGGAGCTCCGCCAATTGGGCGATACAGTCCCCTAATGTCTGCATATGTATGACATCAGACTTGAATTCATCATTCACCATGGTACCAACCACAATGGTACAAGCAGAGACATATGCGTGCTTAGACCCATGCGCAACTTGCGCTGAACCTTCAGTGTAAATGATACAATGGATATCCTCCAAAGGCCGCACAGTGAACAGGGCAGGATGAACAAACTCATACTGCAAAAACTCCTGCGATTGTAGGGAGGCGTAAAAAATTAACATGCCATCCGGAGACGTCAATGATGATGACCATTGTAGCCACTGTGGGTGCAAAGCTTTAGAATTAGGTACACTGGCTTTCGTCACTGCCTCTAAGGCAGGATACGGGGTAACAACCAACATGCGTTTTCCCTGCGACAGTGCACGTTCCTTTAGAATCGCCATTTGCACTGCTGTCAGAACTTTTTCCACAGTGGAAAACCGCATTTCAGTCGAAGTGTACAAGTGTGACTTGTAAGTGATAGGTACTGTGTCACCTTCGTTAAAAGTAGGGTATGTGAAACCCACCGCCCCAGGGATGATTCTTATCACCAGGTTGGTGTGGTTATCACAAATCAGCAAGATTTTAGATTCTAGCAGATCAGCCTGCAAAGATTGCCAAATGGCTGAATGTTCAGGCAGCCAGCACGATTTGGTAAAAGTAGGTTGTATCAAAGCATACAATGGCTTGATTCGCTGGGCATATTCGGGAATGTATGTATGCCCGGAATTCAAAAATCCCAGCAAGGATTGTAATTTTTTTCAGTGTTGTAGGAGCGCGCAGCTGTGCGCATTTCTCCAAGAAGTGAGGAGCCAATCCTCTACCTTCATTGTTGAGCTCATAGCCCAGGAACAACACTGTGTACTCGGCAATGTGTGACTTTACAAAGTTACATTTGTAACCGAAGTCCGCAATATTACAAATTATGCGGTCAACGCGGCACAGATGCGTCCATATTTCGTCATCTGTGAGATAAATGTCATCCACATACGAACACGCATCTGGGTCGACTATCTCTAGTAGAGATACGATACGTGCAGCAAACACACTAGGACTATTCTTAAAGCCCATGGCCAGGCGTTTAAATTGGCATTATTTGCCACCACTGGTAAAACTGGTCCATTGTGAACTCAGACCAGACAAGTTATTGGTAAAAAAAACATTGGATATGCCAAGTGTGGTTTTAAACCGTTTTCGCACAAGACCATCCACCAAAGCAGAGCCATGGGTATTCTGTACTGCACAGGTACGGCAATGCAAGTTTAAATGCCGGTAATCCAATACCAAACGGTACGAACCATCAGGTTTGGTTACAGTAAAAAGTGGGTTATTCATCGGAGACACACAAGTTTCAATTACTCCTTGATATTCCAATTGTTCAAGGATTTCTGCCATGGAAGCTTTCACTTCACGCAGCATGGGATATTGAGGTTGAGGCTGTGGCATAGACCATAAGGGACTCTCGTGGTGGGGGGAGAATTTATCTCAATCACAGTGAGTACGGTAAAAAGCTGGTGCAAGGACCTTAGCCCACTCTTCTGCAAAATTCAGCGCATGCTCCTTAGACACTGTGTGCACGAAACTAGGGAGGATTACCTCCTCCCCTCTCGGAGCTGCGAGAACAAAAGGTGAGGGCCAGTCAGTTGCTGCCAACAAAATGTCATAGGTAGTTGTAAGATTTTCCCAAAATACCCCTTTTATGGTACGTTGTATGTCACCTTCAATTAAAAGGTCAATTTCAAAAAGCCTACCAGGGGGAGCTACTCTAGCATCAGCCGTCTCATCAACAATGAATTGGTCAATCACTGTCACCTTCAGTGGTGGACGCAGGGCTTCGCGGACAATGGTAATCTCCGCCGCACTGTCCAACAAGTCAGCGCCCATGTCAGATTCCGAATCTGTGTTCTCACTATCTGTGGCATATCTCGCTGTTAAAGCGGCAACTTTATTTTTCTGAAACTGGGGTCTTTTGCGCGAAGAATCGTCCTGCTTGCCTTTTTTGTCTTTCGGGCAGGGCTGGTCGCGACTCTGCTGGCCACCCCGACCTCTGCGCTGCCTCAACTACCGGACGATGAGGCCGATGTGTCCTGTAAAGAATGAGGAGAACGTTTATCAGGAACCTGAAATCGATCAGGTGACTTAATCGTAGAGCGGTCGCGCAAATAGTAAGTGCGCTCAGTAGACGCAGGCACGGGGGATGCGGGACGGGACTCCTGTTTCTGTTGTTGTTTTCCTTGTTTTTTATTTTTGTTCCAATTTTGCTTTGGAGCTTTGGGCTGAACGTCTTTCTCAGACTTCGAACCCTGAGGTTGTTTTTTATCTTTAGCAGAAAAGGGCTTGACACCTAAACTATAACAGCCAATGGTCTTATAAGCCGCCGTAATAATTCTCGGTAACTGTCAGGGTTTGTCGGCATCGGGGACATCGCGCAAGGCACTAGCCACTTGTGAATTCACTGCATCTCCCTTTATATAAGAAAGGACCAGATCTGAAAATACGTCAAATGCGCAACGAGTCTCATTCCCAATTCAACCGCAGCCTTAGGTCCGTGTTCATCCTGAACACGCTTAATGACCGTCAGAAGGACAGCCATTGACGGAGTGCCGAAGCACCTCGTGTACACTGCCGGAAAAATTCTACCCCACGACTCACAGTCACCGGCTTCCGGTACCAAGTCCTTGGGTAAACTAATTGTAAGAATCTTGTGTTTTTCAACGGGACTCGAATTAGGAAAAACTGCCTCCAGCTGGTCAAATTTCTTGGCAAGCCAAAAAGGCAAATCATCCTTATCTTAGGGGCGCTTGCCCATAACCGCATTAACCATCACAGGACTAAGCTTCATTCCGCTCGGTCCAGCTGGAAGCGCCGCAACACCAGGGGCCCACTGTGGAAATTGCGGGTGATATATTGAAGTAGGGCCCTGATAACACTGATCGCAGAGTTATATAGGGTCTGTAATTCAGCAACGAGGACTAACCCCGCACAAGGATGCGGGCTAAATCCAGCCAAAACAGGCCAAGAAGCGCCTAGAATGGACAAAGGATCCAATCTAATCGCCGTTACACTGTCGGGAAGGGCGCCATCAAGCCAAACACGGTGCTGCCATGCAGAAATAGGAATTTCCTGTGTCCTATATGGAACATATTCTAAGGGCACGGCTGTGTGAGTATAAGCGTGAAACACCTGAGTAGTCCCATCCACAGAGGGAAATGTCACCCATGAGTAGAACATTTCAAACGGGTAAGCAACCTCAGCACTCACCACCAAAATGACTGCCATGCCTTCCAAGCCAATGTTATAAGCCTGCAAATGATCGCAACGCGACTATACTGCGGTATGTCAACGTTAGCCATAGCGACACAGAGAATTAGAGGTACCATGTAAAACAATTCAGCACAACTGGGTAGTAATTCAAAAGAAAAACAATTTGAAAGATTCAAGCTTGAAAAGACCTATGTAACTATAGGTAGGTGTATCTGTCACCACTGTTAACCGGAAACAATAGTGAAGGGGACTGATGTAAGTACTACTCAAGCGTCATGTAATAAGACCACCATCGTTGGGCGCCATGTTGCATCGATTCTGCTCCTACACAGAACTGTGCACAGAAACTTTCGAACTTAGTGAATTAGGGTGTGCCAAAACTCACCTTGGTACCCAACATCCCCTACCAGACTAGCATCAGTGTCTCATTAGCTCCTAGTCCTATAGCAAAGAAACCAATGATTAGACAGCCCAGAACAGGCGACTTAGGTTACCTCAGGCAATGTGGAAAACAAGAACACTCTTTCGTTATACTCTCATACCAGTCCAAAACAGTGAGTAAAAAGACACGAGCAAGTTTGAAATATTTATTTCTAACGCTGTGTTCTCATGCGCAGCACCTTAGCTAATACAAGCAGACATATTATCAGAAACAAGATTGTCAGCATAGTTACTATTCAATAAAATACAAAGGGAGAAAGCATGTTATAATGCTAAACGGAAACAGGTTAAATATATACCTATATTTCACCCTCCCTTGCCAGTAGGTTATTTTATAACACAAGAAGGTCTCTTTGGGATTACATAGGCGGCCCCATACCTCTGGTATTTAGCAGAAGTGGATCACATCAAATTCTGCACAAGCTCTCAGCATACGGATGTTCTCCAAGTGTGTGATCATGCCTACGCAGTGCATTATTAAACGCACAAATATCAGAGGTGGCCACAGCTGCATATGTGTCATGTCTAGAACGTGTGCTGATCAGTCCGAACAACAACCAGTGTTGAAATAACCTTGAAGGCCTCGGCACTCACTGTTCAGACTAAGCTTACCAAGCAAGGCTACTAGTGTAGAAAAACATATTATTCTTGTATGAAGCAAAACACTCGGCTAAACTCTAAACAATTGATAAAGTGTGTGCCATGTGCAAAAGGCAGCAGAAAGGAAAAATGGTGTTTAAACTTCTAATAAGCTCATGTCAACTTAACACTGTGTGAATGCAAGGCTCAGCCCCACGACAAAGGTGGTGACAGAGCCCATAGTGTCAATATTATGGAGGAGGTTTGGGTGACCTTTATTACCAACCTGTATGGCCCAAGTGTGGTCAATCTATCTAGTGAGGATATGAGTTAATATTATGGATATTTTAACAAAACGTCAGCATTGATAGGGAGTATCCCAACACAGGCTTTATTTCTGGAACATCTGAGTAAAGAAGAAATAGCAAATTTTCTGCACTGGAACGGATCAAATGATTAGTCTACAATCACTAGCCTATTAACTCATATCATACTGGCTGAGCGCGCTGTTTAAAAAACCCAAAACATATATATTTATTTTATTGACCTGAAAGCTGAATTCAATTCTGTTCCCGAGATCCATACTATGGCAAAAATTTGCTGGATAGGGCATTCTCCAAAAGCTTCTCACTGCTATTGTACTCTTGTACACAAACACGTGGGTTCAGGTCAAGTTATGTGATGGATCTTGCCTGTCTCAGAGATTTAAAACCTGCAATGCCTCAAACAAGGCTGTGTACTGGCACCTTGCCTTTTTAACCTTTTTATGTCAGGTCTATTACAGCATTTTGACACCATTGATTCTAACCCTCACAAACCTGGAAATTAATATCTTAAATATCTTCAGTATCTTCAGAATGCCGATGATAGAATTGTACTCAGTCAAAGCCCGATAGGTCTACAATGACTTATCACTGCTTAAGATGAATACATTACAGTCAACTGTTTAGATGTCAAGAAAACTAAGGTTATGAAAATTGACCTTGTGAATTCAAAGACATGAGCCTGGAAAGCGAGAGGTGGGCCAATTGAGGTTGTGACGGCTTAAACGTATCTAGGCATTTCATTTGACAATAGAGTTCAGTTTAAAAGTCATTTTTAATGTTATCGGTGGCACGTTATTACCAACTATTGCATATGGCTTACCCATCACTAAGGAAAAAGACTCTAAAAGACCCTAAATTATAGGATCTATAAGGCTTGCAAGTCTGTCTTTGGTATTCCTAAATCAATTGGCCAAGAAGAAATCCGCTTGGAGTTTGGTCTTCGAAGATATTCCTTGGTGGGGTAAGGGTCATTTTTGAAATGCATACATTCACTCTCCATATCTAAATCTGGCTCCTTCGCAAATAACTGTTGGAAAGAGATACATCATTCTGAATACGCTGAGGCTTGGAGATTCTACATTTTAACATGTTTCCAAAGCTTTTATCTGCAGCTAGAGAGTCTAGAATTGGACAAGCTCAGTATTAAACAGCTTTTAAACAGCAAGATACAAATGAATTCATTTATTGTGAATAAAGAGGCTGATAAATTCTTATCAGAGCACAGATATTCAGCCTTATCTTACTACTTACTCTTCATCATGTATGAGGGACAATAGTTAAAAGTATGACTTGCCAGGTATCCCACTAAGGATGGCACACCAAAATAAATCCAGCATTGGTCAAAAAGCGATTTGAGACTGTGTGACCTTTTGCAAGAAACTCTATTGCTCATTGTTTGCATCTACCTAATCCTGCTTAATGCACATCGTATTCTTTTAAAACCACCTTTTCTTAATGTAGGGGTCAGATACGCTCATCAGGCCCATATCTTATGTCTATCTGGTGCTTTAATCTCACTGACTTGCCAGCTGATAACGTTTTTTACAATTGCAGAAAGATTGCTTGCATCAGCAGTTTAAACACCCTTTTATAACAAAGAGTGTTTATTGTTTTACCATGGGGTTTAAACTTCTTTTACTCTTTTAAATCTATGCACTTGGCACTTTCCCGGCTACTACCTGAATAAATAATATGACCATATATTTAAGGGTTCGACATTGTACCAAGGCACATGTCACTTTTTCAGGACTAATGTATTCCTGTGCCCAAAGTTGTATTTTTTTACAACTCAGGTTTTATTTTTATTGCATATTTCCTTTTGTTTGTACTGCAAAATGTCTCCTTGTGGTTTTTTTATGTATCCAAGGTCTATCTATCCTTAGGCACGTGGCACTTTGAAGTATTGTACATTGTTACTTTGTGGAGTTTATATTGACCAAATAAAAAAGCGGCACTTTAAAGTCTTGTACGGTGCTTGCCAGTAGCATAAATTTTAATGTGGCTGAATATCTTTTGAAAGGAAATTTATGAATAATTGTCTGCTCTCTGTTCCAAGCACTCTGCATTTTAATGGATTGAGTTTGTTTCTATTTGTGTTAGGGTAAATTAACCTTCTGTTTAACTGAGTTACTTTTTGTATTCAAGTCTCTAAAAAACAAATCATGTGCACTGAAAAACATCATTCTGTGATAATTTGTTTTAATGAGACAATAAAAATACAACTCTCCTTAGAAACCACGTTCTAGACGTACCATATTCAAAGCATTAAATACATGGCACATCAGAAAGAGAAGTATCAACTGAGATATAGGAGAGCTATGGCTCAATACGCAAAAGCTTGATGGCATGCACAGCAGAAAAGGTGGAGTGCAGACATTGTACATAGAACAAGATTATATCCTCTGTTAAAAGTCAAAGGAGATGATAAGGGAAAGAGAAAAGAGAAAAGAAACATACGGAGACAGGAAAGAATGACTTAGGGAAACCGGAGAAGAGAGGGACATAGATAGTGAATTTTGAAATGAATTATTGATAAATCATCCACCACCTTACAATAAGATTCAGAGTAAGTGTTTGATAAACGCTAGTACAGCTGTGATTCTGGATGCACCCTTAATCAATGACATGCCCGAAGAGCATACACTTGTTACTCCTGTAAAAGGGAGAACAGAATATATAGCACCAATGAACCCAATTGACTCAAATGCTCCAGATGCTTTAACTGTTCCTGTTACTATTGGACCTGTTGTACTTGTTCCGACTCGATTTTTAGACACTGCTTATGCACTTAGAAATAACTCAACATGTAAATTAGTCAGAGCTGAAAATAATTTTATAAACGTGGTGGAAAGTAGATGAGATAACATAACGATAAATGCTAACTCATTGCCAGAATTTACTCCTTGGAAACTACTGCAAGAAGAAAACAAAATACTAAAAGGAATGGCTTTATTAGTTTTAGACTTACAAAACAAAGATAAACTTTGTATATATAGAAAAATATAAATTATTAACACATATTTTGTAGGTTCTAGTGAATGTGAGCATACCGTTGAAATAAGTGAGAACTTGGGAAGATATTTATAGGGTGTGGATCTCATCTTTCCTGGAGTGTATTATATTTGTGGAAAGAATGCTTTATTTTAATTACCGAGAGGTTAGTATGGAACTTGTAATATGGATATCGTTTTTTCCCAAAATGTATCATGTTAAAAATTTGGAAAGAGAAAACAAATGTGAGGCCGGAAGAATGAAGAGAGGTGCGAGTGCAAGTGAAATACATAGGTGATATTTTGGGAGTTTAAAAACCTCCATTAGGAGTAGCATTAAACTCACATAAAATTAGACAATTGTTTGACTATAATTGATAAATTAGCCACCAGTACAGCTCATTTTCTATTGTAGATGTAGAAATGATTTCAGTACGATTAATGGTGATTCAAAATTGACTTGCCCTTCATATCCTTCTTGCCAAGGAGGGCGGATTCTGTCAGGAATGGTCAAATCCCCGTCCAGAATTTCTCCTCAACTTCCATCTGCCCGATTTACAGAAAGTCTAAGAGATTTAGCAAGCCATTTCCCGACCTTGGTTGGAGTCAGTTAGTAGCCCGGTGTTTTGCCAAGATAGTTTAAACCTTCCTGTTATTTCCCTCGTTCACGCAGCGGGTTAGCGTTCTAGCGTTTTGACCTCCCGCTCGCGCTGGTTGACATTTGGTGCGCGAGCAGTTAAGCCGCTGCGCACTTAATAAGACATTTTCTTGAAGATAAAGTTGACAGTATAATTTAGAGTGTTTTTTCTATATTTTTTCACCAACACCTAAAGAGAGAAGCTATTGCACACACTAAGTCAGGTAAAGTTACAGAGCAGGAATTCAGAATAAAATCTCTAGTCAGGTTTATTAGAACTATAGTAATAGTCTGCTTGTTGTTTCATGTGACGCATCTCATAACAGAAGAATTGACGTGAAGACACCAGTGTGGCAGTCTCTCTGTTTTTTCTTCCACTTCCCCTTTCCCCCTCATCTCTGAGTCCAGAGTCCTCTGGGTCAGGGTTGTAGGGGAGTTGGGAATTAAGCTTCACTCTTTGGCCAGACGCTCCCACGGAATCTGGAATTCCAGGTACTGATTCTTGACAGATTGAAGTGCCCGCAGTTGCCTTCCGTCTGGTCGTCATGGCTGAAGGGTTCGATGTTAAGGCTCTGGGTTCCATTTTAGAAGGGTTGCAGAAACAGTTGAGTGAGACTAGAGAGGAGGTTAGAAAATCTAATCAGGAAACAAGTTATCTTCGTCAACGTCTAAATGAACTCTCCATTAGCCCTAGTCCTAATTTTGGTGGTCAGAAGTCCAAAGTTTTTAGCCCTTCGCCTTCTTCCTCAGAGCTTACAACACAGGTGGTGCATGCTATGTGCCCAACCATTCCTTTAGCCCCTCCAGAAAGGTTTTTGGGAGATCCCCATAAGGCACAGGTTTTTGTTCTCTTCATTTTTTGTGTAAGCCAGTTATTTTTAAGGAGGACCAATCTAAAGTGGCGTTCATGCTGTCTTACCTGAGTGGCGATGCTGCATCATGGTCCATGCCGTTAGTATCCACCAATGATCCTGTGCTATACAATTTTGAAAATTTCAAAACAGAATTTTTGTGCATTTTTGATAGAAGAACTATTTCACAGTCAACTGACAACTAACTTTTGGATTTGAAACAAGGTAACCGAGAGTTAGTGGCTTACTTAGCTCAGTACAATAAACTGATTGTGGAAACTAAATGGCCGGAGGCTAAAAGAGCGGCCATTTTCTACCGGGGTTTGAAAGATGAATTGAAGGACGTCTTGGCTCAGATCCCTAAGGGGTCTGCAGACGTTTCTGAGTTAATTGATCTGGTTCTACAAATTGATCAGAGACAATCTGAAAGACGCACAGAACGACGAAAGGATTCTCGACCCATTCCACCAAGATTTGACCGTGTACGAACCAAAGTTGTGAGGGCCAAGGAAGAAGTATCTGAAGAACCCATGCAAATTGGCACAGTTCAAGGACCGCTCAGCAAAGAAGAAAGGGAAAAAAGACGTGTTGGAAAATTGTGCATGTATTGCGGTGGGGCCGGTCATTTTGTCAAAGAGTGTCCAAGACGGCCCAAGACAGCTTCCTGGTTTAAAGACCGGCTTCACCAGTAGACGGAGTTGCCCTGGTGGAAGCTGATTCGAAGACAACTCCCAACCCTCAATTGTTAGCAAATACTTTGCAAAGTGCTGCTCCCCTTCTTATCATTTCTAGTCAAATCTCGTTTGGGGAAGCCAGATTAGCTACAGTAACAATCATGATTGACTCAGGAGCTACTGGAAATTTTTGATGACATTCTTATTTTTTCCAAGAATATAGAAGAACACATTGGTCATGTTCGTTTAATCCTGGAGTGTTTATTGGAGAATGAACTATTTGTCAAGCTGGAGAAATGTGTTTTTCATTCGTCCAAAGTAGAATTTCTAGGTTTTATCCTTTCCCCAAAGGGTGTGTCAATGGATGAGTCAAAATTAAAAGCAATCAAGGATTGGCCTGCCCCCAAATCTGTTAAGGAAATATAGAGATTTTTGGGTTTTGCAAATTTTTACAGACGTTTCATCCAAAACTTTTCGGAAAAAGTGAGTCCCATAACACGTTTGCTCAGGAAGAATGAACATTTTTTGTGGGGACCGGAAACTGAAGAAGCCTTCCAGTTTTTGAAAGAATCTTTCATCACAGCGCCCATTTTACGACATCCCGATCTTAAGGAGCCATTTTTTGTTGAAGCTGATGCTTCAAATTGGGCAATGGGAGGGGTTTTGTCTCAACCCCATAAGAATACTGGGCAACTCCATCCTGTAGCTTATTATTCACGAAAATTGTCACCAGCTGAAATCAATTATCCCATCGCCGATAAGGAACTGCTGGCGGTCAAGGAAGCATTCCAAGAATGGAGGCATTATTTGCTGGGTGCAAGAAATGTGGTTACAGTATTCACGGATCATCGCAACTTGCAATTTTTGAAATCAGCCCGAACCTTGACCCCACGACAACTTAGGTGGTCCCTCTTTTTTGCAGATTTCGATTTTGTCCTTACTTACAAGCCTGGAGCTGCTAATGGGAAGGCTGATGCTCTGTCTCGTCTGAATTTGGGTGAAGATCTTGACTTAAAGAAAGAAGAGCTTATCATTCCTCAGGAAAAGATCGTGGCTGTGTCTGTAGATTATGATTTGGAAGATAAGATTCGGAAGGAATTTTTGAAAGATGAATATCTGAATTGGGAATCTGAGGGTCCCGATCGATCTGTCAAGGATGGTAAGCCATTTTTTCTGGGAAAATCATTTGTTCCGGTGCGGAAACTGCAAGAAGAGACTATTCATTTGTTTCATGATCAGCAATTAGCTGGACACAAAGCAGTATCTAAAACTTTAGAACTGTTGAAACTTAATTTTGATTGGCCAGGCATGGACGCTCAGGTTAGACAGTATGTTGCCACTTGTGAACAATGTATAAAGGGCAAAAATGTTAGACAATCACCTCAGGGTCTCCTCCAGCCCTTGCCAGTACCCCCTTATCCATGGCATACAGAATCTATGGATTTTATTGTGGATCTGCCATCTAGTCAGGGGAATTCCGTCTTTTGGGTGGTGGTTGATCAATTCACTAAGATGAGTCATTTTGTTCCTCTTAAGGTCCTTCCTAATGCTACTCAATTGGCTACTCTGTTTGTCCAGCATGTGGTAAAATTACATGGCATACCCAAGGTAGTCATCTCTGATCGGGGTCCTCAATTTGTGTCTCGCTTTTGGAGATCATTTTCGAAAGGGTTGGGTGTAAACTGTCGTTTGTCTACCAGTTATCACCCAGAGACTGGCGGACAGACAGAGAGAGTTAACCAAGATCTAGAACAATATCTCTGCTTGTATCTAATGGAACAAGAGGGTGAGTGGCCTTCTCTTCTCAGTACAGCGGAGTTTGCTTATAATAATGCTGTCCACTCTGCTACCGGTTTCTCCCGCTTCTTTCTGAATTCAGGCAGGCATCCCAATATGCTAGTGGGGAGGTTGGAAGTTGATGTACCAGCTGCTGGGGAAATTGTTCAGAATTTGCAGCAAGCCTATCTGCAGGCCTCTGCTAATTTAGTAAAGGCAAAGGCAGCCTATAAGAAGCAGGCTGATAAGCATCGCAAGGAGGGTCCGGTTTTTGAACCTGGGGATCAAGTTTGGATTTCAACTCACCATATGCGGTTGAAAGGTAATCGAAAGTTCCAGCCTAGGTTTGTGGGGCCATATCCTGTAGTGCAAATGGTAAATCCTGTGAGTGTAAGGGTAAGCCTGCCTAAAACCTTAAAGATTCACCCTACCTTCCACGTTTCCTTGGTTAGACGAAGCCCTCCTAACCTTCGGAAGGTCCTTCCACCAGCTCCTATTCAGGTTCATTCTGTTGAGGAATTTGAGGTCAAGAGGTTATTAGGCTCTAAGATTAAGAGCGGCAAAGTCTATTACTTGGTTGACTGGAAGGGTTATGGTCCAGAGGAAAGGTCCTGGGAACCAAGCTCAAACGTTCATGCCCCAAGATTGATTAAAGAGTTCCATAAGGCACATCCTTTGAAACCTGGAGAGGGGGGTTTGGTGGGGGGTACTGTCAGGAATGGTCAAATCCCCGTCCAGAATTTCTCCTCAACTTCCTTCTGCCCGAATTACAGAAAGTCTAAGAGATTTAGCAAGCCATTTCCCGACCTTGGTTGGAGTCAGTTAGTAGCCCGGTGTTTTGCCAAGATAGTTTAAACCTTCCTGTTATTTCCCTCGTTCACGCAGCGGGTTAGCGTTCTAGCGTTTTGACCTCCCGCTCGCGCTGGTGGACATTTGGTGCGCGAGCAGTTAAGCCGCTGAGCACTTCAACTGATAATTTTCGGGAGACGGAAGCGTGTTTCGTGCTCCCGTTTTCGACCGCATCATTTGCCGGTTATTCTAGTCACAACCGTACAGGGTTCCTGCCCCTTCCTCCTTAATTCCTGTATTCGCTATCCCGAGGTGTTTACCGAAGAGTTCCTGTGGAGTTTCTGACTCCGTATTCCCGCCCTCTTACCAAGCAGCAGTTCGAGTCCTCATTCCGTCTGTGGAGCCGTGTTTCCTGACAGACTCCTGGTTGTGCATAGCTGGTAAGATCCACCCAGTTTTCTGACCGCTTTGGCTACAGTGAATTACTGTGTTTTCCCCTTGATATCGAGGCTCCTGTTCTCGACTTTTCACTCCGTCTGTTCTTAAAGATTCAACCAGCCTCGAGTATTTTATCCCTTAAGACTTAACGGAGACTTTCGTCAGTGATTTGGGATATACTAAGCACTAGACTTTTGTTCCTTTTTGTGTGAGCGCTTATGGACAATATTTAGAAGCGCTATTTACAAGAATTCAGTCAACTACCTTATAGTCTTCTGGAGAGCAGTATTTCGTCATTTTGGCAGAATTCAACTGTAATAGAATTCCAGTCAGCTACCTCAAGTAGATGAAAATATATATATATATGTTTGCTTACCACCTCTAGAGAAGATATCCAGAAGCCGTTAATAAGACATTTTCTTGAAGATAAAGTTGACAGTATAATTTAGAGTGTTTTTTTTCTATATTTTTTCACCAACACCTAAAGAGAGAAGCTATTGCACACACTAAGTCAGGTAAAGTTACAGAGTAGGAATTCAGAATAAAATCTCTGGTCAGGTTTATTAGAACTATAGTAATAGTCTGCTTGTTGTTTCAGGTGACGCATCTCATAACAGAAGAATTGAGGTGAAGACACCAGTGTGGCAGTCTCTCTGTTTTTTCTTCCACTTCCCCTTTCCCCCTCATCTCTGAGTCCAGAGTTCTCTGGGTCAGGGGTGTAGGGGAGTGGGAATTAAGCTTCACTCTTCGGCCAGACGCTCCCACGGAATCTGGAATTCCAGGTACTGATTCTTGACAGATTCTGTCCATTATTAAAGGTCTGACATTGTTGAATCTATATACCAGACGAGAGCAGAGACTTAGAGAGTTGCATAAAAAACATTACTGACTTAAATGAGGACTTAAAGGATTTAAAAAACAGATGGTGCATGGGAATTTATAGGTAAGAGATTGTCAACTGTTAGTAACTGGTTAGGTAATTTAAGAAACAGATTAGTAATTTCCATCTTGAGACCTTTAGTGGTGATCTCTTTGTGCATAATGCTCATGATATTATTAATCAAATGTTGTAAATACTGAAAAAAGTCTGACAAACAAGGAGTGAAAAGAATGAGAACTGATCTTGAAATAGAAGATGAACAATGTAAATACTATGACAAAATATAAATCTCAGAAGAGAGAAGAAGAAAGAGGTCAAAGACAGCAACTCTGTAATCTGTGAGCAGATGAGTAGATATTGTGATGGCTTGTTTCGCCATAAGAGGGGGGCTTGATAGCACAAAAATTTCAAAAACACTTTACATGACACTTTTAACAATTTAGATAACAAAAACCTGAATGTGCTTATTGCACAAAATGAACAAAGTAGTAAAGCAATAGAGACAAGGAAGTAACAGCACTATAAAAGCGTGTGTGAAAGAGTGAGAAAAAATAGAAAATAAATTGCTAAATAGTTATAATGCTTGTTAATAGATATTGATAGCAAGAAAACTCATGTCATGATGTTTTACTATTCAGGTACTGATGAAAACTAATGCATCAAATGATGAGGCCTAACAGTTCCATTTCTTTTCATTGCAAATGCATTATAAATAGAATGTGGTGCAATTATGCGATAAAATCAGTTGGGAAATTAAAACGTATAGATGTGATAGTAGGGACGTTAATGATTATAAAAATTAGGAAACTATTTTATTCAAAAAAATGTTTTTAATGATATACATGTATAGTTGTTGAAAAATTGTGAAAGTAGGCCATAGCTAACATCAGTCAATTTCGTGTAATAATATATTGGCAAAACATTTATAATTATTCATTTATTATCAAATGATGATTCAATGCATTATATTTGATTATAATTAAGTTTATTGATTTAAAGCTGATGTATGCATTCTAAGCTTTAAACGTATTCTTTCTTGAGCTGTAAATTTTCCCTTAACAAGCATAATAATTCATTGGCATTTCTGCAAACGTTGCAATATTTGTTCTGTTCATGTTTCCTTTTACAATTAAAGGACATTCTTTCAAAGTTCACTCTAACCCAATGCCATAGTCTTTTGTATTGTATATTTCTTAGCATTGACAAACCTGTGCGACCCGGACAGCCAAGTCGTTCACATGAAGTTCTTGGGAAAGAATGCAGGCGTAACTAAAATGTATTTGGTGACTACATACTTGAACTAATCATATGATGGACTGACTAGTGGAATGAAACCACATCATTAAGGTGTCATAAGGAGGGAGAATACACAAAACGCAACACTATTATGTTTCTTTCTATGGGCCACACATCCACTCAACACCATACCTTTTTTCTTTTGATGCATCACATTGGTTTAATTTTTCTCTTCCTTTGTGAGGGAATGGAACTTTTTCCTATGATTTTATAATCATCCTTTAAATCTCGATTTTGGACTGCCTTTCTGCTGATATAGCTGCTATTATGCAGTTGACCTGGAATCCTTCTCTGCCAAACTAATTGATTGTTGCTTTATTTCCCCATTTTGCCCATCTCTCATGGACCTGCCCTGAGAAGACCTTAAAATGGATTCCTTTTACTCATTTGGTTTAAATATTCAGATGCTGTTAAAGAGAATCAAACCTTTCCTTCTGCCTTTAATGGTGGTAGGAATCTGTAACCTTGTATCTTATGTTTGTTTTAAACCATGCTCTTTGAATTTGAACCTCTGACTAAATGTGTAGTCTTGTAATACATGCTTTAATATTTTAGACTGAGATCCTTAAGAAATTATCAGCATCGATTTTCGGACATTAATAAAATAACCAACCTATCTGAATTGCCTGAGTCTATTATTGTGTCCTGATGTTTTTTATTTGAAACTGAGCTAAATTATCCTTTGATCTAAATGCTCTGTAGGGAGAATCAGCTAATCTTTTCAGAATATCAAGTTCTGCTTCTTTTATTCTGTGTTGCAGTAGCAGAACTTCCAGTGTGTATCATTCTAGATAGACTAACGTTCTTTAGGAGGTTGATCTTCCCATTGCGATACTTACATTTTTACAAAATGCTCCTGAGAATATTTGAACCTCATTTCATACTGTGAGTTAGTCACCAATTAATGGTCCTGTTTGGGTGGCTAGCATTGTGATTTTGGACATACTAATTCTCACCCCTCCTATCAGAAGAGAAAGATCCATCAGATGACCATTCACCTCTGTGGTAAGGTTAATACTGGGTTCTGTCTAACTGTAGGGAGCCCAGTACAATTAGAGGGGCAAATAAGTAAGTAGTGATTAGAAGGTTAAACCTAAAATTATTTATACTGCTTACGTTGGATCAGTGCCTTCACTTTCAGAAAAGCTTTGTATCTAAGTGAAAGCATGCTGATCCATAGGAACAAGAAATGAATGTGCGCTTAAGGACAACTTACATCAATGGATACATTAGGCAAAATCAAATAATAATAAAAACGAATGTGTTATTATTATCATGTTTCACAAGCTCCCAAATCACAGTGTTGTACTCCACCTGGTTTACATCTATGCACATCTGATTAACCATGGTTTCTTTATGAATGGAGTTGCCCAGGCCTCCATTAGTAGTTTTCACATTTAGGGGAACGCTTTATGCATACCTTCACAAGTACACATCACCCATTGCCCTACTTGCTGGTTTTCTTTCCATTTAGCAGAGTTGTCCCTATGCTTGGCGTAATGCATCTTTGGACACTCCTGATGTTAATTATATGCATAGTTTAAGGGTTTGTTTCAATTCTTGCTGATAACACCCTGCCTGTTCTCCTTCACCACCGCAGCCATAAAACAATCCTGCACATAAGTTATTACTAGAAGCCACATGCATACACAAGACTAGGCTAACTTACACCTGTTCAAAATTACACATTCACCTACTTCTCACGTGTAGTCTTTAGCTTTCATCGTCCCCTGCAGCAACACAGTGAGGCCAGTCAGTGACACTAAGAAAAGGGGCCACTGTGATAGCCCTAGGCGCATTAACGAGACAATGCACTATCCAAAGCCTTGCACACACTTGCAAATGGCATACGTTTAATGCAGAAAAGTAGAGTAAATGATTTAAATGGTACTGGACATTTGACTGCACCAGTTTTACCGAGCAAGGGAGACAAAAGGTTCAGTCGTCCATGCTGGTATTTAAACCTATATTCCCCTAATATTACACAAGTGTCACACCTAGACCACTATGACGAATGCTTTCAGCAGTACTTGACAGGAACTCTGAAGCGATGTGAAAGGAAAAATGGCAATTGTACCAACCAACCTAAAGCTTCAACAAGTATTGGCAAAGCCAATAGGTACCGGCCATTTCCGTGCTCTGAGCTATTAGCGTTGTCAATGTGAATGTCTTTTACCCACATTTGGTCCCCTAACTGATGTTACTGTCTTAGTTTTAAATGTTAGTGTGATAGCATCCACGAGCAAAAACAAAGAAAACAGGAGTGAAAAGTAAGAAAAAAAGACTTTGCAAAATGAAAGAAAGTAAACTATAGAAAATACATTTTGCAATTGTGTTTGTCCTGCTGGGCGCGTTTTTGTCTGTCACATGCCTACTGTTTGGACGGTACTAAAAGTTGAAAAGAACAATCACGTAGGGAGCAGGAGACAGGCACTGATCAAGTTGAATCAATCAGTCCCTACTTTTACGGAGGCACGCATTTTTGTACGCAGCAACATGAATATTTTAGTATTTATGCAATATTCTTTTGAGTATTTGCAAAAGTAATGAGCACAGTATTACAAAGGAATGTGTATATCAAAGAGATGTCAGGTATTAATGTGAAAGTTAAGGCACATATATATAAAGGGTAGCGCTACTATACTTTGTATCTGAAGTGGGCAATATATAAATGTATTCCGAATGATATGAGTTAAAATACTAGCGCTAAGAAGAGGGAGTTTCTCTTAGTTAGTTAGTTAGTTAATGACTTTATTCGGAGGTATAAAAACATCCATAAAAGCTTCACACGAAACAAACATCATTAAACAGTACTTATCATAAAAACGTTGGATATTAGTTAAAATACAGTCAGTTATCAGTGTATTTTTATGCATATATGCATGTCCTAACCGAATATTATCGACTGCTCCAAAAAAATACCAATTTTATCGTATACCAGAAAGAATAAAAGGACAGTAATTTACAAGTACCCATCGTGCCATAGACCTGTAATTGGACCTATAATTGGACGCAGCCGATGTAACGAAGGGACAAAATAACCTAGAACCCGGTCCAACCTGCCCTCCAACTGATATGGTCGGCAAATACACAAGACTGATCAAATTAAAATACAGAATACAAAGGATTACACAAGTCTAATCCAATAAAAAATGTGTGAATACAAAGTATTACACAATCTGAATCAGGACCTAGGTTCCATCAGTCACACTGTTCAAAGTTCCTAGATCCATGGAGGAGTTACAGCACATAACCAGACCTAATCATAGGGTTAGTAAAATGTTCTTTCTAGTATTAAAACCACCCATAAAAATTATGACATTCAGCAACAAATCTCTAAGGTAGGCAATGATTGCAAATATAGGTATACCGGGCGACATTGTATAAAACAATGTAGTTTAATTATTGGAAAATGTATCTTTTCCTTTGTTGACTATGAAACTTGCAGAAAAGGACAACATGCATTGTATCCTGAGGCTTCGTGTTGTCACAAGGGCAGCTCATCAGGTTTGTTGACCAGTCATTTATTTTTAGAAAACTGACTAATCTGTGAAATATATCCAGACTTAGGCGGGTCAAAACAAACCTGTGCCTACCTTTTTAATGCTGCTTTGAGGTATAGTTGCATGTTAAAAGTGGCTAAGATCAGTTGATTTTTCAATACATTTGGTTTAGGGACTTCAGTTAGCAGTCGAAGGTTGTCCAGATGCATCATCCCTTCCTCCTTCGGGGTCTTTCTGCTAATAGTGTTTAGTATATCTGGTCTTTAAAAGTAGTCAGGGTAGCCCATATCATTAAAAAAGCATTGAACATAGGCTAGCTATGAGATTTTTAAGTGTAAACTTGTTTTAAGGCAGTCCCCGATTATGGCTCGGTTAAGGAATGTGTATTCCGAAGTCCAGATTTTATGCCAAAGGAGAATTGATTGCAGCTTTATTACATCTGTGATATGTTGTGCCCCTAATTCAGTGTGACAAACATAAATTGATGTGCTTTTAGGTGTGGCAAGTAAGTATCTAAAACATTATTTTTCTACATTTGTTATGTCCCCACAATCCTGCCCCATGCATGGCTATGCTAAGGCACTTGGCTTTATAAATTTACAACATCACCTCAGGTGGGTTTGAGCACAATCGTTTTGCAAAGCTCCTGAGGGCCATACAAGATTTGCTAAATTGTAGCTTCCTGTTAGCGATGACCTTATTTCATAAACCGTCTCTGTCGAACAAGATCCCTAGATAAAACAAATTATTAGTAAAGCCAATAGTTGTACCATCTATTCATATGTCACTACACTTCTTACTAGTCTTCCCACATTTCATAATAAATGCTTTTCCTTGATTAACTAGGAGGCCAAATTCCTTCATGTAATCTACAAAGTTCAACAGCAGGGATTGAAGGGCCAAGTGTGTACGGGCCATGAGGACGGCATCATCAGCGTAAAGGAGGGCGGGACAAGGCACATTCCCATTTGTGGAAGATCTTTAGTAGATGCCGCAAGTGCCCCTCTACACTGTTTATGAATAATGAACACAGGAAGGGGCCATAACGCATCCCTATCTCACCGCTCTCTCCATGCTGAAGGATTCAGTGCATTATCGCCTAATGCCATATCTGACTCTAGTTTTACATCCCGAATATAGATTCCCTCAATAGGCTAATAATCGATGCCTCCACACCCATGCCATTAATTTTTAGCCATAGCATAGCATGTATAACACAGTCAAAGGCCGATGACAAGTCGACAAATGCTATATATAAATTCTCCTTTTTAATATTGACATATTTTTAAGTATCATATTTAAATTGAGGCTCTGCTCTATCGTCTCAATCCCCGGGCAGAAGCCATATTTAGATCTGACAAAATATTTTGCGATTCCGCCCAATCAAGTAATCTTTTAAGATTAATACGGCCTACTACCTTGACAAGAGAGTCAAGCAATGAAACAGGTCTATAAAATGGTGGATTAAGGCAGTCTCTTTTTTTAAAAATAGGTACGATATTGGACTCGCCCCAGGTTGGCAGGAAGCCTACTGTTCAGCATGCCCTCAATACTAGACTTAACGCAGGCCCCTAAAAAGCGGAGTTGTCCTTATATAAATCTACCGGTATAGAGTCTGGTCCCGGCGCTTTGCCACTCTTACTTATTCGTATTGTGTTATTAACTTCCCTCAGTGTAAAAGGAGTAATGGAGGAAGTTTGAGTTAAGAGGGTAATGCCATTACCACTGTGTTCGGACTCAGATGCTAGTGTTGAATCAGGCAGGGAGTATGTATTAGAAAAATGCCTAATCCATTCTTTCTCCAGGATTGCGAGCTCCACCCTGGGGGCCTCATCTGTTGTCAGAGGTGTAGAATTGATTACCCGCCAGAAGGCTCTCTTGTCGTTACTGGAGCTACCTTCCTGTAAGTGCTCCCAGGCCATCTCACTTAAATGTGACTTTCTTAAATTCACTGCCTGCTTATATTCTACGCTACTTTGTCGGACTTCTATTGTACTCCTTGGTGATTTATGTAATTCCTCCTTTAGTCTTTTAAGAGCTTTGGAACACAATGAATCCACCCACCCCTTCTCCGTCTGTTATGACTTCTCTCTGGCGACAAAAAGATCCTCCTTTATACCCTGTGTAATTGCCGAAAGGCTGTGATAATTTCATTGTTTGGGGGGTGTCAAATAGGCACCGCTCGAAGGCTTCCCTCTTGTTACTTATCATTTTTTTGAGGAAGCCTTCTGGGGTGATCTGTGTCCAGCGTAAAGAGTAACCGTTATGCCCTGCTAATTCGATTTCTTTTGCTTGTACATTGGTTTAACCACGTCTTTGTTTAAAAAATACTACTGTGTTCAATTGCATACTCAAAGGAAAGTGGTCACTAATTGAGATAGAGCCAGCACACCTATTTGACAGGAAAATGTGGTCAATAATTCTATGACTATTTCTTCCTTTAAAAGTTTTCTTGCGAATATCGTAGGGGGAAGAAATTTCATTTGCAAATGCCAGATCAAATGTAGCTATTAAGTAATTGATCTTGTCACTGTAAAAGCTATGGATGAAATGGGGCTGGTCTCCATCCTCTGTATCTACCATACCACATATTTTGTCCAACTGAATGTTACATTGTTGCAAATTAAAGTCACCCCCCCCATAGGATTATGGTTTGTTTTCCATTGCCAAAAATAATGCAAAATGAATAATTGATGGACAGAATGCTGAACAATGCAAACATTCACCCCCAGTCACAAAGATCTGGGTTTAATCCATCGTCGTTTTGCTCACCCCAGTTTGGACCCAGCCCTATGCAAATCAGTCTTGATTCTTTGCCTCATGGGAACAGTCCAGCCCGAACTGCTAAGCCGGGCTCTAAATCAGCATTCAGTTTATGCAAAGTATCTGTGATGTCACTTGTCGTGGCATTATTATAAAAGATAATTAGTACTAGCCTCGCCGTACCTAGCGACTCGCATAATAGTAGCTGATAGTATGGGTTACGTGTGACCATGATAATGCTAGTAAAATTTACACTATTGGAGACATAAATACATAATTCCCCCTTTGCCCGACCATGTCTTGATTTGATCACTGTTGTAAAATATGTCCTGACCCCATTCATATGAGTAGGCTCCATGAGCCTTGTCTCTTACAGGCAGATGATTTGGAAATCGACCACAAACTCTAGCCATTCCAGATTTTATCTCTTACTTCTCAGACCAGCCACATTCCAGCTCAAATTTCCTAAGAGTTCACAGTTATCATGTGTGGATTTTGGTTTGTTGTTACCTATTGTGGGGACTGGTATGTTGCTACCACCCACTTGAGGCCTACTTACACTTATCAATGTAATATCCTTAATCATTATATGGAAATATTTACCATTATTAATGTTTTCTGCGGGATGGGTTCTTGTAGTGTATTCCTTACTACCTGTACATGGATAGTCATTAAGTCAATCTAAACCATCCAAAGTCAATAAACAGTGGAAGCGGTTGGAAGGTAGAACCAGGTACTTTTGGTCCATCATCGGGCTCTGTTCGAAAATTGCCTTTGGTCTGATATCGGTAATGAAAAGTTTAGGTTGATGAAAATAGCCCAGAAGGACGGGAGAAATGGCATCTGCAGAAATGTTTCTGACTCTGGTCCTGTTCAGTACTGTTCCCACCAGCTGTGGTGTTTTAAAAGACAGAACTGCACAGTCTCCACTCAAAATAATGTCCCCATTGTCCCCCATTTGACTCTCCTTGCCATCTTGAATTCATTAAAGAGGTGTTCAGTTAACCCTGAGCTGGCACCCAGCCAGTGTAAAACATCTATTTACTAATGAAATCCAATTCTCCCTGCTATCTGTGGGTAGTGGGGGGACATTCGTTACGACTACCATATATGGTGTTGCAGCCTTTGGCAGGTCCAAACGGTCGGTTGTGGCCACTGTAAGATCTCTATAATGACCGTCTGTGACTAGTGTGGTTGCGGCAGTGCCGCTATTCCTTCCGCCTCTTTCATCAGATCGAGGTGTGCATATTTTTAAGTGCTCCCCCTGTCTCTCTGTCGCTTTGTGTACCTACATGTTTGAGGAGATGTGTACTTGCTGACGTTGTCTTGCTTACTACAGTTTTGGTTGGAGCTTCAGTTGCAGCTGAACAGGTCGTGCTACCTCCTGCTTTTGGTGATTGAGCAGTTACAGCAATGTTCAAGAGATCAAGGCACAAATTAGGTCTTGTCTCTACCTTCGTTAGACAGATTTGTATGGACCCCAGGATGGTATTCCCACGATGATCGAGTGCTTTAAGGGACTCTGCTAGGGTATCTAGTTTACTAATTATTATCAAGTTCTGCTCTAAGTTAGTCTGTGCCAATATAATAACTGGTTGTTCTGTGCCCTGAATTTGGCTGTTTACTCGCTTGGCTCGCGCTGATTCTCTAATGGGGTGGGTCCCTGAGGAGTGAATCGCCGACTCTCTAACCTGTTTTGAAGGTGGTGAGTTAGATTTAGATGGTTTTAGGAATGTGTTGAATACAGCCATTTATCCTGGTATTCCCGCTTTTATTGTGCTCCCTTCTTGGTCCCAAATCTTCACTACTACATACGGGGAGACTAGCAGGATTACCTGAACTATGAATAGGGGCTTGGGGCTGATCTGATGTAATTGCCAAAGCAGGTGCGCAATCCCATTTAATAGCAGTGACTCTTCTACTGTTGATATTTGATTTTCAATGGCCCCCATAGCTCTATCCTTTAACAGGGTGAGTTGGGACTTATCAGACTTATCAGGGGGCTGATTCTTGCCAGCGGTGCCGGCAGTGGTAGGGTGCTTCCTCTTACTTAATGAGTGTTCTATAGAGGGAGGTGAAAAACGATTTCAAGAAAGATACAGAAACGTGTCACTCAGAGCAAGTCACGGATAATACTTTGTGACTATTAATGTGTACTAGCAGTTACCAAATATTACCAGGTATTTACACCCCCCGCCCATAGAATAACATCCTAAGTGTCACTCTCCCTTCCCAATGTTTTAAAATCAAAAGTCAAAGGTGAAATCAAGAGTATCGATAACACAATTAACAAGTCTTTGTAAGGTGCTTCGGAGTCCACAGTTCTGTATTCCAATAAGGGGTGACAGTTAGGGCAGAAAGGCCTCAACATCCAGAATAGCGTGAAAGTGGGAAGCAAAACCCCACAAGTGGGAAAGGAAGAAAGGTAACTAAAAGCACGAGACAGTACCTTGTTTTGTATATTCAAGTACTAATCTGTTCTGGTCTATTGCCGATAGGATACGCCCTCAGGACCTGTTCCTGGTTTTAACCGTCTCCTTCAAAAAGAGCAGCTTCTCCCACACTGGCAAGTTCATGTCAAAGCTAGTTTTTAACGCCTTAGCCAACGAGATTTTCTGTGGCTTTACATCCAGCTATACTCGTATCTTCAGGGCTTGCCAAATTTTCACACTCAAGTGGGGTGGCCCGCTCCACCTCCTCCTGTTGCCCTTGGCCCGTGCTTTGTCTGGGCATGGCCTGTGCGCCGCGGGGTTGAGACTGCGTGGTAAAGTGTGCTAGTCACGGCAGCTGTGTTGGGTTTGGAGTAAGTCTGGGTGTGAACTCCGCTCAGCTGGTGGAGTTTGTGGAGTTTTTCGCACTCCGTGTTACGCGGAGCTCATGGAGTTCCAAAAAACTCCGCTTCGCATAGTTGAGTGGAGGTTTCCTTAGTTTGTGATCGTCAACATCAAGTTGCCGATCGTAAGCGATCGTAAGCGTGGACAATCAACCTCCTGGCGAGATTTCTCAAAGCAGGCAGTCAGATTTCTCATTGCAAGTGGTCACATATGCTCGCAACTGCTCACATTGAGAAACTGTCCGTTCGCGTTGAGAAAGCTACCGCTCGAGTAAAAATCTACTCGAGTGGCAGAAAGGAAGCAGCGCCCGCTTGCGCTGTGCATGGTGCCGTTCATGATGATTGTGCAGTGCATACAAACATCTGGCACTGAAAATCATTGAGAACAGCATTTATCTAACGCACTCTGCTGCTTGCGGAGCTTTGCGTAGCTGAACTCCGCGAACTCCGCCCAGGCTTAATTAAGAGCATTGCACCCTGGGACTCCGAGTTTCACCAGGGCGTTCTCGGGCAGGAATCCTCTTGTGGGCAATGAAACAAAGTGCAGAAGTGCGTCCCGCGCTGTGGGGGTCGAGGCTGCACTTTAAATCGCGCTGGTCAAGCCTCTGCCCTCGGCAGCTGTGTCGGGTTAAGAGCGTTGCACCCTGGGATTCTGAGTCCCGCCAGGGTGTTCTATGCAGGAATCCTCTTGTGGGCAAGAAAACAAAGTGCAAAAGTGTGTTTCTCTTACTCAGTGGCTCCTGCCACGCCTTGAGTCATTACACAAGGATAAAGTACACCTTTATATGCCCCAAGTGAGGCTCGTGGGGTGTGTCTGTACATGTCTGAACATGCACTCCCCAAGCCTTGGAGGTAGGTGTCCAGTGGCTTCAGCTGCTGTGAGTCAAGCCTTTTACTGATCATTAACATGACAATGACTGTCATTGAGGAGCTACGACGGCAAACAAGATGGCTGCTTAGGCTCCCGGCTCCGCCGACCTCCGTATCCCGCCGCAAGATCCTGCACAATATCCTGATTTTACGCCCAGCCCCTGCGTGCATGAACTATTCCTCACTCCGATGGTGAAATCCGGGAATTTTTATTGGCTGGTTTCATGAAGTTACACCGAGTTGAAGATTGTGGCCTACTCCAGCGGTGAAGCTGGGGCCTCGAGTATCTGCAAGGCCGGGCGGCAGTGCAACAACAACGGCTGAGAGACCCAGGCAGGGTCCGGTCAATCGTAGTGGAGGCTTCCTTTGCGCCCGAATTTGGCAGCGATTGTTTTCTTTGCTCAGCATTGATGGAGAGGTGACCTTGCTTGCTACTGACGGTGGGTGGGGGTTCCCGTCCCGCGGACCCGGTGTTGGCTCCCGCCGGGGTTCGGCGGGTCGGGGGCCTGGCCAGCGGCGTTAAGCCGGGTGATCGCGGCTGTAGAGAACGACGGGTCACCGTTCACGCTTGCCCTCTTGTGATCCCGTTTGTCCCCCCCCCCGGAGATACCAAATTCACCCGGGTCGGTGATTGTGATTGGTTTCGGGCGTGAGACTATGGATCGGAATGTGTCTGAGCCATCGCTGAGGTCAATATTGACAGAACTTTGGGCGTTTCACTCACAAGTGGCTGTTTTATTGACTAAAATGGATGCAAGCCTATCTGGGATGCTGCTTGTTGTACCGGACCCTGCCCCACTATTGGAACAGCAATCTGCAGCCATTCAAGCCGGGGCCATTTTGACTCATTGCGAGGACCCCGTGGGGGAGCGAGTATTAGAACCATCGGATGATGCCCTGGAAGATGGTGTCCCAGAGGTCGTGAGTGTGCTACCGCACCTTCCACCGTTATTGACTTTGGAGGTATTGACTGGCGTTCCACCCCCGGAGACTTGTGTTTTAGACTCTTCTCTCATTTTGTGGTCGTCTTCCCCCTTTTGGAGACGTTACGACCCCGGGGCAAGAAACATCGGGACTATCCAGTTGGGAGAGGGAGACTTCCTACGCCTGAAGTTCTCGTGTACTTACTTGCTGCAAGTGGTAACGGATTGACTCTCGATGACTTCCCTCTCCTCTATGACTCATTTGTATGCTTTTGGGTCTCGCTGGGGAGGGTTCGTGTGCTGGTTCGGAAGGGTCAAGGTTAAGATCAATCAACTCGGGACGGTTTGGAATGGCATTATGGATGTTCGATCTGCAATTGTTTGATTTAAGAGGCTGGGCGGTGTTTCACGGTGCCCCCTAATTTCTTTTATAAGGGTCGCTCTACATCCGTCTATTTGCGATAGGGGGTGTCTGTTTCTGGCGGGGGGATTAAGGGGCTGGGAGCACGTACAAATAGGCCCTCCTCCACTTTTCTTCTTCTTTTCCCTTCTTTTAGGGTTTTAGTTACTTAGGGTGACAGGCACGCTGCTAGTGGGGTTAGACTATAGCCATCGGCAGGGGTGCAGGGTGGGGGGTTGGAGGTTTTTTTTTTTTTTTGCCTTTCTTATTTTCTATGGCCTTTTCCTCCCTTCCCTTTCTTTCCTTTCGGGTCAGTATAGTCTGTGCTTTATTCTGATTACACTGTGTTCTGGAATTTTGTGCTCATGCTTCTTACCTTAATCGGACTTTCGGGTGGGCAGGCCCGGAGAACCGGCGCTTACGAAACTGTATATTCTATTGTTGTTTACTTCGATCCATAAGCACTGGCGCCAGAGGCCCTCATATGGTTGTTTCTAGATGTATATCCTGTTTCTTGGCCTGTCCCCTGTATCCTTTTGTTTGACTGTATGGCACCTGATCCGTTTATCTAGATAATATAAAATAAAACCTTTATTATATCCTGTGACCTATTCATGCGTTCCAATACAAGTTTAATCCAGAATCGCTGCCGGACCTCAGGGTTGTCTGCTGAAAAGCTGTGTTGTGCCGCGATATGCTGGGTTCTAATTATGACTAGCGGCCGGCCCCTGCGGTTGTAGGCCCATACTTGTACCTTCTGAATGTTGCAATAAAGGTTAAAAAAAAAAGACAATGACTGTCATTAGGAGACAGCAGGCGGAAAGGCAGGGTGAGACTTAGGCGATCAAGACAAGAAAAACAGACGGCTAAGTGGCGTCCGGTGTTGCTTTTGATATGCGTGCATCCCAAACCGAAACTTAACAGGATATTTAACCTATGTAAAGAAAATGGTGAAACCCTCTGAATCACCCTCACAGTTCGGGCCCTAAGAGCTGCCCTCAGAAGAAGATGCGCATTCAAATGCTAATAACTGTATATTCTATTGTTGTTTACTTCGATCCATAAGCATTGGCACCAGAGGCCCTCATATGGTTGTTTCTAGATGTATATCCTGTTTCTTGGCCTGTCCCCGTATCCTTTTGTTTGACTGTATGGCACCTGATCCGTTTATCTAGATAATATAAAATAAAACCTTTATTATATCCTGTGACCTATTCATGCGTTCCAATACAAGTTTAATCCTGAATCGCTGCCGGACCTCAGGGTTGTCGGCTGATGAGCTGTGTTGTGCCGCCATATGCTGGGTTCTAATTATGACTAGCGGCCGGCCCCTGCGGTTGTAGGCCCATACTTGTACCTTCTGAATGTTGCAATAAAGGTTTAAAAAAAAAAAAAAAAGACAATGACTGTCATTAGGAGACAGCAGGCGGAAAGGCAGGGTGAGACTTAGGCGATCAAGACAAGAAAAACAGACGGCTAAGTGGCGTCCGGTGTTGCTTTTGATATGCGTGCATCCCAAACCGAAACCTAACAGGATATTTGACCTATGTAAGGAAAATGGTGAAACCCTTTGAATCACCCTCACAGTTCGGGCCCTAAGAGCTGCCCTCAGAAGAAGATGCGCATTCAAATGCTAAGCACTGTAAACTTCTGAGTGACAGTTGAGGTCAGTGCTTGTATCCTGACGTGCCGTAAATCTGAAACAAAGAATGGTAAAGAGCACAACCTTTACAGCAGCGGCATGCCACAAAAATGCTGCGAATGTTCCCAACAATGAACCGTGCTGCAAAAAATATGAACCGAGGCACTAGTTCCTACTGTGCACTCTTAAACACTCATGTTGTGGTCCTTGTGGGAAACAAATATGTGAGGGTTAGCACAGGATATAGCTGTCAGTCAGTTTAAGCTTTATTTCGGTCATAGATCGTAAAAGTCAAGGATCAAATAGAAAAGTACTGTGCACGAGCCCGCTAAGAATGCAATTAATAACAAAGCACAGAGGTTTTTTTTTTAAAGGAACATACAAAAATGAAATGGCTCACTTAAGTGACAGCAGGACAAACACCTTAAATATTAAAACCATAATAAAAATACTAATAAAAGACCATAAAAGAGAAGATTTCCTATTTTTTTTAATCACAGGTAAAATTAGCACGTATACTCCAGTTAAAACAATCTACATACAAGAGGAATGGTTCAATTCGGCATAGTGTGCGGCAAGAACTTTATCTCAGCCCTGGTGATTGGTGTGAGGTGACATTGCGCCGGATCGGCCAAACACTCTCTAAAAACTTGGCGATCAAGAACATGAAAATGGGTGAGGTGTCAGCTCTACAGATTCTCAGGGTGACCCTATACTGACGGACTCCTAGCGAACGTAGAACGAGAAGAATCAGTAGTGTAGCAAGAGGGCCATGTGTTTTGGGGGCGGCAGCCTTCCTTGCTCTTACCTGCCGTCTCGGGCGGCAAACAGAAGAATATCGCCAGCAGCTACGGCCCCCGCTCTGTGAAGCAGCCTGCTCAGAGCAGCAAACATGGGGACCGCCACAGGCGGCCAAAGGGCTAGCTACGCCACTGGGTTTAGGATGCTTCAAGTGAAAGGGACAGAAAAACAACAGATAGTTGTCGGTTTCCTCACACCCATTACAACTGGGAAGTGGCTACGCCCTCCCCCCAACAGCATTTAAATTTAGAAGTAAATGAAACGAGGGGGAGAGTGCCCAATCTAAACCTTATATAAAGTGCTTTGGTGTGGGAGGGTCAATCTGGTCCATATGGGCCTCAAGAGCCGAAAGGGTTTTAAACCCTATAAATCGGTCACTAAGGGATCCCTGATTTGGCTGATTGATCAGCTTCATCTCTTCGAGTTCACAATAAAGAGACTTCAATGTTTTAATTGAGGAAGCTGAGATGGCAGAAGTGTCTATCCAGAGCTCTTGCATCCCAAATAAGTGGAGGACTGCTTAATATAGCTCAGCCATGGTACCAAAGTCCTACTTTTTTGTTTACCCAGGATGTCGCTCAAACTCGCCCTGTAGTGAGACAGCTCAGGAACAGAACAAAGGCACAGCCAATAAAGTAGGGGTTTCAGTCACACCAGTTATAGGGCGGATACCAAGTTCTTGCCTGAGATCAAAGGAGAGCACTGCACTTGTTTAAGGGCCATCCTTTTTCAGCTGTACCCGAGCGTACCTATTTCATTACTATGCCCCAAAGTTCTGTGCCATAGGTAGCAGCTGCTACTGCTTGGGCTCTCCAAACTTTAGGAAGTGGAGAAACAGGGAAAAAAGTGGTCTAGGCGGCAAATCTTGGAGTAGCAGTGGCCCTATAGTTTAGCCTAAGAGAGCTATTTAAGACTTGGATGTCACAGGAGTTGGTGGAAGAAAGCCGGATTCCGGATAGTCAAATTTGAGAACTCGCTCCAATTCTAGCCACTCTAGAGTTAATGGCCCTCTAAAGCTCCTGTGAGGGTTTATTGCCATATACTTAGTTCTAGATAAGTTTATAATCAGGCCAGAGGAATCGCAAAATAAATTATACCTGAGGAGATTTTTAATACCCATTGGGGTTTTCGAAACCAGTAGCGTGTCATCTAAAACAATGGTCAGTAGTTTCCCCGTTTTCTCCTCAACATATGTTTGCGAAGTTCTCGCAATGGAGCCTAGTTATGATGTAATACAAGGGACTCAGTAATCCTGGAGCGTTAAAGGTGGACCGAAGTTTAGGCCTGGGAACCATGTTAAAAGCTGCCTTAGATCAAAAAAGGCAATTTATAGACTGCCCTTGTTTATATCGACCTTCTTCCATCTCAAGAGCTGGAACCTAAAAGCCTGATCGACAGTGCTGGTTCTAGAGCGGAACCCAGCCTGAAACTGGAAGAGGATCTTGTTGTCATCAATTCACGCATGCAGGTGATCCAGAACCTGCTTGAAGAAAGTTTTATGGCTTGCGCAAATAATGCTAATAGGCCAGTAGTTCTCAGGATCAGACTTAGGACCCCTCTAGTAAATGGGGATAATCTCAGTGCCTTTCCAGGTGGCAGGGATGGCAGCACCCGCCATTATAGCATTAGCTACACAATTGAGAAAGGGTACCCAAACAGCTGGTCTAGAGAGGAATAGGTCAGCCGGAATTCCATCCAATCCTAGGGCATTGCCAGACTTCTGAGAGCGGATGGCAGAATAGGTTTCTTCTAAAGTGAAGAAGGCCAGGGCATCTCCTGATGTAAGCCCTAAGGAGGTCAAGTCGGGCTTTTCTGGTGAAAGATTTGCTGAGGTGAACCTATCCATAGAAACAGAGGGGAAGAGGCCCCAGGGTCACTATACACAGAATGGAAGTCGTTGACCCAGTCTTGCGTGAGATAGTAGCCTTCAGGTCTAAATTTGGACGTCTTAGCCCCATGAGATATTATGTGCCAGAAGGTGCCTTGAGGTGGTCAAAATATCAGTCGAGATGGATGTATCCCAAGTAGTTTTTTTATTACTTTAGGGTTGATTTGTAGGAAGCTCTTGCTGACTTGATAGCTTCCAGGGAGCCTTCTTTAAGAGAGTTAACTAAAAGTCTGTATGCCTCCCTACACTCTTTATTAAACCAAATAGGATCTATAGCAGGGGGCTTGCTCTTGCCAGAGGGCAATTTGGTGAAGAAGCGTTTTTTCAGGTCCTTAAATCACCTACTGTGGGTTCTAGGACATCATTAGACATAATCTCTATGAAAAAAGCAATATTGGAATAATGTCCTGGCATAACTGAGCTCGCCCTCTCTCGTTCTTGGCCACTTGCTACTACCTGATCTTCCTCCAATTATTACTGGTCGTTATGTCGCCCCTTGGCTGTGTTTGATTATGATTTTGGCCCTATTGCCAGGAATACCCGAAGGAAGAGAGCCAGTGGAAAATTAACACTTTTAAAACAGGGCAGAACTTTCATATGACGCAAGCTATCCCAAGAGTTAACGTCTATAAGAATGTAATCAATGCAGTTTCTGTATTTACTCCTTCTAAATTATGGGTGCCTCTCTAGGTCAGACTTCATCTGCCATTAAAAGCTCTCATGTGATAGCATACACATAGGTCCAGCATCAACAAAGCTACCTTAGAAAGGGTTTGTAGGGTAGGGACTTGCAGCTGAGGTATACCCCAAAACAAGTCCTCCTCGCTGACAACTTCCTGAAGAAGAGATGAGGGTTCAATGAAGTATTAAAATCCCCACCAACTATTAAATTCAAATTTAAATTCAAATAATCTTTATTTGGTTTTAGATATTAAAACCATAAAAGCATAACAGGGAGGTGGGATTGCAATTATTTTTCAAAATATCTACACCTGCAAGTGGATAGACCTGGACATTCAAAACTGTGAAGCTGGATCCTTTAAGCTTCTGCTATCCCAAAATTTCACCCTATCTGGTGCTCTAATTTATCGGGCTCCGGGCACAGCCAGCACCTGGGCCGCCTCCTTTCCTGAGTTCATTGCCCCGTTCCTGTTGGATGCCACTAACCTTCTGATAGTCGGAGAGCTTAATATCCATTTTAATGATATCTCCTGTCACACCAGCACCAACCTCATATCAGACCTAGCAGCATTAAATCTTACTCTTTGTAACTCTGGCCCAACTCATAAGGCCGGCAATCTACTTGATCCGATCTTCTCTAATCTCGACAATATTGCATGCAAGCCACATTTACCTATACCCTGGTCTGATCATTATTTGGTGGAATTTACTATAACTATTCCCCTGCCGGTTACTTCTCAGACAGTTCCTACAGGACCTAGGGTGATGGGAAACTGGAAAAAACTTGATATTACTCAACTGAATGCATGCCTTGACTGTTGGACAGGCCACGTGACGGGCCGCTCTCCCCCGGCTCGACCAAGCCCGAGCCAGTCATACAAGCACCACACCCCACCATTGCACGTCCTACGTCCCCTCAGGGACACCTGCCCCCGAGCATGATAACCTCGTGGGTCCGATCCACGGCCGACCCACGCGCCCAGCCCGGGCCGCCATCTTGGACACTTCGCCACGAGGCCGCCTGGCCCCCGATCGACCTCAACCCTGGGCCTAGCCCGGCCTCAGACATTCCGGCACCACCCTCCACCCAGGAGGTGAGCGAGCTACTTGGCCAGTCAATGGGAGAAAGAGGTGTCGATGGTTCTCCCCCGGCCAGTGCCGCTCACCCATCGCCTCCCCGGGCGCTGGCTCCACCCCCCTGCTGGGTGTCTGGACTCCCTCATCCCGGACCTCCCGACCTCCAAGTGCGAGGGTCCGGACATCAAAGCACGCCAGCCCTATAACTGGGGCAGCTCCAGAACAGGAAGGTAGTTGTATCTTGGAGTCGAGAGACGAAAGAAGAACTCATCCTGGACGGACTACTGGCGCTGCCGTAGCTCTGTCCTGTGCACCATCATCCTGCCTGGTGGCGCTGCCACAGCCGTCGTAACCTTCATCCTTCACCGTCGTCCGGATCTGCTGGCGAGGCCGCGGACCGTTGTAACTGTCATCTGCATCGGGACCTGCTTGGCTTCTCCACGGCCCGTCGACCATCCTTCATCCATCTCGGGACCTGCTTGGCTTCTCCACGGCCCGTCGACCACCCTTCATCCATCTCGGGACCTGCTTGGCTCCTCCACGGCCCGATCAGCAACCACGCCGAGCTCGAGGATTGAGAGCTATTGAACTCATTGGTAACTAAGACTGTCCCGCTACCCTTTTCCTCAACCAGAGATCAGAACCGAGGGGACCCCTGAGTCCAGACCTCCTTGTATTATATCAACGTAACCTAAGAAGTGCATATAAAGTCTCGTTAACCTTCAATCTGGTGTGGTGTCCGTCTGTGGGGGGGAAGTTACTTATCTGTACAGTCGTTGGAGACGGCTCTCCCTGGAGACCTCTCCCCGTAATCTCGGCCGACCCTCCCGGTCCGTCTAACATTGGTGGCAGCGGCGGGATCCGAATCACCGCATAACGTACAGAGAGTAGCTCACCCCACAGCGAACAACAATGTCGACTAAAGAGAGCGGATCAACTGAGAAGTTCCAAATGGAAAAGCTAGAGGAATACAGCCATCGTGAACTAAAACAGTTCTGCATCGAACTAGGTATCGCTACCACCGGACTAAGTACCAAGGACGATTTTAAGCATGCCCTAGAATCTTGGGCAGAGACCGGGGATGTCGAAGCCCCGGAGCAAAGCACCGCGAAAAAGACCAACACGGCCCCTGAAGAGCAAAGAACGGGTCTCTCGCAAGACGAGATCCAAGAAAGAGAAAAAGCCCGACTACACGAACTTGAAATGGCCCGACTCAAGATGGACATAGAACTCAAATTGGCCGAGCAAAAAATAAACTTAGAGCACCTTCGCCTCCGAGAAGAAAGAGAGGAGAAACAGAGGCAAAGGGAGCTCGAGGAAAAAAGACTAACGTACGAGCACGAGCGGAACCTAGCCGAGATCAACCTGCGCAAACAGAATAAAGAATTAGGGGTGCCCGACAGACCGTCCACCCCCGGGACCACGGACAAAAAAGTGCACATCCCCAAGGATGTGGTCCGAGAATATTTTCGAGAAGACGACATCCAGCAATGGTTTAAAGCATATGAAATCGCGATGACTGCGCACCGGATCGATAGAGCCGACTGGGGAGCCGGCCTATGGGGCAAATTCCTCAATGAGGGCCGCGATACTCTGTTACAGCTCCCAGACCACCAGATGACCTCCTACGACCATATGAAAGCGGCCCTCCTCACTCGCTATGGCCTCACGCCCGAGATGTACCGTCAGAGGTTCCGAGACTGCACACGCATTCCAGGTACAACTTGGGTGGACTATGTAACGTACTTTAGCCGAGCCTTCGAAGGCTGGATCAGAGGGAACAACGTCACGACCTACGAGCAGTTGTTCAATCTGATGGTATGGGAGCATCTGTCCAACAACTGCTTCATTGAACTACGCCAACACCTCCTCGACAGCAAGTTAACCGATCCCCGGCAGCTCGCAGCCGAAGCTGACCGGTGGGAGATCACCCGAGTGGGCCGGAATGGGTCCTACGAGCAGAACAGGAACAACAATGGTCACCACCGATCCAGAGGAGGAGGAGGGGGCCAAGGACGAGGAAGAGACAACACTCCGGCCGCCCCCACTACCAGCACCACCCCCCCGGCCAACCGGGGCAGCACCCCGGCGCGACCGGGATACAGAGCCAATGTTACATGTCACCGATGCCAACGAGTCGGCCACTATGCAAATGACCCAAGCTGCCCGCAGTATCAGAGCCCAAGACCCCGCCAGGTGACCGCCGCGGCACTAGGGGAAGAACAGATCTCCGAGGAACAAGAAACAGACGAGCAAGAGTATCAAGGGTGGGAGCCAGCCGCCATGACTCTCGCGTGCTTAGGGGGAAAAGACATGGTCCCGCGGGTCCCCCTACCCGCTAACACCCAGAAGTACGGCCAATGGGTGAGCATCAATGGACAACGGGCCGAAGCCCTTCGAGACACCGGGGCCAGTGTGACAGCCGTCCGCTGTCATCTGGTGACCCCAGAGCAATATCTACCGAACATTCTCTGCCCTGTACGATCAGCCGACAACTCGGAGAGTCTGTGTCGGATGGCCTGCGTCCCCTTTGAGTGGGGAGGGGTCTCCGGCATGTTGAAAGTAACGGTCCGAGACGACGCCCCCGTGGACTGCCTCCTCGGAAATGACCTGGAAAGCTCCCCGTGGGCAGCCGTGGAGCGAAAAGAACACTTGGGGATGTTGGGCGTCCCAGACTGGGCGTGCGTCACCACCCGGTCTATGGCCGCCCGTGCCAACCATCACCCGGAAGAACCAGAATGGCCGGCGCCTCCGCCTCCGGTCGCCCCCGCCGAGACCCCCGACCAGTGCATCCCCCTCGAACCTGCTCAACCTTCCGACCTTGCTAATCTCGACCAGTGGGCTCAAGAAGGGGGGCCCACACAAGAACAATTTCGTCAGGAGCAGAAGACCTGTCCCTCCCTTGAGGGACTCCGACAACAAGCGCTCGCCCAAAGCGCAGGGGATACCTCCGGAGCTCATTGGGTCTACTGGGACAATGACCTACTGTACAGCGAGCAACGAATCGCCGAGCTGGGGGCCAACCGAGTACTAGTGGTGCCACTCCGCTTTAGAGACTTCCTGCTAAATCTGGCCCACGATGTCCCCCTGGCAGGGCACCTGGGACAAGATAAAACCTACAGCCGCCTAGTGACCCACTTCTTCTGGCCAAAAATGAGAAACGATGTGCACCAGCATTGCCGATCTTGCCCCACGTGCCAAGCCAGTGGGAAGAGCGGCCGCAAATTAAAGGCCCCCCTGCAACCCTTTCCCGTAGTCACAACCCCATTTGAGAGGGTCGGAATAGACATTGTGGGACCCCTAGACCCACGTACAAGACAAGGCCATCGTTTCATCCTAGTACTAGTGGACCACGCCACCCGCTACCCTGAGGCTATTCCTCTCCGGACCGTCACAGCCCCAGTGGTCGGCAGGGCCCTGATGGGGATCTTCTCCCGTGTGGGGTTCCCCCGAGAAGTCGTCAGTGACAGAGGCACGAACTTTATTTCCAAATACATGAAGTCCCTCTGGCAACAGTGTGGGGTCACCTACCGCTTCACGACCCCCTATCACCCCCAAGGAAACGGACTTGTTGAGCGGTTCAATCGCACCCTAAAAGGGATGATCGGGGGATTGGAAGAACCCCTCCGTCGCCAGTGGGACGTGCTGCTGCCGGGCCTCCTCTTCGCCTACCGGGAGGTCCCACAGAAGTCCCTAGGCTTCAGCCCATTCGAGCTGCTCTATGGGCACCCAGTACGGGGGCCACTCAGCCTGATCAAAGAAGGCTGGGAGTTGCCTCCGGCCAAGAGTCCTCCAGATGTCTTCCGGTACCTCCTCACCCTCCGCAACCAGTCCCAGCGGTTCAGAGACCTAGCGAAAGCCAACCTAGAGGCCAGTCAAGAGGACATGAAGAGATGGTATGACCAGAACGCCTCATCTATTGAATTCGAGCCGGGGCAACAGGTCTGGGTAATGTCCCCCACAGAACCGTGCGCTCTCCAAGACAAATGGACGGGACCCTTCAAGGTAATCGAGCGCAAGGGACCCGCCACCTATCTGATCGATATGGAGTCCGCCCGGAATCCGCTCCGAGTCCTCCACACCAACAGACTGAAACCCCACTTTGCACGAACAGAACTCAGCCTCTTGATGGCCACAGACAACGGGGTTGAGGACGACTCCGAGCCTCTCCCTGACCTCTTGCGGACCCAGGAGCAAGACGGCTCCGTGGATGGGGTCCGACTCTCGGAGACCCTCACCCAGGAACAACGCCAAGAGTGCCAAGCCCTCCTATCACGATTTGCCAGCCTGTTCTCCCTCACCCCAGGTGTCACTTCCTGGTGTGTGCACGATGTGGACACCGGAGACAGCCCTCCTATCCGCCACCGGGCCTACCGCGTACCTGATCGGGTACGGGCCTGCATCCAGGCGGAAGTAACTAAGATGCTCACGCTCGGGGTCATCGAGCCCTCCGACAGTCCATGGGCCAGCCCGGTCGTACTGGTCCCCAAAGCAGCCGCCCCCGGAACCACACCCGAACTCCGGTTCTGTGTCGACTACCGGGGCCTGAATGAAGTCACCAGAACGGACGCACACCCCATCCCCCGGGCAGATGAACTGGTCGACCGAATGGGCGCTGCCCGCTACCTCAGCATCTTCGATCTAACGGCAGGCTATTGGCAGATCGGCCTCACACCCCGAGCACAAGAACGTTCTGCCTTCTCCACCCCCGATGGCCACTATCACTTCACGGTCATGCCCTTCGGCATGAAAAATGCCCCAGCGACTTTCCAACGGCTCGTCAATCAGGTCCTGGCGGGGCTCGAAGAGTTCAGCGCCGCCTACCTGGACGACATCGCTGTGTACAGCCACCACTGGACCGAGCACCTCCACCACCTCCAAGCAGTGTTGCAAGCCCTTCAGCGAGCTGGCCTCACGATCAAGGCCAGCAAATGTCAAATTGGACAAGGGTCAGTGACCTACCTCGGACACCAAGTGGGAAGCGGTCTAGTGGCCCCTCTTCAACTGAAAATTGCCGCCATCCAGAACTGGCAACCCCCTAACACTCAAACTGAGGTGCGAGCCTTCCTGGGCCTCACGGGCTACTACCGAAGGTTCGTGAAAGACTATGGTACCATCGTGGGGCCTCTCACCGAACTCACGTCGAAAAATCAGCCCAAGAAGGTGAACTGGACCCCAGAGTGTCAAGCGGCCTTCGAACAGCTAAAGGCCGCCATGTGTTCCGCTCCTGTACTCCAGGCCCCAGACTACAGCCGGGAGTTCGTCGTCCAGACGGACGCCTCCGACCAGGGCATTGGGGCGGTCCTGTCCCAGGTGAACACCGAAGGCCTTGATCAACCGGTGGCCTTCATCAGCCGGAGACTCCTACCCCGGGAGCAACGCTGGAGCACCATAGAGAGGGAAGCCTTCGCTGTGGTATGGGCCCTCAAGAAGCTCCGACCCTACCTTTTTGGCACCCACTTCCGGGTGCAGACTGACCACCGACCCCTGCAGTGGTTGATGCATATGCGGGGGGAAAACCCAAAACTGCTACGCTGGTCCATCTCCTTGCAAGGTATGGACTTTACCGTTGAACACCGGCCTGGGTCTGACCACGCCAACGCGGATGGCCTGTCCCGGTTTTTCCGCCTCGACGAAGAGAGTCCCCAAGAGGATGGGTAACTCTCCCCGCCTTCAGCTGGGGGGGACGCATGTTGGACAGGCCACGTGACGGGCCGCTCTCCCCCGGCTCGACCAAGCCCGAGCCAGTCATACAAGCACCACACCCCACCATTGCACGTCCTACGTCCCCTCAGGGACACCTGCCCCCGAGCATGATAACCTCGTGGGTCCGATCCACGGCCGACCCACGCGCCCAGCCCGGGCCGCCATCTTGGACACTTCGCCACGAGGCCGCCTGGCCCCCGATCGACCTCAACCCTGGGCCTAGCCCGGCCTCAGACATTCCGGCACCACCCTCCACCCAGGAGGTGAGCGAGCTACTTGGCCAGTCAATGGGAGAAAGAGGTGTCGATGGTTCTCCCCCGGCCAGTGCCGCTCACCCATCGCCTCCCCGGGCGCTGGCTCCACCCCCCTGCTGGGTGTCTGGACTCCCTCATCCCGGACCTCCCGACCTCCAAGTGCGAGGGTCCGGACATCAAAGCACGCCAGCCCTATAACTGGGGCAGCTCCAGAACAGGAAGGTAGTTGTATCTTGGAGTCGAGAGACGAAAGAAGAACTCATCCTGGACGGACTACTGGCGCTGCCGTAGCTCTGTCCTGTGCACCATCATCCTGCCTGGTGGCGCTGCCACAGCCGTCGTAACCTTCATCCTTCACCGTCGTCCGGATCTGCTGGCGAGGCCGCGGACCGTTGTAACTGTCATCTGCATCGGGACCTGCTTGGCTTCTCCACGGCCCGTCGACCATCCTTCATCCATCTCGGGACCTGCTTGGCTTCTCCACGGCCCGTCGACCACCCTTCATCCATCTCGGGACCTGCTTGGCTCCTCCACGGCCCGATCAGCAACCACGCCGAGCTCGAGGATTGAGAGCTATTGAACTCATTGGTAACTAAGACTGTCCCGCTACCCTTTTCCTCAACCAGAGATCAGAACCGAGGGGACCCCTGAGTCCAGACCTCCTTGTATTATATCAACGTAACCTAAGAAGTGCATATAAAGTCTCGTTAACCTTCAATCTGGTGTGGTGTCCGTCTGTGGGGGGGAAGTTACTTATCTGTACAGTCGTTGGAGACGGCTCTCCCTGGAGACCTCTCCCCGTAATCTCGGCCGACCCTCCCGGTCCGTCTAACATTGACGAAACTAGGCCCCTCACCACCATAACGAATATTGAGGAGGCAGCAGTTATTCATAACTGGATCAGTTCTGCGGTCAATGTATGCCTTCCACAAAGAAAGAAAAAGCATAACTCACATCACCCTCCTGCCCCATGGTTGACGGAATCAATTAAACTGGAAAAAACTGCATGTAAAAATTTAGAGCGTCGATGGCGTGCTCATTACGACCCCTTGATAAAGCTATTATATAAATCAGCCCTAACTAGATATCACGCAAACTGTAAAATAGCCAGGGCTGAATATACCAAACTAACTATTGAGAATGCACAAAACCGCCCCAAGGCACTTTTCAAAATTGTGTAAGAACTCTCTGGTGCTACCTGTCAACCAAGAGCCCCATGTTTGAACTCCTCACAGTGTAATGCTCTAGCAGAATTTTTTATAAACAAAATAGATTACATCTATGCAGATTTCAAAGACCCAACTTCTCCTTCAACAACAGCTGAATCTCCCAAAATGGTTTCTCACTCTGACAATGCTGTACCGGACCCATTTTTTAGCAACACTTCTCCGTATTTAGTAAGCTGGGACCCGCTCAACTTGTCATCATTACGTGAGATCATTAATAACATCAAATCAGGTTCCCCTTTGGATCCTTTTCCCCCACAAGTCCTATCGACCCTCGACACCCCCTCCCTCTATCTCATTCTGGACCTCCTGAACTCCTCCCTAAGGGAAGCTAAAGTCCCCAAGGCATGGAAACATGCTATGATAGCACCCTTGCTGAAGAAAACTAATGCGGATCCAGATGACCCCTCTACTTTCCGCCCAATCTCGCTTCTACCCATATTTTCTAAAATCTTAGAAAAACACATTGTCACTCAACTCACCTTCTTTACTGAATCAAGGAATCTCCTTCATACATCCCAGTTGGGCTTTAGGGCAGGATTCTCAACCGAATCAACACTTCTAGGGGTCTCTGAGACCATACGCCGACAAGTTGACAATGGGGAAAACGTGGTACTCATCTTACTCGACCTCCGTGCCGCGTTTGACACGGTTTCCCACACCATCCTCCTTAACACCCTGCAAGTTTGTAGTATCTCTGGATCTGCCCTTGCATGGCTTAAAAGCTTCCTCAATGACAGAACTTTCCAAGTCTTCTCTTCCACATCCTCCTCAAACCCACATAACTCTCAATTTGGTGTTCCTCAAGGCTCGATTCTCAGCCTCATATTGTTTAATTTGTACATCAGTCCCCTTGCTACTTTAGCGGAACAAGCCGGGCTGACTATTTACTCATACACTGACGACACCCAGCTTATCAACTCACTATCCGCTAACGCACATTCTAACTCGTCCTCCCTCTGCTCCGGCCTTAACAACATTGCCAAATGGATGCACGAAAACAAACTTAAACTCAATGGAGGAAAGACTGAATTGCTTCTTTTTGGAAAAAACACTGCTCCGTGGGGTCCCCAACATTGGCCGCCTCAGATGGGACCCACACTTCTTGCATCCAAAACTGCTCACAATCTTGGCATCATCTTTGATGACCAAATGTCCATGAAACAACAAGCGGTCAGAGTTGCTGCCACTTGCTTTACCATCCTCAAGTGGCTCAGGAAGATCATATGGATGCTTCCCCAGGACACACAAAAAACCGTAGTCCAGGCTCTAATCACATCTAGACTGGACTACGGCAACATCTTGTACCTAGGAGCCTGTAAGAAAGTCATGAGGAAACTTCAGACAGTACAAAACGAAGCGGTTAGGCTACTTTGCAAATTGCCCAACAAATCTTCCACCTCCTCTGGTTTACGTAACCTTCACTGGCTTCGAATCGAAAGCCGCACAAAATTTAAAGGCTTGTGTTACATGCACAGAATAAAATCAGGTAAAGACCCATCCTACCTGAATACCCTTGTTCACCAATACTGTCCTTCAAGAACCCTTCGCTCCTCAAGCCAACATAAGTTTCAGGTACCCAGGATTAACCGAGCAAGAATGGGTGGTCGTTCTTTCTCATACCTTGCCCCTTCCCTTTGGAATTCCCTCCCCATCCATCTTCGCACAGACCCATGCTACCTCCAATTCCGCAGGAATTTGAAAACATGGTTGTTTAACTAATAAACTTCCTATTAGGCCCTTTTTGTCTCCCTACTGTATTCTCGCTTAACGTGTCTTTAGCGCCGGGAAACCTCCGGGTAGCTGCGCGCTCTATAAAAATAAATATAATAATAATAATATTAAATATAAAATACAATAACATGTCTAGTAAAAAACAAACAATACTCACAGGAAACAACCGGCAAATTAAAATAACTTGTACCAATGGGGATGCGAGAAATTCACTGCCTCCAAGTTCACACATGCCTCACCAACAAAAACATTTCAACCATGGTCAATACAATGTACGATTGGGGAGAACAGGCTGGTTAATCACAACTGAATCTAAGTCTGATAGCGGATTTTAAAATTCAAGTACATAAAACACAGTGCTGCCTGTCAGCAATTGTAAATAGATAAAAGCTGGGAGCACTTGTCTAAAATTTGCCTTTTTCAGAATTAGAATAATACAGGATTTCCTTGGAGTTTCATAATAACAACAAAACATCATAAAATGGGTCATGTCTGTGGAGATTGACCATCGCAGCCACAGGACAGCAAAGTTTGGCCCTTACTACAGCCCCTAGGATGAGCAATGAGGTGAAAAAAGTCAAACCAAAACCTCCTTAGTAGGAATCTGTCCAACGAGTTTATGAATCCAAGTAAGTAAGGCTCCGCTGTCTTGGCGGTTTTTAACATGACAAAGCGGCGAACACTGGGCCTTCAGGAGTTCCCTGTTTTCCCCTGCCATAACACTCTGTTACAAGGTTCAGGTCTCTCTTAGTTGTCTGGTTCGGGTTAGTAAAACGATCACATCTCCCCATGAGTCTTTAGGTCACTTCAATGTACTTGAGCCACGGTATACATGGGGCGTGATCAAGGGCCAAACAATCTTTTAGAATGAGTTTATTTAATGTTGTCCCCTTACCGGCCCCTTACCGCCAAACAATCTTTTAGAATGAGTTTATTTAATGTTGTCCCCTTACAGGCATATATTGTTAACCTTAACGAGACAGGATGATGCGCTGTCAAATCGGTCATGCATCTCATACCAAGCGCCTCATGTATTGTGAAAGAGGGGGTGCCTTGAGGAACAGATAGAAGCTGTCTCAGAAACCTATTTTCCGTGATTTGGAGGTCCTCTGGGTTAGTGTACTCCCAAATTTGACTGCCATATAATGCCTTGGAAAGACACCAGGCGCTATAGAGCTTTATTAAGGCTCCCATTGGTCTTTTCCACAGTTGTAGTTGTAAAATTAAATATGGCAGCAGTCTCTCTAGATGAATTGTTTCTCTTGTGAGTGAGTTGAGACCCCCATTTCATTTTCTCATCCAGTAAAACTCCTAGGTATGAAAAGACGCTCGCCCTTGGGACAGTAGTGGGCCTACCACCAAATATTACAATGGCCTCCTCCCTAGTTTTAGTGATGGTGTCTCTTAGGAAGTGCAAAACCGGGGATTCAGCTGTCTTAGGCAGACTCCTTCTAAAGAGGTTGAGGAGCACCAAATGAACCATATTTCCTACTAAAGCGCGTCAAGGCCCAATAAATCAGGGTAATCAAGGGGTAGCTGCCTTATGGAGTAAGCCAGAGTAATCTTTAGCCATACTGCAAGCCCTCCTGAAGGCCTGCTAGCCCGGGATTTGCAAGCAGGGACGTGGAAGGACATTAGGCCGTGTCTATACGAGGGGATGATTTCCCAACTTTCCTGAAACATGATAATATCACATTGGTATACAAATGCCCCCCCAGTTTTCCTCAGCAAGCTTGCTCCCAAGCCCAGATATGCTAAAAAAAACACAGTAAAAGCAAGGAAGAGCTAGGCATGGGAGAACCCTGAGGTTCTTGGGAAACAATAAGTGTTTCTCTAGAGGGAAGGCCCAAGTTGGTTTTACAGGAGGCTGGCACCACTTCGGAGCTGGTGGGCAACATTGGTGAAAAGTGAGGAATACAAGACAGTTTTGTGGGGATACATGTATCATTTCTGTTGGCTAGAGAAACCTCAGGGGTACGGGTCGCTGCCTGCAGGGTTGCTTGAGGGTGTTTACCATCCCCACTATTCTTGTGCCCATGGGAAGCGTGGAATTGATCTAAAGCTACATGAACACCCTTCCCCACTTGGTGTCAATCTACATCCGCCAAGCTGTCACCGTATAAAAATGAAACATCTGAAAAACCTCAAGGCGGTGCAGTTGGTAAGCCCAACTAAGGAAATGTATTTATTTCTACAGGCTTTAGTTCAAAATGATAATGACCACACTAATGTACTAACTAATCCGTGCAACGTCTTTGTGTCCAAAGAGATTTTAACCATGTGACTGCAGCAATAAATGAACTGCCAATTACATCACATTTCAGCAATCGAAAAATTTGTATTGCCCTTCTAAGGGGTAGCAAACGTACGCATGTACCAAAAACACACCAATTCCCATTTGTAAAGCACTGTGCTGCACAGAGCTAATATGTCAACCTCAGGCAAAAGAATGTGCATGCAGTGGAGACATGAGGGAAAACCGTTCCAGTGGCTATATTAAAAAGATGTTTTAAAGCAGTAGTGAATAAGCATTTTCTGGCACTAAGTACGAACATTTATATTCTGACTTTTTAGAAATACGAGGACTCTGCCTGTATTAAATGTACTGTTGCTATCTCTGCTAGCACGCAATCCATCTCACATATCCAGGAATCTTTTGCAACCACCTCTTTATTACCTGTGCGCTAATGTAAACATTTACATAACTTAATGGATGTGTGCTTTCCTTTACCGCCCATTATGTGTACATTCATTTTGTTTTTAAACTTCCTAAATTAAGTACCTTTTAACAGTATGCAGCTCCTGCTGCAGAAATATTTCAAACATCGTTCCAGTTGATGTGGGGGAGGAGGAAGGTAGCCGAACAGGGCAATTAAGAGGATGAGATATAGCGTAATGGGTAGGGAGGCCGACTTTGAAGCTTGGCGAACCAGGTTCGACCCTCAGTGGGAGGCTCAACTTCTTGTGGTTCTGGGCAAATGACTTAGGGCCAACTTAGAGTTCAGTAGATAGGTTACTGGAAAGCATATGTGCTGGATATCCTGTCTGCGATATTTCCAGTGCATTATGCCCAAGGGCATGTGTAATACAGCGGACGGGATATCCGTAACGTTTATGATGGCGTAACATGTCAGGCGAGCACTAAATCAGGTCGCAAAATGCATGTGTCTGACTCATGTACAGCGCTTCGATACTTTTGGAGTACAGGGACAAAAGAAATCATTCCAGTGGCAATATTAAACAAGCAGCAATGAGGGAGGGGGCAGGAGCACGGAACCGGTGTCCTCTAAAAACAGCATCTGACATTTAATCTCAGTCTTTGAAATTTACAGGCCTGTTTACAAAAATGGAGTAGAGCAAGTGAAAGCAGGATTGATCGTGTCAATTGCTCTTCAAGAAAGAAAAGATTAGTTTGTAAAACAGATGGTAAAATCGTGACCAGTGGATCTTATAGTCCCTGATCCCTGCTCTGGGATCCGCTAAACACAGCAAGGGCATGACAAATGCATGCCATGGACAAATGGGAAGAAAGAATAGAACAGCGATGAAGGAGCCAGCAAATGGGAACACTATGGGTGGGCTGAAGCCCACAAAGTATATACAACATGTCTCAAAGAGACAGCGCAAGCGCTGTCTAACAGAGACTCAAAAAGTATACCAACTGTAAAATAAAGAGGCAAGTGCAGTGTACTGTTTTTATTCTGCTCCACCCCCAGCTAGAGCAACTATACCCACCATACTGTCCAAAATAAACATTGAAAATCCCACTCAGAGCCAACCACCATCTTGTAGCACCCATACCTGACATCAAGTAGACTCTACCATTCATATAGACTTGTGAAGCCAACACGCTTATGCCCACAAGTGAAGGCAGCTGAATTGAAATTTTAATTGACTGAAATATTAAATTAAACTTAAGTCCAAAGATAAAATAAGTCAGAAAAGGGGGTGGTGATGAACAGAGTGTCTGAATTAAGCAGACCACTCTTACCCAGTCCAAAGATCAGGGCTTGATCCATCACCGTTTTTTAGCTCACTGCACCATCCCAGCTCAGAACCTGGCTACATGCAAATTAGTCTGTTCCTGTCCCAGTGTATGATGGGAACAGGGCAAACCAAACTACCAAGCCAATTCTTATACTGGGAAGGAAACAAGCTTCCGGGGATAAAATAAAGCTTTTGTTTCATAATCCCAACAAATGAGAACCGGAAGCTGCAGCAATGTTCCGGGGGTTTGTATAATAAATTACAAAACCAATAACAAGGGACTCCGAGGAAACAAATGTAGGCAGGGACTCTTGGGCACAACAATAATGGGTAGTCCACCCTCGAGGGCAAGGGAGGAAAGTGTCACCTGCCACAGGATACTAATGGAGCGTAATAACATCTCAGACAGATAGGAATGAGCAATTCACAATGTTCAGGGGAGAACCAAATGCATAGCAAGATTACAAACAAACAAGAATACAGTACAAAAAGATTTTTTATTTTGAAATAGTGTTAATAGATTTTGTTTGTTTTTCAAATGATAAATCATGGAGCAAAAAATAAAACAACATACACAAAGATATACACAGTAAACATATAAGCCCGCTAAGTCTGGACTCATATAAATAATTAAATTAAGAGGCTAAGTCTCTCTGGCCCCACAAAAGAGCTCTAAACAAACAAACATGAAAGGCAAAAATACACACATATACTTTCACCAGTCTTACCATTCATACATTCCACACTCTCTCAGATGTGAAATAAAACAGATTATATACAGAGACAAGCAATATATATAGAAGGCAGAAACCAATGAAGATAAAGGGCAATGGTGCATCTAATTGGTGCTATCAGGAATTTATCGCCCAATGGTTTCTGTCTTGCACTGTGCCGACGCGCGTTTCCACGCTGAGCTAACAAGTAGCCATCACCTTCCTCAGGGCACAAGTAAATAGAAAATCTAGAAAGAGCACTAGGGTGGGGAGGGCCAGGAAGGGAGATGGGAGGGGTTTAACAGATACAGCCTGGGTGCCAAATATGCACTTCTCATAAACAGTGAGGATCCAGTAGCAAACCAGTCTTTGCTCAGCGTGCAACAAATCAGTAATCTTGAAAAGAGAAGATAGCTGTGTTGCCGTCCCGGGGCTGGCTTTAAATGGACTAACCTGGCGCAGGATATGGTCCCAAGAAGCAGGAGGGAAACAGCGCTCTCCTCCAAACAGGGCGGCAGAATTTCGACGTCCCAGGCTTCCGTGTGTATGATGGAGCCCGTCTTCACAGAACATCCAAGACGAGAGAGGTATGATAAATACCAGTTGTTTGTGTGTGTTTCCTCCTCTCCCTTCAACGCACAGTATTATTACCTCATGGTGCATCTGACAAACGGTTGTAAAAATAACAATTGGGGATTAATTAGATTTTTTCGTAGATTCTATTTAAATGGTGCTTAGGCCAAGCAGAGAATGTCCACAACGACAGCAGACATGTGTTTCACCCACAATGCTTGTAGGTCTTAGGCTTTTTCAAGGCGTAAGAGTTTGTCCGTTAGACTGGAGCATAGGAAAGCAATAAGGGTGGGCTGAAAGGTCGAAGCCGGTGGGAAGATATGAGTGAGTCACTGGGGTCGTCAAGGCTCTGTTTGGTGTATCGCATTTTCATCCCTGCCAACCGAGGATACTCACCCTGAACCATCTGACTTGCCCTACTTTTAAGCCCGTCCTAAGTGCTTCCTAAATGGGAAAGCCTCCTTGAATGGATTACACTTGACCCCTCATACAGGGTTAATGCTATCAGTCCTTATTTTTGCAACTTCTACTCGTGACTCGTGCCTACAGCTCTATCGAAAGAACTCTTAAGACTTGAAAAAGTGTGAGGCCTGCACGCCATTGTGAGCGAAACACGTGTCAGCTGTCTTTGTGCACGTTCTCTGTTTACAATAAGCACACAATTGAATAGAATCTACAAAAAATCTAATCAATGGCCAATCATTCTTTTTCCATTGGAGACTTTCTAATAAAACCATAAGATTTGTTCCAGATCCGTCCGCCTCTCTAAAACCAAGTCTCTGGCTCAGTGGCTTACGGGTCTTCCTATTTAGGACATCTGGAATCTCAAAATGATTCCCATTAATCAGGGCAAAGACCACAACCCCTTCTCTTTCCAAGCTAACAATGAGCTACAGCAGTATAAAAATCAAGTGTTCTTACAAGAACATCTAGAGAGCAAAAGGCCTTCCTTAATAAACTAATTAAACAGTGTATTGATGCCAGGCGCGCAACACCCATTGAACTCACCGGGCTCCAGCCCCCCCCCCCTCATGTGTGGCAGCCCGGGACGAGACAGATCCCGGGCACACACAGAGCCGCACCCGAACGTTTCACAGGTCTTTAAAAGACCATTTGAATATTAATTAGGCCTTGCAGTTGTTGCACCCCTTCTAAGAGCCCCTGCAGCTCCACTCTGCCTACTGATTAAAGGTTCAGCCCCCCCCGCAATTTTTTCTTAGACCCTCCCCCCCCCGAAATTTGGCTCGAGTTGCGCCTCTGACTGATGCACTGGTATGCCTTTTTAGGTCTCGCGACCTATCAATGCGCGCATGCGCATTGAGCGGAGGGAGAATTCAAGTGCTCAAAATGCTCGTAAAACCAAAGGCTTTTTGGTGCGGTTTTCTTTGAGTTCACGTGAATCACGTGACCAAACAAGCACGCGCATCAGCCTCCCTCCCTCCCTCCTAATTGCATATTTTATCGGCCGCACACTCATCAAAGGGCTTTTCCCAGCGTGTGCTGTGCGGCTTCTCCTCCCCTAATTATTCATTATCCGTCCAATGCAGATGTCATTTTTTGTAAATACGTATTTCCCTCCCCTGCTGCTAATCTCCCAAGTCATGGCGATAGCTGCTTTTGCTAATGCCAGATGCTTTTAAAATATCCAACGTTTTCTATACTTTCCGAGATAGATATCAGTTGCGCGCTGCAACATCCGCTGTTACACATCTCGTCATAGAACAAACATAGCAGCCATTTATGGAAGATTTTTTTTTTAGGCTCACAAAGTGACTGCCCACGGCCATCTGTTCCCCAGCTCCAGCACTTTCTTGGATGTGTGTCCTGTCTTGTTACGTGTGCCTTTTGCTGACTGTTGCAGGTAGCGTTGTATCCCATGCTTTGCGATTACTTTGGACTGTTTTTTTGGATAGCCGTATTGTCCGTTTTGATGGTATTCTGATGGTGTGCTGCTTTCCTCTCTATTCCGCATTTCCACCACACGTATGCAATGCTTTATGCCTGACTATCTAGCTTATCTGTCCAATGCAGATGTCATTTTTTGTAAATACGTATTTCCCTCCCCTGCTGCTAATCTCCCAAGTCATGGCGATAGCTGCTTTTGCTAATGCCAGACACTTTTAAAATATCCAACGTTTTCTATACTTTCAAAGATAGATATCAGTTGCGCGCCGCAACATCCGCTGTTACACATCTCGTCATAGAACAAACATAGCAGCCATCTATGGAAGATCTTTTTTTTTAGGCTCACAAAGTGACTGCCCACTGGAGTGACTATAATAACATTAAGTGCGACAAAGGGGTCTCAATTTGGGTTCTGAGGGCTGGCCATCTACTTATGAGATGTCTGGTATAAAAAAATAAAAGTTAGGCACTTAGTAAAGTGCCTTGTTACATAAGTAGATGTGGTTTTCACCTGCCAAATCTTCAAGTGTAAGTAGTAAGGTCACCCCTGCTCACAGAAAAAATATTTATGCATGTGGTGCTAGATCATTTAAAATGCACCAGTGGCAGATTATAAAAAAAACATTTTGCACTACTGCTTGGCAGTTTTGCAACAGTGTTTGATCAACATTACACGACCTGTACCAAATAGTGTTGTTTTCACTAGCTGGTTGTTTACATGTCAGTGTAAAATGTGAGTGCAAAATTACATTGAAGAGCTTCAAAAATTGCCTGCCTCCTGTCTAATGTACATAATCCACTCTGGTATGGAACTTCACAAACGTGCCTGTAGGCATGTTAAGATAGGCCCAGATGCGAGGAAGTTATATGAGCTGAACAGAAGGCGCATGGTAGATCATGAAAGCAATACACTGCAGCCCTGGGTATTGCTCGAGTCGCAGAGCTGTGTTGCACCCACGTACAACCACATATCGTGAAGGTTTCGTCGTTACAGCATGTAACTCTCTGCGTTACCATTGTGTGCGTCAGACTTTCCACCAGAGCACACGAAACAATCTTCAATTACAGTCACCACAATGACATTAGGCAATGCCTCAAATGAGCAGCGCGAGCTAAGGGCTTGTGTATGAAATGGGCCGCTTATTCAGAGCGTGCCCAATCACGTGCAAAAGTGACTCGCTTGAGTTAAACACGGGGTTCCGTGTTTACATCTGACTACCTGTTAAAGGGTGCTTTCCTTTGATGAAAAATGCCACAGTAAACAACAGTCATTGGCAAAGCCAATAGGACTGGCTTAATGCAAGCCAACGCCTCCACGCAAGGCCATTCCCGAATGCTGTTTTTGCATTGCACGGGCAAATGGGGGTTATCACAATAAATCCTGCCCGCTGGCTTTTGCAATACTGGCATAAAGTAGCAAAAAATAAATTTTGTATAGAATGCATGCAGCGCGTAGCGTGGGTTGGAGGAAGAGAAAGCCAAAAAAACAAGCACTGGCGTTGCCAATAGGTTTCGCATTTGGAAAGTTGGAGCTATTGGTTTTGTAAATGACATTTTATATTTATATAACGTTATTGGCATTGTCAATACAGGTATACACTCAAGACAATACCACTCAGTGCCACATATTTACACGCCACATAATTACACTGCACTCAATGCGACATACACGCCAAATACCTCTCAGTACCACAGAATAACACGCCACATAATTACACTGCACTCAATGTAACATACACTCCAAATAATACCACTCAGTGCCACATGTTTACACTGCACTCCATGCAACATTCACTCCAAATACTATTCAGTGCCACATAATTACACGCCGCATAATAACACTGCACTCAATGCAACATACACTCCAAATACCACTCAGTGCCAGATAGTTACATGCCACATAATTACACTGCCCTCAATGCAACATACACTCCAAATACCACTCAGTGTTACATAGTTACACACCACATAATTACACTGCACTCAATTGAACATACACACCAAATACAACTCAGTGCCACATAGTTACATGCCACATAATTACACTGCCCTCAATGCAACATACACTCCAAATACCACTCAGTGCCACATAATTACACACCACATAATTATACTCTACTGAATGCAACACACACTCCACACAATTACACTAAGTTCCACATAATTATATGCTACATAATTACAATGCACTCAATGCAACATACACTCCAAATACCACTCCGTGCCACATAGTTACACGCCACATAATTACACTCTATCTATCTATCGCATCACCACAGCATCACTCAGCACCACCACAGCATCACTATGCGCTCCCACAGCATCACTGAACGCCACTGCATCACTCGTCGCAACCACAACATCACTCAGCGCTACCAAAGCATCAATCTGTGTAACCATTCAACAACAACTGATTCAAATATGTTCTCTCAATGTTTCAAGCTTTATTACAAATGTTACAAAAATATGTTAATATTTCACTTCTGTTCTTGGATTTTCGTCACAATAAAATACACTGAACATAATCTTCACAAAAGTTATTTATAAAAGTTTAAGCTATTGCCATTATAAATTACAATAACTTATTTAAGTATTAATTATTTTAAAAGATTTAAAGCAATTGTTATGTGTAATATCAATACATCTAAGTCACGAAAATACAACACATATTGCATTACAAATGTTATAGGTGTCACATTTGCAAAAATTAAAAGTATTGGCATTGTAAATGACAAAGCTATTAATTTCCCTATTTTCAGAACCAACATATAAATAAATAAATGTGTCATTTACAATATCAATAGCTCAAACTTTCCTAATGCGAGACCTATTTTTTTTTTTTTTTTTTTGTGCTTGTTGTAACTTGATACTTAATGTCTGCGTTTCGTTATTCACTCCATTCTCTGTGAGGGCAAGGTCTCATGCATGTTTTAGTACTGAAGAGAACTCCGCATGCAGCACTTTGGATTGCCACATGTATTGATGTTCTGCTTTTCACAAGAAGCAGGCAGAAGTTGAAATGGGAGATCCTGCATGTTGTGCCAACACCATGTCTTTCGGAGAGGTGACTAACAGCAAAAGGCATGGTGACATCCAGTACCTAGATGAAAAGACCCAGCAGCACTGGAGACGTTGCCCAAGCCATATCCTGATTGTGAAGCTCTTTCGCAAATTTTCGCTGATAGCCAACGGAAACTGAGATAACACTCAGACCACGTCAGTGTAACACCCTGCCACATTCATTTACCTTTGGGACCTACTGTCACGGTTCTGAACATGTTCCTGCCGGTTGACTCAGCATAGCAGTCTAGTGTGATGGCTGTAGAAGCTATCTATGCATCATTGATTTTAGTTTCCCGAGCAGTGTATGATGTGATATTTCAGAATCCTAAATTGCTTACCCCTTGTTCGTTCTGTGTGTCCTAAGGTGAGTGTAGTTTGGAAGATGAGGCGCCCGCAGGTAACAAACAAGCAAAGAGGTTAGTGGTGGACTCAATGCAAACAGAATTCCCCCAGGGTATGATGAACAAATTGGAAAAATTTCAAACTCTCACTACAAAAATTCTCTGAGAGAAACTGACACGGCCAGAGCAATACACTCAGGAGCTAACCACTCAGGGAAAGACTCTCTGAAGGTGAAAGTGGAAAATGGTGAAAGGCTAGTATGGCAACAAGATACAAAGGAAAAGGAATACAGAGAAAGTATTAGATCTTGGTCATGGGTATCTGAAAACTTGAACAGCAATAAAACCCCATCATGTTCAGGTCAATCTGTTTAGCAATGGTCTAAAAATAATATCCTGGAACATGGCTGGAAAAACTAAGACGAAATTGGTGGAAGCCATAAACAATAAACCGGATCTATTAATACTACAGGAAACCTGGGCAATTGAAACGTTCTCGCATAAAAACTACTTTGTATACGATATTCCAGCCAAAGCATCCAATCGAGGCCACGCAAAAGGTGGTCTGGCCATTCTCCTGAAGGAAGATTACAAGTGGGCCCAGGAAATTATCCAGACTAATTCATATCACCTGCAATGTCTAAAAGTCCTCCTAAAAACTAATAATGACTCTCCAAAAAAATCATTTCTGATATTCAATGTTTATGCTCCTCCCGGCAAGAACTATGATAACACCTTTTCTGAAATTATGGAAACCATCACACAGATTATCGAACATCAATCATATATCCCATATATAATAACAGGTGATATAAACGGAAAAATCTCCAACTCGGAAATTCATAAATGGATGCAACTCTACGATGAGGAACTTGTAGATCTCTCAGCCCCGCAATTCCCCAAGGGTGCTAAATGTAATAAAAGAGGGAAATTATTACTATCGAGTTTACCTTCCCTAAGAGGGGTAATTCTGAATGGGAACATAGAAGGAGATATCCCAGCACAATATACCAGACGGGGCAATGGAAGCTCATCCATTATTGATTATATCATCTGCAGCATGAGTTTAAAAGAGACTGTCACTCACCTAAAAATACAGCCAAGCCAAGAGAGTGACCATGCGCTGCTGATTCTAAATTCTGAATGGAGGCCTCAAACAGCCACTGATAGGCAGCTAATACATCATAGAAGTTCTGTTGTGGTAGACGTTGACCGAAGAAGAATTTTCTGGAACTCCAAATCAATGGATAGAATATCGACATTGATTGAACAGAATGAATCCTTACTAAAATACATCTCGGATAACCCAATAGAAAACTTTGAACACATTATTAATGGGCTAAAAAGTTTTCTATTGGACAATCTACAACAAGCCTCCAACGGTGCTAACTATGGAAACAATAATGGTTGTAAAAAAATTAACACACAATATACCAAAAATTCAATTACCAAGAAAAAATTGAACAGACTGGTACGTGCACAATTCTTGAACTATTCCATCACAACTGAAAAAGAAATTAATAAACTAAAAAACAAATTCAGTAGAGAAAAGCAAAGATTTAAAAAAGAAAATCAAGACCGCAATTGGGTGGACATCCAAGAAGCCGCAAAAGACATAAATTCTCGCAAATACTGGTCCCTTGTAGCTAAACTAACTGGCACGAAAAAGAAGCTACAAGCAATACCTGTTACACCAAAGGACTGGGAAACCTATCTAACAGACTTGTACAAAGCAAATTCGACCAAATTTGAGAGGAAATATGCTGAACAAGACAAGGCAGATGCTGATTCACAATTATTCAGAGTAACAGCTATCTCTGTAGAATGGAACATCAGAAAAGCGAGGAAAACAGGTGCTTCTGGACCAGATCAGATTCCGATAAAGATCTACCAGGCAAATCCAAGGGAATGGAGCAAGTTGTTTTCACATCTATTTAATTGCATCTTTAAAACTGGACAACTGCCTAAATCTTGGCAGGGGAGCACCATCATCCCAATACATAAGAAGGGGAGTAAGACAATCGCAGGAAACTATCGGCAAATTGCTTTAATGGATGCTGCTGGAAAAATCTTCGCAGCAGAGGTTCTACAAAGATTAAAGGACTGGGCTTTTTCACTGGATAAAATCCCCATGTTCCAATCTGGTTTTAGGCCAAAACATTCAGTTACGGATAATATTGCTACCATTCAAACAATAATAGATAAATACGTAACCGGTAAATCTCAGGCGGTCTATGCAGTTTTCATAGATTATTCGACTGCGTTCGATCGTGTCGACCGACCTACCTTATGGCACAAACTGAAGGAACTTGGTATTCCAGACACACTGCTTCAAATTATAGTGAACCTTCACTCCAACACTTGGTCCCAGGTACAAATGGGAGGTGAAAAGGGTTTAACAGAAAGGATAAAAACAGCCAATGGCCTAAAGCAAGGGTGCCTCTTGGCCCCACTACTTTTCTCCCTATACCTTAGCGATTTACCCAAGCAATTACACCAGGGCTCAAATCTATCCCCAAAAATCGCTAATCAAAGTATTCAAGTGCTACTCTACGCTGATGATATCGTGATGCTTGATCTCACTCCCTTTGGTCTACAAAAATCTCTGGACATTCTTCATGATTACTCAAAAACAAATTTCTTAATCCCGAATTTAAAAAAAACAAAAATTATGGTTTTTTCAAGGAAGAAATCCAGTGTCAAATATAGATGGACTCTGGGTGGAGAAAAAATAGAAACTGTAAATGAATATCCATATCTAGGTAGAATACTCTCGAAGAATATTGCAAATGAAAAACATCTAGAAAACTTAATGAGGAAGTCAGAAGTACACACCGAGGCCCTATTAAGGCTATATCGGACAACTGGGAATCGGCACTTTTCCTCTTTAATAAAAATATACAAGGTAAAAATCCCTCCAGTACTGTCATATGCAACAGAATACATTCCGATGAAACAATGGACCTTCATGGACCGCAAAGAGGGGAAAATCTTAAAAAAGATAATGAAAGTTTCTGAATCCACGCCAGTCCAAGCGCTGCGCTTGGAATTTTCAATCACAAGTTCATTCGCCACAGCAGTAGCCAACGTAATAAGATGGACTTACAATTTACTCCATGCAAAGGAGGGCACATTAAGATATTTGTTAAGGCAAGAAATCTTCGAGGGAGAATCTAAAAATCAGACGTTTTTTAAAAATATGACAACAGTTTTACAAATGGCAGAGATTAACCCAGAATTACTAAAAGGGTGGACATCAGCCCAAATGAAACTCTTCCTAAAATGCTTCACCCCGAAGTTAAGCTACGAATTGGACTACCAACATTGTAAAAAACTGTCAACATACAAATCCTATGTAGAATCCTTGGAATATAAGCATAACCAACCATATCTCGGGTTCTCATTGACTCACGGTGCAAGGAGGACAATCACCTTGTTAAGAATGGGCACATTACCCACACAAACTTACACAGTACGATGGCTACCAGGAGGAACATTGTTATGCCCCCTGTGTGAAGGGGGAGACCAAAACTTGGAACATTTGCTGTTCGTATGTCCAAACGTAATAGTATCTACTGCACGGACAAGATTCCTTGCCCCTATTTACCGATCTTGTAGAATCTCTCGAGTAAGCGAATTAATAGAACTATGCAAACAGCCACCAAATGAATTCGTCTGTTACAACTTTTATAAATTTCTTAAATCTTTTTTAACATTGTATTGATTGAAACGTGTAACTATTTCTTAATATTTCGTAAATGTAAATTTGTGGTCCTCTGATGAGTACCGATACAAATAAAACTTTTTGACTTTTTGACTTTGACTTGTGGTGGACTCGGTGACTTGCAGAGATCCCACAAAATCTTGACAAGCCACAGCCGCCATCTTGGGAGGGACGCAGTGTGTGTCACATAAGCGGCGCCCGCAGCCCCTACGTTGCTTTGCCTTGAGAAGTCACAGCGGGAACGGTTGTACTCGCGCGCAATACACATAGGACTCACCGGGCTTCAGTTTGGATCTCCATCTACGAGAAACTACTTTGCCCTAATTGAAAGCGCATGCCACAGCTTTGCCCTGATCAGAGGGCATGCAACTAGATTGCCATAATAAGAGCGCATGCTAAACATAATCAATGCTTTGCATACTAACATTGTGCTATTTCATTGATGCAACACATTTCAAATATACCTTCTTAAGAGAACCTGAATGCAGTGAAGCAGTAGCTGGGTTTCGGCACACTAATTTGGATCGGATGTGGCATACCAAAGTCTGATAGAGTGCGAAAGTAACATTCTCCATACTGTTTACCCATTGTGTCAATGCAAATGTGAAGAGATGCCGAAGAATCTCCAGTAGTGGAAATATAAGGTTAATATGTATATGTACCACTCTCTATAGAAAGTGTGTCCAGAAGTGTATTTAGTACTTACCTTGTGTCTCTTTTTTACAGAATCCACTATTCCTAGGTTTGTTTACCGAATTAGTTGTTCCTTATCACACCGTCTCCCAAACAAGTGAATGCACCAGCTGTGCCGGTATGAGAGCCACAGTGAATTATAGGTAGATATTTTGTAGTATCTCTTACACTACGTATTAGCATACGCTTTTACAGTGACAGATGTATGTCCTTTATTTTTATGGTTCATAGCAGTGCATGTAGAAGGATCCATTCCAAACACCCAGCACCTTCTCCCCGTGCCCAGCTTATCTTCCTTGTTCAGCATTCACTTGCAAGTTAGAGGTTACGGACTATGGAGTTGTCCCACATCATCTATGTGAGGAAACCCAGCGGGTTGAAGGTAAAGTTCGCGGTAAGCTTGTCACCTGAAAAAAGGGAAAAAACAAAATGGTCGGGCAAAGTGCTGTGGTGAATGGAGAATGTTGATGGAATTGCATACTCCCTTGTGTGCAGGAAAGCGGGATGTACGTGGAAATATGCTCCCCTCGTTTTAGGGCAATATGGAACCTTGTACACTGAGCAAGAAGCTTCAAAGACAGGTCTCCAGAAGAATACCAGACACTTGTAATGAAGGACCGAAAAGGACCCTCAGGGAAACTGTTTACTAACAAAGGATGTTGCAGCAGGGGGTCTCCAGAATCCAAGATGTTTAACACCAAACACTGGTAGAAGAAATATGCAGAGGGGATGGCGTTGATGAATCCAAGGAACTGAAAAACCTTTTATGCATTTGTTTTTATCCCTAAATGTAATTAGCTCAGCCTTGAAGGGCCGGTGTGCATGATATGCTAACATTTAAGACCAGGTAGGAGGGAGATGTGGCGAAAAAAGTCAGGGGACTATAGTTTCCACATTCACTCACATTGGAGATTTAAAAGGGAGAAAGCTTAACCTTACACGCTGCATGACTCCTCACCGAGTAGCCTTCCCCCGCTATCAGAGAGAGATGAGACTGTGCCTCTCCAGCTACTGAACGTTTATTCTGTGATCAGATTTGACCGCGTGGTTTCCGTTCAGGCTGAGATCCTTCCTCCTGTCCACCCCCACCCCTCCTGTCTTGATAAAGACCCGACGCGACCACCAACCAGGGTCGAATCGTCGACACTGACCTTCGGTCCAGAAACTCCAGGATCCTTGAAATGAATGCTAGGATTTCTTGGATGTAAAATAGATTCTGGCCAGCAACACCCGTGTACATAATTGTATATATGTATTTTCGATTCCACTGCACATTGTTTTATACACCAAGCACTTATCACTAATTGTCACACAATTCTTTCACCCTTGCTTGACGGTCATTATTGAAAGAATTAATTCAAATGTAATATGATTGAAGTCCAATATAAATTCATTCCTTATCACCCAGTGGCTATATGAAATTGATTTCAGATTGCTCGAGTATTTATTGCCTCATTGAATACGTGTTTCAGAGAGTTCTCAAACGCATGTTTTGTTTTGCATCAAATAGCAACGCCAACAGAGGAGGAGCTACGCGAGCATCCGAGATGGCCGTGTGAGCACAGGGCCCTTCGCACATATCCTGAAATTATCCTGATTTTGAATACGGATATTGGAGATGAACTTCTGCTGACACTTTTGCTCTTTTAACACCTTAGCTGCGTGTAAACATTTCTCCCCAGTGCTGCGCTGTCCATTAGAACTAGTGCTGAATGGACGTTCAATGGTCGTGCGCAGCACTGGGGAGGTAGCGCTGCTGATGACCATTGGCCGTCAGCAGCACTTAAGGGGTTAAAAATTTAATTTGGACTTTGGGAACCGCAGCTACATTGATCTGAACTTTTGAGGTCCACCCCATGGTGAAGCCGGGGGCTTGGCAAGCTAGGACGCCGGGAAGTAGTTGAACAACAGCGGCTGAGGGGCTCCCCCCAGTAGCCTTGAACCAACTTTCAGTTTCGTTTTTGGGTCCTGGCACTATCAGATCGCAAGACGGTTCCGGTTTGCCCGAGGTCCAGCCTGGCTCTGCCTCTTCATCGTGTGCCTGCGGTCGTGAGCGCTTTTGTATCCAGCTACGTTGTCACCCCTGCCACTTGAGCCCACCTTTGTAGACTCTGGTGATCTTCCCGCGAATGGCCACTTTCACCAGGTCTCACAGGCCCCTCCGGGGCACACTTTCCAAGATGGCTAACAGGGCCGACAACGAGAAGCGGAAAACCAAGACGCCTCTACGCGGGGGAACGATCCAAACTAACGTCATGAACCGCTATACCCATCCTAAAGGGTCCCCCGGTGGTACCAGCCGTACTCCGGAAGAAGCCAAGGAAGACCCGGCTGCGTCGACCGAATTGACTCTCCAGGATATCATGGGCGCCATTGCCAGCATGAAAGCTTCCATTGGCCAGCAATATGAAGCTCTCGCTCTTAAAATCGACACGGTGGCCATCGATGTTACCCTGATCAGAGCTGACTTGTCTAAGACCAATGAAAGGGTCAAGTCGCTGGATTTAAAGACCTCTAGCCTCATGACCGATGTGTCAGATCTACAGGCTGAAATCGGTAATCTGCGATCCTCCAACGACCTCATGTCTCACTGACTGGAGGACTTTGAAAACAGGGCCCGACGTAACAACATAGCATCATTGGTGTCCCTGAAAACCCCGAAAATCCTGCAACAGATCTCCTGGTGGAAGACCTCGTCCTAAATCCCCTTGCCCCTACAGGTCTGAGCAAATTTTTCGCCGTGGAGCGTGCCCATCGTGTGCCGGGTGGGAAACCGAAGCCGTGTGCCCCTTCGAGGCCTATCATTGCCAGGCTTTTCCATTTCAGAGACAAAGACGCTATCCTGCAGGCCTCGAGGGTGAGCGGCCCTGTAAAGTTCGAAAACACAACAGTGAGCTTTTACCCGGACTTCACCCAGCTTGTTCAAAGGCAAAGGATGGGTTTTCAGGGAGTGAAGCGAAGACTGCGAGACGTGGGCCTGAAATATGCAATGCTATTTCCAGCCAGGCTTCATGTTGAATACGAGGACCGGACGTTTTTCATTGACCGTCCTGAAAGTGTTAGTGACTGGCTGGATACTCTACCTACGCGGAACGATCGAACTGAGCACCCTGGTGGTGCCCAGGGTGGTGTGCCAGAGCAAGAGTGATACTGTGGTTCCCGACTTCTGGACATTTGACTTATCACACAGCTGGGTTCGATGATTCTAATTCTATTGTGTTTTACTGTTGTATGCCCGAGGGTGGTGGGGGAAACGGGACTCTTTCCTCCTCCGGGTTTCTTTCTGTAGATTAGTTTAATGTCAGGGCGACAGGCACACTGCAAGTTGGGGTGGCTTCTGAGTCTAACGCAGGGGTGCAGGGTGGGGGGTGTTGCAACAGGTTCAAGTTGGGGGGTTGGTGGGGGGAGGTTGTGTGTTTGTTATTTTCTCTCAAGGCAACGTATTGTTCTCTTCTTTGATCCGGTCATTGTGTTCTTTGTGGGGTGGATTCTGCATTACTTGCCGGGATGGGGGTAGTGGGTTGAGGCTAATGTCTTGGAATGTCAATGGGTTGGGTGATGGAATAAAATGGGGAGTGGTGCTACAATTCTTGCGTCGCCTCTCCCCGATGTCGTTCTCCTACAGGAAAGAAAATAGACAGTACCTCTGTGCGGGCCTATATTTCTTTCAACAACGAGTATATCTGAGCAATTTTTAAAAAGATGCCAGTGAGAAACTATAAGGTATTATTCAAACATTTATTTGGCTATTTTTTCATTTTCAATATTTTTCAACATTTGACAAGAAGACATTTGTGCAAAAGGTACAGTACGTTATCATTATATGAAACACATTTTACATACAAATTTTAGTAGTGGTTATCCTATCGTTCATAAGGTGCCCTCTAGTGACAATTTGTCCTGGTACCCATACAACACAGACTCATACATCATTCATACTAATTCTAAAAGGTAAAATATACAAATCTAACAACCTAGACACATAGACATAGTGGTGCAAGACATTGAAATAACACTGGTGTTGGCTCAGAGGTGTACTTAGTATGATACGTTTGAGAACCTAGATGGTGTGGTTCTTGCTGGTTATGATGGAATTAACCAGATGGTATCCTGGATTATAGATGGTAGGCCGACGTACGTTTCGGTGAAAGTCACCTTCCTCAGGGCCGAAGACAACGGACAGACAGATAACTAATACAATATATTTAAAAAATGAGGGCTTGGTACAGAATTCTATGAAGATTCAGATCTAGGCGTGTCATTGAAGGCAGACTTTTTGGTTTCTATAAGGCGTTAGCTTAATGTCCAGAATACGCTCATATAAGTTATTTTTAATTTTGAGCCAGTTAGGGTCCAGAACCCCCAGATGCGGCAACAGCATTTCATTAATAAGAGGCTGTAGACATACGTACCAAATTAACACTTATCGCTGAACCACACTCCCGGAGGTACCGTTTCTGTGACTGATATGATAAAAATCAGCCAAAACCGCCACACAGAAGTCCCCTAACTGGCTCAAAATTAAAAATAACTTATATGAGCGTATTCTGGACATTAAGCTAACGCCTTATAGAAACCAAAAAGTCTGCCTTCAATGACACGCCTAGATCTGAATCTTCATAGAATTCTGTACCAAGCCCTCATTTTTTAAATATATTGTATTAGTTATCTGTCTGTCCGTTGTCTTCGGCCCTGAGGAAGGTGACTTTCACCGAAACGTACGTCGGCCTACCATCTATAATCCAGGATACCATCTGGTTAATTCCATCATAACCAGCAAGAACCACACCATCTAGGTTCTCAAACGTATCATACTAAGTACACCTCTGAGCCAACACCAGTGTTATTTCAATGTCTTGCACCACTATGTCTATGTGTCTAGGTTGTTAGATTTGTATATTTTACCTTTTAGAATTAGTATGAATGATGTATGAGTCTGTGTTGTATGGGTACCAGGACAAATTGTCACTAGAGGGCACCTTATGAACGATAGGATAACCACTACTAAAATTTGTATGTAAAATGTGTTTCATATAATGATAACGTACTGTACCTTTTGCACAAATGTCTTCTTGTCAAATGTTGAAAAATATTGAAAATGAAAAAATAGCCAAATAAATGTTTGAATAATACCTTATAGTTTCTCGCTGGCATCTTTTTAAAAATTGCTCAGATATACTCGTTGTTGAAAGAAATATAGGCCCGCACAGAGGTACTGTCTATTTTCTTGCTTGGTTTATCTCCCCCCTCTGGGCCTTAAAGTATTTGGGAGAACTCTCTTTCCTTATGTTCTCCTACAGGAAACACATTTGATTGGGAATACGTGTCACGTCATGAACAGGCGGGGGTATCGTCTTGTTGCACACTTGGGATTTACTTCTGGTTCTAGGGGCGTGGGCATCCTTGTCCGGTCCTCTCTCCCTCTGGAAATAGATAATGTAATCCTTGATGATAGGGGGTGCTACGCCGCCCTCACTGGCAGATGGGAAGGAAGGACTGTTTCACTGATTACTGTATACGTCCCGCCGGGTCTACAGACCTCTACTTTTGCTGATATTGGGCGTGTAGTGCTGGGGCTTCCTGATGGTATCCTGGTTATGGGTGGAGACTTCAATTCGATTGTCTCTGGCAGTGTAGATCGCTACCCCCCCAGAGACCTTACCAAGTCTCAATCATGGCTGAGTGGGTTTTGGAGACTTTTGGTCTAGTAGACTGTTGGAGGTTGATGCATCCCGAGCAGACGCAATACACTTTCCATTCTGGGGCCCACAGCAGTCTCTCCAGACTTGACTACGTCCTGATGCCGGCGGGGCAATCCTACTCTATCAGAGAAATTAGACACCTTGCCCGGGGCATATCAGACCATTCCCCTTTGTGGCTCTGCATGGATACTAAAGTGTGTGGAGAAGGACGGGTCGCTCCCATAAACCCTTTGTATTTTCGCAATCCTAAGACCCGCGCTGATTTGATAAAGTCCCTTGATCACTATTTTCTTGAAAATTTGGGGTCTGTGTCCTCATCTGTGTCATTGTGGGAAGCTTTCAAGACGGTTATCCGTGGACAGGCTCTATCGCTAATCGCTGGGGCTAAGAAAACTAAATATGAAGAAACTGTTCATCTTGAGACAGATAGCCGAGCTAGAGAGTGGCGTGACTCGTGCTAAACTACACTCCCTCGGCCTGAAGCAGCTAGTTTACAGAGCCCTGGTGACTGATGCTGCCAAAATAATGAATAGAGAGCAACAGGGCAGATTGTATGATGTTGGGGACAAGGCTTGTAAATTGATTGCGTGGCTCAAAAAGAAAGAAAGGGCGAGTTGTGTGGTTCCCGTGATTGAGAAACTTGATGGAGTGTGTGTGACAGATCCGGCTGAGATTGTTGAGTGTTTTGTGGAATACTTTCGAACGGTGTACTCTCCAGTCTCTGATAGGGCAGAGAAAGATTCTCATCTGTTGTTGCGCGACATTGCATTGCCGCACCTATCGGAGGTCGACAGAGACTTAATGGATGCACTACTCTCGGCGGATGAGATTGCTACCGCCATTCGTTCCGTTAGCTCTGGCAAGGCAATGGGTCCCAATGGTCTGCCCATTGAACTATACAAACTGCGTCCTGATAAAATGGCACCGTATCTTCGAGATATGTTCCTGGAGTCGCAAGACCTTGGCTCCCTTCCTCGTGATCAGCGTCTCGCTACGATCGTGGTTATCCACAAGGAGGGGAAGCCGCGGGATCGCTGTGCTTCCTATAGGCCCATCTCGCTCTTAAATGCTGAACCCAAAATTCTAGCCAAATTGTTAGCCAACCGACTGATCAAGGTAATTAGTGACCTGATCCACCCGGATCAGTCTGGTTTTATCCCGCATCGCAACACTGCACTTAACCTGCGGCGCTTACATGGCGTCCTCGCGAGGGCGGCGTCTCTTCATCAGCCGGCCATTTTGGCTTCCTTAGACGCCACAATGGCCTTTGACACAATAGAATGGCCGTATCTCTGGGCCGCCCTAGCGAAATTTGGTTTTGGTTCCGGTTCATCGGGTGGGTGAAACTTTTGTACGAGAAACTGCTGGCTCAGGGGGTCGTTAATGGCCGAGTATCGGACTCTTTTACCCTCGGGAGGGGTGCACAGCAGGGCTGCCCGTTGTACCCTCTACTTTTTGCCCTCGCTCTGAAACCACTACCTGCCTGGCTGCGATGGGAGCCTTTGATAAAGGGTATCCAGTGGACCCCGGATTTTGAGGATCGAGTATCGCTTTATGCAGATGATATCTTGTTGTACCTCACGTCCCCCCGAAAATCGCTTAACGTGTTGTTTGACGTGCTTACTTCGTTCGGAAAGAACTCCGGTCTAGTCATCAATTGGACTAAATCCTGTGTTTATGTGCTTTTGGGTGGTCTCCCTCCTCTGCCTCGTAGATTTCCTATCCAGGTCTCGCAGACGGGATTCAAATACTTGGGGATCTTCATATCTTTAGACCCCGCCGTCCGCTACGAGTGCAATCTGCTCCCCCCTCTTCAGAGGCTGAAACTCGACGTTATGCGCTGGCGTAGGCTGCCATTGTCACCGCTCGGGCGCACAGCGCTTTTCAAAATGATGTCCCTGCCACGATTTTTGTACGCGCTCCAGAATACGTTCGATATTTTTCCAGCGAGCTATTTACGAGAGGTGGAGAGCTTACAGAGGCGGCTAGTTTGGGACGGACGTGCGCGTATCGCCCTTGCTAAGCTAACGCTCCCCTGGTACGACGGAGGTATAGCGCTTCCGGATATCAGGCGTTATTATTGGGCCTCTCAGTTGAGTGCGATTAACCACGCAACGTACGCACCTGGTCCTAATCTGGCATTCGCGATGGACAAGTACCTGTTAACGGGCGGGAACTATAATAGGGCTCTCTATTCTAAGGTAGCAGGGAGGAAATTAACTGGACCTACCAAGATCGCTGTACGAGTCTGGCATGATGCGAATGTGGCTTTGGGATGGAGAGATCGACTGACCCGTGCAACTCCTTTATATGCGTCCGAAAGATTGGGATGTCTCTGGAAAACGAGAAGTGAGACATGATTGGTATTAGAAGGGTGGGCGACCTTTGGGCCAAGGGCAAAATTAAGACCTTTGAGGCATTAAAGACAGAATACGAGTTGAGTGACAGGGAATTTTTCAGATATGCACATGTTCACCATGCTTTGACCTCGGATTTCACTGTTGGCGTCGATATCCCTGAGTCCTCCCTGCTCGAAGATCGTGTGCTTGATGGTCATGTGCCCGATAGCACAATTTAATTATTCGACAAGAAGTTGATCAACAATCGGGCGGATCTACTTGTACGTCTCAGGAAGGTCTGGACTGGTGATGGTTTGGAACTGGACGATGAGGACTGGCAATCCGCGTTATCTTCGCCTAAGGAGGTGGCTATTCCTGCCCGTCTCCGCCTTGTTCAACTTAAAATCCTTCATCGTGTGTATGTTACTGGTCCGCGCTTGGTTCGTATGGGTTATTCCCCTGATGGGTTATGTAAACGTGGCTGTGGAATGGTTGGAACCTTCCTTCATATAATTTGGGAGTGCCCGGAGTTGGTTGCATTCTGGAACCGTGCGCATGCAGTGATGGAGAGGGTCACAGGCGTTGTATTACTGCCTGAAGCCAGGCGCTGCCTGTTGAATGTGTGGGAACCGAATGATTATAATGTTGCTCAGACCCAGTGGGCGACCCTTGGGAACATGATTGCCAAGAGAGACATCGCACAGTTGTGGGGTTCCTAGCGGCCGCCCACGGTATCGGTATGGAAGGAAAGTATGGATTGGTGCATGTTTAGAGAAAAGACTGTATATGTGGCTAGGGATAGACCTCGGAAATGGAATAAAATCTGGAACCAGTGGAATGCCTACCATGGAAACATATGTACACCCCCTTTTGTTGAGAGCCTAGATGTCTCCCTTTCCCCCTGATCTGACATTCCATGTATCCTTCACTTTAGGTTACTATCGACCGGCTTCCCCACCGACCCCCCTACTCTCTGTATTAGTTACATGCTGAATAACATTGCACTCAGAAGTCCTTCCTGTATGAACACATGTCCGTGTATATTGTACTATTGCCTTTTTTTTTATTATACATTTTTATTGGAGTTCATGGTGCAATGAGAAAATACATAATTAACCACAAGCAAGGTATAAGAACATCTAGTACAATTACATAATCACTCAGATATAAGCAGCTAAAAGCACATTATTTGACATGGGGATAAAAATACTACAGAGGATCTATCAATAAATATAGATATATAGTATATTTCAAGTTCTTATTCTGTCCTCCAGCCATTTTTTAACCGGGGCCCATAATCGTCTCCCCATCTCTCGTTTTTTAACACCTTTAAATTCATAGAAACAAGACTCAATATTATAAATACCCAAAAATCTGGAGACCAACATTTGAAAAGAGGGGGCTGTAACATCCTTCCATCCGGCCGAGATTAAGATTCTAAGCACAGCGACCGACATAAAGACCAAAGCAGCCTCATCCTCTGTTTAAACCAATTTAGAATCTGAGCCAAATAACATCAGCGTTGGGGATAGATCTATCTTATGACCTAGCAGCCCCTCCCAAAATGTTGTTATTCCATCCAGGACAGGGGCCAATCGCTCACAAGTAACATACATATGTAATAAGTCTGCTTGCCCCTTATTGCATCTCGGGCAACAATCATCATTCCTAACACCCCAGGCAAATAGTTTGGCCGGTGTATGATACAGATTAAAAACTGTTTTAAAATGTTGTGCCCGTAGATTGGACGCCCGAAAGATCTTTTTATTTAACCATAATGCTAGGTCCAAATCTACATCCGGGTTTCCCAGTTTGTTTGCCCAGTCACTTTCTACTTTTCCTACATCATCCTGTAATCTGGACACCAGCATATTATAAACCTCTTTTATCTTCCTACATCCTCTTTCAATGCCCTCAACCACAGGGAAGTCTACCAGGGGTTTAAGTTTTGGCCTGCAAGCCTGTATGATGCCCGAAATGTGGCCATATATAAGCCACTGATTTTCAGGGAGGCCATATCTTCTTTGCATGTCCTCAAACCCACATATCTTGTCTCCTACCATTAGGTCTCCTATAGTCTTAACCCCTAAGCCCTTCCAAATTTGTAGGTTCCCATCATTACTTAGCTGAGGAAAAAGACTCAAATTTTCCAAAAGAAGAGAAGGGTTAATTTTAGGGACATGAAAGAATTTTAAGATTGATTTCCATACTTGCCATGCCCCCAGTAAGGTCTTAAATCGTGCCTTCCTATAGAACCTATATTCTAGTCCCGTCAGCAATAGGCCCATTGCTTTCCCCCCCATCAGCCTTTTAAAGATTGGAGGGGGACCCTGACTGTCTACAATCGTCGCGCCAGTATCGCATTGAAACAGAATTGACATCTGGATCGGGAGACAAGCCCAGTGGTACAGTCTCAGGTTCGGGAGTGCCATCCCACCCCTTTCCCACGGAAGGGACATAAGGGTCGTTGATTGTCTAACCTTGCCATACTGCCATATGAACCTAATAAAGGCAGATTCTAATTTCTTCAGAATTATCTCCTCAATATATAGGGGAATGGCTCTAAATGGATATAGCACCCTAGGAAACATCACCATTTTTAAGACGTTTACCCTCCCAACCAGAGAGAGATGAAGGACATCCATCCTTTTCAGTTCCAACTCTATGGATTTAATAAGGGGGGGTAGCTCTCTTCCACTATCTTACCCACTGAAGCATTAATCTTTACCCCTAAATATATAGCAGAATCGACATACCTTAAATCGGGTCTTGGTATATTCCTGAAGCAGATTATTTGGGTTTTGGATTCATTCAAAACATAGGTTTCAAAAAGGAGAGGGTACCCCACTTTCACCAGGGAACAGGGTAGGAAGACAGTTAGTCAAAGGGGGGAATCCCTGGGGTCAACTGGTCAACCAATGTCAACTGACCTTTCTTCTAGAAGAAGAAAAGGGTCACACAATATTGAAAGGATAAACAAATGGGTTTCCACAAAGAAATAAAATCGTTAACAATCTATGTTTATTAAAAATACAATCAAACTGACGATAAAAAGCAAAGACAATTCATACAATTTTCAGAATACAATTTAAAATCCAAGTGAAGGGCACCTTGGAGGAATAAAAAATTAAATACTACACAATATTACACATACACAGTGTTATTCAACAAACACAATGTTACAATACGTACTCATTGGAGACATCACTTAACATGTTGACAGCGGATTAACAACAAACAACAAATGATCACAAAAAACCCCCTAGTATCAATGTGGCTTACAAGATACCTTCGCCACTCCTTTTACCTAGATCCAAAAGGCCTGGTAACAATTATGTCACTCTAGAACTTTAGTGGTAAAGATATAGTGCCCATCTAAAGTTGACCCGGCCCTAATTGGATTCTTTTGAACCAAAAACAGTGCGTCGACGCGTTTCGGTGCTGTACAACAGATTCTGTGGCACCTTCCTCAGGACTTCTTATTCTGGGGTTTCAAGGAACGGATGGTTGCACCATATCTGTAGGTATATTGGAAGAGATGTATATAATCAGATTCCGTGCATCATATCTGTTTCTAATTCTCTTAAGTCAATGGGTGTTCCCTCTTACTTATTCAGAAGCATCTAGCTGCCAACCATCTATAGGTTAGCTCTTATTATTATCTCGCAATTCTTATCTCATAGCACTACAATGGTTACTTAGAGAAAATACATTCTGTCACTCCTGATTTAATGACAAATATTTCTATCCGCTCAGTTATATTTACATCAGACATTGACATTGTTTCAGGCTATTTTTCACATTAGTCATAAAACTGTTAGTCAACCAATGTCATGTTACCTCCGATTCACTTTCAATGTGGGAAACCCTTTACATACGGGGGGACTTCCAGGACCAGGGACCCAAGGGCGGTAAAAAAAAAAGGGATATATAATCTCACCCTCAAAGTCATGTGGTAGATGTACCAGGTGGGGTCTGCTTGCTATCGCACCTTACTTCAGCAATGCTTATTCTCGAAGTTTTCTGTCGAATAATAGTATCCTTGTGTTAAAGGTGGGATCTACTATTACCTACCAGCTAGAATAGATCTGCGTATTGGCATAATTACCTCTCTCCTAAATTGGGAGCTCCTTATCTTGGGGTTTCTTCCATTGAAACTTTCTGTCAAATAATAATATCCTTAGGTTAGAGGCGGTATCTATTATTACCTCTCCGCTAAATAGATCTGTATGTTGGCATAATTACCTCTCTCCTGAACTAGGAGCTCCTTGTCTTAGGGTGTCTTCTTTAACAGTTCTCAGGGATGTTTCCGGTTTTCCGTGTGTCTATAATAATAATACACCTAGTATGTTTATCGTGCCTTAAATCTATGTCTTTCTTTCATCCAAGACTACATGATGAGAGTGTCTTACCTTATGAAATTTAAAACGTTCTTTGAACGGGCATACAGTGTCACTGGTCTGTTCCAGAACTGGATATGTTCTGTTGGACAGAAATAGATATAACGCAATTGTTATTACTAATGTTTTTGGTACTGAGTCATTTCCTGCTACTTGCTTAGTCATTATTACCCATTCCCTTCTATCTTTCTCTTCTATGTTGGCTGCTGTGATTTATCCTTATTTTTCTTTAACACTTGGTGGGCTACTCTGGTTGACCCTTATCCTATTGGACATTACTTCTATATCTAGGAGGGACCCGTGTTGCCTGGCTGTACCAGCATCTTTTGTTGTGCTGGAGCTGGTTGCATAGTTTAAAGGCAATTTGGAACTTGGAACCAGAGACTCACCCTGGGGCAGAAATGGATGTCCCTCCCTTTTAGCATTAGGCAATGTAGGGGTATTACAGTGGCCACTGGCTAGCATTCCCATAGAAGCCTTATGCTCCTGCTGTTTTGGTTGCAAATTGAGTAGCTCCCCCTCTAGTAGAGCCCCTGCTCATGGACCTATGGGCTGGAGATGCACTTACCGGGATTGAGCTGTAGTTTTGCTTCTGCCTCGTTCTTCCTCTTGTTCTAGTGTGTGGTGTTCGGAGCATATATTTATACCCCGACCTAATTGTTTAAATGCCCACACCTGTGTGTATTCGCGCCGGATCGGCGTTTCTAAAGATGATGCTAACGTGGGCGCCATCTTTAAATGGTGTTATACCCCGCGTTGCATGATAGAACGACTCGCCACATGTTGTTTGTATCCATATATACACAGCGTACACGAAATACACTTGCGCGTCTTACTTCTGTACTCAGTTGTGTTAGAAGCATATATTTTATATTTTAGGCGGAGGCGGGCCAGCATTCGTTTTGGATCGTAATATCATTATTGGCGCCATCTTGGAACGGTATTCGGTCCCTTGGTTGTATGACATCGAAATATCGTGGGCGCCATCTTTAAACAGTATTCTATAACGCGGATGTGAGCGTCATGATTAACTGCGTGTTATTTAGGTATCTTTACATAGCGCACAGGGCAGAAGCCATCTATAGTGCCTTTGTTTCTATGGATTATTTGGTAAAAACGTACTAGAGCTGATTGTAGACGCCCTAGTCTGTTAGTAAATTCGGCATTACTGGAATCACTCGCAGAGTGTATCTCGATGCCCATAAATTGCATAACAAGTTCCGAATAAAGCATTCAGCCCGATTTACAGGGACATGGAGCAAGAGTGCATATTTTATTTCGCCCAATTGGCCACCACAATGTCTGCACTCACTGTGGGTGACATATTGTGCTGTCCGTTTGGGTCGCTTTACGTTCACTTCTAGGTACTTGTGGACTCAACTCTATCGTTGGATGGCATCTGTTGGCCAAGGTCATCTTGTCTATGTCCGGGTGCGGACGCCTTCTGGTGATATAGATGTTAACAGCTTAGATAGGGAAGGCTGTAATTGTCCGCAGTTAGTACTGGTAGGAATGATGCTGTCAGCCACCTACAGTCTAATTTGGGAGATGGGAGGGAAATCTTATAATGAGATATTCTTCCTAGATGAGGGCCTCCCATTCTTCCCTGGAATTTAATCCTTTTCTGATAGTATTGAATTTTACCATGTACCATTGTTCCTGTTGTTTACGTCTCCTAGTGCTGTCTCCTGATCTTGTAAGTTCCCTAACTCTTTCTAGGATGACCCATCTCAGGTCCTTTACTGTGTGTCCATTTTCCTTCCAATGAGACACAAGGGGAGCATTTTCTTTGTTATTTTTTATCGCTGATTTGTGTTCCCCTATCCTTAGCCTTACTTCTCTGCCAGTTTCACCTATATATGCCTGGTTACAAGGACACAGGATCATATATATCACGTTCTTTGTTCTGCAGTTATTTAAGGTGGTGATTGTATGTGTGGTTCCATTGTGTACCACTGTCTTGGTTACCATACATAGCTCGCAGATGCAGCAGGTTCCACACTTGTTGTTGCCTGTTGCTTTCTGTCCGCTCATAGTAGTTTGGGTCTCTACTCTGTCCTCCCTATACGTGTGTACAAGGTTGGATCTCAAGTTCTTATTTTTCCTGTATGCGTACAGAGGGCGCTCCAGGGGAGTGACATCAGGTCCATTGTTTAAAATTTTCCAATTGTGATTAATAATGTTTTTGACTTGGTTAGCTATGGCTGAATGTTGGCTTACCATCACTATTTTATCCTGTGTCTTCTTATTCTCTGATTTTTTGATGAGACAGTCCCTATTGTAACATTGCGCTCTTTTGAGCGAGTGGCTGATCAGTTTTTTGGGATAGCCTCGGTCCCTGAACTTTTTCTTCATGTCTTGAGCATGTTTTTGAAAGTCTGCTAAGTCCGTACAATTTCTTCTGAGCCGAAGAAACTCACCGAATGGTATTGAGTCCTTCTGGCTCTTAGGGTGGTAGCTGGAGTAGTGTAAGATTGTATTCCGATCAGACTCCTTCTTGTACAATTCTACTTTCAATTGTTGGTCTTGGCTCTTGATGCAGATGTCCAGGAAATTGACTTTAGATCTACTGTGTACCGCTGTAAATCTTAGGTTTGGGTCCCCTAAATTTAGCCAGATGAGGAATTCTTCCAGGAGTTCTTCAGTTCCTAGCCATATAAAAAATATATCATCAATGAAGCGAGCCCAATTTCGGATATTTTCAAAAAATGGACTCACCTCATTATAGATGTGCTTGTTCTCAAATAGGCTTACATATATACAGGCCAGGCTGGGCGCACATGTCGCGCCCATGCTGGTCCCCTTCTTCTGTAAAAAAAGATCTTTTTTGAAGAGAAAGATGTTGTTGAGTAGGACCATCGATACACATTGGACGATGAATTCCTTGTTTCCTCCTCTTATGTCTGTCTCTTCTAGGAGGTTCCTGACTGCCACAATGGTGTCTTTTTGTGGTATATTTGTGTAGAGTGACTCTACGTCGAGAGTCACCATCAATTCATTTTCTTCGTTGAAGGGGATCCCTTCCACTTTGGCTATCATATCCGCAGTATCTCGGATATATGATTTTTGCTCGGCTACCAATGGCTTAAGGAATCTGTCCGCATACTGACTCAAAGGTTCCAGCAATGAGTCGATGGACGCCACTATTGGCCTAAGGGGGGGGTCATTCAGGTTCTTATGGACCTTGGGTAGTCCATAAAATGCAGGAGTTTTTGGATTGGTGTTGTTAAGGAATTTCCACTCCTCTTCGGTAATTTTGTTCTCCTCCAGAGCTTTGTGGAGTAGGGTTTCCACATCCTTTTTCAGTTTGTTTAATCTCGATTGAGGGACTCTCGAGTAATGCATTTCATTGTTCAGGAGGGCAAGTGCTCTTTGTTCGTAGTCAGATGTATTAAACACTACTACTCCTCCCCCCTTATCAGCAGGTTTTATCGTTATACTACTGTCATCAGATAGGGATTTGATGGCCTCTCTCTGATCTTTACTAATGTTATGCTGTTGGAAGTGTTTTTTCTCTAGTAGAAGACCTATTTCTATTTTTACAATAGATTCAAAGATCTCTAAATTCTTATCAACCATCCCTAAGCTAGGGGTGAAGGTTGACTTAGTCCTCAGGCCAGAATCTAATGGTTGCTCCCTCCTAGGTCTGTCCTCAAAGAACCGACGTAGACGGATTTTACGAAAAAAGGCCCGAAGGTCCTTTTCCAATTGGAATTTGTTGATGCCTGTCGTGGGGACAAAATTAAAGCCCATCCCTAACACTTGTTGCTCATGATGTGTAAGTGTTCTGTTGGAGAGATTTATGATAGGTGTCCTATCTAGTGCCAGTAGACTTTGTTCCGGGTTCTTTTGTATTCTTGAGGGGCCGGGGTTTGTTGGTATTCCAGGTCCTGCTCTCTGGGGGCTGGTCTCCTCGGGTATTGGCCTCTCCCTCTGCCCCGGAAATTCCCTCTGCTTTTCTGTGGGCGCTGATCTAAAAAAGGAGTTTCATATTCCCTGTTCTGTCCACCATATTCTCCCTCTTCTCTACCCAGGTTCTCCTCCTCTATACTGCTCTCCGATGTACCCGAGAAGTGTACGTGTCTCGGTTTCCTAGGCTGGAACCTTGTTTGGAATCTAGGTTTGGGGCCTTCATTCCTGTTGAACTCAGTTTGCTCCGTATAATAATCTTTTCTCAAAAATGGGTATACAACCTCCTGGGTGAATTTATTTATGTCCTTTCTGAGTTTTTGGGTTTTCCTATTGGTCAAATATTCACAGTATCCCCTCATGTCTTGGTTTATCTCTTCTAATCTCTTTTTGGCATCCTCTACAACATTGCTGTCTAGTAGGACCTTCTCAAGCTCCTCCATCTCTTTTATTTCTATCAGAACAGTAGTCTGTGCGGTTTCAATAATGAGCAGCATCAGGTCTCTACTGCATCTGTTACAGATAAAAGTCCATGTTTCCAGGAACTTGGGATTATCTACAAACAGCCCTGGTTCATTACGAATTTGGAGACCTATTGGTATTTTCCCTGCCCTCACGTACTGTGTCATGAAATCGGCATGAAGTTCTGTTCTGATAATCTTCTTTTTTAGATTAATGAGTTGATTCCATTTCTCTCCCCCATTCGGGATTACTGTAATATTGTTATTCCCTCTATTGGAACTCAATATTTTATTTAGTTGTTCTTCACTAAAGCCAAATGTCTTTAGTGTATCCATTGGATGATTGGAGGGAGACTATTTGGTTTTATTTGGGATAGGAAAAACCGTAATAGTCAACTCAAAAAACCTCAACTCTCCAGCACGAGGCTGTACTATACTGGTTTCAAAAAGGAGAGGGTACCCCACTTTCACCAGGGAACAGGGTAGGAAGACAGTTAGTCAAAGGGGGGAATCCCTGGGGTCAACTGGTCAACCAATGTCAACTGACCTTTCTTCTAGAAGAAGAAAAGGGTCACACAATATTGAAAGGATAAACAAATGGGTTTCCACAAAGAAATAAAATCGTTAACAATCTATGTTTATTAAAAATACAATCAAACTGACGATAAAAAGCAAAGACAATTCATACAATTTTCAGAATACAATTTAAAATCCAAGTGAAGGGCACCTTGGAGGAATAAAAAATTAAATACTACACAATATTACACATACACAGTGTTATTCAACAAACACAATGTTACAATACGTACTCATTGGAGACATCACTTAACATGTTGACAGCGGATTAACAACAAACAACAAATGATCACAAAAAACCCCCTAGTATCAATGTGGCTTACAAGATACCTTCGCCACTCCTTTTACCTAGATCCAAAAGGCCTGGTAACAATTATGTCACTCTAGAACTTTAGTGGTAAAGATATAGTGCCCATCTAAAGTTGACCCGGCCCTAATTGGATTCTTTTGAACCAAAAACAGTGCGTCGACGCGTTTCGGTGCTGTACAACAGATTCTGTGGCACCTTCCTCAGGACTTCTTATTCTGGGGTTTCAAGGAACGGATGGTTGCACCATATCTGTAGGTATATTGGAAGAGATGTATATAATCAGATTCCGTGCATCATATCTGTTTCTAATTCTCTTAAGTCAATGGGTGTTCCCTCTTACTTATTCAGAAGCATCTAGCTGCCAACCATCTATAGGTTAGCTCTTATTATTATCTCGCAATTCTTATCTCATAGCACTACAATGGTTACTTAGAGAAAATACATTCTGTCACTCCTGATTTAATGACAAATATTTCTATCCGCTCAGTTATATTTACATCAGACATTGACATTGTTTCAGGCTATTTTTCACATTAGTCATAAAACTGTTAGTCAACCAATGTCATGTTACCTCCGATTCACTTTCAATGTGGGAAACCCTTTACATACGGGGGGACTTCCAGGACCAGGGACCCAAGGGCGGTAAAAAAAAAAAAGGGATATATAATCTCACCCTCAAAGTCATGTGGTAGATGTACCAGGTGGGGTCTGCTTGCTATCGCACCTTACTTCAGCAATGCTTATTCTCGAAGTTTTCTGTCGAATAATAGTATCCTTGTGTTAAAGGTGGGATCTACTATTACCTACCAGCTAGAATAGATCTGCGTATTGGCATAATTACCTCTCTCCTAAATTGGGAGCTCCTTATCTTGGGGTTTCTTCCATTGAAACTTTCTGTCAAATAATAATATCCTTAGGTTAGAGGCGGTATCTATTATTACCTCTCCGCTAAATAGATCTGTATGTTGGCATAATTACCTCTCTCCTGAACTAGGAGCTCCTTGTCTTAGGGTGTCTTCTTTAACAGTTCTCAGGGATGTTTCCGGTTTTCCGTGTGTCTATAATAATAATACACCTAGTATGTTTATCGTGCCTTAAATCTATGTCTTTCTTTCATCCAAGACTACATGATGAGAGTGTCTTACCTTATGAAATTTAAAACGTTCTTTGAACGGGCATACAGTGTCACTGGTCTGTTCCAGAACTGGATATGTTCTGTTGGACAGAAATAGATATAACGCAATTGTTATTACTAATGTTTTTGGTACTGAGTCATTTCCTGCTACTTGCTTAGTCATTATTACCCATTCCCTTCTATCTTTCTCTTCTATGTTGGCTGCTGTGATTTATCCTTATTTTTCTTTAACACTTGGTGGGCTACTCTGGTTGACCCTTATCCTATTGGACATTACTTCTATATTTAGGAGGGACCCGTGTTGCCTGGCTGTACCAGCATCTTTTGTTGTGCTGGAGCTGGTTGCATAGTTTAAAGGCAATTTGGAACTTGGAACCAGAGACTCACCCTGGGGCAGAAATGGATGTCCCTCCCTTTTAGCATTAGGCAATGTAGGGGTATTACAGTGGCCACTGGCTAGCATTCCCATAGAAGCCTTATGCTCCTGCTGTTTTGGTTGCAAATTGAGTAGCTCCCCCTCTAGTAGAGCCCCTGCTCATGGACCTATGGGCTGGAGATGCACTTACCGGGATTGAGCTGTAGTTTTGCTTCTGCCTCGTTCTTCCTCTTGTTCTAGTGTGTGGTGTTCGGAGCATATATTTATACCCCGACCTAATTGTTTAAATGCCCACACCTGTGTGTATTCGCGCCGGATCGGCGTTTCTAAAGATGATGCTAACGTGGGCGCCATCTTTAAATGGTGTTATACCCCGCGTTGCATGATAGAACGACTCGCCACATGTTGTTTGTATCCATATATACACAGCGTACACGAAATACACTTGCGCGTCTTACTTCTGTACTCAGTTGTGTTAGAAGCATATATTTTATATTTTAGGCGGAGGCGGGCCAGCATTCGTTTTGGATCGTAATATCATTATTGGCGCCATCTTGGAACGGTATTCGGTCCCTTGGTTGTATGACATCGAAATATCGTGGGCGCCATCTTTAAACAGTATTCTATAACGCGGATGTGAGCGTCATGATTAACTGCGTGTTATTTAGGTATCTTTACATAGCGCACAGGGCAGAAGCCATCTATAGTGCCTTTGTTTCTATGGATTATTTGGTAAAAACGTACTAGAGCTGATTGTAGACGCCCTAGTCTGTTAGTAAATTCGGCATTACTGGAATCACTCGCAGAGTGTATCTCGATGCCCATAAATTGCATAACAAGTTCCGAATAAAGCATTCAGCCCGATTTACAGGGACATGGAGCAAGAGTGCATATTTTATTTCGCCCAATTGGCCACCACAATGTCTGCACTCACTGTGGGTGACATATTGTGCTGTCCGTTTGGGTCGCTTTACGTTCACTTCTAGGTACTTGTGGACTCAACTCTATCGTTGGATGGCATCTGTTGGCCAAGGTCATCTTGTCTATGTCCGGGTGCGGACGCCTTCTGGTGATATAGATGTTAACAGCTACTAGAGGGGGAGCTACTCAATTTGCAACCAAAACAGCAGGAGCATAAGGCTTCTATGGGAATGCTAGCCAGTGGCCACTGTAATACCCCTACATTGCCTAATGCTAAAAGGGAGGGACATCCATTTCTGCCCCAGGGTGAGTCTCTGGTTCCAAGTTCCAAATTGCCTTTAAACTATGCAACCAGCTCCAGCACAACAAAAGATGCTGGTACAGCCAGGCAACACGGGTCCCTCCTAAATATAGAAGTAATGTCCAATAGGATAAGGGTCAACCAGAGTAGCCCACCAAGTGTTAAAGAAAAATAAGGATAAATCACAGCAGCCAACATAGAAGAGAAAGATAGAAGGGAATGGGTAATAATGACTAAGCAAGTAGCAGGAAATGACTCAGTACCAAAAACATTAGTAATAACAATTGCGTTATATCTATTTCTGTCCAACAGAACATATCCAGTTCTGGAACAGACCAGTGACACTGTATGCCCGTTCAAAGAACGTTTTAAATTTCATAAGGTAAGACACTCTCATCATGTAGTCTTGGATGAAAGAAAGACATAGATTTAAGGCACGATAAACATACTAGGTGTATTATTATTATAGACACATGGAAAACCGGAAACATCCCTGAGAACTGTTAAAGAAGACACCCTAAGACAAGGAGCTCCTAGTTCAGGAGAGAGGTAATTATGCCAACATACAGATCTATTTAGCGGAGAGGTAATAATAGATACCGCCTCTAACCTAAGGATATTATTATTTGACAGAAAGTTTCAATGGAAGAAACCCCAAGATAAGGAGCTCCCAATTTAGGAGAGAGGTAATTATGCCAATACGCAGATCTATTCTAGCTGGTAGGTAATAGTAGATCCCACCTTTAACACAAGGATACTATTATTCGACAGAAAACTTCGAGAATAAGCATTGCTGAAGTAAGGTGCGATAGCAAGCAGACCCCACCTGGTACATCTACCACATGACTTTGAGGGTGAGATTATATATCCCTTTTTTTTTTACCGCCCTTGGGTCCCTGGTCCTGGAAGTCCCCCCGTATGTAAAGGGTTTCCCACATTGAAAGTGAATCGGAGGTAACATGACATTGGTTGACTAACAGTTTTATGACTAATGTGAAAAATAGCCTGAAACAATGTCAATGTCTGATGTAAATATAACTGAGCGGATAGAAATATTTGTCATTAAATCAGGAGTGACAGAATGTATTTTCTCTAAGTAACCATTGTAGTGCTATGAGATAAGAATTGCGAGATAATAATAAGAGCTAACCTATAGATGGTTGGCAGCTAGATGCTTCTGAATAAGTAAGAGGGAACACCCATTGACTTAAGAGAATTAGAAACAGATATGATGCACGGAATCTGATTATATACATCTCTTCCAATATACCTACAGATATGGTGCAACCATCCGTTCCTTGAAACCCCAGAATAAGAAGTCCTGAGGAAGGTGCCACAGAATCTGTTGTACAGCACCGAAACGCGTCGACGCACTGTTTTTGGTTCAAAAGAATCCAATTAGGGCCGGGTCAACTTTAGATGGGCACTATATCTTTACCACTAAAGTTCTAGAGTGACATAATTGTTACCAGGCCTTTTGGATCTAGGTAAAAGGAGTGGCGAAGGTATCTTGTAAGCCACATTGATACTAGGGGGTTTTTTGTGATCATTTGTTGTTTGTTGTTAATCCGCTGTCAACATGTTAAGTGATGTCTCCAATGAGTACGTATTGTAACATTGTGTTTGTTGAATAACACTGTGTATGTGTAATATTGTGTAGTATTTAATTTTTTATTCCTCCAAGGTGCCCTTCACTTGGATTTTAAATTGTATTCTGAAAATTGTATGAATTGTCTTTGCTTTTTATCGTCAGTTTGATTGTATTTTTAATAAACATAGATTGTTAACGATTTTATTTCTTTGTGGAAACCCATTTGTTTATCCTTTCAATATTGTGTGACCCTTTTCTTCTTCTAGAAGAAAGGTCAGTTGACATTGGTTGACCAGTTGACCCCAGGGATTCCCCCCTTTGACTAACTTCATTCAAAACATATCCAGAGCCTTGACCGAAAACTTTAGCCATCTGTACCAATTCCGGGAGTGCCTGCTGCGGGTTTGTTGTGATTACCGCCAGGTCGTCAGCGTAGGCTAAGATCTTGTTTTCTTAGCCATTATAGATCACTGGAGCTATTCTAGGGCACTCTAAGATTTTCTGAATAAGAGGGTCAATGTACAGAGCGAATAGTATGGGGGAGCAGGGGCAGCCCTGCCGTGTCCCTCTACTTATCTTAAACGTATCTGATTTCCCCCCCATAACCGTAATTGTTGCCACTGGATCTATATACATAGCTTTGATAGCACTGATGAAATTCGGACCAAATCCTCTCCCGGCCAAAATGCTCCAGAGAAAGCTCCACCCTACCCGATCAAAAGCTTTTTCTGCATCGAGCAGGATCATGGCTATCTCTCCCCCCACGGCTTACTGGGCATCAAACAAAGTTATCGCTCTACTGGTATTGTAGGAGAGTAGGGTCTGCAATCCTATGGTCACCCCCGATTTTTGCTTTTTGCTTCACTGGTTTACGACTTTCCCTGGCTGTGGGCCTGCTAATCAGACCCACAGCCTAGCTGTTCTCTCTCTAAATTGACAACCATGTACCTTAGGTGCATTTACCAATCGGTACTGGGCCACCTTATCAGTCCTTGTACAGCATACCTTAGGTATCCAGGGCATAGGTGTACCCAGGGCCTACCAGGGGCTAAAGCATGTATTATGCCACCCCTGGCTGGCCATCTAAACAGACACAACTGGCTGCATGACAGCTGGGGCAAGGTGGTGTAATCACCCTTTGCTTTAGATATAGTTCCCTATATCTAAACCTAAAATGGACACATATATTCCTATCAGTCACTCCTATGGCAGGCCTTATCAATCCTGAAGGCAGAGTGCTTGGAATTATGTGAGATGGTGCTCTGGCATGAGCTGAGCCCGTTTGCAGCTTGCGGAACCAAGTCCTAATAGCTGTTCCATGATAACACTATACCATATACTCTTAAGTGCATTATGAACCTCGCGGTCAAATGCTAACTTTGGTATAGCATTATCAAAACATGTCGAGTAAGGTGTCATACGAAATGGAATACTACCCCCTCGCCAATTCTGGCGACGGGGGCAGCATTCCACCCTTCTAGAGGGACACGACATGTATGTAACTGTGAACCCCGGTTAAAGTTAACTCGAGCCTCAGCATCACAAAATGGATGCTGCCACCACAGACACAAGTCTGACCTCCTGCTGCTGAGAGTCCTTCCAGCGAGGGAGGCTCGGACAAAGGGTTTCCTGCCTTGGGAGGTGCTAGCACCACCCCAGACAGGATTTTGTGTATTAGGTAGGACAGGGCTGAAAGGAATGAGACATGCCTGGGGCACACAAGGTGTCCCTGTGCATACTCAGGTCTAATTCAGTTCCTGGGGCACTCCAGCCCCAGAGCTGGCGCAAGACCGGACAAAGGATAGGGGGTGTAAACACCCCCCTTCCTGGTCCCACCCAGGGGAGGGACCTAGTCGTAGTGCAGCCCCCCTTTAGCTGGATAAAGGTAGGAGCTGGTCCCATTCCAAATTAGATTATCCTGATCAACTCTACAAGAACAAACTCTGGACTTCGACGTTCTGCTCCACAGAAGACTGAAGAAAATCTCCCTTGTGGGCAAGGAGTGTCCACCCTGCACAAGCAGGCACCATCAGCGTACAGCGGCTTCCCTTTGTCGTCTTCCTGCAAGGATCCAGACTTCAGAGCCCGACGAGACCCGGACTCCCAGACCTCTCCGACCTCTACCCACATCTGCAGCACAGCTGAGACCCCTGGGTGCGACGAGACACGTGGGACCAGCCATCGTGAAAGAAGCAGCACTTCGCTCCAGCACGACTTCAGAGGCATCCTCGTCCAAGTGCTTTGGGGGACTGAGAAGCCCCGACCCCGAGCAGCTCCTGCATCGAAGACCAGCCCTCCAGCATCCACGAGATCTGCGTGGAGCCCTTCTGCCTGTTTGCTGCTCGACGCGTTGTCTGGTCACTTGCCGGCTGGCTTGTGACCTCCTAGACGACGAACTCCGACAACTTTGCTGCTGGTCTGGTTGCTCCAGACTGGCCCTTGCTCCCTTCCAAAAGAGGAGCACCCCGGACCCTCCTGGTCCACTCCAGACGCCGTTTCCACTCACCGCGTGGGTTGCCTCTGCCAAGGCCTGTTGAACCCGAATCCGGAGACGACACCGCCGACAGCGAGAGCCTGCGTGGGACAGCTCGTGCCTCCATCCTGGTCGTCGAAGTCACCACCTGGTCCACGTGGCTGCAGAGACAAGCGTCCACCTTCACCTGATCGCGTCGACGACATCTGGTTCCACTCCTGGTTCCACTCCAGTCACTGGCTAGTGACTTTGAACATTGTCCCCTCTGCTTTCAGGTTCTTCTCTTCACTGATACACCCTTGGATCACACCGGACATCTTCCTCCTGACCGCCTGCAGCATCTTTTCCTCCAGGCTCCATAGACGTCAATGCCGGAACCCGACACGACTTGGCACCTATGCACCCGCAGTCTGTGGGTGAGGTAACACAAGCATTTCGGTGCTCAAGGGTAGCTTGACTCTCCTAGTGTCCAGTTCCACAGTCGTTTTAGTCCTATCTAGTCAATGACGTCCGTACTCACCTTTTCTTTAAAACTGTACTGTCCAGGGGGCGTGGCCAAGATGGAGGAGTAGGAGGACGTGTCCTTCCCGAGCTCCCGCTCCCGACCAGGCCCGAAGCCCCTAAACTGAGCATTTTCTCCCCCCCTGCCTACCTGGGGAAGCGGAGCCAACTGGGGGAGCTTCTGGTCGCCGCTGGTCTGGGGTCCAGACTCGCCGTCGCTGGGAGAGCCGTGAGCGGTGTGGGCGGCCCCGGAGCCCCGAGGCGCTGCAGTGGAGTGGGCCGGAGCCGAGGCGCAGCTGCTGGTGTCGCGGCGCCTGGCGCTCCCGAGGTCCGGCCTGGGAGCCGGTGCAAGTGGGGTCGGAAGCCCAGCAGAGGCGAGCGCCGGAGTCCGGTGAGGGAGGAGCGGAGCCCCGAGGACGGCGCCAACCCTGGTGCCTGCCTGCCCCTGAGCCCGCCCCTCGAACAATTGAGGTCGCGGCTGCGGCCTAGCCGGAAGGCAGCGGAGATCGGAGCAGCGGAGGGGCAGCTCTGGCGGCAGTGGAGGACCCGGCGCCGCAGCGGTACCTGCAGTCCACCGATCCGCGCCTGTGACCCCCAGCTGAAGTGCCTATAGCAGCGCACCCGAGACGCGGTGCCAGGGAGGCCGGGATAGCTGCGGATCAGGCGGAGACGGAGCGGGCACCCCTCCCCCCCAAGTTAGTCGGAAGAGGTGAGGAGGCAGCAGGTGGGGTGCGGAGACGTGCCGGGGGCCCTGGTATGGCAGCAACAGACCCCGCGGACTGCCTGGGGGTGGAGTGAGGCACACAGGAGGTAGCTGGGGCCCTAGGTGACGCCCGGTCCGGCCGAGGAGCCTCGCTGGGGGCCCGTGCCCCGGAACTTGGCCATTTGGGGCCTCCCATGAGCAAGCAGATGTCGGGGTAACTGCGGAGCCCACCGACCCACGTCACAGGCTTGGGGTGACCGAGGTGAGGCAGCATTGGCCTGGTCAAGGCGAGGCCTACCCGGTGGAGAGCAGACAGTCCTGTTACGTCACGGCTACCTGGGGGCCCGGTAGTGGAGCTGTATTGAGGACTTCTCCGGCCCGTTCGCGGCTTGGGCCCCTGTGGAGACGCGCGCTCGGTGCGGAGTAGCTGAGGTGGCAGCTGTGTTGCCCCGGTGCCGCGTGCTGGGGCTTAGAGACTGGTCCTGTGAGGAAGGCGCTGGGTATTGAGGCGAGTCAAGCACGAACAACGGGCCCGCAGGTGAGATGGCCGGACAGAAAGGCAATAAAAGGGGGGACCTCACTCTCCCTGAGATGCTTGGCAGGTCCCAAGGCAGGGGCGACAAGAACCAGACATCGCCAGAGGCGTCCGGCAGCTCCCAAGTGGTGAGCAATGGAGAACCCCCGGTCACCAGGTCCTTTCTAGAGTCCCTTTTTGGGATGCTGAGGGAAGACTTCCAAGCCTTGAAGCAGGAAGTAGCCGGGGAGGTGCGTGAAATACGCCGGGAAGTGGATGGCCTGGGAGAGAGAGTGGCCTTGGTTTAGAGAGCTCCACGCAGAGACAGGACAAAGAGATCACGCACTTGCAGCAGGAGGTGTTGCGCCTCAGAGATCAACACCTGGACCTTCAACTGCACAATGAGGATTTGGAGAATAGATCACTGAGGAACAACATACGGGTACGGGGGTGCCTTCCTCGGAGGAGAATGCTGGCATTGTCGTATACCTGCAGGAGCTATTCCGGGACATCCTAGGCGAATCAGAGGACTTCCTTATTAGAATCGACAGGGCTCACAGGGTGGGTCCGCCGAGGCGAGCAACGGGGCCCCCACCAGACATCCTGGCCTTCCTACCCGAATTCCTGCTGAAAGAAAGGATCATGGCCGAAGCGAGGAGAAAACAACCAATAACATTCAGGGGTCACCCTGTGGCCCTATATCAGGACCTCTCCACGATTACCCTTCAAAAGCGCAAAGCATTTAAGATAGCAACGGACTTCCTGCGGCAGCACGACACGCCCTACTCCTGGGGGCACCCTTTCCGCCTCATTTTCAGATGGAATGGGGAAACGCACCAATTGAGGTCCCTTCAGGACACCTGCGAAGTGTTGGGAATCACCGCGGAAGAGGAGGAATCTTCCACACCACGGAGACGTCGCACTACCGAGGAGGGATGGCGGAGAGTCCCGAGGCGTAGGGCATCGACTGTATCACGGAGACCCGGCTAGCCCACTATCAGAGCTGGGATGGCAGATGCCATTCAGACAATTTCCAGGGACACGGCGGCCAAAGGTGGAGTTGCACTGACCGCGTAACATGGCTCCGGGGGGAGAATGACACTGCATCACTGTTGGAGCTGGCTTGGGGTATGGTGGGGGTGGGGGGGCGGAGGGGGGGGATACTGGTGGCAGGACGTCCACTGAGGTGCTTTACCACGGACTTGTCCGGTAGGGGCAGGACTGGGACTATTGGTTCTAGGTTTCTGGGGGGGTTGCAGTGGATGGGTAGGGAGGGGGAGTTCGGGGACCAAGTTTGGAGGGGGGTGGGGGGGAGTTGTGGAGTTGGGGACTGGGGGTTGTGGGATCCGGGAGGGGGGAGTTTGGGGTGGCCCTGTCCAGTGCTTCTGCTGCGTTCATCCAGCTTTGTCGGATCTCATGGGCCCATCTGGTTGGTCTCTCGGTGCCTTGTGCTTCAGTCCCTTCGCTGATGCAGAGTGTTCCTGATTTGGTATGGCGGGACTGAAAGTAGTGACCCTGAATGTTAAGGGGTTAAACAATCCCACGAAACGGAGGGCGATCCTTTCTCTGTTGGAGAGCACCCAAGCTGACATCTGTCTCATTCAAGAAACTCACTTGCTGGCTCGTGACTGTCACAGGTTACGGTCCCGTCACTTTCCCACACAGTTCTTTTCCTCCAACACAACTAAGACGTCTGGGGTGGCTATACTGGTGTCCAAGTCCTTCAGGGGGGAGGTGTTACACAAACTCATAGAACAGAAAGGGAGACTCCTGGCCTACAGATTTAAACTGGGGACCCTGCAGTTTACCGTAGGGACGATTTATAGCCCAAATGAGCAGCAAAACCGCTTTCTTCACTCGGCACTGGTAGACGTCACAGCTTCACCAGACAGACACATCATTCTGGGGGGGGACCTGAACATGGTATTCGACTCGTCAGTGGATAGATCAGCGCAGCGTCACCCGCAGACTGGGGAGTTATCGAACGCGGTGAAGATACAATTAGCTGATCTGGATCTTCACGATCTTTGGCGGGAGCTCCATCCCTCAGATAGAGATTACTCTTACTATTCACATGCTCACAAAACTTACGCAAGGCTGGATCATCTGCTGGTCACTGGTCCGGTCCGGGCCATGGCCACTGCTTCTGATATGGGAGTTCTCTCTCTTTCGGACCACGCGCCGGTCTCGGGGACCTTCCTTCCCCCGGCGAGCCCAGCTCGACGGGGTGTTTGGCGTCTTCGAGACACCCTTCTACATAAAAAGACGGTGGTGCAGCACATAACTGAGTCGGTGAAAGACTTTCAACTGCATAACTCCAATTCGGACACCCGATTGGCGACTCAGTGGGGCGCCCTTAAGGCGGTGTTGCGGGGAAATTTCATAGCGCTCTCCTCGGCAGAAAATAAAGAGAGACGGTTGAAGCGGGAGGAGCTCATGCAGAAGGTCAGGGAACTAGAACAGGTACATCGTCGCACTGGGGCCCCCAGGATTTGGAGACAGCCGAAGGCAGCGAGGAAACTCTTGTCGTCTTTGGACCTGGATAGGGCTGAATACGCGGCGTTACGTCTAAAACATGCCTATTATACGGGGGGGATCGATGCGGGCGCTTACTAGCGGCCAAACTCAGGGCTGTGCACCAAAGTCGTCAAATTAAAGAGATTGAGGCGGGGCGGGGAGGCAGATCACGGGTGACGCTGAAATTGCTGATGCCTTCCGCCAATTCTACGCTGAGTTGTACGTGGAGGGGGACGCGCGGATGGAAGAACCCGACGCCTATTTGGACTCGGTGACTCTCTCGTCCTTGGCCCCAACACAAGCCGACCACCTAGAGCGCGAGATACGGATCAAGGAGGTTGTGGCGGCTATTTCTAGACTCAAGCTCGGGAAAGCCCCTGGCCCTGACGGCTACACCTCCCTTTTCTATAGAACGTTTTGCTCAACGTTGGCGCCTATTTTGACCAAGCTGTTTAACTCCTTCAGTAGCCCCGGTGCTATCCCGCCGGATCTCCTACAGGCCACGGTGACGGTTATACCCAAGCCCGGGAGGGACAGGGCTCAGTGTAGCTCGTACCGGCCGATCTCCCTCCTAAATGTCGATCTCATAATCTATACTGGGATCCTCGCTGCGAGACTGGCGCAGTTCCTCCCCGGTTTGATTGAACCGGACCAGTCTGGCTTTGTGCCTGGGCGTCAGACTGTTGATAATACCAAAAGAATAGTGCACATCTTGGAAAAGGCCTCGCGGATCCCAGGGGAGAGAATGTTACTGTCGGTCGACGCCGAAAAAGCGTTCGACCGGGTGCACTGGCCATATCTGGAGCGGGTGATGGCACGTATGGGCATAGGGGAGAAGTTAAGATGCATGGTGTTTAACTGCTATAAGTTTCCATCGGCGGCGGTGAGAGTCAACGGCTGCGGCTCGAAACCTTTCACTATTGAGCGGGGCACGAGACAGGGGTGCCCGTTGTCCCCTCTCCTTTTTGCTCTGTAAATGGAGCCCTTTGCCCAAAGGGTGCGACAGAACCCAGACGCGACCGGTGTGCGAATGGGCAGTTATACTCACACGGTCAGCCTCTATGCCGATGACGTGATTTTTACGTTGGAAGACCCGAGGCGGGCTTTGCCCGCGTGTATGGCCGAACTTGAGGCGTTTGCAGGGGTCGCCGGTTTTAAAATGAATGTGGGGAAGTCTACTGCGTTAGACGTCTCCCTGTCGTCCGCGACGAGGCAGGATTTACAAGCGCGTTTTCCTCTGCGTTGGTCACGATGCCATGTACAGTATTTGGGCATCTTGTTGGCACCAACGTTGCAGACGATGGTTACGGCTAATTACGAGGCACTTGGCAAGAAAGTAAAAGAGGAACTGGGGAGATGGAGCAAGGGGATGATATCCTGGCTTGGCAGGGTGGCAGCGGTCAAGATGACAGTCTTACCCCAGATCCTGTACTTATTCCGGGCACTGCCGCTGCAGCCCCCTAGGGGGTGGATACGGCAGATGCAGCAGGAGGTGTCCCGCTTTGTTTGGCAGGGCCGTAAACCCCGGATGAGACGGGCTTTGACGACTTTGGGGCCGGAGTCAGGGGGACTGGGTGTCCCAGACCTGCACAAGTATTTCCAGGCGTCACAGCTGCGGTACCTAGTGGAATGGAGCAATTCCGTTTCTACGCAGACCACACCGCCCCCCGAACCTTTACGCATCGTACGTCACGAGGATACCGCTGCGAATATGGGATGCCACCAACAGGTCCTTTGATCTCACCACGTTCCCTTCTCCATTTACGCCTGTTGTGGACAACCCGGACTTTGCACCGGGGATGGAACCGGGTGCCTTCGCACATTGGCGGGCGAAGGGATGTAGAGCACTTTTCCACCTCTACGGTGAGGAAGGGGTTCTTCCCTTTGAGAGCCTTAAGGAAGGATACCAGCTGTCCGAAGCAGATAGAATGAGATATTGGCAGGTCCGACATTGGGCCCTGCAGCCACAAGTGAGGGAGTCCGCAGACAGACGCCTGCTGCCATATGAAAGGTGGCTGGCGACGCACATATCGGACGCTAAACTCATAACTGATCTGTATAAAATGTTGCAGCACTCACCCTCGCACTTTTATATCCCCGGCAGAGAGAGATGGAACAGGGAATTGGGGAGGACACTCAGCCACAAGGAATGGGAGCAAATCTCATACCGAGCACGACACTCCGCCTATCATGTAGGGCTCACTGAAACATTCACCAAAGTGTCTACGTATTGGTACCACACTCCGGAGCATCTGCATGAGATGAACCGGCTTATAGACACCGCATGTTGGCGCAATTGTGGGCAAGTAGGCACATTAACACATATCTTATGGGATTGCCCACTTCTACAAACATATTGGTCAGAGGTGCTTCATGAGGTAGATACTTGTTTTGGTGTCGAATTGCCCCGCTTTCCAGCTTATGTCCTGCTAGGTCTCCCTAATGGCTTGATGTACCCGTTGAAGTCCCGTAGGGGGAGGCAGATGGCTATTGCGCTGGGCTCAGCGGTTCAAAACATCCTAATACATTGGCGCACGCCCACCGCTCCCTCTATTACGGGTTGGTTACACAGGCTGTGGCATGTTCTGGGGATGGAGAAGATAACACTCACACTGGCCTGGGAGGTTGCACAATTTGAGGAGCTGTGGCAACCCTTTCCTGCACTACTAGCCACAGAATTCAAGGAACTTACGTGCCCGAGATACCTGAGGCTTCTGAGGATCACACCGCCGTTATAGCACACGGTCCAGATGGGGTAGGGGTAGAGGGGTTTCAGACTAGCGATGGGAAAGTAGACGGATGGGAGTTGAGAGTATCTATGTTCTGATCTACACAGCACTGGACAGGGGGGGCAGGGAGGGGGTGCGGTGGGGGAGGTGTGGGTGGTAGTTGAGGGGGGTTGTTTCATTACAAGATGGGTGCGGGGGGTTTGTTACTTGTTTACAGTCTTTTGTCGGGATTCAGCACACAGGGCCAACACCTTGAGCAACCCCTGGCGCGGACTGGGGCATTTGAACTTTCTTGTGGACTGCGAGCCCTGGCTAACGCATTGACTCCTTGCATCATTGTTTCCTTTCTTATGCTTCTGTACCCTTTAATAAAATGCTTTAAACCTAAAACTGTACTGTCCATAGACGTTTGTACGCATCTCGCGTGTGAGTTCACACTCTGCACACGCGCTCCGGGGGCCGTCTAGTACTTACCTCAAGTTAGTATAGCGTGGTCCCAGCGATCCTACAGCCTCTGGACAGCTCCATTCCTTTGATTGACTTTCGCATTCCACTTACTTAGTATATGGTTTGTCGTGCCCCTAGGGCACCATTGTAAATCGTGCAACTTAAACGTATTTTTCCTAAGAGTTTGTCATGTGCTTAGCCCTCTGACCTCATAAAGAGTTCAGAGGTGTATGTTAGTTAATAAATACTTGTTTATTTTCATAACAACCTGTGTGGTGTCCTTTCACTTGGTATTCAAGGGGTTATATGTGGTAAAACAGCTGGCTTCACATGCCAATAGAGTTTAGCCTAAGACTGCTTTGTCCATGCTACCATTAGGATAGCTGGTCTATAAGGTTGACTTACAACCAATCAACATAAGGGTTGTTTGGACTGATACAAGGTGATCACTAGAACTAGTGAGCATCATATATCAGGCCAACTTCTCACATTGGTGTGCAGCGGTTGGGATTTGAGCTTGCTGTTGTTTTTACCAAATATAATCTTGAGATATCATTTGAAAGATCACATAAGGTACCATAGGTACATATAACAAGCTTAGAAATACTCTGAGTTCTACTGAACCAGCTGTTTTAGTAGAAAGGGAGTAGCACACCCTGACTACAACTCTTAGCAAGGGATCAGTAGGTAAACCCATAGTGTAGGTAAGTGCACCACTTACACCTCACTAGAAAAGCATGTCTATCACAGGCGAGAACTCAGTGGCTCCCCTTGTGACAGTTGACCCTCCACAGGTCATGTCAAGATATGCAGCCCTTAGCTTCCAGGAGATGAGACAATTGTGTACCTCCAGGAAACTAAAACAGGGTTCTAACCCTACAATTAACTTCCTGATAGGTCTCTTAGAGACATTTGATGCCAGAAGGGCTTCTAATCCAGGCCCATCTGATCCTACAGAGGAAGACATACCCCCACTAGAGGAGGACTCCAATTTCCCTAAAACTGAAGAAGTGGAGGGAGAGGGGGATTTATCTGATGGTGAGGTAAACCATGGTAGGGAGGAGTCAGCAGGCTTACCAGGACCAACTTAAGCATACATGAGAATGGAACTGGGGGACCCCCAGGCCCACCCTCAGGCAGGCTTAACCTTGGGAATAGACGACTTAGGTCTCTCTCCAGAGGCTCTAACAGATCTGTTCACACCCATGTCTCTCAGGCATCTTCTCAGGGAGGGATGACATCCCCTCAGAGAAGAGAGCATGAAGCTAAGATGAGGGAAGTCGATCTGAGGATTGAGAGGGAAGAACTTGCCCTTGCCAAAGAAAGACTTGCCTTTGCCAGAGAGCAGAAATTGAGTGGGGCAGACCCCACTGGTGGCAGCATTATCATTAGAGATAAAGACAGGAGTTTTGATACTAGACACCTGAGTAAAATAGTGCCCCCCTTTAAGCAAGGGGATGACATCCACAAATGGATGACTGCTTTGGAGAGGGCCTGCACTGCCCAGTGCATCCCCCAAAGTCAGTGGGCAGCTATACTGTGGCTCTCCTTTGAAGGTAAAGGTAGAGATAAGCTCCTCACTACTAGAGCTGATGATGCTAACAATTACCAAGTCCTGAAGAATACACTGATTGATGGGTTTGGCTTAACAACTGAGCAGTACAGGTTGCTGTTCAGAGACACCCAGAAAATTCAGTCTCAGGATTGGGCTGACTTTGTTGATTGTGCCACTAAGGCGTTTGAAGGCTGGTTACTGGGAAGTAAAGTTACTGATTACACAGGATTGTATAATCTAATTATGAGAGAACAAATCTTAAGTAATTGTCAAAATCAGTTGTTGCATCAGCACCTTATTGACTCAGATCTGACCTCTCCCCAATAATTGGGAAAGAAGGCAGACAGATGGGTCAGGACAAGGGCCAAGCAGCAGAACCAGAACCAGGGTGGTGGCCAGAAGAAAGCAGACCAGAAGGGTAATGAGAATAAGCAAAATGACCAGAAGTCTTCAACGGGGCCCCAACAATCTAAGGAGGGTGGGTCCCAGAATTCCCAAAAGAAGAAGAATAATGGTCAGAAGAAACCATGGTGCCAATACTGTAAAAGTAATACTCACTGGTTTAGTGAGTGCACCAAGAAAGGCCCAGCTCCTACCACTACTGCCCCTAAGGCACCTGCAACCCCTAGTTCAGTTAGTAGTGGTAGTGTTCCTCAAAAGGCTATAGTGGGGTTAACCTTGCTATCTGAGGCAGGCTCTGACCTAGTCAGAGTACCTACCCAGGCTGTTCTTGTTTGTACTGGGGACATGGATTTGACCCCTACAATAAGCCCCAGTACTCTGGGCAAGTACAGGCAAACGCCTTTAATCAATGGAAAAATGGCTCAGGCCTACAGGGACACCTGTGCCAGTGTCACTATGGTGACACCAGCATTTGTGGACCCTGGACAGGCAATACTAGGTTCAGACTACCTAGTGACCAATGCTAGCAATGTCACTACCAACCATAGTATGGCACTTGTTAACTTCTCCTGGGGAGGGGTAAATGGCCTCAAAAGGGCTGTTGTTAGTTCAGACCTCCCAGTGGACTGTCTTTTGGGCAATGATTTGGAATCCTCCTTATGGTCAGATGTGGAGTATAGGACTCATGTGGAAATATTAGGTTTGTCAGCACATGTCCTTGCTGTGACTAGGTCACAGGCCAAAAAATGCCCAGCTGAACTAGTGCTGGATCCTGGAACAATGGACTAGACACTAACCAAGAGTAAGAACAGTAGGGTTAGGGCAGTGCCTTCCCCCTTGCCTCAAGGTGAGGATCAGCTCTCACAGGAGACTGACCCAAAGACCCCAGAAGGAACTGTCCTAGAAGAACTTGAGCCTGAACAGGTTGAGTTTCTTGGGACAGGGGGACCTTCCAGGGCAGACTTGAGTCAGGCACAATTAGACTGTTCATCTCTAGAACCCCTCAGACAGCAGGCTGCTGCTGAGGCTGCAGGGAATGCCACAGGTGCCCATAAAGTGTACTGGGATGATGGACTCCTTTACTCTGAGGCAAGAGACCCCAAGCCTGGTGCTACCAGGAGGCTGGTCATCCCCTTATCTCTGAGAGGTTTCCTTCTCACCTTGGCCCATGAAATTCCCCTTGCAGGTCACTTAGGCCAGAACAAGTCTTGGGAAAGACTTGTCCCACACTTTCACTGGCCTCATTTGTCTGAGGTCACCAAAGACTTTTGTCGTTCATGTGTTACCTGTCAAGCTAGTGGCAAATCAGGTGGCACAACAAAGGCCCCCCGTATACCACTACCTGTGGTGGGGGTACCCTTTGAAAGAGTGGGGATTGACATTGTTGGACCAATGGACCCTCCAACAGCATCTGGGCACAGATTTATACTGGTAGTAGTGGATCATGCCACCAGGTACCCAGAAGCTATTCCCCTTAGGACCAGTACAGATCCTATTGTGGCCTGGGCCCTACTTGGAGTTTTCTCCAGAGTGGGGTTTCCTAAGGAGGTTGTCTCTGACAGAGGTGCAAACTTCATGTCAGGATACTTGACTGCTATGTGGAAGGAGTGTGGAGTAAATTACAAATTTACCACACCCTATCATCCACAGTGCAATGGGCTTGTGGAGAGATTCAACAAGACCCTAAAAGGGGTGATAAAAGGGTTACCTGAAAAGCTTAGGCGAAGATGGGACATCCTTTTACCCTGCCTTCTGTTTGCTTACCGAGAGGTCCCACAGAAGGGGGTTGGCTACAGCCCTTTTGAACTTCTATTTGGGCATCCTGTAAGAGGACCCCTGTGTCTTGTGAAGGAAGGATGGGAGTTACCTCTCAAAAAGCCTAAACAGGACATAGTGGACTATGTACTTGGTCTCCACTCCAGGATGGCAGAGTATATGGAGAAGGCATCTAAAAACCTTGAGGCCAGCCAAGAACTGCATATAGCTTGGCATGACCAAAAGGCTGTCCTTACTGTTTACCAGCCAGGACAGAAGATGTGGGTGTTGGAGCCAGTGGCCCCAGCAGCTCTCCAAGACAAGTGGCCTGGACCCCATACCATTATTGAGCAAAAGGGAGAGGTCACCTACCTGGTGGACCTTGGAACTCCCAGGAGCCCTCACAGAGTACTTCATGTGAACAGGCTCAAGGCATTTGTCAACAGGGAAGACATGGGTTTGCTCATGGCTACAGATGAGGGACAGGAGGAAGAGAGTAACCCTCTCCCAGACCTGCTCACTCAGAACCCTGATGATGGGTCAGTAGATGGTGTAGTCTTTTCTGACAGCCTCTCTGAACATCAGCAAAGGGATTGCAAACAATTTCTTCAATCCTTTAGACAAATGTTCTCTCTGACACCCAGTCAGACAAACTGGTGCACCCATGAGGTGGACACTGGTGACAGTCTGCCTATAAAGAGTAAAATCTACAGGCAACCTGACCACGTCAGGGACTGCATAAAACAAGAAGTACAAAAGATGTTGGAATTGGGAGTCATTGAACCCTCAGAGAGCCGTTGGGCTAGTCCTATAGTTCTAGTGCCTAAACCTCACACCCAGGATGGTAAGAGAGAGATGAGGTTTTGTGTACACTACAGGGGTCTCAATGCTGTCACAAAGACAGATGCCCATCCAATACCAAGAGCAGATGAACTCATAGATAAATTGGCTTCTGCCAAATTCTTGAGTACATTTGACCTGACAGATGGTTATTGGCAAATCAGGTTAGCTGAGGATGCCAAGGCCAAAACAGCATTTTCTACCCCAGGAGGTCATTACCAATTTGTGGTGATGCCCTTTGGTTTGAAAAATGCACCTGCCACTTTTCAAAGGTTGGTTAACCAAGTTCTCTCTGGGCTGGATGACTTCTGTGCAGCATATCTAGATGATATTGCTGTCTTTAGCTCCACCTGGGAGGATCACCTGATCCACCTGAGGAAAGTTTTGGAGGCCCTGCAAAAGGCAGGCCTCACTATCAAGGCTACTAAGTGCCAGATAGGGCAGAGTCAAGTTGTATACTTGGGCCACCTTGTAGGTGGAGGCCAAGTTCAACCTTTGGAGAGCAAGATACAGGCCATAAAGGACTGGGCTCCTCCAACCACCCAGACACAGGTCAGAGCTTTCTTGGGCCTGTCTGGTTACTATAGGAAATTTGTCATAAATTATGGAACCATTGTGACTCCACTTAATGACCTGACAAGTAAGAAAATGCCAAAGAAGGTTCAATGGACAGTTAGCTGTCAAAAGGCATTTGAAGACCTAAAGCAGGCCATGTGCACTGCACCTATTCTCAAGAGTCCAGACTACTCCAAACCTTTCATTGTTCAAACAGAAGCTTCTGAGTTGGGTGTGGGAGCTGTTCTATCTCAACTGAATATTGATGGTCATGACCAGCCCATTGCTTTTATAAGTAGAAGGCTGACCCCTAGAGAGAAACGTTGGTCAGCTATTGAGAGGGGGGCCTTTGCTGTGGTTTGGGCCCTGAAGAAGTTGAGGCCATACTTGTTTGGTACTCACTTCAAGATTCAGACTGACCATAAGCCCCTCTTATGGCTAAATCAAATGAAAGGTGAAAACCCCCAAACTTCTTAGGTGGTCCATTTCCCTACAGGGGTTGGACTTTTCAGTGGAGCACAGACCGGGGACTGACCATGGCAATGCAGATGGTCTCTCCAGGTACTTCCACTTAGAACAAGAAGACTCACCTGGTCAAGGTTAGTTTAATGTCCCTAAGTTTGGGGGGGGGGGGGATTATGTAGGAGAGTAGGGTCTGCAATCCTATGGTCACCCCCGATTTTTGCTTTTTGCTTCACTGGTTTACGACTTTCCCTGGCTGTGGGCCTGCTAATCAGACCCACAGCCTAGCTGTTCTCTCTCTAAATTGACAACCATGTACCTTAGGTGCATTTACCAATCGGTACTGGGCCACCTTATCAGTCCTTGTACAGCATACCTTAGGTATCCAGGGCATAGGTGTACCCAGGGCCTACCAGGAGCTGAAGCATGTATTATGCCACCCCTGGCTGGCCATCTAAACAGACACAACTGGCTGCACGACAGCTGGGGCAAGGTGGTGTAATCACCCTTTGCTTTAGATATAGTTCCCTATATCTAAACCTAAAATGGACACATATATTCCTATCAGTCACTCCTTTGGCAGGCCTTATCAATCCTGAAGGCAGAGTGCTTGGAATTATGTGAGATGGTGCTCTGGCATGAGCTGAGCCCGTTTGCAGCTTGTGGAACCAAGTCCTAATAGCTGTTCCATGATAACGCTATACCATATACTCTTAAGTGCATTATGAACCTCGCGGTCAAATGCTAACTTTGGTATAGCATTATCAAAACATGTTGAGTAAGGTGTCATACGAATTGGAATACTACCCCCTCACCAATTCTGGCGACGGGGGTAGCATTCCACCCTTCTAGAGGGACACGACATGTATGTAACTGTGAACCCCGGTTAAAGTTAACTCGAGCCTCAACATCACAAAATGGATGCTGCCACCACAGACACAAGTCTAACCTCCTGCTGCTGGGAGTCCTTTCAGCGAGGGAGGCTCGGACAAAGGGTTTCCTGCCTTGGGAGGTGCTAGCACCACCCCAGACAGGATTTTGTGTATTAGGTAGGACAGGGCTGAAAGGAATGAGACATGCCTGGGGCACACAAGGTGTCCCTGTGCATACTCCGGTATAAACCAGTTCCTGGGGCACTCCAGCCTCAGAGCTGGCGCAAGACCGGACAAAGGATAGGGGGTGTAACCACCCCCCTTCCTGGTCCCACCCAGGGGAGGGACCTCGTCGTAGTGCAGCCACCCTTTAGCTGGATAAAGGTAGGCGCTGGTCCCATTCCAAATTAGATTATCCTGATCAACTCTACAAGAACAAACTCTGGACTTCGACGTTCTGCTCCACAGAAGACTGAAGAAAATCTCCCTTGTGGGCAAGGAGTGTCTACCCTGCACAAGCAGGCACCATCAGCGTACAGTGGCTTCCCTTTGTCGTCTTCCTGCAAGGATCCAGACTTCAGAGCCCGACGAGACCCAGACTCCCAGACCTCTCCGACCTCTACCCACATCTGCAGCACAGCTGAGACCCGTGGGTGCGACGAGACACGTGGGACCGGCCATCTTGAAAGAAGCAGCACTTCGCTCCAGCACGACTTCAGAGGCATCCTCGGCCAAGTGCTTTGGGGACTGAGAAGCCCCGACCCCGGGCAGCTCCTGCATCGAAGACCAGCCCTCCAGCATCCACGAGATCTGCGTGGGGCCCTTTTGCCTGTTTGCTGCTCGACGCGTTGTCTGGTCACTTGCCGGCTGGCTTGTGACCTCCTAGACGATGAACTCTGACAACTTTGCTGCTGGTCTGGTTGCTCCAGACTGGCCCTTGCTCCCTTCCAAAAGAGGAGCACCCCAGACCATCCTGGTCCACTCCAGACGCCGTTTCCACTCACCGCGTGGGTTGCCTCTGCCAAGACCTGTTGAACCCGAATCCGGAGACGACACCGCCGACAGCGAGAGCCTGCGTGGGACAGCTCGTGCCTCCATCCTGGTCGTCGAAGACACCACCTGGTCCACGTGGCTGCAGAGACAAGCGTCCACCTTCACCTGATCGCGACGACGACATCTGGTTCCACTCCTGGTTCCACTCCAGTCACTGGCTAGTGACTTTGAACATTGTCCCCTCTGCTTTCAGGTTCTTCTCTTCACTGATCCACCCTTGGATCACACCGGACATCTTCCTCCTGACCGCCTGCAGCATCTTTTCCTCCAGGCTCCATAGACTTCAACGCCGGAACCCGACACGACCGCAGCCTGTGGGTGAGGTAACACGAGCATTTCGGTGCTCAAGGGTAGCTTGACTCTCCTAGTGTCCAGTTCCACAGTCGTTTTAGTCCTATCTAGTCAGGGACGTCCGTACTCACCTTTTCTTTAAAACTGTACTGTCCATAGACGTTTGTACGCATCTCGCGTGTGAGTTCACACTCTGCACACGCGCTCCGTGGGCCGCCTAGTACTTACCTCAAGTTAGTATAGCGTGGTCCCAGCGATCCTACAGCCTCTGGACAGCTCCATTCCTTTGATTGACTTTCGCATTCCACTTACTTAGTATATGGTTTGTCGTGCCCCTAGGGCACCATTGTAAATCGTGCAACTTAAACGTATTTTTCCTAAGAGTTTGTCATGTGCTTAGCCCTCTGACCTCATAAAGAGTTCAGAGGTGTATGTTAGTTAATAAATACTTGTTTATTTTCATAACAACCTGTGTGGTGTCCTTTCACTTGGTATTCAAGGGGTTATATGTGGTAAAACAGCTGGCTTCACATGCCAATAGAGTTTAGCCTAAGACTGCTTTGTCCATGCTACCATTAGGATAGCTGGTCTATAAGGCTGACTTACAACCAATCACCATAAGGGTTGTTTGGACTGATACAAGGTGATCACTAGAACTAGTGAGCATCATATATCAGGGCAACTTCTCACAGGTATGATCTGTCGTACCACGCCTAGGAACAAAACCATGTTGCCACCGGGAGACTAGACCGCCTAGGATCCTGCCCAACCTCTTTGCCCAGATCTTTGAGTATAATTTAGTATCGGCATTTATTAAGGATATAGGCCGATATGACCCTGGTTTCTCTGCTGGTTTACCTTTCTTATGAAAGACTATAACATTAGTACGGGACCACCCCCGAATACAGTATCCCATTAAATAGATCTACTAAAAGAGGAACAATCACTTTTTCCATTGCTTTAAATACCTCCAAGGGGAGGCCATCAGGGCCTGAAGCTTTCCCTGGCGCTAACTCTCGCAGGGCAGATAAAACTTCCTCAAACGTTATATCCTTATCAAGGGCGGTTCTTGTTGAATCATCCAAACAAGGTCCATTGTCAATACATCCCTCCTCCTGATCATTATTGAAGGGATCCTCCTCATATAATTTCTGATAGTAATTTTTTAAACACCAACAGAATATCCTTTATCTCTGTATATGTTATCCCTTCCTCTTCTATACACAATCACATTCTTTGATCTTTCCTGTCTAATCCGAAGAGCAAGTGCTCTACCAGCTTGCTCTCCCGTTTCGTACCTCTTTGCCCTTGAGGATTGATATTCCCCGATTGCTTTCTGTGCAACCTCTTTCTGCAATGCCGCTTTTACTGCCAGCAGAACACCCTGACTAGCCTCACTATTACTGCCTGAAGCAATATCCTTTATATGTTGTTCTTCCGCCTTAACCAATTTATCCAATAATTTCTCTACTGCGCTCCTATCTTCTCTTCTAAGCCTGGCGGCACAGCTGATTGTTTCTCCTCTCAGCGAAGCTTTAAAAGCCTCCCAGACCCCGTTCCGAGCTGTGCTGTATCTATTTGCCGCAAAAAATTCTCCAGCCCATATATTCAGATGATTAACAAATCTACTATCTGCCAGCAGCCTTCTTTCAAAAGTCCAGTTTGTCTTAGACAGTTCTAACCCTCCCATAGCATAGTTTATCAACAGAGGGTTATGATCTGAAATAACCCTTGGGAGTCTACATATCTTTACTTTTTCGGATTCTAAAACAGAGACAAAAAAATAATCTAATCTTGAGTATCTCTGGGCTGGATTAGAAAAGTAAGTATAGCCTGCATTTAGGCATTCTTTAGCTCTCCATAGATCCTGAAGCCCATGAGAAGCTAACATAGCTTGTACCGCCTTAAAAACTCTGGGTTTTCTCCCCTGATACGATATGCCCATCCCCCATTCAGATGAGATATTTAAATCTCCTGTGAAAACCAAAGGAGTGGGCCAATTTGCAAGCTCTGTTTCTAGAAAATCGTAAATTTCAGGGTTGTCCTCATTAGAGCCATATACCGAACAGATAGTTAGACCTAATTCCATCTCGATAATCACCCATCTTCCATTGCTATCTACTTTCACTTTCCTCACTTTCCCTAAGCTTTTCCTTCCTAGAATGGCGACCCCCCCTAATAGTTGATGTTTTAGTTGTACCGGCTAATAATTCAAAACCATTTATGGAAAGCAAATTTCTCTTAGACCAAGGGAGGTGGGTCTCTTGTAAACAGAGAAGATCTATTCTATTATGTTTTACCACATATGCTAATTTCTGTTCATTGTACAAATATTAATGCATGCCATCAAATTGAGTGTAGTAACCTATAACGAAAATCCTTTCAGAAATCTTTTTCCTTGCTGGCATCCTTTGACCATTACCAATTCTGCACCATTCCCTCCTTTTTCCAGTTTTTGCCTTATTCTCACCGCCCCTTCCCCCTCCCTTTCCCACTCCCCCCTCTCCCCCCCCTCTCGCGCCCCCCTCCCCCCTCCAATCCGTGAGGCATCCTGGGACCGAGGGGCCCCAGGTGTGGGCGACCGAGTGATCCGAGCATCACCGCTTGCTTGATCGCCTGAGATATCAAGAGTCTTTAACCATATAACAGTTCGGCTGGTTATCTTTCCCCATCCTATTTTCTTAGTTCAGAGAGTTCATGCAGATAAGCTTCTGCTTGGATTTCACTTGTAAAGTTCCTTGATGTTCCTTTGTAGAGTACTCTTAAACGTGCTGGATTTAGCAGATAGTTGGTTGCTCCAATCTTCTCAAAAGGGGCAAAGAGTTGTCTCAGCCTCCATCGGCGTTCAACCGTTGCGTGCGCAAAATCCGGGCGGACAAAGAACATATTTCCTTGATATTCTTTTCAGCTCATTGGTCTAGCCAGGTTATAAATTGCTTCTCGAAAAAGAAAGTTTCCGAAGCAGACCAGAATAGCTCTTGGGTACTGATTTTCTTTTCTAGGTCTCTTAGGGAGTGTCAGAGGAAAGCGATGAGCACGATGAACTTCTCGTTCCAATTCCCATTTTGAGAATTCAGGCATGGAAGACTTTACAAGGTTGACAATATAACCCTTGACATCACTTCCCTCTGCCCCTTCTGCCATTCCCAAGAATCAGAGGTTATTTCGTCTTCCCCGATTCTCAAGGTCCTCCATCTTTGTCATTAGGTCTTAGATAATTGCAGTTTGAGACTTTTCTCTACCTTGAAGTTTGATGACATCTGCTTCTAGGTTTTCTGTGCGGCTCTCCACCGAGGCCATTCTATTGACTATCTCCGTACAGGTATTATCTACCTTCTGGATAGCACCTTGGAGTTGTTGAATCGCTTCATGATTTCTTTGACTATCGATTTTAACATCCGAATGAAAATCCTTAATGGTCCTCAGGACCTCACTCAATGATGGTTCTGCAGACCCTCCTAGTTTATCTGTATCATGAAGTTGTAGTTTCTCCTTGCTCGTTCCAGCTGCCCCATTTTTAGGATTTTTCAGCTCTATGTCTCCCTTAAATGTAGGGGTCAGGCTCTTCCCGAGGGGTCTAGATTTTTTCTTTGCTTGGTCCTGGTTACTCCCCTGATCCGTTGTTTCATCATCTAATGGTTTATGAGATTTTCAAAATTTGGATTTCTTCTTCTCCACTTTCTTTTTTGTTGCCGAGTCTCGACCCGGTTCATTATTGTTATTTATATCGGTTGCTCCCAGATTGGCGGTTGGTGAGTTTTCGCCCTCGCTGACCGCACTTGTGCCTCCAATTTCACTTTCAATTTCGCTAGAAATTGGAACGCCAGTTTCATAAATTTCAGAGTTAGATTCCTCAGACGAATCTTCGCCCCCAGTTTCTAATCTTTTATCTTCGGCTATGGTTTGTGTGTTAGTGTGCACATAGTCCCGTTCTTGGTCAATTGGATCTATGGCCATTTCCGCCATTTCTGCACCTGTGCTAGTTAGATTTGGATTTATTCCATCACTGGGGGTCTTATTCTTCATTAGGTCTTTTAGCTTTCCATTATTGTTAATAATACTGCTACTATCGTCTCCCTTATTTCCTTCCTTCAGGGATTCCTTTGAGAGCGGTATAAATATGTTGGATATCCTTGGTTGTGTTTCATCACACAGACCCGTTAGCTTTGCTGCGGCCTTCAAGCTTTTAATAGTTTGCACTCTTTTACCTTTCTTGAGCAGAAGTTCCATCTTTTCATCAGCTTGGTCATCGGATTTCTCTTCTTCGGGGTTACATTCATTTAGCTGCTCATTTAGCTGCTCTTGTTTTTTCTGTTTACCCCTTTAACCATCTTTCTCCTTCCCCTTCTCCTTCTCCGCATTTTTCAGGGCATTTTTGCTTTGACTTTTACTTTTCTCCAAGTTGTTTTTATGTTTTACTTTGCTGGTGGTAGTACCCTCCATACCTTCCTTTCCATTTTTAGCCTCCTTAACTTCTTGTGCCTTCAATCCTCTAGTTTCTGGTCTTCTAGTGGAGCCATTATTCTTTTGTTGGTGGCTTATCGGTTGTTTTAAGCCACTTTAATGATCCCCTATCACCGCGTTTTTTGCTGGTACTTTAGTTGCCTCATTCGCCTCATTTACCTCAAGCATTCCATTAGCTTCATCCTCTGAAAGCACCTTGCTCGCGGATTTGCTTCAGCCTATTTCAGACATTTTCCGTACTATCTGCACTATTTATGCTTGTGCTTGAGTTTGCGTCTGTGGTGCTATTGCCGCCGTAGAAGCTCCAACAAAATCCTTGAAGTTGAGAAAACCTGTATAAGTATTACCCACTCTTGTATTCCCTTAAAGATAAGCTTTATCGCAATCCTTTGTGAATTTGCTCTCTGCTCAGGCTGTATTAACTTTTGCGGCAGTCTATGCTTATTTTGTTTATTTTTATATATTTTTATGTGTGGGTTCTCCTTATGCCTACTGCCTCTCCCAGGTTTCTTTGAGAAAATATTAATTTGCAGTGTGCACATGTAGACAACCAGAGAGGGAAGAGGTGCCCTACTCCACAACCTCAGTGAGAAAGAAAGTTTTTTTTTTTTTTAGGCAGTCTATCGACGTTTATTGATGCACCCTGGGCCCTGAGTACTGGGGCGTGGTTATCCCCCTATCAACGATCGGCAGGCAGTGCTCTGATGAAGCCCTTGACGTTTCAGATTGCCGTCTAAGTGGTAGCAAGCACAGCGCCCAGTGCAGCGCAGATAGAGGTCAAAAGCCAGGAAAGGTCGAAGTGTTTCAACAGACCCTCCGTATTTCACAGAAACTGAGCCACGCCATGAAAATTTGAGGGACCGAACAGACCAAACAGCAGAGGGAAGTGAAGAAGGTGAAGAAAAGCGGGAGGAACCATCCGTGCTTCAGGCGCCCCGCAAAACCGCACAGCAGCTGCTCGACACCCTCCCGGCGCACTAGGCTTTCAGGTCTGGAACGGCGTCTGACCCCCAGCTGCTCGACTACCGGCTACCGCCACAGTAATCCAGCGCTCCGGCTCCGGCGCTCTAGCGATCAAGTGATCCACAGTAATCCAGCGCTCCGGTGCTCCTGCGCTCCAGCGAACCACCTCTCACCTGCAGCGCCACCGGGTCTCCGGTAAGAGTTTTTTTTTTCGCCCGCTAGCTGCTCAGGTCCAGGTTATTCATGAAGCTCGAAGAGTATTACTCCGCTCTCCCAAATCAACAATCAGCCATCTAAGGTAAGCTAGCTCTCAGGTCCTCAGAGCGACTGACGCGACTTCTCACTCTGACGCCATCTTGCGTCTCACTCTATAATGCAGTGACCTCATAACGTTTGCAGTGACCTCATAACTTGCAGTGACCTCATAATTGTACTATTGCCTTGTGTATTGTTCTTTCTTTTTTCTTAATAAAATTAAAAAAATATATATATCAACGCCAAAGTAAATTTATAAAGGCTAAGACTCCAGGTCTGGGGTCGGGACATGATACATATTTAATATTAATTAGACTTATTCAAACAAAGGTGTTTTCTCATAAAGTGCGAAAGTGCAGAAAAATGACAATTATCAGGGAAAGGAATTAACGTCCCTCGGGTATTCAAACATCGAGCTATTCATACGTTAAGGCTTCTAGGTGAGTTATCCTTTCTTCTCCTGATTGCCATTTGTATAAAAGCAATAACTGTGTTCCTAATTTTTGCATTTTCCAACCTGCAGATATAATTAAAAATATTTTTGAAATAAAATAGCTTATTATCTAAAAAAAGAGTGGTTTAGTACTTTCAAGCCATTTACCTGATTGGCCCATTCCAATGGAACACCTCATCATCTATCATTTGGTCCTCAAACTCACTCCAGGATTTCAAAATCCCAATGAAAGAACATCTACTATGAAAAGAAACAAACTGGATAACTGCCCACTCTTCTGTATTTTACATCATCATTATTTTTGAACGCAACTAAGACCTAAAAGGCATAAATGTACTTTGTGGATTAAAAAAAAGGCTGCTAAACATATTACTGAAAAAGTTAGGCCGTTAAGATTTTTTTTCCTAAATTGTAGCTATTGATTCAGCTACTTGTATGAAATTGTATTTGTTACTAGACCTGCAGGTATGCTGACTTAAATAATCTACTCAACCTAATTATAATGCTCTTGACCCATAAACTGGTTTCAAATTATGTGATTCTGGGCAAGTATTTTAATTCACTGAGACACCATTTTCTTCTTTATCACATACTAGCAGCCCGTCCCGACGTTGTCCAGGTATGAATTGCTGCCGGCCAGTAGTATATTGTTTTGTAGGATTTCGTTTTGATAGCATTTCTTATCTGTGACAGGCCTGTGAAACGCTCCGATTCACAGTGCACTGCTGATGCACATAAGAGTGCGCGGTCAGTAGTGTGTGAACTCGAGTTTCCCTACTTTATTTTTCCTTGCAATATTATATAGCGCAAACTCGACAACATGGCATGAGCACAATTTACATTACAGAAGAACACATTCATTTGTGGTAGGCACGGGGAGACAAAGCGATTTGCCCGGAATCACAGGATGTTGAGCTGATGCCGAGATTCAAAGTAGCTCCCCAGCTCTAAAGTTCGCAATTCTAGAACTTGTGGTGGGAGGTGTGTCTAAAAGTGTATGTCGGTGCTGGTCATCAATGAGAGAGACCTGTGCATTTTTCAAATGGGTGTTGAAAAAATATGAGTATGTTGCTGGAGATGTGGGCCGCCGTGCCACCAATGTAGTTACCGGGGTAGGATAAACACCCATTATTCCGCAACTTTCTTTCCGCATACCATCACTCCGCATACTTTCATTACGAAAGTACCATGACTCCGCAATGCCGTTATAACGCATGGCATTACATTTTATATGCTTTTACCATGCATACATTTACAACGAAATTCGTTGTAAATGCATGAATGGTAAAAGCATGTTTTTTTTAAATGTTTGGATAAGGTAAGTATGGGTATAGGGGTAAATGTTTTGGGGTACTGAGGTATATGTTTTGGGGTGTTTGGGTATTTTAAGGGTTCAGATATAGTTTCGGGTTATGGGGTACAGGGGTAGTTTTACGGTTTAGGGATAGGTATCGGTTTTGGGGTGCAGGGGTATTTTTAGGGTTCAGGGCTAAGTTTGGGTTTGGGGTATAGGGGTATTTTTAGGGTTCAGGGGTAGGTTTGGGTTTTGGGGTACAGGGGTATTTTAAGGGTTCAGGGCTAGGTTTGGGTTTTGGGGTACAGGGGTATTTTTAGGGTTCAGGGCTAGGTTTTGGTTTGGGGGTACAGGGGTATTTTAGGGTTCAGGGGAAGGTTTGGGTTTTGGGGTACAGGGTTATTTTTAGCATTCAGGGCTAGATTGGGTGTTGGGGTATAGGTGTATTTTAGGGTTCAGGGGTAGGTTTGGGTTTTGGGGTACAGGGGTATTGGGCTAGGTTTGGGTTTTGGAGTTCAGGGGTATTTTTAGGGTTCAGGGCTAGGTTTGGGTTTTGGGGTAGAGGGGTATTTTACGGTTCAGGGGTAGGTTTGGGTTTTGGGGTACAGGGTTATTTTTAGGGTTCAGGGGTAGGTTTGGGTTTTGGGGTACAGCGTATTTTAAGGGTTCAGGGCTAGGTTTGGGTTTTGGGGTACCTGGGTATTTTTAGGGTTCATGGCTAGGTTTGGGTTTTGGGGCACAGGGGTATTTTAGGGTTCAGGGCTAGGTTTGGGTTTTGGGGTACAGGGTTATTTTAAGATTTCAGGGCTAGGTTTGGGTGTTGGGGTACAGGGGTATTAGGTTTCAGGGGTAGGGTTAGGTTTTGGGGTACAGGGGTATTTTAAGGGTTCAGGGCTAGGTTTGGGTTTTGGGGTATAGGGGTATTTTAGGGTTCAGGGGTAGGTTTGGGTTTTGGGGTACAGGGTTATTTTTAGGGTTCAGGGCTAGGTTTGGGTGTTGGGGTACAGGGGTATTTTTAGGTTTATGGGGTAGGTTTGGGTTTTGGGGTACAGGGTTATTTTAAGGGTTCAGGGCTAGATTTGGGTTTTGGGTTACAGGGGTATTTTAGGGTTCAGGGATAGGTTTGGGGTACAGTGGTATTTTTATGGTTCAGGGCTAGGTTTGGGATTTGGGGTACAGGGGTATTTTTAGGGTTCAGGGGTAGGTTTGGGTTTTGAGGTACAGGGGTATTTATAGGGTTCAGGGGTAGGTTTGGGTTTCGGGGTACAGGGTATATTTATAGGGTTAAGATGGGTTAGTGTTTAAGGGTGATGGGGTATTTCAAGGAGTAAGGGTGGGTTATGAGTATGGGGTGCAGGGGTATTTAAAGGGAGCAGGGTGGGATTAACACACAATATGAGACATGGCATGAAGGGTGAAACGTACCACACGCCCCCAGCGTTTGTCACGCCCCCAGCACACTCCCACAGCACAACACAGACACGCCCACAAGGGACTACTTTGCTGGCACGGATCTTTTACCTTTTAAATGTATATGGTGGGTGTCTGCATAGCCTATGTCCTTCTGCTGCAACTGCCCTTTCCAACGCTGTATTGGGTGTTGTGATTGGTGCTGTGGTTCCTGAGATTACCCGCCTCAAAGGTTTGGGCTCTCTATTATATTAGTATAGATAGATGAGAGCACCTTCAAATACACAAGTTCAACACATCTGCTGTACAGAAAACGCTTTTGTTTGATTTAATAGAGTAAACATTAGCTCCATATAGAATGCAAATCAAGCCACATTAAGATACACTTGCACTTGAACTAAGACTTGCCTCTTAGTTCATGAAATGCATTGTCATCAGGGCTTGGCCAGGAACGTCTCTCACATCATGTTTAAAATCATTTTTAATAAATACATAACTAAAGCATAAAATAGCAGCCCACTGTTATATGCAATCATCAGATTTTACATTGAAATGGCCACAGAATTTGTCACCGACGTGATTTAAAAACGATATAGTGTACAATATTTGAAAATAAAGTTTCTGCAAATATTTGTCATTTGCACATCACCAAGTAAAGTGTTCTGATTTGTTTTCATCCAATTTAAATCTTTGTTTCCATCACACTTCTGAATTACAAAAAAATGTATTTTATAATTTTTGATCTACTTGTATTAATCATTTACAGGCTATTCAAATGTTGTTTTAGAGAAGAAAACAGACATTTTACTGCATTTTGTTTCACAATTATTGTCAAATAGCTCACATGACAAAAAGCATTAACTGTAAAAAGAGAAAGAAAAGTAAACACCATTTTCTAGGAACACATGAGCAACAATTAGTAAAAAGACAAACTGACATTTGACCTCGGTCCTTGAGCAGTTGGCAAATGTGTAAAGATAAAACACGATTTAAAGGTGGTTTAATTGTTCATTCAGTTCCTGAAGAAACAAAACACCTGTTTTTTCCAGCTTAAGTTTACTCACCAGCAGGGAGCAGGGTTGAGTAAGTGCTAAAACTAGCTCGACCTGCTAAAATTTCACTCGCAATTTCAAGTGGGTTTTTCTAGGCCTGTGATGGATGTGTACCCCTGCCCTAAGTTCCTAAGCTGCAATATTGCTTGGATCTCCAGTGCTGATTTTTGTTGCCAATGGGTGAACATGGATCTTGAGTTTCGCAATGACATAGCCATATCTCACGGATTGCGGACTTGGACTGAAAGGGGTGCCCAAAGCGCTACACTCATAGCGATGAAAGGCTAATGCTTGTGCCAGGAATTGAGAAGCACAAGCACTGTGATGGCAGATTACCATGTAGTGATCAGTAGAAATGAAAAGATCTTTTTTACTTGGTCACTGGAGTGAGGCCGACTGGCTTACTCATGTAAAGTTCTGCTGCTATGTGCTTAACTCACCCATGACCTACATCAAGTTATTACATGGTGCTGTGCTGTGTGTGTGTTTGTAGTATGCATGTGCTGGGTGTATATGTGCCTATGAATAGTACAATACATGGAAGATTTTGGATTATTTTTTGGGAGACTCAGGGTTGACTGGAGGAGCTTGAGGAGATAGAGGCATTCCCAGATAGATTTGTGGATTGCTGCAATCCTGTGAGTTGGGTGGGACACACTGGAAGAAGGAAAACCATGCTCTCCTGCAAACTTTGATTCAGGGAGAGGTCACTTGAAGCCTGGGCATATCGCTGGAAGGGGATTGTGCTGCAAAGAAAACCGTAAAGTGTGGGGCCGAGGCCCTGGACTAACTTTTTGCAATATATCACAAAAAATGAGAGGAGGGTTCAAGGGAAAATATTTAGAGTCCCCTGAGAAATACAATCATAACACAAACAAATTGTTGGGTCCAAACTTACAACAGTAAGTACGTAGAGTGGCAGACTAACATCTCATACAGTTCCCTTGTGGTAGAAATCCCTTTCAGGACGAATACCTTAACCCACCAAAGGTGGCATGCTTCATAATCTGGTTATCTCCTCTTAGTGGGAAAACCTAGTACCACTAAGGGCTACAACTTCTTCTCTGAGAAGAAGGAGCTCAGGGATGATTTGGGTGAGTCTACCCTATAGAGGATGAACTAAATCCCACAGATGAGAGATGCTAAGAGAGTAGTGGTGAGGACGCAGCACAAAATAAGTAAAAATAGTGAGGTGATGAGGTTAAAACTGCCTAGTCAGGAACACATTTTTTAAAAAATAACTTGCTCCTACCGACAGGGTTAAAAGACAGTGCAAAAGCAGTCTGGATTTAAAGTGCTTTGTGTTCGACAATAAGGTCTACATGTTTGAGCCCAGTTAATCCAAGACGTCAGGACCTAAGAAAGATTGCTGCTGCCAGTGAAAAAAGTGTATGAAGTGTAATGATATCAAACCAGTTATCCTTTCATTTTTATTTTTCAGATTATTCTGGTTGTACCTATAGAAGTGAGACAAAAAATGGGGAAAACAAACAGAAAGCCTTATCAATCAGTCACTCTTGTTATGATTTTAGTTTAGTGAGGAAGGAGGAATAAAACATTTCCTTCCCATCCTATTCATGCAATTTTGCGTTTTATGATAATTACTGGTTTCACTCACCCAAAGTTCTTGGACAAGCAGCCACATCTCAACCTGGCGACAGCTCAGGGAAGGGGGCCCGCTCTGTAAAAAAGGATGACGTTGTGTCAAACATACCCATCATTATGTTGACACTACTCCTATCTTCCATTTGTATGTAGGTCAGGAAAGCACATTTAAAATCTAAGCAGAGTGCCTTCAAACACTCATCAATAAAAATAGTTCTTGTTGTGATGCCTGTTTAGGAGTACACAGGGTGTTGGTAGTGTCCCAGCACTTAACTAATGTGGTCAGGAGTTTATAAGGACTGCCATTTCAAAAACGCTACGCATATGGCAACAAAGTGGATGAGTATGGCAATCGTTTTCATAAAGCCGGATGAATGTTATGCTGTATGAAGTAACATGGGTCGGCTATGTAAAAGTGGCAGGGGATAGTAACCACAGCATTGCTTAACCCTATGGTCGCTCCATGACTGCCACAACAAATCTTATGCGTTACCTTAGTAAGTATTACTGCAGACACAACCGCACCAAACTAGGGTAGTAAACCGGGGAAAGTCAGGTGTGCTCTTAATATTGTGCGTGACTTCCTCGCGGAGCTTACACAGCGGATGTATGACGGTATAACGCATACTTTTACAACGCATACCTTAAAACACATTTTTTACAATGCAACATCCATTACAACGCATTCCATTACAACGCATGCCATAACAACGAATTTTTAAAAACTACCTTTACAACGCATTCCATTACAAAGCATACTACCTTTACAACGCATACTATTACATTGCGTGTATGGTAAGTATTGGATAGTGTAGGGGTAAAAATTACTATTATAACTCCAGGGGGGTGCAACAGTAGGGTAAGTGTTGGATAGTGTAGGGGTAAAAATTACTATTCTAACTCCAGGGGGTGCAACAGTAGGGTAAGTGTTGGATAGTGTAAGGGTACTATGCGTTGTGATGGTATGCGTTGTAATGGTATGCGTTGTAATGACTGCGTTGTAATGACATGCGTTGTAGTGGTATGCGTTGTAGTGTCATGCGTTGTAATGGTTGCGTTGTAATGGCATGAGATGTAATGGATGTTGCGTTGTAAAAGTTTTGTTGTAATGGTAGTGCGTTGTAAAAGTTGCATTGTAAAGGTTGTTTCCCGACACAGCTTAACCTCTTTACTAGAGATCAGCCAGATACTTAGTCTGGAAAATAGCATTGTAATGGCTTTCTTATGCCATTTGATTTATTAAATGCATTCAATTTATTAGTGCCCCCCACTAACCTATCCATACCTTCGGGAGAGAAGTACGATATATGGACGCTCCTGTAAGTCCTAAAGTAGGTGCACAGCATGGAACTAAGGGCTCTCCTATGTAAAAACGCACACAAAGCGCGGCATGCCGACAAACTTACCTATCCGTCGGTAGTCCGTCTTTGTACTGTACTGCGACCAGAGGTACCGACAGCAGGCCTCAGAATGAGTTTATATCGGCCTCCCTTGCCAGCGCAAATCGTTCAGGAAACTACGCTCACCTGTGTGCTTGAAGGAACCATGGTGTGTTTCAGGCATTTGCCTGAGGGGCGTAATTGATCGACTGTATGTGCGCTATGCGCTTGCGCATACTGGTGTCACTAGTCTATTCAAAGAGTTTTTTTAGGTTTCGAACCTGGCGAGGGGCACGAAGTGCCCCTCCCAGTTTGAAAACTATTGTCTTCAGTATGGATGTCGGCCCCGCCTCTGCCTCTCATTGGTTAGCTCCATAAATGGAGGCTAGCCATTGGGAGGCAGAGGCTGTCAATCGCGCTTTCTCTCGAAAACGCGATTCGGGGGCGTTTCTGGTGCTTTTTTTAAGCCCCGCCCCTTTGTCCCGGGCCGCGCTGCCATTGGCTGCCGGCCCGGGACACCCCCGTGACGTCATTCCTGGGCCGCGCTGTGATTGGCTGCCGGCCCGGGACACCCCCGTGACGTCAGCCAATCACAGCGCGGCCCGGGACCTGACTTGTTGACTATCCGATCTCTTTCTCCTTTGGGCTCTTTCGGAGCCAACGTACAGCTAGTTTATTTTCCGGGGCTGTAATAATTCTGCAGTTGTTAAGGTTAGTAACTGACACTACGGAGACCAAACTGAGAAATGTTGTAAATACTCCTCCTGACTGGATATTTGTGAGGCTCTCTCTCTCTGCTGCTGCTTTTCCATAAAAACGATTTTATAGGGAATATGTATTGCTTAGGTTGAAAAAATGTGAATAAGAAATCCACCGAAGGTTAAAACCTGGCTACGAGCACAATCAGATTACATTTTCCCCTTATAAAAAAACGCCCTGCCCTGCCTTGTTGCGGCGGATGTAGCAGTTCGCTTGGCTACTGCTTATCTGCAGAGGCAGTCCCTGGCGTCTCTGGTGCTGGTAATGATTGTTTTCACGAACAGGAAAAAAAAACGGCAAAGCAAGGAGTGGGCGCGAGCTCCGCTCACCTCAGGTGACCCATAAGCCGAGTTTCTGAGTCTGTGTGCTGACGTAGTTGGGTCACGAGGAGACCGTTAGGGAAGGTCAACAAAGTACTAAGAAACAAAACAAATAGATTTTTTTCTTGAGGGCATATAATATAACGTGTCTCGTGCTTTTTTGTACCCAAATTCCCTTCTCTGCCAGCATGCGGAATGCTTAAACATGTTTGCATCAGAGCTAAAGAAACTCAGCGGCCGTTTTCATTTCGTGGAGGGTGTCCCCGTAGCACCAATAAAGGTGCTCCCTCTGGGTCATACCACCACACTGAAACAGAGGGAAAGGTACATGTAGGGGGTCAGAATCATGAAACAGAAACTTCTCAAACGACAACACTGCGCCTTTAAAACAGCTGCTAAAATCAATGCCAGGAAAATATGCATCCTTGAGCAAAATGGCCAGTCAGGTGCCCACTCTACCTAGACATCATACTTTACAACTCTGGCAGGCTGAGGCTGATTTCTCGTGCTAAAGCAATAACCATTGTAAAACTGGGCGGATATTTAACATTCTCGAGAGGCACCTGTCATGATTATATATCTCGCGCACGGTGCAGTTGACTGCACATAAGCATTTCCATTATCCATTAAGTTTCCCAATATGCTGATGAAATGTAAATTCTTTATGACATGTTGGAGTGTGTTCCTACAATAATAATCCCTGTGGCTTGTGCATAACTCCATGTGCAGTTTAATATCATTTATAGGTCTGGCCATTGTTGATAGGTCTCGCCATCCTTGTTGATAATAATTAAAAATATATTTTTTTAAATCAGAAATAAAATACATACATACATACAGGGCCAATGGGTTAGCCCTTTTCATCCATTCTCTGTTCACGTAAATGTTGCTTTCACTTGGGTCAATGGGTTAATGAACTTCCGACATTGGCCCACCTGCACTGTGAATTACGACGTTTTCCTGGTCACACGTGCACATATAGCTACAAATAAGTGCCAGGGATAGTGGTCAACACTATACTTTGACAATGCTTCCTTTCCATTCTTTAATCTTTTTATTATATTTTTCTATTTATCTCTATGTGCTTAAATTAAACATGCAGGTTACAGCAATGGAAGGCCACTAGCACTTTTCTTTTGCACCCATTGGAATCATATTTTCCTCTTTCATATTTATATTGATTCTTTTTGGCAAGTACATCTGCTTGCTCTGAAGCACCTGTACTGTTCTATTAAAATTAATATGCCATATTTGTTTAAATTTACATAAAAAGTAAAAATAAAAAATAAAACACTGCACCATTTTGCCAAGGACAGGCATATCGGTTTTGCCAATGCTTGTTACTATCTACATGGCCTTGCACCTGGATAAAATTATGGTGTATTCTGCAGATTTAACTAAACATACTCAACACGTGAAAGTAGTGGTATACAGAACTGGAGATCTAAAACTGGTTTAGTAAAATGTTGTTTCCACAAGATACTATTATAGGCGCTATTAAAGGATATTACATTCTGATAACATTGTTCAGTCAACTTCCGGTTAATAATACACATAAGCTCGTCGGATACTGCCTGGTTTAGCACACGCTGAGGAGCCTCCACGAGCAAGGTGAACACTGCATTCCAAGAAGAGATGAGATTGGATACAAGGGTAAACAAGCACAACGAAAGCCAATAGTTATTGATTAGGACAAGGTGCCTCTGGATACACCCATCCACGTTGTCACTCATCCACCTGTCAATGTACACGTCCATGTGCACAATCATTCATCGCCCAAACACTTATTCATTCCTGCACTCACACCTTCATTTACCCACCTCTTGTAAGGACCGCTACTAAGCTGAAGGGAAACATGCCTAATGGGCATCAATGTGGTGCTGAGGCCTACTGTATCGCCAATAAGACTCAGATACTCAAGGGGATAGAGAGCTCAATCTAGAGTGAGAATGCGATGGAGTGTAGCAAGGTCAGTGATGTGCAATGTGTGAGATTCCAGTGAAGTATAGGATATTAGTGATAAGAAGGTGAGACCGCACTAAAGTGTATGAGGGCAGTCATGTGAAGTAAGACTCCAGTGAAGTGTGAGAGGGCAGTGATATGTAACAAGTGAAACGCTAGTGAAGTGAACAGTGATGTGCAATGAACGAGACTTCAGTGAAGTGTATGAGGACAGTTATGGGAGGATGAAACCCCGCTGCAGAGTACAAGGGCAGTAATCTGTAGGTGAGACCATAGTGAAGCACAAGCGGATAGTGATATGCAAAGCTTGAAACTCGCGTGAAGTGAATGAGAGCAGTGACATGCAATGTTTGGGACACCAGTGAAATGTATGAGCCCAGTGATAGAAGATGAGACTCCTCTTACCTGCATGAGGGCAGTGATTGTGATTGGTGTTGTGAATGTGTGCTCGTGTTTGGCTTGTGGCTTCAGTCGTCTTTTTTAGCAAGATAAAGGTGAGTGCAGCGTTTCTGTAATGCCCCGTGTTTTGAATGTTGACTTTTGCACCGAATGCTCCTAACACGTAATGCCCAGTGTTGTGAATGTGTGCTCGTGTTTGGCTTGTGGCTTCAGTCGTCTTTTTTAGCTCGATAAAGGTGAGTGCAGCGCTTCTGAAATGCCTCGTGTCCGAAGGCGAAACCGTTGCATTGTAAATGCTTGTTTTTTTAGCTATTGAGGGAGCTCTAAATTTTGCGAGCGACTACACAAAATGAAACGGAGACAAGAAACACACAGCACAAAGAGAGAAGAAAGGGAGAACCCTTATGATATGGGGCTCAGAAAATGCCATTATTCATGATACTTAATCACTGATTAATTGTGTTGCCCCCTGATAGTACTGTTTCGATATTACATGTCCGAGGTGAACTGGTCAAACTGTGTTAACCCTCAGTGCTTGTCACATAGACTTATGATGTATAGCAAGGAATATGATGTGCAGAGATGTTTACCAACATCATTCTTGAAAACTGTTCAAACAATGTGTGGAGTATATTTATTGCCGCTTGGGTCAACAACTGCTCATGATACTTAATACCCAATTTATTGCATATGTTGTCCCCCGCTCGTACGGTACCGATATTGCATATCTGAGGTGAACGGATCAATCTGTGTAAAGGGTCAGTGCTAGCCATACAGACCTATGATGTACTCCAAGGAATATAATGTGTAAAGTGTTTTTTTTAAAAATGCTTGAGAACTGTTCAAACAGTGTGTCGGGTATGTTTAATACCACTAGGGTCAACAGCTGTTAATGAGACCCAATAGTGCTACTATATACAGTGAGGTCAGTGTAAAAACAGGTCAAGCAAACTAATAGACATGAATTTCTACTGAGACTGTATACTCTTATGGGGGTTACAGATTTAAAGTGATTAGCCTGTCAGAATTCTAACCAAGGGATCTCGTCATTCAACCCGGTGCTATCGCTCTTAATTCTGTGCACCCAGGGTTGTTCCCGTCTGAACAAGAATTTGGATATGTCTGTGATGTGAGATGGAATCCATGGTTGTTCCAGGACTGTCCAGTTCAGATCCTCTGGAGCATGATTCTTATCCAAAAAGTGATTGGTCAATTTGGTAGATTGTTTTTTGCACCGAATGGTGCTCTTGTGCTCCATTATTCTGGTTTTAATCTTATGTGTTGTCATCCCCACGTAGCGCAAGCCACTTGGCAAACAATCAAGTAGATTAGCTCACTGTTATAGTTCGTATGTCTGGACAGAATCCATGGCTTGTCTGTGCCAATATCGATTGACCCAGTCTGTTTCGTTTGCGGGCACATAGCACATGAACCGCACAGGTAATGCCCTTTTATGGTTGGTAGGCCCCAGTGTGTCTCTTGGTTGGATATCTTCTTCTGCCTGGGCTAAGTATGTACAAGCTGATCTTTGATGTTGGTGCTCCTCTTAAAAGCAAATAGCGGTTGGGGCATGGGATCACTCCAGATATTCAGAATCGTCCAATGTTTCAGAATACTTTATTTGATTTAGTTAGAGTAACTGCAGAATGTGTTGACACAGGTCAAACGTTGCTGATCCTCTTTTGGTGGTGCAATCTCAATTAGAGCCTCTCTATTGGTATTGGCCACTCTTTTCCTGGATCTCCGAATGATGTTAGAAAGATAGTTTTGGTCTCTTAATTGAGAGGAGAGGTTCTTTGATGTTCGGTGTATTTCTCTTTGGTAGAGCAATTCCTTCTGATCCGTAGGAATTGTCCATACAGTAAGTTCTCGCGGAGGGACTTAGGATGGTAACTTTGGTATGATAGTAGGGAGTTCCTGGCCACCGGTCCTGTGTAGCTCAGTACCCAAGCTGTCACCTTCCGGAAGAATGCGAATATCCAGAAATGGCAAGCTGCTGTTGTTAAATTCGCAAGTGAATTTAAGATACTAATTTCTGGTATTGAGCCACTGATGAAACGTCCTGATCGTCTATGGCGTGCCACTCCATATCACGAAGACATCGTCAATATAGTGTTTCCAAACACGGTTGTGTTCTCTGTATAGATTGCTCTCTTTTAGGATCTCTTCTTGTTCAAATTGGTTTACATAAAGATTTGCCAAGCTTGGAGCAAAAACACTGCCCATGGATGTCCCTGTCGTCTGAAGGTAGAGATCGTCTTCAAACCTAAAGAAACTTTCTGTCATAGCAAGGCGAGCACATGCCATAACAAAATGTACAGGGGAGATGATATCCATTTCTCTGGTGTTCAGTAGGGCCTCTATCGTGGTCAGTGTTTCTTCCAGAGGTGTACACGTATACAAGGACTTCACATCAAAGGAAACAAGATAGTCTTGGTTCACATCAAATGGAGTCTAAGCTTGGAGTCGAAAAAGATCTTTGGTGTCTTGAATGTATGTCGACATCTCTAGTACCAAGGGACAAAGAAAGAAGTCCACAAAGGTGTACAGGGGCTCCGGAATTGAGCCAATGCCAGAAATAATTGGCCTCAAAGGTGGTGGTTGTTGTGTGTTTTTGGTAATGCATAGAAATAGGTAACAATGGGGTGAGGAGTGACCAGAAAAGAAGCCTCTTGCTCAGTGATCCATCCTTCTTTGGCCTCATCAACCATCTTTTGATTTCCAGGGATAGTCTTTTAGTGGTCTGCATCTTGAGAGGTCTGGAGAACTGCTTGTTCTCCAGTTGGCGTTGGCACTCAGCTCTGTAGGCAGTGGTATTCAAAATGACAATCGCTCCCCCTTAGTCCACTGGCTTTATTATGATAAACTCATTATCAGCCAGTGTCTGTATCGCTGCTTGTTCACGTTTCGAGAGGTTCTGGAACTGTTTCATGTCAATATCAAACAGACTCATCACATCTTGTAATACCGCTTTCTCAAAGGTAGATACCTGTGACGGGATAAGATGTGTGGGTGGATTAAAGTTGGAGCGTACCTTCAGCCCAGTATTGGTTGTATCATTGTCAGGTTCCATCGTTGTTTTATCTTTGAAGAAAAACTGTAAACTGATTTTGCAGAAAAATGTAGCAAGTTCCTGTTTAATTAGAAAGATGTCGCCCTTGTAAGTAGGAACAAAGCTAAGTCCTTTATTGAGAAGCGTCAATTCGTCTTCCATCAACTGTCGATCACTTAGATTCACCACTAAGTTGCATCATAGCTTTTCTATGGTTGGGGCGGAGGGTTACGTTATGCTCCGTGTTGTTTTGGGGGAAACCGGAGGGCTCCAATGGACATGCGCCTGCTGATTTCTTCTTCGACCTCTAGATCTTCCCTGGCCATATCCTAAAAAAGGCTGGTTAGGAACCATTTGTGGATAAGGTTGATATGGAAGAATGGGTGGTTGGGAAGGTGGATTAGAGAACCCATAGGGACCTGGCGGCCACCATTTGGTGTTAAAGGGCCTGATTGCCTTCCTCTCCAATTTCTTCTATTACTTCTGTTCTGTTCTGTTCGGTCCTCTTCCTTTGGGTTCCGCATTGACAGAAGAATCAGAGTCAAGCAAACCATCTTCACTTGCTGAGGTTGTGTAGTTTGACCCATAATTCCTTCCTCTTTGATTGTATTGAGGGGGAAATAGTTGTCACTAGTATATTGCTTCACATTCTCGTACGAGAAGTGTCCCAAATCCTTTCTGAATTTGTTTATCTTCGTTGTAAGCCCCAAATCTTTGAACTCTTTGTTCGTTTCGTTTGTTTCTTCTGCTTGCTTTTTGTATACAAATACTGCAACCTATGATTTAATTTGGGATTCAAGTGTCTGTATCTCTACCAGAATAGTATCAGCAATACGTTTGGCCACATGAGCCAGTTCCCTGTACACCGCCACGCGACAAGGGACCAGTCCTTCATGAATGCCTTGTCCTCTAAACACAGCCTAGGTGTGTTCGTAACAATAAGCCCCTTGGGGGCGCAGTTTTCTCTTATTCTGTAATAATGGCACAGTGTAGGTAAGTGCAAAAGTGGGTGCGTTTTAATAAGAGTAGTTTAGCCCAGTCATCCCGTTGAGTGGAAGTCCCACTAGGAGTACTGTCTATAATGCTTGGCGTGGTCAATATAGCGTGGACAGTAGTTTCATCAAAGGCCAATCCCTGTAGTTCTGCCATGTTGGTCTGATATAAGAGTGGAGCCCCACTCACTTACTTCTAATGTTAATCTAATCTACAAGGAAGGAGCAAATTGAAAAAATCCCAATCAGTCAGGGACTCAGAAATGGACCCACAACCGTGGCTGCTCAGTACTATATATCACAAAAATGGGAGGAGGGTCCAAGGGAAAATATTTAGAGACTGTTAGACCTGTCTGGCCTTTTGCGTAGTCCCTCCAATTTATTATTTATTTTGTCCCCATTTTGCCCTTCATGCCTTTATTTACTTTTGTGTCCACTAGATTTTTCAAGGTGCTGGTCTCATAGTTTTTCACCTCAAGCCTAGAGGCCTTTCCTGACAGGAATTTCTTTGGAGTCACAAAATGGTGGCTACCAACTGTCATAACTGACATACCTGGAACCTGTCCCATAGGATAGAGTAGGGCATTCCAGAACCTTCTGGTCCCTTCTGGACCTCTGAGGATCAGCCTATATAAGGCGGAATGCTGGTCAGCCATTTTGTCTTGCAGTGTGGGCTGGCTGGAGGACAGGCTGTAGCAGAAGGTGGGGGTAGGATAGTCAAAGGGTTGACCTCCCAGTCTAGGGACGCTCCTTATTGATTCACCACCCTTCCTCCCTTTGGTTACTTGACTTGACCCCGCTGGGTAGGAAATCCTGAAGACCCTGGGCACCTATTCTCCCCTGGTCCCAGTGTAAGGCGTGGGTGAGGGAGATTGTACCTGAGGAAAGCCCCCTGCCCAGTAAGAAAAGAGGCTCTAGGGCGGAATTTGAGGGAAGTGACTCCTGGATACTCCCATCAGTAGCTAAGGGGACTGTGAGCAGGAGATGAGTCATCAGACATTATAAACAAACCTATCTCCCCCCTTCCCCGTTACCTGGGGTAGCCCCTTGCCAAGGAGGAGTTGGATCGACTGGAGTGGGGCTGGAATCGAGTATCTAGCGAGGCACCACAGAGTGTACTGTCCGCCTGGTACAGTCTGCCTGCATCGCCCTGAGTCCGGTGGCTGCGGCGGTGACATCGTGAGGAGAATCGCCCTCTCTTTCCCTGTTTCTGGTCAGCGCCGGCCCTGCTGAAGGAACGCGTCAGTCGGCGCGTGTGGGCGGGACCGGAGGAGGCAGTCCTACAAAGCCGAGCAGACTCTAACCTGAGCCGCTGTTCTCCCGCGCATGCCCGGTCGTGCCGCTTCCCTCAAGGAAGGTGGAGGCGGGACCGGACAGGGAAGCGCCTGGAGTACAGCAGCAGCTCGGGATTGTTGCGGTGTCCTCTTTCCCCCGCTCGAGCGCCACACGGAGGAGCTGGCTTGAGCGGGAGGGGAGAGCCGAGGAGCCCCCAAAGGCTGGTGAGCATTAGTGTAATTTGGCTCCTTTTCCTTGCCGTCCCCCCCCCCCCCCCCCCCCCCCCCCCCCACTGGCGTACAAAGACACCAGCCAGCAGATCGGCAACAAGTAAGGAGAAGGTTGAGAGGGGGAAGTGGTACTCGCAAGTAAATCAAAACGAGGGCAGGGAAGCAAGGATTAATAGTTATATAAACAAAGGATCTGGCCCAAATCGTGCAGCGCCCTTGAAGACTCCCATAAGGGTCTACATAGATTGTTTGTTTCTTACTGAATATACACAGATTGGCTCATTGCCTTCAGCGTGTCATTTCTCCAGAAGAGCAAGTCCAGAACTAGGGGAAATGTGAAGGATTAGCCAGTTCTTCTTGATGTCAGTGGTGGACAGGGAGTAAGTGTGTAAACCCTTTTCTAGAGGAGTGCAGACACTGCTCCTTGGGAACTACTGTAATGTGATGCAAATTTAAAAAGCCAAGTAGTGTGAATGTTTTGGCAATTTATGAGGAATTTACTAATCTCATGACTAAAATGTAATGTGCTGTTAAGTGGAAAAACTGCTTAATTTTCATGATTTGGCAACTTTAAAAATCTTAATAATTTCATGGGTAAATGTAATACACTGAGCTGTGATTTCTGAAGACAAGAGAGCAAAGATTATTTTTATAAACAAGCTCGTATTTTTCCAAAAATTGGTGTAGCGTCATTTTTGAGTGATATTGCGTTGGATTACTGCTGGGTGGTTTGCAACCTTCACACATGTGCCTCTATTGATATTGCCTTACCCTAGGCCAGGCTACCCTAGGTGACCTGACATCTGTAGGTTCCAACAGAGACCTACAAGGAAAAACTTCCCCAGAGAAAGGCAATTATAACACACACCAATCCTTGGGTTTAAACATACAACACTAAGCACATAGAGTGACAGACTAAAGTCTCACACAGTTCCCTTGTGGGAAAAATCCCTTTCAGGACCGAAGGATTTGTTTGTGTTGTAACTAACTTGTTGATATACTGTGGCGGGCATCCAGGTGTAAACCTCTAGACCCTCCAATGGCCTTTATTGTCTGGCTTTCAGATTTGGAGCCACTCCTGCTGTGATAGACTGCTTTCTGGAGAAAGGGCTGGGCAGGGGAGAGAGCACTTCAAAAAGAAGCAGACCCCCAACACAAACTTCAAAGAGCTCAGACCCTAAACATTTGCAGGCACGTGCATCAAACTTCAAAATAGCGATTCCTTATTTGCGAATATTAAGGAATCGCAAATAAAGAATTGCTATTTACAATGCATGAAAATATTAGCGAATAAACTGCGATTCGCTATAAATCGTAATCATTAATTGCGATAGCTCATAAAAACTGGCTACTAAAGAAACCCTATTTGCGAGCTCGCAAATAGAGAAATCGCTAATAGCAATTTCACTATTAGCAATTTCGCAATTTGCGAGGTCGCATTTTGATGCATGGTGATGACATCACAACCAGGAAGTCAGCCTGCCCATGCTTCATTCAGTGCTCTGTTTCTGTGGGAGGAGGAAGCTGAGTGCAGGAGCAGGACAGTACTTCAAAAAACTCTGTTTGCAGACCTGTTCCTTGTCAAAAATGGATCAAACCACATCAGGGGAGAGTACCTCAGGCAGGAAACGAAAACTAAAATTCAGTGAAAAGGAAATTGAGACACTCATAGAGGATGTAGTAATAAGCCATGACAAGCTCTTTGGAAAACATTCACTGAAGGTCCCAGAGACACAAAAAAGAAAAATCTGGCTCAGAATCCAGAGTAAAGTGAATGCAGTGGGGGTCACACACCGCTCAATTGATGAACTGAAGAAGCGTTGGTACGATCTGCGCAGCCGGGCAAAAGAAAGGATTGCTGAAAGGCTGAAGGAAGCCAATCCGACAGGAGGAAGACCACCAACACAGCCTGAGAACACGCCCATGGAGGACCTGGTGGAGTCCACACTCCAGCCTGCAGCTGTGGTGGGAGTGACGCAGCTGGACACAGCTGGAGCGCCCAACACATCTCAAGGTAAGATGCATGCAAGTGACCATTACAAGAGACATAATTAAATTAGCACATCACCCCAGTTCAGGACAAGTGTATAGAAAGGAAATCCATTCCAGGTTTTCCAGCCACAACCAAGTGCATTATGGGAGACACAGGCAGGTTAGGCAGGTTCGTAGGCAGACACACAATGACAAGTCAGAACACATGAATAATGTGTGACAGCCATTAATTTATTCAGAGCAAAATTATGCTTGACATCACACACAGAAATAATTAAGATTTGCACTGTTTATCATCACAGATGCAGAAGAAGGAGAGGCTGAGGACAGAGACTGCATGGACACCCAGAATATTACGGCTGTGGATCCCACAGACAACATCCCGGGCTCCCACCACACGCAGGGCTACAGTTGCACCACTGCAGACTATGGAGACTGAGGATGAGTCCCAAAGAACACAAGAGACAAGCCAAGCTCAAGGCACACCAACGCCAACACTACAAGCACAGGTCCGGAATGGCACACTCCAAAGCCGGAGGTGCAGAGCAATGTCACACGTCGAACTGCGGGAGGAACAATCTACTGATGTCTGGGAATGGTCTGGAGGCCCAGATGCTCTGTGTGAAGCGCCTGCAGGCAAAAAACCTGCAGTTAGTGCAGGCACAAATCAGCAAGATGGCAAGTAATATTGCTGGACTGACTGATTGCGTGAGGGAACTCACTACAGCTGTGCTTGAGGGCAACAGGCAGACGCAGAAGCTGACCAGGGTGATGAAGGCGGGACAAGTGACATAGACGAGACACCATCGCCAGTTAGTGCAGGCACAAATCAGCAAGATGGCAAGTAATAGTGCTGGACTAAATGATTGTGTGAGGGAACTCCCTACAGCTGTGCTTGAGGGCAACAGGCAGACGCAGGAGCTGACCAGGGTGATCAAGGCGGGACAAGTGACATAGACGAGACACCATCGCCAGTTGATGCAGTGCTTGCACGGCTATACACAAGCAAACAATTGCATGAGCAGTAACACTGCAATGCTGGCCCGTAGGTCCGTCAACATGCAGATTGAGATTGTACTGGGGATGTGGCCAAGGCACTGGGCTAAGTGACAAATGCGGTTGAACAAATGCATGCATGCTGCCACTGTTGGGGCTGACAACGTGACGGGGGAAGAGGGGAGTGAGGAGGTCTCAAGCCTCAGTAATCTGTCACTGCCTGTAAATACTAGCAGGAGGCACAATACTTGCATCTCAAGAAGCAGGCGAAAGGCGTCTGGGTGTGCATGGGAGGAGGAGATAAACTGGCATGTCCAGAGACATTCAACAATGGTGAGGTAACCATTGCCAAAGACAATACTGGTGACTGACTATCAAGTCTAATATGTATGCCTTTGTATAATTTGGCAGTAATGCTAGCCATGTGCTACTTTGTACCTGATATGTGTGCCGCAACACTACAAGATATTTAATTTGTCAAAAATATAGTTCATTCAAAAAAGCTGTGTAGTGTCTCGTCATTACTAACATCAGAAGTAATTTAGTGTGATTTTTGTACGTCTCCTGCGTCCTTCTGCTGCGCTTGCCCCATGTGCTGCATGTTGTTGTGCCCCTTCCTGGTTTTCATCGTCTGACTCGCTGTCAGACACCTCAATGGAAATGCCTCTCATTGTGGCAATGTTGTGTAACTTGGCACATGCGGCCACAATCCTGCAGCATTGTTCGGGTTTGTACTGTAATGCTCTTCTTGTCTTTTGTAGGCATCTATAGCTGCTCTTTAACAGCCCAATGGTGCCCTCAATGATGTTCTGGGTGGAGATGTGCGCAGCATTGTACCTCTGCTCATTGAGGGTTGTTGGTTTGAGGTATGCCGTCAGGATATAGTTACGCAAGGTGTATGTGCTGTCACCTACAGGGAGTAAGCAAAGTGTCAGTGACGGTCATGCTTTGGCATACGTACAATGTCTGTGAGAAATCGTAACAGATGTTTACCAAGCGAATGTCCCTCTTTGAATTCACCCCTGAGCAGACGAGTGTGTATGCCTCTCTGGCGAAATATGTAGGAATCATGTGCGCTTCCTAGGTATAGAGTCACAATGTAATTAATTATATATTTTGCATTAAAAACTACCTGTATGTTTAGCGAATGAAAGCATTTCCGATTCCTAAATATGTATTCATTAACTGCTGGTGGACATATTGCTACATGGGTACATTCAATGCAACCTAATACTTGTGGGAAGCGGGCTAGCTGGTAGAATTCCTGTTTGGTCTTATTCAGTTCATGTGCGGTTGTGGGGAAGCTGATGTGGTAGTTGATCCTTGACATCATGGCATTAAGGAATGATTTGAAAATATGTGAAAGTGCGCTTTATGACACCCCACCAGCTACAGCTACTATCCCCTGAGAACTGCCTGATGCAAGTAGGTGCAGTCAACATAGGACCTGCACATGGGTGGGTATTGAATTGGTCCTACGAGTCTGAAACCGCAAAATGGGATCCAATTCTTCTAACAAGTCAAGGATCATAGCACCATTAAGCTTATACTTCTAGTATATTTCCTCATCTTTTGGTCCTAGCAGTGTAATGCAGACTCTGAAGATGCGCTTCTGTATTCTCCTCCACTGTGTGCTGATGCCTTGAGCCTCACCCTCCTCGCTATCAGGTAAAGCGCTGCCATTGTGAAATGTTCAGAGGCATTCTGGGTGTTTTTAAATAGGTTTGTGTTGAAGTTCAGCTGTATGGTATTTTCACTCATGATTACCACCTGGTTGTGATCATTCTTAAATTGCACTTGCAAAAATGCGAATATCTATGAAAACGCTATTAGCGATTTTTTATGCATTTGATTGCGATTCTTTAATTGCGATTCGCTCTTTGGGATTCACAAAAATTGTATTAGCTAACAAGGAATCGCAAAGTATTTGCGATTCCTTCTTTTTGCGATTTCTTGTATTTTCGCAGATTTTGTGTTGCATTGTATTGGGCTATAGTCAAGTCAATACGAAATTTATTGTGTAGATTACTTAAAGCCATGACAATAGAACACATTTAAAAAGAAAAAAACATAACTATTCAAAAACAGAAGAGAATACTGGTTCCTGACAAGACCATATAGTGTAGATGGTGTGTTATGCCCGAAAAAACGAAAATCTTGGTGTACAGGCTTTCTCTCTACCTTCATCCCTCTCCCTTGTCTATTATGGAAATAATTAATAAAGGTAAGTTAAAACATCCTCCATAAAATGAATAAAAAGTTTCAACTAAAGATAACTCAATTACGGCATGGTCAAACTCTACTGTGCATCACTGTCTGTGATTCAAGAGCTAAGAGTTAACAGTTCATGATCATCTCAGCGCTTTGTTTAGAGTTTTTAAGGAAGTCCTGCACTGATTTAAAAAATGTACCTATTCTTGCCAATTCGAGGGGGCCATTGTGCTAAAAATCCAGTTCATTGCTTGGTTGCATGTTCTTATACCATGAATTAAGAATAGTGGCTTTCATAAGGTTCGGCGGCAGTCTAGCAACGCCGGACAGCTGCACAGTAGATGTAAAAGAGTTTCTGATTTGTAGCCGCAAAGTCTACACTTGACTACTCTAGAGAACAGCGCCAGTTAGGCTTAAAGTCTTTAATTTGTAATGTCAGCATCCTTACTACCAAGATTTTAGTCAAGCAAGCTTTCCCTATTGTGCAGTTAAGGTAAGGTTGTGCCCTACGTCCAACTTGACTTTCATTGTTGTATGATGCTGCCAGGTCCCTTAATGGCGATGTAGTATTAATTTGTTGTAGGTCCGTCGTCTTGGAAAGTAGTTTAGTCTGTTTTTTCATTATACTTTTTATTGCACTGGACGTAAGTGAAGCAGTATTTAGAGTAGTCAGATCGATTTGTAGAGTTTCCACTTCTGTCCTTGAGTAAGTGGACCATGGATTGATTTTATGTTTGAAAATATCTTGCAAAATGAATTTCTGGGTACCAGGCATTGCCGTGATGCATCGGTGGTAGTACTTTATAAAAGACCCCATACTAGACCATATGATGCCCTCCAGACCAAATTCAAGTCTCACCAAGGGTCCCCATGTATAATAGGGCAATTTAAACACTCTTTTATATATTTTTAGATGTAATTTTTAGATGGTGTTGGTGAGTTGACCTTGAAAGGCATCGCTGCCGTAGATAATTACGGATGGTAATACTGCCCTGAGCACCTTTCTAATTGGCGCTGAGAATGGGCTTTCAAGGCTGTATGTATTTGACACAGTCTTGTAGTTATTAATGCTGCCTTGATCTTTAAGTGACGCTTATGTATTGTTTATGCGCCGTTTGCAGAAAACCATGTGCCCAGATAGTTATATGATTTGACTCCAGAGATTTTTAAGGCACCCAGGGACCAATTATTATTTATTTTTTGTAGCATTTTTCCAAATGATAGAACCTTTGTTTTTGCTTTGTTTACGCTATTGTATAAGTGGAGGGCATTTAATGCTCTCTGGAGTCCTATTTTAGAGTTGTCGAGGAGGACAATGTCATCCGCGTATTGCAATATTGTAATCTTTGTGTTGCCGACTTTTGGGGAGATTAGATTAGCGTTGGTAAGTGCCTGGGACATGTCCGCTGTATATAGATTAAACAACATTGGAGCAAGGATGCACCCTTGCTTTAGCCCTTGGGTGGTGTTGATCTTCTTGGTTAGCGCAGTGTCTGCCAGCTTGACCCTCACCCAGGTAGTTGGGTATAGCGATATGATGGCATTGAGGAGGCCGCTGGGAATGCCCCACGCCTGCAGTTTTCTCCAAAGGATACCTCTGTCCACCAGATCGAATGCAGATGAATAGTCCAAGAAACATGCGTAGAGTGCTGATGTCTTCTGGTTGTTTGCCTGGTGTACAAGGTAGTATAAGGTGATTATGTTATCCAGTGTGGAGGAATTGGGTCTAAAACCAGTTTGGCAGAAAGGAATTATTGCATTTGTTGTTGCCCAAGCCTCTAGATATTTTAGGAGTACAGCTGCATAGATCTTAGCCTCGATGTTCAATAAGGCTATCAGCCGATAATTACAGGGATTTGGTCTGTCGCCCTTTTTAAAAATAGGGTGCAATATTGAACCTCTCCAGCTGTCGGGCACTTGATGGAGTTTAGTGCAAGTTGTGAACAGTGAGAAAAGTTTTGCAGACCATAGTAATAAGTCTTCTTTGAACAGTTGGGCCGGGAGGCCATTCGGACCAGGTGCACCTGAAGTCCTTATTTTGCTTAGTACTTTTTGAATACTATTAGTCGTAAATATGGGGGAATGGTCCTCTGAATCATCAGAAAGATCTGAGTATTCAAGCTCAGGGACTCCTCGTTGATGAACCACATAGAGGTTATTTACATGCAAAGACCACATTGCTTTGGTAATGGAGTTGCTCCTTATAAGTTTTTGATGTATCTCCATAGGTCTGCCTGATTATGTTTGCTCATTATTGAGTGAACGTATTGCCAATTCTTTTCCCTCTGCTGATTTTTTTCCTGCCATATCAATTGCCTATGCTGTTTTCTTGCACCTTGGAGTTCCAATGACTGGTCGACTTTGGCTTGTTCGTTGCAAGTTTTCTTACGTACCATTGTGAATTGAATTTGAATTTAAAAACATTTGTAAAGCGCACTTTTACCTAGCGGTTTCATGGCGCTGAGGATTTATTGAACCCGGATAACAACTGTGGGAGGACTAGGCTGGGAATGCTTGCAGGAAAAGAAAGGTTTTTAAGGCCTTACGGAAGTCAGCATAGAGTGGAATAGATCGAATATTGGGAGGGAGGGAATTCCAAAAGATGGGACCAAGAACTGCAAACTTCACCCCCCCATCCTCGTCTTCCTATAACGAGGGACGTAAAGGAGGGATTGGGAAGATGAGCGGAGCTCTCTGGCAAGGGCGTAGCTAGAGATTGCCGCATTTATGAAGGCTGGGGCAGTTCCGGCTCGGGCCTGGTAGGCAGTACAGTCCAGTTTGAAAAGAGCCCTCTCCCTAACAGGCAACCAATGCAAGTTCTTTAAAACATAGGTGACATGATGGAATTTAGGGAGGCCATAAATAAGGCATGCTGCCTGGTTCTGTACAAGCTGTAAGCGTCGCAGAGCGTAAGCTGGGACGCCATTGTACAAAATGTTCACGTAGTCCAGCCGTGATAAAACTATTGCCATCACGATGAGTTTGAGAGCGGGAAAAGAAAAAAATCTAGAGATTTTCCGGATAGTGAAAAGGGTAAAGAAACAAGAGGACACCACTGTACTGATCTGAGTGTGCAAAGTAAGATTCTGATTTAGTGTGATCCCAAGTGTTTTAACAGATAGAGAAGGTGAAGGGGAGTGACCAAGTGAAGGGGGCCAGAACAAAGAGGTCCAGGGACTGGATGTACCCCAGTCAGAACCACCTCGGTTTTGTCTGGGTTAAGTTTAAGGTGGTTAAAATTTATCCAGTCCCTGATAAAGATCATGATTGATTGAAAATTAGAAATATATTCTGGAGAGTGTGAAAGGTTGAAGATCAGCTGGATGTCGTCCGCATAGTTAAAGACGGTGACCTCCAGGCGTTGTAGCGCAAAGATAAGAGGAAGAATATAAAGGTTGAATAAGAGAGGAGAAAGGGAAGAGCCTTGGGGGACACCACACTGCACCTTACATGAGGGAGAAGAGAACCCTTCGAGATGGACGGCCTGGGTACGGTCACTCAGGAAGGAGGTAAGCCAGGCTAGGGGAGACCCCCTGATGCCCGCTGCCCTGACACGGGTGAGAAGGATGGAGTGGTCAACCGTGTCAAAGGCAGCGGACAAGTCAAGCAGGACCAAAGCCTGAGGATGGCCCCCGTCCATTCCCTCCCTGAGGACATCCAGGACGGAGACCACAACCTTCTCGGTAGAGTGGCGAGGTCGAAACCCAGCCTGACAGGAGGCCAAGTAGCCGCTCTCCTCAACAAATAAGCCGAGGGCAGCGGCGACATGCCGCTCTAAGATCTTTCCCAGGTAAGGGAGGAGGGAAATGGGACAATAGTTGGTCAAGGATGCCGGATCAGATCCGGGTTTTTTTAACAGGGGAATGATTATTGCTGCTTTGTGAGGTTTAGGGACTATTCCAATCTCGAGAGAATCGTTCAGAAAAGTTAAAGGGGGAGCGGGGAAAGCCCGGAAAATTTCTCTCAAGATGGGTGCTGGACAGACATCTATAGGGGAACCTGATTTAACTTTCGTAGCTAGGGATGATAGAGTCTCTTCAGTCAGTTAAGGGATGTGGTCTAGGTGAAACCTATTGGGAGGGGGTGCAGGGGCCGGAGGGAGTGGAGGGGGTGGGGGTATGTTAGCTTTAATAGCAGCGATTTTCTCCACAAAATAATTATTTAGGGAGTCGCAGAGGGCTTGGGAGGGGGAAGGTTTTAAGGAGGTTCTATCTGACAGGGCTAACTCATGTACAGTGGAGAAGATTTCTCTGGACTGGTTTCCTGATGAAAGTATTTTATCGGAAAAGTAGTCGGTCTTGCCTGAAAGAATTGCCTTTTTGTAAGCATTAAGCAGGAGTGAATAGCGAGCTTTTAGAATAGGGCAATAAGAGCGCCTCCAAGCGTGCTCCGCCTGACGAGCAGCTAGCTTCTTTCCCTTGAGTTCATCAGTGAACCATTTGTTCACATTGTGAGCGCGTTTCACAGAGACTCGTTTCAAGGGGGCTACCTGGTTACAGGACCTGGAGAGCCAGTCATTTATAGTGGTAACCTGGGATGCCGGGGGAAGTTCCTCCAAGGTCGGGTAGGAGTTCTGAAGGGTGAGGCAGAGGGTAGGGATATCGGCCTTGTTCCAGTTGCGGGCCCAGATGTTCTTAGGGAGGGCAGGTCAACTTGCGAATGTGCCTTGAGCTTGCCAAAATAGTTTGGCTTTTGTTAATTGGTTTTAACTGATGTCGCCTGGGGCCTGTTTGAGGATTAAGTAATTCATGGATGCCCCTAGTAATGGTAGTCCAGTGAGATAGCAGGTATTCGCCACTTTGGGCGTGCAGGGACTGTCCTGTAGCAGGTTTCCAAGATGCTAAATTCCGTAAGTTGACATGGCCCCATTTTATCCTCCAAATTAGATGTAATCTTTTGTCGTTGCAGGAAGTACCCAACACTTTGTGGCCTATGCATTTTGGGAGATTATTGTTAAATGTTGTGCGAAGTGGGAGATGGTCACTATCATTAGAAGAATGCACTTTAAAGCTCGCAAGGTGATTAGGAAGGTTTTCCGAGGCAAAAACATAGTCGATGGTGCTTATTCCCTTGAAGGTCTTCAGGGGTTGAGATGAAGATTCTTGGTTGTTTGGTAAGAGCTGTAAAGATTATAATCCATGTTTACTTAGGATGTTATTTATTTGGGTACTTAAAGGATTTGGAGGTAAGGAGGTGGTGTTAAATAATCCTAATTGTCGCAGGTTAAAATCTCCCATAGGATTTGGTCCAAATTGTCGCACTGCTGGAGAAGTCGTCTAGCTCTATCTGAGCCAAAGCTGTTAAAATAGACGTTAATCAGGAGGATTTTAAGGCTGGGCGCCAACGGCTTGGTGCTCTCCAGTACGAGCGCTTGAAGCATCTCATCTTGAACTAGTAAGTAAGTAAGTAAGTAAGTAAGTAAGTAATATTTATTGTTTAGTTAATTAAAACCATAACAATTTAGAACAGATAGCAAAAGCAGATAAGAATAATATTGTAACAAAAGGTTAAAAGGAAAGACTTAAACATACTATCATTTTATATCTTCAGAGGATTCTAAAAACAAACAGGATCAGTATTAGAAAAGGTTCAGTGCATTGAATTAGTCCACAGTTTTTTTTGTGCTTCCGACCCTTTTAGCACAACTTTGTGAATGCTTTAAGAAATGTAATCAGCCTGCCATTCAATGAAGGATCTGAGGGGTTTAGGCACGCCATTATTGCAGCTCTACAGGATCGAATACCTCTTTCATTGAAGCATGTTTTCAGAAGGATTACTTGTTCCGCCTTCAGTTTTTTACAAGTGCAGATTACATGGATGAAATCTTCATTTTGATTATTGCACAGCCGACATGATATAGGGCCTGTGTACAGCCAAGAGGGTTGAACTGAACTGAAATTGAGTGTATTTTTATTTTCATATTTAGGTTGAGGTATATTGACAGGCCTCCGGAGGGCCTCCCAAAGATGCTTTTTTCTTAGCTGCTTGATGATGCCAATAGCAGTAATTTTGAGGGTATTTGAGCTGTGAAGTCTTGATAGTCCAGCTACATTCCATGACAGAAAGGTTATCAGTTGTTGTGGCAATAATGCACGCTTCTCACTGCTAGGAGTAGGCCAAGACTTTCCTCGGCCAAATGTGGGGAACTCGTTTCCGGTCAGGTTGGTGGGCACCCCCTGGTTGTCCTGTTACTATTTCCCTGGTCATGCCCCTTGATGATGAGTGAAAGCAGGATATATTTATATTATCTATCTGTGGCTGGGCTATATTGCGATCGCAAAAGTGCTTATTTTGCAAATCGCAAATTTTGCGAGCAGATTTTTGTTTGATGCATGTGCCTGTTGGTGGCTGAAAATAGACTATAAGAAAGGGAGCTTGAGGCCCCAAAATTGTCAATGTCAAGCAGCCATATGGGCTGTGTGAGGAGTGGAAGATGCACAATTTCTGCCTGTGACAAGAGCTGAAGGTTAAGGCCTGCCAGATGGCTAGGGGGACATCAATCTGGAACGTTCAAAACCACCTGCTCCTGGAGCCAAGAGCACCATTGTCTGTCTGAAGTGGAGATCCTGAGACTCAAACTGCTAGTGGGGCCTAACAGTAATGTCCTGTATAGTGAATGGGGAATGTTAAAAAATTGGGTCTCTAGTTGGCAGAGGTGTGCACGCTTTGCAAGTAGGTACCGCACTTCTAGTCAGGGTTAGTCAGTCACACACTTAGGGCTATATAGGGCCTACCTTAGGGATGGATGATATGTTATGAAAGTGGAGTTTAAGGCTTGGCAAGTAGTTGTAAATACCAAGTCAAGGTAGCAATAAACTGCGCCCACAGGCCCTGCAGTGGCAGGCCTGAGTCAGAATTAAAAAGGCTACTTCTGTGAGTGGCACAATCAGTGCTGCAGGCCCACTGGTAGTATTTGGTGTATATGCCCTGGGTATATGGTGTACCACTTTTAAGGACTTATAAAGTTAACCAAATATACCAATCATGGTTAAACCAATTGTTATCACTTTTTAAAGTGCTCAAAGTCCTCAAGCCAGCAAAAACAAAGTAAAAAAATAGAGATCAAGAGCAAAAAGTCAGGGGACACCAATCCAAAAGATGACAGGTCGAAAGGGAATTACCACTACTGCTTGTGAGATGGAAGTAGGACTCAGTGGACTGCCACAGCATTAGAGCGCTGACCTCAGAGGACTGTGTGTATTGTTGGTGTATGCCGTATTTCACTTTGTATTCGTGGTCCCTAGCATAATGTGCCAGGGGCCCAGCCGATCTCGCAGATTGGCTGCTAAAGGTTCCATAGCCACCACAAATAGCAGAGGTGAGAGCAGACAACCCTGCCACGCCAAAGAGTGAGATGTTTGGACACCGTCCTTCTGACTCTAATTCTGGTCATTGGAGCTGTGTAGAGCAGCTGCACCCACTTGAGAAACCTATCTCCCACCCCAATTCGTTTACGAACCTGCCACATATAGGAATCGAAAGCTGTTCAATGTCTAACATTGCCATAGCACACTCCTTCTCCTACAAGCCTGGAGCTTGCCATACATGTGCCAAGCGTCGGAGGTTTTGGCTGTACTCCGTCTCGGTATAAATCCTGCCTGGTCCGGGTGGATAAGCCGGCTGCCCCATCATAATCCTGATGAGTATTTTTACATCAATATGTAATAGCGAGATGGGCAGGAGAGGGTCCCTGTCATCTTTAGGTATCATGGCCACCAACGCCTCCTGCATGGATGGCAGTAAAGCGCCCCTTCCCAACGCTTCCTTATATTTATTTATTTATTTATTAATATAAGGTGCAAAGCTACCCGCAGTGGGTTTCCCGGCGCCAAGGGACAGATTAAAGAGGGAAAGAACTGCCAAGAATTATTGCTGAAGAGGACCGCCCTAATCATTGGTGGAAAAGCCAGGTTTTAAGTCCCTTGCGGAAGCGAAAAAGATCTGTTTCAGTTTTTAAGTTTACAGGCATGGAATTCCAAGATTTAGGTTGTAAGAAAAGAGAGGAACCCCTTGAGTTAGTCAAGGGAAGTGGGGTGTTGGACCCAGAAATTAGACTAGTTCCCTTGAGACATATACAGGATAAGCTAAAACTTAGCTTTAAAGCAACCAACGATAAAATCATGAACTAATACAATTCTAAACATAAGGTACACATCAATTTATTAAAGTAACAGAAATAAAAACAGTTTACATCTATACATCATACAATTACGAAGAAACAATTAAAATTTCAACTAATAATACAATCTATTGTGACCTGCACAATGCAACAGACAGACAAAAATTTGTTGTAAAACATAAAAAATTGTAAAATACAAGTGGTACATTCAATACTACAGTTTCATCACTCCCTAGTTTTATGGCCACAAATTTGTATATCAACAGGGGAGGAGAGGACTTGAATTGTACAGGAGTTTGGCGTTGACGCGTTTCGGTGGTTCTGAAGTGAATATGTTCCACCTTTATCAAGACTAAGGTTCGATGTCTGTCTTGTTTCAGGGTCTGTACAATTCCCCGGTGTATTTCTGTGCGATGCAATAAGCTGATGGGTCTGTTCTCTACCACGTTTTTAAGAAGTAAAATAGGATAAATTCCTGTATAATCTCTTCAGAATGTTGAATGATGTCACTTTATAGATTACTATAGTTGTGTATGCGGAGCCCCGCAGATACATCCCCTGGTGAGGCACACCAATTAGGATCACACACAAGTGCTTCGTTTTCAGTTGTATTCTTCGTTTATTTCATTTCAGTTGTTTGTGCTCATTTAAGCATAGTTGACTCGAATATTAAACAGCATATCCAACAGTCGTTATCCGTAACATTTAAACATTAACCTCCAATGCATTTCGGGCTGAGGTGCCCTTGGTCACGGAGAGCTGAAGAGGAAGCAAAAAAGGGGGCAGTGATGAGAAGCTGTGTCGCAGTGAAGGAGGTAGGGGAGTCTACTGAGGTGATATAGTGTGTGGGCTGATGCGTTATTACTAGTGCGCGAGGCTGTAGTGAGGGGTGGGGAATGTGAGGGGAAATTACCGCTGGTGAATCGAACTATAGTAAACCTTTAAAGAAATATAAGAAACAAAGTGTCTAATCATCTTACTTCAAAGTTACGCGTGGCGTCAGAAGACGTTCTCAGTCGGTCATCTGTTCGCTGTCCCGAACGCGTGTGCGACAGCCTGCTAAATGGTTACATGAACAGCGATGACGGACTAGCGCCCGAGGGTTACGGGGGCCATCTTGGAATGGTGAATGCTAAGGGGAAGTGCTTAAAGGGGAAAACGGGTGATGTGAAGTACATATTGTGTATATGAAAAGGGTACAGTACACAAAAAGCAAAAGTAAACGTATGTGGTTCAAACAGGAATGAAGAGGAAGGTGAAGCAGCAACATAGTATAATGCAGATGGTATTACAAATAGCAACTAAATTCTGTACGATCATTGAGCCCATGGGGCTTGAGAGTTTGCAGAAGATAAATCCATTCAAGTTCTCTCTTGAGTAACAGTTTAGTGTTGTCAGTGCCTTCTTTTTTGGATACGATCTCTAGGACCAAGAATTTTAATTGGGCGATGGTGTGGCGTGCTTCCATGAAGTGACAAGCAATGTTAGATTTCTCACTTTTTAGTCTGATGTTAGACTTATGTTCGTTTAGTCTGGTTTTGATTTTTCGTTCAGTCTTCCCTATGTATAACTTGCCACAGGGGCATTTGATGGCATAGATCAGATTGGTGAAGACTGAACGAAAAATCAAAACCAGACTAAACGAACATAAGTCTAACATCAGACTAAAAAGTGAGAAATCTAACATTGCTTGTCACTTCATGGAAGCACGCCACACCATCGCCCAATTAAAATTCTTGGTCCTAGAGATCGTATCCAAAAAAGAAGGCACTGACAACACTAAACTGTTACTCAAGAGAGAACTTGAATGGATTTATCTTCTGCAAACTCTCAAGCCCCATGGGCTCAATGATCGTACAGAATTTAGTTGCTATTTGTAATACCATCTGCATTATACTATGTTGCTGCTTCACCTTCCTCTTCATTCCTGTTTGAACCACATACGTTTACTTTTGCTTTTTGTGTACTGTACCCTTTTCATATACACAATATGTACTTCACATCACCCGTTTTTCCCTTTAAGCACTTCCCCTTAGCATTCACCATTCCAAGATGGCCCCCGTAACCCTCGGGCGCTAGTCCGTCATCGCTGTTCATGTAACCATTTAGCAGGCTGTCGCACACGCGTTCGGGACAGCGAACAGATGACCGACTGAGAACGTCTTCTGACGCCACGCGTAACTTTGAAGTAAGATGATTAGACACTTTGTTTCTTATATTTCTTTAAAGGTTTACTATAGTTCGATTCACCAGCGGTAATTTCCCCTCACATTCCCCACCCCTCACTACAGCCTCGCGCACTAGTAATAACGCATCAGCCCACACACTATATCACCTCAGTAGACTCCCCTACCTCCTTCACTGCGACACAGCTTCTCATCACTGCCCCCTTTTTTGCTTCCTCCTCAGCTCTCCGTGACCAAGGGCACCTCAGCCCGAAATGCATTGGAGGTTAATGTTTAAATGTTACGGATAACGACTGTTGGATATGCTGTTTAATATTCGAGTCAACTATGCTTAAATGAGCACAAACAACTGAAATGAAATAAACGAAGAATACAACTGAAAACGAAGCACTTGTGTGTGATCCTAATTGGTGTGCCTCACCAGGGGATGTATCTGCGGGGCTCCGCATACACAACTATAGTAATAGTTCAAAGTGTTCTAGACGGATAACACTACCCTACGAGTGCACCCAGAATCTAGAAGCTTCCATCGACCAATCGACTCACCTTTTTGTTGTGCACCCCTCCTCTCCCACCATTTGTTCATTCGTAATTCCGCCTACGGCGGGGTAGCACACACTCAACCATGCAATTTGACGACATCAGCAAGAGCACAGAAGCTAGAGCACATACATTAGCCTACGACGAAGCGGAGAAAGAACGAATCTACTCGCTGATCGAGGAAGATATCAGCCCCTCCACCACCACAAGGAATAAAGAGCAATGTGTAAAGCAGCTTATTTACCTATCGAAACGACATATAAATCAGAAGCTCCATGCGAGCACACTGTTGCGCTATCACCGGGCACTCAGAATCCCACGTGGATTACGCATCTCTCTAAAACCGTCTCTTTGCAAAAACTCTAAGAGTTTTTTGGATAAATGGAATGGAATATTAAATAAATGCAGTCTTGATCTCATACTACTAATCGTTGAAGAACTAGCTGGCATACTAAAAGAACTAGAGTCGGAAATGAAAGAGATCGACAACGAAATTAAGAACCTACTCACACCGGAGGAACTCTCTACTATGTTGGATGAAACAAAAATTATACTTGACAAATATCAGAAGGAAATACATGAACGAAAAGTCAGAAAGTTCCGGCGTGACACGCTGGACTATAAGCTCGACGAGGTCTATTCGTGGGCTGATGTTTACGCTCAAAGACGCCGTAATCGACCATTTAATCCTCAGACGGACACCTCTTCATCAGACACTGACTCGACCACTCGTTCAACTAGAAGACCCCCAAACACTAGAAATATGCCTGACAAACAACAGGCTAGCACCAGCACAAACGTAAGCGCGTCCAACACTAGTGATGAACAAACAACAGCAAGCTCTACTCCTTTTTTAGAGATCGGCCCAGACCCCTCAGAAGACTCAGGCGGAGCAAGATCAAAAGAACGAGACATAAGTCCACCGGCCACAAGGAGCACAGTAGCCAAGAAAGACCAGAAACCAAAGAAACAAGTCTCGTAATCAACATTTCAAAAACCCAAATAAACCAACACCAAATGAACCTTCTTGAAAAAGGAACATCGTTCATTCCCACGACACCTACCAACCTCTTGGAACTCGAGGTCAGTACCTTTAAGTTCACTCGCAAACTGCGATTGAGACACTTCTTCGATAATATATTACCCCCATCTACCACAGAAAAAACAGACGAACTCATGGGCCTACGACCTCCTAGCACCTACCAGGCACCTACCAGTCACAAATGTATTGATTTGTTTGAAACATTGGTCCGTAAAGACTTAGCAAACATCAACTTCAAGGCACCTAGAAAAACCTACAACTTGACCAATAAGGATCGGGACACGCTGAAAGCTTTAGCCAATAATCCAAGTATCAAACTCACTAAAGCAGACAAAGGTGGGGCCCTTGTTATACTGGATAGTGAAATGTACACGAACAAACTGTTGGAACACATTCAAGATACCGACACGTACATGGCGTTGGATTATAATCCTACCAAGGAGTATCACAACCAACTCAAAGAAATTGTAAACAAAGCACACCAATCAGGCATCATAGAAGAACGCACCAAGAAATACCTAATAGTGGAACATCCTAAAAGTCCTACGATCCATATGTGCCCGAAAATCCATAAAAATCTAATGGACCCTCCATTCAGACCGATAGTATCTACCAAACGATCGATCCATGAAACCACCGGTAAATTCCTCGACAAATATCTACAACCATTGGTCACCCAATCATTCAGTTACATCAGAGACACGACAGAGTTCCTCACCAAATTATCACGCATCCAAACCTCCAGTAATGAACCTCTAGTGTTCTGCACAGCTGATGTGAGCTCACTATATACATCAATACCCCACGCAGGAGGCATTGAAGCTATAGAACAGGCCCTTCTCAAAAGCACCATCCACCCTCACATGCAAACGTTCCTCATGGAACTAATGATGTTTACCTTATATCACAGCTATTTTACAGTCAACAACCAGTGGTTTTTGCAACTTTCAGGAATGGCTATGGGAAACTGCGCTGCCCCGTCCTACGCTAATACCTATATGGAGAATTTCGAAACTAAATACTTATACACCCATCCAAGTTTCAAAAAACACACGAAACTGTTTTTACGGTACATTGATGACCTATTCTTCTTATGGGCAGACACCAAAGAATCCCTTCACAATCTCCTGATGGAGACTAACACAAAAGACCCACGGATCAAACTCACGTGGCAAATCAGTGAAACGGACATCGCCTTCTTAGACGTGCACATCAAGAACACAACTGAAGGAATCGTCACAGATCTTCACAGAAAGAGCACAGACCGGAATAATGCTCTCCATTTTACTAGTTTTCATCAAGGTTCCCTGAAAAAACACCTCCCGTACTCTCAAATGCTGCGCGTCAAGCGCATAGTATCAGATGAGACAATGGTTGAGAAAAGAATGATGGAAATGTCCAATAGATTTCGAGCACGTGGCTACCCTGAAACTATTTTACAAGACGCACAATCCCGCGTCGCCAACACGTCCAGACAGGATTGTCTGACAAAGACACACAAGAATACAGAACAACGCATGGTCCTTGTGTCCAAATTTTCTACCGCCAGTGCAACATACAAAAGGATCATCTGGAAGCATTGGCCTATACTACAAAATGAACCCGACTTCCAAGGCATCTTCAATGAGCCGCCAATTTTTGCACACACCAGGAGCCGAAACATTAAAGAAATACTATCTAAACCCACCGAGTTAACCAAACGGCACCGTGGCACTCAACCTTGCCTGAATTGTGGTCACTGCAACAGTGTAATCAGGGGCAATGAAATACAACACCCCATGAAAGGACACAATATTAAACTCCATGTAGACGCCACCTGCGACTCCACCAATCTGATCTATGCCATCAAATGCCCCTGTGGCAAGTTATACATAGGGAAGACTGAACGAAAAATCAAAACCAGACTAAACGAACATAAGTCTAACATCAGACTAAAAAGTGAGAAATCTAACATTGCTTGTCACTTCATGGAAGCACGCCACACCATCGCCCAATTAAAATTCTTGGTCCTAGAGATCGTATCCAAAAAAGAAGGCACTGACAACACTAAACTGTTACTCAAGAGAGAACTTGAATGGATTTATCTTCTGCAAACTCTCAAGCCCCATGGGCTCAATGATCGTACAGAATTTAGTTGCTATTTGTAATACCATCTGCATTATACTATGTTGCTGCTTCACCTTCCTCTTCATTCCTGTTTGAACCACATACGTTTACTTTTGCTTTTTGTGTACTGTACCCTTTTCATATACACAATATGTACTTCACATCACCCGTTTTCCCCTTTAAGCACTTCCCCTTAGCATTCACCATTCCAAGACGGCCCCCGTAACCCTCGGGCGCTAGTCCGTCATCCCTGTTCATGTAACCATTTAGCAGGCTGTCGCACACGCGTTCGGGACAGCGAACAGATGACCGACTGAGAACGTCTTCTGACGCCACGCGTAACTTTGAAGTAAGATGATTAGACACTTTGTTTCTTATATTTCTTTAAAGGTTTACTATAGTTCGATTCACCAGCGGTAATTTCCCCTCACATTCCCCACCCCTCACTACAGCCTCGCGCACTAGTAATAACGCATCAGCCCACACACTATATCACCTCAGTAGACTCCCCTACCTCCTTCACTGCGACACAGCTTCTCATCACTGCCCCCTTTTTTGCTTCCTCCTCAGCTCTCCGTGACCAAGGGCACCTCAGCCCGAAATGCATTGGAGGTTAATGTTTAAATGTTACGGATAACGACTGTTGGATATGCTGTTTAATATTCGAGTCAACTATGCTTAAATGAGCACAAACAACTGAAATGAAATAAACGAAGAATACAACTGAAAACGAAGCACTTGTGTGTGATCCTAATTGGTGTGCCTCACCAGGGGATGTATCTGCGGGGCTCCGCATACACAACTATAGTAATAGTTCAAAGTGTTCTAGACGGATAACACTACCCTACGAGTGCACCCAGAATCTAGAAGCTTCCATCGACCAATCGACTCACCTTTTTGTTGTGCACCCCTCCTCTCCCACCATTTGTTCACTTTATAGATTACGACGTTGTACAGATTAAAATGGTTCCTGAAGGAGATCAATCAAGTTCCATCTCTAAAATCGAGTGGAGATTCTTTTCCAATATCTACCGTAGTCCAGGCGGTAGACAACCAGTGCCTGGACTTCAGTCCTCTGTGTAGAAATGGGGAGCATCCAAAGGATTTTTTGCAGCCATCTGGCAAAACAGATGGAGGACACCTTTACTACCTGCTGCCGAATCGTGAGCTTTTCATCGATGAGGAATCCGAGATTGCGGACCTGAGCAACTGGTTGGGGGTAAGGCCCATATCCTTGGGCCAATGTTGTGGGCCCCATAGATCTCGGCCCTTGCCCAGGATCACAACCTCGGTCCTATCCCCGTTTAGCTTGAAGAAATTGCTCCGCATCCACTCGGAGACTCGAGTTAAACCCTGCTTCAGAGCAGAGATTTTGTTACCTTCCATATTGGAAAGGGAAAAAATAATTTGAGTGTCGTCGGCGTATGAAAATAAAGTAAGACCAGCTTCCTCCACTATAGTGGCCAGGGGTCTAACATAGATGTAAATAAGAGCGGGCGAAGAATAGACCCCTGGGGGACGCCGTACGCCGATGGACACATTTTAGAAGATGACTTTGCAGAAAAAACTTGAAAAGTGCGACCATTTAAAAAGGAGGCTATCCAGGCTAGAGCAGGTCCCTCAACTCCTAGGGACCGAAAGGATGCAAGAAGAATGGAATGTGACACAGTGTTGAATGCCGCACTCAAATCAAGAAGAATGAGTGCAGATGTTTCTCTGCGATCGACACTGTGGGGTGATCTCTCGGTGACTCCTAAAAGTGTGGTTTCCGTTGAATGATGAGCTCTAAAGCCTGATTGAGACGAGTGCAGGAAGCCCGAACAATCCACAAGGTGAGTCAGCTGTGTGTTGATATGTCTTTCTAAAATCTTAGAAAAAATAGGCAACAGCGGGATAGGCCTAAAGTTGGATAAATTAGAAGCATTGGCTCCAACCTTTTTTAGGAGAGGAATGATCATCGCATGTTTCCACTCCTGTGGGACATATGACTCTTCCAAGGAGTCATAAGACTCTTCTAAGAAGCTTCATCAAGACACAGCGAGAATCCAGGTGAAGTTGCTTCAAGATCTTGGCAGGTAAAGGGTCACATGGGGAACCAGATTTGATACTTTCCAGACAGTGAGCAAAGGAAACATCATCAAAAGGTGACCAATCTGTAAATTTGACTGCCAAGCAGGGCATACTGTGATGGACAGGTACCGACGTAAGAGGTGATTCCTCATCAAAGGTGGGAGGTCTCAGAGAGTCATATATACGTTCCACCTTTGCTATGAAGAATTCTGCGATAGAATTACATTATTCCTCGTCTAAGACAGGGGGGGCAGGGGTCGAATCAGAGCCTGTCAGCTTTTTTACCACAGAAAAAAGTGTGTGGGAGTAGTTCTGGGCATGTGTCACAGTATTAGCAATATGGGCGGCTCGGGCCATTGTACACTGTTTGTGGTAGTCTTTGAGGGCCTCTTTATTGCTCACTTTGCAAGACGGGGAATAAGAGCGTCTCCATTTCCTTTCCAGAGCCTTACAATGGGATTTCGTGGCCTTTAAATTTTCCGAGAACCATGCCTCAGGTGGACGGTGGGACAGGGAGTGCTTAGGTACCAGCGGGTGTAGCTTATCAATAGCAGCATTCAACCATTTAGAAACCGCAGCTTCTGACACAGGTAGGGACGAGCTAACATCTGGTAGAGTATCAGACAGGAGCATATTAAAGTCCTTGATGTTAAGTTTGACCCTACGTCAGAAACTCTCTTTCATGTCACCGCTACCATGTATCTACAGGCCTTGGAGGTAGAGTGCTGTTAACTTTACACATTTTCTACAGAGCCTCTTGGAAGAAAATATTTGGTAAGAAGAGTCTCCTTATATCTTGCATGCACTGTGTTATATCCTAAGTATTACATTTATATGTAAGCAGCCTAGGCCCTCCTAGCTGCTCAGACGGAGTGAGAGATGGTAACGGAATGTTGGTGTGACTGTGATGAATGGAATGTCTGGGTGCACTGTGTGGATGAGTGGTGACAGTTGGAGCTGGGCTGAGCAGCTAGGCAGGCTGCTCTTTGGGTATGGCTGGTACATGGCTAGTACCTGACTAAGCTGTCTGAACTATGATTGATACTACCCTGAACTGGTACCAATAAAGAAGACTTGAAATATACAACATGGCTACCACTATCGCTATGTGCAGGATATAACATTTATTTTGACGACGAGCGGACCTGGACTCAAGCTTACTTAATGATGGTACAGAAACCAAGAGAAATTAAAAGGAATTACAGAAACCAAGAGTCTACAAGGGACTTGAGTAACAAGACAGACGAAATCAACTGTAACAAAGTAAAGAGTGTCTTGTTTGGAGCAACAGGCGAGCCAGCCCCACCAGTGTCCATGTCACCAGACGGCCCCTACCACTGTGTGTGTCCAGCCTGTCATTGCTCCATGGATTTGACCACAGGTATGGTCTGTACGTTAGGGTATGTCTGGACTTTGTTTCACCCTACCACATTCTGTTGTATGTGCCGCATATATGTTTCTATAGCGTAAAGGAATTGTGGCTGTTCAAGATGTGAGTTATAGTCTGACTCAGTGAAGGTAATTCACAAGAGCAACACAAGAGGGGTATGGTGTTGCTAAGTCTAGTGCTTTGGTATCAAGGAGTGCACAATTAGGGAGATTTTACATAGTGGATACTTGTGTGACCCTTCACATTTCAACAACCTGTATTGGAGTTTGCTGCATACATTTGTCGTGGACAGTGTGGGACATGTCTTCCAGTTTGTGTTGGACCCATGAAATCCACAAGCGCAGTGACAGATGTTGCTCTACTCAATTTGTGCTTTGGAGGGACTTGCGTTTTCAGAGTAAAGTTACTCTGCACTACATCAATGGTCTGCATGTGTATTGGATTGGCAAACATCTGCAACCTTGTGCTTTCCTAATGCATTTCTGCCTGCGCACAGAAACACATGAAGCTGCACAGATGTCATTTACTTGGACTTTTTTTTATGCCAGTTTCGAGTTGGGGGGTATGACTTCTCTGGCAGTGTGGTCCTGAATATCAAAGACGTGTTTTGTGCCATTCACTAGCAGTGTTTGTCTAGCCCCACGGGGACAAAAAGAGGTGAGACATTGTTTGTCAATTATTTCTAATCTTGGTTGAGACCTGTTGTCAATGGTGTCAACTAACTGCCTTTTTCAAATTTAAAAATGCACGCGCTTATCTGGTCTTCCTTCATTGTCGTGTGCAGTCTGCTCTTCCATGTGCTCCTACGTCAGTCTGCTCTTCGATGTGTTCCTACATCAATAACAGAATCTTCACAGCTTCAGTGTTGCTTACAGAAGGTGGATGCACGGTGAGGCTGGGACCCACCCAGCTGGACGTCTGCAACGTGCCGCCATCTTGTGGTTGGCGGCCACCATGTTCTTTTCCCTTTGTTAGTTCCGGATTGTGTCCCGATAAGTTGGCAACCACGCTGCTTCGCTTTGCCAACCACGTTGTTTAGTTGGTTGGAATAAAGTTTGCCTGAAAGAAGAAGCTTGGGGTTGCAGTGAGTTGCAGCTCAGGAGTTCTCACGTCTGTCAGCTGTGTAGCAGACTCTGCGTAGGAGCATGTTCATGCATCGTCACGTCGTAGGATCCTTTGGTACTGCAGTTCTTCATAAGTATGCATCAATTTGGTCTGCTGCCTGTTATTCATGTGGGGGTCCTCTGACATTGTCATCTTAGCTTGAACTATTTGCTTGTATTTAGTCTACACAAGTGATCACTACACCTGTTACTCGATGGTTGTGTACATATCATCTTTGTCATTTTTGTTACGGCTGCTTGATCTCTTATCCTTTGGACTATTCACACAACGCATTTATGGTCATGGCATATTGTTTCATTTTGCCATTTGTACTCACTTTTAGGAGTGTAATTTTGCTAATGAATCCCTAGTTTTCTAAGTAGTTATTATGTTATTGGGGTTTTACCCAGGTCATGGGTCGGTAGCACAAATTATCAGTCTCCTGTGGGTTAGAGTTTTGTCATTTCATAGCAACCTGTAAGTTTCTATATTACTTGTAAAGGTGTTCTAGGACGTTTTATCTTCTTCAGTTACTATAATCTATATCACTTGTGTGGATGTCTAACTATTGTAGGGTGTACTGTACAAGTTTGTGCACAGAGTAACACAACTCAGGTGAGAGGTTGCACACCGGCTTAGGGTACAGTTCACCAGTGTTTTACAGTTCATCTAATTGTATGTGTATTATATATGGTACAGTTTCATTTGTATTGTGTGATGCCACAGTTTTAAGTTGATTTATGGATGGGTCGTCCATGTGTCCTAGTGGGTGGACATCACAAATGATCCCTTACATGAGGGTTACGTTTTGGCCATAGTACATTCCTTAAAGGAGGGGAGGGTTTGGGGCTATGGAGTTAGTCCTATCATAATGTTATCTCTATTTACAGGGTTTGGGTTGGGTTTGAGTTCCAGTTAGTGACTTCTACAGGAGGTTTGGGTCATGGGTTTTGTTCCCATATACAATTGTTATTGAGGTTGACCCTTACACAGGGTTAGGATATGGGTTCAGAATCCATTCACATGTTGTGCGCAATACTAAGGTACAACCCTACAAAGGGTGCGCGTTATGGGTGCTAGGCCCTCACACAGTTTCATGGGTCGTTTTCCCATATCTTTCCCTTGTTGTTGGGATTGGTGTTGCAGGGTGTTTAACCTTTTGCATTAAAGTATATAATTTTACTATTTGTACTATTTGTACTTTTTTTTCTACAAGTTTACGTTTCATAATATTTTGATAATTTGTCATGGGGAGGATGGGTGAAATTGATGCACTTATATTTTGATGTCGTCTGTTGCCCATCTTTTCTTGATCTTTATTGTTCACTCTCTTGTGATGTTTTGCTTTAGTTGCATCCGTGAGTTATGAACATTACCGCTTTTTTGTGTATAGTTTTCTCCTTTAGAGTCTTTCCTTTAGATTTGTAATTTTTGTTTCTATTTAAAGGAAAGCGATAATGGTTTATCTTAAGTATTAAATTTATATGTAATCAGCCTAGGCGCTCCTAGCTGCTCAGCCGGAGTGAGAGATGGTAACGGAATGTTGGTGTGACTGTGATGAATTGAATGCCTGGGTGCCTGTGTGTATGAGTGGTGACAGTTGGAGATGGGCTGAGCAGCTAGGCAGGCTACTCCTGGTGTATGGCTGGTACATGGCCAGTACCTGACTAGAGCTGGCTGAACTATGATTGATACTACCATGAACTGGAACCAATTAAGAAGGCTTGAAATATACAATATGGCTACCAGTGTCTCTATGTGCAGGGTATAACACACTGTAATTGGGTGTTTTGCGTTGTCATCATTTTGCAGATAGACAGCTGATAATCTTCTCAAATTGTTTAGTTGTCGCTGCCCTTGCATCCCTTCTAAGAGTGATCTGTTCTACCTATAAGGGAAGAGTGAAGTAGACGGTGGTTAACTCTTTCCCTTCTCTCCCTCTGGGCAGTGTTCCTAATTGAGAAACAATCATATCTCGTTTGGAGGCTAGGAGTGTGGTGAGATTCACTTCGCTCCTGTGAAACACGTTGGCTACCAGGTTAGTGTAGTAGTAGTAGTAAATTCCTTTATTCGGCATAATTTACAACACCATAAAAAGTACATATGTTTTTTAAAAAAAAAAACAAAGAAGGAAAACACGTTAATAATTCATTACAGAGTCAATGAATATGACAATCAATAGCTAAAAACACAGCAGCAGAAATGTTCATTACGATTCAATTGGGGTGAGGTAGTCCTGTTTCCTGGCTCCTTCTACTATCCAGTGAGCCTCTTGTCTCTCTTAATTTCAGTGCTAACCGTAGAAAACTAGTGATGGCAAGCAGGGTAAGAGGGTCCTGAGCTAATTGTAAATATAAAAGGACAACCCTAGCGTGTCTAAATTTCATTTTCTTTAAGCAATTTTTTAAATACAAACGCCTTGGCAATTGATAATATGGGCAAAGTAATACAAAATGAAGGGTGTCCTGCGGAGATCTATGATCGCAGCCTCAGGGCCCCTTTGACTCTCCAAAATTTATAAAACCTGCTGGATCCGCTAATAAATAATGTAAAATGTTGAGCCTAAAACGTGTTATTAAAAATCTATCCCGAGGGTTATATATGAGTGCTAAGTATGGTTCCATTCCTTCACAAGACCTGACCAAACTATAAGCTCTCACTGACTGCTTCCTCCATTCCTTCTCCTCTCTGATGGCTGTCTTGTAGGTGAAGAACTTCTTCTTCACACTAGCCTTATCCCGGACTATTCCCCTAGCCGGGTCGGGAAAGAGGTCCTTACAGTCAATTTTCCCAAAGGCTGCCTTAATCGACTTTAGCCAGGGTATGTCCAGTCCCTTATCCTTCCCGAGACAGTCCATTATAATTTGCTTGGTCAAGTCAGCCTCCGGGTTTTCCCAAATCTTGCGGCATGCTAACAGTGGTCTAACTTGTATCCTATTTTTTAAAAAGGGGGCCCCCAATTCTTCATGAGCAATATAAGCAGGGACACCCTTGGGGACCCGCAGGAGCCTTCTCATAAACTTCTTCTCCTCAACCTGCAACTTATCCAGATTGGAGAAACCCCAGAGCTCCGCTCCATACGCCACTTTAGAGTAGCAGATGGAGTTGTACAGCGTCATCATTTGCTCTGGAGACCACCTACCCAGTCCACGGCCAAAGTTCATTATGGCCCCTGTGCTTGACAACAACTTTGTGCAGCGTTCATCAAGTAAGACTTTAAAATTTAAACGCCCATCAAATAATATTCCCAAGTAAGAAAAGGATTGCACCTTCTTGATTCTACATTCTCCTATACTATAATTAAAACAGACCCTCTGTTTCTTCCCCACTTCCATAACATAGGACTTGGATACGTTCGCCAACAAGTCTAAGTTGCCCATAAAGATCACAAATCCATCTATCAGGGTCTGAAGACCCCGCGGAGTACGGGCCAACAAAACCGCGTCATCCGAGTAAAGTAACACTGGGATTGCTCTTCTGCCTATACTTGGGGAATCCACCTGTAATTGTAGTAGCGCTTTCTCCAGACCATTTATATATAACGAGAAAAGAAAGGGCGCCAGAATACATCCTTGCCGCACGCCACTTTTGCAAGCAAAGGAATCTGTGCATCCCCCCTCCATATTATATCTTACATTGGCTGAGGTGTTCCAGTGCAGGGCTTTTAAAATATATATGAGATTCTGGTCTGTGCCTAGGCTATCTAGAAGGTCCCACAGCTTATCTCTATTCACGCAGTCAAACGCTGCCGTGAGGTCCATAAAGGCCAAGTAGACTGTTTCCGTGCCTGCAATTACATACTTGGACACCAATAAATAAAGATTCAGGCACTGGTCTGAATTCGATCTGTTGGCTCTAAATCTGTACTGAACATCAGAGATGATATGATGGTCTTCCGCCCAGGTCATCAGGCGATTAAGGACTACTCGACCCAGGATTTTTGCTGTGATATCTATAAGAGAAATCGGGCGGTAGCATTGGGGGTTATCTTTATTGCCCTTTTTGAACATCGGCACAATTGTAGCGGACGACCATGACCAAGGTAGCCCTGTGGCTATTGCGGCATTCAATGTTCTAGTTAAAATTGGAGCCCACAGCTCTACTTTACTTAGAAAGAGATCCGGCGGAATCCCGTCCGGGCCTGGCGCCTTGTTTTTTGTAAGACCCCGGATACCCGCAGTGACCTCCTCCAATGAAAACTCTAGCGCTACATTCCATTGCCCATCACCTTCACCCCTATTTCGATGCTCCTTGTGGCTCCTATTATAGAGGCCAGAGAAGTGTTCTACCCAGTGCTCCGGTAAGATGCTAGAGCCAATCTCTGGGCTGTTAGTCCCATTGAAAGAGGGATTATTAATTATGCTCCAGAAGGCAGCCAGATCCTTCCTTTCTGCGGAGCCTCTTAAGTGCTCCCAAACTTGCGTTTGGAGCGACTTTTTCCGTCTGCTCAATTCCTTTTTGTAGCGTGTTCTACATAACGTGACCCTGAGTCTGTCCCTGGGGTTAGACCTCAGAGCAGCCCTCAGCTTCCTTTGTGCAAGTGAGCAGGCATTATCAAACGCGCCAAGATGCTCCTTGGAGTGGTAGTAGCGCTATAGAAATGTATTTTACATTACATTACATTACATTACATTACAGACCATCTGGGATCCCTTCTGAGCCTTCCTTGTCCTTTTGTTCTGAGGAGAGCATCAATTATCCGGCCCATTTCCTCAAAAGCCACCACTAATTCGGGTCCTTCTACCGAGCGATCCAAACATTTATCAATAACCCCTCCACCTTTAGTTGCCAGGGACCTATAAAAACTTTCCCCGTCGATTCTTGCCCATTTCAGCCGCCTGCCCTGGTCGGTTAACCTTTCTTTATTTGGGCCCTCCCCTTTATTTCCCTTCCTGCTTGCATTTGATACTTGCAAGACCAGTGTTAGGGGATTATGGTCGCTAAAGCCACTTGCTTCTATAGAGAAACCCTCAATCTTTTTTTTTAGCAAATGCGACACTAGGATAAAATCAATAAAGGGAATAGAGCCCTGACCTTTAAAGGTGGGCGTAATCTGCCTGTCTGGTGGGATCCTGACTAGATCAATTGTATGAGCCAAAGTATATTTGAACATTAGCCTACTCAGAACCTTACCCTCCAATGTGTCCTCGAAGTGTGGCCCTTCCTCCAAATTGCAGGAGTTCCACTCTTATGTAATAGGAAGCAAATTGGGGCACAGGTGGCAGTTGAAATCCCCCACCACGACTAACATTGGTGCCATGGATTTCTGTTTTTGCTTCAACTGACTAAGCCTCTCATCGAGCTCTCTCTCACTCTGGAGCCTTTCGAATTATAAAAATTCACCAGGGTTATGTCATATTCCCTATTCCTAAACTCCAGTGCAAGCAGGTCTTCCGAGTTCCATCTTAAGTCACCCTAGCTCCCACCTAATGAGACATCTACAAATGTTAAGAACCCCCCCCTTGCTCTGCCGGCCATTGATTTATTGGCCGGTATCCAAAAGTATTTGTACCCCACTAAGTGGAACTTGGTACAATCTACCTCCCAGGTTTCCTGAAAGCACATAATTTGGAATTTGCTAATAAATTCCAGCCACTCCTTATTCTGGACTTTTGAGGCCAGACCTGCCACGTTCCAGCAAACCAAATTTATAGTGTTCCCTATTTTACTAATAATAGGGCTTGATTCCCTGCTTAATTCCTCAGTATTTGGGGCTACCACCAGTGGCCTTTTTTCCTCACGAGCCTGACAGACCATACTGGTCCTAGGTGCCCTGCCTTGATCACTATGAATGGGCTTTGATGGTCGGGGGGGTGATTGACGTGTTCACTCCTGTGTGACCCACCTCCTGTAGTTAGTCCACCTCACTAAGATGTCTGCCCCCCTGAAGTGGTGCATACCTGTTATACAAGGATAGGCCTGGTCCTGCCCCCTCCCAATCTCTCCCTCTAAGCCAGATGCTTTGGTTTCCCACCCCTAATGGATCAGCCACGAGGTCAATCCTCCTCCCTCTCTCACCCCCTCTTTCTCTACTCTCTCTTTCAGGGCTACCCCGCTGACCATAGGGAAGTTCCAGAGCCTGTTTACATGTCGGTGGGCTATAAAAATATCTTAGGTTCTGGGCTTGCACGGACGGTGTTCTAGAATTTGTCCACGGTCCCCAGCAAACATGTTCCACCACTCTAGGGTCATTAAAATGTATGACAATGCAATCTCCTGCTATGGTTTTCCGCTTGTTCCCCACCCAATTTACTCTTCGTACTGAAAGAATTTTATACCTTACATCATTGGGGAGTGGTCTATTTGCATTTAACCAATGTGTGGTCTTGTTTTTTAATTAGTCGTGGGATTCGGTTTTACCCTCCCCCAATTCTGGGACGCTAGGCAAAATGACCACATACGGAGTGCATTCTGGTGGCAGGTTCAAATGAGAGTGTGGGTTCTTCATCACCGGCTCTGCTCTAACCGGGCCCTCGCCCCTATGCAAACCTTGAGCATTTGGTTTCAATGCAAGTTCTACCCTTACTGATCCCCCCCTTGAGTTATTAAAGCCCAAGACGCTCAGTTTGCCCGATACAGTTGGTGTTCCAGATCTGGGTCTAGGGTGGGAACAGGGTCACCTTCCCCCCATTCCTCCCCTAGCCCATTTCCTCCCCCCCTCCAGCCCAACCCCCCCTTCTATGCATCTTATCTTAGGCGTTATTTTTTCCTCCAATTTCTCCAGACTACTTTGGATGTATAACAGTTTATCCATTATGGGCTGTAAAAGTGATGCTACTAAGACACTCAGTTTCTGCATATGTTCTTCGTCTCTATCCGTCAAGTCCGTTGTGTTATCTTCCCCCCTAGGGCCTGTTCCATTCGGGGTTGGGGATTGTGGCAGTTCAATGATAGAGTCATCCGTCACCAGTGATGGCACCCTTTTACTCTGCTTGATGGTCTTGGCTTTCTTGCCCTTCTGCTGGCTACTACCCCGTATTCCACCTCTTTTGTGCTTACCCCCTCCCCCCTGATTTACAGCAGCAGAGTCAGTGGGGTTAGGTTGTTCTTGATGCACTACAGCCACGCAAACTACTGTGCTCCTGGTTTGAATTGGCACTGACCTTGATGGCTGTTCACGCCTGCTTATGGGTTCTTTTTCCATGTCAGGTACAGGAACAATTGAATCCTGTATTTCAGCATCCCCTTCCCTCATCGCTCCGCCTATGGGGGCATGATGAACGGGAAACTCAGGTGAACGGGCATTGGCCATAGCCCCTAAGGAGGAGCGTTTCAAGTAAGCCGGTTCTAACAAAAGGCGACGCTCCGTGATTGCAATTTCATGTGCTAACACGCATGAAGCCCTGATGATAAACTGGTCCAAAGTCCCGGCCACATACCCTACACCCGTGCCCTTCCTCCCTCTAGCCTCCCTAGATGTCATGATCAAGAGGTGCGCCTGTTGGTGCTAATTGGTAAATAAGGAGCCCTTGGTAAAGAAAGGTACAATTCAGTGCCCTTCACTTACTAGGAAGATGTTCCTCCGTCGTTAGGGTTCCAGGTCTTGGAGGGGTGGCCCAGCCCAGCCTCTCCCGGTCTCGAACGGGCTAAAACGGGCCCGCCCTTGGCCTGGACTTCGCCCGGCGCCCACCCACGCGCGTGTCCCGCGAAGTGGGAGACGCGAGGTGTTCAAATAGTGCTGTCAGGTGCTGGGGGCGTTAGCTTCCTTGCTCAATTAGCCCACTGCTCTTCTGGGACGTGTAGTTTAGGTTCTGGCAAGGTCCCTGTCAGCTCCACAAAGTCCCGATCTAGCGCTGCGTCTCCCAGGTTAGTGGGTGTTTGTGACCTAGCAGAAAGCCAAGCCCACGAAAAATCATTCCACCCGAGCAAAGATGAATCCGGAAGGGGCGTGTTCGCCTTTGAATGTTGCCCTACAGTCCACATTACAAAGCCCCTCATTAGAGGCACTTGCAGCAGCCTTTGCAGAGTTGCAGTCTGAAGTAAAAAGATTGAGAACTGAGAATCAACGCCTTCAAGCGGAATTGGTTCAGGTTAGAATGCATGCTCAGAAGACACCAGAACAGTTGGTCCTCTTCCTAAGAGTAAAAAAAATTACATTCAGCCTGCACACTTTACGGGTCCATCCCCTAGTACTAGCTCTATGCCCAAAGGGGCAGGGACCCTTCCCCCGGGCCATTTCACAGTCCACACAGAGTCCCTTTAGCCATGCCAGAAAGGTTCAATGGTGATAGTGCAAAGTATGGCACCTTTATGAATCAGTGTAGACTACAATTTCTTAGCAAGGCCTCCTCGTTTCCTGATGATGCACCTAAAGTGGCTTTTGTTATTTCATATTTAACTGGCAATGCAGCCAATTGGGCGGTCCCCTTAGTAGAAAACAATGATCAGTAATTCTATGATTAAATGAAAGATCTCCTTTCTCAGATAGTGGACCCACCAGAGAACTGTCCTGCTTTCATAGATCTTTTTTTTTATTTGTTTTTATTTTTTTAGTCCTCATTGTGCAACATTTATAGTAAGGAGATCTCAGGGTCCCTTTTTACTTTTTTTTTCCCGTGTACGATCTGTACCATCCCTGACGACAAGATGGAGTACGGGCAGGAACCATCATGGAAAACAAGGGACCCCTTACTTCCAATTACTATTATAGAAGGTTACTCTTCGGAGTGAGATGAGCTAGCCACAGTGGCTACTCTTATTGGCCTTCATTTTTTGTGTGTTGCTCGCACTTAATCATAGGACGTGGTAGCAAAAAAATAAGGAATACAATTGGATAACAGCCAATCTAAATACCCATGTGATGATTTTCCCATAACTCCCAGAAGCCGTATTGTTTAGAAAATGGCTTCTTTTTTTTATCTAAGTTGTACGTTTTAAGTACTGAAGATAGCCACTCACTATGAAGTGGGGGGGGGGGTGATCCATTTTACGCATATCTCTCTTCTAGCCAAGAGTATCAAAAGAAACACCAAATGTTTCTCCCGTTTTGTTAACTTCTCTACTGTAGATGAAACCTTCACCCTGAAAATAACTAAATCAATACTCACGGTTAGCTGTTTTCCCACTACTTCTTCTAAGGTCTTACCCACTTCTTTCCAGAAACCATCGAGATGGGGGCACTGCCAGAACATATGCAGGTCGTTGGCCCTCGGTAATCCGCATTTCGGGCCGGACTCCACTATGGACCCGCTGAATTTTGATAACTTTTCAGGTGTCCAGTAGGCTCTATGAGTGGTATATAAATGGTTTCTTTTTAACTTTGGCAGACGTTATAATGGACCAGCATTTGTTCATGGATACTTGTCATAAGTTGTTTGTATCCATCGTTGGCAGCTCTTTCCCCCAAATTCTCTCCGGTAACCGAAATTCTTCCTCCCCTGATGCAATAAGGGCCCAATACCAGCATGATATCTCTTTCTTGAAGGGTTTTTCCAGCATCTTTCCTTCTAGATGTACATTGCCTTTTCTAGTTTCCTTAAGTGTCTTTGCCCAGCTTAGAAGTTGATAATATTTAAACGTGGATAGTGACGAATTTGTGATTTCATATAGAATCTCCCACTCCATGATTTTGTTCTGGCACAGCAATTTTCCCCAAGCTACTATTCCTGCTGTCTTTAAGGGAATTGCAAGACGGTCTTTAAGACACTCTGGTGTGCACGGTGAGTCCTAAATTGGGGCCTTATCACTGTAGAGGGGGATATTCAATGTAGATCTTATGCAGTACCACAATTTAGCGGCCGCCTTTAGGGTCTTCAGCGTAACTTATTTTTTAAATTTCGGATGACCGAATTTGAAAAGTAAATGACTGATGTTATTTGTCATCTTCTGTATATACATTGGGTAGTCTTCATATGGGCCTAGCATTATTCTACTGGTTTTAAATTGGAACACTCTACAGTATTCTAAAATATCTGGGGTGGCTAACCCCCCCTGGTTTTTTCTTCTCCTTATTTTGCTCCAAGCAATTCTAGGTTTTTTTCGAGGACCAAATAAAGCTTGATAACTCTCCCTGGATTATTTTATGGTCTCCCTATTAAACTCCAACGGGATGGCACCATAGATAAAAGTGAATTTCGGCAAAACTGACATTTTGAGAATATTTGATTTGCCCAGAATCGATAGGGGTAAGCCACTCCAGACTTTCAGCAGTTTCTTGATTTCCACCTGTACTCTGTGGATGTTAATCTGGGCCGCTTTATCTAGCTCTTTAGCTCTTTAGTCAGGTCAATACCCTAATATCTTATATTTTTTCATTATTATAGGGGCTCAAAAAATCCTCATTCCAAGTCATGGTTTCTGTCTTAGACTTGTTTATTTGGTAGCCAGAGATTTTTCCAAATTTAATTAGCGTCTCTTCAGTTGCCTTAAGGGCCTCCTCTAGATCACCGGTAAAGATCATAAGATCGTCGGCGTAGAGGGACACTTTTTTGTGCCAGCCTTGGTACGAGAAAGGAATAATAGAAAGGTGGTTTCTAAGACATTCAGCAACTGGTTCAATGTAAAGGTTGAACAAAAGTGGGGATAGGGGGCACCCCTGACGTGTTCCTCTCTTTATTAGAATGTGTTCAGGTAGGTCCCCGTTGATTAGTATTTTTGCTTTAGGGGAATTATAAATATTTTCCACCATCTTCGATATATTTACTCCTAAATCAAACTTTTTTAATACCTCACTCAGGCATGTCCAGTTAACTCTATCGAACGCCTTGGCAGCGTCGATAGTAATTATAGATAGAGGTAACTTCTCACAGATAGCAATATCAATCGCTCCAATAAGCTCATGAGTTAAGTCTTGTAAATGTCTTCCAGCCACGAAACCTTTTTGGTTAGAATTTATCAGGGAGCCTACTACTTTCCCAAGTCTTTTCGGCATTATTTGTGTAAAGATTTTATAGTCACAGTTTAAAATGGATATTGGACGATAGGACTCGCATTTTTGGGGTTTTTTTTACCAGGTTTTTGGAGGATAGAAATTGTTGCATCGTTCCAGGATTCGAAAAGTCTACAATTTTCGAGAAAAATGTTATTAAAGAGAGTAGTGAGGGGGATGACTAGGATGTCTTTTAGTTTGATATATAACTCGTTCGGGAGGGCATCAGGGCCAGCAGCCTTACCTATTTTTAAATTTCCTATAGTGCCTTCTACCTCTTCATTTGTTATTTCTGCATTTAATTTGGTTTTCTCTTCTCGTGTTAGTTTAGGGATATTTTGTGCGTCTAGGAATGTACTAATCTCTTCCACTGTTGGGTTACACTCCTCAGAGTAGAGATCTTCAAAAAAAGCCTTAAATTCCTGTTTTATTACAGCCTCGTCAACACCGTTGTGAGATGGGTTACTTGGATCTATAGAGATGATTTTATTTCTAGACCTGTCTGTTCTCGTCTTCCAGGCAAGTAATTTACCACAGCCTTCCCCATAATCATAGAGGGCCAGTTTACTACAGTCCCACCTCTCTTTAATTTTATCTTCCAAAATTTCTGAAAGCTTATTCTTTTGCTTTAATCTCTCTGTTTCTAATTCCGGCCCTCCCGGATCTGCAAATATTTGTTGATCTAACAATATAATGTTATCTTCTATCCTTTTGATCTCACTTTTAAGCCCTCTAGATTTATGAGAAACTAAACTAAGGATCATTCCCCTAATCACAGCTTTGTATATGTCCTATACTATTTGGATTGGGGCACCCTCATTGTTAATTTCATAGAAACTTTCTGTCTCCTGTATAAGTTGGTTAGTGGACTCTGGGTTTAAAAGAATTGTGCGATCCATCGTCCATCTAGGGACTTTTATTATATCTTTTAGAAGAATTGTCAGCTGTACCACAGACTGATCTGAAAGGTGAGTGGGGAGATGAACCACTTTTTGTGTTTTTTCTAGTAGTCCTTGATCTATTAAAAAGAAATCAATTCTAGATTGTATTCCTAATTTCTTGTTCTTAAAAGTGAAGTTCTCTTGCTTGTCTCCTTTCTCTTTCCAGATATCTATTATATTCAGATCCTTTTTATATATTCTCAACCATTCTCTCATTTTTGGCAGATTTGCTAGTTTCCTCCTTGGATGGCGATCGACTTTTGGATTGAGAATAATATTAAAATCACCACCTATAATAAGGGGGCCTGGTGCCGAAATCAGGTGAGTATATAGAGATTGTAAGGGGGACGGATCGTCCAGATTCGGACCATAGTAGCCCACCACTGAAAGAGATTGATTAAGCACTCTAATATTAGCTATTGCCCACCTTCCTTTTAGATCTGTGTCAACTGATTCTACCCTTACTTTCAGAGATTTCTTAAAAAGAATGGCCACCCCTTTTTATTACACATTCCTGATTTGTGTATATTTACGAGTCTTCTCAGTTCAGGTTTTTCACTATTTCCTCCCGTTCTTTTTTTAGTAGATGAGTTTCCTGTAGTATTATTATTTTGCTATCGATTGATTTCAAATATTCGAAGATCTTCCTTCGCCTACTCTTAGTTCGTAGCCCATTCACATTCCAGGAAGTTATCTTTACATGTTTTATTTTCTGCATCATTTCTTTTTCCTGTGTTGCCACCCTCCGGATTTCTCCTTTTTATATCTAATAAGGTAAGGACAATTTTTTATTTTTTCCCTATTTTGCTCCCAACCGACGTGCATTTTCACCATTTTTTTGCCTCTTTTCTTTTTTTTTCAAGGAAATACATTAAAACCAAAGTGACAGTGAAAAGAAACAAAAATAAAATGGATAAAAGTACCCTCCCTCCTTGGAGAAGCCTCCCTATTCCCTCCTTGGGCTCTATTACTAGCCCTCTTTGAGCTCCCTGCCTCTTTTTATATGTTTTTCTAGAAGTGCGCTACTACTCTTTCTGCTACTGGAATAATTTTATATTTGTGTCAAGGTTTTAATTTTTATCTGGTCACGCATTTGACTGAGGAACTTCTTTGGGGTCTCTAATGTTTGACATCTTATTTCTCCACATTATTCTAAGATAAGCAAGGAATTTCATTTGTACAGTTGGACCTAACGATTTTAATTCCGGCATTAACTGTCCTAGCTCCCACTGCCGGTCCTGAGTTGCTTTTGCAATGTCTGATCGGATTTTAAAGGACCAGTCATCTTTGCTGAATTCCCCCCCTTTCAACGCCTCGCTCAAGAATCTTTCTTTAAGTGTGTAGGTCTTGAAGTTTATTAAGATCTTCCTTGGATTCTTTCTCTCTTTCGATTTGCCAAAGGGGTCCTGGTGCGCCCATTGGATGTCGTCTCCTAGACCAAGTGATTTACTCCACGGGAAGTACTCTTCCAGTAGTGACACCACAAAATTCTTAACTTCTGACCCTTCTCGCCCTTCAGGAACATTTAGGAGTCTAAGATTGCATCTTCGAGATTGATTTTCTAATGCCTCTAGCTTCTCTTCAATGCTTTTATCCTTAGCTTTCAAAGTCCTAATTTCTTTCTGTGATATTTCTACCTTTCTGTTTAGTCCTTCCACCTCTTCTTCTACTGTGGTTATTCTCTCGCTCAGCGCATTGAGCTTGACGTCCAACATCTCGAATCTTTGGTGAATCTTGTTTTGATTACCTTCAGAAATTTCAAACCTCGATCTGATCTCATCCATCATTTTTTCTAGGAGAGCTTCCGTGTTGCAACGAGGAATATCTTCTAGGGCTTCTATGCTCTCGACCAAACTCTTAGGAGGACTTTTAGGCAGGCTTTTAGGTATATTTCTAGCGGGACTCTGGAGCGGGCTTTGAATCGGGCTCTGGGTTAGACTAGGGACTAAACTGGGAACCGGAATGAGCATCGGACTGGAGACCCGACTTTGCGAGGGGGCTGGAACCTGACTAGAACCTGGATCTTGCTCTGTTACTTCCCGTTCTGTGCCGTTTATTACTCCATCTGCAACAACCGTTACTGAGTAATTTTTCATTTCAGTTCTAGATGTAACCAACTCCCCTTGTTCCATGCCTTTTCCCTTACTCATACCTCGATTTTGTATCTTGAAGTAAGATCTTAATGAAGGGGTAATCTTTATTTTGGGGGCTTTACCCTCCTCACTGATCTCCAGATTAACCCCAAATGCCCTTTTTTATTGCTAGCTTTACTTCCTTGGAGCTTGGAGGTTTTGCGCGAGATTATTTTAGTAACCCTCGGGACAATTGCTGTTTTGTAGCAGAGGGGAGGCTTGATTTAAGAAATTGCCTATTCCTTAGGCAATAGGAAGACCTCCCTTTACCGTCAAGATTAACCATGAGTGAGCCTGCTTCTTTCTTAAAAGGACCTGTCTCTCCAGCAGTCCTTTGATCTAATTCTGGTGCTTCTTTAGGGGATTTATCCCCGTCCTTTCTGGGGTTAATCACCCCTAGCTGTAGCCCTTTCTTTTGGTTCGAGACCACCGCGTCTGCGGGAGCCACAGGGTCTACTATAACCAAAGTGGAGTTGACTACCTTGTCGGGAGTTCGAATTGGCCCCTCCACTTTTGTTGCAGGAAACCTCTTAACAAAAATCTCCCTCTGTTTTGATAGAGGAAGCTGAATCGGGTGGGCTTCTAGTGCTTCAATCAGGGGTGAGGTCACTTTAAGTCTGGCATCCTGGGGGGGCTTCAAAAGTTTGCACTTTTGCTCCTGATTTTAACTGCGGGCTCCGTGAGGGGGGTTTTGGTAAGTCACACTGCAGGCAAAAGAACCCGGGCCCTCGAGCGCTCCAGGCACTCCCAAAGCTCCACCAGAATCTCCCGAGCGTGAGGCAAGGCTGTCTCGCGTAACTGTCCCAGCTTTCCCCCGAAGAAACACAGAGATCCTACTCACCGCCTGTCTGCAATTACGCTGCGCCTTCGAAGCCGCCTCCCACCAGCTGACTCGAGAACGGAGCGCAGAGCCGTTGGTGTGAGAGTCTCGCCGCACCAGCCGCGCTCTCTCCCCCAGGTGCACGGAACTCGCTAAGTCTGCCGATACTGCCCAGCCCGGTCTCCCGACCTCAGCCACCATGCCGCATACACAGAGGCAATCTTCACTCAATCAGTAGGTGTTAGGCCGCTGGAGCCGTCGCCGTCTCTTTATGATACAAAACTCGTATTTCTTTTAAAAAGTACTCTGCTCTGTTTTTTTAAATCTCCGTAGTGTTCTATCTAGGCGGCTACAACAAAAAGAGATTTTTCGCCACTACTCTCTGTTTTCCGACGTCTGGTTCTCACATGTATAATTTCCTCACTGCGCCGATGAAAAAGTTCAAGTGGCGCCTTCGTCCAATAGCCCTTTCGGCCTCATTTAGCTGAGCGAGGCAAGGAGCTCCCGACCGGGCTTAACGACCGGACGCCATCTTCTCCGGCCTGCTTTCATAGATCTTGTTGTAAAATTAGATCATAGGTTGAATGGAAGGCGAGGGAAGAAATCACGCAATACGCTCTCTCATTTAGTAATAGTGAAGAGTGATAGAAAGGAGAGTAAGGACACTAAAGACTGATGTGAACTCATGCAAATAGGGGGTGTGAGAGGTCCCCTGTCTGTAGAGGAGAAAGAGAAAAGGCGCAAGCTTAATCTGTGTTTATACTGCCGGAAAAGCGGACATTTTGCAAAAGAATGTCCTGTGAAACCTTGTGCGCCCCCTAAGGCTATGGCTGGAACCGGTTACAGCCTGATACCGTTGAGAAACTAAAGAACTTGAAGATACAAGAGACCAGTTCTTCAAGTTGCTTACTTCCTCAGGTCTCCCAGCCTCTTTCAAGTACAGTGGCTGCTGTGCCTAAACATTTTTTTTTTTAAACAGATTTTATTGATAGATCACATAGAAATCGCAGAGCTCTGTTCCCCAGAGGCAACTGCCAATCAAGTAGATACACATAACGCATTGCAATCCATCATGTCTTTTTCTTTTACATTAAAAATCATAAAATGAATGCAATTAACAACCCTCCATCCGCCCCCCCCCAACACCCAACCCTCCCGGATCCCTCCCTCCCGCACGGTTCCAACCAATGTCAGTTCACGTTCAAGTTCAAGTTCAGAAATTTGTATAGCGCACTACTCACCCAGAGGGTCTCAAGGCGCTTGAGGGAGGGTGGGTGCATTACTTATCGAATAGCCAGGTTTTTAGCTGCTTTCTGAAGGAGAGGTGGTTCTGTGTAAGGCGGAGGTGGGTGGGAAGAGAGTTCCAGGTTTTGGCCGCTAAGTAGGAGAAGGATCTTCCCCCCATGGTGGATTTATGGATGCGCGGAATTGCGGCGAGGGCTTGATTGGACGATCGTAGTTGGCGGGTGGGTGTGTAGAAGGACAGTCGTGTGTTGAGGCATTCGGGTCCTAGGTCGTAGAGGGCTTTGTGTGTGTGGGTGAGGAGCCGGAACGTTATTCTCTTGTTGACGGGGAGCCAGTGGAGGTCTTTCAGGTGACCGGAAATGTGAGCTTGACGGGGATGTCCAGTATGAGTCTGGCTGAGGCGTTTTGGATGCGTTGGAGTTTTTTCTGAAGTTTGGCTGTGGTTCCGGCATAAAGGGTATTGCCGTAATCCAGTCGGCTTGTGACCAGTGCGTGGGTGACTGTCTTTCTTGTTTCGGTGGGGATCCAACTGAAGATTTTTTTGAGCATGCGTAGGATGTTGAAGCATGAGGATGAGACGGCGTTGACTTGTCTGGTCATCGAGAGGGAGGAGTCTAGGATAAAGCCCAGGTTACGTGCGTGATCTGTAGGTATGGGTGCTGTACCCAGGGCCGGTGGCCACCATGAGTCGTCCCAGGCAGAGGGGGATGATCCTAAGATGAGGACTTCCGTTTTGTCCGAGTTTAGTTTTAAGCGGCTGTTCTTCATCCATTCGGCTACTTCTTTCATTCCTTCGTGTAGATTGGTTTTGGCGGTGTTTGGGTCTTTGGTGAGGGAGAGGATCAGCTGGGTGTCGTCTGCGTAGGAGATGATGTTGAGGTTGTGTTGTCGCGCGATGGATGCGAGGGGACTCATGTAGACATTGAAGAGGGTGGGACTTAGTGATGATCCTTGTGGTGCGCCGCAGATGACTTCGGTGGCCTCTGATTTGAATGGGGGGAGGCGGACTCTCTGGGTTCTTCCGGCGAGGAACGAGATGATCCAGTCCAAAGCTTTTCCAACGTTGCTGAGGCGTTGTATGAGGGTGCTATGACAGACTGTGTCGAAGGCGGTGGAGAGGTCAAGTAGGATGAGGGCAGCTGTTTCTCCGTTGTCCAGTAGCGTTCGGATGTCGTCAGTTGCTGCGATGAGGGCGGTTTCGGTGCTGTGTTTGGCTCGGAAGCCGGACTGTGAGGGGTTGAGGGATTTGTTGGATTCAAGGAAGGCGGCGAGCTGATTGTTGACGGCTTTCTCGATGACTTTGGCAGGGAATGGGAGGAGCGAGATGGGGCGGTAGTTTTTAAGTTCAGAGGGGTCTGCTGTGGGTTTCTTCAGAAGGGCGCTGAGTTCGGCATGTTTCCAGATTTCCGGGAAGGTAGCGGAGTTGAAGGAACAGTTGATGACATCGCGGAGATGGGGTGCGATGATGGAGTCTGCTTTGTTGAAAATGTGCCCCTGGCAAGAAATATGGGCTTCTCCATCCCCATACAAAAATCTAGCCCCCTCTTCCACGCTACCAATGTCGGAGCCCTCGGGTCCTTCCACGCCTGCGCTATATCTCGTTTGGCAACTGTAAGTCCCAATAACAATAAGTGCCTCTTGTATAGGTTTCCCCCCACTCCATCCAACACATGCAACAGTCCCAGGCGAGGCGTGCGGGGGAGCACCCATCCAAGCCATTCCAAACTCCATTCCAGAACCTGTCTAAGTGGCCACAACTCCACACCGTATGAAAGAAGGTGCCCTCCTCACATCCACACCTAGTGCAGTTTGGGATGCAATAAGGCCCGCCTGCCACAGCCTCCGCCTAGTGAAATATACCCTGTGCAGGTATTTGAATTGGATCAACCTAAGACGGACAGAAATGGCCGCTCCTCTGGGGCCTGCCGGAGCCTCATTCCAGTCTTCCTCTTCTAACGCCCCTACATCGTCCTCCAAGGTCCCCTTCAATTTCTGCAAGTCGGAAGAGCAATGTATAATCAGGGATTGATATAAGCGTGATATTTTCTTGGTCTCAATGTCTCCCATAAAGACCCGAACCTCCAGCGGACTAAATTCCGGAAGAGATGTACGTCGATCGAAAGCACGTGTGTAGCGTCACCCGGACCACACCACCCACCCATAGAAATTGTCCCAGGATCGAGTCCTCTTGCTTAAACCAGGAGGGTAAATTAGGATAAGGATGATTTTGCAACTGATAAAGTAGTCTAGGCAGGGCTACCATTTTAAAGATGGCCGACCTACTGTAGATCGTCAGTGGCATGCGGGACCATACTTTAATATCCGCCCCGGTCCGCTCCCAAACCGGCACCACATTGCGCTCCCAGGATACAGCAGAGATCTCGGACAGGAACACCCCAAGATATTTAATGCCTCCCACTGGGGTCTGAAGGGCTGACGCCCAGTCCCCAAGTGCCGGGCCATCCCCCAGCACCCAAAGGGTAGATTTGCGCGGATTAATATAGAGGCCCAACGTCTCGTCAAAAATTTGTAAGATGCGCATAAGACGGGGCCCCGACCTATTAAGGTCCATTAAGAAGAACAGGACATCGTCCGCATAGAGCGAGATTCTGGCTGGCAGACCTCGCTCCCACTCAAACCCCCGCATCTGCGCATCCACCCGGACCCACGCAGCCAGCGGCTCCATGGCCAGGGCGAATAAGTAGGGCGAGAGGGGGCAGCCCTGCCTGGTTCCCCTCCCTATGACAAAGCTCGGGGACGACACCCCGGCCAAACGATCTGAGGCAGTCAAATCCGTGTAAAGCAATCGCACATAGGACACGAAAACGGGCCCTAGATTCAGTCGGGGCAGGAGCGAGAACAAATATATCCAGCTAAGCGAATCAAACGCCCTGTCCATGTCGGCCAGGAAGAGCGCCGCCTGCATCCCAGTGGAGCGAACCACCGCCACCACAAAATGAGTCCGCCTAATATTATGCTGTGTCGCCCGTCGGGGCATGAAGCCAGCCTGGTCAGGGTGTATGAGATCAGCAATATATGGCAGCAGCCGATTGACCAACGCCTTGGCCAAGACCTTGGCCTCCACATTTAAAAGAGAAATTGGGCGGTACGAAGCATGCTGCCCTGGAGGCCGACCAGGTTTGTGAAACACCACCACCTCAGCATGTCTCCAATCTGGGGGCAGGTAGCCACGTTCCCTAGCCTCCTCCACCACTGCTCTATAATGGGCCCCAAGTTGTAAGTGAAATTTTTTTTTAATTCGCTGGGGAAGCCACTCGGGCCTGGGGCCGTACCTGTGTTCAACTCCTTCAAAGCAACACCCAACTCATCCTCCGTCAGTGGAAGATCGAGGCATCCACGAGCCTCTCCGGTAACCGCTCTCGGCGGCAGATCAGCTATAAATTTGTCAATCAGATCCGCGGAGATGCATTCATGCGGGGCATACAGATCGGCATAGTATGTCGCAAAGCTTTCTGCTAGCACCCTAGGTTCTGTAATCAGGGATCCAGAGCCAACCACAACCCTCGGGAGGGTCTGAGCCTGAGTCAGGCCCCAACACAGTCTATGGAGCATTGTCCCTGATTTATCACCCCATTGGTATATGCAACTGCGGGTCGCCATCCACATCTGCCGTGCCTCATCCAGTAATAACGAGGCGAAAGATTGTTGAGCAAACAACAACTGCCCCAATGTCTGGCCCCACCCTCCAGGCTGCTGCGCCACTCCAAGTCTCTGATCTCTGTCTCGGCCCGGTCCAGATCCTCCCTACGCCTCTTCTTAGCCGCCGCACACCAAGCAATATCAATGCCCCTCAATGTGGGCTTCATGGCCTCCCATAAAGTCGTCTCGTCCGCCACCGTCCCCACGTTTTCAGCCATATAATGGGCGATGGCCTACCTCATGTGTATTTGGTAGTCTACTAGTTGCAGATGCCATACGGAAAGGCACCACCGAAATGGCTGTCGCCGCCTATCTAGACGAATAGTAACGGTCATGGGGGAATGGTCCGACAGCCCACGTGGCAGTATATCCGCTGTCTCAACCCTGCCCTGAGCTGCCGTAGGAACAAAAAAATAATACAGTCTAGAGAAGGATTTATGAACTGCGGAAAGAAAGGTATACTCTCGCCGTGTACCATGGACATGCCTCCAGGTGTCCACCCAGCCCAGATTCCTGATCATATCACTCAACTAGGTACCGCCGGATACCACTGTCCCCCCCCCAGGCCGGTACCTATCTTGTGCACCGTCTACAACATCGTTCCAGTCACCACCCACTACTGCTAGTACATCTAGGATATCCGCCCACACAGCAATTATCTTTTCCACCGAGACCACTGTAATGGGGGTGGGGCGTAGACGCTTGCCTAAACATTTTACCTTATCGGTAACCCTAATAATTTCTCCATAAATAATAAAGACCTTGTCTATTTTGTTGGATTCTGGGGCCACTGGGAATATTTTAGACATAAGACTGGCCCAACAATGGGGGATCTCCTTTTTACCAAAACCCCATCCTGAACCAGTGAGAGCGGTGGATGGAACCGAATTGTCTTCAGGATTGATTACATATCATACCCCCAATATTATCATGGTATGTGACAATGGTCACTCAGAATCCCTTCAATTTGATCTATTTCACACGCCTAGTTTTGGGGCTATTCTTGGGGTTCCTTGGGTGCAAATCAATAACCCCCACATAGATTGGACAACCAGAAAAGTTGCCTTGAACTCCTTGCATTGTATGTTGCATTGCTACAAGGAGGACCGTGACTGGAGAAACGCTCTTTGCTGTGCCCTTGATACGTCTGTGACAAGCCTCAGTGTGCCGTCGATATATGAGGAATATAAGGAAGTGTTTGATGAAGTTAAAGCAACTGCCTTGCCTCCCCATCGGAGTTACGATTGCCGAATAGATTTAATACCAGGAGCAGAGCTCCCAGTGAGTAGAGTATATGCCTTAACAGAGCCAGAAACTGACTACCTAAAAACGTATCTCTCCGACATGTTGGAAAAAGGTTTCATTAGACATTCCACTTCTCCGGTTTCCTCTCCTCTATATTTTATACCAAAAAGGGAAGGGGGATTACATGCTTGCCTGGATTATCATGCGCTGAATCATGTTACTATCAAGAATAAATACCCCCTTCCTCTCATATCGGTTTTATTAGACCAAATACGTGAAGCCAAGATATTCACTAAGTTAGACCTTCGAGGAGCTTATCACTTAATCCGGATAAAAGAAGGAGACGAATGGAAAACAGCGTTCAGAACTAAATTTGGTCTCTATGAGTAGTGCGTTATGCCATTCGGACTCTGTAACGCACCAGCGGCCTTTCAATTTTTTGTCAACGAGATTCTAAGAGAATATCTGGACATCTTTGTTATTGTCTATATTGATGATATATTGATCTTCTCCCAATCCGAGCAGGAGCATGTGAATCATGTTAAAAAAGTTTTAAAGAAACTAAAAGAAAAACAGCTGTTTGCTAAACTCTGTAAGAGTACTTTTCAGGCCACCCAAGTGGCCTTTCTGGGTTTTGTGATCTCTCCAGAAGATATACATATGGATCCTAAAAAGATAGATTTCTTATTGCAATGGCCTAGCCCCCAGCTCTGTTAAGGAAATACAGTCCTTTATTGGCTTTGCTAATTTCTATAGGAGGTTTATTGATCATTTCTCCGAGATTATTACGCCCGTCACACGTCTACTCCGTAAAGGAGTTAAATTTGTATGGACATCCGCAGCAGAAGAAGCCTTTGCGAAATTTAAGGAGAGGTTTGCTACCACCCCCATAGTGAGACATGCCAATAACACACAGCCTTATTATGTTGAGGCTGACGCATCCCAATACGCAGTGGGAGGGGTATTGTCTCAGAGAGATCAACAAACTGGTTGTTTACATCCGGTTGCTTATTTTTCCAAAACGCTTCTTTCTGCTGAACAGAATTACACCATTGGATAACGCGAGTTACTGGCCATCAAACTCGCCATCCAAGAATGGAGATATTATTTGCTAGGATCAGCACAAATGATCACTATCTACTCGGATCATAGAAATCTGCAGTTCTTCAGATCCGCTAGAGCCCTTACTCCGCGGCAAATTAGATGGGTTATGTTCTACAGTGAATATGACTTTGTGATCCCATACTGTCCTGAACCCCAATATGGTAAAGCTGATGCATTATCTAGAATAGGTACAGAAAGAAAGGTACGTACCGAAAACTGTCCACCCATTATATCTTGTCACAAAATCATTGGGGTGGGCGATAAGGAGATCCCTTCCTTTCTGGAATGCTAAGTTGAGTCTTGTACTACCGTACCTCCTATGGAATGGTTAAAGAAAGCATTAAACACCATTTCTGATGGATTATACTATCATGACCAGAAACTGTGGGTGCCCACTACTGACTTACAAGTACAGATCATCAGATGGTGTCACAGTAGTTCTTTGGCAGGACATCCAGGAGCAGAAAAAACCTGCAAACCTGTCACAGGTGGTTTTGGTGGGATGGAATGGTGAAAGACATCTTAATGTTTGTGAGGTCATGTTTGTGCTAGGCAAAAATCTTCTCACGCTGCACCTACTGGGTTGTTGAGGTCTACCCCGATTCCCCCAATAACTTGGCACTCCATTAGTATGGATTTTATAACCGAACTTCCAAGATCACAATGGTACAACACTATATGTGTGGTAGTGAACATGCTTACTAAAATGGGCATTTTATACCCATAAAGACGATACCATCTTCCAAGGATTTAGTACAAGTCTTCATTGAGCGGATAGCACGACTACATGGTCTTCCTTCCGTTATTATATCTGTCAGGGGACCTCGATTTGTGTCTCGATTCTGGCAAGAGACATGTAAGACTCTTGGTATTGATCACAGACTATCCACCGCCTACCATCCTCAAACTGATGGGCAAACTGAAAGGACGAATCAGACACTTGAACAATACCTACGCTGTCTTCTAACCACTATCACAAGTGAATGAGCACAGGCCCTTCCCTTGACAGAATTTGCCTACAATAACACTTCACATTCGGCCACTAGTATCGCACCCTTTTACTTCTTACATGCTCATCATCCTAGGTTTCTGCCTTGCTTAGAGCAATTCCCTTCCCATTTAGTGGAGATCCCCGTTGTCAAGGAACACCATGAATCCCTTCACAAGATATGGCAGGAAGCCACACGAGAATTACAAAAAGCCAAAAATACCATGAAGCAACAGGCCGACAAACATCTCCAACAAGCTCCTGAGTATCACATAGGTGATAAAGTGTGGTTATCTCCGAAGAATCTAAGACTAGCAGGTCCTAGAAAATTACAGCCTAGGTTTATAGGACCCTATCCTATTGTTAAAGTAATAACCCCGTTATCATGAACCTCCCCGACGATCTTCGGATACACCCTGTCTTCATACTTCACTATTGAAAGTCTATACCCCTTCCTTGAAACCCGAGGTCCCTCCCCCTCCCATTGACATAGAAGGAGAAGTGGAGTATGAAGTTAAATGCATCCTTGATTCTCGTCGACATAGAGGCAAGCTACAATATCTAATTGACTGGGTGGGATTTGCTCCTGAAGATAGATCCTGAGAACCTGCAGAAAACGTCCAAGCTCCCATATTAAGTTGCAGATTCCATGAATTACATCCCACTAAACCACGCCCTATAAATAGACCTTTGGGAGGGAGAACTGTCAGGACACGAGCCACGTGTTCTGTACCACTGACTACCCTATAGTATCATAGTGCATTGCAGATTTGGAGAAACATCCCTCTTTTTAGAGACTCCCTTATACTTAGAGGGCAGAAGTTGTATTTAGACTTGCTCCCTTTCTTGCTTATCCCTGCGTCAGGAGACAGAGACAGTGTTTGGTTTTCTGTCTGCTCGCTCCCTTTCTTGCTTATCCCTGCGTCAGGAGACAGAGACAGTGTTTGGTTTTCTGTCTGCTCGCTCCCTTTCTTGCTTATCCCTGCGTCAGGAGACAGAGACAGTGTTTGGTTTTCTGTCTGTATTGGTTTCCACACCCTTTGAGATCATTTAATCGCTTCAGCTGATCCCGGTCTCTCTAGCCCCTACTGTGTCCCTTGCTTCCTGGCTTCCCGAAACTGACTCCCTTTCCCTGAACTAACTTGAAGCACATTTCCTGCCTTAATTTGGAATCGCCAGTGAGTCAGTTTCCTTTACCTCAAGCTTCCTTTCTTGCTCAGCGGCATATCAACAACTTTGTATCTCTTTAACGCGCCGAACCTAACACGGGAAGTTGTTACATTGTTTCCAGCTAGGCACATGTTAGTTTTCCTTTGCTGATCAGCGCCAAAGGTTTAATATAAAGAAACATTGCTTGCAGCCCGACGCTTGCCATTCCTTGTCAGTAACGCTGATTTAGTTTCTTTGTAGCTTGCCTCCATTTTCTAGGAGACTGTTTAATAACACGCGCTTCCCGAGCGTGTGTATTTTATTTTACTGGAGGCATTTTTTTTTAAATAATATTTTTATTTGTTTTACCTCTTACAACATATAACATATGACATATCATTGTCAGCGCTTTGGCAGTACAGGGGTAGCAGCCAGGCTGGCGTAGTTGCTGGTAGTATAGTTTACACAGAAAATAAATATGCTTGTCTGTCCCTATTTTACTTCTTAACACATATAACATATAATCTTCAGCGTTTTGTGCTAGGGGTCACCCGCTTCCTGCGCACGTGCATTTCATTTTACTGGAGGCATTTTCTTTTGATTCATTAGTGCCAATCCCTCTGCCCTTTCCCATGTAGTTTAGTCCGTTTCCATCACTTCATTTCTATTTACCCAGTTTACTCCCTGTCCTGAACTTATTTATCCCCAGTCCCAAGGTCCGGTTGAAGCAAGCCGACCTTTGATCATTTGAAGTTTATATTACTTTTCCTATGCCTGGCATCCTGATTTTGATTATGGTCCTTAATTTTCTTACCGGTAAAGAAGTATTTACTGGCCTTTGAGGTAGAATGCTGTTAATTCTACACATTTTCTACAGAGCCTCTTGGGAGAAATTATTCGGTAAGAGGAGTCTCTTTATATCTTGCATGCACTGTGATTGGGTGTTTTGGGTTGTCATAATTCTGCAGACAGACACCTGATTAACTTCTCAAATTCTTTTTTAGTTGTCGCTGCACTTGCATCCCTTCTGAGTGGCCTGTTCTACCTACATGGAGTGAAGTAGACACTGGTTAATTCTTTCCCTTCTCTCCCTCTGGGCAGTATTCCTAATTGAGAAACAATCACATCTCGTTTGGAGGCTGTTTTTTGGGAATGTGGGGAGATTCCCTTCGCTCCTGTGGAACCCGCTGGCTACCAGGTTAGTGGGTGCTTGTGACCTAGCATCTGGCCCTATAACTTTGGTCTGTCTATAAGAATCAAGGCCACACACAGGTTGCACATAACAACTGACTTTCCTTGTAGTTCATGGTTCTAAGTTCATAATTAAAAAAGATCACTTTTAGTCAGATATTGCATTGCACTGTAACTGCATTTTTATAGAGCATACTACCCCTGATGAGGTGTTGAAGTGTGTTTTCGGTGAGTAGCACGCTACTCCGGAACCCATAAAGGATTAGTTGTGAATTAGTATAGTGAAATATGAAAGTAATTTGAGTGGTGGCTATGTTTGTCAGTTATTTGGATTCATAATGATAGTAGAGGGATAGAAGAGGGAAAAGCTTTGCATTTATAATGCTTGCTAACCCTGATGGGGTGTTAAAGCGATTTTTCAGCGGAACCCATAAGAATTAGTGGTGAATTAGTATAGTGAAGTATGAAAGTAATTTGAGCGGTGAGTATGTTAAGACAGGTATTTGGATTGAGAAGGATAGTAGAGGGATAGAAGAGGGAAAAAGGTTTCCATGTATATAGTGCTTGCTACCCCTGATGAGGTGTTGAAGCTCTTTTTTGGTAACTAGCACGCCACACCGCAACCCATAAAGGATTAGTGGTGAATTAGTATAGTGAAATATGAAATTAATTTGAGCGGTAGACATGTTAGTCTATCTGGATTGAAAAGGATAGTGGAGGGATAGACGAGGGAAGGATTTAGACTTTTTTTTTGTTTTGGAGCCATAGCAGTAGGAGGCTTGTTTAAACTTCTTGCGTCTACTTACCGTGAAAACTACCACCTCCGGAGAAACACCCCACAGTTATAGCCAAAGCTCACACATCTGAAACCCTCCTCCCGGTCCTTGGCGTGCAGGTTCATGTGTTTTTTTGTTCAACGGATTTTCTATAATGATGTCTTGTAAGCTTATGCGGGCCACACTGGTCCAAATTTGAGGTAAACCCCAATAACATTTGTGAAAAAAAAGATCACCTGTAGTAAGTGTCTCTCCGTGGAGTTGTATAATGTAACGTATTAATGACAAAGCATCCACATGTTAAAGTAATACACTTTTCAGATCCGCAGAGACCTTATAATTATTTATGAGGTCTGTTGCATGATTTACGTGGAAGCAGGCTCTGTTCTCCCGCTAATTTATAGGCCCGCCCCTCTCCACTATTAACCTGCAACTTTAGAACAATATTCTCAGCTAAACACTAAGTGGCCTGCTGTTTCCTTATGCGAGTTCTTCCTCCACCACATGTGGGCTGCGCGCGAGGCCTTAAAGTCCTGACGTGGGGCCCTGCTTTGTTTTATATGCCCCAGTATATAACACAAGCAGTTAAGAAGGAACTAAAGAAAGAGAAACGAAAGTCCGCGCTCAGCACGCACACGAGTTGATGTGGGCCGGGTGTGCCGCTTCCAGACATTGGGTTTATTCCAACAAAAAGCATGCCCGCCCTCCTCGAAGAGAATCGAAACCGAAAGATAGGTGAACAGTCGCCAGTTAGGCTGCCGCCCTTCACAACGCGCTGAGGACAGCTTGTCAGCTAACGTCATCCACAAGCCCCACCTCCCTTACACACACTAAATTGGAGGTACCCTTCGACAGCGCCTGTGACGTCAGGTGCGTTATTCTCCTCCTTTGTAGGCGCCTACCAGTAGCGCGGGAGGCGGTGGCCGTGGGCAGGGCGTTAGATGATAGCAAGTGTGTAGAGAAGTCGGGCGGCCATTGAGATGAAATAGGTGACGCCTGTTACATTTATTTGACAACTGTACCAATATATTTTAGGGGTCTGTCAATTAAAACTATGTTTTTGGACCGTCACATATATATTAGGTGAGCTATGAATTGATAAGTCTTGAAAGTCTTTATACTTATATTGAAATAATGTAATATACTGTATAACGCTTGCCAGGCAAGAGAATAGTATATTTTCTTAATTTGAGTGTAAAGTTTAGGCCCAGTTACAGGTCATTACGACACCTGGCTTTATTTCATACAGGATATTTCCACACTTGGCCTTGCGGCTTTCTAGTTTCCTTGTTAGCCCGTTGGTTCACCGACTTTCTTTTGTAGGCGTGGCCTGTTTCAGTCCAGCTTCGCCTGACGGGTTGTGCTTGCTCTGCGGACCGGACTTGGTCTTGGGGGCGGGGGCTTGGGGGGGTCACTGTGCTGTTCACGCTGGTCTCCGGGACAGGCACTCATTGACGGTTCCGCGCTGCGCAGTTCAAGATGGCAGGCAGAGAGGGCGAGTTTAATATATTGCTGGCTACCGACTCATACAAGGTGAGACCCCTCTCTCACGGTGGGCTGAGGTGGGCAGGTGGGTTCCTGGCAGGCAATCCGCCGACCTTGGGGGGGAGGTTGCGTTGAGGGATGTAACCTGCGGCCAGAGCATCAGCGCGGGAGCTGGAATCACTAGCCGGCCCGCTGAGTGCAGTTCCTGCAGAACATGGGGCGCCGGCTGCATGGCAGACATGGCCATAGTATTAAAGAAATACCGTCCCCTCAAGCCCTAGAAAGCAGCACCCAGGTATGGATCCATTCAAAGGTGTGGTTGGGCATAGCGTACACCCCCATTAGTGCACCTGACCGGTTTCACCGTTGCCAGCACTACCCAACAGAGGGGCACCCGCGCTACGCCCTGCAGGCAAAGAGCATGTTCCAGGGCGCTCGGTTGCGACCCTGTAAAACCCTGGGCTAACAAGGGAAGTAGTTCCCTGTCATCATGCTGGGTACATGCTGCAGCAAGAGAAAAGTGATGAGAATCGGGACCATCCAATAGGAAAAGAAGTCAAGAGTCCCCACCCCTGTGTCCCAACACGGCTGACCCTCCGTCCTTCACCCTCGTATCTCAGCAGGATGGAGAGTTCACACCTGCCTTCTTTAGATTCGGGGAAGCAGCACGTTTTCTGTCCTTTCTCCAGCCCACACGGATCTACTCCAGGAACCCCGAACCCTTCCTCCATTTCAAACCCCCTTCTTCTCCAGCAACCAGTACACTAAGTACCCCGCCTATTCCACCTCCCATCCCAAAGGCGTCGGGGTAGTCTGACGTGCAAAATTATAGGGACCCTTCAACCGTGTCTCCATACTGAATGTGGGGGTTTCCATTACCGTACTTCCCACTAGACGCACTGAGTACGATTTCTGTTCCCAGAAAAGCTTTTTCTGAGCCAGCCAAGGGTGTGTGAGTGGAAAACGAAAGCAGCGAGTCCTGAGTAGAAATGAAACTTAAGCAACACGTCCCTTCCCATTGAACGAGTCAGCAGACCCCGCTGACTGATCAGGATCACGGAACGCCCTTTAGCAGGCAGTCTATCCACGAGTTGCATCGATTTTTCGGTCCCACGTTTTTATTTATTTTTCAGTTCACACCCTGTTAGTTTTACTTAAATATTTAACTTTTAAATTAGAGTGTCCGATTCAGGGAATTGAAGACAATATTGCTTCACCTACAATATTCCACAGCACCCTTACGCCGACCCATTTTAACATTCCAGGCAGCTTATCCTTTTAGTCCATTATCCTCCTTGTAATGAAAACCTGATAGGTCAACCACACAGAGCTTGTACTTACCCACAACCCACACTGAAATCTTCTTGTAATTAGCTTCTTTCAGCACCACACTGCAAACCTTGTGCTCCTCTCGCATCACTTAAAAAAAAAATCGGATGCAGCTCACCCAGAGGACCTCCTGGATTCTTGAGTCCAAAACAAGCTACACTTTCACATGGCTTCTGCCACCTGACTTACCAGTTTGACCAGATTGTGTGATCCTAGGCAAATATTTCCGTTCACAAGGTCTACTTTAAAGATTAAAGCTTACCAGGCAATTTGGTTGGAAAAGGCCTATTGTGAGCTTACCAAGAGCAAAATGTGCGATTACAGCCCACCCATTGCTTACCTTTCGTTGGCTTTATTATTAATTGTTCGCTTCTTATTCAATAGCGTTCATAGTCTATCTTGTGTTTGTTCCTTCCCTGGGGCATAGTCTCTTAACCATCCTTTGACTTGGTTGACTTGTATCTTGTAGGAAACTTTTTGCTTTAGCACTCCGTTCAAGCGTATGTGTTTTGCAGCTCTCTATCTCGTGTGGTTCTCCCGTCTGTCGAATATCTGTGCCCTGGACTGTGTTGATGTCTCACTTGTGTAGTAGGCTCTCATGTGCTTACTCCTGCCAAACCCTACCCCCACCCCGTTGCATTCTTGCTCACATGTTTCGCTATCACTCCTGTGTTCTCCATCGTGTTCCGATTTTTCGTTCCCATCTGTTCCTGGCCCTCTTCCTCACTGACTTTTTACTTTTTTTTTCTTTGCAAGGACTAGACGGCAAATTGCTGCCAGCCTATTCACCGTAAACATAATTTTTGCTCATTTTTTTAAATTTACCAATTCAGCTGAGATCAGTAAATAAGAAGCAAGCAAGCATTGGCAAAGCCAACGCGTGTCACTGAGGCATATTGACTTTGCCAATGGTTTTAACCCCATTTCGATTACCGTGTTGCATGGCAAAAAAAAGTACAATGATGAGGCATCCACGTGAATTTTGTAGTTGTTCACATGTTCAACACTCACTCGTACACCTGCGAAATGCTAGATGTAGATGTTTTCTTTTTCTATTTACAGATCTGTGATTTGTAAATTTAAAAAGGGCACTTTTTTAAATGTAGTACGATAGCTATTTGAAAAATAAATTCAAACAGATGAAGTGTATAGAAACATACAGGCGAGAGTGACAATAGAAGTAGCCAATAGTAAGCAGTGGGCGGTCTTTAAGCAGAGGTATGCTCTTAGGAAGCCCACAGTATGTCTTTGAAACTAGACCGCTGCACTGTTAAAAATGACGCCGGTTTAATTTTGAAGGTACGTCATGCATAAAGATGCATGCATATGTCATGATGATGCCTATTCTTGCGTCCCCACACTTTTTTTGGGGGGCCTGCTGCACGACGTCTTGCAGATGCTGTACAGCATCTCCAAAGGCTTTGTCAGACCCAGTAGGTCTCAAAGATGAGACCTACAAGGTTTGCCACTACTTGCTCTTCTTTATCACATATGAGATCTTCAAATACATGACTTCTAGATGTTCGCTGTATAAAGCATCTTCCTTTTGTTTTAAAAGTTTATAATACAAGACAATTGACTAGCCCTTTTAGTTCACTAATGACATTGCTGTTATGGCAGAAAAGTTTCTAGGTTCATGTTTGTAAATTATCACCTTAATAAATGCCTCTCAATACAGTGATATAACCTAATGTGTCACAGTGAAACACCTCAGTGTCCTAAACATATTTTTCTGAATGTTGAAGAGGGTTTGTCATATTTTTACACTGTTGCCTGAGTTACATGCCAAATATTTCCATTTCATTTGATAACTTTATTTCGGTCATAGACCATAAAAGTACAGATAAAATACATACATGCGCTGAGATAAAATACATAAATAATTAAGAACATTGAGCTAATAAGTTATTAAACAGAAGTTATCAAAAAGAAAGAAAAAAGAGGTAACGATCATCACAGTTTATCACAGTTAATCAGGGTAGACCTTCTGCGCCACATGCCATATAGGAAGCGGAAGACCGAAAACACAAGAAGGGGGGGAGTTGTCGTGTCTTAAGATTCTGCAGGCTTGTGCGCATTGTTTTAGTCCCAAGTTTCTGCACAGCGGTGCCAAGCAGCATCTCCGTTTTTTACTATATGCTGGACAGAAGAACAAAACGTGAGCAGTGTTTTCATTACTGCTATTACAAGCTGGGCAGGTTCCATCTTCTCGTCCGGCCCATGTACAAGTCAGTGCCCCAATAGGCAGGCAGCCATGTCTTAACTGAATGTACAATTTTCTTGCTAGTGAAGGCTGTATTAGGTCCTAAAATTCCTCCCTCTTGGGTATGAGTTTGACCTGCAGAAATTCTATGGTCAGCCTGCCCATGGTTGTCGAGCTGTGTAGCAAACTTAGGTTATAATGTCTCAAAGAGGCCAACAGCTCTGTTCTCTGTACCGCTGGGCAGCTCACCTCCGGGGTCTCCCATAGTTGGGGCAGGCCAATTTGGTATGCAAGGGCTTTAAGGTGTATTCTTGCTCTTCACCATTCCCCAAACTACAGAAAATTCAGCTCTATAATCCACAAGCTCCGGTACAGTCCAGAGCCTTCTCCAATATAGGAGAGGTCGAGCGGCTATCAATTCTGTAATGGGCTCTAGACCTAGGTCTAATCTCAGAGGTGTGAGCGGGGTACTCTGGGGAAAACCCACCAAGTGCCTCATGAAGGCCTTCTCCACCTTGAGGAGGCTTTGCGTGTTTGTATAACCCCAGAGTTCTGCACCATACATCACAGCTGGCCTAGCTTGGGCACCAATATTTTCATGACCATGCTCTTTCATGGGCTCTCAGAGGCAAGAAAGACTCTTGATCGGGCCCTGGTTGTTAATGTGTGGCTCGTCCACCTCTGCTGGCAGGGGTACATTTGTTCTGTATCACATCAGCACAATACAACTGTTTCAAATCCACCTAGTTCTGCTCCGTACTTTCCGGCGTACGGCTTACTCCACATGTAAACGCCTTTGTTGACAATCATTTCCCCATATTGTTCCTCTGCCCCACTGAGAAGGCAAGGTGGTAAAGGCAAAGCTGGCCACCTTTCTTGTATGACATCAGCCACAATGGCAGCAGGCGGCCTAGTTAGTTAACCATACTTTTGTCATCTGTCTTGGTGGTTTGGATCAAGTTGAGATCATAGCAAGGTCAGATTGGCATTTCATCCTCCCTCAGCCATCAAATTAGATTACACCCACAGATACTGACTGCTATGCATATTGAGCTGAATCTATCATTTCATCCTTTTGCAATAACTGTCCTAGACCATCAATGTCTCAATAAGGTGCTGTTGCCCATTTTTGTCTTTAATCCACCAATGCCAAAATACTGTCCCTACAACAACCATAGTGACTTACCTATCACTTAATGTTGCATAGTACGTTCAGTTGCCCTCCCTGCACAATTCCATGTAATTCACAAGTTGAAGGCACTTCTACATTTGTTGGCTATTTTTCTTAACCAGTAGTCACTGGGTGATATATAAGGTTGTTTATTCATGGTTAGCCCTCTAGCCGCTAAGCACACTTACATTTCTCTTGAGATGGTCGTGCTATGTTATTGCTTCTAGTGTATCTGGATAACCCTGCTTGGAGAGCAGTGCCTCAAAGAATCCTATCACTGTTTGTGTGGTACTACTACAGATTGTATCACTGGCTGTTTCTGTAAGAGCAATCCCAAATATTATCTGCTTTGCTAAAGAACTAATTAGCCCAGTGGAGTCTGCAACAGTTTCCTCTGTCATACTTAATATTTCCACACACTCGTCTTCAACTCTTCATAACTTTAGGGGAGAAAATGTGGCCTGTTGGCTAGGGCGGTCAACCTTGGAGCTTGGGAACCAGGTTCAAGTCTTAAGCAGGGACACTCAACATTCTGTGATTCTGGGCAAATCACTTAATCTCCCCGTGCCTAACAAAAATGAATGTGTCCCTCTGTAACGTAACTGGTGCTCATGTAAAGCTCTGATTCCTCTGGGTCTAGTAGTTCCCAATGTATTAAACTCCACCCAAAAAATCAATACCATCGTAGAATAATGCACAAACCATTACTGTGTTTGTGCAATGCCATATAGTAACTCATTGTTCACTACAACTCTATACTGAGACCGTTTTTATTTATTTATTTATTTTTTCAATTTTCCCTGTTTAGCCTTTTTTCCTCCTGTTCTACCATGTCACAAACTGGAGAAGTAGTACCTGCACCTGCAGCAACTGATTTTGAGCTGGCTAAGTGTGATGCCTACAAACTGACCTAGCTGAAGAGGTTCTGTAAGGGATTTCAGATTTCTTTCAAGGGACTCCCCTGGAAGGTGGTATTCCAAAAAGCTTTGAGAGCCTGGAGGGAGAACTAGTTGCAGGTTCTGATAACCCAGGGGAGGAGGAGCAAGAAATCATGCAGGAGGTGGTTAACCCGAGTATAAATTCCAATGAGAATTTACAACTACTTGGGGAGGGGGGGCAACTGCCTACAGCAAACAATACTGGTTTCCCCTCTCAGCCAAGAGCAGTGTCTCTTCCAGACACATGTCCCCAGTGAAACTGCCACACAGGAGAGAAGAAAGGAAAGTGATACTAGACCTTGCACATTTGGAGCAACAGCAAAAACTTGCTTTGCCTGAGAAAAGGCAGGTTCTAGAAGAGAAGAGACTAGTGACGGAGGAAAGGAAGATATCCCATGAGCTAAGGATCAGAGAGCTGGCAGTAAGAGTCCTACAAGTGGGGTCCAGCAGCAGTACTGGTGGCATCAAACCGGCAGTTTTTCATGAGTCAAAGGTCTGGATACCCAAGGATTTGGTGCCCTGTTGTGTTGTGGAGAATGACGTGGATAAGTGATCTGCAGTCTATGAAGTGACTTTAAGGGTGCACAATGTCCCAGAGGAGTTCTGAGGTGGTGGTCTCTAGTTACTTGCCCACAGTGGGGAGGGACATGATTCTTACACTAGAGATGCAGGGCCATACATGCTACACTGAAATAAAGACCATCTTGACCAGTAATTTGGGCTGACACCTGAGCAATACTGATAGTGGTTCAGAGCTTGTCACAAGCTATCCACACAGAGCTGGGCTGACTGTTTAGACTTTGATGGTAAGGCACTGAAGGGCTGGATGAGGGGCAGCAAAATAGATGATGCAGGACTGTATAACTTGTTTTCAAGAAAACACATATTCAGTCGCTGTTTTTCAGAGCCATCAATACCTGGTTTATTGTAAAGTTCTCTGACCCCAGGGATCTTACAAAGGAGGCAAACCTGGGTGACTACCAGAGTGTCTGAAGAGGCATTTGGGAGTGATCCAAAGGTGATTGGCTCCGCCCCCCCTTGGGGCTGTAGATGTTCATAGTTACGCAGACTAGTTCCAAGATAGTGTGGGGTAAAGGGTCCTATATTCCTTCTCAGAGTAGGAGGAGAGGTGGGGGTAGGCAGAAGCCCAGGGTGCCCAATTCCTGCCCCAGAGTTTGGATTGCTCCCCGGGGAGCTTTCTGAGGGTAGCCTGATCTGTACCAGGTGACCATCCACTGATGGTAGATTTCCAGTGTCAGGAGCCCTGGGGAGGGACTGTTACAAGTACCCTACCAGTTATTGTTTATCAGGTACCACTCTACAGAGGCACACGGGGAGGCATTCCCCAGTGGAAAGGCCATAGGCTGCCAGCTCTGAGATCAGAGCACCCCAAAACTGACCCCTGTGATCCACTTCTGGCATGGAGGGAGGCTCCATGCTCGGTCACATGGACAGGGCTTGGGAGACCTGCACCGGCAGACTCTTGCACAACACACACAGATTATGTTTCTATTGGGGGGGGGGGTAGTTGTTCTTCCCTGAAAGTCCTGACATGCCAGGTACATGTTACTCAATGATACAGACACTGGGCTGGAGGACTGAGTTGCAGTCTATCAACCCAGAAGGGATGATAGACTTATACAAGCTCCCTGACCGTTTAGCTCTCTGGCTGTACCACTCCCAGGGCTTGAAACGTCATAAAAGTTTTACTAGACCTGCAGGGCTAGTTACTTTAATAAAACCTAACTGTAATATACTTGACCCGTGAACTAGTCTCAACCTGTTTGATGCTAGCAAAATATTTTGTTTATCGAGCCACCTTTTTTCTTTATTATCACAAAAGAGAGAAGCACCTTTTTAAATATGAAAGTTCACTATTTCTGCTGTACAAAAAAACTTTTTATTTACTAGACTAAATGTTTGCTCCATGTATAACCAGAATCAAGCCCATACATAGGGTACACATGATCCCAGGCTTGCCTCTTTGTTCACTAGTTACATTGCCATCCTGGAAGGAGCAGTAATCATTCCCAGTTCATGTTTAAATACTCACTTTTCATTAATATATTTCTAAAGCATGATGTGGTAGTGCACTGTCACTTACAGATAATATATTTTCCGTTAAATGGCCGCAAAGCTTTCCCACTAACATGTACGTTTACTGATAATAGTGCATAAACCATGTTTGGAAATTGAGTTTCAGCAAAAATATTTCAAATTTGCACATTACGAAGTAGTGTGTTCCTATTTGTTTTTATCCTATAAAAATATTTTTTTCATCACAGAATCACAAAAATGTGTCTTCATAACTAGTGAAATATACTTTAAATGTTTGGACAGTTCACTTAGCTATTTCAGTGTTGTGTTCGAAAAAAAGCCTGACGTCTTACAGCCTTTCATTTCACATGCTTTGCACAGTTCAATTGTCACACAGATCACTTTAAAAAATCCTTAAACTTCAGTCACAGAAAGACAATAAATGTTGGAAGAATAACTGATTTTTGACCTTTGTCTCTGAAAGCCAGCAAATGTAACAAGATAACAAGATTTAAAGGCCTCTTGTTGCTCTTTCACTTTTTGAGCAATAAAGATGCCCTTAAATCTTATCTTGTCACATTTACTCTGCTTTCAGTTTATCTTCCTACATTTACTTTTTGTTCTGTGACTAAAGTTAATGGATTTTCAGCTCGCCCGAGTAGGCCCTAAAAATAGCTAGTCCTGATTAAATTCTGCTTGACAATGCGAGTGGGCTAGTTCATTTTTCGAGGCCCGGCCTCTAAATGGGGGTTACGGAAGCCCAGGGAGTGGGGGAAGAAGGACTCTCCTCTGGCCTCAATTCAGCTCGAGGGTGCAGACCATGGGTTGAAGGACCAGTTGCAGGACCTCAAGCCTTACCTGGTGGCAGGGATAGTTCAGAAATAATGCAATAAACCTGGGGCTAAAGCCCCCATTCTGAGAAATTCCAGAAGATCGAGAGCCCTGAATAGAATGGCCTGGCTCTTAACCCTTAACTGTCGGTGGTCTCTTGTGGTTGCTTTCCTTATGGACAGAATTTTCCTTTGGGTGGAGACTAAAGTCAGACCCCGGGGTGCAGTTGGGCCATTCACATGGCCCCTGAGATTGACGGAGGAATCTCCCTGAGTCAGAAAGGCATAGAACTGGCAAGTACCCCTGCGGTAGTGGGCCATTGTACAAGTTCTATTGCCATAAGCATATCAATATGTTGATTGGACTACCCTGGCTTTTGGCTAGGAGGGGGGGCTTGTTGGAACTGGCCCTTTCTGCAGGTTTACCCCAAACCTTTTTGCCTTCCTGCCGCCTCCTTTCCCCAAACTTGTTTTTGTTGGCCATAGGACTCTGAGTCCTTACCACTACTGTTCAGTGCAAAAATGTTTGTGATTGGTGTATTCCTGATTGACCTATTTAGTTTACTGTAGGTCCCTTGTAAAATTGTACCCCCCGTACCCAGGGTCTCTAAGTTAAATGCTGCTTGTGGGTTGTGGCACTGATTGCGTACCCACAGAAGTAGCTTTTCAAACTCGTCTCAGGCATGCCACTGAAGTGCCTGTGTGTGCAGTTTACAGCCACTACAACTTGACATTTAAAAATTACTTGCAAGCTGTAAACTCCCCTTCTCGTTACATTTAAGTCACCCCTAACATAGACCCTAGGTAGCCCTAAGGGCAGGGTGCTGTGTAAGTAAAAGCAAGAAAGTCCAGTTCTGGGAGCTGGCTTCTCTCTTACCTAGTCCATCTGTACTGGAATGAGCTGCCTCCTCGTATTCAAAAGTGTTCTCATCATTTTAAATTCGTAAAGCTACTTAAGACAGAGTTGTTTTCAGCTTGGGAGTTTGCAACACATAGAAGGCCTCCGTGAGACACTGAGGTGAAGACTCCTGTACTCGGTCCCCGTGGCCGCTTCCCTATCGAGGTACTGGCCCTATACAGATGGCAGTAAGGCTAGCAAATTGCTCTATTGGTTATTGCAGAACGAGAGGGGCCCGCCTTGCCTCAGCCATTCAGCTTTCCGATGGACTCCTTGAGTTCGAGCCCACTGAAATCGCAGATATGTTTGCAACACACTGTCACTCAATTAAAAAAAATCTCTTTATTAAGTTTCAGATTGAGACAAGAAACACCATACATTCCGCCTCGCAGGGCGCATAAACCAAAAACATCACAAGCAACCGGCTTGTATCAAATGCAAGTGAGTTACAGTACAGATCAAGACATCCACCTTCGGTTAAACCACAGTTCTAAATCTATCCCTTCAAATTCATCAATTAGTGCAGCACGGAATTTACAGTTCAGGGCGAGGTATGAGTCAGCAGATACTGCCTTAGCGGCTCCCAGATGTCCTTTGGCCTGGAAGTGACAGGCTGCTCTTCAGCTTACAAATCAAAAGTTTCTTTACAGTATATTAAATCTCTAATCCAGTCATTAATTTGAGGATTAAGTCTACTATCCCAGGTCATAGCCACCCTTCTTTTGGCCAGCAGAAAGGCAATTTGAACATATCTGCCCATCACTCCTTTTAGTTGAGGTGCGTAACAAAGCAAACATGTGACCGGTGTACACTGAAGGGTGGTCCCTGTCATTATGTGTATACAGCTGAGGATCTCTTTCCAATAAGTAAAAACTGCTGCACAGTTCCACGCAAGATAAGTCCGCTTCACCCTGCCCACAACTCTTGCATTGAGCCGAGTCGCAAACTCCTATTTTGTACAATTCGAGGGGAGTTTGATACACTTGATGAATAAACTTAAAATGAATAATGCTTAGATTTTCGTTGGGTGAAAGTCTCCCAGTTAGAGTCCATATTTGTTCCCATTCTTTCATCGTTATTGGGGTCTCTAAAAGGAGTTCCAGCGCTCAAGGCTTTGATCTACCGCTGTCAGTGTTACCTCTTGAACCACTTTGTACAGTCTAGTGATTAGCTTCTTTTTGGTGGGAGCAACAATCAGAAGCTGCAAAGAAAAGAGTGTGGTTCTACAGGAAATAATGTGTAGTGACTTCTCAGGGCACGCTTTTGGCAATATGCAGTGTACAGAAAGAGCGGAGTGGGATTAGTGATAAATCCGAAGTCAATGTGGTCCATATGTGTACCATCTGGGTATAAGTTGCGCATGTGTGTGTATTCTACGTCTTTTAAAGCTTTAATAGGGCCAGCCTCCTGTGTTACAGATAGAGCTGCGTGCCCATCCAACGGTAGCGCCGACGCATAAAGAGGAAGCTTTCTGGCCATCCTTCCAGTGGCTTGCCTAAGGTGCCCTGTACCATAGCCCAACGACCCTCAGTGTGCGATAATATTGGGAGGAAAAGGTATACTTTTTAAAATCAAAATAAGGACAGCCCTTGCGTATGTGGAGAACGAGGACACCACCTTATATCCCGGCCTTTTATGTTCAATATTGGGTTCTCTTTGCTTGCACAAATGCGTTTACTGTAGAAAAGCAATTTGGATTTTATGGCTCTCTAGATATGCTATTACATGCCTGATCTAAAAAAATTTTTTTTAGGGGTATTGAGGCCACAAACATTCCACGTTATACAGTTGTATCGCTCACCCATCCCTACTGCTGCACTGTTTGATTCTATACTGAGGTGATAACGCACTCATGTCTAACAAAAGCATACTCCGATCTGCGCCTGTTTCCGATCTGTGAATCACAACAAAATCACCAATTTTGTACCATAAAACTCTCCTCCCCCCACCCACTTTGGCAGCCCCAATTCGCCAAAGCCATTACCCCGGTCAACTGCCCCTCCCAACAAAAGACTCCATACAACCAGAACATGATGGGGTACTCCCATGGGGGAGAACATAGTGGCGCATACCTCTCCCCGTAATAATAGGGTGGGGGCCACCATTGGATGTGTGGATGTGTAGATTACTGTTAATGACCTACCCGCTACCAGAAAGGGACACTTGCTGTGTGATTATCCAGAGCAGTCAGGCATGTCCTTCCCATCAGAAGCGATCTAGTCCCACATTGTAAGCCCCATCTCATCAGCACTCAGTTGTCCATCACAAATACTACTACTGTCACTCATTTTATAGCCATACTCCTCCACCATTGCTAGAACACATTAGTCTAAAGGCTGCAGTCCTCACGATCTGCCAATTGTAACACTCTCCACGGTCTATACTAGACGATACATTTACACTAATGGAGGTTCTACCCGCCATCTCTGCTACTTCATCCAGGAAAACACCTGGCCTAAACGGCTTTCCAGCTGAATTTCTGAAGAGTTTCTCATCCCTCCTAGCCACCCACTTGCTCCTGCTTCTTGAGCAGGTAGTACAACAACTCTGCTGCTTGACCTTCAGTCCGGCACCTTTACGGCCCTGCTTAAGCCAGGTAGGCTACCAATGCTCTGTGCCTCCTGCCAGCCTATTTCCTTGCTTAATATAGAATCCAAAATCTTGACAAAAATGCTGGCCACAGGGCTAACTATCTTAGTCCAATCGCTGGTCCATGAGGATCAAAATGAATTCATGCCCAGCAGGAGCACGTCATTGTCTTTTTTTTTTTTTTTTTTATAATATTTATTAAATTTTCGCAAAATTTTTCCAAGTAATCCAACATGTTTACAGCACATACCATTTCCTCTGGTGGTTCTATATACATTTATCTATACATTTCCAATACAATAAAGCATAAAAATAGCGTAGATAGAGAATAAAGTGAGTATATACATATTGTAAACTACATACTATCCAGATCCAAACCATATTCAAAGCATCAAAAAATGGAAGAGAAAACATACATATACAAAAAAAAAAATTAATTATTTATCATCCTTTCTTATGTTACAAAATTTGTCCTATTACTTTTCCACCTCTTAATAGGTTGCCATATTATATCACCTAATATTTTAGCCCTTCTGCCTTTCCTGGCATATATTGCTTTTTCCAAATTGAATATAGTGAGAAGACTGGCTACCCATTCCGAGAACAGTGGTGGAGTCTTACTCAGCCAATTCCTAGCTATGCAAATACGATAAACTGCCATTGAAACAAAGATAAACTCTACTGGGATATCTACCGCCGTATCCGCCACCCCTAAAATAACTAATTTATCTTCAAGTTTAATTTTAATCTTCAATGTTTTATCCAAAAATTCTTCGATGGCCGTTTTCAAAGTAAATAATTGTGGACATTGCGAGAACAGATGTATAATATCTGCCCTATTCGCATTACACCTAGGACATGCTGTTCCCGTTGTCCCACCCCACTGGGCAATCCTAGCCGGTGTGTGATAAAGTGAGAACACAGTTTTAAAATGCTGTGACTGTAGGGTTGCCGAGCATAGCACTGTACTACCCAAATCCAATGACTCTTGAAAAAGTTCTGAGCCTACCCCCAACTTTTCCATCCATTTCTGCGAGTATTTCTCCCTTTCATCTGCTTTATTTTCTTTCAATTCAGCGTATAGTTGCCTTATCGTGCATTTATCAGTTGTTTCTATATATTCCATAAACTTGCAATGTCCCATCCCTGCCGTGCCACCTTGCTTTTGTACTAAGAAGCTCCTGGTTTGAAGATATTTAAAAAAACTATTTTGTTCTAAACCAAATTTCCTTTTGAGCAACCCAAACTCTATCATATTACCCTGACTATCCAATAGATTCCCTATCTTTACTATGCCTTTGCTATACCAATCATGCATGGTGGCATCCTTAAAAATCTCACTCGGTAAAGAGCAGTTTGTATATAATCTTGTATAATTATTGTATCTGCCTAATCCAAATTTTTTGGCCACTCCTTTCCACACCCTATATACTGCTACCAAGGTCTTAAATCTCGTGTGTTTAAAATACGTATAGTCAATGGTGTTTAAGAGCCCGTTCTCAGTCTCCTCGCCCAAAAGTATCTTATAAACATTGGGTAATCCTACATTCATTCCTATTGGATGTTCTGATCCTCCCCCACCTAATAACAACCTACTATACTGTAATACTGCAGCCCAATAATACAGCCTGAAGTCCGGTGCTCCCCACACTTCCTTTTTCCCTCCCCACAGTTAAGTGCCTATATGCTCTCCTTGTTTTCCCTTTAACCCAGATAAATTTATTCAGAATCGCTTCTAATTTATTAAACCATAAAGTATCAAAAAATAGTGGTATGGATCTAAATAAATATAAAACTTTGGGGAATGTTACCATTTTAATAACGTTAATTCGGCCCATTAAGGTCAGGTGTAGATTATTTATTCTCTCCGTGTTTGTTTTAATTTTTCCCAGTAGCGGGCACATGTTGATTTCTACTAACCTATCTAAGTCAGCTGTAATTTTCACCCCTAGGTATGTAACTTCAGGTGCTGTTCTTACATCCTGAAAATTTACCCAGTTATTCTGTATTATTTGAGTTTTGCTTTTATTCAGTGAATACCCAGCGAACCTACCAAAATGTGCAGCCTCTTGTTCAATTTCTATAATGGCTGTCCTTGGGTCTGGTGTGACTATTGCCACATCGTCTGCGTATGCAAGCGTTTTATAGTCCTGACCATGAAATCCAATCGGGAGAATATTTGGGTTTCCCTCTAGTCTTCTCAAAAAAGGGTCTAAATATAAGGCAAAGAGTAGTGGTGACGCCGGGCAGCCCTGTCTCGTACCTCGCTTTATACTTATGCTCTCGGTATACCCTCTGTTTATCCTAACTTTAGCTGTTGGGTTTAAATAAAGTGCTTTAATAGCCCTTATATAGCCTGTGCCTATCCCAAACCAGCCCAAGACTTCCCACAGATAGCTCCAGGAAACCCTGTCAAAGGCCTTTTCTGCATCCAAAAAGATAGCAGAGGCAGGGTCTCCTGCAGCACCCGCCGCGTCCAAGATGGTGATCATTCTCCTTGTATGTTCTGTGGTCCCTTTACCTGGAATAAAGCCATGTTGCGTTGTGTAAACCAGCCCCTCAATTACCCTGCTAAGCCTAAGTGAGAGTGCCTTGGAGTATATTTTTACATCCGCGTTTATAAGTGTGATTGGCCTATATGAGCCAGGATCCAAATGTGTTTTATTCTTTTTCAAGATAACCACAATACTTGCTCCAGCCCATGATAGTGGTATATTTTCCCCCATCTGTGCTTGCCTTAGAATTTCTAACATATCAACCCCCAGCACTTCCCAGAAGGTTTTATAGAATTCTGCTGGAATTTGATCGGGCCCTGCGGCCTTCCCAGGAGGGAGTTTCATTACTGCATTATATATTTCGCCCAATGTAAATGGTAAGTCCATTGCCTCTTTATCCTCTAACATCAGTTCTTTATGGGGGATTCCTGCCAAGTACTCCTCTATCACCTCCGCCCCAGTTTCCTGATCTTGTTCATACAGTTCTGCATAAAATTCCCTAAACACCTCCCTCACATCCTCCACTTTAGTTACAACATTTCCTCCTTTATTCTTAATTTCTTTGATTTCCCCGGCTGCCAGGTCTTGTCTGACACGGACTGCTAGCAAGTGTCCCACCCTTTCGTTAAACTCGTAGCATTTTTCTTTTTTTGCTAAGTAATTACTCGCTGCTTTGTTTGCCAATCTTTCACCAGACTCTGCTTTTTTTAGTTCTATTTCTAATAGAATCTGCTCGATGGGTGCATGGCTTACGACCGCCTGAATAAGTTATTGTTCTAACCTCATTAAGTCTTTTAGCCTGTTAGTCATTTCCAGCTTCTCTTTCTTACTCTTATGTAGAGTATATGCCAGTGTTTCCCCCCTTATACCTGCCTTAAATGCGTCCCAAACCATTCCTGTAGTTGCCGTACCTCTATTTACCTCCCAGAATTGTCTAATCCATACCTTCATTCTATTAACATAGTCGGGTTCCTTAAGTAACCTCCTTTCAAATGTCCAGTTATATTCTTTACGACTTACATTGCAATTTCGGGATATAGAGAGTACCAATGGATTGTGGTCTGAAAGGACCCGGGGTAGCATTTCAATTTTCACTTCTGAAACTAAGGGGCTCGAAACTAAGAAGTAGTCCAGTCTTGCTACACTCTTGTGGGGAGCTGAATAGAACGTACTACCTGACCCTGCAGGATTATATGCGGACCAGACATCTACCAGTGCATTATTATACATTAGATTAGCAATAGCCCTTCTTGTTCTTCTCTTCCGATCTCCCGACATCCCCCCTCCCGTCATACCCAACCCTGTCAGACCATTGATATTAAAATCCCCGCAAAAGATTACTGGTTCTGGCCATGAAGCCAATTCTGTATCTAACAATTCGAATAGGTCAGGTTCATCTTCGTTCGGACCATAAACAGAGACAATTGTGTATCTGACCCCAGTTGATATTTCTCCCTCTACCATTACCCATCTACCTTCGTCGTCTACCTTATTCCTTTTTACTAGTAGAAAACCCTTTTTTGCGAGAATAGCGACTCCCTTTGACTTAATATCTTGCTGTGTATATGCTAAGATTTCATACCCTAGCTGCTCCATAAGGTATTTGTCCTTCCCTCTCACATGTGTCTCCTGGAGACAGATAACATCCAAATTTAATGATCTACACATGGCCGCTACTTTCTGTCTCTTCCCACCATCATTCAGCCCACAAATATTAAATGTAGCAAATCTTATTGCCATTTGATTTTGAAATATTGGTCTCACAATCACTCTCCTCAGATCTTTTTATTGTTGCCACCTGGTTGTGCCTACAAACCTTCATGCTTTGTGCTGTGCATATCCTTACCTCCTGTCCACCACCTTCCCCACCCCCCCCCCCTCCCTCAACCCCCCTTTTCCCCCCCTCCCCTTACTGTCCCCCCCCCCCTGCTACAGGCAAATAGGTCAATCCTGACCTATGTGTGGCTGCTCCCTACTGTAGTGTCGCCTCCTTCTCCTACCCAAATTACTCCCATTAAGATATACCGTGCTCTTAAGTTTTCATATACTACCTATACTGGCTCCGATTCCCTACTTTTCCTACTTTTCTGATTCTCTGTGATCTCAGCGAGGTATTCACCTGCCTTTACTTCTGAGAAAAACATCCTGGTGCGTCCCCCTGTGATAACTTTTAGCTTAGATGGGTACATCAGGTATGCCTCAGAGCCCTGCCGTTGGAACGGGGTGATAAGCTGCCTTAGTTTCCACCTCCTTTCCACCGTTGCATGACAGAAGTCAGGCCTGGTAAAAAAGGTAATTCCTTCCACTGACTTTTTCCTATCTGGTCTTGCTGTCTCCATGATTTCCTGCCTAGCCAGAAAGTTACCAAAAAAAACCAGCATTGCTCTAGGTAACTCATTCTGGTTCGCTCCTCTTCCACCCTTCTGTGTTAGCGGGAATCTGTGTGCCCTCTGTACTTCCAGCTCCCATTGCCACTGTGCCTCTGGGTATGCATCTTTTAATAGTTTAATCATTGTCTATGTAGACTTCACACTACCCTTTCCTACATTGGCCACTTGTCAGGTCGACCTGCCCTCCTCTTCATTAATTACGAAAAAGCATTTGATACTGTCCTTTGGCCTGTCCTGTTTCAAATACTTCGATGTATGACCTTCGGGCCCCAATTCCTCGCTGTAATTAAGGCATTGTATGATCGCTCTACAGCGAGGGTCTGGGTCAATGGGACAGTGGATAAGTGTGGCAAAATGATTAGAGCGGCAGACCCTGATGCAGAGGTCTAGCCCAGGACCAGGGTTCAATTCCCCGCCTCGGCGGGTCTTGGGCTCAAAATTCCAAGGACCTGATAATTCTTGCCTCGGTGCCTATTCCAATCATGGAGTCACAGTCTGCAACTGTGGGTAATAGCTTGCTTAATCCCCACAGCGCTAAGGATGCCTGGCCTCCACCTTGGGGGTGCCCAGGAGTGTACGCCTCACATGGAAAGCCAGGTATTCGTACAAGGGCCTTGAGACCCTTGCGTGTGAGTAGTGCGCTATAAAAGTATCAATTTACAATTTTACTTTCAATGCTCTTCTCTATCTGGCACGGCACGAAGCTGGGATGCCCATTGCCTCCCTTACTCTTCGCCATGGTGATTGAACCCATGGCGAATTGGCTTGGAATAGACGCCCAGATTCAAGGCTTCTGCATTGCAAGCATAGAGTGGCGTTCTATGTGGATGATATGCTGCTCTACCTGCAGTCTCCTCAGATGACTTTGCCACAACTTATTAGAAAGCTGGAAGTCTATAGAGATGCGGCGGGTCTGTGTGTCAGTTGGGACAAGTCACAGTACATCCACTTTGTTGGATTGCCCCTCTAAAAGGCGCTGCACACACTTCTTATACGCTGTAATCTGACTCATTCAATTTTCCTATTTTCACTGTATATATATTATAAACCAGAAAGGCACTGGAATATGGGGCACTCTAGCTCATCTAGTTGCACACAATGTGGCGACCCCATTGGATGCTTCTACCATGTTATTTGGTCTTTTCTGGTCATACAAGCCTACTGGACCTCAGTCCACACATGCACACTTTAGGTAGTGGTGGAGCTGGATCCTAAAGTGGTACTTCTTGGGATGATAGAGGGATGGCTAGATACTGTGCACCATCGGCTATTTGCAGTTAATGGATATGTGGTAGCTAAATGAGACATTGCAAATCCGCCCCTGTTGGCTACTTAGAGCAGGGGTTTTCAAACTGTGGGGTGCGACCCAAACCCCCCCAAGCGATGCAAAGGGGGTCGCGCATTCCCAGTCACACTTTTGCCCAGGCCCAAGGGCTTCAGCCCCCCTCTTCCACTGTCCTGTCTCTCTGCCCGGGCTGCTGCAGTGCAACTCTAGCTGCTCGGGGCTCAGCTGGGCAGTGTCTGGAGTCTTATCTCCGGCACGCCCATCAGTTTTTCACAGGTCTTTAAAGACCATTTACATGCCTTTGTAAACTGGTTATAGAGGCTTAGTGTTTTTTCCTGGGTCCAGTACCCCCTGGGTCCCCACGCTGCCTATTCCTGCTGTGAAAAGGAATATAAAGTAGGGTTGCCAAAAGAAAAAGGCCTGCCGTGTGTTGTTTAAAGTGCCTGCAGACCTCCTCTGGGTCTCCTCATCCTAGTCACAGGCCTTTGGCCCACCCACACATGTGAGGTATCATTTTACTCGGGAGAACAAGGGGAACGCTGGGTGGTAGGACATTTTACTGCCTTGAATTTTTTAGCGAATTAAGCTTTGCAGTGGATTCAGGGTAGGAGAATGATACCTCGCTGGAGTCCCCTGGGAGTCTAGTTTCCAGAAATGTATGGGTTAGGTAGGTTTCCCTACATGGCCGCCGAGCCCAGGGCCAAAAACTCATGGGAACCCCATTGCAAAACCAGGTTGCTTTGTGATAGGTAATTTTGATGTCGCCTCATTAGGTTTTGGGCCCTTGCCTGTTGCGGGTCCTTGAATCACCCACGCAAGTGAGGTACCATTTTTATCAGGAGACTTGGGGGAACGCTGGGTGGGTGGAAATTTGTGTGAGCACAGTGATGCCACACATTTACACACACACATGTGTGAAAAAACTATTTTTTTTCAGCTACATTTAAGGTTTGCTAGGGATTCTGGAAAAAGGAACGTTGGAGGATCCACGCAAGCCATACCCCCTTGAAAGCCCCCGGGTGTCTACTTTCCAGAAATGTGTGGGTTTGCTAGATTTCCCTAGATGGCAACCGAGGAAGGAGTGAAAAACCCATGTGACCCCCCCCTAGCTAAACCAATTAATAAAAAAAAAAATAAGTTGTTTACTTGTGCAGCGTGAAAATTTGGGCGCAATATTGCAAGGAAAATATGACGGACATTGTGAGTTTTGCAGGATATTGTGGATAAAATTAATTGTTCGATTTCCCCAGAGAGACATCACCATGTACTCCCATGGGTTTTCAACAATATCTACAATTGGTAGGTTATTCGTAGGTGGAATGTACACCTTGGCAGAGAGGCTAAAAAAACCAAGATCCCTGCACAGCCATCTATTCCTCAAACACACACACATACTCGTTGGATTTGGCACGAGGGCGAGTGATGGTTCAGTATATATCATTTTTATTAACAATAGATTTCACAAAAATGAAATGTTCTGTCAATAAATAAATGCATAAAAACCGAACCAGTGACTCTCAACTCGTGAGCTGTAAAGCCACGACAAGGCACCAACCGTTTTACAGGCCATTCACGCACCTTTCATATCTGATACACACCAGGCTATACACACCATCCGGAAGGAAAAGCAACACATTTCAACATTCACAAAAAGGGACAAGGTACACCCTACTTCAGAAAGAGAAAAAAGACCAATATTACTGCACAGCCATCTAATCCGCAAGCACACACACATACTGGTTGGATCTAGCACGAGGGCGAGTGATGATTCAGTACATACAATTGTATTCACAAGTTATTTCACAAAAATGAAATGCACTGCGAATAATTGAAAGTATAAGAAACTGACCCACTGACTCACAGCTCGTGAGCAGTAAAGCCACGTCAAGGCACCAACCTCTTTGCAGGCCATTCATACACCTTTCATATGTGTGACACATACAAAACATTCACACCGCCAGCCACAGGCCCATCACATTACAACACTCACACCAGCAGACAGAGCCATTCAAGGGCCCATCACTTTCACACGCCCACATTCCTGACACAGCAACTACACAAAATGATGGACTGCGTGGAGTGTCGCTCAACTAGCAGTGTGTGTAGTGACCAATAGAAAGTAACTACTCACACACCGCCAGCCAAGCGCCAGTCCACCCACACCACCATCCAAGCACCAGGCCATGCACACCGCCAGCCAAGCTCCACTCCTGCACACTGCCAGCCAAGCTCCACTCCTGCACACTGCCAGCCAAGCTCCACTCCCGCACACTGCCAGCCAAGCGCCACACCACGCACACCGCCAGCCAAGCGCCACACCACGCACACCGCCAGCCAAGCGCCACACCACGCACACCGCCAGCCAAACGCCACACCACGCACACTGCCAGCCAAGCACCACTCCACCCAAACCGCCAGCCAAGCACCAGCCTACACACACCGCCATCACATTTTGAATTATTTTAAACAAAACAAACAAAATAATTGCAAATAGATAAAATTCTAGTAACACAAAATCTGTAACTAAATACATTGCACAAATGCCAACATAATAAAAAATACAATTTATTAAAAAAAACACAGACCAGGCAGTACATTTTACCACTCATGGATACTCCCAAAAATTATTTTGTGTGTGGTAAGTGTGATGTACATAGATTCTGTCCATGTTGTTCTAACATGGAATCCTGGTTATAAGTAATTCCTAGATTTGACAGTTGATATGCACCTAGTGATGGCTGAGAGATGTCAGAAGTCACCTTATTACACTGGCGACGATCGCGTGTGAAGGATATAGGTGTACTTGAAGGAAGAAGAGGTCGAGAAAACAACCTCCACATCGAGAGGAATTTTAAAAAAGAAAACGAGGAAGGCGGAGCTGTACCTGGAATTCAACAAGGTAGTCTATGTTGAAGCGGATTACTGGTGGGTGATTCGGCAGGTTGTTTGGATAAATTTTTAACAAAACTCCGTGGTGTGAAGCCCAGTGATGTCAGAGGTGCGCGAGATTTGAGCGCAAGATAGCTTTGACGTGGGAGGAGTTTTGTGTTCCAAGCCTCGTCTTCGTTTGCTTGCAAGGGCACATGGGAAGAAACAAGTTCTATCGGCAAAAGAAAAGAGACTTGTGTTGCAAGCCTCGTTTTGAATGAGGCGCAAGGGTGCTTGGGAGAAAAGAAGCTCAATCGCCTAGTAGAAAAAAGTCAACTTGTTGTACGGCGGACATCTTTGATTTAAAAAAAAAAAGAAAGTTTAGTTTAGAAAATCGTGAGGAATGTAAGCAAATGAAATTTGAAAGAATAACTCAGGCGCAATGGTGTAGAAAACGAATATACAGAGGAGGAGACCATTTGGGAGGAAGATTACATTTGTCGGGTCACTTTAAAGAGGCGACACTTTTGTTGGAAGAAATCATACGTATTCTGTTGGTGCTTGTGGTGACAGGCACACCTTGTTCTTGTTCAGAAACTATATTTAAAAGAGGAGAAACTTCTTCAAGGACAAGGAGTTGGTGCTTAAGGTGAAAAGCACACCTGAAGTGTTTTTTCTTGATGTGTTTAAAGGAATACGTTAATGTATAAACTATATTTGAAAAGAAATGTTTAATTAATATGTGCACTTAGTTAGTGTATCATAGCCTTTGTAGAAATATTTTTTTTTTTTTTGAGAAAGGGGTGAGGTGCAGATAGAATTGTTTTCTGTTGTGAAGTTTATTATATTGGTAAAGGTGTGTGAAAATGCAGAATGTGACTTCTCCACCGTTTTTTCTTAATGATCCAGGGGCTCCACCCATTAGGTGGAAAAAATGGAAAAAAATGTTTGAAAATTGCGCAAGGGTCTGTGGCACAAATCTTAGTGCTGAAAGGAAAAATGCACTCTTGATGCATTGCATTGGAGGAGAAGGGCAGGAAGTTTTGGAGAATTTACCTACTTTAAGTCCAGCAGATCAGAGGGGACTTAATGAATATGAAATATGTATAAAACAATTAGACTTACATTTTTTACCAAAAGTAAGCACAATTATGGAGGGATTATTTTGGATTGTGAGAACAAGGAAAGGATGAAACGGTTGAACAGTTTGTAACTGCTTTAAGGAAATTAGCTTATAGCTGTAAGTTTGGGGAGTTAACTTAGGAGAGGATACATGATCAGTTTATGCTTAGATGTACAAATGACAAAATAAGAGAAGAACTTTGGACGAAGGACGAGCCACCTTTGGATGAAGTGATTATTATTGCTAAGTGTGTGGAACACATGGTTGTGTGTGGGTGAGTTGAGCAAAGCAGGCAAAAATGGATGCAGTAATGAAAAGGTAGAAGAAGTTCAGGTTCAAGAAGTGAAGAATGTTGATGAGAAAAAGAAGGATTCTGTTGATGCGAAATGTGGTTTAAGTGATAATCAATCTAACAAAGCAATTGTAGAAAAAAAAATGAAAGTACTTTTCAAGGTAATTGCTACAGATATGGGAGATTAGGACATATGGCAAATGATAAAAACTGTCCAGTTTTGAAAGCGACCTGCAATGTGTGCGGGAGGAAAGGTCATTTTTGGAAAAAATTGTCGTCCAAGATTCAGAAGAGATTCTAGGGTTGAAACTAAAGAAGTTACATTTCAAATTAATGAAGACAAATTGGAACATCCTTCTGACTGGGTTAGTGTAGGTGGAGTTAGAATTAAGATAAAGTTTGATTTGTGCTCACACTTGACATTTGTTTCAAAAGAGGATTTTTTAAAATATTTCAAAGAGAAAGTAATACTAAAAATCAGATGTCAAACCAACTGAATATGGAAAAAATCCAATAAAAATGTTAGGTTGGTTCACGGAAAACATTGAATACAATGGGAGATTCGTAGTTGGGAAAATTTATGTTGCGGAAAAAGGGGACAGCTTTATTAGCTGGTCGCATCAAGCAAATTTGGGTGTGGTACTCAATCCGAATGCAAAACCATCTATTCAGGTACAATCTGTGGATGGTGAAGGAGAGGAAGTTGTGAGAAACATTAACCACATCGCTGCTGTGCATTTTCCCCTCCTGTGCTGAAAAAATTGAAAATGCCAATTGAAAATGCCTGAGTTCATGACGAGCTCAGCTCGTCATAAGCACAGCTCCACTGTGCCTCATGACGAGCTGAGCTCGTCATGAGCATCGAAGGGGTTAAAGAATTGTTTTCTGAAAACTTGGATGTTTGAGAGGTTACAAACACAAAATAAGGTTGAAATCTGGTGTAATTCTAGTTGCAGAAAAAGTTAGGCGTGTGCCAATTTGCATGCAGGATGCGGTAAAGAAATTGTTTGACTATTGAAAACTGGGGTGATTGAGGCTGTAGAAGCAACTGTATGGTTGGCCCCCATTGTCGTCGCGAACGAGATTAGTCTCTGTGTGAACCTTCGGGCTTTGAATAAGGAGGTAATTGTTGATAAATTTCCTCTTCCAAACATTGAAGAGTTGCATGCAACATTGGATGGAGCATGTTATTTTGCTACGTTAGATATGGCTTCGGCCTATCATCGGGTTCCTTTGAGTTTAGAATCGCAAGAGTTGGCGGCTTTCATAACTCCTTTCGGTTCTTATAAATTCAAAAGAATGCAGTTTGGCCTAATTTCAGCTGCCTCGGTGTTTCAGCAGATTATGAATAACTTGTTTAAAGGTGTTAATGGCGTAAAATGTTATCAAGACAATGTCTTAATTTGTGGCAGAACTAAGGAAGATCATGATGATAGGTTAAGATGTGTGCTGGAGAAAATGTTGAAAGCAGGGTTATCTCTCAGACGTGACAAGTGTAAGTTTGGAGTGACAGAATTAGATTATTTGGGTCATCATATTTCCGGTTTTGGTGTGAGACCTAAGTATGATTTGGTAAGAACAATTGAGGAACTGAAGGAACCATGTTCAAAGGAGGAACTTTTGTCTTTTTTGGGCATGGCAGAATGTTACAATAAATGTATTAATAACTTTGCAGATAAGACAGAAATTAAGGAGTATGATGTGTAGGAAAAGTGAGTTTGTTTGGACCGATGAATGCAATGCGGAATTTGTACAAGTTAAAAAGGATCTCAAACATGCTCCGAATCGTCAGACACTTAGACCAGGTGATCCTACTTTCATTGTAACGGATGCAAGCTGTAAAGGACTGGGAGCATTGTTGTTTCAAGTTAGGAATGGTGGTGAAGAACTCATTGCTTGTGCCTCTAGGTGTTTGAAGGGTGCTGAATTAAATTATTCGGTGATTGAAAAGGAGGCGCTTGCCATTTTCTGGGCTGTAAATAAGTTTAGAAAATTTGTTTGGGGTTGTCCATTTGTTGTAAGGTCAGACCACAAACCATTAATAGAGATTTTGGAAAAACATGTCTTGATGCTGTTTCTGCAAGAATTAGAAGACGTGTAATTGCTCTTCAGGAATTTGATTTTAAGTTTGAATATATTCCTGGCAGTACCAATGTTTCTGCTGATTGTTTGTCACGTTTGGTGAATTGTGTAGGAGATTTGGAAAAAGAGGAGAATGATGATGGCAGAATTGAGTAGAGTGAAGTCAGAGTTTGTGATATTACCTTGGGTGCCATAAAGGAAGATGAGTGGAAGGAGGAATTAGCTATGGATAGTCAGCTGGTTGAAGTTATGCATTTTCTATCTAAAAATTTAAATGAGAAGTTAGCAAAACCTTGGTCATTCATTTCTCATGAGTTGGCTGTGTTGAATGGAGTTCTAGCAAGAGGAACTAGATGAATTCCTCCAGTGAGTTTGAGGAAAAACATTATCAATATGGCTCATGTTGGTCATTTAGGAATTTCGAAAACTAAGGAGCGTATCAGACAAGATTTTTGGTGGCCAGGTCTTGATTTGATGATGGAGAGAGCAGTTCGTGACTGTGTGGCTTGTCAATTGAGTGACAAGGTTCTCAAACCTAGGTGTCCACCTATGGTTTGCAGAAAATTACCATTATATCCTTGGGATGAAGTTGCAATAGATATTGTTGGTCCATTGCATGGTGAGCAGAATACTCCTTATTTGTTTGTGTTGATGGACTTAACTCTCGGTGGGTGGAAGTTAGTGCGGTGCAAGATGTTACTTCTCGTTGTGTGATAACTTTTCTGGATTCTAGATTCAAAAGAGAAAGTTTCCCAAAGTACTTGCTTTGGGATAATGGCCCACAATTTTGTTCAGTTGAGTTAGGTTACTTGTCTGCTTGTGGTGTAGTTCACAAAAAGATCTCATTAGATCACCCAGAGTCTAATGGTTCATTTGAAAGGTTTAACAAAACGTTGAAAGAAGGAATCCAGTTAGCAAGAGTAAATTCACTAGATTGGAAGGTAGAATTGCAGATTAGAATTTCAGCTTATCGTTTCTCTCCCCATTTCACAACTGGGAAAACTCCCTTTGAGCTCTTTAGGGGTAGGTCTTCAAACACTAATTTGTGTCCTGGTTAGATGAATTTGGATAAAGGTTTAAAAGACAATAGTATTGGTCAATGGAGAAAAAGAGTTGAAGCTACAGAGGAAAAGGAAAATCTACTATGATGTGAGGAAAAATGTCATGGTTCCCAATTTCAAAATTGGAGACATGGCAAAAATTAGAGTTCCTTTGGGTTGAAAGAAATGGTCTAAGTTTACAGATGTTAAGAAAATTGTGAAAATGAACAAAAATACTGTGAAAACAGATGGTGGTCTCATTTGGAAATTTAATCTGGTTGCACATTTACCTGTTTGTGATCCGTGTAATGTTCAGATGCCTTCTGTTTCTTCTGGGAGATGTGTTTCTAATTCTGATGCAAGGATTACTCTCTCCTGCATGAGTAACAGAGTTACTAGAGCTCCTGTTTATCTAAAGGATTTTGTTTAGTTATATGTTTCAAGTAATGTTTACTGTTATAGGCAAATGTTTACTCTTGTAGACATGTTCAAATTTATTATTCATATAGAAAGGGAGATGTGTGATGTACATAGATTATGTCCATGTTGTTCTAACATGTAAATGTATGAAACTTATATAGCGCAGGACTTACCCTGGGGCATCTCCGCGCTTGCTTAGGGAACCCGTCCTGGTATTCCCCTGTGGGATAACCCTGGAAGGGTATCCACAAGGTGAAAGCCAGGCATCCCGCCGCGAAGGGCCAATGTGGAGATTAAGCAAGCTATTGCCCAGAGTCGCAGAGTGTGAACCCGTGAGTCGAGAAGGCACCGGAGCGAGAATTATCGAGTCCATGGGATTATTGAGCCCAAGACCCGCCGAGGCGGGGAATTGAACCCTGGTCCAGGGCCGAAACTCAAGCTCCAGGTCTGCCGCCTCTAACCCCTGAGCCACACTTCTCCACTTGGAATCCTGGTTATAAATAAATCCTAGATTTGACAGTTGATGTGGACCTAGTGATTGCTGAGGTTGTACAATAAAGACCTCTTGATTTACGAACCACTTGATGTCAGATGTCGCCTTATTACAGTTAGCTCTATAACAAGCAGGCACACACCGCCCAGGGTTAGAAGGACACCCAGGGCAGTAAAGACGAGTCTCCTTCCGCTAACCTCTTCGCCAACAGACTCTACATCTCCTAGTGGGAAAGTCTTTTGTAGATGTGGGAGGAATGTAATCCGGAAAGTGGCGATCTTTCAATCGAGCCACATCCTCCACCACTCCAAATTTAGGAACACTTACTTGCGCCACAACAACAAGGCTAGATATCACAGAGTGCTGAAACTGAAGAAATGTCAACTTTGACCCAGGAGAACACTCCTTCAACACAATAAAAGCATTGAAAGTTGCGAAGTTGAAAAAATGGATGGCCAACTTCTTATACCAAACATAAGCCTTCCGAATTGCAGTGTAAGGTTCTAACCTCTGATCTACTCTATCAACACCACCCATGTGCTTATTGTAGTCCAGAATGCACACAGGTTTGTTCACTTCAGCAACCTGACCCCAAACTGGCAGAGGTGAAGTACTCTCATCATGGATGGTAGTCAGCATATACACATCCCTTCTGTCCACAAATTTCACAGCTAGTAGTTCACTACAACGTAAGGAACTGCACCAACCCCTCTGAAGTTTCTTGAAAACAAGCTCCTTTGGAAAACCTTTGCGATTAGAGCAGATTGTGCCACATGCAAAAGTGTCCACTTTAAACAATTCCTTAAACAATTGCACAGCAGTTTAGAAGTTATCAAGGTACAAATGGTGGCCTCTGTTGAACAGTCTTCTAGCAAGATCTCACACAATTTTCTCTGACACTCCAAAAGTGGACAGACAACCAGGGGGGTCAATAGTGGAATCTCAACCAGTTTACACACGAAAATTAAAAACATACCCTGTCATGCTCTCAGACAACATATACAGTTTAATTGCATAGCGTACCCCCTTGCTAGGGATGTACTGCCTAAAAACCAAACGACCCTTGAACAAACCAAAGACTCATCAAAAGATATTTCTTTCCCTGGAATGTAAATCTCTGAAAATCGATCAACAAAGTGATCAAGAACAAGCTGAATCTTAAAAAGACGGTCACAGTCAGGGTGACTACGTAGCAACGCCAAAGATTTATCCACGAAATGCAACATACATAGCAAAAGTTAATACCGATCACAAGTCATAACAGCTGGAAATATGGCTGTTTCCATCAAGGGACTGGTAGACCAATATAAAGCCAGGTTCGGCTTCTTTAACACCATGGCTGCTTGAGGTATTTATCTCCTGTGCTGGGCCATTATGAGAATGTGTGTGGTCATGACTAGCTCAGCTCGTCAGGAGCACTGTGCCTCATGACGAGCTCAGCTCGTCATGAGCACCGAAGGGGTTAACAAACCCATCAATAAAGTCAAACCCAGAAACTTCTTCAGCTCTTCCAGATTTGTGGGAGTCCACCGGGTAGCTCTAGAGTGGGGCCTAAGTTTGTCACTGTTGACCCTCAAAAACTGTTCAGCATACAAATTAGTCTGCTCAACAATCTCACCCAAAAACACATCATCCATAAATAACTGAAAATACTGTATAGGCAAAAAGTTTTCACAATCCACTCTACACCCTGCATCACCGCTAAAGGCAGGCAACACCGGCTGCACCATGTTAGGATCAACCCAGAGTCCAACACTTCCAGTAGGAAGACTAGCAGCCTCCGGCTGCAATCCAGATGCCTCTTGCACCATCGGCACAGCAGTGTCCTCCTCTAAAACAGGCCCTTCATCTGCACTGAGAGTACCATCATCATCCGCTAATTCCATGCGGAGAGAAACCTCACTGCCAGAATCTTCCTCTCCCTCAGACGCACTGTCAGTGTCATAATCCGGCCCAGAGGAAGACTCGAGAAGCATACCAACCACCTGCTGAGCAGTCATTCTACGGCTAACCATAATGATTACTAATAAAAGTAACTTGTCACACAAGTCAACAACAACAATCACTATGTAAAATAAGCAATGAACAAAATTCACCTTTATCAAAAATACCTATACACTGCAAAACAAAACCACTCACTTGCCTGAAGCAGCTAAACTCACCACCACGTACTCTGCACAGACACAGTATGGATCAGCCGTATCCCGCTAAAAAAGGAAGAGAAAACAAAAATACACATAAGACAATGCAAAACACATCACAAAGATTTTCATGCTCAAAACTGTAACTAAATGCCACTATGACACCGCTTTCCAAAAAAAAATTAATACATTGCAATATTACTCATTTAGAGTACATACAACAAAAATAATTTTTCTTACCTAAAAAATGCAACTACACAAAACTGCAGAACAACCGCCGTTGAAATCGCAAACGGGAAGCAAAAGTTTTACACTAGATTTAAAAAGAAGAAAAAAAAATTAAAATCACATATTCAAAAAATGCACCAGTCCACCTGCCAAGCTAAAGGGGTAGGTGGGCCTAACAGTATAAAATCAAAAGGGTAGCAACCCTTGCCCATGAGGCCACCCACACCAAAACAAAAATTAAAAAAACTCTGGTGTCTAGTGGCTTCTGCCCACCTTGGGGACAGATGGGACTAAACACATTCTGCTACTCTACCACTCAAAGAGGGAGTAAAGGTCACAATCGTCCTCCCATGAAGGGGGAACGACCCATGTCCAAGGGGCGGATCCCCAACATAAAAATAAATCCTGGTGCCCTAGTGACCCATAAAAAAAAAACCCAGCAAAACTGCCCTTCAAGGTGATACCAATGATGATGGACGGAGCACTTGAGCAAATCTAACACTCACCCCCAGTCAACTGATCTTGGTTTAATCCATCATCATTATTTAGCTCAATTCACCAACCCAGGTCAGACTTGGCCAAATGCAAATCAGACTTACCCTTTGCGCTTTGATTGCCCTAAGTTGGCAGACGTGGGTCCCTTGCTCACTTTGCCACTGGACTCAAGCTAACCTGGCTGATTAGCCAGTAAACAGTCGCATTATGGTTGTTTCCGGGCCAGGTAAGATATGGCTTGGCAGTTCGGGCTGGACTGCTCCCATGAGGCATAGGGTCAGACTAATTTGCATATGGCCATGTCTGAAATGGGGTGCTGCAGTGAGCTAAATATATATATATAACATCATGGGCATGCCAAAATGGCAAGGCAAAATATTTGTGCCAAAAAAGGGTAGTGACCTTTGCCCTAGGTGACACTCCCCACTACATTTACACAATTGGCACAGTGTGTCAAATAAATCATTACAACTTTTATTTTGCCCCCCCCTCAAGGGGGGCAAACAAAGCTAAAAGGATGGCCCCCAAAACATAAACAAAGAAATTGGGCGTCCAAAAAAGGCCTCCAAGGGGAGTGACCCTTGCCCAAGGGGCCACTCTCCAGCACATCTCAAAATGTAAAATAAATTTGCCCCCAAGAGGGGAGCGACCCTAGTCTTGGATGGTCACTCCCCTACACAAAAAAAGTGTGCTACCTAAAATGGCACCCAAGGGGAGTGACCCATGCCGAAGGGGCCACTCCCCAACACATCCTTTTAAATTTTGAAGAAATTGACCCCCCCCGGTGGGCAGCCAAAGGCTTACGAAATGCTCCCTAAAGGGGAGCGACCCTTGCCTAAGGGGTCGCTCCCCAAAACTGAATAAATAATTTTTTCGATGAACTATAATGGCCCCCGTGAGAGTGGCCCTTGCCCAAGGGGCCACTCCTCCCCCCCCCCCCCCCCCCCCCCCAAACAATGCCCGATTTTGTTAATTTTTTTATAAATAAAGTTTTGCCCCCTCCCGGGTGGCGAAAAACTTAAGAAAATATGCCCCCTAAACGGGAGCGACCCTTGCCCAAGGGGCCGCTCCCTAAACCAACAAACTTTGCCAATATTAAAAAAAAAAAAAATCCCTGTTGTCTAGTTGGCATTCCTGCTGCACGATCGTGCAGCAGGAATGCTCTAAAGAGGCATTGAGGGAAAGGAAAACCCTTTCCTTTCCCCCGATGCCTCTTTAGTTTAAATCCCCCCAGCCCCCAAACTTACCTGTTTCCCCTCCGACGCACAGGAAGCAAATGACTTCCCCGCACGTCTGAGGAGAAAGGGAACCTCGCACGCTGATGTCATTAATGACGCGGGCGGGGGGAGGCAGAGGAAGGTCTTCCCCTGCCTTCACCTCAAACGATGGAGATCGGGCACCCACGGAGCGCTGGCGCCCCCGTGGGTGGGGCTCATGACTAGCTGAGCTCGTCATGAGCACCTGAGCACTGTATGTCATGACGAGCTCAGCTTGTCATGAGCATACAAGGGATTAAGGGACCCCTTCTCCCGGCCAGGGTCAGGGGAGCTTCTAATGTGTCAGCACGTATTCCTGCAGAGTGGAAGGCCCTTCACAAAGGTTGACTAGAAATCTTTCTGATGTTAATTGCTATATTTTGGTTATAAACAGGTAGTGATGGGGTGAAATCTTTCCTCAGTGTTACTGTGTGTAAAAATGAATTTCAAAATAATGAAGCAATGCTATCCCAAAATACGCTGCATCACATAACATAATTTACATTTTCTTCCCACACAATTTAGTCAAGCCTGTCGCGTAATTTGGTCCTCACCTGCCTCATAATTCCAGTAGCCCTGCCTACAGGTTTAGAAATTTTTGTCAGGAGGTGGTCCTTACACTTCAATGTTTACAGGGGGGTCTTGGCATCCAAAAGTTTGAAGACCTCTGACTTAGAGGGAAGGTAGGAATTTCTGTTGTAATGCTGAAAAGGAGATATATATATATAATTCGAGAGGCTGTGCCTAGAAGCATGCAAAAGTTGGGGGGCAGGGTCCTCCTAGCGAGGGCATACTGCTTTCTCTTGGATACTATCCTCTTCAATGGGACGATTTAGATGACATCTACTGACTTACGTGGGTAATGGGGGATATTCTGCACCAGGGGATGAAGCCTCTTTGCCCTGCTCAGACTCAGTGCCAACACATTGTCCGAAAGCACAACATTCGTTTTGTTAACCATTTTTAAGTGACACCAGTGTTGGTGTGCTGCATTTGCCATGTTTTGTGCACTAAAATGCCTTGCTGCTTCTCCTTTTACTTGAATTTTACAAACTTTTCAGCAGAGTGTGCACCTTTTTCAGTTGTAGAATTCTAGCTACAATGGTCAGAGAACTCTCGTTTCTAGGAAGTGGACCTTCAATTAAGTGCTCTCACTAGATTAATCAGTCAATTAATATAGTTTACAGTAATGAAGTCTGTCTCTTTCATATATATATGATCTTGCTGCTACGGTTGCATGTGGGAGCTTCACAACAAGTATTCAGGATGATTTCGAAAGTACTCCATGTTTTCCGTGTTACTTGAAGATAATGCACCTGGAAAACACATGAAGCCAACAGAATTCCTACAGGCATCCAACAAAACGAATGTCCCTTTTTGCCTAATACCTTGAAGCTTCATATAACGTTAATTCTTGGAAATCCACAGGGAAATGTAATCTTGTCTGTGACTTACTTCATCCTACTTTCTTCTTGTTACCCGATTTTCCTTCATTTAGCAATTTTTTTGTCTTTAAGGAATATATCTACCTTAAAGACCATTGCTTTTTCAGAGTTTGATCGCAGTAAAGCCTTGTCTCCACTGACTTGCCCCCCTGGCTTTTTTATATGTGTTTGTAATGGGTACAAATATCTGATGACACATTGCAAGGGAATTGTACTGTAATTGCATTTTGGAGAAAAAGGTGAGCTGTAGAGCTGAGAGATACAAATGAGCAGAGACAATCATCGCGTGTGCAGCAGCACTGTGAAAGATTCACACGAGTAAAAGGTTAACTTAAAACATGGTATAAATGGAGGGTTAATGGAAGGTAGTGGAGCTGATGTAAATACTGATGCAAGTGTGGATTGTACTGAACCCTGTCGAAATGGAAAATTCAGATAAAAATCCTCGAACAAAACCCACTCAGATTTGTGGGGGAAAGACCCATTAAAGAAACTCAATATTTTTTAATAACTGAGGTTGATTTTAACCTGATTTGTAATAAAATAATTTATTGGAACAAAAGGTTACAATGTTTAGCCTGGTCTCCGAAATGGAAAAGTGACACATCCTTTTCACTATAAGGTGTCTAGCCTAACCTCTTCTCCAGCTATTATGGGTTGAAAGTAATGAATTATCGCCGGAGAAATACTATAAAACAGCACACTGGCAATGCTTGATATAGAAAGTGCACTGGTGTGTGATTAGTTCGTAAATAGATTTCCTCCGACGCTCAACTTTTGTGGCCCCACTGCCACGAAGCCACTTCAACACTAGGTCAAACCCAACAAATAAACAGGAGTGTCAAATTTGTAAATGATGATCTGTTCCAAAGTTCACAGATGATTATCTATTTCTTCAGTATTAGGTCAACAAGTCATGATGTAGTCATTCAGGAGTCTTGTGAGTTGCTAGGAATCCACTTTTATTCAACATATGTAATTTTGAGAGAAGCAGTCTTCAACACTTTTTTAAACTTGGCAGAAACAGTTTGATAATCCCAGCCAATGCTTTTTGTCTCATTGGGACTTCATCAAGGTTGGTCAATATCTCAGTGTTGTATTCCACCTGGTGTAAGGTCCCACAATCGTTCCAAAATTCATCAAGGTTACAGTCTCGTACCAATAGATGGTGCATCGTATTACCAACATATCTTCCTCAATTCTGCTCCCTGGGCCGTCCATCGTATCCACACCATGGCTGAGCTAAATTAACTGTTCCTGTCAAGTTTAAATGTGATGAAGACGGCTTCTGTCAAATTTACTACACATTTTGAATAAATGACTCCCAAGTGTCTACGTTATGGCTTGAGAGGTTAGTGTTTTTATTTGTATTTTGTACAGTCTTCAGCACTACGGCAAGTCCAGTTGTTAACGCCTCAGGGCAACAACAGTCCAAACTTTAGGGAAAGTGAGTTTATGGAGAAAATATAGCAGTGGTGGTACAGTTACTGTTGCTAAAGTAATGATACATTTATATTTATGAGTTACTGAAAGATGAGATTGTATTCATTTACAGTTGGGACTGCGTGAGGATTAGGTGAAGGAAAATATGTTTTAATGTGTAAAATCATAGATTTCATTACAAGACCAGAGGCTACCATTATGCAGATTTCTTTTAATGCGACTCCAAGCATCCACTTAGAAGCAATACATCATAAAGTGAAGCAGTTTTAGAACAGAATCTTCATGTAGAAAAGCCATGAGCATTGAACAGTATGCCTCTTTTAAATGCAGCTCCAGGCAGATAAGTACTACTTAGCCATTATTCCTTGTCTATGACCTACTCGAGAGCGATTGATTCATATTGTTTTATCGTGTTATGTTTTTGCGTCTACTCGTAACCTCTTTGTAGGGCTTATTTACAGACTAAGTACCTGATCTCCAATTTACAGAGATCAGCTACTCCCCCTGTTGCCCCCCCCCCTCAACACCACCCTACCAAAATTTGGACTCTCACCCCGGTGCTATCAGAGTTCCATGCTTCAGGAAACTCCCTGGCACTGCATTACCTCACCACACGGCCTCTGGGTCCGAGGGCTCTCTGCCCCAACTCGCTCCCAACTGTCCGGTTCTCGGATGGCCGCCCCCTTCCTTCCAATTACCTAAACGCGTAGCAAGGGGCAAACATTCTCTCTGCCTTGGCACGATCCCTTCCCAGGGTCCCAACAAAATGGAGAAAAGAACCTCAGAAACTATCTCGTCAGGGCATAACAGACCCGTGGAGCGGAGATTAACCTCGATCTACTGCTAGCTTGGACACCATCTCAACTTAAACTCTTTCTGAAACATTTCACCTCAAGGCTGAGCTTTGTGATCTAGACTTTTTGCATTGTTCTAAACTATCTTCATATAAGAATTTCACTGAAACTATAACATTCAAGAAAATTCAACAGTACATTGCTTTCAATCTAAATCATTCTGTCAGGAGAGCGATTGTTCTGTTTCGGTTCGGTATTTTACCAGTCAAAACTGTAACAGCCAAATGGCACTTAAAGGAAAACTCTAAATGTAATCTGTGTAATGGAGGAAAGCAAGATGTCAAGCATTTAATGTTTGCCTGTTTAAATCCAAAGGTGGTAACGGCAAGGAAGCGGTACTTGCAAGCCATACACATTAAATGTAGGATTAACTTAGCAAATGAACTGATCACGCTATGTAAATTCCCGCCAAATGAATTTGTTTGTTACAACTTTTATACATTTCTAAAATCTTTTTTGACATTGTATTAGCACAAGAAATTTTACTGTTGTAAATAACCTGAATTTTATTTTTAAAATATTTGTGGTCCTCAGTTGAGTACCAAAGCACATAAAAATAAATAAACTTGAAACTAGACCCGTGGCCAAGGAGTAATAAATATACCATATTTTATAAAAAAAAAAGAGGCTAAGCAGAGGCATGCCTACGCGAATCCTCTACATTCAAGAGGTTCCCTTGGTAACACCCAGCTGCAGCCAATCGCACGAGCGATTTCAACATCTAATCTCCTGACCGTTAAATTGTCTTGACGATCAGCAGCTGCATAAGGACCACAAGTACATTTTTAGCCTCTTTATAAACAAGCTGGAATTTACTTACCTTCTCTCACTCTGAGCCATGTGAGCCTTTAATACCTTAACTAGTGAAGCTTCCGAGCAATTCTGAGTTCAGGGGTGTGGAATGTAATAAAATATCTACTTGTCCATGGGGCCGGTTGCTGAATATATTTACTTGTCCTGTAACAAAATCCACCTGTGCCTTTTGTGCCATGCAATGCAGCGACAAATAATGGCAGCAAACTCATTATGTAAGATGCAGCCTCTCTGATTATGCCAGGGCTCATACCACAGTAGGGTTTGAATACAAGCAATTCCCTTATTTTGTCACGTTTTCGCAGACCTACGTACTGGGGCCGAAGGTAGTGATAAGGAATAGTTCCAGGGTTGGAATGCCCTTTTGAGTCTATGCAAACCTACTAACTTGCATGTTTTAAGGGTTTTCACCAACTTTTCTCTGCTCTTTTCCCATGCTGAGAAAGGTTGGCAACTTACTCCTGACAAAATGGCAGACATAATACGTCTTCCAGAGCTTGGAAAAAGTGGTTGGAGGGAAATTTAAATTCTAAACATTCGAGATTTTCTCGTGAGCACATTTACACATGCATACTTGCTACTACTTAAATGCAGTTGACCAATGTTTTTTAGGAGTACTATTTTTTGGCCTACTTCTGTACATTCTTGTGAATTAACAAAAAGGCATAAATCTGCACTTAATGCAAGGACATATTCTGTGGGTGCACTTTTGAGACTTAAAAAAAAAATTGGTCCCCTAATTAGATTTGCCGTTAACTATGGCCTTTTTGAGTTTTATTAAAATTCTCCCTCTTGCTCCCTCTCTCTCACTTCACTGTGAGCCAGAAACTACTGTGGCAATGTGTGCTTTTTGAGACTTAAAACAATTTTTGCTTTTGCCAATGTTTGTTATAATGTTGAGGGACTGGCAGCTCCTACACCAATAAGGTTTTAAAAAAAACCATGTCCAAGCAAGATACACCTTGGCAAAACCACGGCTGACCACCAATTTGAGATCGAGCGGCTTTGCCAAGGCTTGTTTATTTTTATTTTTCCCACAATCTTATTGAAACTGGTTACAGTGATTTTTTCCATTTTGAATATTTGTGGGAAATAATAACATGCCTCTACTCGTTTTACTAAATGATGCTGCAAAGAAATAGTACCTTAAGTTTTACAGTTGTTTAGTGAAATGTTTTTTCTACTAGCAGTTTTTTGTGAACGTTTTATAAGCAAAGAATCATCAATCTTGCTTTCAAGCTTCTGCAAATATTTGCATCTAATCAGATGGAATTCTGGGAGCATTTTACATAGCCCCATGTTGCTAAACATTTCAAACGTTAGTACCCATTTTTATAGTGGAGTCCGATCTTACAACATTTACATAGAGCGCTCACCCTAATAATAAAGGCTTTGCATTATTGAATCATAAATACATGTTTGAGCAGCATTAACACATGGACACCAATATTGCCTTAACAGACAATTCCCTTCGCTGATCCATAATGTGGCACTGTAAACTGGCAGCTGAAGGATTTGTGCTGTAGGGGATTGGGCTTACTTGTCCCAGGGACAAATGAACATAAAGACTTGTTGCCCTGGATCTCAAACTATATGTCCTGAGCGTCGGGCTATAGGAATTTAACATCCCTGCTACCCTAACTAGTGAAGCTTCTGAGCCATTCTGAGCTTTTCATACTCTTACTAGTGAAGCAATTTTTTTTTAAGTTATACCTAATATAATGTCTGACATGGAACCAAATGAGGCAGAGGCACATATGCAGCATGAATAATGATGCCTTTAAAAGAATTATTCAAAAGGAAATGCATTCCTGCATGCTTGAGAGCCTAAATCAAGTAATGTCAAATAAAAGAACACTATCTGTAGAAGAAGACGACAGAACTGAAATCCCGAACCTCCCAAAAATGAGGATAATAATGTTAATAAGGGGGAATAAAGGGGAAAAAGGTTAAAGAAGACTAAGAACGCCGAAGATCTGACCCCCCCCCCGAGCACACTGGGAGGTCCTAGCACCTCATACACAATGGGAGGTCTAAGCACCTCTACCTTTAAAGAAGGAATTTGTACCTTAAATATATCAGGTGTTCTAAGCAGCACAACTTATCAAGGTGTCCAAAGCTGCACAAATCATCCAAGTGCTCATTACAGTATACAAAATAATGGAATGAAGGAAGAAGAGGCTGTAAACACCAGCCTACTGGGTGAATATGTACATGACTTGGAGGAGGATGATTCAGAGTTTGACAGTCAAGTTACATAGTAAGAATTCCCATCTTCCTCAAACGAAATCCTAACTAACCCCCTAGGTGAGGAAATGTTCTCTCCATATAACATTAAACACCCAAGAAGCTCTGAATGGTGGCCTCAAGACCATGTGGCCAAGTTAATTAAAAAATGGCTCAGAAGCCCAAATGAACAAAAATCTGAATCATACTCTTGAAATCCTTGAGAAAGTTATAAAAGCGCTAGAGATCTCTCACACAGCGGCACTTGGTAATAGCTCCTTCTTAGCCTCACTAAGTTAAAGTACGAATACAATGCAATTCTCAACCAAAGAGCAGGAGTATGGATAAACAAATTCAAGGCACAAACTATGCGAGGGTAATAAAGCCGGCAAATTCCTCGCGTCTTACCTCAAACATAAGAAAAAACATATTGCGTCCATTAAAGACCAGGCCAATAACCTCCACACCAAACACAATAACATCCTGCACACATTCCAATCTTTTTATAAGGATCTCTACAAAAATAAGTTAACGTTTGACTCGGAGGCTTGCTCCAAATACTTATTCGTTAGACCTCCCTAAACTCTCCGAGGCGGATCGCTCCAAGTTGGATCCCCATTCACAGTACAGGAAATCTCCACTTCCATCAAATCACTTAAAAACAATAAAGCCCCTGACCCTGATGGCTTCTCAGCCAATTTTTATAAGGAATATATGGGATCAATCAGCCCGGTCCTCTTAACCCTCTTCCAATCCTTTTGATCCAAGGGTGCTGTTACTGATTCTATGAGCGAGGCCACCATTCTTACTATTCCAAAAGAAGAGAAAGACCTCCTTCTGACAAAAAATTATCGACCACTCTCCCTTATAAATTTAGATTGTAAAATCTGTGCTAAAATCCTAGCCACCTGACTGAACTCATTTCTCCCCAAGCTAATCAGTAACTCGCAAGTGGGGTTCATCAAACACCGGCTATCCAATGATAACACCAGATTACTCTGCCATGTCTTGGAGAGAAAGCCAAAATAACTGCCACTCCTTCCGTCGCCATCATCCTCGACGCTGAAAAGGCGTTTGATAGGGTGTTGTGGCTTTTCTTACAACACTATATGCAATTCTTTAATTTGGGTAAGCCCTTTATAGATATGGTCTTGGCTCTATATTCCTCATCAGCCCGTATTGCCATAAATGGCTCCCTTTCAGTCTGGAACAAGGCACAAGTCAGGGTTGTCCCCTCTCTCCAGCCCTCTTCCTTCTTGCCCTTGAACCACTCTTAGCTGCCATTAAGAGCAACGAAAACATCAAAGGGGTGGAATTCGATAATTTGCGAGTGAAATCGGCGGCATACGCAGATGACATCCTTGTGGTCACTGAACAGCCAGAATCCTCCATTGAGGGCCTCATGTCCACCATAGAAACCTATTCCTTACATTCCGGTTACAAATTGAACCGGGATGAATCTGAGGTCAAAGCGTTGAACATTCTCAGTACAAAGGACATGTTGGTTAGCTCAGGCCTATACTGGCAACCGAGCTTCATTAAATACCTTGGGGTTGTGTTTGGAAGCACGCTTGCTGAAACTCTTCAACGTAACGAAAAAATTACCTTGGATAAAATGTAAAACGCAATTAGACGGGTGGTCCCCAGCTTCATTACCTGGTGGGGAAGGATTGAAACTGTCAAAATGATGATTTCACCTTTAGTCAATTATTTGATCCCCATGCTGCCTCTTACGTTCTCCCCGGAATTTCATCATAAATTAGATGTCACAATCATGAATTTTATATGGAGAGGGAAAAAATCTAGAATTAGTTTGAAGAAACTTCGCCTAGACAAATCTGCAGGTGGAGTCAACCTAGCGGACTTCAAAAGATACCAATATTCATTCCTTGCAAAACAGGGCTCATAGTGGCTATCCCTGCCAAAGAGCTACTCCCCTCTGTGGCTTGAGATAGAGAAGGCCCTCCTTGAGAATGTAGCACCATAGTCTGCCCTGTTCACTCGACTGAACTCAATTAGTTGCTCAAGACCCATCTTTAGAAACACAAGAATAGCCCTCCTTAAAGTGGATAAGCTGCTTGAGGCCTCCATTAGGAGCTCAAGATGGGAATCAATATGGAATAACCCCAGGGTGCTCTACAAATGCAGACCACTATACAATTGCCTCTGGGTGGAAAAAGGCATTTATTTTCCTCACCAACTCTATGAATGGGTGGACTCTCTATCGTTCAAGGACCTTCAATCCAAATGTAATCTTAGCTCCCTTGAGTTCTACACCTTCTTGCACATAAAAACCACAATCACCAAAGCGAATCTCTCCTCTAATCCTCCCTCCCTTCCGTCTTATTTCACCAGATTGAACAGGCTCGGACACAAAGTGTCATGGATTCATAAACTCCTACGACCACAGCATTCCAATCTCATTACTCCTATCAAAGAGTTCTGGACATCACACGCCCCTTTCCCTATCTCAGATACGGACTGGGCTAAAACCTGGGAGTCCTGCATGCGTCACAAAATCAGCCTCACATTATCCTAAACTAAATACTTGCTTATTCATAAAGCCTTTTGGACGCCGGCGCGTCTTTTCGCCCACAATATCAGGCCTGACGCTTTCTGCTGGAACTGCAACTGTGCGGAGGGCGACTTATCCTTCAATGTAAATGTGTAGCCCCCTTCTGGGATAAAATCTTTTGAGTTTACTGATAAAGTCTTTTCCTTCTCCCCACCTAGGGAATTCTTACCTAGTCTTTGGATTTCTCAAAAGTGAATCCCTCAATGACTATAAGGCCCTGCTTGATCTTCTGCTCACTGCTGCAATAAAAGTGATCCTTAATAATTGGAAGGACACACGGAAAGCAGACTATGCTGGCTGGTTAAATTGGGTACTGAGTCTCCGCGGAGCAGATAATACGGCCCTTCTGCAATCTCCTTGGCGCCACCCTCACAGGGGTTTATGGACCACCCTTGACAATTACTTTAGTGCACACAAGCCTCCCTGAGCCGTCGTCTTGGCCTCACATGCCTCATCACCCCTGTGACGGACCCACCTTCCTGCAGGAATGTACATATTCTGTTCACTTACCTTCGTGATGACAAATTGTGGACGAATCATGTGTTACTATGGATGACTCTGCTAATAGATGTGCTGTACCATGTAACTTTGCTTTATTCATCTTATTCTTTTGTGCTGTAGTTTGCCATCGGTCATTTAATATGTTGCTATGTTTTTCTTTTATGTCTGAAACTACCAATAAAATTCTTTTGAAATTAAAAAAAAAAAATGGCTCAGAAATACCTAATATCCTGAGATCAGAATGCTCTAGACCTGCCATCCGATCACTAAAAGCTTGCCAGGACCCTCTACTCGACATCCTTGGCCCCTTGGCCAGATTAATCGACATGGCGGAGAAAAGCCATATCAATGAAACTCCATTCTACGCAGACCTGGTCAGAGGGTGGAGTCGGAGAGCACTGTTCCTATTGGGGAACGCGAACGCAGGCATGAATGCAAAAAGAAGTGGTTCTCACCAAAATGAACCCTAAGTTGGGTGACATGGCTGACAAACCCTCTCAGAACCCTATGGGCCTGCTATTCGATGAAGACATAATTAAAACTATGGGTAAATATGTGGCGACCTTTGCGGCCCTCTACAGAGCCTGAAATAAAATGAGACGTGTTTTCAACATGAATATTTTTGGATAGGCCGGAAGAAGGGGCCTTTCGACCACCTGTTTCAACCAAGGCCCTACTTTAGACACAGGGGATTCGGTAGACCCTACCAAGCAACCAGCCCTCCACCGTTCTACCCCCAGAGAGGAAGAACCTCCCGCTCCAGAGGTTTCAGACCCAGTGGACAATGCCCCAACAACTTCCAAAGTGAGTCCCTTCACTCCTCATTCTTATTTTTCCTTAGCAAAGGTGAGAAACAGACTCAAGTTTTTTCCCAGAGGTCTGGAAAACAATCGCACAAGACCCCTAGGTCTTCCAAACCATCCAGGGTTTCAAAATGAATTTCTCAGATCCCTCTCCCCTCCCCCCCCCCCCCTCTTCCCATACAAACTTTACACCCGAGAAGTCTATCACTGACAAAAGAACAATGAAGAATAGTAGAGGAGTAAGTGACCACCATGCTACTCAAGGGGCAATTATAGAAGTTCCATGGGAATGCAAGAGGCTTGTAAGTACTCTTATTCTTGTTCAGAAAAAAAGACAAAGGACGGAGGCCTGTTCTAATTCTCAGAGAACTAAACAAATTCCTAGTCTACAGACACTTCTTGATGGAATGCATGCATCTTTTGAGGGATATGCTATTGGAGAATGACCGGTTAGTGAAACTAGACCTAAAGGATGCTTCCTCATGGCAAAAGAACATCAAACCTACCTCCAATTCACATGGAACCACCACTTATTCCAAGTTCAGGCTCTCCTCTTCAGGTTATCATCCGCCCTCTGGTGCTTCACCAGAGTAATGAGAACTATTGGGTAATTCCTAAGAGAAAGAGGGATACAATTCATTGTCTATCTGGCCAACATCCTTATGTTCCAACATCACTCGCAGATCTTACAAAATCTGGATGTAGTAATTAACCCTTTAAGTGCTGCCGTCGGCCAACGGTCGTCACAAGCACTACCTCCCCAGTGCTGCGCACGACCGTTGGCCGACAGGCCAGCATTCGTTATCCGAACGTTCCGCACTGGGCGCTGAACGTTCGACACACGGAAGGTGTTCACCTCGAGGCTTAGGATTCATAATAAACAAAGAGAAATACATACTGACCCCCTCCAGATCTCTGGAATTCTTAGGATTCATTGGGACACAATGAAATGTCTTCTCTTACTATCACAAAAGATAACGAAAATACAGAAAGAAATAAGGTTTGTATTCAAACGAGAAACCCTAAACCTAAGGGAACTAGCTGGACCCCTGGGCCTTCTCTTCTCCTCGATACAAGCTATCCTTTTGGGAACTCTGAAATACTGAGATCTTCAAACAGTAAAACGAGAGCACTAAGATAAGTTCTATGTATGGAGATCAGATGCACTTAGACCACGAAGCCAAATTGGAACTGGTTTAATGGCTAGAGAATCGACATGCTTGGAATGGCAAGGCCGTTTTTGGGAGCTCGCCAGAGTACATACTGGAATCTGATGCGAGCCTTAATGGCTGGTGGGCTTGTCTACTTGATCAGAACACGTGTGGTGTATGGTCACATGCTCACATCACATAAACTATCTAGAATTGACAGCAGGATTATACGCCCTGATGAGCTTAAAGCAATCACTTCAAGGGAGATCTGTTATTCTGAAAATGGACAATCCATCAGCCGTGGCCTATATAAATCGATTAGGGGGTTCCAAATCAGGAGAACTTTCAAACCTAGCCAAAAAACTCTGAGTGTTCTGCCTGGAACACAAAACCGTGTTAAAAGCAGAATACCTACTGGGAAAAATAAACGTCTCTGCAGATTGGAACTCTAGGTTCCTCTTAGACCACATCGATTTGAAGGCTTGACGAAAAAGCATTCCGAGCTCTCCATCAAATCTGGGGCCCTCTAGAGATCAATCTGTTTGCAAGCAGATTGACCTTCCAAATACAAAATTACTTCAGCTCGATGCCCGACCCAGGTGTTCCAGCAGTGAACGCTTTCCTCCAACCCTGGAAAGAAATTCAAGCTTATGCCTCCCCCCCCTCTTTGCCATGATACATAGAGTCCTCCAGAAAGTTAGACAAACATTGCTACCTAGTACTAGTAACACCTTTCTTGCCATGCCAGGCCTGGTTCCCTATGACATTGGAGTTAGCTTGCCACATTCACTTACTACTTACAGCCAAGAAAGGGTTCCTAAGAGACATAGATGGAAGAGAACATTCCCTAGTACAAACTGGGACTTTGAGCCTTCCTTGGAGAGTGCTAGGAGATCTAACTAAATCATTGGCCTTTCGAGAAGAGCTGCATAGAGATGGAGAATCATGGGCTCCGGCATCCACTATAGATATAACCGCATTTGGAGAAAATGGGTACGTTGGTGCCTGGAGAGGAACGTGAATTCCATTGAACCTCCTATTGTCACTTTGTAAATGTTGTTGTAGAACATTTCGAGAGGGGTCTCTGCCATTTCAGCAGGTCATGCCATAGACAACTGGATAATGGTAGGTAAGAATGTCATAGTATGTAGAGCAGAAATCTTCAATATGTGGGGAGCGACCCCCAGGGGAGCCGTGGAGGTATGGCAAGGGGGGTCACGCTCTTCATTTGCAAAAAGAAAACATCCGAGATGTAGTTGAAATGCTTTCCCTGGAGTTTTATTTAGGGACTGGGAAATCTTAGCCAGACAGACATCTAAACAGCCTTACTACCAGTGTGTTGTTGGCCTGAAAGAAGTACAAATATGCACAACTAGTTAATCTGCAAATATAAAGGTTTTTCAGATTAACTTTGTGAACATTTACATTTCTTTCAGGCCAGCAGCACACTGGCAGAAAGATGTGTTTAGCTGTATGAGTTACTTCAGTTTCAAAGAGTGCTGTTGTAGGTAATAGGCAGTGGCGTAACAAAACGTGAGGGGGCCCCCTGGCAGATATGCTGAAGGAGCCCACCCACATGCGGGGGCCTTTGTTATGCCCCTGGTTGCCCTTGGTAGCAAACACATCTGCGAAGCAAACGATGGCAGCAGTGACCAATGTACAGTCTAGAAAAGGGGGTGGTGATGAACAGAGTGTCTGAATTGAGCAGACCACTCTTACCCAGTCCAAAGATCAGGGCTTGATCCATCACCGTTATTTATCTCACTGCCCCATCCCAGCTCAGAACCTGGCTATATGCAAATCAGTCTGTCCCTGGCCCAGTGCATCATGGGAACAGGGCAGACTAAACTACCAAGCCAATTCTTCACCAGAAAGGAGACAAGCTACCAGTGAAAGAATTGGCTTGGTAGTTTGGTTTGCCCTGTTCCCATGATACACTGGGCCAGGGACAGACTAATTTGCATATAGCCAGGTTCTGAGCTGGGATGGTGCAGTGAGCTAAAAAACGGTGTTGGATTAAGCCCTGATCTCTTGACTGGGTGAGAGTATTCTGCTTAATTCAGAAACTCTGTCCATCACCACCCCCTGTTGTTTAATCAATGTACAGTCTAGCGCTGCACCAAACCCCACATCCATATATAAGATAATCTTTTGCATTTAATATTTTGATTAGAGGAGCAATTTTCTGCATGCTATTTATTTATATTTAGGCACTTCTAAAGTGCTATAGCCAGGTATTTACCTCAGTGCTCCTTTTTTTCAAAGCCCATTTCTGCAAATCACCAACCAGTCATATAAAATCACAGGAGCCTTGTAGTGGAAAAGCCAGGTGTTTAGCAGGTCTCTAGTCTAAATCTCAGCAAAGAATGTTGTATTCTCAAATTCAGTGTAGGCAATGAAAAACATATTTCCCCATAAAGTTCCCTGAAACGTGGGACCGGTGAATACCTAAGCTATTTCTGGGTGCAAACTGCATTTGGGGGTCTAGAACCTAGATTTGTGGGTAAGAGGGCTATGTCTACCGCCATATAATGCATTATGAACTAAGCATATGTATTTAAAGTTAACCCTCTGAAAAACCTGAAGCCAATAATGTTCATTTAGGCACTTTGAGAAGGACTGATGCAGTGTAAAGCATCACAAAGACTTGTGCTGCGTTGCCGTACGCCATATCTAGGAGGCCATCAAAAGCCATGCAAAGTGACTTTGCATGACCTCGTAGATGGATCTGCACTCTGCTCAACCAGAGCGTCATAACAAACGACGCACCGGCACTGCAAAAGGCTTATAAATAAGCCTGTATATTTTGGAAGCACCATTTTATCGTGAAACATTTTGCACATTTTGTAGCGGTGTATCTTATATTGCGTGTAATGCAATTATAAAAAAAAAAGACTTGCATATTCACAGTGCTTTCTGTCACAAGCTGTGACTTCATAACTCTAAAGATACACAAGTCACTTTTCTCCTCTGCGCCAGCCAGTTTAATTCTGTCTCTCTCTGGTTTCACACAGACTATTGCAGTGCATGAACTAATAGAGGTTTCAAATTTATTATAGTGCTTTTCCTACTGAGTAACAACTTTTTAAAATGTATTTATTATTCATTGAAGCTGCCCTTATTTTATATGTAGCTACCAGACGACGAAAGACCTAAAAAAGTAGGTATTTTTAATTATGAAGAATAACGTTCATCTGCCTCCAGTTACAGGCAGCTGTAATTGCCAAGCTGTCAGCTTCCCATGAAATAAAGTATGGTTTTCCTCTAATGCCGTGCATTAAAGTTGCAGCCCTTGCATTACAGCTATTATACCAGGGCACACTGGAATTATGTGATTGTGCTGCTGCAGTGATTTTAGCATACTTATAGATTTGCCGCATTTGCCATATAGTCCATCTGCCTCATAAACTACTAATTTTAAACAAAAAATGTATTTACTAAAAAGGTTTAAAAGTTACTAAAAAGCAGCAACAGGTGTTGCCACTCTGTAGATGGTCCTTTGTAAAGCTGTACGGATCCCCTTTTGTTGCTTATTGCTATATTTTGGTTTTAATCTGGTACTTAATGAGGTGCAACCACAGATTGACCAATTCTCTGAAGATCATTTAGGGCAGTCACTGATAAGGTCTACCAGGTTCTAGAAATGTTTCTCAGGGGGGGGGTCCTTAAGCCTAAAATATTTTGATGTGGGGTCTTGGCATCAAAAGGTTTGAAGACCACCGATGTAGAGTCTTAAAAACTAAAAAAAATAAAGGCCCCCCCAACCCTAAATATGACACTCTGTGGGATGTCAAACTAATTCTGGACTTCTTCACAACTTGGCCTGATAACAGACATCTAGACAAAAAGACTATCCATTAAACTTGCATTGCTCTTTGTCTAATCTCCTGCCGTAGAATTTCAGATGTTAAAGCTTTAGAGTGTAGTAATAGTTTGATATGTTTGGGGTAAAATTTGAGATTATCATAAGAACCAAAACTATGTCATATACAATCTTCTACCCAAGGTTCAATGCTTGCAAAAAACTGTGTGTTGTAGATTGCATGAAAGAATAGGAGTATAGAATGAGCGAGCATCTCGCGACTGGTGTGAATCAACTACTTATATCCTATGTGAAACCTTTTAACGCCATAACTACAGGCTCAATATAGAGATGGGTTAAATGTGCCATTCAATTAGCTGGTATTGATCTAAAAAAAATTCAGAGCACACTGTTTGAGGCGCTGTGGCAAGTAAATCCATCTGGACAGGTGGTAAATTAGATGACTTCCTCAATGCAGCTGACTGGTCTAATGCAAACACTATTGTAAACCCATCGAACATATGTAAGATGTGGTGTTACAAAGCTACCAACATGCATAATGGTACCCTCCGCTCTTGTAATGAAATTGCTATTCTCCTAATACCACGAAAAGAGAATCTGGATTTCATTAAAGACTCGGAGGCTAACATTATCCCGCCCTATCCCTCCCCATAGGTGGACAATAAATTAAGAAACAAGATTTATTTTATTTCAACCTTTATTGATCGTATTATTGCAAATATCATTCGTTTTATTGTATTAACATAAACTTGATGTAACATGCCTCCTTCGATATCTCAACCTTTTCTTTTATATATCAACAGAAGACGCCGTTCTTTTTTCATTTCAGACAACTCCACATAAATAATTCATCCTGCGTCACCATCTTTTCGGAAGCAAGATGGAAATAATGAAGTAGTGACACATTTGTTCAATATTCATCGTTCATCTTCATTTGGAATTAAAAAAAAAAAGAGAACATTTAAAAAAAAAAGTTATTTAAAGAATTCATACACTATTTCATCTCATGTATAAGATGTCAACTGATGTATTGTTACTAAGAGGCTGCTTGGAGTTAGCATTAAAAGAAATATGCATAATGTTAGCTTCCTTGTCTTTAATGAAATCCAGGTTCTCTTGTCATGGTATTAAGAGAATTGCAATTCTTAAGATGGTGTACTTTTGTTTTTTATCCTAACGGGTGCCTTCAGTCTTGGGAAACTTGCAACTTTTATTATTGCCCGGTTTGTGCTTTTGATTGGGCCCAATTTTACGATAATCTATAGCAGTGGTACTCCAACTACGGCCCGCTGTTGAGCACTAATATTGCTCCAAAAATGTTAAACGAGCAAGTATTTATTAACCTGCAAACAAATGCTTGCCCTTTTATTTAACATTTTTAGACCTCTCTACACAATTCCTGGCCTACTCAGAACCCTCTACCACCACCCTGATGGCATCAGTGTGGCCCTCAGTCACACCACAGACCGCACTTTGCGCCCCGTGGCAAATGTTAAGTACCCATGATCTATTGGTTCGGTGCAGTGAAATCAGCTTAACTTTACCACACTCTACAGCAAGCAATTTGCCCTTTGTTGTCTATGTGCACATGGTATTCTAATAGCTGAATGAATATGAAGTTGTCAGTTAGATTTGTTGCAAGGGGATACATATGCTGGTCCAGTCCAGAAAAATGGATTGGTATTGGTCACCGTTATTAAGGTAATCATGATGTAGCAGTTACCTAGTACTAGTATCAGAATTGTTTCTCAGGCATCAATTTTAAATGGTGAAGTGGGTCAGGGTCAGTTTCCTCCTTAGAGCCGTACAGGTGGGTGTTTGTGCAGTATTTCTTAGTGTCTAATAACAAAATATATATTGCACATCTGAGCTATGTTGGATGCATGTGAAACTATCTAATGTGTTCTGTCTAGTTTTGAAGTGTGCTGTGGGAACATTGCAGATACTGCAAACAGTTGAAGATACATAGATCACATGGTAATCTTTTTGTGAGGGTAATGGATTGAGCAATTAAGATGCAATTTCAGCCCCTGCACAAAACAGAAGTTTGGTGTTCATTTCCCATTATGGTGATTACTAACTGAGAAATTGGGTGGTTGGCTGAGGAGTGTGAACCCGACTCGAGCAACAGCCACAATCCTTGCCACAAAATTCACTTATGAACTTGTGCTTAACCCTCCAGTAGGTTGGCTCAAAAGCAGTCCGGCTTAACGTAGAGACAATGTGTAAAGTATTTCTGCAGCACACAAACGATAATAAAGTGAAAACAATATACAAGAAAATCCTACACCAAATTAGAAAAACAGAGAATGCAATTTGGAGCGTTGGTGAGATACAGGGACCAGGTTAGCCCTGCTGAAAAAGTTACAGTTTAAAGTCCAGTGTAGGTAGGTCTGTTCTCAGTGAAGGAACTGGGAACATGACACAAATTGTTGGTGCCTTAGTACAAAAAGCAGGTCTGGTGTCGCGGAAGTTCATTGCTGTAGTGCGGCGATTCTGTCGGGCATCGCATACTGTCGTTGCTGGAGGTTTGCATTTGTTGTGAACTCGAGTTGTAAATGCTGTAGCATGAAGTGCGGATCGCACGTTGCCGGTCTTCACTGTCTGTCGCTGTAGTGTGAAGAGCCGGGTTCACCGAAGCTTTGCGTTAGCAGTCGGTGCACATGGGGAGATTTTGTTGTGAACAGGCCCATTCGTGGACTCGAAGAGCCCAAAACTTTAGGATATCTCCTTTTTTGAGTCAGAGGAGTGTATTCTAATACCGGGCAAGGGTCCTGGACGCAGAGAGGCATCTCTTGAGGGGGTCTGGGACTTACTTTTGCAGTGTCCAGCAGAGCTCGGGCAGTTGCAGGCCAGCTGAGCCAGGATTAATACTTCAGATAAGCAAAGGCTGAGAGGGCCTGACAACCAAGTCCATGGATGAATTGGGCTGATCCAAAGTCCAACCATTTTTTGCGTATGTATACAGACCTAAAAAAGACACAAGCACACACTTTTACAAACTACTTTTAAGTAAAAAAAAAAACCACCGAAAATTGGTAAGAATATACTATTTCAGTGAATGTCACATGGAATTTTTGTCCTTATATTTCATAAACAAATTCTACACAAATATTTAAACCTTTAAAAAGGTTAGCATGCACTTGCGTATCATGCACTTCGGGAAGTGCAAAACCTAATAAAATTAAAATGTTAATTCAATGTATCAACAGAAAATTATCTTTAGGTTTGTTGGACGAACAAATACGAAATCATCATATTTCTTTGGTGAACCCCAATCAAAACTGCACTTTAACCTGTCATTTTCATATTGGCTGCGAATACCACTTTCACGGAGTTCAAAGAGGAATCAGAAAATGTTGTTTATGGAGAAAGTTAAAACAGTTTTTTGCAGAAATTTATAGTCTCTTTGCAGAGTCTGCCCTCCCAAAAGTGGCAAGCTTTGGAAGGAAACTCCAAAGTATTTAAAAGACATAGATGACCCGATTCTCAAATTGCACTCTGTAGTTTGTCTTGTGGTACTACAAAACATATTACAAGATGCAATTCACAAACTATATGCCGAGTTTTACAACTCCGCACTGTCTATGCTTATATGTTCTGAGTTCTCCACCCAGACTGTGGACTCTCGGAACATGCAAATACACGTTTTAGTAGTAAATGTGGGAAGAACTAGGAGTGGGTGGCAAAAGTGGCAGAATTACTACTAAAGGAAATGAGATTATGGAGGAGTAAGAGTTGTTTTTGTAAGTATCTAGGAGATGTTTAGGGATGGACGTTGCCCACGTACCCAAGAACAGTAGAACTACATTATTCAGGGGCTGAGACATGTAACTTGCACTTTTGTAGTAAGTTTACACTCTAAAGTTTACGAATACTTAACTAAAGTAGTAAACTTACTGCAAAGTGTAAACTTAGTCATAACTGTAACTTACCTTTGTGAATCTGGCCTGAGAGTCCTAAACGTCTTTGCATTTTTGAATGCGTTGGCATACATGGCAACTCTGCTGCCCATCATTGCAAAGATCGTAATGACTGAAAGCAGAATTGCCATGTATGCAAAGACTTTAAAGATGCAAAGGCGTTTGTGCAGTGCATACCTGGCAAAGTGAATGCTCTGCACAGCTAGGCTCCATTTAATACCTCTTGAGACACAGGAAGCATCAACACATAATTTCATTCTTGCTGTGAAGGAGACCGGATGTGACTTATTAAGCAGTGTCCGCTAACCGAAGCCTCACTCTCTAAGGTCCAACCCCTTCTCCCCACACGAGTTCACAATATCCACGTTCAACAAGAGTTTTCAGGTTTGAACAGGACAAAGAGGTTTCCTAACCCCATGTACTCATGAGAAAATTGATCAAGGTCTTAACACTTGTGTGGCAAAGCACCTGAATTTCATCGACTTCCATTGTAGTCCTTGGGTAAAGGTGACTGGTGAGCAAAAAAAATAAAAAGTGCTTGTTTGCTACTCCACTGCCAGGCCCTTCAATAGGTTCTAGATTACGTGATTTGCTGCTGCCAATACTAAAACCACCTAAACAAATTGGTTTTTTGCTAAAAAATGATTTGCTTTGCCAAGAACATGTTTTGCAGAACTCGTTTGTTCCTGTGTTTAGCCTTAGAAAGGTGGCCAGCGCAACCCTGCACCAGAAATGTAAGTTTTAACAATGGCCCTGAAAAACAAAAATGCAAACTGCAATTTGAGTCAGTGGGCTTTGAAAGGCAAAGATATGTGTGAAAAGCTGTGCCTCTTGTGCAGGCTTGTTTCGACATGTCACATGGCAAGGAGTATGGGGGAATCTGATGTCTACTCCGACATAAACTCTGCTGGCTGATCCAAGGAGGTCTGGGGGGGAATGAAAAAACAAAAATACTCTGCTATTGGGGCGATGCCGGCTGTGCACATGCACAAAGGTACACACCAATGGGACACATATGATGCTGCTTGCAGTCGGAGACAAGCTAAACACGCATTTGCAATGCAATCGCGGCACTCAACTTTAACTGTAAACATCTTAAGTTTAAGCACGGGTGCCCGGATTGCTTCAAAAGTAAAGAAATAGAAAACATTTTTTTTTCTATTTCTTTACTTCTAAAGCAATCAACCCACCTGCGCTTTAGCTTGAGATGCGATTGAAAGCAAAGTAAATAAAAATAACAAAACGGCGAACACACGTTTTTTCCCCTCTTTATTTACTTTGGTTTTAATCGCTGCACTCTCGCTTTACCTAAATATCTTAAGCTAAAGCGGGTGCTGCGAATAGTTCAAAAGTAAGGAAATAAAAAAAAAGTTTTATTCTATTAACTTTTTGAGCAATCGTGGCACCACGTTTTAGCTTAAGATCTTTACAGTTGCATTGAACTTAATATGCTGGAGCATTTGGATGGCAAATGGTGATCACTTTCGCGGCCGCTTTGATGTTCTCATTGGCCACGCGGCTCACTGAACATCAAAGCGGCCGCGAAAGTGCCCCAAAGGCTGCAGGCTGGCAAATGGTGTGCGCGCCCGGCGCACATGCACTGTACCCGATCCTTAGGAAGCACTTTTAAAGGCCCCCTTACTTAATATCTTGCAAAGCATCGCTTACGTGATAGCTTAGGCGAGACCTAAAAACGATTTTGCAAGGTTTTTTTTATGACCAGGACATGGACATGTAAAACGTAAAAATACATGTCCAACTTCTTAATACAACACATAATGCTGTAGCGGCAGTTTAGGGCCTACCCCAAAGGCGCCTTGTATGTATTAAAAAGGAAGGCTTCGGCCTGGAAAAGCTTTATTTTACCAGGTTGAAATGGCAGTTGAAAGCGCAAACATAGGCTGCAATGGCTGACCATGAGACATGTTTAAAAGGCTACTTTAGTGGGTGGCACAATAAATGCTGCATGCCCAGTACTAGTAGCATTTCTTTTAAATGCCCTGTGTACATGTAGTACCACTTTACTAGGGCTAACAAGTAAATTAAATGTACCAATTTGTTGTAAGCCAATTTTGCCATGTTTAAAGGAGAGAGCACAAGCACTTTAGCACTGGTTAGCAGTGGTAAAGTGTGCAGGATCCTAAAAGGCAACAAAAACAAGCTCCGAAAACAGGAGGGGTGAAGGCAAAAAGTTTAAGGGTGACCCTGTAGAGCAGACCAAGTCTAACACTAACCTGTTTCAATGATTTGTCATCGATTGCCAGAGATCATCTTGGGTTGGTGATAACTTTAACTGGTGTGGAGTTGTATCTGAGTTGCAGGCTTGCATGTGATCCGCAAATGGGATTATAACTAAATGCCGGTCTACAGCCGGAAATCATTCCGCCCCAATATTTGTGGTGTCCACTCTGGTTACAGTCAAAAGGGATGTGGAGGATTACTCCATTCCCTAAAAACATTGTTGCGGAAATGTCTTGCCATTTTCAGAGGCAAACCCTGCGCTTTATTTGCTAAGTCATCTGTTTTTATAGCTGAAATGTGCTATGCAATGCATGAATCGTTATATACTCTTGTTCGCCCTAAATCAGTTCAATTGGTGGAGTATGGGTGGTATCCAGTTTATCCTTTCCACCTTTTTTTAAATTTTCTTGTTTGAAGGTTTGGGGAAGAACTGTTTTTGCAAATAAAAACTCAGGCAGATAGTGTAACTTTTCTTTTAGTACCATAGACGTATGTGAAATATCCCATGCTGCTGCCGAACTCTGCAGTGCAAATTCTGAAATGTATTTAAAAATACATTGTGTATGTTGTGGTTTGGCACACTATTGACCATGCCCTCTGGTGGCAAAAGCAGGCCCTAGTGCTTATATTTTGCTCACATATAATAGTTTGGCTTGGTAAATCTCAGCAGACCTCTTGTGATGGTAGTTCCAAGACATATTTGAAGTTTTGAGAATACTTTGTGGGATGAACAGACAACACTAGAGGTTTGATAATGTTACCATTTTGATATTTCATATATATTGAAGGTTTATAGGAAAGCCGTCCTAATTTCGCATCACTGTGGTATACTGCTTCAAGAGGGAGTTTTAATAATCCCAAGACAACTCCTAACATGCACTGTCACGTGAACCTCTAGATACATTTTTCTTGTCAAGTTATGAATTGGCTATCCCAGTGTTATGGTTACTGATAACCCGAGTTTTACTTGTATTTAAATAATACACTAATATGACCCCTAATACTGCTTTTTCCCTCTCAATGATTGGAATTGCAATCCCAGCATCCTCCCATATATATTGCAACTTTATTTGATTTGCAGAGGCTTTTAAAATCCATTTATTGAATGCCCTTGTTTTAAGAGGTTACAAAGACAAATGAGTGTCGTAAATAAGTCTAAATAAAAAACAAACCATTGTAATTATCCTAGCAATGGGAGTCATATAATATGCAACTGAAAACCGTACAAAAGCCAACTAATTAAAGCCTGCTCCAGCCACTAGACCGACTCTGTATTGCCTCAGTAATCCTGCACACATTGGTTGTTCAGGCTGAGCATATTCCAAATAGCTCTTAATCTTTCACTTCAGTATATACAGTTTGACTATTGTGTTTAGTTTTACTCCTAATCCCTAGTCACATTCTCTCAATGGAGTCTGAGGATCCATGTCTGTTATGTGCTGCAAGTAGCTTCCAATATATATCCCCCATGTCAGCCATTTGCGTCGAGTGAATGATGGCCGTTTTAGTATAATTCAGTATCTTTTTAGTAGTTTATGGTATAACCGCTAAGCACAGCCTCTCTCCTGCAGTCTTTTTTTTTTAACATATCTTTATTTTCATTTAAATATATATTCTTAAAGGCATATCCACGTTCAATCAGCAAGTACAGTATTCGTCTTACACGTAGGTGTTGCAGAGCATAATATTAATGTCGGGTACTTTGGACCTCAAGGAGGTGCATATAGGGACGGCACGGTTCATTTGGCATGTAATCACTAACATTATTCATACTGACTATTACACAGTTCAGAAATTGGATAAATATTCCCATATTTTTTCCTTCCCTACTCTAATACATTTCCCCGCAGCACAAGATATCTAAGGCTGGGCAGGTAGCATCACCGCTGTTCAGGGATCTGTTATAATATAAAGTTACCAAACAGGGATGTAAAAAAAAACCCAAAAACAAACAAGAACCTTGAACTATTTGGGTTAAACTAGTGCGGTATTGACTGTAACTGTATATCTCCCTTAATTTAAAATTGCGCGTGGGGGTGGGAAGCTCCGCCGGAGGGGAACTCTTTTCCCTCCCTTTCTGATCTAGGCCAGTCTAGTCCGGGGAGTGTTCGCTTTCGCTACTCGTGCTGCTAGGTGAGCTCGGGTATTCCCAGGTACGGAGTGGGTCCTTCCATTGGTCTGCTATTGGGCATTATCACAACCCCGTCAACTCTTCTCAACGCAGGGCCCTTTCCTCCGCATTTGCCCAAAGAAGCACCTCCTTCTTCCAAGCACTCAGCTGTGGTCCCTCCGGTGTTTTCCACATTATTGCTATGCGCCGTTAGGCAAGAACGAACGAGGTGGTGTGGGAAAGAGCCCTAATAGAAAGACATCTGCAGCACACTCAAGCATACGCCCCAGGGTGTTGTTGATTCTAGAGTACTTCATGCCAGAAGGATTGTATGGACCCAAGTCTTGTGCAGAAAGTCTGCATCTTCCTGACTGCATTTCGGGCATCTCCTCAGCAACCCCCTCCCCCCCGCCCCCCCACCCCTCAAAGGTGACAAATATCGTGTGGTGTCAGGTTTGTCATATGCACATAGAAACTTAACATATTTAAATGTAGCCTCTCTCCTGCAGGCTTAAGGGTATTCCAGACAATTCACAGGTGAAGAGCCAAGGCTATGTGACCAGAATTTCTTCTTCGTTATAGGGTGTAGTCTTACCCTATTCCTGATCTCCCAGCAAATGCCGATTTAAATGGCCATTGTGATTTAGCAGCTAGAGGCGAGTTTCTTTTAAACAGCATGTATACTGGTTTGCAATATGACTTATTCATCCGTTAAATATTTGGGCTAATACCAACATAACCTGTGACCAGAGGAGTAGATCTGTACTTGAATATTGCTTGTATGGACGCAATAGTGTTAATCCGAACTTTTCTCCCTTAAAAAGCGGCCAGGCCCCTAACTTCTATTATTCTTAAGATCGACTGCCAACCTCTTGCAATTTGCTGTTTGACACTGAGCTTAGAACAGAGGTCATCTGTTTTACTCCATGCCCGTTGTTGCATGATTTTAGGGAGTGGGTGGAGCAATTCGGTTCAGAAGGGGTGAAAATTATTAGATCATTTTCTGGGCTACTTTTTCTGTAGCTTATAATCAACACAAAACATGAAACTTTTGAAAGAACAAATCACCAAACAGAAGCCGCCTAAAACACAACGAATCCCCATAATTGGGGTGTTGTGAGCCCCTTCAGACCTCTAGGCCCTTGTGCAACTCCTTCACTAATAACTCATTTGGCCGTGTGTAGCAGGCTGTGTCCTCTGCCTCTTTCACTGCTTATCCACCATGTCCGACCTTCACTCCAATCTTTTTTTATTTTTAATAAACTGTTTTCTATTGGTAAACGCCACGAACAGCACAACAATGCCTTCAAGGCTCGGCATATCTTCAGCCATGCAATCAATACGAGTAAATAATCGACACAGAGACAACATACTGACTCGTTATTCTGACAATTCTTCAACAGCGGTAATTGTTTCATGCATTTCACCACTCCAGCCTTGAAACAGAATATCTGTCTCCTTCAGAAAACAGGCATTTACAATGCAATGGTTTCGCCTTTGGAAAAGTTGGAGCTATGGGCATTGCTCATGACATTTCTTTTTTTTTTTTTTTACTTATAAATAAATGGCATTGTTATTTACATTGCCAACAGCTCTCTCAGCCCACACAGCTCTCTCAGCCCACACAGCTCTCTCAGCCCACACAGCTCTCTCAGCCCACACAGCTCTCTCAGCCCACACAGCTCTCTCAGCCCACACAGCTCACAGCACACACAGCTCTCACAGCCCACACAGTACAGGGTTACCTACATGGTCAATTTTGGGCTTAGCTGACCAGAGGTACAGTAGGGGGTTACATTTTTGAAGTATCTGTAGCAACTGGCTCTTCGGTATAGCGTTTTCTACCTGTTAAACTATAGACCGCATCGTGACCCTACTTGTCTGGTTTGAAGAAATGTTTACAAAACATATTAGGCAAGATAAAATGATAGTCCACTGCCAGACATATTGCACTAGATATCAAATTGTTAACTACAAGATTCATGTGCCATACAAGGTCGCACGAGTCTGCTTCAGTTGAGATGGTTACAGTAACACGTTGGGACTTTTGAGGGACATCACTCTGGCAGTTCTAAGATTCTGGTACATGCTAACCCAGTCTTGAGCATCTGTACACTAGTAGAGGGCTGAGCAGGTTCGGAATTAATCAGAGGACGGGGTAATGTGGTAAATAAAAAACTAATTATTTACGCCGTTCGGAATTTCTATAATTACCCAAGAAAATGGTAATGCATAAAATGAGGAGCAGAGTCCGTGGTCTTCGAGTTGAAAGGGATTTATTCCAGAACTCGAGTTAAGGGAGAGCTCCTTCACCAAGCGGGTTCAGGAGTAGTCTACTTTGCTTGAAACATATCAGCACTTTTATACAATACGAGTACAATCAGAAAGAAGGAGTTTCCCTTAGACTTGATTCAATCATTCATGATGTAATCATACGGAAGACATAGCATGCTTGTTCTCGTTTAAAGAATAACCTGAATAGCATTTACACATAGACAAACATATTGCATCGGGGTGATTGTGGTGACAAGTTAGAGTTACTAGTGTCTGGGGACAGAGAATCGAGGCATTGTTACAGGGTCATTTCTGTCAGAAAGGTAAAGAGGACGAGGCATTGTGCGTTCTTTACTTCGTACACAAAGGCGGTGATGTCTCACAATGGTATGTGTGTGCAGCGGGGAAAAGGAAGAATGGGCTGTAGTAAACTATTCTTCTTCGTGGCTGTCTTGTGTGCTTGATTAGGTTTTCCCTTGGTTGTTAACCCAACCCGTGGCTGTCCTCGCAAACTAGGAGATCATTGATGAGCGAGAGCTGCTCGTTCGGTGACAGAGTTAGGGAGGGGGGGGGGGTTTCGGGTCAACCATCCGACTGACTCCGTTCTTGTCTAAAGGAAAATATCGAACGGGGACAAACCCGTAAGATACATGGTAGCTGGTCATTATTCTTTGCATGTGTCAGTTTTATGAGAAAAAGAGCAGGCAAGAGGGGGTACAACGGGGTTTGTGCTTGAAGTAGGAGAATCGGCTTGCCTGGTCGATGTTAGGGTGGATAGGGTGCATGATGGGACACCAGGCGGAAAAGGGAGTTTTTTAGTCAAATTCCACATTCCCTCCTTGTCCCATAGAAACCCTATTACAGAAATTCTTAATCAATTTCTATATTCATCAGGTCGTATACTTGTTCCTGTAACATGATCATTTCATTTCTCTTTCTTCTGTTTCGTGGACGAGGAGTACAGGAAGTGGCACACAGTCCGCAAAGGGCGGGGCCACACTGGACACAGAGGCAACAGGTGGAGATAGTGGCAAAAACGAGTCCCAGGACTGTTAGTGCCTTCCACCCCCAGGTGGACAGGAGATCCATAACCAGCCGGTCAGGGACCATGTGCCGGTGTCCATATCCAATTTGTCGGATAGAACATGAAGGCGGGAGATAGCAGAATAAACTGATGGGGCGTTGTCTGGAATAAATACACAACAACTGGACCCTATTACCTTACACACACCACCACGGTCGGCTAACAGGACATCTAAAACTATACGGTGCTGCAGTGTCATGAGCCTGTCTGCAGCGACCTCAGCTGTAATGTTATTTAAGGCGCCAGTTGTTTCGTCTATGGCGGCCTGAACTACACAGGTTAGTTGCCGGATGTGGCGACTATTTGCCATAGGTCCCCAGAAAGGGAGAAAACCTTTAAAGAAGACTCCTACTTCTTGTCCTGTAGTATCTTCTACATCTATGACCCCCCTTCGTTGTCTTCTAACTTGGGTCAGAGGATCAATCGGGTGGTAATTGGCGGGGGCTGTGTAAGTCGGTGGTAATAGGAATGCGATGTAGCACTTTCCAGACCAGCCTTGGGGCAACCAAGTGCGCGCATGGGGTCCACAAATGAAATAGGTGTTTGGGGCAGTTACTATGGTCGGAAAATCGGGAACGGGCAGTGTGTATGTCCTGTCACACTCGCTGTTCCCCATTACTTCTCCTTTTCCCTTCCCCCTTATGCAAAACGGACGTTTTGCGGTACTACCCAACCCCCTTGATCTGTCCGTCTTTGATCGACGGAAAACATTTCCCTGAAGGCAGCAATGTCATGGAACTGAGAGCAACTGATATTTTCGTGATCTTCGGCCCTCCCCAGGTAAAAGTGGGATCCACCATTTTAGAAACTGCCTTTACTATTTTGGTCTTTACCTCGTTCCAATTACTCTCGTTTTTCAATTTGGTCGGGGGAATGTTTCTGACTGAGGCAGAGAATATCATGGCTAAAGCATAGGCGGACCCTGAATAACCAAACGGGAGGGAGAAAAAGGGCATTCCCTTATGTACGGAATGTGGCATCAAGCCACAAACCCAACAGTTTGTCTTGTTGACTATGAGCTGGTATTTATGGAGGGTGGAAATGAATGTATTATTTATAAATTCCTTTCTTCTGTCCTCGTTCTGTGGGGGAAGATCAACATAGGAATGCATAGTGGTATTCTTTACAAACGTGGAAGAATGTGGAGGGAAAACTGTACATAAGATCCATCCCAGGCAGGCTGCTACACAGCAAACGAGTAACATTGTGAACATAAAGATCGAGAACCTGCTATGCATTAATTTTACATAATTAGTCTTTTTCCATTGACGCACCGCGTCATTTCTCCTCATGATGTCTATGGATTTAATATCAAGATGTCTCGACACGAGATCAAAACGTCTCCCAGCAGCCGCTTCACCAAGAGCTTGTTCCTGGGCTTAATTAGCCACCGGTGCGTTATGATCAGGTGCAATGTCTTTAGTCTGTTTTTTGGTGAGATCGCAGCCGCGATCGGTATTCCTGTTGAGGAGTGAGTTCTGGAAGTGGTGAAAGTATCTCCGGGGCGTTTATAGCCGTTGAACAGGGCACAGTGTCTGTGGGTGTAGGTCCAAAAAATTTCCGACAGTGGCTAGCGTGGAGCCATCCTTTGCGTCCTTCTACTTTGACGGCCGTCCTCGTGGTCAGAAGGACCAGCTTAGGAGCTGTCCATCTCTTCTCCAGGGGGCTGGTACGATAGAAATTCCGCACCAAAGTCCAGACGCCGGGCCTGATGGTGTGTTCTCCAGGCGTGGTGTGGTCTGGAAATGCTGCTGTAACCTGTGAACGACAAGATTGGAGTGCAGACATCAAGGAAGCCAGGTAATCTGTCAACATATTAGAATCAATTTCAGTCAGTTTTCTAGGAGAAGGGACTCCCCAGATGTTAGGAGGTCTCCCGAATGCTATTTCGAAAGGGGACAGTCCCGTCCGGGAATGTGCCACCATCCGCATGTAAAAGAGAGCGACCGGGAGGGCAGTGACCCAGTCTATCCCTTTTTCTGCACATACTTTGGCTAGTTTTGTTTTCAAAGTCTGGTTGTGCCGCTCGACTAGGCCGGCTGCTTGAGGGTGTCGGACACAATGAAATCTCCAGGAATATCCCAATAGTAGAGAAACAGCCTCCATTAGTTTGGAGGAGAAGGGCTGTCCATTGTCTGAATAGACGACTCTCGGTAACCCATACCTGGGGAAGAATTCTCTCACTAGTTGTTTAGCGGTTGTCTGGGCACTATAGTCTGGGACGGGGTATGCTTCAGTCCATCGTGTCAGTGTACACACTACCACTAGCACATATTTGTACCCTCTGCATCTGTCCATCTGGATATAATCCATTTGGAGGACTTCAAAAGGATGATCAGGAGGCTGGAATCCACCTTGTTCTACTGATACACCTTTACCAGGATTAAATTGGCAACATATCATGCAAGTTTTTACTTTTTGTTTGGCTGCAGATCTCAGATGTTTGTTAAACCAGATTCCGTAAACTATCCAGCATACCTTTCTCGCCTAGGTGGGCGGGACTATGGGCCGTGTCAATTATGACTTGTACCATGGAATCAGGGAGAAACCATACTGTTCGGTCTTTGGTCATCCAACCCTGATCAGTCTGGACCCCTCCTTGTTCAGTCCATTTCTTTATTTCATCTGTAGTGGCATGTGTCTGTATGTCTAGCACATCTTTCAAGGGGTCTCTCACTATCATAGTGACAGTCTGTGTTGGTACCTGAGAGTCTGATGTGTTCGCTGGACTCTGGGCTGTCTGTTTAGCAGTCCAGTCCGCTAAGTCATTTCCTTTGGATATGGTGTCTGTAGCTTTGGTATGTGCTTTGCATTTCAGAATAGCTATGGCTGTAGGTAGGTGTATGGCATCTAGTAGGGCTTGAATCAGGGGACCATGTTGTATTTTGGCCCCATGTGAGGTAAGGAAACCTCTTTCCTGCCACAACACTCCAAAATTGTGAACTACACCGAATGCGTATTGGGAATCGGTATAGATGTTCACTTTCAATTGTTTTGCCCATATGCAGGCCTGTGTCAGAGCGATGAGCTCTGCTGCTTGGGCTGACAGAATGTCAATTCTTTGGGTCTCTATAACTTTACAGTCCGTTGTTACTGCATAGGCTGCCACTAACTCTCCAGCACTTGTCCTCATGCACAACCCATCCACATAGAGTGTTACATCAGGATCTGGGAGTGCAACATCTGTTAGGTCTTGTCTTGGTTTTGTCACTACGTCAATCATTTCCACACAGTCATGTTGTGTCGTGTCATCTGAGCTTGAGGGCAAAAGGGTAGCAGGATTCAATACGTTGCATCGTCTGATCTCTGTGTGGCTGAAAGAGCGTTAGTTCGTATCCTGTCAGTCTTGCTACAGTCAGGTGTTGGGTCTGTGTTCTGTTCAGAAGGACTTCCACAGCATGTGGTACTTGTACTATCAGGGGATGTCCTAACACTATTGAATCACTTTGTCTTATGGCCAGGGCTGTAGCCGCAACAGATTTCAGACATGCAGGCAAAGCTTGTGCTACGGGGTCCAATGTGCTAGAAAAGTAAGCTCAAGGTCTATTTCTTCCTGCTTGGTCTTGTGTGAGGACGGATAGTGCTGTTCCGTCACGAACAGGGTAAAAGGCTTGCTATAGTTCGGGGTGACCAGAACTGGTGCTTGACACAGAGCTAGTTTCAGAGCTTCAAATGCTTGGGAGTGTTCCGATGCCCAAGGGAGAGTTGTATGAGTGGCTGCTTCCACTGTGGTTAACTGTATATGTGGCTTGACTATGTGGGCATACTGAGGGATCCATTGTCTGCAATATGAAGTGAGACCAATGAATGCGCGAACTTCTTTCTGTGACTTTGGCTGTGAAATTGTCGAAATCAGTTGGATTCGTTCTTGTGTTAGTTGCCTACCCTCTTTCGACAGTAAATGTACTAAGTAAGCCACTTGCTGTGCGCAGAACTGTAATTTTGAGGGAGATACCTTGTGACCTTTGTCTGTCAGGAAATGTAGGACTGTGAGAGATGCTTTTTCACAGTCGGGTTCTGTCCTTGCTGTGATGAGGATGTCATCTACATACTGTATCAATGCTGTGTTGGTAGGCATATTGATACTGTCAAGTTGTCTTTTTAGTGCTTGGCTGTAGATGCTTGGACTTTCTGTAAAGCCTTGAGGAGCTCTAGTGAACCTGAAACTTCGTCCCTTTAACCACATGGCTGCTGGGCGTTTTTCCCCCCTGTGTGGAAAATGCCATTTTAGTGGCACCATGACGAGCTCAGCTCGTCATCAGCACACGACACCCGTGGGTGATGACGAGCTGAGCTCGTCATCAGCATCGAAAGGGTTAAACTGAATCCAAAAAGATATTGACTGTCGGGGTGTATAGGAATACTGAAAAACGCATTCTTCAAGTCAATGACTGCGAAAAATGCAGCTTCGGGATCTATGGCAGTCAATAGTGAGGAAATATCTGGGACCACTGGATATTGTGGGATCACACATTTGTTCAGTTCTCGGAGATCAACCACCAGTCGGTAGACCGGGGGTGCCTGAGGGTCAGTCCTTTTGAGGACTGGAAGAACTGGAGAATTGCAAACATTTGAATCCGTCTCTATCACCACTCCATGTTCTATGAGTTCTTGGATTATTTTTAGTAAGGCTTGTTCAGACTCGGGTGGAATCTTATATTGTCGTATACGAGGTAGGACTACACCCTCCTTGAGCGTGACTTGATGTGGGGTGATGTCCATGTATCCGACATCTGTCGAGCTTTTTGCCCACAAATGTTGTGGGATGTCATTTAGTCTGGGGTCGAATTCTTTGACTGTGAAATGTCCTTTGAAATCTCGTAGGAACAATTTTACTCCTTCCGGTGAACAGCATATTACTGCTCCTAGTTCTTTGAGTGTCTTGATTCCTAGTAAATTCTCTGGGCACGTTTCTGTAAGGACCAGGTCAGTAGTACGTGTCAGAGGACCCACTCCTAAAGAGACTTGTTCGGATACTTTGTTTATGATCGGTTTTCCTGAAAAACCCATAGATATTATGTGAGCCAGAGAGAGGAACCTCTGGGACTTCCTTATGACTTATGGTAGTCCTACTTGCCCCCGTGTCGATGAGGAATTTTCTGTCTTGTCCCAGTAAGTGAGCTTGTACATATGGACCTTTCTGATCTACTGGAACTGGGATAAGGGGCAAGTCACTTTCTCTCTCAAGGCTGTCTCATGCACATGGTTCAAACTCTGGGTAATCTGACTGTACGCTCTGGTACATCTGCGTTGCAGCAGCAGGCGTCTGAACCTGTGGCGGCGCAATGGTTTGGGGCTGCTGAGTGTTACCTTTTCTAGGAGTGTGTGGGCGTTCTTTCGTCTTTCCTGTCGCTATGTTATGTTTCAGAACTGGACATTCCCTCACAAAATGGCCCTGCTGCTTGCAGTAGTTGCAAGTACCTTTATTGGCCCCCACATTACCTTTGGGGCCCGTATTTACTGGTGCCGTCTGTGCAACCAGTACCTTCATTGTTGTGTCTTTTACTCTTTTCTTTTCCTGTTCCTGTTCCTCCCTTATTTTGTTGTGGTGGTACTGTAACATTTGTGAAAGACTATTTGCTTACCAGGTACTCTCAATTTTCAACACTCTATTTCTGATGGGGGGGTAAGGCGTTGTCCACCAATTTGGACACAAAGATGAGGATATGCCTCGCTGCTATGTGCGAGTTCACTATTTATAGAGCAACATTTCTCTAATCTGGTGTAGTAATCACCTGTATCCTCGTCTGGCTTTTGTTTACAGGCAGAAATGGCATCCCAATCTTCCTTTTTCGTTGTCAATAACAGAGGCAAGACCTGTATGAGGAGACTGGGCAGTTCTCTTACGCACTCACCTAGACATTCACCTGGTTTTCTGTCTGTCTCTTCTTGTCCTAGGGCAGTCCACGTGATCTTTTTACCACCCACCTCCCAATCCTTTTCTTTCAATTTGTCAAATATGCCTGTAGGTAGAATTACTTTAAGGAGTATTATTATATCTGGATATGTAAAACTACCCATTTGGAGGATATCTTTCAACTCTCTATGGAATCCTCCGGGATCTTTTTCGTGAGAGGGCACCATCTTTTTCATTTCCAATATCTCTAATTTGGTGAGGGGAGTATACACATGTATTCGTTGCAGTGTACCATCTGGCTGAGGTATGGGGTGGACTTCTCGTAAAGGATATTGGCCTATACTGTAAGGTTCATGATCTGATGAGGCTAAGGTAAGTTGGAGGAAACGGAGGCGCAGATCCAGAATGGTGTTGATCAATTCCGGTCCCCGAGACCTCCATCTATCTGTCACTACTTCTTGTAACAATTTGTATAGCTTATCTGGTCGGTGGAAGTTATTCTCGTATAAGGTAGCCAGGTGCTGGATCATATAAATACCTGCTAGTCGTTGTTCTGCTCGGGGAAGAGCCAGAAACATTTGCGCTACTATATCTGGGCCGTATACCCGGTGCTGTGATATCCAATGGGTGGCAGACCGGGCCAATTCTTTTTCTTGTTGGGTAAGTGGAGGCTCATTGTCCATCCATTCATCTAGGGCTTTTTCTGTGGACTGAAAAAGATCTTCCGAAGAAGGATCTAATCTTTTAAATTTCTGCGACACTTGTGGGGTTCGCCACTTGGAGCCAGGACAATGTCGCGCTACACCCAGGAAATTCATTCTGTCTAGCGTCGGACCCTCATCTTCCTCTGAGTCGTCCTCCTGTGTGACCTTCTCAGAGTGAATAGTGACAATTTTCTTAATCAGTCTTTTAGTTATTTTGTCGATCTGATGTCCCAGATCGTGTGCTCCTCTGTGTACCTGATCACTAAGGTCTATCAATTCAGAGTCTACGCTTCCATTACCCGGGTCTAGTTCACGGATCAGACAATTTATGATGAACCGCAGGAGCAGTCCTCTGATGGGAGCTTTTCTGTTTTTCATGACCTGGACCAGAGTATCCGGACCTTCACCTGTCCGTATGAATTCGTAAACTCTATCCAAATGCTTAGTTATATCAGGGACCTTTTGGAGTTGACCCACGGCTAGTCTTAATCTTTCTGATATCGTGGTCATTGGGCCACTACCGGGCTCGGGGTCGTAAGGACACTCAAGAGGCGGGACATCGTCTTTATCCTCAGCCCCGTTCCCGGACACTCCTAAATCCGAGGTTGAACCGCCGGCTACTAGTTCAGGAGCACGTGTAGACGGGCGCGTTCTAGGCATGTTAACATAAGCGGGGGTGGTTCGGACAGATAGGCAGGGAGAAAATTTTCGGGAGCAGTGGGAATTACTTTCACTGGGGATTTGGGATGTTCTTCTACAATTTCCTCTGATAAAACGGGATAAATGCCAGTAACGTGGGCGCTTCTCTCTCTCTCTCTCTCTGCCTGTTCAGCTAGAACCTTCTCGCCTTCTTCCTGTAATTGCTTTTCTTTAGCCTGCTCCGACATTCTCTTACTTTTCTCGACTTTCCCTAGTTCTTTCTGGGCCCTCCTATGTGCTTCCTTACGCCATAACTCAATGGCTTCTGTCTGTGAGGGCCTCGCCTTTCTTTTCCATAACTCTTCCTCCACTCTCATAATGCATTCTATATCCCATGTACCTGTGGCAGGCCACCTATACGCCATCTCTAATTTCTCGGTATAGTCTACCCAAAGGTCTAAAAATAATACGGCACTCAATCCATGTTTGTTGTACATGAAATATCCAGGAGTATCTCTAGGCGGAACTTTAACTGGTTTCTCTAACAGATTCTTTTTGGTGCCTATTGTACGTAATTTGGAAAACAGAGGCATTCCTAAACTCAACAAATTACGGTTTTAAAAAGACTTGGAATATACAAAAAAAAAACACTTTATACACTAGAGTATAGTGCAACCTTACCGGGTCTCATTATTGAGACTCGTCTTTACCGTTTTCCAAAAATGGAACCCGTCTTTATACTATCCCAGTGGTACTCACCGAGAAGCAAAACTTGAAGACCTGGTCATCGGACTCTTGACGCTTGCGCAGGAATTCGGGACTCCAAAGACCTCGGACTCGGCGCTCTCACTGGTCGGGCTCTGGGTTGGGATGCTCCGCTATCTTCACCGCCTCGTGTGGATGATCGGTTGCAGTCTGCCTCCTCCTCGTCTCGAGGGAGTTAGCGGGAACACCCCGCTGTTGTGCACTTGAAGTCCGTCGAAAGTATGGAAGGGACAAGGACCCGACTTACATCGCCGGCGCGTAGGGAAGAGGGAGCGTCCCTGTTCAGACGCCAATTAATGTGGTAAATAAAAAACTAATTATTTACGCCGTTCGGAATTTCTATAATTACCCAAGAAAATGGTAATGCATAAAATGAGGAGCAGAGTCCCTGGTCTTCGAGTTGAAAGGGTTTTATTCCAGAACTCGAGTTAAGGGAGAGCTCCTTCACCAAGCGGGTTCAGGAGTAGTCAACTTTGCTTGAAACATATCAGCACTTTTATACAATACGAGTACAATCGGAAAGAAGGAGTTTCCCTTAGACTTGATTCAATCATTCATGATGTAATCATATGGAAGACATAGCATGCTTGTTCTCGTTTAAAGAATAACCTGAATAGCATTTACACATAGACAAACATATTGCATCGGGGTGATCGTGGTGACAAGTTACAGAGTTACTAGTGTCTGGGGACAGAGAATCGAGGCATTGTTACAGGGTCATTTCTGTCAGAAAGGTAAAGAGGACGAGGCATTGTGCGTTCTTTACTTCGTACACAAAGGCGGTGATGTCTCACAATGGTATGTGTGTGCAGCGGGGAAAAGGAAGAATGGGCTGTAGTAAACTATTCTTCTTCGTGGCTGTCTCGTGTGCTTGATTAGGTTTTCCCTTGGTTGGTAACCCAACCCGTGGCTGTCCTCGCAAACTAGGAGATCATTGATGAGCGAGAGCTGCTCGTTCGGTGACAGAGTTAGGGAGGGGGGGGGGGGGGTTTCGGGTCAACCATCCGACTGACTCCGTTCTTGTCTAAAGGAAAATATCGAACGGGGACGGAAACCTGTAGGATACATGGTAGCTGGTCATTATTCTTTGCATGTGTCAGTTTTATGAGAAAAAGAGCAGGCAAGAGGGGGTACAACGGGGTTTGTGCTTGAAGTAGGAGAATCGGCTTGCCTGGTCGATGTTAGGGTGGATAGGGTGCATGATGGGACACCAGGCGGAAAAGGGAGTTTTTTAGTCAAATTCCACAGGGAGAGGCAGTGATTAATGGGTACTAGAAGGGCCTTGTTCCGATTCCATATTCAGGGTTCCAGGGCAAGCAGATAACGGTTTATTAATACCTGCCAGTCTATAGTATAAGTGGGATTGGTAAAGCACACTTTGGCAGGTGCTCGAGCTTATAGGAAGCAAAAGTAAGATTAATAGAAAAACGTCCAACTGGGTGCAAGTGATAACCGCTGGTCTAGTAGTGTGGTCATGCGGTGTGACTAACCTTTCAAAGCACTATAAGCCACACAAGATTGCCAAGCTGCCCGATGACGTGTAGTGATGATAAATCTCAGTATTTACGGCACTTAAATCGGCAAACCGGCATTGGTAGCCTACTTTAAAACGTTTCAGTTTTAATGACCTACTATATCCGAGTAGTCTTCTACTCGGACATTCAAAGATAGTGGGTGACCCGACTATGTCATTCTCACCTTTTCTTTTTATTGCTCTCTCCCCCTCCGCTGCACTGCATATTCATCTCCCATGCTGTATTTTTTTTGTCTTTGGTTTGCTTCCTTACTGCAGGCCTATGTAATGTAATGTCCTTCTGTGTTAACTGTGTGTATGTAAAGTGCTCTGATACCTACTGGTTAAGCTAGCGCTATACAAAACTTTTAACATAAATAAATTTGTTACATTTTCAACCCTTAAAAGGCCTGAAACACTCTTCCCAAAAGGCTAGTTAATTTTACGTCCCTGTCGAACACGAGGGCACCACGCACGCGAATATACTTACCTCCGGAATTCAGCACCAGTAAAATGTGTACATAATTGGCAAGCTTCCGTGAGTGACTAGATAGGCCGGTCTTGTTGGGTTTCTAAGAATGTTGGGATATGTAGGCTCATTTAGCACAGTACAGAAGTAGCGCAACATTTCCAAGAAAACCAGACTGGCATAATAGCTAGCCACGCATTGACTTGGGGAAGTTGGCATCTATGTTGTGCGTGTGTGTGTATGTACATATATATAATTTACACGCGTCACAGCCGGCAATTAATTAAATACAAAACACACCACCGAGAACGCTTCTCGGTTAACCCAAGATACTCTATCACTTAGATAAAGCGCAAAGTTGATGCCACCTCCCCACTTGAGGTTGCAATATCACTGCTTCCAGCAGGCCCCTATCTCCACGCCTCGCCTCCCATCTCTCTCCGACAGAACTCAGTACTCCACTTGCTCAGTTCGCGGCCCTCAGGGACTAATACTCTTCAGCATGTTCACTAAACCTTTGATCGCATGTCGTCCCTAATTACTACCCCAGCCGCTTGTCGGCAACACAAGAGCTCAGCTCCTCACCTCATGGCGGCGGCTCGGCAGAAGAACGGAAAGGAAGGATTCTTCTTCTGGCCGTGCTCATTATCAGACGCGGGGATATCCCACCTCGAAGTGCTTCCATCTCGCACTACACGCAGACACACATACTACACTTACTCTCTGCATAGAGATGCCCACAGACAATAACTCTGATTCATCTGTGCATCCTGGAAGCAAGGAGGATTTCTAGGGCCATATTTACAGTATAAGATCGTCACCTACCCCCCCCCCCTCCTTAAACAATGGTATGTCCCTCTGGTCTTCTGAGCAGGCGCAAAGAGGGTTTAATCTCTTACGTCACGGGGTACCTCTTTACCGGACAGAATGGCTGCGAAGCGGCGGAACTGACAGTCATAGAGAGGGAAAAAGCAGGAGCCAGACAAAGCAGCCGACACCGAACGCCATGCTTTGGTTGCAACCAATTCAGACCCTAAATAAAAAACAAGCACCACGAGCACAGGGAGGGAGGGGAACGGGCACAGGACAGCGGGAGGAGGGGCGGGGGCGGGCGGGAACGGCGCACGGACAGCGGGAGGGGGGGATCACGGCGCACTAACATTTATAAACAAAATGCTCCTTACCTGATCGCCTCGTGGGAACTCGAATCTTGCAGCCAACTCCAACAGACACTTTGAAAAGGAACAAAACAGGCCCACTCAGAAAAAAAAACTAACACACACCCACCGCCGTGATGACGAACAGAAGTGGGTGGAGAGGGAAAAAATCGCGGGAATGCCCCCGAATCTGGTCTGGCCTTGACGGACAGATCTCTGTTCCAATGGCTAGCCTCCATTTATGGAGCTAGCCAATGGAACAGAGGGCGGGACTAAGAGTACACTGTAGAGACATAAGATTTCTCTGGGGGCGGAGCTAAAGCTCCGTGCCCCAGGCGAAACCTAAAAAGGAACTTCCAGGGGTTGCTCGCCTCTTTGCAGCACGGATGCACTCGGCCCTAATGCAAGGAATACAAATAAGCTGCCATGACTCTTTTGAAAAGAGAAACAGTCAGAATTGTGATGCAATGGGCCATACAATCTTTCGGGATAGTGTCGCCGAGCCTGCTTTACTAATGAGAAATTGTCCTTTTACTGGATTAATAAAAATCTTTGCACTGGGCACAGTCTGCTTACCTATTACTAAAATATATTCTTTGAAAGCACTTGTTTTAGCTTAGACACTAAATCGTTTTGTGGCAGCCCATCTTCTACTCTGGGCATCAGGATTTATGAATGTGATTCTGTGGCCGAAGCGCTTTCTGCATATGCCACACAATCCTTAATTGATGCATAATCTGCAGATTTCAACAAAAAAAATTGTTTGTAGCTGAAATGGAGCACAAGTTACTAAAAGAGCAGCAGGTGTCCTTGCGCAGTGGAAAGCCTGTTACAAACGTTTACTGTCATCTTTCAAATGCATATTGCTGTATTTGAATGTTTAGCTGGTGCTAACTAGGTAAAATCTTTGATCAGGCAGTGCTACAATGTGTAAAAGTACTATCACAAACTGTACTGCTTTTGCCGCCTAATTTGCCTTTTCTTGCTGTTAAATTCAGTTATCCCTGCTGCATAGTCATAGCTGCATAATTTGGTCCTCTGCTGCCACATAATTATAGTCATAGCTGCATAATTTGGTCCTCTGCTGCCACAATTCTTTATCTTTTATACTGTGCTTCATATAATTTTAAATACAAATGTATATATTCCTAGTATTTGCTATTACCTGTTGGGACTTCTTAGCACTATATACACAATTAAGTCTTCCAAACTGCGCCAACTAGGATTCTTTTCAATGACATTTTCTCACAGACAGACATTTGGAGCGATCACATTCACCAACTACGATTTCATTATGTTAAAGAGTGCATCTCCCACCATTACTTTAAATTGCCTTTATTTTTTACTTAAACCTGGGCGCATTATTTTATTTGCGTTGTCTACATGTGAAAAAGAAAACAAAATACTGTTGACTATTTTGTTGATTTTAGCCTCCTCTTTAACCCTCCATCACAGAGTTTAGGATTACAATTGCCATGCCATGCCCTTTTCAATCTAAGGAGAAAAAGGTCTCCTCTGGAGTCCCCCAAGGGTCCATCCTGAGTCCCCTCCTTTTTAATATTTACCTCATTCCACTCCTTGCCTTGATTGAATCATTCGGCATACCTGTCACCTCGTATGCCGATGATACTCAGTTGATCGTACCACTAGAGGACAACTCAAACAAAGCTGAGCTCAATCTTAAAAACTGCTTAACTGCGGTCTTCCAGTGGATGGACACTAACCACCTCCGTTGCAACTCCAGCAAAACAGAGATCCTCCCCATCGGAAAGAACACCTCCTTCTGCCCAGCCCTCTGGTGGCCAGATAACTCCGTTGCCCCTCCCCAGACCGTCACAACAGCTAGAAACCTTGGTGTATTATTTGACGCAGACCTATCATTCGACCTACACGCCAGGACTGTTGCCGGCAGATGCTTCGGTATAATTAAATCTCTCAGAAAGTTCTTCGACTTTCTCCCTCTTGAGGCCAGGAAAACTGTAACAGTAGCCCTCATAATCTCGCGCATTGACTACTGTAACGCCCTCCTGGCCGGGACTAAAAAATCCACTCTGACCAAACTACAAAGCGTCCTCCACCCTTCTGCCCGCTTGGTCCTAAAATTACCCCGCAAATCCTCAATCTCTGCAGCCCTAAAAACTCTGCATTGGCTACCCCTACATAAAAGAATACTTTTCAAAATACTTACTGTTGCCTTTCGGGCTTTTAACAACATTGGTCCTAAATACTTAACCGGACGCTTCCCACACTACTATCCGAGTCGCTCCCTTCGTTCTGCCCAAGACAATCTCATGTCCTCCGCCAGGTACAATTTGAAGTCAAAAGGCGGAAAAACTTTAAGCTCCCTGGCCATCAAGGCTTGGAACAGCATGACTAAACACCTGAGACAACAGACCTTAGAGAAGCCCTTCAAAAAACTTCTTAAAACTTGGATTTTTAACCTCCCCGACGACCGGACCAGAGCCGCCATCTAGCCTCCCTCGCGCCTCCGCTTGACCGGGCATTCAGGATTTTAGGCGCCATGATGCTCCCTCCGGAGCGAACGCTGCGCTTTAGAAATACCCCCTCAAAATATCAAATGCTTGTTTAATGCAGTTTAAACGCTGAATGTAATTGAAGATAGCCGATAAATAATCAAAGGTAAACTAGGGTGTCTGTTATCGTGATTGTGGTGTCGGTCTGTAGTTGGAAGTTGAGGTGTTACATGAGAGGCATGGGGTCGTCGTCGTTGGTGATGCTGCATCAGATGGTTTCCTTGAAGATGATGGCGATGCCCCCGCCGAGTCTTTTGGAGCGGTCTCGGTGTATCATCTTCTGGCTGTCAGAAGTTGTGGTGGCAATGTAGTTGTTCTATAAGGGGTTGGATTGCCTACATATGAGCTATGGACAAAACTTAAAACAAACTGCACTGACTTGTGTGCCTCCATGGCAGTGGCCTGTCACCCTGACTTTCTTAGGAAATCTGATGTACATGCCAGAAGCCTTGACAAGCCAGTATTGCCACCCCATAACAGGGAACCCATTGAGCAGAATAGACAGCAATTTTACAACCCAGGTAGCTCAACAAGGCATTATCTTTGTTCGCGGTATGTCTATTGTTGATTCACAGTGCTCGTTTAAATGCCCCCCCCCCATCCACCCCCAGTCCTCCATTGGGTTATTAGACATTTTTTTTTAACTAGTCACTCTTTAGTATTCTAGGTTATGATTCACAAAGCCGCCAGTTAACATATAACACATTTTATTCTCTTCCATACTTACTTTCCTTAGACCGGAGCAAAGTATCTACTTCTGTTTTCTTATTAGGCCATTCTGCTTCAAAGAAATATTGGGAACATGCTGAAATATTCCCTAGGAGTACATTCTACCCATTGCTGGCTTGGTGGTTTGTTACTCATATTTGCATGCTTTCTATGTGCTAGCTTTATTTTTTTTTAGGCTGTCCAGCATGTCTTTATCCCTCCAAAATTATTATGCTGAAGTTCAGAAGTCAATGAGCAATAAACAGGCCTATAAATGTTGTTTTTATCTTGCTGCATTTGCTGGCAAAAGTTGCTAGGCTCCATCTTCCAAGAGAGTTTGGTGTTTACTTTCCTTTCTCTGACTGCAAAGTAAAAGGATTTATATGGTTATCTTGCTGGGGATGTGAAGGGAAAGGGTTTAGGATGTTTTTTGTTTCTATCACACACCACAATTTAAATGGCAGTAAATGACCTGTACAAATATTTCTGAATAAATCAGAACTAGGAAGGCACAAATAAGCACATTTTTTGTAACACTGAAATGTGGTGTAAACCAATAATTTATTATGAGCAAAACAAATCAATATGGCAATTTCAACACATTCATATTATCGTTAGTGCTCTGTATAGTTTCACCAGGAAAACTGTTGATTTGCTAATGCAATAGTCCTTTTAATAAAAAATGTGTTGTCTGTAATGCTAGTGTGCTACCACGACACGCATACTCCACTCCACTCCACACTACATGAAAATCTCAACAAAGTATACTTGTAACATACATAGTTTTTTCACTTTTAAACCCCCAAGACTATAAATGTTCCCAGTAGTGGAAAACTATAAGACTTAAACAACCATCATATACCCCCCCACTAAATTAAAAAATAGAATCTGTCACCAGATAGCAATTTAAAATTCAGTTGCGGCCCATGCAGGCAAGCAAAGTGGGGCAGGGTGTGGTGGTTGGAAGTCGACATACGACGTGATAGTGAACATTAAATAAATAAATAAAACCACTTACCTTGCGCTCACCACATCGCCGATGCAGCCAGCGCAAGGTAAGTGGATTTATTTATTTATGTTCACTATCCCATCGTATGTCCATTTCCAATGCCCCACTGTGCTTACCTGCACAGGCCGTGACTACTAAAATCTAAAAGTGAAAAAAGGCTGGTGTAGAGAGGTGAGGGTTGTAGGGAAAAGAATATGATAAAAGATTGGATATAAAGTCAGAGAAAGCAGGAGCCAAAATTTGAGAAAAAACTGTGATGGATAGACATAACCGTATAAACGTTGATGGTCAGTAAATACATCTGGCCTATGGTGGCAGGTCCGTGACGCCAATTGTAATACAGTGCATTATTTAAGCCTCCTGACCAACACTAATACTACAACACAGTTGCAAAGCTGATTTGTAGTTCATACACACACTATAATGTTACCATTATATTTCTTGACACTCGCAGTCATATACGACACAACCGTTATTGGCCATGTCCATCACCTAGTACCAGTCCACAGCATTAAACCACCCCTTAATCATTACTGATTAAAAAGGCAAGGAAAAACTGAAGAGCTGCATCCGACCAATCGAGGACTTAAATTTAATTCACTGCTGGAGGTCCCAACCAGGATGGTATGGCTGCTTCTTGATATCTCCAAATGACAACCAGGCATGGAATGATAGACCATCCAATACCAGCAGATATCCCTGCGCTCTCCCCTCCAACTTATGTCTTCTAAGGACCATACACTTTGGACAAAGTATCTCAGAATGTGCAACCCAGTTCCGTAACAAACTAAGTGGACGGTGATCATTAGAACTCCCATGAAGGGACCTGCAAAGCTTTCAAAGCTGCCTGCTTATTGAAAACCACAAACTCTACGCCTTTCTGACACTAAGCACAGTATCTCATAACACAATAACTGCACCTCTGTGGTCATCACGCATGACTTCAAAACACTGCCCACACAGGATTGAAGCAAAGGCAACACCCTTCCAAACAAATTCCCTGCAGGGTGTAGCTTTCTACACATGTAGGCAAGCGCATCAGTGCCCCAGATGGGTGTAGTAAGCGCTTTATAAATGATGCAATGCAGTATTATTTCACAGTAATGTGCATTGGTTGGTCACAGAGAGCTAGAGTTGCAGTTTTGTGCCTCTAGAGTGCTAACAAGGAGTTCTGCCTCGGGACACACTTGCATAGTAGCTGGGCTAACTTAGACATTGTGACTGTGTGTCCTTGGTTCTTTAATGGGGACGGATACAATAAGCTGAAAAGCAAAGAACCTACTTTTGCCTTTTTTATGTGACTGAATGGAGTGCGGTTCCTTCCTGCTGTTGTACAGCATCACTTCACTCGGTATGGTATTGGATGCTGCCTTATGCCAATATAGACAATGTGGTAGGCTTTTCGTAATGCATCCTTTGCTCTTGCGCCCAACATGCTAGCCAGCATCCTCGGCACTTTGCAGGTTTAAGGTTGCTAAAGCCCATTTTCCCCTGCTTGCATTAGCCAGTGGATTGGTTTGATTTACACCACACAGGAGCACTCTACCTAGTTGCCCCGTATGGGTGAGTATGTGCCAAAGAGAACTGCTAAACTACGCCCAGCAGCAGTGAATCTTAGAGGTTGTGAGTTTGCCTTACGTCGTTTACAAGATGCGCAGATTTGATAGTTGGAGGGAGGTCACGCGTGACCTTGCTAGGGCTGCAAGATCACCCCTTTTCTCAGTCTGTGCAACCACATGAAACAATTTGCCTAATGTGATTAATTCACTAACTCGTCCTCAAGAAAACCCTCAGCAGGCTATAAATGGGATACAGGTATTACCATGCCTTCTTAGTGATGACTGAGCGTTTTCCTACTGAGGGAAAGATCAAGTTCCTCTCCACCTCAGGAATAGTTTTTTTCCACACATTCTATTTTATTTAGCAGTTATTTTTTTATTGTATTTGTTCATTGAGTTTTTCAAAGTAACAGGTCATATCTGGTATCAGGCATACAAGGATGCCATACACATGAGCAGGAACTCTACGAGCGGTCACCTTGCCACAATCCGTTAATGGACATAAATTAAATGAATAAATAATACAACTTCACCGTCACTGTGCGTCCACAGCAGGTGTGGGTAAAAGAGCAGCAATAATAAAAGGCCACTACATTTTCTATATTGGGAGTGCGGGGGGGGGGGGGTGCAGTAGGAGACCGATGGGAGGGAGTATGAAGAGGAAGGCGCAGCCACGGACAGGAGGGGGAAGTCACGCCAAACCACTCGGATGTTAAACATACAAACTTTTCCGAGGTGTGTCAGCTCATGGCCTGGGTACTTTGGCGTCTCCCACATGATACACAGTTCGCGGGTGACCTCTGGGTGAGGGTGAGTCACGGAAACTGGGCGGGGGCCCATTGGACAGCAGCTAGCATTGGTAGATCGGGAGAACCTCCCTCCAACAAACTGTGATCGGATTGGTCCTCCTCATCAGTGTCATGGTGGTGCAGTTTACTAATCCTACCACCCCAGATCTCCAGGTCCGGCTCTGCATCATTCTGTACGGACTCCCCAGAGTCTACATTCCTCGGGCTCTGACCACAGGGGCGGCCTTAGGGATGTGCAAGCTGTGCACCTGCACAGAGCCGCCAATAGATATCCTTAATATAATAATCCTCTGAGGATGGATACATATTTGCGTGGCGGCCCCTGGCTGGAAGTGGAACAGAGCCGGAGGCCGCCAAATCCCAAACACCCGGACACCCCCCCCCCCCCCCCCCCTCGTCCTCACTGGCCTCCGCGCCTGGCCCCCGCCGGGGCCCCCTACCTACGCTCCCTGCCCAGGGCTGCCATGAGCCTAGAGCCGCCCCTGCTGTCCACTCCAGGAGATCAGACCACCATTTAGCCCATATCGGAGGGTTTGGGCTTGCCCAATGTATATCTATGCACCTCCCGGCTAATACAAACCCTAGCTGGGCAAATTTGTAGTGCATTTTCTTCCCTTCTTTGAGAGGGGCACCAGTCCCAGTAGGTAATGACTGATCAGGAGTTCTGCATTATCACATGTTGTTCTGCGCGTTTCACACAGTACCGCATCCCAAAAAGGGCAAAGCAGTGGACAGTTCCATGTAATATGCCTGTAACTAGCTGGAACTACATTACAGCAACTACATCCCGCAGGCCTCCGCATATATTCTGTGCAGGCGTTGTGGTGTCAGGTAAGACTTTATATATGCAATAGAATTGTGTCAGCTTAAACCTGGCATTACTAGCTACCACCTGTCCCAGCGCTAGGGTCCTCCTCTATTCAGCATCCTTAAGTGGGGATTCTAAATCCTCATCCCAAGCGGTGCGCTTAAGAGCTATGTTAATCTGTCTGCCATGCTTCAGGGCTGTGTTTAGTCGAGATATAATATGGATCCATTGTCACTTGAAACACCTAGGATTCTTCCAGCTCCTCCGTGAATGTCGTCTAGATGTCTTGGGTCGTGCGCAAGATACTAGCTTCTATAAGAACTGCCACGGAGCCCCTAGACATCCCCAAACTATGCCATCAACCACAGGATGCAAGGAACCGATTGTTCCGGATTTACTGTGGGGATTAATGCATCATCAGCTTAAAAAGACACTTAAATGCTTTGTGTCTCCACGTGCATGCCTCCGTCTAGCATATCAGCCCTAAGGTAGATCCCGAGTGGCTCCATAGCGAGAGCGAAAAGGAGTGGTGATAGTGGGCAGCCTTGTCGGCCCCCTTCTCCATGAGAAATGCCTCTGAGACCACACTACCAGTACGCACTCTTGCAGTTGGTTTCATATGCAGGAGACTCCTCTATGCAAGAAACCCCTTGCCCAGGCCCATACGATGGAGCACCTCCTACAAGTGTCAAAGGCTTTTTCTGTGTCCTATATTAACGCTGTGCCCAGTTCTGTGCCTCAGGTCGCATGTATCATGTGGGAGAGACGTCTTAAGTTCATGTGTGCCCCTAGCTGGCATAAAACCCCTTTGGTCATCTAGGTCCAAGTGCGCAACCACCTGGCTCAATGGCAATGCCAGCACCTTAGCCAGCAACTTGACGTCAGCGTTGGTCATGGAGGGGCCAGTATGATCCGGGGTCAATTTATTTAGTAAATATTTGTTTTGCTCTGTACCTTTCTCGCTTTGAGTACTCCTGTAAAAGAGGTAGTCTTAAATGACTTCGACAGTGCTCTTTGAATTTTCTTCAACTCTCCTTTTCAGCCGCAACATTCATTTCTGTTGCCTAAATAGAATGTGGTTTGATATTGAAATGTTTCTTTTGTGTTGACGGTTCGATCCTGAGGCCCTTAGGTTATACCTCTTGCAAGGTTTTTCTTTTGATTTTCTTAGGTTTACTGTAGTGTTAATCGAATTACTGGTTTCTTTGTACCGTCTCTTTTGAGAAGCATTTTTCCCTGAATTTCCACTTAATAAGAATGTTGTTAATTTTGTTGAAAACTACTGATGATTAAAAGAAAAATTGGTTCTGTCGGGTAGCGAAACAACTAATTTGTAGATTCTATCTATGTTTGATATTACCACCTCCCTCTGACAGGAATTCGCAACAGGTTCTTACAATAAATGAAAAGAAAAGCCTGTATAGAACTAGTTGTATTTTTTATATTTTTCAAGATGCGTTCAAAATAAATCATTGGTGACTGTCAAAATCATAATAAAAAAGTGCAACATGTGACAATAGTGAATAGTGCTTATGTGACACATACAATATGTACAAAAATGATTTCCAATATAGACAGTTTATACACATATATACAAGTTCAACTTTCAAAAGAGGCCATCCATTAATACAGATTTACAGAATCCCATTTGTTGCTTTATCAATTCTATTGGGTTTCTGGAGTATTGGGGCCAATTGGTCGAAACGTCGACATTTCTTCCAATTGGCCCCAATACTCCAGAAACCCAATAGAATTGATAAAGCAACAAATGGGATTCTGTAAATCTGTATTAATGGATGGCCTCTTTTGAAAGTTGAACTTGTATATATGTGTGTAAACTGTCTATATTGGAAATCATTTTTGTACATATTGTATGTGTCACATAAGCACTATTCACTATTGTCACATGTTGCACTTTTTTATTATGATATTGACAGTCACCAATGATTTATTTTGAACGCATCTTGAAAAATATAAAAAATACAACTAGTTCTATACAGGCTTTTCTTTTCATTTATTGTAAGAACCTGTTGCGAATTCCTGTCAGAGGGAGGTGGTAATATCAAACATAGATAGAATCTACAAATTAGTTGTTTCGCTACCCGACAGAACCAATTTTTCTTTTAATCATAATATACCCAGGTTCTGAGGGACACAGGGTTAACCCCAGTTTTTTCATGAAAACTACTGATGAGCAGCTACAGAAGTTCTGTGCTGTTTCAGTAGAATAAGTATATTCTATCCGTTTATGTAGTTTCAAAGGTAACTTAAAAGCTAATACAGCATCCCTGTAGATTAAATAGAATGTGGTTTAATACTGAATTGTTAAATTTGTGTTGACTGTTTGCTCCTGTGGACCTCTGCTGATCTGTCTTGCAGTGATTTTGTTTATTTATGCATTTTTACATTCAGCTTCACAGACTTAACACATAGCTCAAAGCACAACTCTGGTTTGGTCATCAAGCTAAATAGACATGCTTTGTGATTTAAGGCCATTCGTACAAACGTTAGGAATACAGATGTTCTAATTGAGATTCTCTCTGAATCGCAATTAGATCAGTATTCCTAATGTATGAAACCCATCGAGTTTCATTTAGGGATTCTTTGTGGGTTGCAAATCGACCTACCTAATGAATATTAATGAGCGAAGTCAGCTTGTGACACATTAGGAATGACTGCCATCACTGGGATGGTGACCATGTATAAAAAAACAATCTTTTTTTTAAAAAAAAAGTTAACATTTTTTATGCTGCCCGTTTTTTCTTAAAGGAAAACGGGATGTGTTTAAACAGAAAAAAGGAAACCCTTGAAGTTTCATTTTTTAAAGACTAGGCAGCGTGGGACCACTGCCGGATCTAAAAAAAAAAATATATTTTATTTACATTCTTGAAGGGGAAGGTGTCCTTAGGGACCGCTTTTCCTTTGCGAATGGGTTATCACCCGTTTTAAATTGGTGGCAAAGTATGACTGTTTTGTTACCAGAATTTGGTCGCAAAACAGTAATACATACCATACCAATTTGATATTTTGAAGGGGCGCCTTAAACATGCCAAATACCAAATCACAAATACAAAATGCGATTTGGTTACAAGTAATCAACTTGCATTTTGGACATTTGAAAAAGCATTTTTCCACTGACCAACAGTGAATCGGGCAGTTTGTGACCGGAAAAATGCTTGGTACTATTGTCTCTAGTCTCTATAGGGAACTGTGACTGCCTTTCACTCTTACAATCAACACCCTTTTACCCGGGTGAGATTACTTTTCATGTAAGAATTTGTGTGACCTTTTTTCTTTGTCTAGCTGAAGCAATGAACCATGTAATCTGAGGGTTTTGTTTAACAGTTGACGCCGTTGTGGTGCAACCAGTTAGACCAGTTCCTATACGTTCAACTCGTGGCTCACATTCATGCGAAGTGATCAATTATATGCAAGTCCATTTGGTATTCTCAAGTTACAATTGCGAACTTTTTCTTTCACTGCTAGTGTTTTCTTTCAATGCTAGTATGTCATTGCATTAAAAGGCATAAAAAAAAAATATATATATATATATATCAGCTCCAATCAGCTCCAATTCCTCTGCAATGCCGGGAAGAAATACAGCACTCACAGGGTTTTTTCAGCTTTCAGCAAGGGTTTATTTCAAGAACAAGCGCGTTTCGGGAAAGAATCCCTTAGTCAGTGTTCACATCCAAACGCATTGCGCGGCGCCATTATGTATATTTACTTAGGGTCATTGAAGCAAACAAGGGACTACAACAAACATTCAAGTTTGCGCGCCATCTTTGAATGTGCATTTCATTTTAACAGAAAAACATTTTCACAGTATGTTTCACTCCTGTTATTCTCACAGTTAGTCACGCCGTGTATCGGCAAAGAATGTAACACAAAAAATGTGCGATCTGATGTTACACCAATCATGAAGTCTTACTGGCACTGATTACCTGAACATAGTTTTCCTAAGAGAATGATGTTATAAATCTTATAACATCTCTTTAAGTATACGATTATCGTCTAGATTTAAAAACAATACCTATTTTGAGATGATATCTTGCCGTGTATCGGCAATTGCAGCCTTATTGGCGGCAAAGATCACAGGATAATATAATGGACAGATAATTTATAACATGCCCCAGACATTCTAATACCCAACGTGACTTATCTACAATGATACATCTTCAATTCAGTCTAATAAACCCTTATACAAAATACAAACATTTTTTCATGGTGCAAAATAATCTCTCAGCAATTAATTATTGCACCTTGACGTTCACTATATTCCAGATACTGGTTTTTAGGATTGTCCCAAATGAGATGACATTTCCTCTCCCATGTTCAGACCTCCAGGTGCCCTGGTCTCTAGATCGATTATATATTGAGACTCTAGTCTTCTGAGTGTCTGTAATTTGTTACCACCCCTCGGACTTTCAAGGAAACAGTCCAAACAGAAATATCTCAAAAGATCCCTATTGCTGTCATGTTTAATTGCAAAATGTCGAGCTACCGGATAGGTGAAATCTGTTCACGCACCCTCAATTTTACTGGGTTAATTGTGCTGCCGATGTACTTCAATTGGCAGGGACATGTTAGACAGTAAACAGCATGGTCTGTGTGGCAAGACATGAATTTGTTTATTTTCCTACCCCCTTTGCAGCCTTTCACATCATATGTCAGGGTTCTTTTACTGGCTGTGAAGGCTTTACGCTTCCCACAGGGGAAGAAGCCCTTGACATCCTTCAATGTTCCCTTCTTCTTCTCTATTGGATTTAGATGGCTCTGGACCATATGATCACGTAGAGATCTGGCCTTTTTAAAAGTAATGAGTGGAACAGCTGGTATGTCAGGTCCAACAATTCGATCAGTTTTTAAAATGTGCCAGTGTTTGGTCATTATAGATCTTAACTTGAAAGAATTGGCTGAATAGGGTGTGATCATGCGAAATTTGCCATCAGTGGTGGGACGTGTCTTTTTTTCAAAAAGAGAACTACGGGACAATTTCCTCACTCTACTCAGAGCGTCATGTAAAAGGTTGGGTTTATATCCTTTATCAGAGAATCTATCCACACTGTCGCTGGCTGCTTTTTCAAAGTCTTCATCCCGGGTACAATTGCGCCCGAGTCTAAAATTCCCCGTAGGGGATGCTATTTATGAGTTTCCGGGGGTGGCTGCTGGTGGCGTGCAGTACACTATTGCCAGCCGTGGGTTTTCGATATAGTTGGGTACAGATCTTACCATTCCTCACACTGACTTGAAGGTCCAAGTAATTGACCCTTCCTTGGCTCACTTCTCCCGTAAACCTTAAATTGCAATCATTGTTAAGCTTTTGTATGTACTAATTGGCCTCTGCCACTGGTCCATCCCAGACAAGGAACAGGTCGTCAATGTACCTGCACCAAGCTACCACTTTGTTGTTCCATGTGGTATTTCCACGGGCCCAGGCTACCTGCTCCTCCCACCAGCTGACTAATAAATTCGCGTAGCTGGGGGCGAAGCAGGAGCCCATCGCCGTACCGGATAGCTGCCTGTATAGGTCGTCCTGAAAAAGAAAGATGTTATGGTACAGACAAAAATTGATGAGTGCCAACAGCATCTTGTTATGCATGGCATATTTTTGTTGTCTTTTGTTAAGGAAATATTCTACGGCATGTAGGCCCTGTTCATGCTCAATGCATGTGTAAAGACGTATGTCTAAAGTTAAAAGTACATAAGTAGGTTGCCAGTCTAAGTTTTCCACTTTTTCAATAAAGTCTGAAGTATCTCTGATTTATGACTTCAATGAAAGTACGAACTCAAACAGATAATAGTCCAAACATTTGGAAAGATTCTCAGTTAATCCCCCTACGGAGGAGATAATTGGTCCCCCTGGAGGATTATCAATGTTCTTATGAACTTTGGGCAGGTGGTAAAAAGAAGGCAGAATCGGATTCACAGTTTTTAGAAATAGATATTCCTCCAGTTCCAACATCTCCTTATCGTGCCATTTTTTTAGCAGGTCATGTAAAGTGTCAATGCTCACAAGATAATCCTTTTTGGTTATCATAGCATAGCAGGTTGTATCTTGTAATTGTCGCATGGCTTCTGTCACATATTATGTCGCATATTGTTCTCTCGACATAATGACAATGTTGCCTCCTTTGTCAGAGGGTTTACATATGATGGATTTATCCTCCGACAAACCTTTTATAGCCAATCTTTGTTCTTATGTGATATTGAAATTTTTCCCTTGGAGAGTTTGTTCTGACTAACTGTGAGAATAACATGAGTGAAACACATACTGTGAAAATGTTTTTCTGTTAAAATGAAATGCACTTTCAAAGATGGCGCGCAAACTCGAATTTTTGTTGTAGTCCCTTGTTTGTTTCAATGACCCTAAGTGAATATACATAATTGCGCCGCGCAATGCGTTCGGATGTGAACACTGACTTATATATATATATATATATATATCCGATAAGCACTCTCTATGTGCTATAAAACCACGCCAAAGAAAACAAGAGAGACGGACTCTTGGATCTCACAGCAGCCGCTGTAGTTTATTTATTTATTTTTTCATTCTGTTAGGTGCATTGCTGTGCCCACCACCAAACTCGTTTCGGAGATCCCAGTCGCCTTGCTAGCTGGATATATATATATATATATATATATATATATATATATATATATATATATATATATATATATATATATATATATATATATATATATATATATATATATATATATATATATATATATATATATATATATATATATATATATATATATATATATATATATATATACACACACACAAGGGCAAACCAACATCAAGTTCATATCCCACGCTCTCAGGAAGCAACGAGGAGACACCAAAGAATGGCCAGTGCTGTTTAATCAGCACTGGGCACACTTTGGTGTCTCCTCGTTGCTTCCTGAGAGCGTGGGATATGAACTTGATGTTGGTTTGCCCTTGAGCATATTATCTGTCAGAAGTACTCCGCCGACGTCCACGCCACTTTTCATGGGTCAAGGGACCCAGAAGGAGTTCTGTTTGGAAGTATATATATATATATATATATTTTATTAGTTGAGGGTGTGTGACATGCTAACTGTAGATTTGCTTTTCGTAGGCTTACAGTAGTTTTTTTAATTGTTTTTATTGAAAATAATAGACTATTACAACAAACTTGACCATCATGCAACGGACATCTGCAATACACTTTTGTCAAATCAGAGTTCCAGAAATACAGAATCATGTAGGAGTATCGCAATTGGGTTCATGGTGCCTCAGTGTCCTAATTTACTAAAACTGGTTCTGGTGGTGTGTAATATCTCCACGGTATGCATTCCAGGCATCCCATATCTTTCCCCATTTGCGGGGTCGCCCCCTGGCCACATACACAGCTCTCTCTCGAAACATACACCAATCAAGATCATCCATCATTTCCGAACCCGGGGTGCTCGACCGGCCCCCATAGTTGTGCGATGTTTCGCTTGGCAATCATACAGGCAAGTGTTACCCCAAGCCTGCCATGAATCTAAAGGTCAGAAGGCTCCCATACATTCAGCAAACAGCGGCGTGCCTCCAATGCAACCTGCACACCCCACACCTTACTCATTTTATCGTGGATCTTGGTCCAGTAGTTCTGGATATCTGGGTACTCCCACAGTATGTGCATGAAGGTACCTAACATACCACAACCCGTCGACGGTTTGCATCTATGGCGAGCCCCATTCGGCACAACCCCGGGCCCGTGGTGTAGGACCGGTGGAGAATCTTGAGTTGCACCAACCGAAGTCTCATGGAGATCGCCACTTCTCGAGGGGAGGAAACAGCCACCACCCAATTCTCATCGTCCAAAATCAAACCATCCGCGACCCATTGCTCACGGACTCTCACCAGGGGATCTCCTGCATGATTGACCAACTTTTTGTCAACCAGAGAGATTGCTCTGGTCGGAAGATACCCATCCAGGATTCGATCTTCCAGCGGGGAGGCCTCAGGTGGTGTCACATTGTGAGGGACAGTTGCCGCCAGGGCATGTTTAATTTGTAGATATCGGAATCGCTCACTCTCATTCAGATGGTGTCTGGCCTGCAATTCCTCGAAGGTCAAAATCCCCTTCTTGCCCCATATGTCTTTAATTTGTGAGATACCTATTCGGTCCCAACGATCAAACCCCTTTGACTTCCACAGGCTGCCTAGGGCTTTGGAGTTCCACAGTGGTGTGGCCATGGTTATCCTACCCTCCCATTGGAGAGCGCGGTTGGCATCATGCCACGTCCGTGCCGAAGCAGACACGGGACCCACCAAAAGGAACCTACATCGCTTGGCATACAGTATCCAGGTGTACTCGCCCCCTGGTAACTGGGCTCGATCCATTGCAAACCCGGGGTTGGCCAGGGAGTCATAGATCGCGTGATTGATGGGAGCCAATTGGGAAGCCCAGTAGTATTTCCTGATTCTGGGTAGTCCAATCCCACCGTCATACCAGGGTAACTTTAGTTTAGATAACTCAATTCGCGGCCTCCCAGCCCAAAGAAGCTGACGCTGTAGCAATTCTATTTCATGAAAATAAGAGGGAGGCACAGGATCAAAGAAATTCTGTAAAGCGTATAGGAACCGCGGTAGCGCCACGATTTTAAACAGAACCGCACGACCCAGTAGGGAGAGTGGCAGTTCCTTCCATTTTGCGATATCTCGGCGGAGCCTGGCCAGGGCAGGAACCAGGTTAGCATCGAAACGCTGTTTACGGTCTCGGGAGATGTAAATACCAAGATAGCGAAAGCCCACCTGCTCCACCCTTACCGGGCAGGTGTCTGGCACTCTAGGGGGGTCGCCGCTCAACACAAATAGGACTGACTTCTTCCAATTAATGGCGAACCCCGAATATCTACTGTAGATTGCCAAGACATCCATAAAGACAATGAGGGACTGTCGGGGGGAGGTCAAATACAGCAGGATATCGTCCGCGTATAGCGAAATTTTGTCCTCCCACTCCGAAGTCCAGCGTAACCCTCTGATCGATCTATCCCAACCCGCGAGCGGCTCCAGTGCCAGAGCAAATAGTAGTGGCGAGAGGGGACCTTGCTTGGTGCCCCTCCCAAGCTGAAAGTCTCGGGACTTGTGGTTGTTGACCACTACCCGAGCCAGTGGCGCAGAATACAGGAGACGGATCCATCGAATGAATTCCGGGCCAAACCCGAATTTCTCCAACACCGCAAATAAATTCGGCCATTCCACTCTGTCGAACGCCATAGTGGTGTCCAACGACAAAAGCGCAGCTGGCTCAAGAATGCGAGCAGAGCCTGCCCCCACCCCATGGAGTCTACGGAGATTAAGGGCGGTATTGCGACGCGGCATAAAACCGGACTGATCCGGGTGCACCAGTGCCGCTATAATTTTAACTAGCCGGTTCGCGATGAGTTTGGCCAGAATTTCAGGCTCCGCATTTAGGAGAGAGATTGGGCGATAGGAGGAGCATTCCAGGCGCGGCTTACCATCCTTGTATATAAAGACAATGTTGGCTGTACGCTGGTCATAGGAAAGCATGCCATTTTCCCTACTCTCAAGATACATGGCTTTCATGAAAGGAGCAATGCGATCAGCGTGGAGTTTATAGAGTTCAATGGGAATGCCATTCGGGCCCGAGGCTTTCCCGGAGCGTACCCCATGGATAGCCATAGCGACCTCATTTGTGATATCGGAATCCAGAAACTCCCCATCCTCAACCGATAAAACGGGTATTCGGATATCCTGGATGACCTCCACGTTCTCTTCCACCGTGTGCAGTCCCGCTGAGGTGTAGACCTCATAATAACTGGCAAACTCGTCCACTATGAGCTGCGGATCCGCCGTGATCCCCGAGCCCGCAATCTGCAGCTCCGGGACCAGACACGACCCCCAGTCTCCCCTCTCTAGCCACGCTATTAGTTTCCCCGCCTTATCTCCATGTTCGTAGATTCTGCTTTGTGTGTTAGCGTGTTGCCCCTTCTCGCGCTAGGTGTTTAAACTCGTCCCGAAGGAGACTGAGGCGATGTTCACCTCCCGGGTCCCTCCTGGTGGAGACCTCCTTTTCCTTCGCAGTAGCTCCGCCTCGACCCTCTCTACTTCCGCCCTGCTCTTCCTCTTCTGCCCAGAGATTAGGGAGAGGGCCTGACCACTGTGCAGTCAGATTCGACTGTCCCCGAGTTCTTGCTAAAGTAGCTATCTGTGACGCGTACCAGCTTTTTTTTGTTTTGGTGGCGGGATCTCTCAACCGCCAAGCATTAATTGGTGCAACCCTAGCAACATTGTCAGGTTCGACTTTCAACTGCAACCATATCGGAGAGTGGTCAGACACTCCCCTGGCCAGATGGCGCACTTCCTGGACAAATGCTGCCTGCGTCGCGGGCAACAGAAGATAGTTAATCCTAGAAAAAGAGTGGTATGCCGCGGATGTGTGCGTGTATTCAAAGTCTACAGGGTACTGAAGCCTCCACCCATCCACCATGCCCGTACCAGTACCAAACTCAGACAACCACCTACCAGAGGGGGAGGTAACACACGGGAGGGGTATCTATCTAGTTCACCGTCCGTGACTGCATTCAAATCTCCCCCAATCACCATGATGCCAATGGGTAACGACAAGAACATCCTACTCCAGGTCTTGAAGTGTCTGTCTGCAGTGAGGGGGGTAAATAAACTGAAAAGAACGTGATTGTTCTGCCCTCCCACAGCCCCGAGACACCATCATACGGGCCGCGATTATTGGACCAGGTAGCACGTATGGTGAGCGGAAATTAATTCTTAACTAGTATCCCCACCCCTCTAGAGCCTGAGGTGTAACCGGCGTGGGCAACCAATTTATACCCACCTCTGTGTAGCGCCATACATCTCTTTCCCATGAGATGAGTCTCTTGGAGTAAGACTACATCTGGTAACCGGCGCCTAATCAGCTGTCCCACCATTGCACGTTTTGATCTTATCTCCCAAGCCATTCACATTCCAACTGAGGACCGACTCGCCCAAACCCCGTCTAACTGACGCCATATTCGTCTCCGTAAAGTTCTAAAGCATTACTCGACATCCATTGCAAGCGTAGGTTATAAACAAAACACAAATCAACGAACAAAAGTACCCACAACCCAACCCCCCCCCCCAACCCCCCACTCTGCACCCCTGCATCCCTGCATGCAACGTGTGCACATCCCCAACCAGCAGTGTGCCTGTCGCCCCATAACTAACTACAATATCTAAACGTAGAAGACTGAGGAGGACCTTACAACAGGCCACCAGCCCACCCCATCCCAACCCGCATACGAACCCCCATCAGTGCCAATAAAAACCCCCCAGAATATTAACAAAGTCAGCGGGGATTAAGAGATCTCCCCTCTCAAACCAGCTCCCTTGCCACCCTGTTCAACTGCAACGACCAACACGGGCTCATTGTTCCTCGTTGTCCATCGGGGTGTCTCCTTCGGTACCAGGCCCCTGCATACGGTCCAACCAGTCCGATGCCGCGCCTGGGTGATCAAAAAAACAGGCTTTACAGTCATGTTCTATTCGGAGGCGGGCAGGGAACAACATAGAGTATTTGAGTTCCAAGGCCCGCAGCCTTCTCTTGACGTTTATGAAACCCTGCCTTTGTTTCTGAACAGCCTGGGTGAAATGGGGGAAAAAAAGCAGGGACGCGTTTTCATAAGCCAGAGGACAGGTGGATCTCGCAGTCTGTAGAATAGTGTCTCTGTCCCGAAAGTTCAAAATGCGGACAATCCTAGGGCGAGGGGGGCGCCCCTTTTTTCGGGCGGCCGCCAGGTACTCTGTGGGCCCTCTCCACTGTAAAAAAAGTTGCTGAGACCCTTGGGTTTTAGATGGTTCTGGATGAGATCTTCCACGAATAGATCCGGGGCCTGCCCCTCTGATCTCTCCGGTATGCCAAGGATACGGACGTTGTTGCGCCTCGCCTGTCCTTCATACTTGTCCAGCTTGTGAGCAAATTGGGTCCGAGACTCTTTCAACTCCCTCACCTCTCACTGGAGGTCCGACACGTCGTCCGTGAGACTCGATGTTTTAATCTCGAGCGATTTTGACTTTTTCTGAGGTTTTAGTCAGATCCGCTCTGATTAGGCCCACCTTGATGTGGACAGTGTCCACCTTGGTATCCATCTTACCAAGGGATGACTGAATCCCGGTGATCGCCGCCATCAGGTCTTTCAATGTCGGGTCTGCCCCAGACGGGCTGTCCTCATGACTGCTCACTTGCGTGCGTTTCTCGTCCACCGGGGCCCCTTTGGAGAAACTGTACTTTACCAATCTATTGGACTTGACCTGTTTGGTGTTCCTCAGCGTTTTTGGAGGTAGCTTCTCGGGATCCCCCCCTCGCCGCCATTTTAGCTTCTGTGCGGCCACCAACTCCGCCAGCCGGATAAACCCATATTTCGCAAGGGCAATCGGGGCAGTCACAGGTTGTCCCGTAGTGGCTTAGATGTGCAGAGTCAATAGGCTTGAGCTGGAGGTCCGAGGGCCACTCAGGTGGGACGCGACTTCCACGGGACGGGTGTCACCACACACTTCCGGTCCCTCTCGCCGTTATTGTTGAACTCCAAAGCGGACAGTGCCACGCGGTGAGTCCCGGTGGCGCACCCAGTAGGCCTCAAAAGTTACAGACGATGAATTTAAGTCGTCAGAGCGCCCAAATCATTCGGATTTTCTCCCAGTGGCTCAGGAGCGGGTCCCCCACCAGGTGGTAGGGACGGGGCTCAGGATAGTGTGCCGGATAACAAGTCAGGATGTGGTGGCCGGCGGAGCCGGTGCTCAAGCGGCCATCTTGGTCGCCGGCGCAGCTCCTTCCCCCCGCTTACAGTAGTTTTAATGAAATTACTGGGTACTCTTTAAGCAATCTAAAGTCTTTGTGCAGTCGCTTTGCAGAAGTATTCTTCCCTAAATTCCCACTTAGTAAAACGGTTGCTTTACGGATCAACAGCTACTAGTTATCCACTGTCTCATTAGAATATGACTATTCAATTCCTTTATTTAGATTCAAAGATAATACTTTATTCTACAGAAGCCAATGCTAAATAAAAATCCTTCTACCACTGTTTATTTCCATGCTGTTTTAAAACAAGTGATGTCTGGGTAATTATACAGCCTTTTACTTTTATATATAACTATTTATTTGTTTGTTAATTTGTATGGCTATATGAAAGTAAACCGTGTAAATAACTAAATATTAAATAAAGAACGGGCAACAGTGAAGGGATGACCAGATTACTAAGCTACCATTCGGTCATATAGTTCCGTATAATTGGTACATGTGATTTACAGATTTGCGCTTTGAAGAATAAGTCTCTCAGCCAAATCCACTTTATTTTGGAATGTCGAGAGTCCATTAAGAGCCAAAGCTCATCGGAGCCTTTGTAAAACTTTGCAACCATATTACTGGAAGGTCTCCACTAATTTTCTCTAAGACTGTGTGTGCTTATGATGGGGCCTCTCCATCCTGTTTAGTTTTCTTTATGCTACATCTATCCGAGATCTCTTAAGTTAGTGATGCCTGCTCTGCACAAATCTACTTACTTGCTCAGACTCAAAATGTATACTCGCTAGATATGGCGGGAATGTAAAAATCATTTAGCAAAAAAGCAAGACCTTCTAGTGGCCAAGCATTTAAAGTTCAGAAAAAGCATTCAAAGTTGAAAATAGGCGAACTCTAATAAAAGTGCACCTAGTTATTGCCTATAGTTATTCCATGACCCCTTATGCTTAATGATGGCATAATAGTGACAGAGTTGAAATCTTAAGAAATTCACTTTGTAGTCTTTATTGGTCATTTTAGAGGGATCAGTAGTCCAGGTCGGCCATTGGTCTTGCTTGTCCTATGGATGCAAGTCTGCCCGAAGCATAATTTAACATTAAAGACTTAGTAGAAGTTATGGTTGTTGGTTCATTCAAGCAGAAAAGGCCCATAAGTGAAGCCTGATTCTAGCTTTGGGTACGGGTTGAAGGGTGAGGGAGTAAGCTGGCTCAAAAGTATCTTGTGTTGGGTCGTTGGTGAAAAAAAAAAACATTAGGAGAAGGTGCTAAATGAGCGAAAAAGCAAGCTATGCACAGTCCAGATCATCCAATGCTTTTCTCCCATTCCATCCATTTTCAGATTGAGACAGAGCAAAATTAGTTCCAGCAGAGTGGCTTGCTTGGCTTGTTTGTCTTGTTGGATTAGGATTCTAATCTAGTCCTGCAATACATTTGTATTTCTCAGAAGCATCTTCTTGGAAGTCATCTCCTTTACTGGTGCTTCTTTGAGTGTACCCCGAAGATGTTAAAACCTTGTATCGTATAGCGCAGGGTTTGGGTCGCAAGCTGATATTTGGTGGGTCAGGAAAGTGGGAGCCCTTAAATTCTGTGTTTATTTTTTCCTGTGTAATGGTGCTAAATCGGCATATGTAAGACTAGGTCTCCTGATAAATTGCTGCAGGTTAGAAGGGTACATTTATTTTTCTGACAGCAAAGTGAGAGGAGTTTTTATGGTAAATTATGTGACAATCTTGCTGTAGTCCAAGTAATGTGAATGGAAAGGCTCTGGGATGCCGTGTTTTTGCATAGCACAACAAAATCTGAATACCTGTAAATGAACTGTATGCATTCAGAAGTTAAAAAAGCACAAATTAATCACATTTTTTTGTTATCCTGAAGTGTCCTGGAAAGAGATTTTAATGGGATCGAAACAAATCAAGAAACTTGGTGGAGCACAAATGGTAAACATTTACAGAAATCCTATCTCCACACATTATCATTTGTGTGCTATGAACCACGGCAGCCCTCTTTTAAGGTGGAGCAGCGTCTCCCGCCCCCCACTCCCCCTTTTGCCAGTGCAGCAAAAGGAAAAATTAAAACGGAGATAAAATGAATTGCTGTTTTATTTTTCACAGCTCCTAGTCGGAGTAGTATTTGGGGTGGACGATTCAGAAAAGGGGGTGGTGATGAACAGAGTGTCTGAATTAAGCAGACCACTCTTACCCAGTCCAAAGATCAGGGCTTGATCCATCACCGTTATTTATCTCACTGCACCATCCCAGCTCAGAACCTGGCTATATGCAAATCAGTCTGTCCCTGGCCCAGTGCATCACACCCCACGCACACACACACACCCCACGCGCACACACACACCCCACGCGCGCACACACACCCCACGCGCGCACACACACACCCCACGCGCACACACACACCCCACGCGCGCACACACACACCCCACGCGCACACTCACACCCCACGCACACACCCCCCCCACGCACACACCCCCCCACGCACACACCCCCCCACGCACACACACCCCCCACGCACACACACCCCCCGCGCACACACACCACACCCCACGCGCACACACACCACACGCGCACACACACCACACCCCACGCGCACACACACCACACCACACGCGCACACACACCACACCACACGCGCACACACCCCACACGCGCACACACACCACACCCCACGCGCACACACACACCACACCCCACGCGCACACACACCACACTCCACGCGCACACACACCACACCCCACGCGCACACACACCACACCCCACGCGCACACACCACACCCCACGCGCGCGCACACACACCCCACGCGCACACACCACACCCCACGCGCACACACACCCCACGCGCACACACCACACCCCACGCGCACACACCACACCCCACGCGCACACACCACACCCCACGCGCACACACCACACCCCACGCGCACACCACACACCACACCCCACACCACACACCACACCCCACGCGCACACCACACACCACACCCCACGCGCACACACACCACACCCCACGCGCACACACACCACACCCCACGCGCACACACACCACACTCCACGCGCACACACACCACACTCCACGCGCACACACACCACACCCCACGCGCACACACACCACACCCCACGCGCACACACCACACCCCACGCGCGCGCACACACACCCCACGCGCACACACCACACCCCACGCGCACACACCACACCCCACGCGCACACACACCCCACGCGCACACACCACACCCCACGCGCACACACCACACCCCACGCGCACACACCACACCCCACGCGCACACACCACACCACACACCACACCCCACACCACACACCACACCCCACGCGCACACCACACACCACACCCCACGCGCACACACACCACACCCCACGCGCACACACACCACACCCCACGCGCACACACCCCACGCGCACACACCCCACGCGCACACACCCCACGCGCACACACCCCACGCGCACACACCCCACGCGCACACACCCCACGCGCACACACCCCATGCGCACACACCCCATGCGCACACCACACCACACGCGCACACCACACACCACACCCCACGCGCACACACACCACACCCCACGCGCACACACACCACACCCCCCACGCGCACACACACCACACCCCCCACGCGCACACACACCACACCCCACGCGCACACACACCACACCCCACGCACGCGCGCACACACCACACCCCACGCACGCGCGCACACACCACACCACACCCCACGCACGCGCGCACACACCACACCACACCCCACGCACGCGCACACCACACCCCACGCGCACACACACCACACCCCACGCGCACACACACCACACCCCACGCGCACACACACCACACCCCACGCGCACACACACCACACCCCACGCGCACACACACCACACCCCACGCGCACACACACCACACCCCACGCGCACACACACCACACCCCACGCGCACACACACCACACCCCACGCGCACACACACCACACCCCACGCGCACACACACCACACCCCACGCGCACACACACCACACCCCACGCGCACACACACCACACCCCACGCGCACACACACCACACCCCACGCGCACACACCACACCCCACGCGCACACACACACCACACCCCACGCGCACACACACACCACACCCCACGCGCACACACACACCCCACGCGCACACACACCACACCCCACGCGCACACACACCACACCCCACGCGCACACACACCACACCCCACGCGCGCACACACACCACACCCCACGCGCGCACACACACCACACGCGCACACACAAACACCACACGCACACACACACGCACGCACACCACACGCACACCACACGCACAACACCACACATCAGTGCACGTTTTCACCGGGCACAAACACTACCAGCCGTCAGTGGATGCTTTCACCAGGCACACACACACTACCAGCCGGTAGTGCACACTTCCACCAGGCACACACACCACCAGCCATCAGTGCACAATTTCTACAGGCACACACACCACCAGCCATCAGTGCACACATCAATTGTTAACGGATCCACAATTAACTATTGTAGCAATCGCAGTATGGCGCACTTTACTTATAAACATATTCATCTAAAGCGCAGCATGCCACTATTGCTACAAAAATAAATACACATTTTTTTTGGCCTACAATTTATAGACTTTTGTTGTAATTGGTGTTGCAATATTTAGCAATGCCAATAATTCAAACTTAATTAATGCGAGACCTATTGCATTGCAAATGCTTGTTTTAGGTGGAGTCTGAGAAGCTGTCTGGTTTGCTAGAAACATCTTGGTGACATTTAGAATGCATCTCTGGGAATGCATTCCCCCCATTGCTTACCATTGACTATGTGGTTTGTAACTCACTTTTGCTTGCTTTCTATTTGCAGGTTTTATTTGTTTTTAGGCTGTCCAGCCAGTGGTGGCTGCTTTGGAACAGGGGTGACGGAGATTAATTTAAGAAAACAAAACACTTACCTCTGTACAGCCGTCACTTCTCCTCCATCCTTTTCGACTCCTAGAAGCACACAGGCTCCCTGACTCCCTAAGCCAATAACGACGCTGCTGTCACTTGCATGGCAGCAGCGACGTGATTGGTCTGAGCAGCCTGGTTCGGCGCTCAGACAGGGAGTTGGAGCCTGTGCATGTTCTCCACCTGGCTGTGCAATACAGCTGGGTGGGGAAATGTTAAGTGCACGTCTGTTTGGCCAACCCAAGCTGGAGAGCCAAAGCGTCCTGCTCACTGAAGTTCCCCAACCACTCCTCCCCCTGCTGGCCAGCCCCTCTCCAAAACTGGCTCCTTATGGAAAAACTAAATGATGATATCCTGTTATCATTTTATATTTCTTGTTTTGCACTATTCGGAGAGCAGGGGGCGATATTACTCGCTTGAGTTTGTCCTTCGTGATCAACGTTCCTTATTTTCTGTATCCTTTCGAGTGCTCTTTCCGTAAACAGGCCTTTACATTTTGTTCTTATATTGTCACATTTGCTGGTCGTTCCTAGACCGAGGTGAAAAGTCATTCTCAGTCTTCCAAGGGAGCTTGTTGTTCACTTTCCTTTCTTTGACTTGGAAATGAGAGAATTTATCAAACAATGTTGCTGTGAAAGGCTTTTTTTTCTATCACATAGCAAAGTTTAAATGTCCATAATGAACTGTGCAGACACTTCAGAATATATCTATTAGGAAAGCACATATAAAGAAAATGTTGTTTGTAGTTCTGAAGAGTAATCAAATGAATACACTAGGTGATGGCATTTTCACACATTATCGTCTGGGTACTGTATACGGTTATCAGTAAAACTGTCAATGCAAATGTAATGGTTATTTCAGTTGAAAATGTTGTCTGTAATGGCAGTTTGCTACTACACCATGCACACTCCGCTTTATGGCACTCAATTCTATTCTACACCACTCCACTGTACACCCACTACGCTGTGTCCGTGCACTCCACACCACTCCTCTCTACGCTACTGTGCACCACTCTTCTTCATACCAGTGCACTCTACCCCAATGCACTCTATGCTCCTGTGCAACATTGCACGGTTTGCCACTGCAGTCTACACTACTCCAGTCTAGACCACCCCACTCAGATCTATTCTGCACTACTCTGCTCCACTCCGCACCACTGTACTCTACACCACGCCATGCCAAACTATGCTATAACTCTGCACTCTCTGCCACTGCAATTTACTCTGTACCATTCTACCCTACTGCACACTACCCAGCACTACCCCACCCTGCCCCCCTCCACTCTGCCCTGCACCCCTCCATGCCACTTCACCCTACTCTGAAACAATCCACTCTATGCCGCTGCACTGTGCCACCCTACTCTGCCCTGCACCCTGTCACTTCACCCTACATCACTTCACCCTACATCACTTCACCCTACATCACTTCACCCTACATCACTTCACCCTACATCACTTCACCCTACATCACTTCACCCTACATCACTTCACCCTACATCACTTCACCCTACATCACTTCACCCTACATCACTTCACCCTTCATCACTTCACCCTTCTCTGAAACAATCCACAAACACAGTCCTCATGAGAACAAAGAGTATGAAGTATAAAAACAAACATTTGCAATGCAATAGGTCTTTCATTTGCGAGACTTTGAGCAATTGGGATGGTAAACATAAAAGCGGATGCCGTGCTGAAATATAAGGTACAGCTCCAGGGTTGCAAATATTAAAGTGGGTGCTGTCTGTATAAAAGATATGCGCATGGTGGCCCACATGAAAGCGTGTGCTGTGCCATAACATGAAGTGTGGTGTACAAAGCTTTTACGCACTGCGGCCCATGAAGCGGGTGCCGTGGTGAATGATTAGCAGGAAATAAAGCCAGTAGCCCCTAAAGGAACACATAACCACAGCATAAGTAAACTGTAGTTAGCCAGTGCTCCTCGGCATAAAACCGAAATTCGGTATAAGGAGCACCAACCAATAAGGAGCCCGGAAAAAAGGGCAATGCAGGAGTGAACCAATAGCAAGCAACAGGCGAGATTTCACTCCATACAGTGATTGCAGCAGGTCGTCCAGACAACACATGTGCTGCCCAGGCTCGATGTAAAAAGTAGCTGAATGACCTCTGATTTCAGTGGTGCGGCCTTCCCCTGTCTATTCTGCTAACATAGGTTACTGTACGACATACAGCTTCAAGTACCACACTAATGCTATTTTTATGCTTTGACTTGTATTGGCGTATATTTGTATGTTACTGTATTTTGTAACTAGTCGTATCATATTGTTATTGTGACATGCCACTTATTATACCTCGATTCTGATACTATCATTTCAACCATTTACTTTATAGGAGCTTATGCGTTCTATGTGACATGCTTTGCTGCCGAACCTAGATTGCGCTCTATAAAACCATGAAAATACATACCTTTTGTGAGTGTTTCGCATGAAGTGCAATACAAACATTTCTAGCAAACACACCAAGAACTTTGTATTCTATTGAGGACACTGAGGTGAGGATAATGCTTCCCTTTACTGGCAAATACAGAAGCCAATCAACTTTAAACCACATCACCCATGAACCCTCATGGTTCCTCCTCCCACCAATCATAGGGGGCCATGCCTATATATAAATGTCCATTGGACCGAAGTCCTTCTCTCTTTACGCAAAACAACGTAGGTCCATAAAGCCTTGAACCACTGAACTGGTATCAAACATTTACCAGACCTGCTCCAAAGTGCGAAGATTAACTGCCTTTGCAACGGACCGATGTATTGTCAGTCGAACATCCAGTCTCTTCAAGTTGCTTTGGCATCACTACCTGAAAAGAAAACCGTCATAATACCCCATCTCCAGAAACATCTGTGAAATTATTCGGGTGGGGGGGAGGATCTCATTAAACACAGTAAAACATACTGTTATGAAATCACAAATGCATATGAAATCAAAAGCTGCAATAACCCAGTAGACCACCTTTAAGAGTGGGATAATCCTCACCTCTGTGTCCGTAATAGAATTGAAATTTATTGATGTGTTGGCTAGAAAAGAAATTCTTCTATGTCAGGAACGGGGGCTTCAGATTATGCTAGTTTAAATTTGAGCCACCACATTAACATTAGAGATGCAAAATCTGCAATTGCCTTATGAAAGAATACTTTAAAAGTTTAAGCAAAAGATCAATCCACCACAGCCGTAATTTTCTCCTGACGAGAACCAGTGGAAAAATCTTTAGAAGCTGTAGCCCTTCTCAACAAATGAGCTCCATCTCAATTCCAGCTTCAGACAGTAACCATTTAACCCAACGGGCCAAAGTAGCCAAAGTAACTGGACAGAAAGGTCTCTGCAAACAAATTGACAATCGTCCTGTAGCATTACGCAATTCACATGTACAGTCTGCATAACACAATTTCTGATGTGGAAAAGCAGGATAACTAACACATCTGGAATTAGGTTTGGTACGTCTGGAGGTGGTAAAAGACACCCCCAAAGCACTAAATACTCTGCCTGCGAATCCAGGGCCTTTACATCCGAAGCCTATCGACAAGAAATCGGACATAAGAGGAGAGTAAGTTTTGCTGACTATTGTTTACGTGAAAGGCCCTCATTCGTGGACTACTCTCTGAGAAACTGTAACAACACATTCACATCCCGCAACGAGGAATACTTAGGTTGAGGGGGCCGAACCATCCAGATCTCTAAAGTTTTCAAACTAATGGATGCTCACCTACTGGTTTACCATCCAGATAAGGGTGACCATCCGAAATTGGCGAGCGAACATTGTTCACTGTTCTATAAGCCATACCTTCACTAGCCATATTCTACTGAAAATTAACTATCATATGGACTCCGGATCCCTTGGGATCCACACCCAGCTCACCACACCAACCAACCTGTCTACGCAAGGCTGACTTATAACATTTGTGTGTAGAGGAAGCCCAAGATTGTGAGAGGGAGAACAAAGCATCCTGCGAAACCCCTAGCACTTACCAGCGTCGCCGTAGAGTCTCCAGCCTATAAGGGACAATAGCCACTGTCAACAGCGGATGTTGTAGGCCCATCAGTTCCAAGAGAAGATCTGGAGGAATGACGCAACGGAGGAACACAAATGGAGAGCATGTCTACCGAAAGCCAACACTGAGCCTTCCAACAAGGAGTTATCAGAACAAATTCCGCCACTGGTTGACTTTGTTGTGAAAGGCCCCTACTGAATGATGGCGAACAGAGGAAGTGCATAAAGCAGACCCATCGACCATGACTAGAGAAAGGCATCTGAACTATGGATCCAGTTAAATTATAAAAGTGGGGAAGTTGAGTATTCAGACAGAGGGCAAATTGATGTATCATGCAAGGACCCAAGCATAAATTCAGAAGATGGAATATCTCAGAGTGAAGCCTCCAGTCGCGGAGGAATTAAGAGTTCCAACCTGCTTTCACTTTGGACTTGCCTGGGATGTGTTCTGCCGTCACCGAATATATGGTGTTGTAGACCGGTATGCCAAAAGTCCTTGGCAATGTCCACTAGGAGACGAGATCTTGTCTCACCCAACCAATTGTTATACCGGACCCCATTGCTGTTGTCCGTTCTCAACAAGATGCGACAACTGGATCTGTTCAGGGATTGAGTACAAACCGTGAAAGAGACCGCTAGGAGCTCCAGGCAGTCCATTTGAAGTTAAAGTTTCTCCGGGGACCACCTGCCTCCCGTTGTCACCGGGCTTCAACGGGCTCCCCAGTCCCACCAACTGGCCTAAGATTCTATTATCGCTTCTGGAATTGCAGCAAATGGGGCCTTGATGTTTCAGGCATCGATTTGCTCCAACCACCAAGACATCTCTGTCTGGGCTTCCTCTGACAGTACAATCTGTTCTGAAGAAGTCAAACCCTTGCGAAGTTGCATTATCTTCAAGGAGGAGGGGACCTGAAAAAAATCGCCTGAATGGAGGACACAAACCGTTCTTTCAAGGGAGCCAAAATCCTCCACGATGTAGTCGCAGAGGCAAGCGCTCTCCTCAACTCTTTCTTGGTGGAAAGCCATTATTTCAAGGGTAGCTAAAGTTAGTCCAGGATAGAATCCATTTGAAATCCCTAGAAACTCCATAGTCTGAGAGGGAACCATGATCAATTTTCTCCATGTTGATTACGAACTCCAGATCCTAAAGGAGTTAAGTCGTCCAAGAGAGCTGAAGAAGGACTAAGTCTTTGCTCTACGCCATAATCAGTTTGTCGTCTAAATATAGGATCAGTCTAACCCATCATTCTCTGAGGTATTGAACCATTGGCTAAGGAAGCTTGGTGAAACACCAAAGAGCAGAAGACCGGCCTAATGGCATGGCTATAAACTCGACCCACTGATGGTGCCTCTGAAACTGGAGAAACCGGAGATGGGGGCAGAATACAGTGACCGCTAAATAAGCATTCTTAAGGTCGAGACGAACCATCCAGTTTCCCTCTTGTAAAGGTCGCATACCCGGTGCATGCTCTCAATCTTGAAATGGTGATGCACAATCCACAAATTGAGTTCTTTTCATTTTATAATCCGGGGGAAACCCTGGTCCTTCTTTGGGACCAAAAATATTGTGCTGGTAAAGCCATGCAGGTGAGGGGTGTCTCTGTTATCGCCCCTTTCCGCAATAACTAGAGTTTAAGAAAAATGGAGCGGAGTAGTCGTTTTCCCTGTTGCGGAGAAGAATACAACTCTAGGTGAAGATGGAAAAATTGTTACCGGAGTAGGTTATATCATTGAAGTTATGTCCTCCCTTGAAGCTTCCTCTGGGCTCCTCCAACTCTATTGAAGGTGGGGTGGAAGTTGAAGCACGGAACGCCTCCTCGCACTCTGGGTGCACTGCCTCTTGAAGCCTGGTAGAAGCCCCAGCCAGGCACCCCATGTCGGAAGTGTCCAGCTCGGAGAAAGACTTTTTTTCCCAGGAAGGTCTGAGCTTTATCAAGGGCTGAAAAAGTGGACTCTGATTTGCCCAGGTCCTTTACGAACTTGTCTCCAAAGAGTAGTCAGTTGGCCAAAGTGGCCGCCTCTGTAGAGGCTAAATCTGCTAAAATTGGGTCAATCCTCATGAGTAAGGACTTTTGCCTTTCAGTAGATGGGGCATAGTTAGCGGTGCCCAAGAAACAGAATGGGCATTGTGCCCATTCCAAGATCTCATTAGGGTCCAATTGAGTGTTGGTATCCTTAGCTTTGACAGCCCAATCCAATATTTTGGTGACTGGACCAGAAAGATCTAACTTTGTCCTGACATCCCTCCAGGCTCTATTCAACCTCTTCTTGGGGTCTTTCACACATTTCTTCAGAAATGTCCCCATATTGGGATCGAGCTCAGGGGTATCCGTAACCTTGTCCAAGATAGATGCAAGTGTGAGCCCCATAGACATCCAAAGCTAACTCTCTCTCTCTCTTATGCTCCGAGTGTGTCTGTCCCGCTGTATACAGCTGACTGCTAATCGGAGGGCAACACCCTAGAGAGTGACCGCTTGATCGTCTTCACCTACAAGCGTAAATAAGTTCTCGCATTGAACAAATTCAGTCATGCAAACAGCAGCAAAGAAAGAGGTAGGACTTCAGTCTGATGGACATTTGTACATAAGCATGACCCCCAGTGATTGGTGGGGAGGAGGAGCCGTGAGGGTTCATGGGTGATGTAGTTTGAAGTTGATTGGCTGCTCTATTTGCTTATAAAGAACAGAGAAGCATAATATGAAGTCTCAGTTCCTGCCATAGAATTGAACACAGGACCCAAAAGTGAACCATTGGAATTAATAGGGCATACTCTCATGCTACCCAGAGATCTAAGACTAGAATGCAGTACTAGTTTGTGGGTACCAACATATGTTGCTTATTTTAGCTATTTCAGTTAACAGAGATGAATTCTGGTGTTCAGGGCATAACGGATACCTACGTGCTTTTCAAGTGATTTAGATTCCCCTGGACGGTGTGTTTGCTCTGTAACTTCGGACCTCAAATGTAAGTGAAAAGGATTTATGTATTTGTGTGGGAACTGGTAAATGGTCAGTCCGACAATCCCAAGAATTTCACATGTGAGCTTATTTCATTTGTGTGTGCTCGCATGAGTAATTTAGGAGCATCAGAAGAATAGGCACTTTGTCAAAGGCAGGATTTGTGTTAATGCGCCTAAAGACATTTGAACGTAAATGGTTTGGGTGGGGTTTGTGTAAAAGGCTCATTCCTGCACATTTTCGGTCTTTTTGGACATGGAGTCAAGAGTTGGGTATTGGTTTTCACAGTAATTGAATAGTTAAAGTTTTATTACAGAATTCAAGGGCATTTGAGCCTATTTTTAAGCTCCACCACTGTGCTTAACTGATTCTTCTTAAAAAAAAATATAGTGCTGCTTCCTGACCATGCATTTTGGACAGATTGAAATTCAGTGAGTAGAAAACACCATCGAAGCAAAGTTCACTCACCTTCATGGGTGCAACCTGAAAGATGGTTCACTTAAATCAAGAAACATATTCACTATCACACCAGCTATAATTATTTAATATATTAGATAAATACTGGGCTTAATGCATTCTCAAAATCTAGAACCAGTATAATTGGTTTGAGGATCCAACTCTACATATTCAAATGCCCTAAATACACTAGAATGAAAAACAAATTGTAAATGTGGTGAGCACCTAGGCCTGTGGCTTAAAGATAGCTTTGTCCTGTCAGACATGTCCGCCTTATGGTCGTTCCCCCCTAGTTGTTTGCCTTCACCCCTCGTATTTTTGCTGAACTTGTTGTTATTGGCGTTTGGACTTATGCATTGGTTTGGAGTGGTAAAGTATTTGTGCTCTCTCCTTTTAAACCTGATAAAATTGGCTTGCAATGATTGGCATATTTACTTTAGTTATTTAACTTCCTTGTAGCGCGGTCACCATATAGCCAGGGCCTGTAAATTAAATGTACTAGTGTGCCTGCAGCATGGATTGCATCACCAACTTAAGTTGCCCCTTAAAACATGCCCTAGGCATGCCATTACAGCCTGACTGCAGTTTTTTAAACTTCCAATTCGACTTGGTAATATAACCCTCTCGCCAAGCCTTAACCTTCACCCTTTTTTGCATATAAGCCACCTTGAAGGTAAGCCCAAGGTAACCCCTAAGGCAGAGTGCATTATAATTAAAGGTTTGGACATATGTTTTTAAGTTTTATATATCCAGGTAGTGAAAACGTTTGTTTTGTTTTTACTGTGGGGCCTACAGCATTGGGTTGCCTTATTGCATTTAATAAGTGGTAACTTTTGATTGAGAACAGGTAAGCATTTCATGTTTGGCATTCGAGAAATTGTAATTAAAAATCCTCTTTAACGGTAAAATCGGATTTGAAAAAAGTTAGAATTTTGAAAATGCAATTTTTATAAAGTTGACGTTTAACTGCCCTAAACTATTTGATGCCTACAGACTATCCAGGATCACAGGACTTGGTGTAGACGGTAGTTGAGTTCTGTTTATTCCTCCTAGAGAGCCAAGCAAAAGAGGAATTAGATGGGCCAAAATTGGGGGGGGGGGGGGGAGAGGTGTGGGTTGCTGGGCACAGCCCCACTTGCAACTGAAAAGGGTGTGTCCTGCCTTTACCCAAAGGATTTGTCATCACTCCAGCTTTGAGCCAGTGCAGGAAAGTCAGGAAACTTAACCCCTTCGACACTCGTGACGGAACGGTTCCGTCACGGGCGTCGGTTGGGCTGTGCTCGTGACGGAACCGTTCCGTCACGACCACGCCCGTTTTCGAATCTTCAGCACAGCGCGAAAATTCCCGCCGCGCTGAAGCGGTTATGGCACTTCAAAGGATATTCTCTAGAAACTTCTATTTCAAAGTAGGCACCATGTGTAACAAGCCCTGGTAAATGCATCCGCTTTCACCTATGTGATTAATAATAAGCAGTTTTTTCTTGTAAGTTGAAGCTTGCTGAGTAGTTGTGCAATATAAATTACATGAAGTCTGTTAAAGCATTATCTGACTTGTTTATATACAAAAAGGCAATATATTGTGCTATTACTGTAGTGTAGTTCCTGTATTCCCAATAGGCTCTGTGCATTGGAATAACATATACTATAGTTTAGATGTAGGACTGAGGTTGACTAGGTCTCTATCGTATATATTAAAATTAATTGTGAGTGCCAGCTTGCTCAGAGGTCACTAGAAACTTTCTCGAATAAACCAGAAGGAATTAGTTTCTGACAACCGCATAAACATGACAACTTTGTTTCCCAAGAATAGGAAATCCATCTCTAGAGTAGCGGAAACAATAGATAACTATTTTACTCTGTGAATCGTGCATGCTTCGTTTCACCAGAGGTGCTGAGAAAATGGAGAAACTGGCGTTTTCAATAAAAGGTATTTATTGAACAGTCTTCTTTCTCAAGCATAAGAAATATACTGCTACAATCGTAATACTTGTTATAAAGTGCAGGGCATATAATACGAAAAGTATTATACAGTAGTACTGTAAAAGCATGATATGGTTTCTAAGCCATAAGTTGCCTAAAACGTATAAAATACATACAGTAATAAAATAATGACTAAAAGTACTCAAATGGTGCTTCTAAAATACGCCTACCCCGGTGTACCTAACCTAAGTCTAGTACGAGGAAAGAAGTAGGTGAGGAGTAGCTTAAGTTTAGTATTTCTCTGCTAAGGATCTATCTAAGAATTCTCTAAGGGTCTAATCAGCTCTGTACCTTGGTTTAGAATGAAGGTCCTGCATCTCTCTCTCTCAGGACTCGATTTCCCAGCAACCCGCAAGGGTAGCCTGGAAACACTGGAGCTGGATTTCCTAGCTGGAGAAAAGACAGCGTCTCTCAGTGCGTCAGCTGGAGGGTCGGCTTCCTTCAGCACTTGCTGCTGCAGGGCATCGGGCAAGTAGTTAGTCGATCTGCTCCACACCACTGTGTGTTTGTCTGGGAAAATGTAAGCATATTTATTTTTTGAAGGTGCAAGTTTGACGTATGATTGGACTTAATAACGTCACTCAAAGACTCAGTTCTTTGAAAACTCCATGATTTCCTAGATAAATTAGTATTCAGGTGAGGGAAAGTCCCTAGCTGCTGAAGGCTGGTTTTTCTAAGAAATCGTTGTTGATTCTTGGAACTTAGTCGAAGTAGCCATGCCGTATTTGGGCTGTATAGGCTCAGTCCAAATATGGTAATGATTTCTATGCCTATATAAGGATCGGGTAATTTATGCCTATATAAGGGCATGAATCGGGAAAATTACACTAGGGTCCTAGATTCATTTACAACATACTAGTGGTATAGTGTGGGTAAGTAATAGCAACATTTTGAAAAATTAAATGAAGGAGGGAAATGATAGAATTAATTAATGTAATAGCAAAAGTATGTGTTAAGAGGAGTTCTGACAACTTTTGGGCCTGGTGCCACTGCACCTGCTGCACCATTCAAATCATGACCCTATTGCCTGCAAGGTAGCTGCATTTGTCACTGCCTGTTTAGTAGTATAATATAGCAATATTTGGTGTTTAGTGGAGTCCCTAGAGCTTTTGGCTCTGATGCAGCTACACCCACTGTACCACTCAAATTAAACCCCTTTTATCTAGGCCTCCGCAGTGAACTCCCCATCGTTCGTTGAGTTTGCAGTTTCCTGCACTCTGCGGAGGTGTTTATTCCAATATTCAGATTTTGATCATAAGGTCCAAATAGATAAAGTTGAGAAAAATCAATCCCATAATGCCTACAAAGTGCAAAGAAAGGTACTGAGGCATGAATAGGAAATGCCACAAACATTCTAAGGCTAAAGCAGATGCTGCTGTACACAACTAAGTAATACAATGCAACCATTCCAGCAGCTGTCTGCCTTATCTGTAGGAAGATATTGTATCTTGACTGTTGATGGGCTTAAACAGTGTGAACCACTTTTGCAGAAGTACAGTAAACACCTTCATCCAGTCAAAGTAAAAAAAGAGTTCCACACAAAAGCGAATGAACACATCAATTCGGCCGTGGGAACTGATGAGATCCCCTTTTAAGATATATTAAATACAAGAGATTTCACAAGCACAGCACAAGCGCTGTGCAGGTGAAACCTAACAAGGGGACCATCACACCTACTCCCCAGTTCGCTTTCTGGACCTGTTGACAGACTTTCAGAGGACTGGCCACTGCTGAGGCCTTCTGTGTACTCCAGAAGACTGTTTGCTATACCTGGAAGTTCTGCTTTGCTGCCTGGAGCATTCCTTTCACCATCAAAGGACTACCCTGCAGCTTTAGGCCTCTCATCACCTGCACTCAGCACTACCAGAGTGATTCCAAGGGCAAGTTAGCTGGCCTTCTGCTCCTTCCATCTTAAACCCACACCAGGACCCAGCCTAAGGGACTTCTAACCACCCCCGCCCCCCCCCCCCCCTCCACCACTTAGTGCCCCTCCAGTCCTGGACCCTTGGCAGTGGTGCTAAAAGTGTCCAGATAGCCAAATCCTATACTTGGGACTTTGAACCTTTTTGGCTAAAAACTGTTCAGATAACCTTGGCCATGATGGCGGGCAGCTAGGACGTGCCTCTCTGGCTCCCTGTCCTCCCTACCAGTAAAGCATTGTTTAGCGCTCTGCCTGCCACACTATTTTGCCCCGTCACAGGCAGAGCAGTAGTATTGGCACAGGTTTTCTGGAGACACTGTGGGTGCCCCTACGGAGTCGTGGGCCGGCCATATACAATTGGGGTCTGGAGAGCAACTGACTCTGTGGCGGACAAGATGGCAGACAGTGAACCAAAACGGACAGGGCTTAGGCTTCCCTGTATACCCAATGGAACTGGTGCCGAGCATCAGGCCAGCTGTGCGGCCTTCTGAGCATGCTGAGATCGGCTCTTTGCATGAGACTCCACGCGAGCGGCTGCTGGTGGCAGTCAGGCTGGTTGTCGCAGCGAGGGTCCTTTGGCGCAGCATCCACAAGAGGCGGAGCAGGCTTTGACTTTGAGGGACCGTCCATGTCTTGCATTTTCTTTTGGCAAGTGGGGCTGCATGGGGCTGTGACTGGATCCAGAGGTCCTGGAGCACCCTACATGTACATTGGACTAAACGTGGATGGGTCCCCCTCCCCCCCAACCCCCCTCCCCCCCTTACTTCTAGTTCTGGCCTTGACTACCAGGGTCATGCTTGACTCTGATTCGGTGGTTAAGGGACTGCTAGATTCCTTGGTTATGTGTTTCCTCACTTGATTTGTTGGGGTTGTTTTGTGGGTGTTGGTGCTCCTTCTAAATGGGTGTACTCTTGGCTACTCGGAACCTCAGATCACCCACTGGTGGTCAGCTGTGGAGGAAGAGGCCTCATTACTTTAGGTCCTGACAGCTTAATTAGGGGGTGCGAGTTTACGCAGAATTTTACTCTCATGTCTTGTTTTCCGGGACCTTAAGGTTTCTAACCTCAATGTGTGTGACCTTAACAATCCCACGAAAAGGTCAGTAGTCCTTTTCCTTCTCGAACATTCCGGCCGTGATATTTGCCTCTTGCCTGACACTCCTTTGCTCTCTAAAGATTTCCATAGAATGCAGTCTTGCTGGTTACCACACCAATTCTGGTCCTCCTACTCTATGAAGAAAGGCGGGATGACCATCCTATTCTCATTGGGTTTTAGCGGAGAGATCCTGTCCATGATAGTGAAGGTCAAGTGACGCCTCACAGCCTTGCAACTTAGGGTGGGCACCGTCCACTTTACCTTGGCAAACATCTACCCCCAACGATCGACAGGAATCCTTCTTAACAAGCTCCCTGGCCCGGTACTTCAGACTATTGATGCAGCTGTCTTGGTAGGTGGGGACAAGAACACTGGCATGGACCGCTCTGGCAAGGCCTCTACCAGATTGGGGCTTTCTTGACCAAGGGGGTTACTTTGGCTCGTGGACCATGGACGTCTGCTGCCGACCACACCCCTCGACAATGGACTACACAAATTATTCCGCTGCATATAAGTGATATGCATGCATACATACATACCTAAGACATATTGCATATAAGACATACATTGATCAATTTTCGGCGACCCCTGCCCTGCTAGCTCTTGCATCCGGATAGTCTAGTGCGCCTCGTTTGCACTCTGGGCATGCCCCCTTGTCTCCATCTCTTAGATTGCCTATGACTCAACCCAGAAGTTCCATTTGGCGTCTTCGAGATACATTATTTCAGTATCAAACTATGGTTGACTCCCTAGAGAAAGCAATAGCAAACTATCTCCTAATCAATTACACTGGGGAGATCTCCCTGACCTCTAACTGGGAAGCCCTGAAACATGTAGTGGTGGAGTGCATAGTATCTCCCCCGCAGAAAACCATTGCTGCAGAGACAAACTGCAAAGTCTGGAACTGACTGTTTCGGAACTCAAAGCCATACACAACTGAACAGGGGTCCTCTGGGTATGGAGCGAGCTTGAGCAAGCTCGGCTGATTCTCAAACGCCAGTACGCTTTGGTGAATCTCAAGCATACAGGTTACCTACATGTTACCTGGGGACTCATCTATGCTAGAGCATGTTGGCTCATTGCCATCGTTGTAAGGTGCACTCTGGATCGGCGAAGCTGATCCGTACAGGTCCCTCAACTGAGGCCTGCTTGTTGCTTTTCCGTCCATCTACGGTTTTCTCTTTGCAGCCTTCAATGGGCCAAGTGGAGATTCCTTAGGTTATGTCCAGAATGTTGCCTTACTTCCCTGCCTGATACAGAAGCTGTGGCCGTGGAACAGCCAATTCTCACAGGAGGTCATCTTGGCCATCGCATACCTAAGACCACTGCATTCCACGGGGCTGGATGGCTTTAGCACACAATTTTACAAAACCTTCTGTCAGGACTTTGCTCCTCTGCTTACTCAGCTTTAGAACACTTTTGCAGACTCCAGTTCTCTTACTGTCTCAATGATGGAGGCAGCCATTTTGGTGTTTCCAAAACAGGGTAAGGACCCGGTCCTTTGTGGGTTGTATCTCCCTATGTAGTTTCTGAACGTAGATGCGGAGTTGTTCACCAGCATATTAGCGCACCACCTCAAATCACGCCAGGCCGGATCGTGCTAGACCAAGTGAGATTTATTACCACCCGCCAGTGTGGTGACAAGATCTAGCTCTTTATACATCTTATGGATAAGACTCGTAGAAGCCTTGGACGCAGAGAAGGCTTTTGACCTTGTCAATTGGCCTTACCTATTTGACACACTACAGAAATTTGGTATCAGCAAGAGGTTTTGCAGTTGGGTGCAAAGCATTTATAGGGCTCACCGGGCCTCGGTTAGTCAATGGTATATCATGCCCTCTGTTCCCCATATGACGCGGCACTCGCCAAGACTGCCCCTTATCCCTGCTTCTTTTTGCTCTGTATACAGAGCCTCTGTAGCGGCGATTGAGGGACAACCCGAACCTCTCCAGGATTCCCTTTGGCAGAGACCATTACATGATCAGCTTTTGTGATGATGATGATGATGTCATCTTGTCTATCACTGAGCCGATGTCCTCGGTCCCTGCATTGGTAGTGGAACTTCACGTTTTTGGGCAGTCTCAAATCCTGAACCTCTGTCAATCTCCCTCACGAATGTGCCGTCTCCATTTTGAGTGGGCGTGGACTCCATTCCCTATCTAGACCTTTCTCTTGCCCGGTCTAGCCCTAAAACAGTGGTTACCATATATGCTGCCCTAGCTTCTCAAATACGCGAAGACCTAGTGACCTGGAGCTGCCTTCGACTCTCCTGGATGAATAGTATAGCGTCCATCAAGAAGACCATCATCCTGCACATACTCTACCGGTTTCAGACTTTGCCTCTGTTCCCACCCTCACATGTGATTCGCTCCCTCCAGCTGGAAATTAATTAATTCTTGTGGGACGGGAAGAAACCCCGCCTCCACAAACATCTTCTCTACAGCACAAAACAAGAGCTTGGCTTCCCTGTAAACATGGGGCTTGGGGCCTTTACTCTTCCCCAGTAACTAGCGCCATGCTTAAGATCTGGGATTCTGTATCTGGTAAAGTGGGTCTGGTGTAATTTCCTTCCCCAAAGACTCCAATTTTGGCTAGCCCTGACTTCACCCTGGGATGCAACCAGAACTATTTAGACACTGGCAGGACTGGCGGTGGTGTAAGCAGGTGGGTTGCCTGTTTGACATCCAGGGATTTATCCCCTTTGACCAGCTAAAAGAGATATGGCTTCTCCTTAAATCAAACGACAAATGCCTGATCATTGAACTTTATGCTTTGTTGGGAAAGGATCCATCACCGATTAAATTTAAGGGGCAATTACGCTGGAAGGCAATTACGCTGGAAGGCATAACTAAGCAGAACTCTCTGCTAAAGAGTGGGGAGAGAAATGTATAAGAGCTTTATTGCGTGATTGAAAGAAAAATCATTGCAAATACAGAATCTTTAAAATATGTAAAAGATACATTTAAAATACATATAAAAAATGGCGACTGATTGGGATCCAAGGTGGATAGGGACAGCCGATGGAGCCTGCCAGAACTTTAAGCCATCGATGAATCACTGGCATTTGGCCCCTCGCAGAGTTTTTTTTCTGCGAGGTCCATGAACCTTACCAGGGCACAGTTTGGGGAGAGGGGGGGACATCTTTTATAGAACACACCACACCGCACACAACATGGCTGATACTGAGGCGACATACATCTCAACCTGGAGAGACTTCCAAAATGCCTGAAAGAGCATTAAATGGAGTGTTGCTAGGGATGTGGGGACACCGGAACACTGCTTCGCCTTTTATAGCACTGCCCGAAGGTTGCCCAGTGCTGGGACTAGGTTCTGAAAGATGCTGACTCAGCTTTTGATACTTCCATCCCGAGGTTCTCGGCTACATCCTCCTGGGTATACCAAACCCTCTGACTTATCAACTACACTCTAATAAGGGGATTCTAATGGCTCTGGCCCTTGGGGTGGCTCACCAGGTCATACTCTTTCTGTAAGGGACACAAACAGGATGTAGAACCATGCCTCCTTGCTCCATAAGTTGTGGTTCACTTTGGGGATGGAGAAGCTGTCCTTGTCCACGGATCCGGGCCGCTCCTACTACTCTGAACTGTGGGCATCCTTAATTTGGATTCTCTTTTCTGAGTTCAGAGAATTGACATACCCGCTTACTTACGACTTCTCCTCTCACTTCCTGACACGATCCCCATAGAGTCCTAGATACCACCTGATGCTCTCACATCTTCATTGCCCTCATCATGGCCTTTTACTTATAGAAAACATTTTTGACAGAATAGCTAGCTATTGGTCTGAAGTAGACTTTGAGGGTTTTGGGGGGAGAGGGGGGGTGTTACGTTCAACTGATTGTTATCTTGATGCCTGTTTTTACAAAACTCACCCAGATCACTCTGCCGACCTCAAGGGTGTAGGTGGATAGCCTTGTTCCATCACTTATTTGCTATTTGACTGCCTGCGGTCACTGGGTTGTAGGCAACTTGCTGTTTACTCTTGATCTGGCTATAATATACAGAATTGTTCCATAAAATGGACTCTACTTTTCCAAATTGGTGTGGGATGTGTCTTGTGTTTGCACTTTATTGTTGTTTGGATGCCTCATAAATATTTTTCACATTGCCTTTAAGTAAAGCTATTGTGCCAAGCTACAAGAGGGTTAAGAACAGATTAATTCAGGACTGTTTTTGTGGTTCACCCTGACGGTGGTTGTGGTTGTTGTTTGAATAGTGGTCAGCTCCCTTCAACCAACAACACAATTTCGCACAACAGTTATTAAAATGATATCTTGAAAGTGCAGATGTTCAGTGATCTGTATGATTGTGGTGAGATGAGAGCAGCATCATGTTAATTAGTATTATGATGATCTTGCAAGTCAGGTGAAAGGATAAGTTTGGAGAATAAGTAGGTATTTGGGACAAGAGATTAGTAAAATAGCACATTTAGAATGCTCTGCACACCACACCCCCTGTAATCTGCAATCTGCTTAATGAGTGTTTTTTTTTGTTGTTGTCTGGCTATCAATCTACAATGTTTTGCCCTTCAACCCTATTCGAACTAATCTGTGCTGTAGCTGAGACAGTACAAGGAATATCTTGTTGCCAGTATATGCTGTGAAATACCCTAAAACTGAAGTACTCTGCTAATTCTATGGAGTACTACTAAGTACTACTGTTGATGAAGAGAATTAAAATCAATCTTTATGCAGGTATAACATAACTGGTTGATGTTATACCATAAGATGAATTCTGAGGTTAAGAGGAATATGCAAGTGTTTGGTAAGCTCTCCATTTGATAGTCAAACAGTATAGTGAACGTTTCGGAGAATCTTTGTGTTGGTTAAGGCAATGTTTGGAAGAGTTATTCAAACATAAAAGGCAGGATTTAGATCAAATGTGATATTTGTTTGTCAGAGCTAGTATACTTATGATTTTTTTTTTTTTTAACATCATTTTTATTGCATCACCAATAGAAATGTACAGACAGTATACTTAGTATCAAAATCAAATCATGTACAGGCTTAGTTTGATCCAGTCGATATCCATCCGGGGGTTGCATCTCGACCTTGGCGCGGGTGACCTCATCTCTGCCCATTTCTTGTCGCTCCTTACAATGTCCGACCGCTTCATCAAGCAAATAACCCTGGGATGCTTTTGTGGTTTTCACCCCTCCCCAAATTTCGGTACCCCAACATCCCACCAAAACAGCCTCCTACCCGCCCTCCCCCGTGGTCGCTCTGCGCTGGGTTAACAGTGTAAAAGTGTCTGGTGTGTTGCAGGAGGAAGTAATCTTTCGCTAAGGTGTGTTCTCCTGTGTAGTGTTAGGGTCTGCTCCATCTAGTCCGTTCTCACCATCCTGCCCCTCATCGTCCACATCCCGGAGCGCCTGCACCATCACCTCCCATGCAGTCGCCCTGTCCAGTGCCTTCTCGTCATTCAACCTCCAGGCCATCTGGTAGCGTAGGGTACTTTCACACGCGGCCCATCTCAGACATTCTCCGTACCATCTTTTATACGTGGGCCCCACTCTGGACTTCCAGTTTCTCGTGATCTCCCGCTTAGCCAGGATAAGCCCTAAATCTATAAATTTACTAGTCATCTTAGTCTTAGGTGTGTGCGGGAACCAATGAAGGACGCCAACTGCTTTAGTAAACTGGATATCCCTGTCTGTCGCGACGTTAAGGGCCCGCCCAACTTCCTGCCAATAATCTCCCAAAGAGGGGCAATCCCACAGCATATGACACAAATCCGCCCCAGCTGTGTTACATCTGGGGCAAGCAGCGTCGGTCGCCCCAAAATACTGTTGGATTTTCCCGGGGGTGAGGTATGCCCTGTGAATGACATAAAAGTGGATCAATTGGAACCTGGCATTCCTCGAGCTCTTCCGTGCCCGCCTTAGCAGTTGGCCCCAGGTCGTGTCTGGTATCTCCACTTGGAGGTCCAGCTCCCACTTGGCCTTCAGGGCTGCCAAAGGCTGCAAGGCCTCCCGCTGCATCCTTGAGTACAGGCACGTGACAGCCTTGAAGGTTCCCGCCGCCATCATGGCGTACTGGCAGGCCATCGAGGTGCTTGGTTCCTGCAGCCCTTCCCCCCAGTGGGCTCGCATAGTGCCCGTGACTGCTGCGTGCAGCAAGTAGTCGCCCCTCGGAAGGTCAAATCGCTCCTGCAGGTCCCGAAACGGCAGCAACACCCCATCTTCGTAGAGGTCACCCAGCATTTGTATTCCCGCCTCCTCCCATCCTAGCAAGCGCGACCAGTCACCCCCATGTGGGAGGGCGGTGACCATTCCCAGCGGAATTTCGGGGGCATACATAAGGCGGACACCCGCCCGCTTACGGGCCCGGTCCCAGCAAAGCCGGAACGTCTGCTCCTCGACCGTCAGGTCTCCCATCCGGAGCTTCTGGTGCAGCGTAATATATGCCAGAACGTGTCGCGGGGTGCCTTCTACTCTCGCGTCCTCGGGGCCTCTATACACTCTCGCCACCTCCTGAGTAAAAGTCTGCAGCTGTGCAGCTAGGTAATACCCTTCAAAATCCGGCACTGCCATACCACCTTCATCTTTGGGGCGCAACAGCGTGGCGAGCGCTATGCGCCTCCTACCCGTGCCCCACAAGAACGCTATGACCAGTGACCTCAGGCGTTTGAAAACAGAGCTCGGGACCCATACCGGGAGCGTCCTAAAATAGTACAAAAGCCTGGGCAGGGCTACCATTTTAAGCAGGGAAATTCTACCAGCCAGGGAGAGCGGCAGAGTTGCCCAGAAGTCCATGGACCCCCGTAGGGCGTTAATACAGCGAGTGATGTTGCCATCCAGTAGGTCGGACGGGGCGTGGTAAACATAGACCCCCAAATAATGCAGACAGCGCGGCTCCCACCGGAGTTCCTGAGCAGTGAGTGGGCACGGTTCTCCCGGCCTCAGGGGAAACAGACAGGATTTAGGCCAGTTGACCCTCAGGCCCGACAACCTACCGAACTGCCCCAGTAGCTGCCGCGCCCCCTGGAGCTCGGGGCCCGCATCGGCCAAAAACATCAGCAAGTCATCTGCGTACAGGGAGATGAAGTGCGGTCTCCCCCTAAATGACAAACCTGCGTAGTGGCGGCCCAGTCTGGCTTCCGCAGCGAAGGGTTCCATCGCCAACGCGAATAGGAGCGGGGATAGGGAACAACCCTGTCTAGTGCCACGCCTAATCGGGTATTGTCTCGAGATCAGGGTGCCCACCCGAACCCTCGCTACTGCCTCGGTGTAGAGGACCTTGGTCCATTTTATATATCCGTCCCCCAGCCCGAATCGACGCATCACCTCGTAAAAGTATCCCCATTCAAGGCTGTCAAATGCCTTCTCAATATCGATGGATAGGACAAATGGGGAGACGGCGTCCGGCCAGTCCGCACCCATCAGTCTCGTGAGTCTACGAATGTTGTGAGTGGTGTTGCGTGTCGGTATGAAACCGCACTGGTCACCGTGAACCAGGCCCGTCATGTGCATCAGCAGTCTGTTGGCCAGAATTTTACTGAGGATCTTGTAGTCCGTCGTCAACATAGACAACGGACGATACGAGGACAGCGCCGCACCCTCTCTGCCCGGTTTAAAGAGCGGGATCATGAGGGCCTCGCACATGGAGCCCGGGAGTCGGCCCCTCTCTTGTGCCTCGTTGTACACCTCGCGCAGCCGTGGTGCAAGGTACTCTAGGTATTTGCCATAAAATTCGATCGGTAGTCCGTCAAGGCCCGGGGTCTTATTTCTAGCCATCTGTTTTACAGCACAACCTATTTCTCCAAGGGAGATGGGCCGACCTAGCTCTTCTGCCTCCGAGTCCTCCACTCGCGGCAACTGTAACCCGTCCAAGAACTCCTCAAGCTCCTCCGCCCCTCCTGTTCCACCACTCTCATAGAGCCCCTCATAATAAGCACGAAACTTATTCAGGATCCCGGGTTGAGTGTGGCAGGGCTCCTCCCCTGGTTCCTGGATCCCCATGATCGGCACTCCCCCCCGGACTGGGTTAGCAAGCCAAGCCAACATTGACCCCGCCTTATCACCTTCCGCATGCGCCCTTGTCATGTACGCCTTGTGGTCGAAGCTACGCAGCCGCTCCAGCTCTACCGCCAGCCCCTCCCGTGCCCCGCTAAGCCCCTCCTGCAGTTCAGGGTGATTCGGGCGTCTCCTCTCCAGATCCCTCAGCCGTGTCTCAGCCTTATCTAAGTCATCCAACAGAGTCTTCCGAGCCCCTGCCGTGTGTCCAATACAGTGTCCCCGCACCACCGCCTTGAATGCATCCCATTCAACCGCCCTCGTGGAGGCCGAGCCACTGTTCTCCTCAAAATACCTCGCAATGCGCTCACTCAGGGCCTCCCTAAACAACAAATCGTCCAGGGTGTCAGGTTGCAGGCGCCATGTTGGCACGCAGTTAACAGTCACCATCCATTCCAGAGACATCAACAAGGGGTTGTGGTCCGATATCGTCCTGGCCAAGTATTCCGCCCCTCCCACCGCGGGGAGCACACATGCCGAACAAAGAAACGCATCCAGCCTCACATGCAAGTCATGCAAGTGCGAGTGAAAGGAATAGTCCCTAGCGGTGGGGTGCAACGCCCTCCATGCATCCGTGAGGGCCCAGCTCTCCTGCCATTCCAACCTACGCTTGGCGACCCTATGTACTGGGGACGCGCGCAACGGGGGATGGGACCTATCTAGTAACACATCCTCAACCGAGTTGAAGTCCCCCCCCAAAAGGACCGGCCCTGCCAAATAACCCGCCAATTTGCCCGAGATGGTAGACAAGAAGGCTGGCAGGTCTACATTAGGAGCATACACATTACAGAGAGATATCACCCTGCCTCTCAGCTTCCCCTCCACCGCCACATATCTGCCCTCGGGGTCCACCAATGACTTTGAGACCTGGAAGGGGACCCCCGCCCATATTCAAATCAGTGCCCCCCTTGCAAAAGCCGAAAATGTCGTGTAGAATAGCTGCCCCCTCCAGCGCCTTTGCAGAGCCGCCCCTTCCTGCTTATTAAGATGTGTCTCCTGCAGGAACGCTATATGAACCCCCCTACGCTTGAGGTACACCTGAACTTTGTCTGCGCGTCATGGACTGCATACCCCGCACATTCCAGGTCACACATTTCAACGCCCCAGTACTAGCCATCCCCCCCCTACACAACCGGACCATACAGCAAAGAACAACGTCCGCATAAGTCCCGCGACCACGGGCCTACCCACCCACCCACCCTCTCCAAACAGGAAGCCGAACCCCTCCAACAACAACTACCCCCCGAGCAACCCCAACTGCTCGCAACTCCCACCCCCCCAGGACAGGCCCCCCCGCAACTGGAAGTACCCCCATCCAAACCAACACTCCCGACCACCCCTCAAGGAAAGGTGGTAATGGTCGCAGTCCCCACTGCGATGACCTTAGGGGCCAGTAAGGCGCGGCTCGATGCGATAAAACCTCAAAACAAATCAGCCCCGCGCGCTCCACCCCACAATCCCCTCATTACAGTTCCCCAAAACCTCAATCAATAATGTTCCACTGCTGCGGGCCCAGTGCCCCGGTGTCCAACCAACGAGTCCACTCCACCAGTTCAGTTCAACACGCCTCCAGTATCTCCTCCGAAGTCTGCGGCGTCACAATAGGGCCCCGGGCTCCACCAAATTCCGATTGTCCTGTCTCCGAGCCCGTGCCCGGGTCCTCCGATTCCGTGCCCTTCCCGGACCGAGTCCTGGCGGTCCTAGATAAGTCCACTACCGCCTGTAGCGCCGCCTGCCTCTCCGCCTCCGTCTGCGACACCGATGGTTTCCCGGTTCTCTTGCGGTTCCTCCTGATCCGTTGGGACTGCCTGACCGGCTTCGCCACCTTAGCCTCCTTAGCCTCCTCCTCCCTGGCCTTAGCACCGTCCGTTCCCGCTTCATAAGTGTCCCACCAGTCCCAAGCATCCGCGGAGGTCGTGAAGAATAATGATTTCTCATCCACCACCACTCTTAACTTGGCAGGGAACAACAGGGAGTACTTAATGCCTTCCTGGCGGAGCTCCCGCTTGAGGGACAGGAAGTTTGCCCGGAGTCGCTGCGTCTCAAATGTGTAGTCCGGGAACATGGTGACTCTGTTGTTATCCACTTGAAAGGGCCCTGCCTCTCTCGCCCTCTGTAAGAGCCAATCTCTGTCCCGGTAATGGAGCAACTTGAACACCACCGGGCGAGGAGGAAGGCCCAAAGCTGGCGGGCGCGCTGGAACTCTATGTGCCCGTTCCAGGGAGAAGAAGGGGGACAGACCTTCTGGTGCCACCTCCGTCCGCAGCCAGTTATCAAGGTAGCCCACCATGTCATCGCCCTCAATTTTTTCCGGCAGGCCCACTAGGCGTACGTTGTTGCGCCTGTTTCTGTTTTCGGCATCCTCGGCCCTCCTTTCCAGCACCTTCAGGCGGTCCATCACGTCTGCCATCTGGGCCTTCATCGTTTCTTGGCCCGGGGCTAATTCCTTAACCGTGATCTCCACGGATTTCACCCTGTCTTTAAGTTTGTCATGGTCGGCCTTCAGGAGGCCCAAGCCCGTCGCCACCTGAGCTATATCTAGTTGCAGGGCGTCCTTTGTGGCGGCGATGGCCTCCAGGATACGATCCTGCATCCGCTGCAATGCCGCTTGGTCTCGCTCCGCTCCCTCCGCAGCCTCAGTATCGGTCGTGCCATCTCCCTTCCCCTTCGTCTTCCCCATCTGGGCCGGTTTGGACGGTGGTCTCCGAGTATGTTCCTGGTCACCCTCCGAGTGCCGTCGGGTTTCGTCCTCCGGCAGGGTTCCCGGGCCCAGATTTGTCACCAAGAAGCAGGAAACACTGAGCGATCGCAGCCCGGCCAGCGCCAGACGTGCCAGGGGCCCGGGGCTCTCGTCACTGGGTCACTGCCGCCCTGTCGTCGCCCCTACCAGGGGGCGGTCCTCAGCCACCGCCCGAGGGTGCGCCCAAAGTCCACCCGGGGAGAGGCGCGGTGCGGCCGCCAACACCCCCGATTTGTCAGGGAGCAGTCTTCAGTGGGTCTCCGGGCAGTTGTCTCTGTCGTGTCCGATCTCATGCCCTCGCCGCCATTTTGGGGTCCGCAACTTCTCGCCTGGGTCCAACTTTCAAAGTCGAAATACTGCCGTGGGATGTCTCGGTGTCGTCCTCCGTGGGCACCGGACCCTCCGCAGTACCGTCCAGCGCCGGATGGTATCGGTTACCTCAGGGTCCGATCAAATTTTCAGGATATTTTCCGGGATCGGGCACGGAGCTCCGAGCTCACGCTGCCTACCTCCTCGGCATCCAAGCCACGCCGCCCTAGTATACTTATGATGCTGAAGCATAATGGCATCCAGTGAGGGCTGGTGACATTTGAAAGTGGTGGTTCATAAAAGTTTGGTATGACTTATGTTTTGAGTGACGCGGGCTTAGTTAATGGTCAAACGTGGAGGTCCAGGCTGGATCCTCCTCCTGAGAAAAAAAATTGAAAATAAAGATCTGCACATCATCAACCAACTCTTTCCTCTTCAGCACCCTCTTTCCACTCTTCCCCGAATGCACTTGCATCTCCCTCACTTCCTACCCTACATTGCACTCACTCACATTTAAGCAGTTTATTTACATTTGCTTTTGGCATGTAAATATTTTGCCATCTGCATTAAAACCTCCTGATGTTTGGTTACAAGGAATTAACCTATTGCTATAGTAGACAAGGGTTTTGGTGCTGGTTACCTTCTATGGCAAACTGAGTGTAGAAGATTTGCATATAATTTTTGTTATGCCCTCTTGGGAGAAATCTTTTGCTTTGGCATCTGTGGGCTTGTATACTTCAGTTTAGGAGTTTAGGCATTTAAAGGGTATGTTTTTATTTCTCTGTATTAAAGCCTACAGTTAAGTGTTTTGTTACATAAAAATCTCATATTAGACACACACGCGATCATGCGATGCTCACTATATTTAGTGCCAATGGAAGAAGTTCCTTTGTATGGAAAAAAAGATGAAGTCAAATGTATACAGGTGGGATGATTACCATTTTACACATGTGCCTGTTACTATATGTGAAAAATGGAACTGAAGCACAAGTTGTTCTTCACAGGTATGCTGGACTGAGAAACTGAACAGACCTTTCCTGCCTTCGGTTTGCAGACCTCTCTGATTAATGTTAATTTGCTCAAAATCAAGACCACCACCTCCGTCCCTTCCCATTATATCCCACGTTCATTGTTTTGGAACACTGTGTACGAATTCCCTAGTTTCTAATATAAAATCTTATATCTATATACTAAACAGCATATATGTTATCTGTGTCGTAGCCTTTGTTCAAGGTTCAGTCTTGTTTGTTTCCACATAGTACTCTTATAGCTAAGGTGATAACAGACCCATGACCTGCATGCTATCCCAGCCTCCAAATCAATGAAACTTTATTATATTTGGTGAAAGTTCAATACAGCAGTGAAAGAAAATGTTCTAGTTGGCAAACCATTAACTTTATTTTTTATTTTTTTTATCTTTAACCTGTAAGTTACCCAATGACTCCTTGTTGGTGATTTTCACTGTTAAAACGAGGCTTTCACATTTATAGTGGATGGTTTGTCGTCTGTCGAGTCATTCTTCTGTAACCGTTAGATGGCATGCAATAACACATGATTACAAACTGCAGCACTAAATTGACTATGACATAAATTAAAATGCGTGGCTTCACTCTGTTAGTAAATCCATAGTAAACCATTTTTAGAACTTTTTTTAGTAGTCGTTCAGTCATGGTTTATTACCCTCTCTTACTCATATGTTTATTTATCTGTCTTGTTCATAGAGTTTTTTTGTTTTTATCAAATGTGATCTCAGTTCAGTTGAACATACATTTCCATTATGAGCATATTTAGCAGCATGGACATTATTTTTCCTGTGAGATTCAGCCTACTTTTCAAAGTTTGAGATGAAGGATCCTTCCTGTTTACTGTGATGTATTTCCATTTATATAACGCTTACTACGCTTGACAAGTGCATCGTAACACAAACCATCTCAAGGTCCATCCTTTTGACAGGGCAAAATGCCAGAGTATCGTATGTCTTCTGTTTGATTGCTCTAGACTCTAGAAGATTTTCTTAATCAGAGGGGGCTGATCTTGAACCTTGGTTATCTTGAACTTATTATTGTGCTTCTAAGCATTTTTGTTAAACAGAATTTTGGTCTTAATGGGGTATTTGTTATTTTTTTTATTAATACATTTTTCTATAGCGCAAACTTGATCCCGAGGATATCAGAGTGCTTCACAATTTGAAACTTGAAATTTTGAAAGACAAACCCAAACCTGCAATTCCATAGACTCGACTGACCACCAGAATTTCGCAATCGCTATACACTGCCAGACCATATGAAATAAGGTCCCAGTCTCCTGACCACATCTTAGACAAAGCAGGGACGCCACTAGGCCTGCCCTCCACAACTTGGCTCTAGTATAGTATACCCAGTGTAGGTAGGTAAATTGGATTAATGAATGAATGAATGAATATTGATTGTGTGGTTACTCGAAACCATTACATTAAAAACAAAGTACAAAGCTACAAAAGTTAAAAAAGGATCCGAGAAATCATCTTCTTTAAAACAAGTCTGTATGCTCAAGATCTGGGTGCTAGTAAACAAAGAGGGTTAGAGTCTATTTTCTTGCGGAATTACATGCATCGGGTAACGCTCTGGACGTTAAGCTTGTGATGGCCATCAACTTGTAAGGAGTCTGTTGAATGAATTTGCCAAATGAGGCCATCTGTTTAACTGAGTTCAGTGTGTACAATTGATAGACCGCCTCCTTTGTGGTTCGCGTCCCCAGTTGTAAGATGATGGGCCTGAGGTAGAGGCAACGGGTTGTGCGCAGGGCCGGGCAACAAAATAGGAGGTGGCTCAGGGACTCCCGTTTGAAGTTACAGAGCCTGCATTCCTTGTTCCCTAAGCCTGTTCGTTCAGTGGGATATAATTCTTTGAGGGACGGGGGGTGTAGTCTGTAGGCTAGAATTTTATATAGAGCTGGGTGGCCCACTGCCTGCGTAAGATGTTGTTTAGCGTTGTACGCCGTGTGTGGCAGGCTTTGGGTCTCATGGAAACCTCTTTTTGCAAGGGTCCAAGTCCAGTGCACGAGAGCGGAGGCGGACTTGTTTTTTAATTGCATTTTTAATAGCCGAGTAGTAGACTTTCTCAGAGCCCCAGTTCTCTGTGGCTAAGCTAAGGGAGTCCTTTGACGCGGTGAGGGTCGCTGACCAAGGGTTCCCGGGTTCCTGAAAAATTATTTTTAAGACTGCCTTCAGTGTTTTGTCGTGTGACGCTGTTGTGAGATAGTAATATTTGCTCAAAGCAGCCATCTCTTCCAACTTTTTTGGTTCAGAGAGAATTTGAGGCGTACAAGGGTGTTTCTGGTGCACGCAGGTAGGTGGAATAATTTCTTGTATGCGCTGCAGGTAATTTTTTCTAGATCTTTATTTAGTTTTCCAGGGAACGCTTGTTGAGCATAATTAAGGGCTGGCATTAGTTTTGCCTTTAGTACACTTTGAGCCGATGTAGAGGGGCTATGTAGGGAAGCTTGTAGTTTGCAAATGGCATAGGTAATTGCTTTCCCTTTAAGTTGGATTTTCCTTAGGTGAACACTAGCTAGCCCCGATTCATGGTACCAAACGTCCAAATAATTGTATTGCTGCGTGCAACCCAGTGTCAAGTGGCCGAGCCTCCATTTAGCTATTTTCTTTTTTTCGGATAGTGCCCAAAGATGACTATTTTGGATTTGGCTGCATTGGCCACCAGCCTGTTTTTGTTGTTGTAAATTGCAAGGGCCAATAGCGCTTTTTGTAGGCCTATTTTTGTATAGTCCAGGAGTACCAGGTCGTCTGCATATTGCATGAACTGAATTTTAATGTCCCCGATTCTAGGTGTGGCTAAGGCTGCGCCAGTCAAGGCTTGATCCATATCTGCTGTGTATAAATTAAACAGCAGAGGTGCTAATACGCACCCTTGTTTTAAGCCACGGTCAGTTTCGATCTTCTCTGATGCGGAGTCGCTTGAGAGCTTGATTCTGACGCACGTTCTTTGGTACAGCGACTGAATTGCTTTCAACAGGGCTGGGTTGATATTCCAGAGTTTCAGCTTCTTCCAAAGAATTGCGCGGTCAACCCCATCAAACGCTGCTGAGCAGTCTATAGAGCAAGCGAAGAGGGGGAGACTTTGCGCAGCCGTGCTTGGTGGGCTAGATAAGAGAGCAGTTATATTGTCCACGGTGGAGGCCCCAGGTCTAAATCCGGTTTGGGAACGGGGCAAGAGTCCTTCTTTGCTTGCCCAATTTGCTAAGTCCACCAAGATGGTGCTCGCGTAGGCCTTGCCCTCTATGTCCAGGAGGGCGATCAGGCGATAGTTGGACGGGTCTGATTTAGGCCCTTTTTTTATGTATTGGGTGCAGAAGCGACCCTCCAGGAGTCCGGGACATCCCCAGGAGCCAGCATTCAGTATATAAGTGGGTCAGATTTTCAGACCAAAATTCTATATTCGCCTTGAACAAAGAGCCCCCAATGGGGCCTGGTGCCCCATTTTGTCAGATTTTTTTTTTTTTAAGTCTTTGGATACTAGAAATTTTCCGGGAGCAGCCTTCAAATGTGCAGTAAGATCTGACTCTTCCCTTTCCGGTTAGTTCTTCTTTATACAAGGCTTTGACGTGGGCAAACCAGGTCCGTGCGTCGCGAGTTTTCTCTATGGTTTTTCCCTTGGGTTAGGTTGTTTATGTAGCTCCAAAACTCTTGCGATTTACACGGTCTAAGCAAGTCTAAGATCTTCAGCCATTGTTCCTCGCAATATTCGCGTTTCGCGGCCCACACGTTCTTTGAGTGGCTTTTTGCTGCTCCTTGTAGTAGTTTTTTGTCCGAAGCTGTGCCACTTTTCCGGTGTGCTTTTCGTTTTGCATTCAGGTGTTTGGCGCTATCTTTTATTGCCTGGTTGAAGCCAAATGAGTGGTGGGTGCCTGCGGTTTATGTGTGCGCTATCACCTTGAAGTAAAGATGCTAAGTTCCCAGCGGTTTTATACCATTCTTTTATTTTTGCCCCCGACTTATGGGAGCTCGGTGGCCAACCTGCCCAAGTGTTTGTCCATTTATTGAACGTGGCGATTGATACTGGTCCCCTTTTGATTCTTCTAGGAAGTTTTGACAATTCATCGCCGTTTGGGGCCCCAATGCAATGTATCCTACGACAAATTTCTGATGTCAGTGTAAGGATTAGAGCAGCATGATCGCTTTTATTTTGCTGGTGCACTGTATAATTTGACATCAGGGATTGTAGTTTTTCGCTTAAAATAATGTAATCAATCGTTGTTTGTTGTATGTCGGGGCAATAAAAGCCCCAGGATTGTTCTTTAAGAGGACAGAGTGAGCTGTTGCCAAATTGTGAGATATTAGTAAAGCATTCAGTGCGTTGGTGGCTCCAGAATGGTGATTTTGTTTGGCGGTAATCCCTATGTTGTGTATATTGAGGTCGCCAAGGATGATGCAGTCTAATAAAGGATGTTGTAATAATAGAGCTTCGAGCTGATTTAATAATGTGGACAGGTTGTCCTTAGCTGTAAGCCCATGCGGGTTGTGGTAGATGTTAATTAACAGGATTGGGCGTGGCACGTTGAGCGAATAAGGACCTTTCAGGATGCCCGCCAAGAACATATTTGGTAAGTCTTTTATTTCCGTAAATTCAAGGTTCAGCGAAAGCTTGTTATAAATGGCTATCCCTCCTGAGGGCCTTTCAGTTAGTCTTTGTGGGTGGTTTGCCATATTCTGCATATCCTCTTATTGATGACTGTTTTGTCTCCCAAGTTTCTTGTATGCAGATTATGTCTGCCGTTTCCAGAAAAGTTACTGCAGCATGGTTTTGGAGAAGCTTTGTAATCCCAGCAGAATTCCAGGTCAAGATGCTCAATCTCTTGATGGTGGGTGGTTGATATGTGTGAGTGTTCTGGCCTGTTGTCCAGCAATGCTAAATTCAATCCTTTTTTCTAAGGGGGTGGATGTTAGGAGCTGGAATTTAAAGCTTGTGGCAGCCAAGACCAGTCTTTACTTGCGCACCCCCTGATTGAGCAGGAGCGTTTTCCCCGGCCCGGATTAGTTGTTATTTTAATGGCAGTTTCATTAGCTAGGCCTGTGTGCGTGCCACCTTTGCTCCCCTGGAGAATGGACCCCACGTGTGGAGTGTGGTCAGGCGGGGCCTTCGTGCTTGGGTTCCTACCGGTAGTCGGTTCCCGAATGTCCATGCTAGTCATAAAGTAGCAAGTTTTTTAAATTGAGGGGTACTTTAATGCTGGCTGAGTTTTTATTGTTATGCCCCAACTTTCCAGTAGCGGGCGGTTTCTCTTCAAGACCTCTGCCATGCTTGTGCTGGTAAAAGTGAGCTCTGTGGTCTCGTTTGGCTCATTAGAGTCTGAGCTGAGAAAGGAGACAGACTCGATGTCCGTGGTTTTTATCCCTTCCAGGCTGGGGATGTTTGCACAGCGTGTTAGATTGCTGCGGTTGAGAATGTCCCACTTGCCTTGTGTGGCGTATTCGGGGTATAGCAGTATTTTCCGGTCCTGAGGGGTTGTGTGGGTTGAATTGTAATCGGGGAGAGCACCCTTTGTTGTTGCGACCTTTGTGCGGGTGACGATTGCGTTTGCCGTGTTAGTCGGGCATACTGGGCCCTGATTTAGTAAACATGGTGTCTGCTGTGATGTCATCTGAGTAGGTGGGCTGGGTCGCCTGGGATTCATGGCCCAGTTCCCGTTTGACTCAAAGTTAGATTCAAGGGTGCGTTGAGATATACTCAGGACTTGTTGCGGCATTATCTCCTTCCACGCTCATGACGAGCCCAGCTCGTCATGCAGTAGCCTGCTGCTACACTCATGACGAGCTGAGCTCGGCATGAACTAATGGAAATGAGAGTAAGCCAGCGCAGCAGGGGAATTCCCATAGCATTGAAGGTGTTATAAGAGGGTTGGTGGTATTTTTAATGTCTTGAGGCACTTGGGTCTTTCCTCCAATTATTGTCTTTGATTTTTCACGAGGCAGAAGGCTTTCAAGGCAGGCTTCGCGATCACTTGGTGCGGCCTGAGTTTTTTCCCCAAAATAGTGTCCTTGTGGGTCCGGCGCTTGTTTTTGTTAGTTTGCTGTGCTCTGGCTGATATGGAAGTTGATGGGTTTTGTGACTTCCAGCACTTCCGCGTTTTTTCATTTCGTTTTGTCAGTGGCTAGGAAGCAGATCGCCTTTTGGGTGTCAGTGTGAGCGGCAATCGTCTGGTTAGTAGGCAGTAGCCACTGCCTGATTCTGCTATTAGAGTAAGGATTTTTTTTTCTCTGCTTATTGAGTTTTCTTAGTTTTTTCTTGTTTTTTCTAGATAAATTCTGAGTTTCTGGGGGAGCAAGTTTAAGTGTGTGGTCAATTTCCTGGTTAATATCGCGAGTGGGGCTGGGTTCTATTTCAGTCTCCGAAGGCCCAATGGCCAGATTCTTCACTTCTTGGAGGCCATCTGTGCCGCCAGTTTGTGAGTTTGTTTTGTGCTTTGTAAGGTCCTCAATTAATGTGCTCATTATGTTTGGTAGTTTTTCTAAATTGAGCAGTATGGGGCTACAACCACATGTTACTGGCTTTGGTATTAGGCTTGTACTGTCTGTCCTGAGCTCTATGTATTAATGAGTTCAGGTGGTCCAGTTTGGAGTCAATCCTGGAAATCAACCCAGCGACTATTTGTAAGATGTTAATTTGGGCATCAAGCTTGTCTGCGTGCATTATTGCTGCATTTGCCATTTGAGATGAGGGCCTCACGGATCAATGTTAAATGATTTGCAATCGGAGGAGGCTTTTCGTCCTTGTCCGCCCCTCCTCTCTCCGGACTTGAGGGTTGCGCCTCTTTATCTTGTACCTGGATACAGGGTTTTGTAAGGTTTGCGGGTTGATGCTGTGGGGTAGCGGTAAGTCTGGGAGGTTTGGCTCCAGTGTCTTCGTGGGACCTGTTGATTTCATGGGCCTCAGTCTTTCCATATGTTACGGGGCTCGATTTGCGATCTTCCAGCCGTGAGGATGGCAAAATGACTGAGCTTGTGTTGATGGGTCTGGGTGGGGTCGTGTTTAATGTTGGAGATTCGGGAGCTCTTCCCCCTTGTAGAAAGATTATTTTGGGCGAGAGTGGAATGGCTGACCGCCAAGGAGCAGTGGGGTTAGGAGTTTTCCCATCCTCCATTTGCGTTTCCATGTCCCCAGTTAGTTTTCCCAAACATGGCATCGGTTGGGAGTTCAGAGCCCCGCTGGGTTCGCTTATTGTAGGTGGTGTGTGATACAGAAATTCTCTTATATCTCGATTTCCGTCTGTCCCAGGGGTTGATTCTGTGGCACTGGGGTTGAGCTTGCGGGTCGTGGCGTTGTCTGTGCTGGAGCTCACCCCTAATACGGTTGCTGATGTCTCTGCCGCTGATTCCGCTTGAAGCAAGGTGGCTCCAATTGCTCCTGTTGGCTCACCGTCCTTGGGCCCTAGCCCTGGATTGAGACTCCCTCGTCCCGGTGGATAGAGTAGTTTAGCTTTTTGTCTCCTTGCTGATTTGTGGGGCCGGGGCCTCTCATGCAGTTGGGACAGGTATGAGCTTCTGGCCCTAATGTTGAGGGTACACTAGGTGAGCAAGAAAGGAATAAGTAACGACTGAGGTTCAAAGCGTAAAACAATCTCGCTGGTTTGCTTCCAAGGCGGTAGCAGCTGCTACTCAGCTATTCACCACTATTCAGTCCTCCCTGGCGGCCTCTGCCTTGGTCGTGCTTGCAGAGTATGATGTCCGGGCTAGCTATCTTAGAGCGAAGGCGCTCTAACTGAAACAGGCAAGGACCGGCTCTAGTGGTACACTGAAGAGTTTAATTGAATTTGAGCTGTTTCCCAAATATTGTGTCCCTGGTAGCTGATTTCTGCCGAGCAGAGGGGACGCTGCACTTCTTCTTTCACTCGTGGGGGGCCCTCGTCAATGAGTGCTCTTCGCCCGTACTTCCACCCCGTGTTTTGGCACTCTTGCCCCCTTAAACGGGTGGCGAGGTGGCGTCTGGTCGGGTCTCGTAAGGCAAGATGAAGCTACAGTTGGCGTTAGGCTTGGAGTTTTGCTCCTTTTGGGCTGCTGGAGGGTGGGAAGCAGGTAGCAGGATGTATGGTGGAGCGCCGGGGGGGGGAAAGGGGGGGATTTGGGAGGCAACGTGATGGCGAGAGATAGAATGGTTGAAGGGTAGTCTGGTGGAATAGCTCACCTCCGCTCGCCTCAGCTGACTGCCTGCTCCCACTTGCATCTGCCGCGGCTCACAGCTCTCTGTTCTCAGCTTACGGGGAGTGCCACTCCTCCTCCTCCGCTCCTCTTCCTTGCACCTGCCTTACGCCTCCGATGCACCTCTCCTCAAAGTTCTCGATGTTCTCCTGTTCCGGCAGGCAGCTCTGTGCTGCATGCTGCTCCCAGATGAGGCCGAAGCCGGGCCGGGTCCAGGGTCAGAGACCAGGGGTTGGGCTGTGCTTTCAACCAATAGCCTGCACCGGCGCATGTGGGATTGCTTGTTGGCTTGTCGGCTTTGTTGGCTTTATAGGGGGCCGGGGAAAGGACCGCTTCTGCCAGCCCTTTTCTCGTTCGCGGTTCTTAGCTCTCTCGGCGCAGGGAGCGGCAAGCTCCCCGCCGAGCCGTTCGCTCCGCGACTCCTCAGTTGCGGCTGTGCCTCGGCTCAACAGCTTATCAGCCCCGGGTGAAGCGATAACACCCCCCCCCCCCCCCCCCCCCCGCTGTGTAAGCTGGGAGCTTTGAAAGCTTTGCAAGCTGGAAATCTGATACCAATGCTGGTGAGCTGAGCCGAGAGCAGCCGGCGTCTTCCTAGTCTTCCTCGCGTCCTCGCACACTCACTGAATCAGCTTAGCTGGAGCTGCATTGCAATTGCAGCCTCCTGAGGGGAGCCCAGCGCCTCCGTCCAGTCATCTCCTTCCAAAGGACTGAGGACAGCTCCCACGCCTCCTGCTGAAGGTTTAGCTAGACTTTCAAGGAAATTTGCAGAAGAACCCAGTATACTGCTGGAACGTTTTAATTTTATGAAAAGAAAACAGCACATTGATGAATCTGTGGAAGATTACATTTCAGTTTTAAGACTTTTAGCATCTACATGTAATTTTGGGTCTGTCCTAGACACGTTTAAGAGATCAATTTGTGTATCATTGCTCATCTAAATAAATTCAAGTACGATTGTTAGGATGTAGGGACCCAACATTGACAAACTATAGAAATTGCTAAAGGGATAGAAAATCCATAGTTTCTTCAAAGGTTATTTCCAATGTTTCTTCTTCCCCAAGCTCATCAGTAGCAGTGGTATCCAACGATGTTCAAGTATCAGCCATTGATACCAGAGGCAGAGTTAATAGGGTTCCATTTAGAAAACATAACAATTTTTGTTTGAGATGCGGATCTGGTAATCACTTGGGCAGTAATCCCAATTGTCCAGCCTCATGTAAACGTTGTACAAAATGTGGTAAATTAGGTCATTTCATGTCTGTGTGCAAGTCTGGCAAAAACACTAAGAGTAGGTTCAGTCAAAGACACACCCAATACATGTACAGAAGATTTTGGTAAGATGCTTCTTACAATCTCAGATGACAATATAGAAGAAATTTCTATCAAAGGACCATATTGCCAAGCAATGGTATCTGATGTCCTCATTGAGATGATGGCTGACTCTGGTGCACCCATCACGATTATATTTGACTGATTATTTGAAGAGCAATGGAAAGAACGGCAACTGTCTCATACTGATGTTCACCCTAAAGAATTGGAGGTCAAGATATTGACATGTCTGGTTATTTCATTGATGTTCTTTCATGCTTGGGTAGGAAAATAACAACAAAGATATATGTAGCTATTGAAGGGAAGAACATAATTGGATGGAAAGACTTAGCTAGGCTATGTATTATCGTTGTTCCTGGTTCTGACAATCCAATTGTTCCCTCACTTGAAAATTAGTCACATTGGAGCATTTCGAGTCTCGTTAGTTTCTTATTTGAGTATGCGTGATACAGGAGTTTCTGCAGTCCGGGCATGAGTTAATCAGAGCTTCTGTACCATATGGTGTTTTTGTGGAAGAATGAAAGGGGGGGGCGTTTGTGGTATTTCATTTGATGCATTTTGTAGTGTTATGCGTACTACTGTTCCTATTTGTGTATTGATGGTTAGGTTTGTCTCATGCAGAGGCCTCTTGGCTTAATGTTGATTTTGTCTTTGAGAAATAATGTTTGCTCTGTCGCCTGTTCTCGCAACTCTAAGTTGATGGGGTTAGGACTTGTCTGTTAGCTTTAGTTTTTGAATTTGATACTGTTTTGGCTCATTTAGAGCTCTGTTATATTAAAGCCTTTTGGAAGTTTCCCTATTGTCCTGTGAAAATTACGTATATTTGCATCACCATATGCAAGAAAGTGGAGATCATGGGATTTGAAGAGATCCTGAAACATTTACTAGAATTGTTAATAAATAGGTGCCTTTGGTGACTTTTGAGGATCTCGACATGTGCAGACAATTCCCATTTGAGGAAATTATCTAAAATGTGCGCAACTGATAGAATGTGAAGGATGAGAATATTGTAGTTTACGATATCAAAAGTGTCTGAGAGATCGAGGATGGTGGGCATGGTGCTTGAGAACAGGTGTGCTGCATCTAACAAGTTGCCCCAGGTATAGAAATTGGGTTGGTTTTATGTCTTCGATTTTATCCACTCCTAAGTGTGCTCTAGTGTTGTACCCTGAACATTTAGTCTGGGATTTTATAATTCCAGGGGGCTAGCAGTGTGGTAGTAACTTGATCTAACAAAGTTTCCTCAGGAAAGTGATTTGTAAGTAAGGGGGCTAGCAGTGTGGTAGTAACTGTAACTTGATCTAACAAAGTTTCCTCAGGAAAGTGATTTGTAAGTGCTTCAGGTTGTTGGGACTTCGTTATTTTGTAGTGAGCTTTTAATAGAAGCTGGAACTTGAAAGGCCTGGGCTTCCTGTGTACTACTTTTCCACCCCTTTTTTTCAGAGTCCTTCCAGAGTCAGTCTTGTCAGGAAAATATTCCTTGTGGACTGCTTTGGTGGAGGCGAAGATGTTGGACTGGAACTGTGAGGGCAGCAGTAAACTTGGTGAGAATTATAGTTGACCTGATATTTATTCTTTGAGGGAACAGCCTGGGGTGTTATAGAGCCTGCGTTTATGGGATTGCTATAGCGGTTTCTGTTTTGGGGGGGGTGTTTTACGCATTGTCTGTGGCTTCAAGAGCTGTTTTCAGGGAGTCATCTATTTAGTGCTAAAGACCTCTTGTGGAATGTGTTTCTTGTGTCTGAGAATGAATGATGTGAAAGGGGTGTGCAGCGCATATGTTCAAAGGATGCCTTGCACAACTTTGCTGAATATCTAAAAACTACAGTGAAGGAAATTTGATTATTGGAGTTGGTGAATACCCACCGCAGGGAATAATTACAACTCTGTTGGTGTCAGCCAGCGAAGTTACTAAATTAACCAGAGCTCAACCCCATGTTGGCTTTGGCACAGAGCAGACAGGCTTAACTTGGGGGGCAATAGATAAATTAGTTATGCAGTACCAAAGCAGTAATGAAGTCAAATTACAAAACAATAAAAATTCCAAACAAATTAGTAAAAGAAAGTAAAATTCAATTTACAAACTGATACAGAAATGACAAAAATAAATTAAGGTAAACCGGAGATATGAATGTTTTTCATTCTAAGCAGAAATAGCTCCACAAAGAGCCAATGATAATCAATGGTTGCAGTAAACCGGGACATAGACACAGTTTGAGGCAGAGAAAATGAAATAAAAAATTATTTTTATATCGCGCATGAACTACCCGGAGGCCTCGCAGCGCGTTGACTGATTTGCAGGATAGTCTACTGGGTAGGTTAACACGCTCTTCCGAACAAGTGAGTTTTTAAAGCTCTTCTGAATGCCATCTGGTTGTTGTTTCCTCTAAGGGCAAGAGGTAAGGAATTCCATGTTCTCACAGCCATGTGCGAGAACGAGCGACTGCCCCAACGAGCCTTCTTTATTTTGGGCGTGGTGGCTAGATGCAGCGAGCTGGAACGAAGGGCTCGAGGAGGAAGGTAGGGGGTGACTAAGGGGTGTATTATAGCTGGTCCTGTTCGGTGAATGGCTTTATGAACAAGGCACATAGCCTTGAATTGTACCCTTGCAGCCACAGGGAGCCAATGTAACTTCTTTAGGGCCTGTTTGGCTGACTGCCAGTGTGGGATATTAAAAAGTAGTCGAGCCGCACGGTTTTGAGTGACTTGGAGTTTGATTGCTGCTACCGGGGCTCCAAGATATAAAGCATTTCCGTAATCCAGGCGGGAGAGTATCAAGGCCTGAACCATAACTCTCCTCGCCTGGAACGGAAGTAAGGGGAGCACTTTCCGGAGCATTCTCATAAGCCCGAAACAGGTAGATGCAGTTTTTGTGGCCTGGAAAGTGACGTCTAGCGATTTATCAAGCCAAACTCCCAGGCTCTTTATCTGAGGTTAGGAAGGGGAGGAGGACCTAGACTCGAGGGCCAGATGAAAACCAGAGTGGTCGGTGCAGGATTGCCCAAAAGCATGATCTCTGTCTTCTCCAAGTTTAATCTGAGGCAGGAGGATTCCATCCACTTGGCCACTGCCTCTAGACAGGGGCCCAGTGTACTGGACGACCCCTCAGTGTGATCCAATGAGACCACCAACTGAATGTCGTCAGTGTAGGTGATAATACGCACGCCAAAGGGATGGACTATCTCCGCTAAAGGCCTCATGTAGGCATTGAAAAGCATGGGACTCAGGGCAGAGCCCTGGGGGACCCCACAACTGAGTGGCTGCTTGATGGAAGCTACCTCCCCCCCTCAAACACCTGGAAGAAGCGATCTTCCAGGAAGGAAGTCAGCCATGTCAGGGCCGCGCCCTACACACCCATGCCTTTCAAACGATGTAATAGGGTGGCATGGTTAACCGTGTTGAACGCGGCGCTGAGATCTAATAAAATGATGGCTGCTTTCCCTCCCTGGTCCAGCACCGATCTTGTTTCTTCCGTCACTGCCAGTAAAGCTATTTCAGTTCCATGTTGAGGGCGGAATCCCGTCTGGGAGGTGCTTACCAGATTGTTAGATTCTAAATAATCTACTAAGATATTGTTAATGTGCTTTTCAAGCAATTTACTCATCCAAGGGAGTAAAGAAATGGGACGGAAGTTTGCTAGATTATTTTGATCTAAAGTGGTTTTTTTTAATAAAGATTTGACCTTTGCACATTTCCACGCGATTGGGACGACGCTCGATGTGATGGAGGAGTTGAGGACATCGAGGATGACTGGACGGGTAACATCAATGACCGTGGCAAGAACCTGCGGAGGTGCTGGATCACTAGGGGATCCCGAGATGACTTTAGGGATTATCCTATCTAGCGTGATGGAATCTAGGAGAGGAAAGTTGTCTAGTTTACAAGGGACTTGGGAAACAGGGCTAGCTATAGTGGCGGCATCTGCATCGTGTCTGTTTGTGACAAAGGAAGAATAGATTGTCTGAATCTTCTGGGAGAAGAAAATGGCCAGATTGTTGCATCGTGCTAATGCACCATCTGTTGACCTACGCTCAGGGGGAGGGGAAGTCAACGATTTGGCTATTTTAAAAATCTCTCTGGGGGCGTTTGCAGCCAGATTGATTTTTGATTCATAGAATATGGCTTGTGCTGACTTAATTTCCTTTTTATATAGCCTGATTCCAGCTTTATATTCTGCCTTCTTAGACTGTGTGAATATTCCTGCCTCCAGGCTCTTTCCAATTTACGGCAGGATTGTTTCATGACTCTTAGAGGAGGGGAATACCATGGGGCTACCTTAGGCCTCTTTATAGATTGTAAAGATTCCTTCAGAAGGACTGAATCGAGAGAGTGAGAAATCCATTTGTCAAAATTGGTACTGGCTCTATTGGGGTTTGTAGCCTTCGGAGGTTTAAATTCGGAAAGCGCCAATTCCCACTTGGAGGAGGGAAGCGATGCCCATTTCCTACCCCAATACTTTTTAGGATCTTGTGTTATGGGGGAGGTTTTAGTGGTCCATGTAAAGGGTATTAAATAATGGTCGGTCCAAGGCAGTGGTATAGGCGACTCGATGTTTAGGCTATCAAGATTACTGTAAATATGATCCAAGAGATGCCCCTCGGCATGAGTGGAAAGGAATCCTTTCTGAATCGGTCGATAGCTTGAAGATTCAGTAGAAAACTATTAGCTGCTGAATCAAGCGGATAGTCTAAGTGCAGATTTAAGTCGCCTAACACGGTGAAATTTGCAGAAGTAAGCACTGAGTTGGCAACTAGATCTGTTGTGTTTGCGACAAATTGACCAAGGGCACCAGGCGGTCGATAGATTAGGCCTGTAAAGGTGTTAGTGGGGGAGAGCTCTAGAGTAAAGAGTAGGCTCCCACAGACTGACGTAGTGGAAAGGGTAAGGCGACACTTATAATGATCCCTATAGATGATGGCTAGCCCCCCTCCTCTACCCGTCTTGCGGTCCAGTCTCTTTAAGGTGTACCCTTGTGGGGTGGCCCAAACTGTAGTCGGATCAACTTCCAGCTGAAGCCACGTCTCTGTTAGAAAGAGAGCGTCAGGCTTATATTCTTCAATCAGCAAAGCCAGTTCTGTGCAATGTTTAGGCATCGAACGGCAGTTGATGAGAAACATCTTCCAAATGTGGTTGTTAGTGTCTTCCCATAACTTTAGGGAATAGTTCCCAGTTGCAAGCATGACATCAGGCCTTGCTATTCGTAGGGCGCACCGAGTGGCGGCAGTGAGGGTTAATGGTTGGTCTTAACGCGTGCAGGGAGGAGGAATCATAGGTAAGTCGAATCCCTACCATGATGCCGGGAACTAGGATCTAGGAGCGGATGGACGCGGACTGGCGCAGACTGGCTTCTCTTAGGCGCGTCTACGGCGCTCCCGCTGCGCGTAACCACTGCGCGAAGGGAAAAGGGATATAAGTAGATTGGGCTCGGGAAAAGACTGGAGCGTCACCCTGCTGAGATGGCCGCCCACTAATGGCACCACCAGGAAGTGGAAGCGCTCTCTTCTCCCTCCACAACAAACAGCATAAATTGCTGCGGTGGACCGGGGAGTCAGCGCACGATTAACAGTATCAACAACAAATTTAAAAACCGATTTTAGTTTAAAATCACTTGCAGCAATAGTTTACGATGTTGCCACCCGAAGTGCTAGTGCAGCAATGAGCAGTTGCAGGACAATCTTGTTGCATAGCTGTTTGAACAGGGGTCAGCCTTATTAGCCACAAGTCCTCTTCTTTGTTCTGGGTTAAAGGGAGAGCAGGTCCAGTCCTAAAGGGCTCCTCTAGGGTCACAGACAGCATGTCCAGTTCTCCTTTAGATCAGGAAGGTGTTCTGATAGTGCCACATTTATGCCTGGCACTAGCGCTTGGGTTAGAAGGACTCCTGTATACTCCCTAATCAATAGAGGTAGAGGTTCCCAGGGTCAATCCTACCCACTTTGGACATTTCAAAGACTGCAAAAGTCTATAGCCACACTAAACTTGGGTTCAGAGAGTAGAGAAGGGTGTGTGGAAAGTGAACTACGGTAATCCTAGTGACTTCACCCATCTAACACAAAAATCCAGTTAGGGTCAGCCATGCTCTAGCCACAATAAACCCAAAGACAGAAGCCTGGTGGGACAAAAGCAGGATTCTTCAGCAATCAGACAGTGGATACCCATGAATTGTCTTGGCATCCTGTCCTCTGCCTTTCATGTATTACATGTAGCTCAACAGACATCTCAAGCAATATTCAACACTGCTGTCAAAAGGAGGCCCACAGCCCCATCCTCCATATTCTGCCGAGCTCAGAGGAGTTTTCTCTGCCCATTCAGGTCAGCCTATTGTTTGCTCCTGGGATGCATTCCACACCTTTTCACACCTATTCAAAGTCTAATCACTGGATGGGAGCTGACAGTGTATAATAATTCATTTTCTGATATTTCTTCAGTCACAGGGTAGCATTCTAACAGTTACTTTTCCTTGCTATTTATAAAAAATCGGACTTAATCATTGAATTGGAGTATTAATAACTATAAAAAATAGTTGTATATTTTTCTAGCTAGTCACATTCCTGAGATACAGTTTTAGGATTTTAACCAGTACTCCGGTTTTAGACTTCGGACTGCTAGGCCTGCCACAATGAAATGTATGTATGCATGTGTGATAGTAAGCCTTACAAAAGGGTGACTTATTAATATTTTTTTAAAGCGGTTTATTTAATAGGATCTATTTTGACAAGTCAGTTGACAGTTTTTACACTCCTACAACAATGGCCCAGAATCCATGTTTACCATGCCTGTGTAGTGGATGGCATAGCAGTGCACTAGTGGCATTTAGCTTCAGGCCCTGGGTACGCTTTGTACCAAATTCTAAGGACTTATAGGCAAGTTAAATGTATCAATTAGGAATATGTCCATTCAACCATGTTTAAAGGGGGAGCTCAGGCCTTTTTATCACTGGTTAGCAGGGCTAAAATGCACAACATCTCAAAGGCAGAAAACATATAGGATCCAGAAAAAGAAGAACAATCTTGGGAGACCTTGCGGGAAAGGGAATTTCTTATCCATGATATGGGCTTCGGTTTTTTTTCTCTTTCTTTTCACCTTCCTGTATGGGCACTAATGCCTGAGTGATCCGTTTGACAAGGTATTAGGTGATAGGTGAATTGAGAATGAGGTTAATGAGCAAGTAGTTTTCACTTCACTTAGTTTATTTTTGAAAATCTAACTTTTGTTCGATCGAAAAATAGGGGCTTGCTTTAAGTTTTGCCAGTGATGCTGAAAGTCTAGCTTTGTATTTGAAGGATATGACATGAGTTGCTGTGAATTTATACATTTTAAATTCATTGGTGGATAGTGTCATGACGTGTCTTAAGTGTGGATTCTCTCTTACGTCTGGAATTTTAAGGAGGCTGAGATTGAGTAATCTTTGTGCCAGAGATTAAGGTCGCCACTGACCCGTAGGTGAAGAAATTCTTTAACTAGGGTATGTGGTTAGTACGCGGTTATCATTAATATTTCGTTGTGGTTGTACATGCTTTGTAGGTGTTGCTAGGGGAGTCTTTGGTAAGGTGGGTGTACATCTTGTGTCATAGGTTCACCTCTTCCCCATTCTAATTTTCGAATGCAGGTAAAAGTGTAGGTAGGGGGGTCTGTTCTCTCTTTCTAGGGCATAGCTGTCGGTGTACCAGGTCGCTTAGTAGGAGATGGACTATCTAAAATTAAGTCATGGACATAAAGACACGTTTCATGACTGCCAAACTGGTAGAGCGAGGGTAGGTTGTCCGGCCACTGAGCCGCTGCAAAACCTACACTTAAAGTCACCAGAGAGCATTAGATCGGTGGTGTGTTAACCCAGTTTTCAACAGGGACAAGTAGACTCGCCAATTGAAATTTGTTTGGAGTTCGAATTCACACATTTTTCATTTCTCTTACACTTCCCACACACTTGACAGTCCTGTCCACTTTACGGCCCTACACCCGCACTTCACCTTATGGCTTGGGAACAAAAGATCTCATAAGGTGCCCGTCTCACATTGCAGCACCGGCCTAATGAGGAGCAAGCCCTATGATGAGGCATGGTGTGTGAGGGCCCTAGTTCCAAAAGGGAGAGGCCCTCACTCCTACTTTTGCACATCTAGCTATACCGATCAAACCTCTACACCTATCTCCTTCACCAGGAACTGCATACTTTTTTGCATTGATAAGTCCTTGAGGCTTGTATGCTGAACCTACAAGCGTCCCCAGTCCCCTTCCTTTTGCTTTAATAATATGTTTAATGGCACAACAGCCTTTTGATACCCGTGCAAATTGAGCTGTAAAAGGCGGCAAAAACCATATTCCCACCTGCTCCCCGAAAAGTCTGATACATGTTTAAACTGTCTGAATAGACTCTCTGTAATATCAGTCGGCGTGTCCACTACAATTTATTTTATATACCAATTCTACGCTGCGGCCCTAGTAACTGTTAGTTGTATTAGCATGCAGATTTTCTGGGACTGTTTGCATACGTATTCTAAAGTAATGGTTGGACATAATTTGCGTGGATTATTGTTGTTCAACTTGAAAGTCCAGTACTGACGAACAGCCAGTTGCGTGAAAGCAAGTAAAGAAACTACCCAAACTCCCTCTGAAAGTATATGCTCAGAATCCTACCTGGATTCTTTAGTCGTGCAACCAGCCCTTATTTTGCATATGTTTATTCATTGTAGCCCGTATGTGTTTGTAATTGTATCTCATTTAGTTAAATAGATCAATCTATTTAAAAAAAAAATCCATATTGTGTGATTGGGCCAGAACGCATCGACGTACCACCAACCATAAATTAATCCGATTTCCTGTAGATTCCTGGAATTTCAAGAATGTTGTTAAAGGTTTCTACGTACCACTTGTATTTCAATGCCGGTCACGAGCCGGCCAGCCAACCATTGTGTTAAACAACCCTGGAAGTAAAACCGATCGAGAGTGTGGCGGGCCTACTTAGGGGCTAATCCCGGAGGAATGAGGGCAAAAAAAAAAAAAAACTGGAATTTTGCTTTATAGCGTTTATTTTGCAGGCTGCAGTGTGTTCACCGAGTCGGAATAATGTCACTTTGTACCCCGCCAGACTCCAGATATTCTTGTTATTTTGCCTAGTTCTTATGTAGTTGTTTTTTCTCATTTCACGTAGGTTACGCACTACAGACAATATCCTCCCAATACAACCAAAGTGTACTCCTACTTTGAGTGCCGAGAAAAGAAGAACGGAAACGCCAAGATCAAAAAAGTGAAGTATGAGGAAACCGTCTTCTACGGCTTGCAGTATATTCTTAAAAAGTACTTAAAAGGTATTTAGTATGAGTGGTACCACCGTTCGGCTTTCGAATTGTGAAAGTAACTCGAATGTTGTTGTTTTCGCCTGTACTGTAAACTTTACATTCTTTAGATAGACAAGGGAAAATGAATTCTTCCGAAGGCGGCCGTTTCTGCCTTCAATAACTGTTTTTTAACGCACATTTCTGAAAGTCGTGCATGTGCCCACGGCAGTTTTGACTGCATGTTTATTGTTCTATTGGTCCTCGCAATATTTTCTTTTTAGGCCTAGAGATCAAAGCAGCTGTCGCCAGCCTCGTGTTTTGCAAAAAGTTAATTCTAAAATTAAATGTATATGCATGAGGGACATTTGGTCTGCTCTCCTCATTGACTAGTCTACTAAAGTGTCATTCACGTTTTGCTTTTGCCCACCACACTATTTGTAGACGTGAACCGTTGGCCCTCTTCACTGTGAAAGAGTACATTTTTCACTTGCATTTACATGTGCAGTAGAGTCCACTTCACTTCCAGTGCTGGTAGGCCAGTCTCTGCTTTCATTGCATGTTTTTTTATATTTGGATTATTTCTTTTTTTTTGTCAATCATGCATGCTCACATTAAGATAGTGCAATTTTATCGTGCATTTCTTTTAATGTCTATTGTATGTGCTAGAAAGAAAGAAACCACCCTATTGGCTTTCAAAATTACAGTTTTTTCTTGTAAGTTTACTGTGGGCACAGTACTGGAACAGAATTGCAAGTCACTTGCATGCATCAAAGAAGGACCTTAAGTGGGAAACTCTAATACAAAAAATAATTGACAAACCTCATGACTCTTTTTTACTATTATTGGTGACTTCCCAATCTTTTCCACTTTCATCCGAGCCCCCTCTCCTTTTCAAGGTACCATAAATTCCTGATTATCCCTGGCAGTATGATGAAACTGCTCCCCTGTGGACCACTTCAGTCTGTGCCCCCCCTCCAGCCACTAGCTATTTCTTCGAATTAGGTTCCATAAATAACACTTGGTTGTTTCCTCAGTGTGTTAATAGCCCTTTATCTTGAAATTGCATGGAATAGCCCATCAAGTATAAAAAGGCACTTAAGGTGTAATTTGTTTTGATGAAAATTGTCTGCATTGATTGGCATATACATTTGTTCCCCAACCTATTCCTATTTTTTTTCCTCCAGTGAACTCGATAGTCTATTGTCCTGGAGGTGCTTCACATTCTAATAGTGACATTCACCAGCTCTGACACGTGCTGCAGACAGGTTGGAGGTCAACCCGTACAGTGATCCCACCCCGCTGCCCCCCTAAGTGAGGGTGGCTACACCCCATATCGTCCCAGGCTGCTATGAGATGAGTTGATAACAGCTTATAGTTGAGAAATTTAGGAATGTTGTCTGTACTCCTACTATGTGTGGGGAAAGGCTGACTGGCTGCTCTCCCTGGAAGCTGTCAGCCCAGTCACTCATAATTTGGGTTCCATGCCCCACTCCTTTTACAGTAGTGCGTTTATGTACATAACTGGGAAATAAAACGAGGATGTCCATTTGGGACACCGCATGGATGCTCAAGATGGCGATCTTCCTGTGTCCTGACCTTCCCCATAATGGACATGACAGCCTGCATGTCTCTACGACTGAGAGTTAATTTCCCATACCCCTCCTTCCCTAAAATTTGTTTGTTGGGGAGTCTGAATTTGCCACTTTAGTTTGTTGCCTTATTGAAACACCTTCCTCGTCCTTTCCCTACTAGTCTTGCAATGGTGGCCTCCTGTGCAACTCAGTCTGGAGCCATTATACTTCCAACTGCTCTGAACTGGCACTACCTGCACCAGGCTCACCAAACAAACTAAGGGAAAATGGGACAAGCTTAGCTGCTTCTTTGTTCTTTCATCGGTTCAGGTTTCCTTGCAAACTAGATGTAGACCCCTAAATCCAATCACTCATATCTCATTTGAACACTGTAGGTACACACGGTGATATCATTCTAATTCTTGAAGTCCAGTCCGACACCCACTTTCTCTGGCGTTTAAACCTCACAGTGCTGGTGCTTCATTCATTTTAAGCTAGAAAGAAATGTATGGCCCAGCCCCCCTAGAACATATAGACTGGTATCGTTTACAATTTTTGCAGTTTCCATCCAGAATTATGAGAGGTAGACCGTTTTTGAGCTTGTTTTAATATTGAACACTTAAGCAATTGGCTGGATCTCAACCCATGGTTTCATTAGACGGTCAGAATAGTGCCCTGTGATATTTTCCGCGGTTTGCAAGTGTTTGCTTAAGCATGTTGTGACTTATATATAGCATGTTGTGTCATTCAAAGAGAAAGATGAAGAGAGATGCTGAAAGATGTAGGGTGTGGCTTGTGATCTCATGCAATGGGACCAAGGCAGGCCAGACTGCTCCTTTTGGTGCTTATTTATGTGTTTGCTCGCACTTTCTGTAATAGCTCAGAGGTTAGAACCATGGAAACACTATCCCCAGGTAGCCTCAATTACGTCGAAGCGTTTCTCAAGCTCTTGACATTTTCTGTTCTCTGTTGCAGTTTTGAAGATGCTTTACCATTTCAGATGATTGGCAAACCACCACCATTTAAAATTTACATTCGGTCACTGTTATGCAAAATATATTGCTTTACTTCGAACACAGTCTGCTTTACTGCTTAAGTTTTATGCAACTAACAGTATGGCTACTCATTTGGAAGAGCCCAGAGTCTCCAAAGCCTTCTGAATCCAGGCAAATTCATCAATGACCTGTATCCACTTACACATACAATTTATAGTGCAATCGAAAGCCCTAAATTCTTCAATGTGAAATGGTGTGATCAGACACCCTCTAAAAGCCTCATTGAGCCATCATGAATCCAGACAGAGCTCATGACCGTTCTCAGTGTATAATCATGTATCATGGTTTACAAAACCAATGTGAACCGCATTCTGTGACTACTGAGCCAATATGAGCCGTATCTTTTCAGAAATACTTTGGCTAAACTGAATCCTTGTTTTTATTTCAGGTAGGGTGGTGACTAAGGAGAAGATTCAAGAGGCCAAAGAGGTGTACAGAGAGCACTTTCAGTATGACGTATTTAATGAAAAGGGATGGAATTATATCCTTGAGGTAATATTTGTTACCGACGAATTCTACTGTGCAGTCTGCGCAAAGGCAATGTTTCTGCACTAAAGTGTTTTTGCTTTAGGCCAGAGCTAGTTATGCCGAAAGGCAGCCGATTTTAAACTAAGACCACAAAATACGTTTGGTTAAAAGGAGTATCAAGTTGTGTTGTGATGGTGCAAGCCTTGCTTCTTATGCAGTAACACTTATTCACTTCTGTTGCAATAATTTCTTCTTTGTAGTGAGGTCTATTCAGCAGATATGATGCCATCAGATCTTTGAACCGCTGAGGATTGGGTTTACTCACTCAAGAACCACGTGTCCAACACCACAATAATAATTGTTTAGTTGATCTGCAACTACAGATCAAATCATTTAAATCCAATATTGGGACTGGGCAGTGCACTGAATGTAATGGGAGAGGGGGTTGGCCTTACATCGCACAGAAACGAAAGGGAGACAGATTTATGTGCAATGAAATCTTCTGCTTAAAAAGGGTAATAATTGTAAGTTGGTCATATACTTGTGAAGAGTTAAAAAAGAAAATTACGCACTAGAATAGACAGTGCCCCTATTGAGTGGAAGTGTAACTCTGTGCTAGGAAATTTAGAAAATAACTTACAGCTTTGAAGCAGCTTAATTTACTTCCTTATAGCTTCAGAAAGATATGTATACAGAGATTCTGTGCCAAGAGCAGATCATTAAAATTTGTACCAACACTGAGCAGTTTGCTCAAACCTTTACTATTTTCCACAACATGTATTTTAGTCTTTTTACCAAGATAAGCACAAACAAAACATAGCAGTTTCTTGGGGGGGGGGGACCGGAGTGTTTATGGCAAGGGTGACCCTGTTGCTTTTAAAGGAGCCTATTGGTAAGGCAGCTTGAGAGACCAGGGAGAAGGAGACTGTGCTACCAGCTAAATTGCATGGTGTACTGGAAAGTGCATGCTATTTGAAGGAGCTGGAAAAACTAGATGACACAAGTAGTGACTTTTGTTTCCAGCATGGTGTCCTCTCCTTTACCAACTACCTGTTATCGTAAAGGCTGGAAGCCTAAACTAAACTAGTTGACTTTACATCTGAAAATTGGGATGCCTTCTGGATGATGGCCCCATGCGCTAATAAAGTGTGCATATATGTTTTGAAATATTAAAATTTCGCAAAAAGCATTAATCACTTCACATAATTAAAATGGCAAGCTTTCTCTTACCATTAAATGTAAGCGGTGCACGCATTGGGCGCGCCAATGGCAAGCCCGTCTGCACCCGGAAGCGGCCAGCGCCAGCCACGCTGCCGGTTTGCCGACAAAGCAACCCGATGGTCGACAACGCTACAGCCGTTCTGAGCTACTAGGCCTTGATCATTACAAGGGTAAGTGCAGGTGCCATTGAGAGGTGCTCAAGTATCTGGTTAGGAGCTGTGCCAAGTGTGATATCAACTTTAGCACAGAGCTGGTAGGTCCCACTCCTCAGGCCGCCCCCACATTTATAACTTCGAAAAGGGATTGCATTTGGACAGCGCTCATTAACTCTTGCACACTTGTGAAGCACGCCCCAGACATATTTGAACTTCTCTCTGATGAACAGCTAGATCTCTTATTTGTGATTGAGACCTGGCTTAATGAGTTATTTGCCTCTGTGGTAGAGTTGGCCATCCCCAGGGTTTTTAAAATTGAGGGATGATCGGAAAGTGGGAAGGGGTGGTGGTCTAGCGGTGGTGTTCAGAGACTCGTGGACTCTGACCTGCGAGGATTCATCAGGTATCGAGGATGGAGAGGTTTTTGATTTTTCCATCACTATGTTCCCACACTGTATGCTAGGTGGACCCTTGTATACAGACCCCCAGGTCCCACCGGAGCTTTTTTGAAAGCCATCAATGAGGTAATTATCCCTAGGGCGTTACGCTTTCCTAACTTCCTACTTTTAGGATATTTTAAAATCCATTTGGACTGCACAATGGCTAATGATGCTAGGGAATTGAATGATCTGCTTAACCTGGCGCAACTGACCCAATGGATTATCTCTCCCACCCATATTGGGGGACACCTCCTTGATCTGGTATGCTCTAATTTTCCTTTAACTATTAGTAAACCCCTCTGATCATTTTTTTTATCCAGTTCTCCTGGACCATTGAGAAGCACTCCTTCCCGAACAAATCTTTTCAATGCAGTCCTTCTCAGAGAATAGATAACTCTGCTCTTGGTTGCGCTCTGACCCATACACGTCCTGCTGCTGCGAATACTTTAGATGATGCGTTGGAGAACTTTTCAGGTTGGATCTCCCAGACTATTGAATCCCTGACCTTGCCTCGTTCTAATAAGCAAGTAAGAGACTCCTTCCAAACCTTGGTACTCCAGCTCGCTCAAGGAATTAAAACAATCATATAAAAAACTCGAATGTTGCTAGAGGCAGAGATCCTGCTATCTGGCTAAATTAGCACATAGAAGGGCCCAGAGAGACTACTTTGCAGCCATTAAGGAAGCCAAAAGTAATTTTTACGCAGAGCGTATTGCTCTGTCCAAAAACCACACTAAAGAAATTTTCGCCATTGTCCAAAGTTTTCACAAACCTAGTGCGGAGCGCACTGTTCTGCCCACTTCGATGGAATGGTGCGAGAAACTATAGTTTTTCTTTATTGAGAAAAATTCAGGAGCTCCAAGTTAGTCTAGGGCCTATTCTTCTGGGGCAGGCCAAGCCTTACATTGTAAGCCCTTTAGTTTCCCCCTCGATTGCTCCCCCATTGACTAAATTCTTACCCATTAAGGCGCTGGACTCCTTGACCATTCTTAAATCACTCAAATCGGGTTCCCCTACAGACCTGTGTCTGGCTAGGCTGTTCTCAGGGGTTGCAGAGGTGATCAATCCTGAAGTGAGTGCCATCTTAAATCTATCCCTCCAGACTGCCACTGTCCCTTTGGCATGGAAGCAGGCCAAATTGCTCCTGCTTCTGAAGAAGCCCTCCCTAGATCCGGCTCTTCTTGTCAGCTATAGCCCTAGTTCCCTTCTCCCGGCAGTCGCAAAGGTGTGCGAGAAAGCAGTCTTTAGGCAGCTGGCCACCTTTGTTGAGTCATCTGGTGCACTCCAGCCTGCCCAATTCGGATTTAGGGCATCTTACAGCACAGAGACCTCATGTTGAAATGTCGGAGGCAATAAGGGAATGTCTGGACGTGGGCAGCAGAGCGGCCCTGATTTTGCTGGACCTCTCTGCTTCCTTTCGACATGGTCCCCCATCAACAACTTCTTGCCCGTCTCTCTATCATTGGCGTGTCTGGTCGTGCTTGGGATTGGCTTAAATCCTTTCTAGAGGACCGCACCCAGCCGGTTTGGCTGCCAATGTTTTCTTCGACCCCCAGGAGAGTGGCTACAAGTATTCCACAGGGCTCTACTTTGAGACCTCTGCTTTTCAATATCTACATCACGTCCCTGATCTATCTTGCAGAGCAGCTGGGAGCTAAGATCATATCCTATGGGGATGATACCCAGCTCCTCTTCACTTGGAGTGGAAATGATCTGTCCCCGGCTGCAGCTCAAAACTGTCTCTCCCGTTTTCAAAAGACTCGCATGGGCGCAGTTGAAGTGCAACAAGGGCAGATCGGAGGTCCTCCTGTATGGATCTTTCCCTCCAGCTTTAAGGGAGTTCCTGTGGCCTTCTGAGTATTCCCAACCAAATTCAACTGGTGACCCTGCTAAGAACTTAGTAGTTTGGTTTGGAGAAGACCTTAGGTTCTCCACACAGATAAAGAGACTTGCAGGGGTCTGCTTCGGCACATTAAAATCACTGTTTCTACCCTTGCTACCTAGACCAGCTAAAGAAATGGTGACTCGCGCCCTCATTTTGTCTCGCATCGATTATGCCAATGGTCTATACTTTGGTCTGCCAGGGTATCCGCTAAAAAAATTGCAAACAATATAGATCGCATCAGCTAGGGTTTTTCTGCAAATCCCAGGAAGATCAAGCATGAAACAGTATCTGCGTGAGCTCTATTGGCTCCCCATGGACCACAGAGTTCAGTTCAAAGCTCTCACTTTGGCTTACAGTGCCTTGCATGGCCTGGGGCCGGTATATCTTCAGAAGTGTTTTGCCTTCTATGCCCCTCGCAGAAGTCTCCGCTCTGCTTCACAAGGACTGACCGTGGTATCTCGTTTCCGCAGGACTCTCCTGGGGGTTAACTCAGGAAGGGCCTCAAAACTTGGCTTTTCGCCCAGTAGTTCGCTCCGCTTGATTCTTATTGGTCCACTTTGCTTTACTGTGTTGTTACTCTGCTACTGGTTTTCAATAAAAGCGCCGGGACACTCTATGGAGTAGCCGTGCGCTATAAAAGACAAAACTAACATAACATAACTCTTTCTGTCAAGGAAGCAGCGTCCTGGAATTCCCTTCCTTTGGACCTGCAGAAAATCCTGGATCTTAGGCTATTTAAGAAACAATTAAAGACTTCTCTTTTCACCAGCCACCTTACTCCTGACCCTTTCTGTTGTCACGATCTCCATCCATGCCGGGACACTCCTGATTATCGGTGCGCGCTACAAATACCGCATAACATAACCTATTTTTGTTTTGAAACCCTCCATTTGGCCAGCCAAGATCATTCAAAAGGTCTTGCCAGCATTTGTCTTGAGTTCTTTTAAATTAAATGAGAATGAAATAACTCCTCAAACAATTCAGGGATGTGAACCTGCAATAAAAAAGTTTAAGTATATAAAAATAAAAACTTTACAAGTGATTGTAATTATCTGGCATTAAACCGTGTTTTACCAGTAGTGTTGTACAGGTGTGATGGATTGAATGTTTGAAAAAAGAAAAAAAGAAAAACTACAATTGTGCTATATCAAGTAACCAGAAAAATCAGTCTTGGCTTTTGTTTCTGTAGAGGGTGAGGAGAAAGTGAAAATATAGGGATTAAGATGAGATACAAAAAGTCCCTTAATCTACCAGGTATCTTCTAGTGCGCGCATCTTGGCATAGGAAGATGCAAACCATGGTAGTGAATTATACACCCAGGAAGCCACATGCAGTAAACACACTTCCCAGCAAAAGCAAGCTAGCAAAGCAGAGACTGACCATAAATGTCCTAATTCCAGGAGTAGTCGTAACTAAAGAAAGCAGGTATGGCCAAGCAGATTTAACCATTAGGACTCTCCCTTTGCATGCAAGTGACACAAACCTGGAAACCACATGTTGCCTTTTACTCTGATCAGAAATAAGGATGCAAAGAATCTCGATTGAAGATTTCGGCCTTCTCTAGTTAACATTCCCTTTGCAGGACTTTGATTTGCCAGTGCGGTTTTAATGAATTTAATTATTTGGTTTGGGTGACTATCCACCTCAAGTAGACGGTTCACACGCTGACAAGTGTTGTGATCACTAAGTCACTAAATTAATCTGAGCTCCCCATGTTAGCTAGGCACAGAGCAGACGGGCTTAACTTAGGCAATGTGCAAAGTATTTATGCAGTACCAAATTGTAATAAAGTTAAGAATCAAAACAATACAATTTTCAAACCTAATAAGAGTAAAATATAATAAACAAAATGTCGCAAAAATGGCAAACATCCAATATGGAGAACCAGAGATATGATTTTTTAAAAATCGTTTTTAGTAGGACTAGTGCCAAAAAGCAGATAGTGCCAATGAAAGTCAATGGTCGAGGTAGACTAGGAGTTAGGATCAATTGAGGCCGCAATATGTCAAATATGCCAACCTGGTTCGTCCTTGCAAAATATTTTTCCTTACTGGATTAATTCTTTAAGTCCTAATCTACCACAGTCGTAAACTCCTTAGCACCCTCCCACAGGAAATTAGGGGAGGTCCTTAGAGACTCACAGGCTGTCAGGCAAAGGGCTAACAGCAGGGTTAAGGAAGGCCTCTTCTAGCTTGTTGTATCCCTATATCTTGAACTGGAAGTTAGCCTTATGACCCTTGAAGACCCCTTCTTTATCCTCTCTACAATACGGACGGAGCAGATCCAATCTTTGAAGACTCCTCTTGGGTCACAGACAGCAGGTCCGGTAATCTTCTGTTCTTCCTCGGAACCAGCCATGCTCTGAAGTGGGTGCTTGGAGGTGCCACATTTATGCTCGTCACTAGCTAGTGGTTGGGGAATGACTCCTGGACACTCCCTAACCAATGGAATAAAAGTTCCCAGGGCCAACCCTACCCACTTTAGGCATTTTCTAGATGACGAAAGTCTTCAGTCACACTAAACCTGGGCCCTTAGGGCAAGGTGTGTGTATGCAGAGTGAATTATGGTTATCCCAGTGTCCTGCCACATCTCCAAGTTTGAGACAGCCATTGTACCCACAATAAACCCAGAGACTGAAGTTTGGTAGGACAAAAGCAGGATTCCTGTTCTCATTACTTTCAAGTGCACCCCAAGTGTTACATGTGGTTCTGCAGACCTTTCAAGCAGGATTTGACACTGTGTTGTCAAAAGGATTTCCACTGCCCCACACTGCATAGTCTGCAGAGCTCCTAGGAATCCTCTGTCCATTCAGGTAAGCTTGTTGCTTGCTCCTGGTAAGCATATCACACCTTTTCAAAGGCTAACTGAAGCTGGAAGAGGATTATTCTGATTAGCCTTCTGACAGTTTAGGCAGGTAAATGGTTACTTTATAACGTTCTGAAAGTTGCTTTCCCTTAATAGTTATTAAAGATCAGACTTCACCATTGAATTTGATTTTTAATAACTATTAAAAATAGAGGTTTACACATTTTTGGGAGGATCTTATTATTACAAATAAGCCAAACCATGACAATAAGCGTTACTCATTTTAACATCAATTAATGTTCAGTCCTAATCAGGTTCCCGTCAATCTCCAAAACCCCAGTCTCCCCACCCACTCATCAATAATTTAAAGGTCAACATTAGAATCCGTGTTCATGGCTCAAGATCCCATGCCCGGTTAATTTAAAAGGGGTACAAAGTTCACCCAATATTTTTTCCATTTCTCCCATATTTTAGTCTATTTGTTTTGACAGCCCCTACTTTCACAGACCTCTCCACCAGCATGCACAAATCCAGGTCTTGCTTCCAATCAGTTAGTTGTGGTGCCAGTTCAGCCCTCCCCTTCCTCGCAGTTTTGTGCTTAGCCAACACTAATCCCAGTCTCATCCATGTCTGATCATACTGGTGAGGTCAGTTGCTTCTCAGATATTCAAGAGGAACCACTTCGCTTAAGCCTCCATGTAGCTTCCACAAATGATTACCTGAGAGTGCTTTCATTGCCCTGCCCATCTGTACAATTGTAGTGCGTGCATAGTAACAACGGTGTAAAACTTTAGTTGTACTAGGTGGAACCTGGACCTTGTAGACACTTCCCTAGGGAATACCAACGCATCTGACCATTCGTCATCCTCCAGGCCCTTATGGTCTCGCTCCCGCAGACAGGCCAAGGTTTCAAGTGAGTCATTGATCAGTTTCTTATAAATGAGGGAGATACATTTTCTTGGACATGTGGCCATCTAATAACCTATCCTTTAGTGGCAACTGTTCAGAAGGCTCCTTGGCCTTTGGTAACGCACTCTGTAGTTCATTTCATATTTGTACATATCGGTGGGTTTCAGTGGGTGCTAGCTGATATTTGCTTTGTAGGTCAGCGAACTGGATCACCCCTCTGTGCCTCCACAGGTCGCCTACCCTGGTTAGCCCAATCGGGTCCCATTTGTCAAAGCCTTTCTCTGTAGGCAGTGTGCCCAACTGTGCAACGTCCCACAAAGGAGTAGACCTCATAATCTTGCCCCTCCAGCTCAAAGCACCCAGTGTGTGTGTCAAAGGGGAAGTGTGACTGCAGTGGGTGTCTAGAAGGACGTGTTACACGCCTCTCCATAAATGGCCCTGAGGTAACCTCCCTGTTGCATGACAAATCTATTGATTCGAAAGGTGAATTTCTTTCACGGGAAAGTGAACCCATTGGTCGGTGAAGATCTGTGTCGGCCAGTAATGTGTGTGTGTGTGTCGGGCAGGGCGCTATCTTTGCAGGTTCCAGTCCCAGAGTAGTGTACAAGTTTCACTTTCAATCGCCTGAAAATAGGATGTAGAGTCTAGGTGTGGTGTGTTGTGAAGCGCATAAAGAAGAGTGGGTAGTGCCCTTATTTTAAATAAGGCGTCTTTCCCCAGTAGCGACAGTGGAAGGGTTCTCCAATTCTAGATATCTTTCAGCAGGCAAGCCAGAGGCTGTTCTACATTACTAGAGACGCAAGTGCCTTTACCATAATTTAGATCGCTAGGTAGCGGAACCAGTCTGTGGCAATATGAGCAGCACAGTTGTTGGGCAATTTCGGTGTGAGGCCATGTAGGAGATACATCCATGATGTATTCCAGTTGATGCTGTAACCTGAATGTGAGAAGGTGGCCTGATATGCAGTGCTCACTATTCTAGTGAACACTATGTATCAGTCCAGCAACCCTTATTGATGATTGGTTGTAAGTCAACCTTATAGACCAGCTATCCTAGTAGCATGGATACGAGCAGTCTAAGGCTAAAGACTCGAGAGGGCGTGTTAAGCCAGCTGTTTACCACACATATACCCCTTGAACACCAAGTGAAAGGACACCACACAAGTGTTATGAAAATAAACAGTTATTTATTAAAGATCACAACAGCCCTGTACTCTTTATGAGGACAGGGTACTAAGCACAAACCAAAACTCTTACAAAAATACTTAAGTTAGCACAGTATATACAAATGCCCGAGGGGCACGGAAAACCATATACTCTGAAAGTGGAATGTGAAATTCCTAGCAGGTAAGTACAGTACTAATAGCTTTTGGAATCGCTAGGACTTGACTAGGGAATCGTTAGATTACGACTAGGAGGCCTAGGGGACTCGGGTGCAGTGTGTGCACTCTCACGCGAGATGCGGACAAAAGTCTATGGTAGCTAGGAAATAGAAAGTTAGTGTTCTCGGGCGAACCCGACCTGGTAGGGAGAAAACGAAGATAGATTCCGACCCTTGGATAGTGAGGCTATGCTGGGGCACCGAAATGCCGAAGTTACCTAGCCCAGGGGCTGCAGCTGCATAGGTCTGAAAAGACGTCGGGAATCCTCGTAGACGGACCAGGAGCCGGAAGAAAAGATGCTGGCCGGTGACCAGTGAAGAAAGTTCAGTTGGATCCAAGCCTGGATCTCGAAGATAGATGACACCTGAAAGCAGAGGGGACCAAGTTCGAGACTACTAGCCAGTAGTCAGTGGGCACCAGGAGGGCACCGGATGGTAGCCACCTCGACAAGGTGAGTGGGTGACGCTGTAGCTCGAAGATCTCACGGACCAGGAGGCGTTGTCGGCGACCAGGATGGAGGATCGAGCTGTCCCACGAAGTTAGAAGCTGTCGGCGTCGCTGGACCCAGGATTGGGCAACAAAGCCTTGGCAAATTCAAGCCCACGCGGTGGACCTAAAATGGCGTCTGGAGTGGACCAGGAGGGTCCGGGGTGCTTCTCTTTTGGAAGGAAGCAAGGGCCAGCCTGGAGCAACCAGACCAGCAGCAGAGATGTCGTCGGGCGTCGTTCAGAAGGCCACAAGCCAGCCGGCTAGTAGCCAAACAACGCGGTGCACAGCAAACAGCAGAAGGGCCCCACGCAGATCGTGGAGATGCAGGGAGGCTGACCTTGGGTGCTGGAGCTGCGCAGGGTCGGGGCTTCTCGGACCCCAAAGCACTCACCAGTGGAGGACACGGTGGGCTTGCAGTAAAGATGTCGTGCAGTCTTGGCGATCGTCGGTCCCTCGAGGTCTCGTCGCACTCACGGTTCTCAGCTTTGCTGTAGAGGTGAGTAGAGGTCAGAGGTGCCAGGGAAGCCGGGTCTCGTCGAGCTGGGTCGTCGGATTCGTGAAGAAGGACTTGCAGCAGACCGCAGTGTTCTTTAGGATGGTGCCCGCTTGATGCAGGGTGACTACTCCTTAGCCACAAGGGAGAATCTTGAAGAAGAAATCGTGAAGTCCTTTCGAAGAAAGTGGTATCTTGATTCCAAAGATGATCTAATTTGAACAGGGGGCCCGCTCCTATCTTTATACTAAAAAAGGGGGCTGACCCGGTGACTAGGTCCTGCCTATGGGTGGGACCAGGAGGGGGGTGGTTACACCCCTCTCCCCTGCCGGACTTCCCCAGGCCAGGGGCTGGTGTGCCCCTGGAACTGGTTCTGACTGGCCTATGCGTAGTGAGCACCGGGGTGCCACTCAGCAGTCACCTTCCTGAAAAGCCCTGCCTACCCAGGATACACAAAACCATGTCTGGGACGGTGCTAGCACCGCCCCTGACAGGAAACCCTTTGTCCAGGCTCCCCTCACTGGGAGGACTCCCAGCTGCAGGGGGTCAGACTCGTGTCTGTGGTGGCAGCATCCATTTTGTGGAGCTGAGGCTTTGCTTAACTTTAACCGGGGTTCACAGTTACATACATGTCGTGTCCCTCTAGAAGGGTGGAATGCTAACCCCGTCGCCAGAATTGGCGAGGGGTTAGTATTCCAATTCGTATGACACCTTACTCGACATGTTTTGATAAAGCAATACCAAAGTTAGCATTTAACCGCGAGGATTATAATGCACTTAAGAGTATATGGTATGCGATATCATGGAACAGCTATTAGGACTTGATTCCGCAAGCTGCAGACAGGCTCAGCTCATGCCAGAGCACCATCTCACACGATTCCAAGCACTCTGCCTTCAGGATTGTCAAGGCCTGCCATAGGAGTGACTGATAGGAATCTGTGTGTCCATTTTAGGGTTAGATATAGGTATACTATATCTACAGCAAAGGGTGATTACACGACTTTGCCCCAGCTGTCATGCAGCCAGTTGTGTCAAATTTAGGAGGCCAGCCAGGGGTGGCATAATACATGCTGCAGCCCCTGGCAGCCCTGGGTACACCTATGCCCTGAGTTACAGGGTCTGATAAGGTGGCCCAGTACCAATTGGAAATGTACCTAGGGTACATGGAATCCATTTTAAAGAGAGAGCAGTAGGCCTGGGGTCCTGATTGGCAGGGTCCCAGGTCGACTATGTCCAAAACCAGCTAAAACACAGGGCAAAAAGTTGGGGGCAACCATAGTCAGGATGTACCTTCCTACACTGAATAGCGACGGAACGGAATGAATATGTGCATTATTTTTTTCGTGTATAGACAGTCATAGACCTACAGTAAAATGTCTACGAATAGAGAGATCCTGTCTTCTCAGTCCACCTTGGTCATCCTAATCCAGGCTGCCAGAATCACAAGGACCAGGTCAAAGATCAGAGGGAAGAGAGGGCATCCCAGTTTTGAGCCTCGTTTGAGTGAACACGGAGGATGTTTCACTGTTCCTTGGGCAAGGGAATTGGTGTAAATGAGCCATGTCCATGTCATGAAAAGTGGGCAAAGCCTAGTTTGGAAAGTACCTCTGACATGAATGGCTACTCGATCATATCAAAAGCTGTTAGTGCGTCTAGTAAGAGCACAAGGTCTTCTTAACAGATCTCATCTACGCAACCTAGAATGCTGTGCATGCGCGCAAATTGATGTTTCGCCCCTGCATGAGCCGGATTGGTCCGTATGAATTTGTGTCCGGATCACTTGAATTAGTCGAGATACAATTAGTTTAGCTAGGATTTTAACCTCCACGTTTAACAGTGAAATAGGCCAATATAATGCACAATCTTCTTAAGATTTGCCTTCCTTCTGTATGACCACAATATTAGCCAACCTTTGGTGTCTGGGCAAGACGTCTAGTCTGCAGCTTTCCATGAACATACGTAGGAGGTGGGGAGTGACCTTTGAGGCTGAGAGTCTGTGGAGTTCAGTGAGTTGGCTGTTTGGGCCAATGGTTTTGCCGGGGTTTAAGTCTGTAATGACTTGTATTAGCTCGGCTTCTGTGAGTTCTTGTTCTAGGAGCACCCTGGCTAAGTGCAATACACTGGGGAGTGGAATGTCTGTCAGTAGTTTGCGGGATTCCACAGCCGTGGCAGTCCACGCTGGGGTGTATAGGTGTTTGTAGTAAGCAGCAAAGGCACTAGCAACTCTTTTTCTGTCCCTAACCTGCTCTCCCCTTCCCCCTAGCACTTCCAGTACCCATCAGTTCACTCTCACTCTTCTGTCAAATCAAACGAAGAGCTTCCCTGCTCTATCCCACATCTCCTAGAGGTGATATGGTGTTGCGTTGTGATTGGCCATTGCAGCTTCTGTTCCAGTCTCCCTGTGCTCCTTTTGTTTCTGATTAAAGGTGTGATGTAAACCCCATTGTTCTGCATCGATGAACTGGGTCACTAACTCTAGGATCTCTCATTCAAGTGTCTCCAGACTGGCGCGTTTTTCTTTTTGTGCCCCATAATCAATGAGAGCCTTGATCCCTTATAACTACTTTATTTGACTCCCAGAGGAACCTTCATTTTCATTAGTGTTCTTCTAAGTGGCTTCCTGAAGGCCTGGGGTATGTGTGGGATTTTTAAGTACCAGGAACTGAGCACAATGCGCGGAGGGCTGTCCCGGATAGGCTGACCATAGACCGCCCATATTGTAGAATGATCAGAAATGCCCTAGTGAGGTGGCAAACCTCTCTGAAATGAGGCAGTTGGTGTGTTAAAGTGAACATGTAATCTATTCACGAGAAGCTACCGTGGACTCCGGGTATAACGTGTACTGTGAGATTGTAGGCGTGCTACAGATCTGCAAGACCTAGGGACACTAAGAAGTTGTGCAATAATCGAAGAGATGTCCAGGTCTATCTAGAAGCCAGCAGTCGTTATATCACATAGGGCGACGTTAAGATCTCCCACATCAGCAATTCACTATCAGGAAGGCGGAGGAGGAGTGTAGTGAAAACCATGTTGTGGTGTCTTTCGGCATATACACTGAAATTGCGTTGAAGGTCTAGCCCTTCCATTTTCTCGAGAGTGCTCCATATTTCCCCTGCGTGTCGGCCAAGTGTATTGTATTTTGAGTGGCAGTGACTTGCGTACTATGATGCTAACTCCTCTTAAGCCAGTGGTGTAACCTGCATGGGCCACTATTTTATTTACCCACCTGTCTAGTGCACGATCAGTGTTCCCCTTAAGTTGTCTCCTGGAGTAAGACCATGTCCGGGGAATGTCTCGAGATATTGCATCACTACTCCTCTCTTTATCTTCTCTTCCAGCCCATTGACACTCTAGGACATCGCTTTTTAAGTTGAATGCTGCTAATGTGTCCACAATGGATATATTGTAGTAAAGGGTAGTGGGTAGCATCAGATCCTAAGCTCCTCAACAGAGCTGCTGGAATTACAGTAGGACAGTTCAATGGGCTGTGACACTGCTGTCTAGGTTGATGAGCCTACGGATATAGATTGAGGTGGGATCTATCTAACAGTGGGATGGACAAAGGGTCAGTACGAAAGTGTGAAATGATGGTGCAGATGCGTCAATGCTAGAATATTACAATCATATAATTGAAAGATAAGTGTAACGTAAAAGTCAACATAAAACCCAACTCTGACCTGCCTCCCTGCATGGCGGATTTGACACTGCCCTGCCCTGCCCCCGCCCCATCACTGCAGAACGCCTGCCATCCCAAAACCTAATGCAAACTGTGAGGCTGTGGTTCTCGCCAAGTGGTCACTCATCTGCCAAAACCACTACTGAGATGGAAAAAAAAATTCCAAAGTGATTCGCCTACATGGATAATTTTCCTGTCTCCAATCACTGTGGCAAGGATCTGAGTTTCATACAGTACAAGTGTCTGATCTATTAGATACTCTCACTCTCTGCGGCCCAGACCCAACTGGAAACTTGTGGAGTCGCTAGTCCCGATGGTAAGCATTGTGCTGACATCTGTCACTATCACTGGTCTCCTGATTCCTGTGAGTAGTGGAGTCGCTTCATTATCGGCTTGGTTTAGATCAAAGTCCAATACCTCCGACCACCCTTCAGTCATTCAACCAATCCCAAACCTCATTAGGTGTTGTAAATTACCAGGTCTTTCCGTCTGCTACTATGCATAGTTTTTTTTTCCACAACGTAATTTTATTGTTGACAGTGGCACAGGTTTGGGGTCACAAAGAGCACCAATAATATACAGTAATGGACAGCGTTAATGAGCTCAACATTTTCGATTGGATCATACCTGTGTTCATATAATAAACATACTTGAATATAACTCTTAACAACAAACCATAGTGCCATATTAAATTCACAGAGAGTGCCCAAAGGTTTGAGTTTGAGTTTAAAATATTTGTAAAGCGCACTTTCACCAGCGGTTTCATGGCGCTACAAAAGACAGCTCTCCGGAGTAGGAATGGGGGGAGCAGAATAGGGAGAGGGGAACCGCAAGTGGTTTAGTTAAAGTCTTGGGTATATATGTCCGAGCCATTCATTATGAGAACAGTTATAGTCAACATCTATGTCACGGCACAATACAGTCATCCCGGCAATTCCTTGACAGCAGACCTAGGAGTAGGAGGTTCCAAACCTAGCCCTCTGTATTCCGCCCACCTCTTCTATATTTTATAGTGTTTTTTTAGGACACCCCCTCGCTGTACAGTACTATGCACAGTTTTGCAGGGAAGATCATGGAGTATTTTATTTCACTGTCTCTCAAGACCCGTATGACCTCAAGAAAGTTGTGGTATAGCCTTTGGACATGTAGTCGGAAGTCCAGGGAAAAGGCGACTGCAACATTTTCATATTGGACTGGTGGTGCGGTGCGAGGGATCTGTAATTTGATGTCCCCGTCACGATAGTTGAAGGTGCAAGCCGTTATTGGGCACGGAGGGGCACCTGTCTTTGATAGGGTACCTGGGACAAAATAGGATCAGTCAACAGACAAATAATTGGAATTGCCACGTGGTTGCAGCTGTTTGAGGATACAGTCTTCCACAAAAAGATCAATAGTTCCCACCGATCTCTCACGAACCCCTATTATGCGGACATTGTTCCTTCTTGAGCGACCTTTTAAGTTTTACAGTACAACCTCTAATGCAGTTGTAATTGCATGTAAGTTTTTGACTTGACCCAATAATGTTGCAGTTTCAGTCTTGAGGGTGGTAATCAAGTCCTCCACCTCCTGTCCTCGAGCGCCCGTATTACGGAGGTCAGCTCTTATCAATGTAATTTTGGTTGAGACTGAATCTATTTTGTTCTCAAGGCCACTCCACACCCTGTGAATCGCTGCCATTAGGTCTACAAGGGTGAACGCTTAATCTCCTAGGGAGGCATGCAAGGTTGAAGACTGCGAGCCATCAGTCGCATGCATTGTGGCAGAGTCTCTAGGGAGTATATACTTATCCAATTTAGCCACAAAGCACCGGCCTTTGGGGAGGATGGGTGGAGGGACCGCCTCAGCAGTTGCTGCTGTCTGCCTGGGTCAACAAGTGTGTACCCTGCAGCCTTTCTGTTTTACTTCGACCCCCCCACCCCCCACACACACACACACACACACACACACAAATTGTCTCTGTCACAGTGGAAACCTCTGTGCTGCTACAAGAGGGATGTACCAAAATTTCACCTTGGCAGAAACCCCACTTAAAAGCAAGCTGATAGGGCAGCTTCACACAGGGTAACGTTGGCTGGGGATTGCAAAAGTCCAGCAACCCCCTGCGTGTGGGGTGAGCTGAAGACTGGAGGGCCCAAAGCAGTGAGTTGTTTAATGGCAGTGCACCTGAGTTGACGAGGCTGGGGAGGGAGCAATCCGATGTCTGTTTCGGACTTTCACATTAGAGCATGCACAGTTCTGCTAGGTGAAGGGCAGTAAGCACGATTAGCGCTGCAGGAAACAGTAGCGAAGTCTCAGTGCAGCAGTGAATAGTAGACCGCTGGATTACAAATTAGGGACCAGTGAACTGCCCCACTCCCAGCCGTGATCACTGGCCTCTGCTCATCCCAGGAGGAACCGAGCCACAAAATGGATCCATCCTCAACATTTCAGTAAGTAAAAGCCGCATGTTTTCTGCCCCAGAGATGTTACTATCTCCATACTGCTCTGCTTCATTTATCCCACTTCCCAGGTCGGTATGGAAGCAGTACTGTTAGCTGCCGGGGCACTCGTTTATCGTGTGGGAGAAGGGAACTGTCAGAGGGTGTCACTCGGGGTAGATTGGTTCACTGTCGGGCGGACGGGAAAGAGCAAGTGTGGCCGAGGTTGGAGGCAGAGTCAGAGGGGCCGGCAGCAGGAAGCCACGTCCATACTGCCTCCCCCTAAGCACTGCCGGAAAACTAACTCTAGAATAGTGTTAACATCGTCACCAGTCTTAAGGAAAATATGTAGAGTGATGTGAACCTTTACTTTTAGGCCCAACAGCCGGAGCATTCACCGTACAATTTTTTTTCTCAAGCTCATTCAGATAGACCTTGCACTGTAACAATCAGAGCATGTAGCTCTTCTTCTTAGCTGTAGTTGCACCGTAGCAGATAACTCGCCTAATGAGGTATGGCTGCACCGCCAATATTCCCAGAAGCCAAGCCTCAGGAATCATACCGAAGTATTCAGTGATCATTTTTAGTTAACCCCGTGCAAATACTTTTGCAATATTTATGTATCAGAGAGACAATCCGGTCAAGTTCAGGAGCCCTGACCCACTCATACTACATCTAGGGCAGGATCTGTCTCATGGAATTTAACTGAAGTGAGATGGGCCCGATGAAGAAAATTGAATGCAGTAGAAGCATGATTTAGAGACCCCTTTTTGGTCTGTAAACAAATATTAGCCCACGGAGCATCAGTCAGTGCATGCTGTCCCTGCACCTTCCAAAAATGCTAGTAGGTTTTTAAAGCTCCACAAAATAGCATACACAATTCACACCAAACCTTTCAGGTTGTTAGAGGTCAAAGTCCTACCACACCAGTTTGGACCAATCTGGTGTCTTGCAAAGTGTAGTTCTCTTAATGATTATTCTCATAATAGATAATAAAATGTCAACTAAGAGAACAAGGCTTTTTCACTCCAGCCGGTCAAACAGCAGGAAAACCCAATAATATACAATTCCCAAACTGCTGTTATCCCCAGCACTGCTGTTATCCCCTGCACTGAAAATGTTTTGACCAAACTTTTTAAAGTTATCTCCAGTAGGCTGAATGTTTGTGTTGAAGTCCTATGTATGCTAGATCTGTCCAAAGCAAAGGATAGGAGATTGTCCTTTCATTTCCAATATTAGGTAGATCTGGAGCAAATTTAGGTACTATTAAGCCCATTTCCTTCAGGTGCCAGCAGACACTCCTAACTCCCTCTAGGGAATTAATGTCCTATTAGACATGTAATAGCAGACTTATGCTGTAAAAAATACCAGCTAGAAATAATAACTGGAAAACTCTAAGACATGTAGAACAGCTTGCTTGGTGAGAGAAATGCAGCCTACATAGACTACGGTATTGTTATCCACACAGCAATGGTTGCTTCAAACTCTGCCATTGTGGTCACATAGTTTTCTTCATATTTAATAATTGCTCAAGCAGTAGCTGTCGCGCCTACTTACCTTATGGGCATTGGCACCAATGTAATGGGGGCTCATCCAACCCAAGTTCGGTAGCAGGTGCAAGAGACTTAAGCTCAGATTTCTTTCCACTTAATTCACATCACTAAGTGTATGCTAAATTTGCAAATATCAAAGGGTAGACCAAGTCAACCTGGAGATAGCTAATCTAAAGAAAAATATCGTTAGCTCATAGGAGATATATATGTATATTCTTTCTTTCTTTTCTCTCATATGAAAAAAAACAGTGGCTCATTGGCCTGTGCAAAAAAGCAGAGCTGAGAGTTGACTGTTGGTATTTCTACATGCATGAATTTCTTATCCAGTTTGATTCAGTTTGTCTTAAACATAATACCCTATCACCACTCCATGTGTTAAATAATATATATTCTATCCTATTATGCCAAACATTTGGATTGTCTCTGTTTTTCCATGTAATGAAGAGTCCTGGGATAATGGGTGTCCCCATTTTTCAATGCCTTGGCATGTTCTTTGATCTGAAACTTCAAAGCATGAAGTATGCTAACAACATAAATAAAATTACGATCACAGCCAACCACTTAAACAGCAAATTGGGCGTTTATGAAGTGTTGAATTGCATTGTCTATCAGTGGTTTAGAAGGTAACCAACTTCCTAGGTAGGTCTCTGGACAGGAGCCACATACAATTATCTTACTTTTGGTTTTGGGGAAATCTCATTCCTAATACTAGTAAACTCTAGACGTAAGAGCCAATGTTTCTTTAAGATCTTATATATTTTATCATTGTGGGGTTCGTAATTGGTGATAGAGGCTAATTGGTCATATTTGGAATCCTTCTGATGCACTTCCGTTTTTCAACTTATGTCGTCACCAGATGCATCTTGCATATTGCCTGCTGCTTAATACACCTTCAAAATGCAGTCGTAGTGTTTTTTTTTTTTAATTCAATGGAGAACGTCAGGTCTAACTTAAGAATTTATGTCACTAAGGCCTTCGTGCCAAGTCTTAAGAGTACTCCCATCTAGATTGCACCAGTCCCTTCCTGGGGTCATACTATGGTTCTTACTAAAACTATGGGGGATTGCCCTTCAAGTTACTCTATTATTGTGCATTGCTGAGTGGATAGAAAATGAAATTCAATTGAAGAACCTAATAAACCAGTACACAAAAAACAGGGTCTTACTTCACTACTAGAAGCCATTGATTCAGCCTTTTTCTTTTTTTTTAAAAGACTTTTTTTATTTTTTGTCTCTGAGCGACAGTTCGCGTAAAAGCACTACTCGCTTTGGAAATTCACAGGGCCCATAAATTGTGGCATAGACAGTGCTTAGCTCATCAAGAAATCCAAATAACGTATTCTTGCTTTATTATGCTTAAGCTAAACATACATTTCTTGCTGTGCCTAGGATACATTCAACTTGTACAAAAAGAACCACAATGCCCTTCCTGGGTAATATTCCATTAGCAGACAAGTGGTGCTGCTACTGAGACAGCTAGCCACACAATTACCAAGCACTACTGTCTAGCCTTGCTTAGAGGCACAAGTCAGGCTGACAGTTCTTAAAAACCTTGTTCCAGAATTCTTCTGCTTTTGCTTGCAGGCCACGGCTTTAGGGATGTGGGTACTGCTTTTCAGTCTATGAGCGTGATGTGATCTACAGCAGGACAGGCTGGAAACGGCAAAGCTACTTCCCTTTAGCAGCCTGTTTGCAGCCTGTGCCCTACATACCTCCCTGGGTGATAGCAGACAGGAGGCTTTTTCACTGACTCTATCTTTTCACTTCCTTAGTACCAAGTTGTTTCTTTCCAAGTATATAGATCATGGAATGCCTCGCTTGTCCACATGTACCTCTACCCTTGGGGAAGGGAGGCACAATCCGAGTTGGATTCTGTGCCCTTGTGCATTTTGTGTTTCATGGAAGTTTACACAGATAATGTGATCACCTCCTTCAGGGTCTTTAATAACACTCTTTAAATATCCTGAACTTTCATGTGATCACACATACATTCTGGGTGTTGTAGTCTTGCTTGGCTTCCATTGCATTTAGCAGACTAATGCACCTGAAAACGATGAATAGGTGAAAAATTCAGAGTTGGAGTCGGTATCTGTAATTACCTGGAGTGAGGTGGTCACTAATCACGAGTCAATTCGATGCCCACCTTTCTTTTTTTTAAAAATAAGAAAGCAACTTTCCAAACCCAACACTAGATGTCAGGAGTGTGCACAGATCCTGAATTTGTAGCTAAACAAGCTTCAAACTGATGGTTCAGGCAAGTAGCTTTTTCCTTATCCACCTCAAGAGCACCAGATATCACACCCGAGCCCACATCCTCTAATCTCAACACCTTTTAGCTGAAACCCTGTACAAAGGATGTGTACGGGATTAAAAGCGCCCCGAGAATGAACGTCTTAAAGGAAACCCACAGGAGCCGACGGGGAAAGAAATGCAGTATGTCAGCCATGCTCAAGTACAACCCTTTGGAAACTTTTTGTCCAAGGACATGTCCAGATATTGTTTACACATCAGCAAAATAGTTTTGTATTTGTGAACAAACATTCACTTGTCCACTGTCGTTTAAAGTGCTGTGGTGTTCTTCGAAAATAACATGACCGCAAGTCACGTAAATAATCTCCTAGGGGTAATATGGACAGAATAAAGAAGATGTGCATCAGGTGTCACTAAGCAGCGATGACCTTCCTGCTGTGATGTGTAGCAGACAGCTGAGGCAGTCTCGTAGAGCAGGTGATGCAACACCCTCCAATCCCTCTCGAGGTCTGGGCCACGAGCCAGTCTCCTCTCCTTCTCTCCTCCTCATTCTGCTATCACCCCTTGGTATCACCCGGAGGTGCAGACGTTCCCACCTGGATCGGTGAGAAAGGATGGCCTAAGCCCTAACGGGGCGAATTTGTAGCCATCACAGCCGCCCCCTGTTGGGCACTTTAGGGCGCCATACTTGCATTCTCCTATGGAACTAGCTGTTCAAAGTTCTCACATGTCTCTTTATAGGCAGCCTGTATCTTCCAACATGCCAGCAACACCGATAGGTTCAAAAATCTGTATTCCTGCACCCAAGAATGAAAAACAAAGAACCGCATCCAGCGGACATCAAAATTAGGAACCAGGCAGTTGCTTCACTGAAAAGAGTTGAGCAAACCAGGGACACGGGAAGTAGGCCTCTTGCACACTTCTGTTGCTCAACAAATGTCATTGCTGTATCAGCGTGAGTGGGGGAAATACTATCTCAGTTATAACTTTAGCAGAGTACCTTGGAACGTTATGATGTTATTAGTCCTCCAAGCTTTCTTTATAGGACCGAAGTGCCCATGAGCGCACAGACCCGCACTTGGGAAGTCAAGATAACACTAATGATTCTCATAAAATGAACCCCCCATGCTCCTTGACAGCTCTTGGGATGGAGACACAATCCTTCTAATTCAGGATCTTTTCAATGTTAGTTCTGGGGTGACCCAATAATATGTGAGTTTGTTTCACAAAAAATATCAGACGGCAGAGCTTCAGATATCTGGCACACCTAATAAATATTTTTCCTCTGAGGAAAGTGTACCAGCAGCACTTCAGGATGGTCCATGATTGAATCATCTGCAAGTAGCTGTATCACACCCAAGTTTCAGAGAGCTACTAGATATAGGTTCTGTCTCTCCCCGCAACCTGTAAAGCTCCCTGCTGCACAAGAGAATGGTAAATGAGGATTGTGCTTTTTAGTTCTTACCCAATATGTTGATTACAAAGCGCCTGAAACGAGATCAACAAGTGACCAATCAGCTGCTACTTTTCCCAATGTACAACGCGGTGTGGATAAGCTAAAAGAGACCTCCTTCTGCGTGATCACTTTATGACTGACTTGTTCTGATTTTAAAACAGAAGTTGTAAATGTCTACACATTGCATAGAACAATGTATGCACACTTTTAATAACTTTGAAGGTGGATCAATATTTAAGCAGCATGTCAAAACGTAGATACAAAAATGTTGACACCAAAACTTAAATATGCAAAGCGGAGTACTTAATTACTCTAACACAGACTTCTCCAACGAGTAGCTTGTGAGCTACTGGTAGCTCTTCAGCTACCTATGAGTAACTCCCCCTGTGTGTAGCTCAGCCTAAAAAAATAGAAGCTTCTGTTTGATTAAATTAATATAGGTATACCAAAATGTAAGTGTGAGTTTGATCTGTGTGTATGTTCAGAACACCTAATTTCAACAATCTTTTTAATGTCTATAATTGAATAATAAATCATGCAACATTCGAAGACTTATTCCTAATATTACCTTGGTGCCAAGAGGAATTGTAGCTGTGGCGATTATGTATTACTGTTGTGGAGGCATTCCAAATTGGCTAAGGCTTTTGTACATTACTTCCGGTAATACTGCAGTATGGTAATCCGGGCTGGTAATCTTGCAGGAGTGGCCTATAATGTAATCTTGTCTGATGTGTCCAACGCTAATAATAAATGCTCGGGCTGACTTTCATTGAACATAAGTAGCTCTTGCAAGTGAAAAGGTTGGAGACCCCCTGCTCTGACACGTTGGAATAGTAAATTAACCCAGACCCGCAGCCGGCAATAAAGTGAGTTTGGCTGGTTTTAGAAATTGAAAAATGTTCAAAACTTGTAGGCAATATGGTCAATATTTCGGCAGTGGATCTTTTTAGTATGTTTGTCAGGTCTGATTTTTGTATGCAGTCTGTTATACAGTAGATAACAATCACTCCATACTATTCTCATAAATTGAGAACTACTCGAGTGTATATAATGGGTATCCATTATAGACTTGTACAAAATATATTTTTACTGTGGGATATGTTTTGTTGGAGGCCTGTTTCACACAAATCTAAATGGTAGAAACCTGATTGGGCTGCGATACTGTGCTGTGACTTCTAAATATCTGTGTTTCCATTGAAAAGAAGTGAAGGGGGAGGCGCTGGGAGATAATATTGGGTCAACCGATCACTGTTTGCTACCCCTGACATTTTCCCAAAAGGGAAACTTTTATTTATTTATTTTAAAGCCAGACCATGGGCTGCTTCAAAATAACAAGTTTTCCTTTTAGGAATGCAAACACTAATGGTGGTATTCTGGTCTTTGCAGGCCACCATCCGTGTTTTTAGCAAATCCCAGGGGCAGACAGATAGCGACTTGCATAATTTGATTTGGCGGGTTGTTTTACGGCCTACTGTGACTAGAGATTTTGTGATGTGACCTCTAAGTATAAAGGTCACATCGCAAAATTAAAGACCACCTTTTGGGACCTGACTTTTCGTACATCCAGGCCATTTGACCCAATTACAGCTAGGGATTCACAAACTATGTTCATTAAATCATCTAGTAAATCGAGTAATGCATCAGTAATAAGCCAGGATAGTTCACTATTGGTTAAACTGGCAAATTGCGTCTCTAACCTCTCGTATCGCATGAAGTGCCCCTTGCCTACGATCCATTCTTACAGCAGACTTTTCTAATTCAACCACTGCAGCCCTTTTGTGCAAACTGGTTAATTCCAATTGCTGACCTGTTTTTAATCTCCGTCAAGCAATTGGCCACGTAAGACCCTTTCAGATCCTAATTTTGTAAAGTTTTATATCAGCAGTGTTAAATTGTTCATTCAGTATGACCCCAGGACCTATTTTTCTCTTACAGATCAGACTATGTAAAAAATCTTACACATTTTACAAGACTTCATGTAACCATCACGTCAGAAGTGCAGATTCAGTAATAGTGCAAAAAACTGCTTACTTCGCTAATGCCATAGTTAAGACCTACACAAAAACATGTTAAAAGTTCCTGTGTCTTTACTGTCAGCAAAGAGGTACCCAAGAACTGTAAACTCAGTGTTATTGACATTTACACTATCTTGCTTCAAAACCTCAAGTGGCAAGGCACTTAGGGCTCCATTAGGATGACGGGCGGACTTTGCCCGCCCGTCATCCCATCATAAATCTGGACCGCCCGCCATAAGGGCGGGGGTCCCGGGGGTGCCATTAGGATGTGCCCGCCACAGTGGCGGGCACATCCTGTATTTTCAGCATTGTGGCGGGCGGTGCTCTCTGCACCGCCCGCCACAATGCTGAAAATGCAATTTAACATTGTCATGTGCAAAGCGGCTGGCACCGCGCGGTGCCTGCCGCTTTGCAAATGACAATGAAGGGGGGTACCACAGGTACCCCCCCACGTGCACCCCCCACCTGTACTTCACTCTGGGGGCCCTCAGGGGGCCCCCAGAGTCAAGACAGCATGCCTTTCCGTGGCGGCATCGCCGCAGCGGAAAGGCACTGCAAACCAACCATCATAATATGTCTGGCGGTGTCCTATTAGACACCGCCACCATATTATTCCTTTTCCGCCCCGGCCGCAAGGCGATCGGGGCGGAAAAGTGGTGGGCGGTGTTTCCCTCCGTTGTGTTCCCCCCCACCATTGTAATGTGGCGGGGGGGGGGGGTAAGGGTGGCGGGCGGGCATTTCTGTCGGGCGGATCGCCACCGACACCATGGCGGTGGCGATCCGCCCGACATCCTAATGGAGCCCTATGCATTGGCCATCTTGGAATGGAACAACAGTGATACACTATGGACAACAGCATTCCATAATGTTTGCTTGTATAAGAGGAAGTGCCCGCGTGGGATGCAGAGCACTGTATATGAAATGAGTGGCAATAAAATTACCTGGTAGCATTACCTGGAGAGCTGTAGTATCCTCTTTTGAAACATTAAAGTAAACTTTTATTTTTTTCTTAGTGCACCAGTCAGGCCCTGGCTGTTATCACTGGCTTGCCACCATAGCCAGCTGATGCCTCCTGCACTGAACTTAATCTTTCCATCAGGCATGCAGTCACAAATATATATATATAACATACAAAATTACAGTTGACGAAGCAAAATACAATTTTTCCTAAGAGGGCCTAGCAAGGATTCAGACTATGCAAATCAAACCATGTAATAAAAGCAAAATTGAGTCCCAGTATTCGTGCATTAAAATACCTTTTATTTGGGAATGGGCGTAATTATCACAATCCTATGTAGCGTTCTCACGTGGAATTACTCAAGAATTCCTCAACATTACGTGGCATTACTAGAGAAATTCTGCGTTTAGCGCAAAAATGACAGCTTGCATCCAAAATGGACATGAGGATGCATTTTTGCGCTAATGTGCTCTTGGGGTAGGAAGTTTTCCCCAACTTACTCCTGGCATTTTGCGTTATTTTCCTAGTACAAAATGCTCCCTTGTGTCCAAACTGAACGCAAGGATGCATTTTTGCGATAAGAAAGGGCACTCAATGCAGCATAACCTGATTAGCGAGCGTGGGCACTCGCTCTCACTAAATGTGCTCTTGCAGTATGATTTTTCCCACAACCCCAGTTTATGCGAGCAGGAGTAATTGCGTATATCTGTAATTATGTGTCCAAGAGTAAAACACAATTACCAAAATTACTCTGATTACTCCAGCATAATTGGAATTCCTATGAGGCCTACTTTCAATGCAAAATCTTAAGGATACATGTTGTTCAAAAGAACCTCACTTGTGTGAAAATAAACATGATTGGTGTCATACGCTCCTTTGAGTATTGTAGAAAACTTTGAAACATGCTATCATTAAGAAATCAACTCCCTTATTGTTGGTCTCCATCTTCCAGTACAATGTAGCTGATCATTCTGATGGTGACCTCTGTAGCAAGAGTTCTCCTTACCATCCTAATTGGTTGGTAACAAGTTCAGGAAGTTTTGAGAGGCTTGCGTGCTTTGCCCATCAGAGTATGCAGGAAATGAAAGTACATCCATGGGAGTTAAATGGTGGGATGCCCACCTTATAGTGCAGTGGTATGCATTTACATGTGTTTCTTCTGTTTATCGATTCTGCTGAGATAGGAAGTGGGATCTAAGCAGGCACCTAGGGCATTGATTTGTGAACTGAGAGGACACAAGTGAGAATGAAATGTGAGATGAATAGAGTTGTGTAATATTATACCTGTCCATACATATGATGTGGTATTTGAGGCACAAAAGTCTTAGTGCCATACTCCATTGTGTGTCGGCTTATGGCACCGGCAAACATGGAGTGTTCAAAATGCCGGACCCCATGCTGTAAATCATTTGGTGCAAAAGAAACAATTGAACGGAATGCTGGACAATGCAAGCATTCCCCCCCAGTCACAAGGATCTGGGTTTAATCCATCATTATTTTGCTCACCACACCGCCCTAGTTTAGACATAGTCATATGCAAATCAGTCTTGACCCTGTTCCTTGTGGGAACAGTCCAGGCCCAACGGCTAAGCTAGGTCCTCCCTGGACCGGAAACCAGCATCCTGGGCCCGGTTTCAGGGCATCACCCTTCATCAGCCAGGCTAGCTTGAATCCAGTGGTGTAGTGAGCACGGGACCCACATCTGGGCATACCCTTCCCACTTAGAGCGACATATGCAAAAGAAACAATTGATTTACGGAATGCTGAGCAATGCAGACATTCACCCCCAGTTGCTAGGATCTGGGTTAAATCCATCATTCTTTTGCTTACCCCCAGTTTAAACCCAGCCATATGCAAATCAGTCCTGACCCTGTTCCTTGTGGGAACAGTCAAGCCCAAACTGCTAAGCCAGGTCCTCCCTGGCCTGGCATGGTGAGCAAAAAATGATGTATTTAGGCACAGATCTCTGTACTGGGGTGAATGTATGACCTTGTTCTGCATTCTGTCCATCAATTGTTCTTTTTGCGTAAATCATTTGGTGGTATACTCTGGCTCAGCTCTCGTGGGACAGTGCACAAACGGACCTTTCACGGAGGAGCTTTTAGCGTTGGTATACTGCTGCAAGCTTTTGTATGGCTGAGGTGATCTGGACTTGAGGTGGTGGGCCGAAACGTGTCTGCAAGAAGCCACTTCCAGGCATGCTCACAAGCCAAAAAAATGTCAGCCAATGGCTAGTAATAAAAAAAACGTATAGGCAGAGGAAAGGCTCATTGCTGCGTGCTCAAAAAATGTATGGCTCATTAAAGTAAACAGTAAAATGAATTTACTTTAGGAAAGCAGGACCTAACGGGCATTACTTTTTTAAATTAAAAAGGTGCCACTGGGATGGGAGCTAACTAGATGAGCTGTACCCCAAAGGGTCGACTTCTTCTTCTGCCTCAATGCCATGTTCCCCGAAGATGTCCGGTTGTTGTCAGACTTCTGCCGCTGTATTCTCCGTACCCACGTTCGCTCACATTTGTACCAAAGGGTCATCTTGGACCGGAAGGTGAGGTGTCGTCGTGGTCTGGGGAGAGGCAGAAATTTCAGACCCGTTGGTTGTCTGTCCTTGGAAATTTGGACTGGCACAGGGGGCAGTATCGGAAGGCAACCTTTTCATCACTGTTTACACATTCTTGGTGAGATGTCTTTGAGGCAATGGGCACAAAGCTCAGAAGAGGACTTGAGGCCTCGACGATGAAGCATCTAAGAAGGCAGGTGTCTGCTGAACGCCATTCTTAAGAAAACTAAACTAGCATGGAGTGGCAATTGTTCTGGTGCTCCCAGAGTCGAAAGGTGACTGAATGGGCCTGGAGGAAAGCCCTACAAGCGCCGACCTTGGAGCCTCATTGGTACACGTCCGTACCTGATGCGTAAAAAATATTTAACATTGACCATGTTCACTGCCAACTAAGGGAGGAGTCACTGCACCTTGTGACTCGCTAGACTTCTTCAAAGAAAAACAACTTGCAACCATCTGAGCCCAACACTAAATGGCAGATCATGTGTATCTTCAGCAACATTCTGTGAGCAGATGCTTACTGGGGTAACTAACTTTCTTTTCTTTCTTCTCTCAAAATCCTAAAATACAATTGAAGACCAGTTTATACATTCAGACTTTTTAGGGTTCTGCACCTAATGAGCAGGAGTCACTACTGATAATGATAGTGTTGCCAATTGTCGCAATAATATTTGCCTTGCATATAATACGTTGACTTTCAGGAAGGTCATACCCTTAACTCTGAATTTCTTTAGAAATAATTGTTTGTCATATTCCACTTTTCTAAATTTAAAGGAGAAGGTACATTTGTCTCAACTTCCCTATTCCACCCCTCCTTCCCAAAAACATATTACATGTCTGTCATGCAGTTAACTGTCCTAGGTTAAATAATTTATCCAACTTCCCTCATCCTGTACTTTTTGACTGCTTTATCAGAACAAATACATATATAGCATCTTTCACTATGTTTTTCTTCTACATCAATTCAAAAAGTCGGTTTTGCAATTGAAATTCACTTTTAATGTAGTATGTGTACAGTAACTGATTTGTAAATATGACTCAAGCCCTTGGTAAAATTTGGACATGTGGGTTGAGGACTGAGGTTTAGCCGTCACAAATCTGTGTACAACCCTTATTCACAGATTGATGCCAGAGAGCAGTGTCTGCTGGTCCTCCCCGTAACCTAGGGGAGTCATGACTTAGTGGAGGCCAGGGACAAATTCAGCTCAGGTCCTGTACACCAACAGTACTTCAAGCCATGGGCGCACATGGTCACATTTCCATTGCTAAGTATGTGGTAAGAATACAATCCACTCTTTTTTTGTTTTTGGTACACAGTCTTGTGTTTTAACGTAATAATAAAACGTGTTATGTGAAATGGTACAATGCAAAATTGTATTAACCGCCACAAATTCTTTATAAAGCAAAAATCTTGAACTTCACCAGTATGATTCAAGTTTCATAAAGGCCTACTCTTCATCCACGTGGCTCAAGGTAGCCATTGAATAGTAAAACAACAAGTGGGTGCCCCTGATGTTTATTTTTCATGGAATTTCAGCCTTGAAAATCGGATTCACTGACCGAATTGCCCTTCCCTCTACACAGAGGGCACTTGGTGCAGTTGTATATGTGTGCAAAGAAAATGTACTCGGAACATTTGCATAGGAGCATTTTTTTAACCACTAATTGAATTTTTTTCTGGCATGGTTTTTGTCACTTTTTTTCCACCATATTGAACTTCACTCTTGATATGGAAGTATGCTGAAAATCATTGGGGCCCCTTAATGCAGCATCACTAGTTTTGTTTAACTAAATGTCCTTTTTCTTTTTTTCTTTCTTTTAGAAGTACGATGGTCATCTTCCTGTGGAAGTGAAAGCGGTTCCTGAGGGCAGCGTCATTCCCAGAGGAAACGTTCTCTTCACAGTGGAAAACACAGATCCTGAATGTTTCTGGCTTACAAACTGGGTTGAGGTTGGTTGACATGTTTGTCTCCTTCCTTCCATGGCTCTTTAAAATTAAATGTGCTTTTTTAGGCAGTTTAGATCAATGAGTTATTACTAATGTGCTAGCTACACGGCCCTGAGACTGAGCACTTAATGCTTCTTGTTGTATCACCATGCAGACGATACTCGTTCAAACCTGGTATCCTATCACGGTGGCCACCAACTCCAGGGAGCAGAAGAGGATTTTGGCAAAGTATTTGATGGAGACCTCTGGCACTTTAGACGGATTGGAGTACAAATTGCATGACTTTGGCTACCGAGGAGTGTCTTCCCAAGAGGTAAACACAACTTTGCTCATTGTTTATCAACCTGCAACTTATTTTGCAACTTATTTTGTTTTTGTATTGCAACATAAATCAAATCCTATTCCTGGGTGCCACCATTCCTGTAGACGATGCTCCGAAACCTAATCTTGCATGGAAGACAAACCTTCTAAAGTATTGCTTATTATTATTATTATTATTCAAAGTTTTATATAGCGCGAACAGGATCCTTACCCCCTTAAGTGCGGGGAACGTTCAGCGGTCGTCGCGTGCACTACCTCGCTAGTGCTGCGCACGTCCGCTGAACGTTCCATTCCCGTTAGCGCAATCGAACGTCCGCACTGGGGCGGAATTTTCGGCGCGCTTAACGGGTTACAGATATCAGAGCGCTTCACAAAGACAGGGGGGGGCAAAAGGAGTAAACAGAGATAATGGGAACAATATAATAATCAGTGACATGGTAATAACATGGATAATAAAAACAAACATAAAACCAATCCATATATGATCAGGTAAATAACATGGTAACATGGTAATAACATGGTAAATAACATGGTAATAACATGGATGATAAAAACAAACATAAAACCAATCCATATATGATAAGGTAAGGGAGTAGTATAGAGCAGCACAGGTCATTGGTCCGACTACACTGGCGTACAGGTGGATCAGTAAACCAACGTGTATCATATCTTGGTCGGTAATAAGAGAGTAGCGTAATAGTGCCCACAACAAGTCAAGTATAGTGCCAGGGGAAAGGCAGAGCAGCGGTACAAGCAATGCAGAGTCTCTGACCCAACATCTGTAGCGATCAGGAGATCTTGGCCAGAAGCATTGTTTTCACCTCTTTCTTGAAGAGTGCAGTGGAGGTGATTAGCCTTGTTTCAGGAGGGAGCGCATTCCAGATCCTGGGTGCCATTCCAGAGAAGGAGCGTTTGTAAGTTTTCGCTTTCCGAAATCTACGAGGTTTCAAGAGTAGATTTTTAGCTTGCAGACTGACTTGTATTCACAGACCAAGTATCTTTTAAAAGTCCGTTATTCATTGACGCGACTGAGCATATCATTGAGACAACTTGGTGTACACTTGGCTATTAGCGACCACCTGATATACTGGCCAATAATGTTCAGAAAATGTTTATAGAAAGTAGTAAACTGTTTGAAGAACTTACACCTTGTGGTTGCAGTGTAGTAAATCAAACAAAAGCAAGCCACAAACTTCAAAATGGTGGCACATCCTATTTTCTGAAGGTTGCTACCAATTCTGACCAAGCCTCTATCAGCTACTTGGAGATATATATATATATATATATATATATATATATATATATATATATAATCATTGTTTCAAATGCATATACATTGGTGTCTAGTAAAATTGAGAATAGTTTTGGAGATCCTGTTTCTAATTCATTAAAATAAGTCCACTTCTAACCTCAGAAAAATTTCCAAAGATATGTCTTCACTTTGTGCCACTGACTGTCACCAAATGTCAGTGGAGTGAGCATGGCTTTGAGATACTTGATGGGCAATCCTAGAAGCAAAAGTAATCTAGGCCGCTAAAATCATCAGCGATAGCATGGACTGGCACCCAATCTGAATCTTAAACATGGGTTTATTACCAATTTGCTATAACTTGACAGGGTAGGCCCTTCTCCTGTGCTGGAACTTTCTCTCCTTACGTGATGGGTCTTTAAACAGCGGCGGCTCCTCCGCTAATGCGGAGGAGCTCCGCCCCACTGCTTTAACTGCAAGCTGAATACAAAAAACTAAATGATAACTTTCCGTTATTAGCATTTAGTTTTTTGTTTTCAGCTTGCAGTTAAAGCGGCGGGGTGGGCGGGGCTGGGCTCCCCGTGTCACAGGAGGAGGAGTGGTAGCAGCAATTTAAGTATGCATGATGGTTTGGCCAGCCGTCTAGGGACGCCCAAACCATCATGCTCATTTTGCATGTTCGCCACCCAGGCTGCATTACCACCTGGGTGGCGAACATGCACAGCCTGCCAGCCCCTGTCCGAGTGCCAAAGCACAGGTCTCAGACCAATCACAACACTGCTGTAATGCAGTGTTGCAATTGGTCAGGGTATTCTGGGAGGCTGTGTGCTTTATTTCCTGGTTCCAGCTGCAGAGAGGACAGAGGAGAGGCAGTATTGAGGTATGTGTTAGTTTTTTTTTTTGTTGCAATTGGTCAGGGTATTCTGGGAGGCTGTGTGCTTTATTTCCTGGTTCCAGCTGCAGAGAGGACAGAGGAGAGGCAGTATTGAGGTATGTGTTAGTTTTTTTTTTTTGTAATATTCCCCCACTCCACCGCCCCCGTTGAGTAGCAGCCACTACTGTATTTAACTATCATATTATGAGTCAAAGAACAAATCAAACCGCTTAACCATAAATTGCATTAATCATTTAAATTCAGTCACTAATGAGGATTTAGATAAGTTTAAAAAACCTTTAATCTCTAAGAGATTATTTTTTTAAAGATCTTTTTATTTGCAGAATACAAAAAGCAAAAACAAAAAGAAACGGTTGGTACATTTGCACGTTCAAATCATTTACAGCACCAGAAAGACCTATTAACAGTAAGTTACATCAGTCGGCAGCCTGGCCATCAGAAATTAACAGGTTCAGTCTACAGTCTCTACTCCGGGACAGCAGGTCTGAGGAGGCTCCCATATGTTACCTCTGAAAACGTTCCAGCGTGACCATACCTCCCCCCATTTTTTAGGGCATCCTCGTGCCAGGTATACAGTCTTTCCTTGCAGCATGCACCAGTCTATGTCTTTTTTTTTCCATTCAGTTAGGTTTGGTGGAGCTGGTGCACCCCATAATCGAGCAATATTCCTTTTCGCCACCACTTGCCCCAGCATAACCCAGAGCTTCCCTTTCGCAGGGAGGTCTGTTGGCTCCCAAATGTTCAGGAGGCACCTCTTAGCCTCTGTTAGTAGCTCTACTTCCCACACTCCTTGCATGCAGTGTACCACACGTCTCCAGGACATTTGCACCATTGGGCAATCCCATAGTATATGAAAGAAAGAGCCCGTTTCGCCGCAGCCCCTCCTGCAGAGCCCCTCGCCCCCTCTTCCCATTAACTGTAATCTAGTGCAGGAGAGATAAACCCTTTGAAGTATTTTGAGTTGAATGAGCCTACGTCTAGACTAAATTGCCACCTCCTTAGGGGAGGCCAGTGCGCTTGTCCACTCCTCTTCATCGATCTCTAGTCCATCCGCCTCCCACCTCCCCTTGAGGGATGAGTGCGTCGGGGGGTTGTTTATCAGTTTTTTATATGTGAGGGAGATGGCGTGTTCTGGCATGTGCCCATCCAGCAGTCTGTCCTCGAGTGGAGAGGCTTGTGGGGGTTTGGTCCCTGGCGGTATGTTAGTCTGAAGGGAGTGTCTGACTTGCGTGAAGTAGTGTGGCTCACTGGTTAGAGGCGGCAGACCCGAGAGCAGAGGACGGCCTGGGACCAGGGTTCGATTCCCGGCGCGGCAGGTTTCTGGACCAGGGTCAGCGGACTCTATAATTCTGTCGCCTCGGTGCCCACTCTGATCAGCGATCACACTCGGCAACTCTGGGCATTAGCTTGCCTCATCTTCACTAACGGCCCCACCAGACCGCCGGGGATGCCTGGTCTCACCCTGGAGATACCCATTAAGGGACCATCTCTCAGGGAAGCCAGGAAGGGTTTCGCAGCGGTCGAAGCGCCTTGGGACCCTACGGGTAAGTAGTGCGCTATATAAATGCCAATACATTTACATTCACACTTGCATGTACCTAAAGTATTCAGTTTGCGCTAAGTCATATGTTTCCTGCAAGCAAGTGAAGGTTACCTGGGCGAAGGTCTTTGATAGCACGCTCCAGTTCCGCTATGCAGAGGGGAACCTCAAGGGCGTCCTGGTCAACGCAGGACAGGCATGGCATTCTAATGTCTGCCAATAGGGCAATAGAATCTTCTTTTGGGCGGTCTGACCCCCTACTATAAACCTGCTGAAAGTGCCGTGCAAATTCCGCAGCAATCTCACGGGGTTCTGTGATAACAGCCCCCGAGGCTGTCTGTATTTCAGGTACAACTTTATTCGCCTACTGTTTTTTATCAAGTCACGCAATAAGTTTGCCGGCTTTGTCGCCTTGATCATAGATTCAACCCGCCTTATCTCTAGCCATGACTTTAGCCGCCTCCAAAACTAGCTCCCTATATTCCACAGTTTTAAGGTGCAGTCGATGGTGCGTCTCTGGACTCTGATCAGCGCATGCAGCCTCTTCCAGTGCCCTTAATTCCGTTTCAACTGAATTAATCTGGGTCTCCCTTTCTTTGCGGCGGCCGGCGATTGCCGACAAGGCCTCTCCCCTAAGTACAGTTTTAAAGGCCTCCCAAAGTGTTACTGAGGAGCGCACCGACCCGACATTTTGTTCGAAGTATCGAGTTATGGAGAGGGTCAGCGTTTTCCTAAGCTCCTCATTCTTAAGATACCAGGCATTTATTGGTAGTATACAGCCTTCTCATCTAGTCCCCACCGTGATGTGTGCCCATATTGGTGAGTGGTCGGAGATACCCCGAGCTAGGTGTGTGGCGTCTTGTATGACCGTATCATGCGGAAGTGGTGTTAGTATGTAGTCCAGGCGGGAGAATGAGTGGTGTGGGCCGGAGAAAAAGGTGAAGTGCCTGTCATTGGGGTGCGTCAAGCGCCACACGTCAGTCAACCCAAAGGCCTCCAAGAAGTCAGCCAGCCATTTTTGCCCTTGGGTATTTCTCTGGGTGGGTGTCTGTCTAAGGTTCCTGAAACCACTGCGTTGAAATCTCCCCCTATAATCAGCTGACCGGCAGGGAGGGAGAGTAGCAGTTTACCCAGGTCTGTGTAGGATTGAGTTTGAAGGCCAGGCGGGATATAGGAAGAGAGCAGATTTAACCTGCGACCCTCCCACCTCCCCGACCAATGCTGCAAAGCGGCCCTGCGGGTCTGTCTCCGAATGGTCAATGAGGAGAGGCAGGGAACGACGCAGAAGGATTCCCACGCCTCTGGAGCCAGAAGTGAAACCGGAGTGTATCCCCATCTATTGAGGGCGGGACACGTGTTACCCATCAAGTGGGTTTCTTGCAGCAGTACTGCGTCGGGGAGATGGGTTTTAATGAATTGGAGGACAATAGTTCGTTTGAGCCGGTCGCCCAGCCCGTTAACATTCCAGCTAAGGACCTTAAGACTTTTCTCCCATCTCTTAGCCATATCCGTTACTGTGCGAAAAAACTTGTTTGCGCAGTCTGGTGTGTCCCTTGACTGTATTCAACGTAGCTATGCATGACCGTAAAAACCCCTTAGCCCCCCCCCCCTCCTCCCTTCCCTCCCCAACATTCCAAAACAGAACAAAGAGAGCTCGATAAACATTGCAATGAGCCCAGTATTCCCTTCCCTCTCAGCCCCATTATTCGTACACCCCCCCCCCCCCCGGACCCCCCCCCCCACCCCCCCACCCTGCTCCCTAGGTTTTGAACTACCCACTGCCCCAATTAACAGAGCGGCTTTCGCCTAACCCCAATCCCGGAAAGAGGAAACCTGCCCCCCCTCCCCCGCCCAGAGAAAACTCGGTTAGGGGGAACATGGGTCGGCCCCAACTCCGACCGCCGTACCTGAGCTGCCCCCAAACTATGAGTCCCTTTTTCCCGTGAAGCACTTTAGGATAAACCACAAAGTCTCGGAATCACTGGGCGGGTGAGTCCGCTTCCCACCCCAGTAACACAACATATACCCAACATATATGAATTATACATTACAGTTCGGCAAGATATGGGTCCGCTTTCAGAGTCCTCATCGTGCAGCCGTGTCTCGGCTCGAGCCCCAGCGGGGGCTGGTCGACCTAGAACGCCACGATCTTTGGCTCCGCTCATCTCCTTCCGACCTTCCCGCCACAGATCCAGGGGAAGGGGCCCTGGTCTCCCTCCAATTTTCGCGATCTTGTCCCGCCTGTGTCTCCGGTGCTGCCGTGTCGAGCCATTCCTGTACCGCTGCTGGTGAGGTGAAGAATCGGGATTTGCCCCCCTCAATAATCTTCAGTTTCGCAGGGAAGAACATCATATATTTGATGCCCCGGTCAAGGAGCGCCGCCTTCACTCCCAGGAAGGAGCGCCGTTCCTGCTGGACCTGCAGTGTAAAGTCGGGAAAGAACCGGATGGTAGCTCCCTCGTAGTGGAGGTCCCCCTGTTGTCTCGCGACTTGGAGGATGGCATTGCGGTCTCTGTAATTCAATATTTTTGCAATTATCGTGCTTGGCGGAGCCCCGGGCTTGGGTTTAGGAACTGGGGCGCGGTGAGCTCGTTCAATTGTAAAGATCGTGGAGAGTCTCTTCGGCTTCAGATGGTGAAGAATTAAATCTTCCAGAAACAGCTCCACACTCTGCCCCTCCGTCCCTTCCGGCACACCTACCACGCGGATGTTGCTCCTTCGGGCCCTCCCTTCCTGATCCTCGAGCCGCAGGGCCATTTGGCGTGTTGGTGGACGAGCTCGTTAATCCGACCTTCGAGCCGTTTTTCCGAGGTCTGCAGCCTCTTGATATCCGTCTCGTTAGCTTTGGACCTCTCCATGGTCTTGCCCAGGTCTGCGCGTAACAGGTTTACCTCCAATGGAGATCTTGTCCATTTTAGTCTCGAGGTTGGTGCCCAGTGTCTGGATAGCGGCCATTATAGAAGTCAGGGAGAGCTCCGCTTGTTCCGCTGTGCCCGCTGCCGACGCTCCGGATTGCCTCTGACCAGCGCATACTTGTCCAGTTTGTTGGTTTGGGCTGATGTTCTCCCCCCCCCCCCTTGGCCAAATCTCCGGGCCGCTGGCCTGTGGGACGTTCGTATTGGTGTATACGACACCACCAGTCCTTCGTGAGGTTTGTGCGTCCAAGTCGTGCGGCAGAGCCTAAGAGATTATTAAAGTTCCTTTGTGTTTTCATTTTGATTAGTCCATAAATCTAATAAGTATGCAGAAATTTCATCAAAAAAAAAAAGTTAGATTGAAAAGTCAGGTTATACATTTAAGTGCGTTCTGTAAAGGACTAAATCCCTATTACAAAGGTCAGAGTATTAGATACATAGAACCCATGAAAAGTTTGTATTCAAAAGGAAAAGAGTGAGATCAGAGGAGCATAAAACTCGAAGCTTAAACAGAAATTCCCACATAGAGTAGTTATTTAAACTCTGCAGAATCTCAGTACATTCAAAATACTCAGCATATAGTGGCAGTAGCAATCTGTCAAAATCTAATGGCAATAATAGGGAAACAGCAGCAGTGGTAGCTGCAACTGTCTAGAGTCTGGCAGACGGGAGTAACAGCATTGCATCTACCTGAACATGCCCTAATATGAAAGACCCTAATGCATGTTGCAGACATTATATCAGGCTCTATCATCCGCAGACCAACAAAATGGCATCTCTTGTCATTAAGTAGGTTCAGCTCCTCCGTTCTCACGAAAAATACATGCGACTTGAAAAGTTATCACAAAGTTAGCTACAAACATTCTTGCGTAGTTAGATTCTGGAAACATAAGCCTTAGTTCCCATAGGCATTTGAGCACAAGTCTTTCTTCTACATAACTTTTGTTTCACTGTGAGAACAAAGAACTACGAACTAAAAGACAGTCACTGTTGGGTAATGCATTCCCTTTAATACAAACAAAAATTATTGTCTACAATGCACAACTATCTTAATCAAGCATTTATATTGGAAAATAGGAAGTTCTTGAAATTCAAGAATAAAGTGTTGCTTATAAATTAATACATTTATTAAACCAGGGCATTCTGCAGTTATGGCAAACATTTCTAAGCTGGTTATTGTAAGGTCAAGCTTATAATTTCATGCTGTGCACATTTCATCAATATTAAGTTTGCTCGTAGTTAAAGAAACTTTCTTCTAAGCTTTTCTATGTCCTATGCGGTTAACTATGACTGCCTATTGCAAATCAGCATATTTCAAAAGCGTATCAATTAAGCATTGGATTTTACATTTATCATTTCATATTCATTTACTATGTTTACTAATGTGGTTTTTAAATTAGTGGTCTCAATTGCAGTTTAACCGTACGGGCGCCCTATTACAACTAGGGTGGTCCGACCGCCATTGCACTGCCGCAACCGACAGGGATCAAACATCCCTGGCGCTGGTGTGGCGGCTTTGAGGACATAATATGCTTGGTTGCACCACCGCGGTCCTGCCAAATATTAAGAGTTTTCTCTTCTCCACAGTTTTTGTGGCGGTTCCTCCTCTATGAAAACCGTGACGGAGAGGAAACAAAGTGGGGCCTACAGGGCCCCCTGTTGCCACTGGGGAAAGGGTTGTATGCAGCTGGGCACATGTTTTGCCCCCCTGTGTGCATGCATCCCATTATGTGCACGACATGGACTGCACCAGTCCATGCTGTGCATGTACTGTCTTTGACGTTCCCATTGCGGTGCCTATTTTATAAGTACCACCATGGGAACGCCAAAGAACCGCCCACCAGTGACTGAAAAAGTCATAATTCGGCGGGAGGTGCGCACACTTGTTTGACGGTGCAGCCGGGCGGTCTCGCTCCCGTACCCCCAACTCTTAATCAGGGCCTTGGGTGCGCACTCAAACACAGATACAAGCTCTGCTAACTGCCAATATGTAATGTTTAAAAAAGAAACATTATAATACCGGAGGCAAAACTTCTAACTGAAGTTAAAGCAATGCACTGGGCTTCTTTCAATTACATCTGAATAACTGCAGTTACATTTTGGTGTTTTTACCTGGAAAGACGTCCTTTGCTTTAGAGACTGCATATAGAGCACGTGAGGTTTTGGTTGCCATCATGTGAATCTTCCTTGTTCCCATTCCTTTTTTGTGTAATTAAATGGTTTTTGTCAGAGCCTGATTTTGTGTTGCAGCTCATTTGTGGGCTTAGGAGACAATTGTTCATCAATAACACAAATGTTATTGAATCGTGAAAGATTGTACGTTTGAGATTCTCCTCCATTCCATTGCTGAAGTGACCATAAAAGGCCAAACAAAAGCTTCTTCACGATGAAGTGCCGGTATATCAGTTGTTTGTTTTGCATATGCTGGTTTGTTCTACGTTGTTGCACATTACGGTTTCTCTTGTTTTAAGACTGCTGGAATTGGGGCGTCGGCTCACTTAGTGAACTTTAAAGGAACTGATACAGTTGCTGGAATTGGGTTAATTAAAAGATATTATGGAACAAAGGACCCGGTCCCTGGATTTTCTGTCCCCGCCGCTGAACACAGGTACAGTTTCTGAAAACTGCAGTTTTTAATGACTATATTGAATTTAACTTGCCGCTCGACTTGCTTACACTGCGTTCTTGCTGTTCGAGAGAGAAAAAAACGTATTCCGCCAGACTTTTTTTAAACAAGCACTTGCTCGCATATAACTAAAATAAGGTCAGAATCTCACCTAATATGTAGCCTTTGCTATTGGCTCATTTTGAGTCATTAGTTAATATCAGTCGTTAGAATCAGCAAAGCAACATATTTGTGCAGGAAAACTGTCATCTGTGTTTCATTTTAGTAAAATGTTTAAGATTATTTTTATTTTGCTTCAGGTTTCCTCCACTGCATAAAGAAATTGCTTTTTGTTATAAGTGTGCGGAGTTACAAAGTTTCCCCCAGTGAACTTCTGGAAGTTCTTGAAATATTTATCAAGGTTGCCTTAGTTGGAAAGTTCAAATTGCAATAAAATGCTAAATTATCGGTATGGTTTGCAGAAAAGAACTGGTTGTTCTAACGAAAGCCTGTTTTGAATGAAAATAAGGAATTTACATGTTAGAGGCATGTGAGCTGTAGATCACATGCTTTTCATAGCTCACCATCTAGTGTTGGGTCTGGATGTTTGCACTTTGTTTTTGTTTGAAGTAGTCTTTTCCAGTCACAACATAGGTGTCTACTCCTTTCGGTGATCATGGGCATTGACTCCATTGTTAGGTTGTGTTTTTTTTCCTCCATCAGGTTCAGGTGAGAATTGCTGCGCTCCAGTTCGGCACCATTTCCCGATTTCCCTTTGACGTGCAATCCACTACCTTTTACTGTAATGTTTCTCGATCGCATTTCCCATTCTCCGCGTATCGTCCCAACTCCAAGATCTTCGATCGGAAAACTCGGAGGGCGGTTGGGCCTACCAGCGCGGGCTCACTACCAGTTGATGGAACGGACTCCGTTCAAGGTCTGTCCAGGGTGTCGTGCCAAGTGTCCGTGCACCAACGTGCACAAAGTGTGCAACCTCTGTTTATTCCTGGAACACGACATGAAAGACTGAGACGTGTGCCGATCGTTTCGATCAAAGAAGATGCTTTGTGACTGTCGGGCTCGACGTCACGAAATGCAATATCAGAGCGGTTCTGCACTGGACATCTTCGGCGAATATTCCAACAGAAGAGTTACAAGCTTGAGGAGCCAAGGAAGCAGAACACATCTCAGAGGCCGACTCTGACATGAAATAAGAGGAGCAAGTTACACCGGGTCAGCATACTCCAAGTACAGAAACCCTCTTGCCCAAGCAACACAAAACCAAAAAGGCTCCGGTCCTTCCTCTGCCTGCGGGCCAAGGTAGGCACCGAGAAAATGTTTTGGGCGCCCCTCCCTTGGCCCGGCGCTGAAACACAAAGCCTCGAGTCGACCCAATGCCCAAGCTGATATCTTCAGCATCGAAACCAAAGCTTGTAGTGGTCACTATTCCACCGTTCCAGAAGAGCAAACCTTCGGAACCGAAGGATTCAGAGCCAAAACTTTCGATGCCCAAAACTGTGAACAGAGACAAAAAGACTCCACCAAAAGAGCCTTAGTCCAACGTTCCACCTTCGTCTCCGAAACAGTAAGAACTGGTAATAAACCCAGATAGTAGGCATATCCATGCCAAATTGCCTGAAAACAAGGAAAATGGGCCTGCAGGAGGATTACCACATTCCTCTGAAATAGAAAAAATGTGGGTACTAACCCTTCACCACCTTACATTCCACCTTCTTCGCCCACTGATCCCAGCTTAGTGATCACACCCACAAATTCACCATCACCACCATGACCTGACCCACAGAATGAAGGGGATGGGAATGAGGATAGGCCACAAGATACTGACCCATGTGAGGACTACGACACTGAACTAAACACAGATAATGACCCTGACTTATATCTGTCCAGACCATCACCAACTGACAACAATATACATTAAGCTTCGTAACAGGGCTGCTTATTATCACAGGGTGGAACTGCATAAGGAGGCTTTAAAGGAGGACTTCTTGTTTGAGACCATAAGTTCCTCTGAAAAACTACCCACACACTGCCAATGCTTCAAGGGATGTTTAAACACGCAGATAAGGTTTTCAAAGATCCTGTAAGGGCAAGAATCATCACGCCTAGGGTTGAGAAGAAATATAAACCGGCACCTACTGACCATGCTTGCATCAAGGGTCTGCTGCCCTTGAAACCTCTTGTGCTTTCCAATGCTCGCAAGAGAGCTAACTCGCAGACCACATGTGAGGCCCCTCCACCTGATGAGGAGTCCAAGTTAATTGATGCCTCTTGCAAAAGGGTAGCCTCACCAGCAGCTAATCACTGGCGCATCGCTAATGCTCAAGCTTTGTTAGCCAGATATGATAGGGCTTATTATGATGGGCTAGAAAAACTCATGCCATTTTTGCCTGAAGAACATAAATCTAAGGAAAAATATCTTATTCAGGAGGGCCAACTTGTACCCGATACCTCCATCAAGTGCGCCCTTGATGCAGCAGCACGCTCCGTAAACACCAGCATATTGCTACGCAGACATGCATGGTTGAGAATTTCAGGTTTCAAACCTGAGGTACAGGCCTCTATTCTCACTCAGCCATTTGACAAAGAGCACCTCTTTGGTCCCGCAGTTGACAACTTGCTGGAAAAGATGAAAAAAGATAGAGGTCGCAAAGTCCTTGGGCTTTACAGTTACCTGCGAATAGGATCTCCTTTTGTCGCTCCTTTTACAGGGGTGGCGCCAAAAATATTTCTACAGAAAATCCCTCCTCCTCTTACAAGGGCAACAACCAATCGCCTTCATCAAGAGGCTATTTCAGAGGAGGTTTTAGAGGAAATAATGCTAAGGGAAGAGTCAGAGGCAACTCCACACGCACTCCCCCTGCAAATAATAAGCAGGGACTTCCTTCCGTCACCCCAGATCATTCCACTCCTGTAAGGGGACGTCTCTCACAATTTCTCCCTATCAAACACAATCACCTCAGACAAATGGGTTTCACAAATTATCCACCATAGTTACTGCCTGGAACTTACATTCACCCCCCCAAACATTCTTCCAAGATCACACCCAATGTCACAAGAACATCTTACCCTTCTAAAGCAAGACGTTATCTCTCTGTTAGAGAAAGGAGCTATAGAACCAGTCGCGTTAAAATATCAAGGGATAGGGCTTTACTCCCTGTACTTCTTAATTCCCAAAAAGGACAGCTCTCAGGCCTATACTAGACCTCAGAGAACTAAATCTATACATTCAGTCGGACCACTTTCACATGGTCACACTCCAGCAAGTGCTCCCGCTCCTTCAACAAGGCGACTTTCTGTCCACTCCGGACTTGAAGAACACCTGTTTCTCTATCCCAAAACAACCTGCTCACTGCAAGTACCTCAGGGTCGTAGTAGCAGACCAGCACTATCATTTCAGGGTGCTCCCAATCGGAGTAACTACTGCACCCAGGGTTTCCACAGAGTGCCTGGCTACGAAGACCACACTTCATCGACCCGGATCCACAAATAGTGCCAACAGCAGATGCATCGCTCACTTGTTGGGGAGCTCCTTTCTGGACGCATACAGTTCAGGGCATGTGGAGCCTGCAGCAAAAGCGTCTTCACATAAATCATCTAGAGCTGCTAGCGATTTTTCTAGCGCTCAAAGCGTTTCAAGTACATCTAGTTGGCAAAGCTGTCCTGATCCGTTCAGACAACATGACCGCAATGTACTACATACAGAAACAAGGGGGGGGGGGGACACACACTCTCCAGCTGTCGCAACTAGCACACACCATCTGGAGATGGGCTATATGTCACAAAGTGCATCTCCTTGTAGAACACCTTCCAGGAGTAAACAATCAGATTGGAGATCTGCTCAGTCGTCAAAGACAACAGATCCACGAATGGGAACTTCACCCTCAAGTTCTTCTCCCATTCCTACAAATGTGGGGCTTTCCAGACATAGATCTGTTCGCCACAAACCTAAATGCAAAATGCCCAAGCTTCGCATCCAGGCATCCACACCCATTGTCCAAAGGCAATGCAATATGAATGGATTAGTTGGGGATATTTGCCTAGTCTTTTCCGCCTCTCCCACTCATTCCAGAAGTGGTTCGGAAACTCAGAAAGGCTTCCCTGACACTAATTCTAGTTGCGTCCACTTGGGCAACCCTGGTTCACAACCCTGTTGGAGCGCAGTAATTCCTCACCAAAACTAAATTTCACTCCCAATCTTCTCACTCAGAGCCATGGAGAGATAAGACATCCAGATCCTAGTCCTCTCAATCTTGCGATCTAGCACCTGAAATCTTTGTATTTGGCTATTTTAATATCCCGCCAGACTGCATGAACATCATCATAGATGCTAGACGTCCTACCACAAGAGCGTGCTATGCAGCAAAAGTGGAAACGATTTGTAATACTGCAGTAACAATCAAATCGATCCGCTTGATGCTTCAGTTCAAAACCTAATTTGCTATTTATTACATCTGCAGCGTTCCAATTTAGCCTATTCTTCCATACGCTTACATTTTAATGCAATAGCTGCATACCTACAGAACAGGCAACATCTGTCTCTTTTTAGAGTGCCTGTCATTAAAGCATTTATGGAGGGACCTAAAATAATAATTCCTCCAAGACTTTCACCTGCTCCAGTGTGGAATCTCAACATTGTCCTTACCAGACTAATGGGTCCACCCTTTGAGCCATTGCATAAATGTGAACTGCAATTTCTCAATTAAAAGGTTGCTTTCCTCATAGCTATCACATCACTGAGGAGAGGTGATGAACTTCAGGCACTAACCATAGAAGAACCATTTTTACAAGTACACCATAACAAAGTGATTCTTAGGACCAACCCTAAATTTCTACCAAATGTAATTTCTGCCTTTCATATCATCCAATCTGTTGAGTTGCATGTGTTCTTCCCTCAACCAGATTCTGCGGCAGAACGTGCTTTGCACACTTTAGATGTAAAAAGTGCACTACTTTATTATGTAGAATGAACAAAACCTTTCTGAAAGACAACACCACTGTTTCTCGCTTTTGGACCACCACATAAAGGCAATCCTATATCAAAATCAGGCATTGCAAGGTGGATTATTAAGTGCATTCAAACATGCTCTGCAAAACAAGCACACTCCACACGCAAACTAGAGGCTTCTATGGCATTCTTGGAGATTATACCGATAGATGACATCTGCAAAGCTGTAACATGGTCTACACCTCACATATTCACAAAGAAAACAAGTTACTTACCTGTAACTTTGGATCCCCAGTATTTGTAACTTTCATAGATTCCCATGCTTTGTATCATTCCCCGTCGTCAGCCTGGGAGCCTCGGTAAATAGAAAATACCATAGCAGTATGTACAAAAGAGAAAGAAAGGCCTAGGCCTCATCTCATTTTGTAGCATATCTACCTCTTTTTTTCTAAAAGACTAAAATTTTGCAACAACCAATCCGATTAGCCTCACCCCCTAAAACCCTCAGGACAGAGCCTCAGATTTTCGCAGCCGTTGTGTATCAGTAACCACTTTTGCTGAAGGCTGAGCTTTCCCAGGGGAGGAGGGTGGGCGCATGGGAATCTATGAAAGTTACCAACACTGGGGAACCAAAGTTACAGGTAAGTAACTTGTTTTCTTGCCCCAGTATTGGAACTTTCATAGATTCCCATGCTTTGTATCCGAGTAGCTAGCAGTAAGTCACCAGTGCACATTTTGCTACATGAGTATTACAATATCTCTGCATAACCGGCGTCATATGACAATCATATACCTTATAACAATACATCAGAAACATTATGTGCTACAAAATGTGCAATCCTAGGAATGAGGGATAGAAGGGAAAGCTCACCTCTCATTGGAAAAGATTCCTCAGGACTGCTTGTCCTGTTGCCGCTTCGCTCCTTATGAAAGAGTCCAGGCAGTAATGCTTTGTGAATGTATGAGCACTGCTCCATGTAGCCGCCCTACAAATGTCTTTTATAGGGACTCCAGCGAAGAGAGCTGCCGAAGATGAAACTGATCTTGTCTCTCCAGCGGCTTTCATGCCGCTTGGGTGCAATAATGAATTGCACTTGAAATCCAGCGTGTGATTCCTTGTTTTGAAAGAGGAAGACCTTTTCCAGGTGCACTAAAAGCCACAAAAAGTTGAGATAATTTCTTTAAATCGTTTGTGCCTGCAAGATAAAATTTGAGACATCTCTGGACATCTAAAGAATGTAGAGACCTTCCTGCAGGGGATGTTGGTCGAGGGAAGAATGGCTTTAGAACCACTGGTTCGTTCAAATGGAAATCCGAAGGGACCTTTGGACTAAATTTTGGATTGGTCCTTAAAAACACCCTGCCCTTTTTTTAACTGTGGAAAAGGTTCTAAAATGGGTAGAGTTTGCAACTCTCCTAGCTGAAGTGAGGGCTAAAAGGAGAGCTAATTTCCAAGACAAAATGTTTATATCCACCCTGTGGATGGGCTCGAACGGAGGTTTCATGAGATGAGCCAGAACCAGCTTGAGATTCCGAACCGGAGGTGGTGGCCACACTGGAGGAAAAACCCTGAAAAGACCTTTCAGGATCTGTTTGATAATTCTAGCAGACCAGAGAGAAGAACCAGAAGCTGTTCTTCTGAATCTTGAAATAGCTGCCAGATGTACTTTGATGGAAGAATGAGAAAAGGCCTGATTTAGCCAGCGATAGAAAGTAAGGCAGTATTTGATAAGGAGCTGAAGAGAATGGATGGATGTGTTCACGATGACACCACAGGCAGAAGAACGTCCATTTAGCACAATAGGTTTTGTTTGTACTTGGTGAACGAGCTTGAGTTAATATCTCCCTACATTCCTGAGGGATATCTAAGCTGTGGAACTCTGTGCTCAGGAGCCAGGCCTTCAAATGGAGAGATTTCTAGATGTATCACCTGTCCCTGGGACATTGTTAATAGAGATGGAATGGGACATATAATTATTGGACCTGATAAAGCAGGAGAAGTTGTGTGAATCAGAATTGGCGTGGCTACTCTGGTGCTATTAAGATCATCCTGCAAGGTTCCATCTTCATTTTCCTGAGAAGCCGTGGGATTAGGTGATTTGGAGGAAAGGCATAAACAAGTGCGCCTAACACTTCCTCCAGAGTGTCTTAATCCAATTCCCACTCGTGACAGGCAGATTTCAGACGACTCAAGGTGTCTGCTGTTGTGTTGTGTGCCTGGTAGATGTTCTGCTGAAAGAACAACATTGTGGAGAATTGCCCATTCCCATATCCCCTGGGCTTCTTTCGAGAGCAGATGAGACCTCGTACCTCCCTGCTTGGTTATGTAATGCATGGCTGTTGTGTTGTCCGTCCTGACCAGCACGGTTGCGTCTTTACCTTTCGGCTGAAAGCCTGCAAGGCTAGGCGAATCGCTATGAGATCTAAGAGATTGATATGAAGAAAACGCTATTTTGCGTACCAGTTACTGCTCACTTGGAGGTCCTGTAAGACAGCGCCCCTCCCTTTCATAGAGGCGTCTGTGGTTAAAATCCGAGGGGATGGAGCCATTCGGAAAGAGAGACCACTCGAGATGTTCTCCTTGATAGCCCACCAGCCTGCTGCTTTTCTCATGGGAGGAGTGACCTTTACCTTGTCCTCGAAAGATTCTTCCACTTGGCACCCTCGCATGTTCAGTTGTTCTTGCAAAGGGCGCATTTGCAGTCTGCAATGCGGAACTAATGGTATGCCAGATGAGATCAATCCTAGAAAAAGACTTGTATAGACGAACTGACAGGGATCGTCTCTTTTGTAAATGGTTGGCAGAGAAGATTAGCTTTTTCAGTCCTTCTTCCGAAGGAAAAACCTTGCAGCTTCTTGTATCCCGAATGGAGCCCAGGAACTTGACCCTCCTGGATGGAATAAAGACTGATTTTTCCTTGTTAAGATGCAGACCCAGGTGATTGAAAAGTTGAATGTAACTTTCGACTGCCCTTGTCGATGCTTGAGAAGACAGAGCTTTTATCAACCAATAGTCTAGGTAAGGGAAAACTTCCAGTGATTGTTTCCTTAGGAATGTTGCTACCGGGGCCAACACCCTTGAATATCCGCAGAGCGGATCGGAGCCCGAACAGCAGTACTTTGAACTGAAAGTGGCTCTTAGCTCCGTGAGGCGTAAATATTTTCTGGGAGCTTGGTGGATTGGAACGTGGAAATATGCGTCCTGGAGATCCAGAGCCGCCATATAATCCACTGGATTTAGAAGACGAAAGACGTCTTGAAGCGAGACTATTCAAAAAGAGTTTTATGAGATAGGTGTCGAGCTCCCTCAGATCAAAGATTGGGCGCCACTTTTCTTCCGTCTTGTGGATGAGGAAAAACCCTGGAATAGAACCCTCTTCCTTTTTGAGAAAGTGGCACTAGTTCTATCGCTCCCTTGGTGAGCAGTTGACAAACTTTGAAACGGAGAAGATGCAGGTGTTTTGATTCTGTGGCGCAAGGAGCTCTGGGAGGTGGAAGGTTTTGGAGTTTATATTCAGAACCCACCTATCTGTTATGATCTTCCAGCAATCGAGAAAATGTGTAAACCTGCCCCCCATCGGTGTTACAAGGGGTGAAGGACCAGTAGGCAGAACCAGGAAGCCGCTATTGGCGTTTAGAAGTATCTCCCCTTGACGTCCTTGTCTACGAAAGACGTCGATTGATTTTGCCTTTGAGAGTACTGAGGCTTGAATGATTGAGAGGATTGTGAATAGGAGGAGTAGCGATGTTGATAACCTCCCCCATATTTAGAGAAACCTTTTCCTCTTGCACCTCAGAAAGGTACTTTTCGATATTGAAGTGTGCCCAAAGATCTTGCCGTCTCTGTATCATTTTTTTTAATTTATTTTTTTAAATGTCTTGTAAAGCATCATCTATATGCTTTGCCAAACAGCATATCTCCATCGAAGGGCAGATCCAGAATTTTATTCTGCACCTTCGGGCAAAACCAGGTTCATCTCAGCCAACCTTGACGCCTCAGGACCGCTGAATCTGCCAAGGCACGAAAAGCTGTTGTAGCAATGTCCATTGCACAATCTATAATCTCAGATGAAGATCATTCACCTCCTTCCAGGATCTTTCTTGCTTCCGCTTTGGCACTCACTGGAAGCTGATCAATGAAAGGAGAGAGATCGCACCACATTTGGCGAACATATAATCTCAAAATTGCTAGTGCGTTCGAGGCCCTAACAAGGAGGCTAGACATAGAGGAAAACCTCATGCCTACATTGTCTCAGCGCCTGCCCTCTCTGTCTGGCGGTGCAGTCAGGGGTGCCGTCTGGTTTCTTGATTTTCTTTGGGTCGCCTGAGAAATAAGAGTCCGGTCTAGGTTGACCAATAAGACAGGCTGGACTGTCCTCCGGTGCCTTAACTTTTTTCTCCAGACGCGGTAGAACCGGAGCTACAGTAGCTGGAGACTGCATCACCTTCTTGCCTTCATTCCAAACATGCTCTACTATAGAGATTCTTGAAAGGTTCTTTAAAATCATAGAGGAAACAGTCTGATTGTACCACAGGAACAGAAAAGCCAAATCTTTTAGATGCTCTTTCCATAAGATTATGGAAACCCCCTATGTCAGCTGGAGGCGAATGCACAAGGTCTGGGGACGGTGAAGCCTGATATGGGATAACATAATCGTCCTATTCTGTGTCCGGATTTTGGATATGTTCCACATTCTAGTCCTCATCAGATAATTCATAATCCTCATCTGGCACTATAACTACATCATGCCCTTCTGTCACAGGCTGTTCTCCCTGACAGAATCATTATTATTATTATTATTATTATTATTATTATTTTATATATATATATATATATATATATATATATATCTATATATCTATATCCGTCGACACGGTCGTTGACTGTTGTCGTAGACTATGTAGACATCGTCGTCGACGCTGTTGTCTACACTGCTATCGTCGTCGAAGGTGTTGTCTACACTGCCATCGTCGTCGACGGTGTCGTCTGCACTGCCATCGTCGCCGACGGTGTCGTCTGCACTGCCATCGTCGTCGACGGTGTCGTCTACACTGCCATCGTCGTCGACGCTGTCGTCTACACTGCCATCGTCGTCGACGCTGTCGTCTACACTGCTGTCGTAGTCGACGTCGACACTGCCATCGTCGTCGTCGACACTGCCATCGTCGACACTGCCATCGTCGTCGTCGACACTGCCATCGTCGTCGACGAGCTAGACTTCTTCACACCAATTTCTCCTGTTATAAGTCCCTTCCTCCCCTTTACACCTCGGTGAGGAGATTCAGGTGGACTGCGCCTGTCGGACCCATGGGAGGTCTTTTGAAGGCGTTTTGAGTGCGCTGCTCACAAGAAACCAGGTGAGATCGTATTCCTTATCAGATCTCCACGAAGACGCAGCCGAGGAGGCCTCATCACTGTCATGCTAGACACTGGATCTGTTTTAGATTTTAGCTTCTGGAACCAGGTAAAAGACGGCCCTCATGGACCCTTATGTTTCTTACCTAGAACTTGTGGTCCGGATACAGGCAATAAATGCCATCTTATGAGGGTCATTCACCGAACGCCTCCTTTTACAACAGGTAGCACAAGCTCTAAAAGTGCCTTTTTTTTCTCCATGATGAAAAAAGGGGAAGAAAGCATCCTGAAGAGAATACAGTTGAAATCCAAAAGTTGAAGAGAAATCTGAGCAGAGCTCAGTGGAGATTCTCTTAGCACAACGTGTGGTAGAAAATCTGAGGCGCTCTCCTGAGGGTTTTAGAGGGTGAGGCTAATCTGATTGGTTGTTGAAAAATTCTGGTCTCTTTTAGAAAAAGAGGTAGATATGCTACAAAATGAGATGAGGTCTAGGCCTTTCTTTCTCTTTTGTACTTACTGCTATGGTATTTTCTATTTACCGAGGCTCCCAGGCTGACGACGGGGAATGATACAAAGCATGGGAATCTATGAAAGTTCCAATACTGGGGCAAACACTATTGTGTAGATGTGTTAGCAAGACAGCAAGCTAATGTGGGCCAAGCAGTTTTACGTACACTATTTCAGACGGCTGCAACAACTGCAAGTTAGCCATCGCTTTAGGACATAACTGCTGTATAGTCTATGCAAAGCATGTGATCTACAGCTCACATCCCTCGAAAGGAAATTGCTACCTACCCAGTATGCATCTGTTCTTGGCATGTAGAGCTGTAGATTCACATGCACCCGCCCGCCTCCCCTGGTACCTATACCTGTTGCAGAAGCATCTTACTTAGATACATATATAAATGGACATCTATTTCAACTCCATTATCGCCCTGTGCAGTAAACAATCTAACAATGGAGTCAATGCTCCAGCGCACGATCCCCGTAAGGAGTGGTCACCTACCGCGTGACAGGATAAGACTTCTTTGAACAAAAACAAAGTGCAAACATCAGGACCATCACTATATGGTGGTCTATGCAAAGCATGTGAATCTACAGCTCTACATACCAAGGCAGTAAATCAGCATGTACATTCATAAAAAATTTAAAAGTCTAAAATCACATCAAAGAGGATATCATTTTTGTAATTTGATGCTTTTTTACAATGCATAACATTTTCAGAGTTTATTATCTGCAATAAAATAACGAAGTACAGCATGATACATTTCTGTGGTAGCTAAGGATTGTAAAAATTCCAGACCCTCTCTGTGTGAACTAAAGTGCCTATGCAGAGGAGTTGGATGTAAAAACAGAGCGCTTAATGAATGGTACAGAATGCAAAACAGCATACAATGTGCTGTAGGTTGGGTGGAGACGGCATTACATGGACATTTCGGAAGAATAGCAATCCATTAGCTGGCAAGCTAAAGGCTACTAAGTAATGAATCTTATTAGGCTCAAACTAGTCAGATAAAATCTGTGCTGCAGATTAACAAACCAGATTACATCTAGTTTGGTGCCAAGAGCGTTCACATTTGTTTTGTTGTTGCATACAATTCATATTTAAACGCGTGTTGAGATTTTTCGATTCTGGTCTCTTCTCTATAGCGCGGCTGCTGATGTATCTCTTCTGGCAGCGCACGGATACTGCCACGGCATCAATCAACGGCGCCACGCTTGGCTTCACCACACCTCACTCAAACCGGAGGCGCAACAGCGGGTGGCCAGCCTGCCTTTCTCGGGCAAAACCCTATTCGGCGAACATGCGGACGATGAGATGGCCCGTAAGAAGGCAGAAGCCGAAACCCTGACGGCGGTCTGGTTAGAGAAGCCTGAGAAAAAGAACTACTACCGCCCGTTCCAGAGACGGTTCGGAAACTCCGGACAGCAGCAATTCCGGAACCCCTTCCAGAAGCGCCAGAGGGGCAGAGGAAACCAACAGTCCACAACAGCGACCAAAGGCCCGGCCGGGTCTAGCCCCTGAGCGTCTACTTCCCTCACATCCGTTACCCACTCCGTGGGGGGAAGCGTTCAATTTTTTCTGGCAGAGTGGAGAAAAATTACTCCGGACAAGTGGGTGCTGAATATTGTTTGCAATGGATAGTCTTCGATTCACCAGCCCGCCTCCAGCTATTCCGCCGGTGAGCTCGCAGTTTCAGCTGCGAGAGCTCCAGGCAGAGGCCGACATCCTATTAAGGAAAAGGGCGATAGAAGACGTACCTCGGCCTCAAAGGGGAAGAGGTCTGTACTCAAGGTTCTTTCTTGTCCGCAAGAAGGACAAGAACGAGTTCAGGCCCATTCTGGACTTGCCGCAAGCAAAGAAGTGGATTAGCAGAGAGAGATTTTGCATGCTGTTGTTGCAGCAGATTTACCCTCGGCTGCAGCAGGGAGACTGGCTTTGTGCTATAGACCTACAGGATGCGTACTTCCATGTCCATTGCACAGAAACACAGGAAGTTCCTGAGATTCCAAGTCTGTGCCAATCATTATCAATACACAGTACTGCCATTCGGGCTGAAGTCTGCGCCCAGGACGTTCTCGAAGTGCATGGCAGTGGTAGCGGCACACCTGCGGAAGAACAAGGTGTTTGTCTACCCGTACCTGGACGATTGGTTGATCAAGATCTCCTTCTCGGAAGCTCAAGCACACTTCCAGAAGACATGCGTTTTATTGAACAAGCTGGGGTTGCACATCAACATGTCCAAGTCTGTCCCGACTCCGGTCCAATGCATACAGTACTTGGAAGCCTCCATCAATACGCTGTCAGCAAGCGTGTCTCCTTCGGAGGAGCGACGGTTATGACTCCTTCGGAAGGCTCAGGCTCTTATCGCTCCATCTACAACAGTGAGGACGGTGTCTTCTCTACTGGGGTCGATGGCCTCTTGTATCTTCCTCACGCACGGCTGCACATGAGACCACTGCAGGAGTGCTTGGAGGATCAGTGGGATCAGAGGAATGGTTCTTGGGACGACAGGATACGACTGTCTCTGCATGCTCTTCAGTCTCTGAAGTGGTGGTGTTCAGCGGAGAATCTCTCTCCAGAGGGGTTCCCTTCCACAAGGACATTCCCGCACAGACGATCGTGACGGATGCTTCTCCACGGCTGAGAAGCGCACTCCGGAGACGTACAGATTCAAGGGACGTGGTCTCCGTCGGAGTCCACGTACCACATCAACTTCCTAGAACTCAGAGCTGTTCACTTGGCACTGAAGGCTTTTCATCCGTCATTTCAGACCAACTCTCTGCTTTTACAGACGGACAATACGACCACTATGTATTACCTCAACAAGCAGGGGGGCTCGAGATCACGCACTCTGTTGCAGGAGGCGCAGGCGATCTGGCACTGGCTTCTGGCCAGAGGACTGACGATAACGGCTACCCATCTGCCAGGTGTGCAGAATGTTCAGGCGGACGCACTGAGCAGGCTGATTCAGGAAAACCACGAATGGGTCATAAACGACGAAGTGCTAGGAGAAGTCTTCGCAAGGTGGGGGACTCCAGACGTAGATCTGTTCGCCACCGCCGAAAACAGCAAATGCCGAGACTTCGCCTCCAGGTACTACCAACAGGGGACGTTTGGGAATGCCCTATGGATCGACTGGTCGAACAGCTTTCTGTACGCTTTTCCACCCTGTGAGAAGTTGTCCTGATATATGATGCTCACTAGTTCTAGTGATAACCTTGTATCAGTCCAAACAACCCTTATGGTGATTGGTTGTAAGTCAACCTTATAGACCAGCTATCCTAATGGTAGCATGGACAAAGCAGTCTTAGGCTAAACTCTATTGGAATGTGAAGCCAGCTGTTTTACCACATATAACCCCTTGAATACCACATGAAAGGACACCACACAGGTAGTTATGAAAATAAACAAGTATTTATTAACTAACAACACCTCTGAACTCTTTATGAGGTCAGAGAGCTAAGCACATGACAAACTCTTCGGAAAAATACACTTAAGTTGCATGATTTACAATGGTGCCCCAGGGGCACAACAAACCATATACTAAGAACAATGGAATGCGAGGAAAGAAATTACTGTATGGAGAACCAGAGGCTGGAGGATCGCTGGGACTACGCTACTGACTAGGTAAGTACAGAGCAGGAGGCCCACGGGACTCACGTGCAGAGTGGAAACTCTCACGCGGGATGCGTACCAACGTCTATGGATGCTACAGTTTACAAAGTTACAGATTCCGGACGAACCCGGCTGGATGGAGGGAAAACAGTGGACCTGAACACTAGGATAGTGAACACGGACTTCAGCACCTAGAAGCTTAAGTTACCTAACCCCCAGGCTGCGTGTGCATAGGGCTGAAGTGGTGTCGGGTGCTGCGTTGATCCCGGTGATGCCTGAAACAAGAAGTTGCTGGCAGGCAGCCAGATAAAGGAGTCCGGTGGTTCCAAGGATGGAACTAGGAAGAAGTCCTGAAAGGGAAGGGGACAGAGTCTCGGTCACTAGCCAGTGACGGTGCTGGAACCAGATGCTGTCGCCGCAGTCAGGTGAAGGACGGGACACTTCTCTCTGTAGCTGCGCGGACCAGGAGCTGTTCTCGAGGACCAGGCTGGAGGCACAAGCTGTCCCACGTAGTCTGCTGCTGTTGGCGGTGTTGGATCGTCGTCCCTTTCTCACTGCACCATCAGGATTCAAGCAAGCCGGGCCGAAGGCGGCTGAAATGCCAGAAACCGGTCCCCGGTAGCTTGTCTCCTTGCTGGTGAAGAATTGGCTTGGTAGTTTAATCTGCCCTGTTCCCATGATGCACTGGGCCAGGGACAGGCTGATTTGCATATAGCCAGGTTCTGAGCTGGGATGGTGCAGTGAGATAAATAACGGTGATGGATCAAGCCCTGATCTTTGGACTGGGTAAGAGTGGTCTGCTTAATTCAAACACTCTGTTCATCACCACCCCCTTCCCCCCGCCCCCCCCCCCCCCTTTCTGAATCGGATTGTCGATCTGGTCAACAGGCCTTGGCAAGTGCAAGCTACGCGGTGGAACAAAGATGGCGTCTGGTGCGGACCAGGAGGGTCCGGGGTGCTTCTCGTTCACAGGAAAGTAAGGGCCAATCTGGGGGACCAGACCAGCAGTGTTGGATTCTTCGGGTTGTCGTCTGAGGTCACTAGCCAGCCGGCAAGTGACCAGACAACAGGACAAGCAGCATCCAGGCAAAAGGGCCCCACGCAGATCTCGTGGATGCTGGGGGGCTGGTCTTTGGTGCAGGAGCTGCGCCGGTGTGGGGCTTCTCAGACACCAATGCACTCACTCGAGGATCCCTCGGCGGTCGTGCTGGAAGCGCTGTGCAGGTTTCTCAAGATGGCCGTCTCCAAGTTGCTCGTCGCACCCACGGGTCTCAGCTGTGCTGTGGATGTGGGTAGAGGTCAGAGGAGTCTGAAGGTCCGGGTCTCGTCGAGCTGGGTCATCGGATTCCAGGAAGGAAGGACTTGCAGCAAACCGCACAAGAGCTTGATGGTGCCTGCAAAGCAGGATGGTCACTCCCTGACCATAGGGGAGATTCTTCAGTCTTCTGATGTTCAGGAGGTCGAAGGTCAAGAGTTCTTCGTGGAAGTTGTCCAGATTAATCTGATTTGGAATGGGACCAGCTCCTACCTTTATTCAGCTAAAGGGGGCTGCACTACGACTAGGTCCCTCCCCTGGGTGGGACCAGGAAGGGGGGTGGTTACACCCCCTATCCTTTGTCTGGTCTTGCGCCAGCTCTGGGGCTGGAGTGCCCCAGGAACTGGTTTAGACCGGACTATGCACTGGGACACCTTGTGTGCCCCAGGCATGTCTCATTCCTTTCAGCCCTGTCCTACCTAATACACAAAATCCTGTCTGGGGTGGTGCTAGCACCTCCCAAGGCAGGAAACCCTTTGTCCAAGCCTCCCTCGCTGGAAGGACTCCCAGCAGCAGGAGGTCAGACTTGTGTCTGTGGTGGCAGCATCCATTTTGTGATGCTGAGGCTCGAGTTAACTTAAACCGGGGTTCACAGTTACATACATGTCGTGTCCCTCGAAGGGTGGAATGCTACCACTGTCGCCAGAATTGGCGAGGGGGTAGTATTCCAATTCGTATGACACCTTACTCGACATGTTTTGATAATGCTATACCCAAGTTAGCATTTGACCGCGAGGTTCATAATGCACTTAAGAGTATATGGTATAGCGTTATCATGGAACGGCTATTAGGACTTGGTTCCGCAAGCTGCATACGGGCTCAGCTCATGCCAGAGCACCATCTCACATATTTCCAAGCACTCTGCCTTCAGGATTGATAAGGCCTGCCATAGGAGTGACTGATAGGAATATATGTGTCCATTTTAGGGTTAGATATAGGGATACTATATCTAAAGCAAAGGGTGATTACACCACCTTGCCCCAGATGTCGTGCAGCCAGTTGTGTCTGTTTAGATGGCCAGCCAGGGGTGGCATAATACATGCTTCAGCCCCTGGTAGGCCCTGGGTACACCTATGCCCTGGATACCTAAGGTATGCTGTACAGGGACTGATAAGGTGGCCCAGTACCAATTGGTAAATGCACCTAAGGTACCTGCTTGTCAATTTAGAGAGAGAACAGCGAGGCTGTGGGTCTGATTAGCAGGCCGACAGCCAGGGAAAGTCGTAAACCAGTGAAGCAAAAAATCGGGGGTGACCATAGGATTGCAGACCCTACTCTCCTACACACCCATTCCCCTGATTCCGGCGGTGCTCATCAAGCTGTCCTGGTCCAGGGCGCAGATGATATTGATCGCCCCGGAATGGCCCAGACAGTGGTGGTTCACGGACCTGCTTCACTGGTCTCTCCTTCCTCACATATGGTTGCCGTGCAAGCCGCACCTTCTCACGAAGTTCGGGGGACAGATGGTGCACCCGAACCTCTCGTCTTTGAGTTTGCCGGCATGGCTCCTGAGATAGTGCAGTATGGCCATTTGAACCTGCCCGAAGATTGTATGGACATACTGAAAGAGTCTAAGCGACCTTCCACTACTACTTCTTATGCTTACAAGTGGAAGAGATTCTGCATCTGGTGCAAGTCCAAGAACTATGACCCTACGACGTGTAAGGAGGATGTCATCGTTCCTTATCTAATACATTTGGCGCAGTCTGGCCTTAATTTTCATTCCATTAAGGTTCATCTCGCTGCATTGACTGCCTACAGGAAATGCCCTTCACAGACTTCCTTCTTCCAGATTCCTGTGATCAAAGATTTATTGGAAGGCTTGAAGAAAGTATTCCCTCCTGTCAGGCTTCCTTCGCCTTCATGGGAATTGAATGTGGTGCTGCCCAGATTGATGAAGGAGCCTTTTGAACCTATTCATAAGGCTTCGTTGCAGCACCTGTCCTGGAAGGCGGCGTTCCTCGTGGCCATTACATCGGCCCGCAGGGTGAGTGAAATTCAGGCGTTGTGTTGCCAAGAACCTTATACTGTATTCCATGCTGCTAAGGTTGTTATGCGTACTCACCCTAAATTTATTCCCAAGGTTATTTCTGATTTTCATGTCAACCAGACCATAGCTTTGCCTACGTTTTTTCAGAATCCTTCATCTCCAGCGGAAAGGTCTTTACATTCCCTGGATGTTCGGAGGTTGTTGAAGTTCTATCTGGATAAAACCAAAGATATTCGTACGTCGGACCAATTGTTTATCAATTATGGATCAGTCCGGACCGGTCTTGCTACCTCCAAACAGTCAATTTCTAGGTGGATAGTTTCCTGTATACAATTGTGTTACCAAAAAGCTAATAAGACCTTAGGAGGTAAACCTAAGGCTCATTCCACCAGGGGCAAAGCTGCCACGACTGCTTTGCTACGTAATGTTCCAATTGCAGAAATCTGCAAGGCGGTCACTTGGAAGTCGGTCCATACCTTTGCTAAGCATTACTGTCTGGACACTGATGCCAGGACAGACGTTCAGATTGGGCAGGCTTCGCTGCGAAATCTGTTCGCACAGTAGTGGTGTTAGGTCTTGATTCTCCACTGCTGTTTTGGTGTGGGGATGGGCTTGCCATTCTATTCACTAGATTATGACTATACACAGAGATCCCCTACTACAGAAGGAGTAGGTTCTGTCCTGTAACTCCAGTTCTGTAGTAGGGTTATCTCTGTTATAGTCATAAGTGCCCGCCCTCCTCCCCGGTGGAGAAAGATATTCATGTAAGGAATGCTACAGGTCTGGCGTGTTACGCTTTCAAAAAGAACTTAAAGTAAAAGGGACCTGTTGTGCATTCTGGGATACGGAGAGAGTTCTGGAAAGTTTTCTTAAAAGCACAGTATCCTATTTGAGCCACATAATGGCAGCCTATGGGGCTTGTCTGTCCATACCTTCCTCTCTATCATTCCAGAGGCTTTTGCTGGTAGGGGCAAGTTTTCTCTGTGAGGAAACTGGGCAAGCTGTGCTGTTTGTGTGGTTGTTTTGGTGGAATTTCTAGTTGAAGTACTGGACAGTGTAGCCTGTGGATATAGGCTGCATTATCTGTCTTTAAATTCTCTCTTACGTGTATTTGCAGTTCTGCATTTTTTGACAACTTAAGAGATTATTTTTGATTGCTCCGGGGTCCACGCCTATGGGCGGGACTATTCACTAGATTATGACTATAACAGAGATACCCCTACTAGAGAACTGGAGTTACAGGACAGAAACTACTCCATCTCCACTGCGTGCCCCTAAAAATGTGTTAAAGGAATTAATATATAATAAAAACAAGAAAGAGGTCCAGGATACATCCTTGCATCACTCCTCTGCTCACCCTTACAGGTTTTGTGCAACCCCCTGACTGTGTATAACGCACTTTATGGATTGTGTCCCAATGCTAATCTTAATAAAGTCCAGCAAGATGGGATCCACTCCCGCCAGTTGCATTAAGGCCCAAAATTTCTTCCTATCAACAAAGGCACTGGAGAGGTTCATAATATGCCAGGTAGAGGGCACCTCTCATGACCTTGAAGTACTTACCCTAGATGAGGTGCAGGTTAAGGGCCTGCTCTACCGTTCCTAGGTTTGGGTTAAAGCCATATTGAAAAGGTGAAAGAAAGAAAGGAAGTAGTCTCTGCCCATTTCTCCAATTTTTCTAAAATGACACGCACAAGAGTTTTGCTGTACAGTCTATTAATGAGATTGGATGGTAGCAAGCAGGCAGATTCCGATCACCCTTTTTAAAAATTGGTATAATAGCCTCTCTCCAGGACTCCACTAGATTCCTCTTAGCTGCTGACCTCAGAACATTCGTCAAGAGGGGGCACACAAATCAATACTGTATTTATAAAGATTAATAGGTACCCCATCGGGGCCTGGAGCCTTACCACTAGCTGCGGCCTGAAAAGCTATAGTAACAGAGGGAAGACTTATTTATTTTATTTATTTTTAGAGTTTTATATAGCGCGAACAAGATCTTTGCAGATATCAGAGCGCTTTACAGAAACAGTAGGTAGGAAAACAATCTTTTGAAAACAGTGTAATATACGGTAGGGAGTGAGTTGCAAAGTAGGGTAGTACTTGCACAAGAGTATGCACACTAATAACAATCTAGAAGCAATAATATTGAGGCCGTACAATGACTTATAAGGTCGACCAACCAGTCCCCTTTTATTATTAATGGGAGGGGGGTCTAAGGCCTTTAGACAATATCAAGGCCAATCCTCTCTTGATCAGGATGGATTAAAACATTTGTAGAAATTTTGATCACTCCACTTCCAGAATATGACACTCAATCTCATTTGGAGAATTTTCTGTAAGGAATGGCCGATTAACAACTTCCCAGAATAACCTGGATTCTTTCCAATTGGCAGTTTTTTCTAAATCTTCCCATGCCTTTGTTCTAATCTCATGCCTTCTCTTTTCTAGGATTTGCTTATACTTTTTCTAGCTGCTGTAATAACGTCAGGAGTTTGTGGAATTTTGTTGGTGGTTTGTTTTAAAACCCTAAGAGCTGCTGTGCAAAAAGAACTGAACCAGAATTGGGAGGACGCTCACTCATTGGCATGTTTATGGTCTGCTCAGAAGCCACAAGTTCACTAGTTTGGAAAAATAAACCTCCAAGATCCGCTCTGGAGCCATATCTGGTGAAAGACAACAGATGATGTTAAAAGCCTTGCTAATCAGGTTGCTTAACAACTTTTCTGGATCCGTATTCCTCCACTTTATCAGTGTCAGTTCACCTCCACCACTGCCTCCAAACCTTCCTAGTCCAATTTTTCAGGCCCATCAAATGCCAGTGGGCGGCAGGATTCGCTAACCCTCCCCTTCGAGACTACCCTTCCAGCCATGCCACCCCAGTACCACCGCATTTCAGGGATTACTTGGCACTTCTTCAACAGGAAGTCGTGGCCCTCGTGGCCTAGGGGTGCATCGAGCGCGTTCCTGTGCCAGAAGTAGGATGTGGTTGTTACTCCCACTACTTTCTGGTGCCCAAGATAGACCAGGGCCTGCGTCCTTTCTTGGACCTCAGGGACGTCAATTGCTCCCTCCGGAAGGAGAAGTTAAAGATGTTAACTCTGGCTCAGGTCTTGTCTGCCCTCGACACTGGAGACTGGATGGTAGCTTTGGACCTACAGGACGCATATTTCCACATTCCCGTCCTACCGGCCCACCGGCGTTACCTGCGGTTTACGGTAGGCCCCGAGCACTTTCAGTTTACCATGCTCCCCTTTGGCCTTACAAGCGCCACTCGGGTGTTCACGAAAGTGATAGAGGTGGCCGCCGCTCATCTGTGCAGATCAGGGGTTCCAGTCTTCCCTTATCTCAACAACTGGCTATTAAAGGTAGGCTCGCCCTGGACAGTCTCCTCTCCTCTCATCTCCAGACTACTGCCGACCTCCTGCATTTGCTAGGGTTCTCCCTCAATGTGCCAGAGTCGCACCTGCTTCCCTTTCAGAAGCTCCTCTCCATCGGAGCGGTTCTGGACAATGCGCAGTTTCGGGTCTATCCTCTCGAACAGCGAGTCCGGGACATTCAGGCTATGATTCTGATCTTTCAGTCCTTGTCCTGGGTTTCGGTCAGAATGACGCTGAGGCTGCTGGGCCTCATGGCCTCCTGCATCCTGCTGATCTATCATGCCATGTGGCATATGTGGGCTCTGCAGTGGGACCTGAAGTTCCAGTGGGCGCAGCATCACGGGAACCTGTCCGATTACGTCCAGCTCTCGGAGGGCCCTGCACAACAATTGCAGGGGTGGCTCAGCAACTGGCATTGGGTCAGTGGCAGATCCCTCTCCCTTCCCCAACCGGAGCACTCAGTGGTGACAGATGCATCCCTCCTGGGATGGAGCGGCCACATGGGAGAGGCTGAGATCAGAGGCCTCTGGTTTCCAGTGGAGTCCAGGCTCCATATCAACCTTCTGGAGCTTCGGGCAATCCGACATGCACTGAAGGCATTCCTTCCCTCTATCAAGGGGAGAGTAGTGCAGGTGTTCCCAGACAACTTCACCGCCATGTGATACTGCAACAAACAGGGCAGGGTGGGGTTGTGGACCCTTTGTCAAGAAGCTCTGCGCCTCTGGACATGGCTGGAACACCAGGGCGTCACCTTGATGGTTCAACACCTGGCAAGTTCCCTGAACGCCAGGGCGGACAAACTCAGCCGCTGGTGCATGATGGATCACGAATGGCGTCTGAACTCTGACGTGGCGTAAGGTCTCTTTCGGCAGTGGGGAGAGCCTTGGTTAGATCTATTCGCCACTGAAGAGAACGCGCAGTGTCATCAGTTCTGCAGGTTGGAATTTCCAAGGCGGCACTCGCTCTGCGACGCTTTTTGTCGCGAGTGGAGCTGCGGTCTGTTGTATGCCTTTCCGCCTTTACCACTTCTGCCCAGAGTGAGGAAGAAGATCAGGCGAGACCAAGCCCAAGTCATCCTTGTGGCTCTGGACTGGGCCCGAAGATACTGGTATCCCGCGCTACTCAGCATGTCAGTCGGTCCCCCGATTCGTCTGCCTCTTCAGGAGGACCAGTCTGTCGCAGCATTAGGGGACGGTCCTCCACCCGAACCTGTCCAGCCTCCACCTCCATGCTTGGAGATTGAGCGGCGGCAGTGGAGGCCATTTGACTTGCCTCCTGAAGTCAGCCAGCCAGCCAGGTGTCCCTCCAGAAAATCTGTATGCGCCTGCAGGTCGAACAAATTTGTGGCATGGTGCACAGCAAATGCTGTGGATCCTCTCTGCCCCCCTTTCATAGGTTCTCCTCTTCCTTCTTTCTCTTGCCCAGCAGGGCTCTGCTCTGGGCACTCTTAAGGACTACCTCGCTGCCATTTCTGCCTTTTCAAGTCCCCTATTGTAAATAGAATCTTGAAGGGCTTCCCGCACATGTTCCCTCCCGTTCCTTTCGTGATGCCTCAGTGGGACTTGAACCTTGTTTTTACATATCTGATGTGCGCTCCTTTTGAGCCACTTCACAATTGTGCGCTTTGTCTTGTGACTCTTAAGATTGCATTCCTGGTTGCCATAACCTCTGCCAGGAGAGTGAGTGAGCTCCAGGTTCTTTCTTCTAAACCTCCTTTTGTTTCATTCCATTGTGTTGAAAACCCGTCCTTCTTTCCTGCCCAAGGTGGTTACAGCCTTTCACACCTGGCAGTCCATCACCTTGTCCACCTTCTTTCCGCCTCCGCATCCTTCTAAGGAGGAAGAGAGGCTCCACTGTCTGGACCCAAAACGTCCGCTCTCCTTCTACCTTGATCGCACACACCAGTTTCAGATGGACGACTAGCTCTTTGTTGATTACGTGGGCGCTAAGAAGGGACGGGCGGTACACAAACGGACCATCTCTCGGTGGATCGTGTTGTGTATCAAGGTTTGCTACTCTTTGGCTCAGAAGGAGCCCCCTGTTGGGCTGAGGGCCCATCCACTCGGGCCACGGCGGCTACTACTGCCCTGGGTCTGGGAGTCCCCTTGCAGGACATCTCTCAGGCAGCTACGTGGGCCTCACTACACACGTTTGCTAGACACTACTGCCTGGACAGCCAAGTCTGGAGAGATGGCTTTTTCGGCCTTTCCGTTCTCAAGGACTTTCAGGTGTGATCTTGGTCCGCAGACCCACCACCTGGGCTGATATTGCTGGGGTATCTATTGTAAGGTAAGGAATCTAGCTCTAACCTGTTTCTTCCAGATGCACAAGTTACTTACCTTCGGTAACGATATATCTGTAAGAAACAGTAGTTGGTGTTAGATTCCTTACCGCCCCACCCATCCTCCCTGTTCTGCGGACCGATATCTAGGGTTAAGATATTTTCCTTTGAGGGCCCTAGTTTCATGGCACCAGTGTCTGTCTCTGGCATGGCTCTGCGTTCCTGGCACGTAAAGCTATGTACAAGAACTGATGTCCGCACGCGAGGGCGGCGCCTAAGTACTCCGACATCATCCCGGAGACCACGACGCCGACAATTGGACACGGAGCCATAGACGACGCCTACCAACGCGCAGGGGTACTGCTAGACAAAACTTTCCGGATCCAGTCTGACGCCTCGTGATATTCGAAGGTAAGGAATTTAATACTAACTACTGTTTCTTACAGATATATCGTTACCGAAGGTAAGTAACTTGTGCTTTTTGATTATAAATTAGATGGGAGCAAAAACTACATGCGTTCCATGACTTCCGTTTCAGGTCTGCTCTTCCTCCAGGTCCAGTTATTCTTACCTAGAGCTGTGCCTACGCAAAGTAATACACTGGTGCACCGAGCAGATGCAGGGACCCAGAGAATTTGCCGGACTTCCCAGGACATCCTCCCTATCAGGGACCTAAAATTTCACATACCTCTACCACACAAGGAACCTTTTTCTACTGGAACATTTGGTTTGCAATAGGTAGACAAAAGGTGTTGCCTAACCATGTTAGACAGTTTCCAGATTTCCTCAGTCAAATTTTTCATTTCTCTTGCATGTCCAGTGGCAGATCGTTTGCTCAAAAAACGGCGATGTTCAATCCACCAATGTGTTTTTTTTTTTCGAAACATCAGGTTCCCAACTTGCCCTTGCTCGATCTTAGCCAAGACTGATTGTAAAAAAAAATGGCTATTGGTTGGTCAGAAGCCAAAAATGAAATTCGGTCTAAAAAGGCACCCATGAGTATTAAAGGTAAAGATAGATGTCTGAACATTGCGTGTCATGACCAAGTCAGAACTGAGCGCAGTTCATAGGAAGACATACATGATTATAAGGAACAAAGCAAACCATGTGTGCTATTTTTTTTGGACTTTGAAACCTTTAGCCAGGAGATTGTGAGGGCAATGTTCTTTGAGCACCACCGTCCAGCCACCGCACCTAGGCCTGTCAAGCAGCATAGGGGTGACTCCCATTTCTGTTGTCTTTGTGCACAAAAATGCCTCCCAATTTGTTCCTTCAGGTCTATGCATATACAGAAAACATTGAGACTTTTGTTTCACCGAAGTGCCAGGAAATTCTCACACCCTTTGTAGGGGTCTCATCCTTCCATGTGTTTAAATAGTCTCCCACTTATAGAAGATACTGGTGCCTCCAGATCCTGTAATGTCATCAGCTACCACCTATGGCAGACCCAAAAGGTACTTGAATTGAAATGTCTGCCAAACCTTTCATCAATGTGTAAAATGTCTCTTGAGCCCCCATTACAAAATGTGGTGTGGTAAATCCAACCTAGTAAAAATTGGTACTACAGGCTGTGGTATTTACTATGAACTACTACATCATTCTGAGTTTTTCTACTTAAAATTAGAGGTAACCTGTGGTATTGGAGGTTTATGTACCCAATACTGCAGATTGCCCCCCCCCCTCTTTTCAAACCGCTTTTCCTCTCCACTCTTCACCATGTTTTTCCTTGCCAAATATGAAGGGTAAAATACTAAATGTGCTTTTTGCTGTATAATTTAAAACCTTGATCGCTCTGGAATCAGAATTACAGTGCGACTCAAATGAGGCCCATAGCCTGTTGGTGAGCTCTTAAACACAATATAAACTACTAAAGGATCCAGTCAATTATAATGCGTACTCTGCTCCTTTGTGGTCCAAGTCTGTATGTTTGTCAGATAACCTCATAATGTCCTGATCTCATTCAAACTTAAGTGAAACTAGATTTGTCTGCCTGCATCCAGACTTAGCCGGCAATTCTAGACCTTCATGTGTTAGAATCCCCAAAAGAACTTCTTGTGTCACTTTTATAGCCTGCTCCAAACTGTATAAATAGTGAAGGGTCTTCCACTTGTGTTTGGCCTGCAACTATTGTTGAACCTGTTTGTGCAAGAGACCAAAACACATCTAACCTCCAGAGGTGCTCCCTATAGCCAGACAACTCTCTTCAAATACCGGTGCAGGTCACATCATGAATGAGAGAAAGCCTACCATCCTTGCTTAGGTTCTCAGGATGCCATCTTAAACGTGAACAATTGAGTCCCAATGTATTTTCATAGTTAATATTTGGGATCTTGATCACACCAGCAAAACTAAAACCTGGGTCAGAGCTAAAGGCATTGGATTATTTGAAATTCCAAACAAATAATTGTGCCTTAAGAACTTTGTGCACAGCGAGATTGCTTCCAATCTGTTGCAATATTAGAGTTGGCCAAATAAGTGTATATTAAGACAGAAAAGCAAGATGGCTGAAAATGATATTGCTGGATGCCTGGGCAAACTTTGTTGCTTTCAGCATCAAGGAAAACACTTTGTAGAAAATGAGCAGACCTTTTGCCTGAACTACAGTGCACTAATATATACTAACGGCCCAACATCCCCATATACATATACATTTCACACCTGCTTGCACCCAACCTGGTATGCCTCCTGGTTTGCTCACAGTGCTAGCTCATTATCTGGCTAATGTCTAGGCATTGGCAAACTCTCATTAGGCCGAGTGCTGCATAGGGCCCTACGATTTAAAGCCTTTACGTTTCTTGCATATAAGCATTGCTGTTTTATTCTGGGTGCTCAGCATTACAGGTTAAGTTTATGTAATATCCGCCACAATATAAGTTTGTGTTTTTTTCTGTAATATGACTCCTTATGGCTTGGAGAAACAATCTTCTGCGTAATTTACATTTATTGAACAGTGTGGTATGTTTTGACACAAAACTTTGTATTTGAGATTGTGAAAACAAATTATGCTTAATTTTGTTTGTCTGTTGATATGTACATATCCTCTTTTAGTACTATTACAGCCTGGGGAAAAGATCACGAAAAGGATGCTTTCGAACACATTGTGACACAGTTTTCATCAGTGCCTGTATCTGTGGTCAGTGATAGTTACGACATTTATAATGCCTGTGAAAAAATTTGGGGTGAAGACCTGAGGCATTTAATTGTATCTAGAAAAGCAGATGCACCTCTTATAATAAGACCCGACTCTGGAGATCCTCTTGATACAGTATTAAAGGTAATATTCTTTTATTGTACCCTATTACTTAGCTTGTATTGCAAAAACAAGATTGTTCGTGGGCCTGCTAAATGAAAGTTGTTGTATTTACTAACGATGGAGGGGAAGCCTGCTTTTCTCTCACGCACCTGAAAGACAAGTCATGAGAAAAAAAAATTGATAAATTTTTGTCTTGGATATTTATAGGTTTGCTTTCCTAGAAATATCTTTCTGAGGGAGGAGTAGACTGCGCTTAAGATCGGTTGAGGAAATGTGAAAAATTACTGTGTAATACCATTGGCTGTTTAGGTCCCGGTATGCCTCTGGCATCCCCATTCTCAAACACTTCATTTTTTTGCTGTATCATTTCATAGTTTAATGTATTATCTAAATTTGCCTTGCTGCCTTCTGTTTCTGACTGCTTCAAATCTACTTGTGCCTATTCACATGTCTTGCCTTGATATAATAGTCATAAGTTAAATGTACGCTTCTTCCTTTCTGTGCAATCTATGAACGTACCGTTATGTAATATGTGTTCTAGTGTTGTCTCCCTCTTCATTTACTATTTCTATTACATAAACCTGTTGAGTATCAAGAACATAATTTGTGTAAATGCCTTAATTTTTGGAAGTGGCAAATTGTGGATTGCACTTCTGGAGCCAAATTTTCTTTGGCCTTTGATCTCAATTTGTAGAAAAATGGAAGAAGGACCAATGGGTAGCGAATTTATAGGTGCTCGTGCAGCACTTGACTTTTGTTGCCAGATCTTCGTTCATTTTAGAGTAGCAGGTATGTGCCTGCTTTTCTAATATGAGTTGGCTTCCATGCGCTATGTGTGTGGAGGAGTAGGGGACCAAGTCTCTTCAAAACAAGCAGGCTCGATTCCCGATTCGCCCATGGGAGCAGCTTTCGCAAGATGGTCTTAAAGGACCCATATATGTGATGCATTAAGTTGTATTTCTACCTGATAGAATGTAATCTTGGACAACAATGCATATGGCTTATTATCACACATGGACTACAATGGCTTACAGAGAACACGTTTGTCACATGCCCGCAGTGCACCTTTTTCTCCTGCAGCCCTGAAGTGTGTCAGGAATGGCCCTCTGCAGGGTCATCCCCCAAACCTTTGGCTGAATTTGGTTTTGTTTACGTGCTAAAGTGCTTGGGCTTTCTGCTTAAAACATGCAACATTGGCTTATTAATAATTGCCATATGTATTTAATTAGAAGTCCCTAGAAAGTGCACTATATGTTCCCAGGGCCTGTAAATTAAATACTACCAGTCAACCTGCAGCATTGATTGTGTCACCATCTTAAGTAGCCATTTAAACATGTCTTTGGCCTGCCATTGTAGAGCCTGTGTGTGCAGATTAACCTGCCATGTCAACCAGCAAAATAAACCTTTTACCAGGCCCAAACCTACCTTTTTAATTCATATGTCACCCCTAGGCTAGTCCTTGGACAGCCCAGAGGGCTGGGTATTAAAAAAGTAGGACATATTCTTTTCAATAACCTGGTAGTAAAATAAACTCTTAAATTCGTTTTTCACTACTGCAAGGCCTATCTCTTCCATATGTTAACATTGGAGTTCCCTTATTACATTTTAGAAGTGTAATTAATTTCCAAATGGGAAAATATAACCCCTTCAAGTTTGGTGTCTCTGGAATTATAATTTAAAATCCTAATTTATGGTGAAGTCGGAATTTAAATTCCAATTCTGGAAATGGCACTTTTGGAAAGTTGCAAAAAGAACAATTGATGGACAGAATGCTGAACAGTGTCAAATACTCACTACCAGAGATCTGGACCATTTCAGTTTAGACCCAACCATATGCAAATCAGTGTTGACCCTGCTCCCTTTAAGAACAATCCAGCCCGAACTACAAGGCCAGGTCCTCCCTGGACTGGAAACTAGCGTCCTAGGACCGGTTTTGGGGTATCACCCCATATCATCCAAGACCGCTTGAATCCAGTGGCATGGCAGGCACTTGATTAACTCAATTACTTCAAAAACGTCCCATCTTTTCTGAGCTGACTCCGAATTTTCTAGGTTTCTCTAATAACTTCAACAGTGGCCCAAGCAGTTTTCACTCCTAGGGTATAGACATTTCGGTAACTGATCTCTTTTCCAGACCCGGCAGTCCCTGACAATGAGACCAGATATGAAGCAGTTGCTTGAGATGTAGTCACAAACAGCATGGCTCTTTCACGTCTCCACCTACATCCCAAGCAAGTATTTAGTGTGGCAGTTGGCTCAGACATCTAGCTATTGAGAGAGCCTATGGTTGTGTGTTTCTCTCTCGTCTCCACCTACATCCCAAGCAAGTATTTAGTGTGGCAGTTGGCTCAGACATCTAGCTATTGAGAGAGCCTATGGTTGTGTGTTTCTCTATCTCTCTTTCCCCCCCCCCACCCCCCCCCCCCCCCCCTCCCCCAACACACAGGTTGTCATAGTGGAATACACAAAATTCTTAGTGAAAAACCATCTTATATTTTCCCCAGCCTAATCTTTCAGTAGGCACCTTGCTACAAGGTTGAGGAGACCTCTTAGTCAGTCTCTCAATCAGGGGACGTGGGAAGTGGTATACTGTCTCCTCCGCATCAGTATGTTAAAGTTGAAAGTAGTGGTTTTGGCACTCAGAACTTCCCACTGTAACCTTGTGAGTAAAGATTTGCTATTACAAGTACCTAACAGCTCTTTAAAACGTTCAGAAACTGGCACTAATGCCATACTTAAGTCAAACATTGCACCGCATGGGCTATATTTCTTATAGTGCCCCATGGGCTCGGTGGGTGACACTTGTGTGGCCCCTTCTCTAATATTAAAAGTGCTGTTACACATGTAGCACCAGCACTATCTTTAAAGGGTGTATTTGCATGAGGGAAATCATCTTACCTCTGTGCCAAACCCCGTATTACGGACGACGGGTCAGAAGCAAAGATGCTCTTAAATGGCTCACTGAAAGTGCTCCTCAAAAAGGTGACTCATTTTCAGTGCTCCTCCTGAGGGCAGACCTTTGGTGGAGAGAAAAGGGGCCCCATGGAACCACAGACCTCCCCCTGCAGGCTTGTGCGATCACTCACTACATCCGCCTTCAGGGACATCTCTAACTCCTCTTTGAAAGTGCAAACGGATGCTACCTGCACAGAAACCCGGGACGGCTTTGAAGCAAGCCACTCCGTGGCTGCTCTGGGGGCGGCGCATAAATTGTAATAGGGCATATTATCCCTAGTTGTAGATGGCGCAAGCAAGGACAGTACTCATTATATGTAATACAGGCCCTGGTGGGGCTCCGAGGTGTCAAAAACACACCGCTGTTAGCAGAACACCCACTAGTGGAAGACCACAACTTTTCTGATAGTTCCAGTCAGAAGATGCACAAGGGGACATCAAGCCAGATGTACTAAACTTCTCCTTCCAAAGGTAGAGCCCAGCAGACCAAGTTCTGGCAGAAATCCTTTACTGTTAAATCAGATAAGTACTGACCCAAATGCTTAGCAGTGATGTCAGTTTATAACACATTTTATTGAATATTTTGAAAAGGAACACTCAAAAGGAGTAGCTTCATTCTCTGAATTAAAGGAGCATTTTGTCTGTGATGACAAGTAAATAGCACACTTTGAACATCTTTCATAATAATCCCATTCAAAAGACTTCATCTATTTACATTTGAATCTTGGGGTGATGCCTTGTAAGGCCAGCAAATCCCGGTGACATGTAAAATCTTAAATCCATATTAATATCCGCAAACTGCTCATCTCTCATTGAGTTATTAAAGACACACATGGTACCTGTGGGGGAAGTTTAGCCCTTGACTTCCACGGTAATAGTTACACTAAACCTTCAATCGATCGGTTTAGACTGATTTACAAATTTGTTTAGTAATTCACATGGAAATAATACTTTCAACAAGAACACAATTCTTTGTTTAGAGGGTCCATCTTAAACATGGTGCTCCTAGTAGTGTGATGGCGCAGTGCAAGTGACAAAGTGAATATAAGGTGTGCAAGTGCTATACAGAATGCAGACCTATACATGTGACTGATAAGGATAAATGGATCTAACAGCCAACCCTCTGTGTAGGAGTCTCGAAGGTGATCAAGCGTGGTGCCACTGGGATAAAGTCTAAGGGAACAGACAGTGGTGTAAAAAGCTATTGTCCAAGAAACCCTGCGAATCTGGGTCTGGTGATGGTGTGCTACCAATTGTATGAACTCACCCGGTGGGGTGTAAATTCCACACTGTCAAAATCTCGTGGGCTTGGAAGAGATGTTCAAGTAAGTAGCGAATAGACCTCCATCTACTACGTGATACTGTGTGGAATACATAAGTGAAGTGTCTGCATTATTTTAGGAACAATAGCTACAGTGGGGCGAGAAGCAATATTGTTTCACTCAATACTGACAATTATGTGTGCTCACTGCCAAAGCACCCTTGTGGTACAAATAGTGTCACCACAACAACCAGAGTAACAAATAAGCAAAGACTGAACTAATCAGTCACCTACATGAGCAAAAAACTGTGTTTAAGCTAGCTGTCTATTTGAATAAGCCGTGGTAAAGGGATATGGGGCCCTAGAAACTCACCTGACTTCAGCTGATCAGTGTCACTAAAAAGAAAGGGGGCAGGTCAATGTAATGCTGTCTCACTGCTTGCTGTTTTTTTAAATCTCTGCGTCCGTACTTACTTACAAGCAAACTACGCACTGGCTGGAGCTGATTCTTGGCGTAGAGAGCAGAAAGAATTGCACAGTCTATTGATTATCTCTCAACGAGGTTTAGTATCATTTGGGTTAATAAGGTCTTTTTAAAAACTGTGCCATGTTTCTGTCTTAAAATTCTGTCTTTTTACAGCCATGTTACATATTTTCTCCTCAGTGGACCATTTGCTAAGTCTTTTATCCATTGCTCAACCGTTGGTGTCTCTTTCTTCATCAACGTATTAGCCATTCTGCGCACTGCTTACACCATAGTCAGCAAAATTCCCATGCTTTCTTTTTACCTTCACTTTGAAACCATTAATCTCCAATAATCATAACTTCACACTGTGAGCAATAAATTACACATTGTGAATCCTTTCCAGAGCTTTGCAACAACTAGGCAATGTCCATACTGTCCGACTGCCTCGTTCCATTAGTCATTGGTTTGCATAAGCTGTGAACACACTTCTGGCCTTGGTCAAAGTCCAACATTTGTCAAGAGCTAGATGTGTTAGTGAGTAATTGATAAAATGCATCCGGAAATGTATCCTGCAAAAATGCACCTTTAATGTCATATGGCCTCTACTTGCATACATAATGTATGTGTGAAGTTAAAGTATGACACAGCAAGGAAATAAATGTGACCTATAAAGACTTTACCTGCAGCGCTCTGGCGTTCCTATTACCTGTTTAATAACACAGATCTACGATAACCAAGTAATGCTGCATCCCTGTTAGTAATGTGCTTGACTATATGCTGTATCAAAATGCTTAGATCAGCCTTTTGTTCTGCTCTCTTTAGCCACAAAAGCTTAATCTAACAATGGAAATCTGAACCAGTGAATCATTTATATCCCTTTTTTGTGCTTGCTGACATGCTAGCTTTGTTCGACCTGGCACCATTGGCGTGGGGCTCCCTTCCATTTTTTGCTGTTGCCTCATGTATTTCTGCTGGTGTTAGATGCTTTGGGCACTGTGCCACTGCTGTCCAGCGCCACAGTGCTAGTGCTCCCTATTGCAAATTGATGTATTACTCAGTGATTCCATGTTTGGCTATTTAGTTTACTTGTCAGACCCTAGTACAGTGCATTGAGTGTGACCAGGGCGTGTAAATCCAAAAGCTGTTGGTGGTCCTGCAGCATTGGTTGTGCGACCCACAGAAGCAGCCTTGTAAAATGTGCCTAAGGTCTCCTATTGCAGAGCCTGGGTGCAGTCTGGTACTGTCATGCTGACTAGGCAAGTTCACCCACTTGCCAGTCCCTACGCCTTCCCTTTTCTTCATATCAGTCACCCCTACGGTAGGCCTAAGGGCAGGGTGCATTGTAAGTATAAGGTAGGACAAGGCCTGGTGTGTGTGGCATGTCCTAATAGTGAATTACAGCCAGTTTAGTTTTACACTATTGCAAGGCTACCTGTTCTCCATAGGCCAGAATGGGCTGTTAGAATTATTACATTTTATAATACTAACTGTCTCCGAGAACATGACCTCAGAATGATAAAATGCATCTTTTAGTGAAGTTGGTTTTAACATTCTGTGTTTGCAAATACCACTTTTAGAAAGTAGGTATTTGCGTGTCTAACCTTTCAAGCCTGCCTCTGCTAGGTTATGTATTCCTTTGTCTGGTTTTGTGAGTGACAGGGCTGGGGGATTCCAAGAGACAGGATGAGTCAGCCCAGTGGTAAATAGAGAGATCTGCATCTAGATGGGAGGGAGGAGTTGCGCCTGAACCTTGAATAGGGCTGTGCCTGCCTTCCACAATGCTGGTTTCCACCTCCTGTGGGGCGTCTCATGTGCCTGCCCTGCACTGTGAAAGGAAAGAAGAAGTTTGGTAAACAGAGTGCTTCAGAACTGGTTTGGACTGGGCAAAGGCCCCTCTCCCCCAGAGAACAAAGGATTTTGAGGTATAAATATTGGGACCCTGATCCCATGAAATTAGATCACTTTTGGACTACAAGAAGAGAAACCTTTACTGAGGAAAGGAACCTGAAAAACTGAGACGAGACTATGGTAACTTTTTGTACTTTGCTTTCAACTTGTGAAGGATCTTCACAAGTTCCTTGTGTGTTGCTAACCAGGTAAGAGGGACATGGTCTGGTAAAATGATGAATGTTCAGCCTAACAAATAATATTGAAGGGCTTGCCTCCTGCTGAAGTCTCAGGGACAAAAGACTTCAACCCCCAGCTCCCCAGAGTTCTTTGAAAGTGCCTGCTGCTGTTTTGGCCTTTCGAGGGACTGCATGTTGCAAGGAGCTGGAAGCGCGACTCATCGAAGAAGAAGCGTGTCGCTGTGCCTGCCGTCACAACTTCGAAGGAGGGTGTCGCCGCTGGAACTGTCGCACTGCACTGCATCGAGAGAAGCGTGCCACAACTAAGAGGAAGCGTGTCGCTGTTGCTGCTGCCATCGCAACGCCGAAGGAGGGTGTCTACTCTGTAGCTGTCGCATTGCACCACAGTCCCTGAGCCTGACGTCTCAACTCCGAAGGATGGTGTCGCTGCTGGAACTGTTGCACTGCACCGCATCAAAGAAAAGCGCCTCACATCCCCAAGAAGCGCGCCGCCGTCGGAGCTGCTGCTGTTGCATCGTGGATTTTGTCGAGGTAGTTCTCGCATTGCGCGGAATCTTTACGCATCGTGGGAGAAGAGTGTTGCAGTTGGAGCTGTTGCCGTCGCATCGCTGCCCCTGCAGTCCACTCATCGAACCGAGAACTTCTCGCATCCCTGAAGAAGCGTGGCGCATCTGGAAGATCTTCACGTCTTTATTTCTTTGCACCTGAAATTTGCTGCGTTTCCCTCGCTGCAATATTGCTTGTCGTGGAAGTGCAACACAACCTAAGGTACATTGACGCAAAGTGTTGCATCTTAAGAACTGAACTGAACTAAGCAAAATCTTCCATCTTAAAGTAACAGTATTGTGAATTTTTGTCGTTTATGCTATTGTGGTAAATCTATATAAAGTATACTTATTTTTTATATAAAACCTTGTGTGGTGTCCATCTGTAGTGTTGTCACTGGGTTACTGTATGTGGTCACAAATGCTTAACACACTGCCTCTGAGTTAAGCCTGTCTGCTCGTGCCAAGCTACCAAGGGGGTGAGCAGGGGCTATTTTAGAAGTGTAATCCCCTTATCCTGACTAGAGACAAGGGTCCCTATTTGTCACATGTACCTACATTTGCCAACTAGAGACCCCCAAATCTAACAAGCTTGAAGCCACTTTGCAGCATTGGGTTGTAAGTGCAAGGTGGCTGTGGTCAACTGTGTTGTTGCTGGACTGTTGCTCCCCTGGAGTAAACCTTTATCAAACCTGCATGAGATAGTAAAGCATGCCTCTGTTTTAGAGAGTTGTTGCCGACTGATCTTGCCTTGAAATGCAGTAGTCCGGAGGTGTATGGTTGATTAGGGAATGCCTATCTAAAAGAGGGTTCTGCTGGATGCTTTTTTATTGTTCTTATTAAGTTTTGACATAATTTGCAGAAACAAAAGAAGAAAGTGAATTAATGAAATCAACGATATTCCCAGATGTTCTTAGAGTCAGCATTTACATGCATTACACAAGTTTAGCAGCAGTATGTTATGAGATATATTACACTAGTTAGAGATATTCATTTTTGCTGATCTGTTAACAGTAACATGCAAAAAAGTTGTCTTTTTAGTAGAGCTATTTACCCTTTCAATTGCAATGCTTCCTTTCGGTTATGTGTTTAGATCGGTTTATACTCTGCCCTTCTGTCTCCTCCACTGCATCCTCCTCAGATTGGAATGTTACCAAATAAGACTGGTATGCTCCCCAGATATTTTAGACCTTGTTTAGGTGCCATTAATTTGCCCTAATTTTCTGAACCAACCCTGCGAAAGGCAAGGTCCTGTTGCCATTCCTATAGAGTCTGCAAAGGTCTCCTACCCCACCCCATTACTATAAGTCTCTTGGCAATAGCAGGAGCTCTCCTATTGGGAGATAGTATATCCTTAACTTAGCCTAATAAGGCCATCATCGTATCAGTAAAAAGATTTTTCTGAGATGTAACACCAATAGTCTTGTACACCCGGAAACTTCCATGAAATGGGTTTAAAGTCTGTGACAAGAGCCCTAAATCTGGGACATAGCCTTTGAGTCCATATCTGTATTACTGTATGGGGCGTAGTAATATTGCTGAATGTTTTTGAAATGCAGCTATCCATCTGCTGTTTAGTAATAACTTCTTCATAAACCTGCAGCACTTGATCGTGCAGTGGGCCAGCAAAATATTATTGTCCAGACCGGAGTGAAGTTGTATTTTACTTTTGTTTATTTCAGGTAGTACAAACAATAAGACTGTCTCTTTAACTATTCTGAAGCGGTGGAAAAGAAAAGACTTCGCTCTCACTACCACTTTCGGGGCGCGTGACCCTCTTCTATGTAGCACTTGGACTTTTCCTTGGGTACCGCGATGATAAGTTTAGAGCAGTCCCATAGAAAAACAAATAGTATAGGGCAAGTGACTAAGCAACAAAGCAGAGTTCCACCCCTCCACCATACTGTCACCACACCTGTGAATGCTGGTGCTTGGTTTTGTCTTCGTGACCCTTTTTTCTCAAACACTCTGGGTGTCCCTCTTTTTGTTTTAAGTCTTTCCCCGCACCACCTTTGCAGTAAAAAGTGCCAAAATACTGATACTTTCCTAAGGCCACGGCCCTCCGGGGTTGTGGCCGGGCTTGTCACAGCACCCTTCTCTTCACAAGGACCACTGGACTCCAGTTTTGCAGGGTGAGTTGTCCGTCGGCCACCTCGCGTTTTTTCGTCATCTCGCTCCTCTTCTTCTCCCTCTGGCATTTTGACGTTTTTCGCTCTCCTCGTTCTCAACTCTTACTGTAATGTCGAGACTCTCTCCACTTTGTGTGATTCTGCGTCCTCATCTCTGTAGCAATCGTCCAACAACCTCACTTCTGCGTCAGGTGTTTTCATAGACCCTCTGTTCGACGCAGTTGTGACATGAGGGTCGAACACTAGGGTGTTAATGCCCGTTTTCTAGTTGACATTGGTGGTGGCCATCTTGAAGTACTGCGGGTACAGGATTACATTGCCTCTCTTCTAGGCCTGGACGTTCAGGCCATGTGGAGACCGGACAACGAGATAGAAAGTCCACATTCTTCTGCTGTGGTCCTTGTAAATGGAATGCCTGAAAAGAGAAAGGCTGCCTAGGTAGGAAAGATCACAAAACTTTGTGGTTAGTGTCCTTTCTTGTGTGTTGCTAACCAGGTAAGATGGTCATGGTTCTGTTAAAAGGATGAATGTTCAGCCTAACAAAAGATATTGAAGTGCCTCCATGGCTCATTTTATGGCTAAACGTTCCTTTTCCATAGTAGCATTATGGACGTTATGCGGAAACCGTTTCCAACTGAAAAACCAGACGGGTCGTAAGTCCCCTTGTTGATCATGTTTGAATAAAACAGCGCACAGACCACGGAGGCATCAGTTTAGAGAACAAACAAAGTTTGTCAAAATCAGGACAGGTAAGAAGGGGGGCATGTGACAGAGGGTGTTTCAACCTTTGAAAACTGTTTAATTGTAGTGCAGTCCATTTCATCTTAGTGCCAGGGTGTTTCTTAGTGATTGGGTTTCAGAGAGGGCTGGTAATCTTGAGAACTGGGGTATTGACCTGCGGTAGTAGCCCACAAGGCCTAGAAACGATCGAACCACTTTCTTTGTTGTGGAATCTTCTGTATAGCTTTGAGTTCATTGAGTAGGGATTTTATCGTGCTGGCATCAATGGTATATCCCAAATACTCTAAATGATCAGTAGCAGGAGTTGTCTGTTTAGGATTTACCATAAGACCTGCTTGTTTGAGAATCAGGTTTAAATGTTGTAGATGTGTCTCACAGTCAGGGCTATAAACAATTGTGTCCTCTAAATATGCGACTGCATATTTGATGTTGTGGCATTAGTATTATGTCCATGGGCCTTTGAAAGGTGGCAAGAACACATGGATGCCGAAAGGCATTACCATAAAATGATCTGATCCCAAGGGAGTGAAGAAAGCGGTCTTCTCCCATGCAGTACATGTGAGGGGTATTTGGCAGTATCCCTTTATCTGATGGAGACCTCTAGCCGCGGATTCCTTGCCTTTGAACTTCCAGGTGTCAGGCTGGATCTGTAAGATTTTGCTAAGCAGTACCCCTGCGCTTCAGTTGAGTCTGCGTCGTGTTCATTGTCATCGTGACATCCACGCCGTCAATATAACTGCCACTTTGGCACGCTGATGTCAGTTCTCTTCCATTTCTTTCCACGCCAGGCAGCGCAGATCATTGAAGGGAGCTACCACCTGTCATTTTTTTAAAGGCTTTTTTTCTACTTTTTGTTGATTCTTTGTGGTGTGTAGGTTGTCTAGTAAGAAGACCTCGGGGGTTCACACTCTGCGGCGCATGTTTCTGCGCCATGTCTGTCATGACCTCAACTTAGTATGCCTTTGGTATCTGGAGCACAACCACGACAGAGTTGTGCTCCGATTGCCAGGCCATGGCGACAAAGGCTTTGAGGGAGCAGTCCCTAAAGCTTACCACAGCCGGCAACACGCACCAAGGAAGTCGCCTTGTCGATACCGGTCTCAAGTGGGAGGAAGGTCCGAGCACCATTCCGGTGAATCGAAGTCCTCTTCGTCAGTCATCGAAGTCTGGTAGGAGGCACCACAAAAAACACAAGAAGTTGAAGCCTGCGTTTGAGGCCCTGCATCGCGGAGCGGGTGCCTGGATTGGCTCTGCCTTTCCGGGTCCAGGAGCGACCCCCTACTCAGCTTAAGGAAGTTTATGATGTAATGTGTGCCATATTTGGGCGGCCTGACTCTGGCAGCATGCCTTCAGGCCCGCAGGCTCAGATGATGGAGTCCTCGTGGGTTCTGCGCCTTTGGCTCCAAGGCCACAGGCCGGACCGGCACAGCGCTTCCCCCGGTGCCACGTCCACAGCAGAGATCCTCGCCTGCCCCAGCGGTGCCCCACTAATCCACATTACAAATGACAGAGAGCCAGTCAGGTGGCCTCAGACGTAGATGGAGCCACAACGCTGCATGCCGTTCGACCTTCCCTATTCTGAAGGGTTAGGAATGGATGAAGAGGATTGGGAGAGGGAACAGGATCCCTTACAAATCCCGCAACCACAAGACCTGGACTGGTATGAGGAACTGGTTGATGCCAGTGGTCTGAATACCTCCCCAGATTCTGGCATGCTGGCTCCACCTAACCTGGCCTCTGAGGAGGGCGGGCATCATTTGCTATGGTGGTGGTAGGGCAGCGGTGGTCTTGGACCTGCAGCTTCCCACTGTGGCACGTCTTGACAGAGGTCCTGCAGCCTGGTGTTTTCAGTTTGGAACCCTTGCTGCCTTTCAATGAGGCCTTAACAGACGTCCTTCTGGGCACCTGGTCCAAGCCCAGCACAGGGGCTCTTGTGAATAGGATGTTTTCCCGCTACCACCGTCCTGCACCGTGACCCAGTTTTCCCCACCACCCACCCTACCCTAAGTAGCTTGGTGGTTCACACTTCCACTCCCATGGGCATTCCCTTCTGCACGTCTGGACAGGGAATCCAATAGACTGGAAAACTTTGGAAAGAAAAATGTTCTCCCACCAATCTGGCTTTGTGGTCGGTGTCACTGCATGACTTTTGGGCCATTATTACCCTTTGATATGGGACACGGTTTCTCAGGTGCTGCCCAGGGTCTCAAAGGAAGACCGGATCCAACTCTCCCAAGCCATTTCCGACCGGAGAGATGCAGCAAAGTTCGCCATCCGATGTAGCTTGGACACGACCGACTCGCTGGGCAGATCGATTTCCTCAACGGCGGCCGTACGTCGCCACGCCTGGCTGAGGACATCTGTTTTTTTGGGGGATGCCCAAGCTACAAAGAACAAAATATGAGGGGGGTCCGAGGGGAAGTAATGTTTATAGACCAGCTTGCATCCTGTCCCCCAACTAAACAATTAAACAACACAAGAAGGATGCCAAGGGTCTCTAAAGATCCTATGAGGATACTAAACACACAATTGTAGTGTGTAGAAAGGATAGTCCAGAGGAGAAAGGGAGTGTGAAAATACCCATCAGCCCACCCATTGGCGGAGCCTCGTCATCTGGGTTAGAAATGAGAAACTGGTATCTGCTAGACACCTCATCAGATCTTTTATGAGGAGTGCTAGTGTCGGATCCTCCAGTGAGACGGACAGCCAGTAGGTAGAATTAGTAGGCTGAAGGGAAAGGTTGCAGTGCTCAAAAAGTGTGAAAAGTAAGTGTGGTGATATTTAAAAATACCTGTTATGATGACAGAAAGCTGCTTTATTGGGTGTGACCATCATAACGGCATGGTTAAAAGCAGAGTGCAGATAGTATGGAAAGAATTACTATCCGTCATAGATATTTATTGGTCGACATGTTTCAGCCTAGACAGGCTTTCACCAGGACCTATGATGTACAGTGATTCTAAACAGAATAAGTGATGATGATGTAGACCTACCGGTAAACTTTTACTCTATGGTAGTCTCATGTCGTTATAACACAAACTCTCCTAAGGCAAAAAGGAAAACAGATACACACAGAACAGAGCAGATGTCAGCATTTTAGAAAACATCAAATGTGTGTAAACAGTGTACCACGGTTCGGTATGATTAACTCACCCATAAACTTTATGGAGAAGACCTCACCTCGCCTGGCGCTCGCTCAGGGCAAAGAGGCCACGCTCTAAACAAGGGTGAAAAGACATGAAAGAATAACATGTATGAACCTTGCCATAAAGTGCGTGTGTGTTACTTATGGTGTAACTCAAAGTAGGCAGTGACTGCTAGCAGGACTGCAGCAAAAGGCAATGATGGAGACAGATACAAGGCGCCTCTAGTTGATGTGACTTTAAAGCGCTCTGATTTAATGAGAAAAATTCTCATACAGCTCTTTTCGCGAATGTGTGTGATTATCGCGTTAAAAGTGTAGAAAAGAAGGACACAAATACTTAAAAATGTGTCTCAAGAAGCATGTCCCTCATGTTAGAGATTCGTTATTTTTGAATATGACATGAAATGTGGGGCTCAACACAGAGGGGATCTTGAGCCTGGTTTTGAAAAGTCTGGATAGTGTATCACCAACCTGTGCGTCGTTGCCTCGGTCTGTCATCTGAGCCGAGGGGAAGGTGGTGAGCATATCCGTTTAGGCGGGCTATGACGACCATTTGCGGACCAGAGAGGAGCCGCTTTTTAGTGTGTTACCGGAAGTGTACGACGATGATTGGTTCATTGCAAGAACCGGAAACACAAAGGGCAGACGCTGCTGCTACGTCTGATAAGAATCAGACGGAAGCGGACCAGATTGAGAAACCGCTTGACAGGTATAGTTCATGATGATTGGTTGTTTTGTAAAGACCAGAAATCTGATGCCAATCTGTGTACCTAGGACCATGTGCTTTAGCGGACAACCAGGCATCATCCTGGAGATGGAGGTGAACGTGTTGGAAAACTGACCCTCAAGAAGTCTGTATGGACCGGTTAGAGTTCAGCGAAATGTGAAATACTTAATTTTCACATATGGTTGCCGCATTCTCTGATGTGAGTTGATGTTGCAAACTATGGTGTTTTCAATAACAAGCTAGCCTTATGGACATGCCTCTTCAGAGACTAAGCAGATTCCGCCCTTGAGCGTTTCAAGGACTCGCTGGCTACGGCCAAGTCCTTAGATCTCACTACAACTTCCCGGCCTGGATCTGCTTTTCGCTCCTTTCGTGGCTACGGAAGGGGTTACCAACCCTATTCCAGCCAGAGGGCCCCACAAGCTCAGCAGCCTCTGCGGGGCCGTGGACCAGGTTCATCCCGATCCCGTGGGTCGGGAGGCCAGAAGTAAAGCCAAGCCACGATCCTCTCCTCCACCGCAAAACCTTTCTAGTCCGACACCCCAGTATCATTCACAGCCAGTCGGTGGCAGAATACGCCATCACCTCCACCACTGGCGAAACATCACTTCGGGCATTCGAGTGTTGCAAATAGTCTGAAGGGGCTACTCCCTCCCCTTAGAGACTACCCCTCCATCTATGGCTCCAGTGTACAATCGGCTGACCGAGGATCACCTTACTCTACTCCGCGAGGAAGTAAAAACTTGCTTGGCCAAGGGAGCTATAAAGCGGGTTCCCGGGCCAGAAATAGGCAGTGGTTGTTCTTGCTATTTTCTGGTCCCAAAGGAGGACAGAGGCCTTCGTCCTATCCTCGACCTCAGAGCCCTCAATTACTTCCTCAAAAAGGAGAAGTTCAAGATGCTCACTCTAGCTCAGGTCCTGTCTGCCGTAGACCCGGGAGACTGGATGGTAGCGCTGGACTTGCAGGATGCCCATTTTCATATCCCCATCCTGCCTGTCCATCATCGCTACCTGTGGTTTACGGTGGGCGACGAGCACTTTTAGTTTGCGGTGCTCTCCTTTGGCCTCACCAGTGCTCCTTGGGTGTTCACAAAGGTGATGGTGGTGGTCGCAGCCCATTTGCTGCGATCGGGGATTTAAGTCTTCCCCTATCTCGACGACAGCGGGCTCATCCAAGCAGTCATCTCTCACCTGCAGACTATGGCGAACCTCCTGCATTTGCTGGAGTTCTCTATCAACGTGCCAAAGACCCACTTGGATCCATCTCGGATGCTCCCTTTTATTGGGGTGGTTCTGGACACCGCGTACAGTTTCGGGCCTATCCTCCCGAACGACGAGTCCAGGATATTCAGGCTATGATACCGATGTTTCAGCATCTATCCTGGATTTCAGGAAGAATGACTGAGGCTGTTGGGTCTCATTGCTTCCTGCATCCTGTTGGTGGACCGGGCATGTTGGTGCATGCGGGCCCTGCAGTGGGACCTGATGTTCCAATGGGCACAGCATCGAGGAAATCTCACAGACCCGTATATCGGAGGGCACTGCGAAGACTTGCAGTGGTAGCTATCAAATCGCAGACTTAGTCGTGAAAAGTACTGACTTCCGCGCGCAAAAGTGGCGGTTATAATAACCCAGTCGTCATGAAAACGCCAAAGAAATCATGCAGAGTGGACCAACACCACCCACCGGCGCGCAGGAGTACTGCTAAGAAAAATCTTCCGGATCCAACATGATGCCTGGAAGGTTAAAGGTAAGAAATCTGAAGCTAGATCATGTCTCTACCAGATAAGGCATTACCGAAGTTAAGTAACTTGTCCGTTAGGTCTATCATTGACATCATTCTTAACTCATCTGCACATGGCATAAGGTAGGTATCGAACTTTGAGGATTTAGTTGGCTGTACAAAACTGGATTGTTCGGTCCAGTTTTGGTACGTGTACCACAGGCAAACACCGAGCGCTTTGAGGGGGCTCAATTAGATCAGTCTTTAACATCTCTTCTACTTTTTGCTCGACAGCCTGGCTCGGAGACCCGATAAGGTTTTAACTCGATGACTCTCCCTTTTTCCGTGAAAATGTTGTGGGTGATCGGCGATCAGACCAGGATACTTGCCTAATTTGGTTCCCATTTTCGGTGGTTTCACTGATGAAGCCGAAAAAGGTGGCAGAGGAACTTGTGCTTGTGCAAGGTTAACCTGGCTTACTACCACTGCTTGACATTTCTTTTGCTCTGGGGGTTACTCCCATTTTTTTTTTTTAATCAGATGGTAGATTTGTCCTGGTCATCTTTCCTGCGAAACTGCTAGTCTATATGTGACTGGTGTCACGTATAACACCCATCCGGATCTGGTCAACACCAAGGAATTTACACGCTTCCTTCATCAATCGAGACATAAAGGGGGTCCCGTCATCTGTTAAAATTTTGTTGGGGAATACCGATTTGTGAAATGAAAGCGATCATAGCATGAGCAATAGATGATGATGACATACTTGACAGGAGAATGGCTTCACCGCATGGCAGAGTGCACATGTACTAATATATACTGGTGTCCTTGGGAGGCTGGCGTTTTGGGTTCCACCAAATCTAGTCCCACCTGTTGAAAGGGTACGTCTATAATCTGGAAGGGTCTCAAAGGTGTTTTATTTTTTTTACTCCCGAGGGATTTAATAGCGGACACTGGGGACCAGTGCCACAATATTTTGCAACTTCCCTATAAACACCGGTAAAATAAAATTGTTCTGGTAAATATTTACTGGTGTGTTCTTGACCATACTTCCCACCTCTAGCCTGATTATGTGCGAGTAGTAGAGCTTGATCACGAAAGGCTAGGTGTACAAAGAGTTTGAGTTGCTTATTTAGAGTCCCACTGATTCTATACAATAACTCCTGCTTAATCCAAAAATAAGGGCCTACGTTATCTGGATCTTCTTCCTGTATTTGCTCCCAAGCGTGAACCAGTGTGCTGTCCTCTTTCTGGGCTGTTCGGAAACTTCATGAAGGAGCAGGGACCCCCTCTGAGGATGAAAGAAGACCAGTAAAATGGGGATTGCATAACATTCTGAATCTTTGTCCCTTCTCTGCCTTTGTTTTCATTTCCCTCCCTTCTGGAGCTATTATCTGTTGTACAAAAAGGGGCTTCCCTGAGCTGACCAGTAATAGTGTTTTTTTTTTAGTGATCCCCACTAAAGTCATTGAAGCTGGGAAGGCCCATTACCAGAAGAACCTTTTCAGTTGGGTAGGAATGGGACTACCCCACCTTTGTGTACCTGGTTCCCCGTCAATCTCCATCAAGACTATTGCCACAGGATATGTACGTACATCCCCATTTACACATGATACCTTTACCTTTTTTCGTCTTTGATCTGTGCCCTGGGAATGGGTTCTCTACTGACTACAGTGTGATGCCACCCAGTATCTAGAAGAGGCTCAAGGGGTTTACCAATTAGGAGTATTGTCTTTTTGTATCATTCCCAGCCTTTCCCTGTCGCAAGGACATAACTTTTGGGAAAACTTACCAGGGCTCGAAAATTCCACTCGACTGCTCGCATAGTCGAGATAAATTTAACAAGGTTTTTTAGATCCTACTTGCCCTTTCTGACGAGTAGGAAAACAAACCAACTTTTGTCCTCTGTCTGTGAAAACCGCAAATGTGACAAGATAACAAGATTTGAAGGCATTGTTATTGCTCACAAAGTTAATGAGCAATAAAGATGCCTTTAAATCTTGTTATCTTGTCACATTTGCTCCGCTTTCACAGACGGAGGTCAAATAGGTTGCAGTTAGGTCAAGAACATTTTTTAAGGTACTAGTCCTGCAGGAATAGTACCATTTTTTTTGATTTTTCGAGCCCTGCCTACTTTCATCAGTTCTGAGGTATCCGTTTTAAGAGGGCAGTGGCGGGCTATATGTCACTACTAAGCACAACGTAAGCACTGGAGTGCTTGTGGTAGGCTGGGAACACTAGACTTAGGTTTTCCTAATGCCCGTGATACCCAGGAGGCCAGCTTCGCTGCTGTACCTTTGGAGAGGTTGTTGGATGTTTCAGGGATTGCACTCTGAACTCTGAATACCTGTGATAAGCACAGATTAGTTCTATCACAAACTGAAAGGTCAGCTTTGGGTGTTTTACCCATGACCAATCTTTAGGAAATAGTGCTTCTAGATATTGTTAAAGATACATTTTTTCAGTAACTTCCTCCATGGTGGTGGTTTGTAGCCATTGGTTTCCCAAGTCTTTTAAATGACAGTATAGTGCTCTAGGATTATCCTCTATTGTCCATTTTTCCTTACAGAAACCACTTCTGTAGTACTCTTGGTCGCAACCTCACATTTCTAAAATGGCCCTTTTTTATCTCTGGGTATGAGGTTACCCCTGCAGGATTGGCAGCCAGGTACACTGCCAGGAGCTCTCCTGGCAATAGTGATGCACTGTATTGCCCCCACCACTCAGGAGGCAACCCGTTCAAAGTTTACAAAACAATAATCGGGATCATCCACTTCCTGAAATTTTTGTCAAACAGTTCCTGGCACATTCTGGTGCACGCAGGCACTAGAAATAGCATTCATCAGTCGTTGGATGGCAGTATCTTGAGCCTGTTGTTTCAAAGTTAGAAGAGCTGCTTGTTCTTTTAAAGCAGTTTGAAACGCTTCCCTTTCTTTTTGTGCATTTTAATTCTGTTTCTCTAAGACTGACTGCAAATGTCTTTGACCTTCAGCCAACTGCATGACCATGGACTCTATGGTAAAGGGTTGTCATGTTTATAATTGACACAAAATCCAACTTCTGTTGATCACATAGTGAGGCAGCAAAATATTATTGTCCAGATTACCAACTCAAAGTTCTGGTGAGCCCGACTTTCTGCACTGTAGTGACTGCCAGCGAAGGGCAACCCAGGAAGACCCTCAACGAGAAGCTCCAGTAGCAACAATCATTGACTTCCGACCGGCTCTTTGCGCTACAGTCACGCAAGGCCCGGCCTTCTGTTTCCGTTAGAGGGACGACCATCCATGATGCTCTGCCTGCTCCTCATGGCCTCCTCCACTTTTCGCGATGGACTTTGAAAAGATAACTTTTTAGTGAGACTAACCTTGTCCCTGTAGGCTGCCTACGGTCCATCTCGTTCGGCATTTGCTTTTGACACAGTCTATCACAACCAGATGACCGCAAGTCAAAAAATGCACAAGGCAGCATAGGAACCACAGAAAATAAATCTAGATGTCATGGCATTCAAGACCCTGCCCATGTAAAGTTCATTTATGTGATTCCCACAGTGCCAAAATAAGTCCGGTCTGTTGATGTTCAGAAATGAACCTAGCAAATACCTTAGTTCTGTCATAGTTTCCTCTTTCAAATTCAGGCATTAGATATGCATCCCACCAAAAATCTGCAATTGTTTCCCTAAAAGAGAACATTTCTAGTGGCATCCGCTGCGTTTCTAGGACGAGCCTTAAGGATGCGCAAGCACCACATGAATAGAAAGGTTGTCTGTGCCCATTTCCTTAGACCTGTTCAATTAGCTGGCTTACTGCTGCAGTTGTGGTGAACTAAGCATTCATATCTGGAGGAAATAGTTCCCTATGTGGTGCATTTGCTTGTTGCAGTCCCACTTTTGTGCAAGGGCCTAATATGACTTTCGTTCTAAAAAACACTAGTTTTGATCTTCATTTCAGCTGCAACTACTTTCCAGAATTTCCTAACACCCAATTTACCACAGCTTCATGAAATTTCACCTATTCTTTAGCAGTTGCATTCTTTTTTTAATGACGTTCTGTAGTGTTTGTACAGTTGTTTAATGTATTACAATTATTATTATTATTTTAAACATTTATAAAGCGCGGCTGACACCTTGCAGGTTTCCTGGCGCTGGTGAATACTCTTAACTCAGGGGAACAGATAGCGAGGAGCAGGTAAGAAGGGGTTGTTTCTAAGGGAATAGCCACGTCTTGATGCGTTTCCTGAAAGGGAGGAGCTGTGATATTTGACGGATATCAGGAGGCAGACTGTTCCACAGTTTAGCCGCTGCGACTCTGAAAGATCTGCCCCCCGTCCTGACTTTGTTATACTTAGGAACAATCACCAGACGGGCTGAGGCTGAGCGTAGAGCTCTGGAAGGGGTATACCATGTGAACATGGCCTGCAGAGGCTTAGGTCCAGCTCCATGGAGCGCTTTAAAAACAAGGCAGAGGGACTTAAAGGCCACACGTTGTTTAAGCGGAAGCCAGTGTAGTTCAGCTAGGGCCGCTGAGGCTGAAGATCTCCTAGTCCAACCCAGAACTAATTTGGCTGCGGCCGACTGAACTCTTTGAAGTCGGTCAAGCAGGGCAACTGGGGACTCAAGTAACAGCGCGTTGCAATAGTCCAAACCAAACCAAACCAGTCGATTTATTTGAAAACTAGCTCTCCTACTCAATGGATTTATTATTGTAAAGTAAATTTAAATTTGGTAGTTAAAAGCTGAACCACTTGTTGGCTGCGTTGGTTACCAGTTTGAATTTCCTAAACTGCAAGGGAACCTAATCATCTGAGGCATCTGTGTTTTCCAGCTGTTTTGCTAGCTGGAATCCAAAACTCATTGAGCATTTTGGAAGGAGGTTCTAGTTATGTTATTCAGGGACTTGGGAGAGAGGGCTTAGAGATTATTTAAAAAGTGTATTGGATGATTAGGGAATGGTTGCACCTGGTTTATTTCTTTAGGACTAGGTGTGTTGGTTATATACCTAAGGTGATTGGATCTAGGGTGTGGCCTGCTTTACCGGTCCGATCTTTGATAGGTTGGGTGTGTTCTAAAGATTGGAGGAGACTGGAGGGGTGTAAGAATGACTGAAGTAATCCTTGGTAAATGAATAAAGATGTTTATTCCTCAAATGGATCCCATCCAGCCTACTCACAGTTCTAGCCAGAGTCTCTACAAGCAAAGACATCATCAGATTCTAAAGCACCTGGCAACAGGAAGGGAGGCCTAAGATGAAAGCATCTTAGGATGCCACATATCTCCCTTCTTTATAAATAAACAAAAGCTAAGTTACAGGATAAGAAAGATAACACAAAACCTTTTTAACATAGTCATTAAAATATTTAGGAGGAGAAGAAACTCTAGAAGATTTGCAAACTTTGTCAGACATCAAAGAGGTTTGTTTAGAAGAAGTAAACTCATTAGAGCATTTCATATCACAAGAACAAACAAAGTCTTTTCTAACTACCACCACCCTTTTCAAATGCCAAATTCTGTGGTCAGCAGTTTTGACAGCATTTTTGAAGATCTTAACTTGGGTTGGTTTCAAAAATTTAGATGAGGACTTTAGAAGGATTTCTTATAAGAATCCAGTACCTAACCTTAACAGGAGTTAATCTCACACTTTTTCTTAAATCATGAAACTTTTTCCTAGCTTCAATTTTCTTAGACCGAATCTCATTCCAATTGCTTTTTTCATTCTGTGAAAAATTTTCTGGCTGCATGTCATTGACCCATGGGGGTACAACAAAAGTGTTAGGACACCTAGCCCTAAATAGTTCAAAGGTAGTTCTTTTCGTGACTGAATGTGGTGACAACCTATAAGACTCAACCTTTTTCCAAATTTGAGTACGCCAGTCAAGCCCTGTTGACCTAGCCATATCTATACACTCTTTTAACACATGGTTAAATCTCTCAACCATTCCATTGGTTTCTGGGTGGTAAAGTGAAGATTTTTTATGCTTAACACTACGGCTAGACAAAAAGGACTCCGTCTCTCTGGATACAAATTGGACGCCATTGTCCGTAAGCACACTCACGGGTATGCCTTCCCTAGCAAATAGTTTTTCTAAGAATGAAATTACATGTTTGCTTTCAATTCCTCTAGAGATGTCTATTTCAGGCCACCTTGAGTAAGAGTCAACCAATACAAAAACATACCACTAAGAGCCAGAAGATTGTATTGGGCTAAGAATATCAAGTCCAACCTCTTTCCAAGGTGCATCAAGTCTATCTCTAATAATCGTTGGTTGAACCTTAGGCTTAACAACTCTATCACTCAAAGCACATTCAGCACAATCTCTTATCTTGCGCTCCACCTGTAAATCCATTCCCGGCCACCAATATGACATTCTGAGTGTTTCTTTTGTCTTAGATATGCCTTGATGTGTCATATGTGCAACGGAGAGAAGTTCTTTAGGAGAAAGAGGTGGAACTAAACTCAAACCCCTGAAAAGCAAGCCATCACTCTCAGATAATTGTTCCCTAACATGCCAATATCTCTCCATCATCTTTGGGTTTGCCCTACCAACCCATATTAATGTTCTGTAGAACTCTTGTCAAAACCTCATGTTCTGATAAAGCCTTTTCCCATTTTCCTTTATCAATTATGTTCTCATCAATGGCACAAACCACTTCATCATCCTGTTCCATGTCCTAATTATAATTAACTTCATCCTTAACAATTAGTCTAGACAAAGCATCAGCCACTTTGTTTTCTACACCAGGCAAGTATTTCACGCCAAAATGATATTCTTGCAAACCCACAACCCATTTAGATGTAAGACTTGACACGGCATCAATACCTTTCTTAGTAAAAATCTCTCACAAAGGCTTGTGGTCACTGCTGACCTCAAACTCACTGCCCCAAAGAAAATTCTTCAATTTTTTTATTGACCAATACACTGCAAGGGCTTCCCTTTCTACTACTGAGTACCTTAATTCAGGACCTCGCAAACTCCCTGACAAAAAGAGAATAACACATTCTTGAGAATTGCATCTTTGAACAAGCACAGCGCCAAGCCAGTTTAGACTCATCTGTGATCAAAATGGACTTCATTTCTGGGTCAAAGCTACATAATTTGGGAGCAGTTTTTAACTTGTCCTTAATGGTACAAAACTCCTGTTTAACTTAATATCAGGGATGTGGTATTGCACTCGTGTTTCAGCTGGTTTGTCTATTTTACACTGTTTTCGTATTTGTCGTTGGTGCAAAGGTCGGTACCCTACTGAGCAATTAGGGTATGCATAAACAAACTTGACATGTGTGCTCTGCGTACACAGGACCCACTCCTTCCTTGCACTCCTTTCACTTTCATTCAATACTTACTCCATGCTTTTAAATGCTTGTTTGTAAATTTTATTCTCATTTCCAAACATAATTCTGTAGCGAGTTTTTCTATCTGTATACTTCATATTTCATTCGTAGTTTTTACATAATCATATTTATTCCCAATGCATTTCAAGCATTACGCTCTTCATCAGGGGATCATTAATCTGGTCCGTGGTGTCACGCGCCTTCACAGAAGCTCATAAACTTCTCTTTGTTAGTGGGTGGGGCCATCTTCTGTATTGTGGTAATTAAACTGTCTTTAGGTAAAACACCACCATCTGAAATGGTATGGCTCAAATATTCAATTGAGCTTTTCCTAAATTTGCACTTTTCAATTTTTACAGTTAGATTAAATTCATTCAGTCTATCTAACACCATAAAAAGTCTCATCATGCTTGCTGTCATCTTTCCCAAATATCAAGATATCATCTTGGTAGACTCTTACACCTACAAGTTCTTTCAAAATGTTTTCTCAGCCTCTTTGGAAGACTGAGGCAGCTGAGACGAGACCAAAAGGTAGTCTTGCAAAGCGAAAAAAGTACCAAAAAGTGCCAAAAGGGGTGACAAATGCTGTTAGGTCTTTTGAGCCTTCGCCTAACTCGATCTGGTGATATGCCGAGCGCAAATCTATGGTACTAAAAACTTTCGCTCCCTTCAATAACATCAACATATCATTGATCTTTGGAAGGGGGTAGCTATCTACTACAACATTTTTATTCAGTTCTCGAAGGTCCACACATAGACGAAGAGAACCATCCCCTTTTTTGGCTGCGACTACCAGAGCGACCCATTGGGTAGCCTCTACATCTTCAATAATACCTTCAATAATACGTTTTAACTCACTCTTTACTTGTTCTCTAACCGCAATGGGTATATTGCAGACTTTGCTACAAACAGGTTTAACATTGTCAAGCAAACAAATGTGATGCACATAACCCTTGAGACATCCTAATTTCTCTGAAAAAACTTTTGAAAATTTACACCTTAATAGATTAGAGAATTTTAAATTGCAATCGTCACTCACAACAGAATTCACAGTTGACATTAAATCTTTTTTTTTAAATGATAGAAGGTGATGAATTAGGATCCAACTTGACACCTAGATCTCTTTGGTGGAACCAGCTCAATATGCAGTCACCCTTTTGTGAAATGTACATTTTCGCACTAGTTAACCTTTGTTTATAGTCTATTAAACCCCAGAAATACACAAATAGTTTAATGGGTTCTCCCCCATATGCAACAGGTCTTATGTCTGGCTTAAAAACTTTAACTTTGCCTTGTATTTCCTTGATGTAAAATTCTTTGGAAATGAGTTATTTTGGCACCTGAGTCAAAAAGAACTCTGGTGGGTTTTCCCTCTATCAAAATTTGATCCAAAGGACAATTCTTTCCTTCTGCATCTTGAACCACTTGTACTTGGATTTGTCCACAATCAACACCTTCTTTATATTTGTATGAGTTTTCAACCTCATAAAACACTTCATTAACTCTGCCTTTGTAATTCGTACCTTTGCACATAGCTGCGAAATGACCTTTCTTTTTGCATATACTACACATGGTTTTCCAACCAGGACACGCTCTGTCATTTGCAAAATGACCCATTCTGCCACAAGGAAAACATTTCACTTTTGTGAAACCAAATTTCTTAGGAAGTTCTTTCAGTATTTTTTATGGCCTCTTTATGATTAGAGCTCGTTGGGGGGATAGTTTTGAAAACTGAACAGAGCTTTTATTTTTACTGTCACCATTTGTTTTATACCATCAACACATTTAAGAGTGCTCAATTCTCTTTGCTATTACAATCACATCCTCTAAATTTAGCTCATCCTTTTGCCGGAGTTCTTCCCTGACATGTTCAGTGCTGCAACCTAGCATAAACTGGTCACGTATCCTTTCATCTAAGGTTGCCCCAAATTTGCAAGAAGATGCAAATTTTCTAAGGGATGTGGCGTAATTTTCGACACATCTTCTAACTGTACCCTGCGTCCAAAATTATACCTCTCTAGTATCGTACTTACCTTGGGTAAGTAATGTTTGTCTAATTTGGCTAAGCAAATTTCAAACTCATTGAGGTTAGTATCATCAAGATCAGGGATATGGTCAAAAACTTCTTAACCCTCCGCTCCCAAACAGTGTAAAAGCAGGGCAGTTTTCCTTTCTGCGCTTAATGAAGATCCTCACACACGGGCGTATCTTTCACAAACCTTATGCCATTTTCGCCATTTAATAGGGGGTCTCCTGGAGATGACAAAAAGAAAGGCGGTGCAGTTACATTTTGCATGTTGGTATTATAAATGAAGCAAAGTAAAAATGAATGTAATTGTATAATGAAGTAAAATAATTATAAAACAAAATAAAAATTACACTAATAAAACCAGCACACAAAATACTGCCTAGAGTGAAGTAAAAGTAGATCAGAAAATGTTAAACTTAGACTGGATGCTAAACACTCTAAAATATCTCTGAAGAAGTGTGCTGTCGTTGTTGTTGACACCTTTAATATAGTGTCCTGTTGTAGCTGTGATGAGTTGCAGCAGTCTAAAAAGTGTGTCACTGTGATGACCCACTTTAAAAATGCGACAAAGTTCCACAGACTTGAAGGTTGAACAATTTATCTGCCTGGTTGCGTTTTGAAAAACATGTGCCCAGTTGCGCTTGAGGTAGCCGCTGTGATGTAGTTCGAAGAGTTTCCCAGTAACGCTGTTCCGAAGTTATTAGTTGTATACGGGTTGCCAAGCAACTCCAAAATGGGCGCCACGTTGACGCGCAATGCGTGATGACATCAACGGCATCCCAGAATGCACCAGAACTGTGGGACGCAAAGAAGAGCTGACGAGTGATGCAAGGTTCGAGAAAATGACCAGCAGAGAACTGGCTCTCGCGGCGGCGCTCGCAGTAAACGAACGAACTTTAGATAAAGGTAAGCTCTTGAAATAGGATCGAAGAAGGGTTTCCTGCCTTTTTTTTTTTTTTTTGTTTGGAGTAAAACAGCCGAGTCCAAAAGTAAAATCTTAAGCTGAGACAGGAACACCAGTGCAGGTTGTAAAGTCAAAATAAAACTATGGGCATCCACAGATAAGTTAGCGAATCCAAAGCAATGAAGAAGTGATTTCAATAGTGGCAGGCAAGAGTCATTATTTTCCTCCAGAGATTTTTTGAGAAAGGCAACAAACTTGTAGATTAAAAGAGAAACGGGTGCCAGAAACAGTCAGTATCCTTTAAAGCAGGTACAGTGTCCCAAAATACTTGTGACTGAAATTCTTAATAATCGCCAAAATTGTATTAAAGGTGATAGTCTTGATCAACAGTACCTGAAACTGCCAGCGATGAAATAATTCATTTGGAGAAGTTTTCAATTGAAAAAGCAGTGTTGAGATACTTCCATTGAGGCCATCCTCTGTTGCCAAATGTTAAGAATGACTCTGAAGTTATCCTTGGTAAATGAATAAAGATGTTTATTCCTCAAATGGATCCCATCCAGTTAAGAGCACTTGACAGCACACAGAATCAGCTTCAACTGCCTACTCACAGTTCCAGCCAGAGTCTCTACAAAGACATCGGCAGATTATAAGCGCCTGGCAACAGGAAGGGAGGCCTCGGATGAAAGCATCTTAAGATGCCACAAGGGGCTAATCGTCTTCCAAAGGTATTATCGTGCTTATTGGTTCTCAGTTGAGCCCCGTCTTCTTGTGCTGTGTCCTCCCCATTCTCTTTTGAGCTGGCAGGAGTGTTGCCATGTCGAGATGTTGCCCACAAGGGGCGGGTCTTTGTAGTCCTTCATGATGGAGGCACATCAGAGTTGTGTGCGCTACTCCAAGCGCTGGAGCACTTTCACTCCGGCATGGCCAGCAACCCCATTGCATTTACAAATTTTACTGTGTGATGCATTTAATGTCAGCCAAAGGAAATGTCTGTTAGTTATAAAATGCTTTCTATATCACAAAGTTATATTTCAAAGTATAAAGCATTTTGTAAACCGCAAAGAAAACATTTGTAACACTATTGTATGAGGCAAATGCAACATGAAACATTCAGCACAGTGGAAAAGTTGACACCGATTTGTGACGTAAAATGTCCACATATTTTCATTAAGAAAAAATGGCGACAGTGAATATGTTCGCGATACGAAGAGAACACAGGTATTATGGTGGGTGGTCCCCTACTACTCCGCCTTGCAATGTTAGTAGTGAGTATGTGTGCTTGTGCGGTGGGTGGTGATACAGGTGTCTCTAGAATGTCATGCATGAATTGCCTGTGAACATCAACATTGGCATTTTTTGCCTATTCCCACTATGCTAGTCAGGGCCAAGACGTGGTATCTTACACTGTCATCCCTAAAAGTTCCTAAATGTTCTTGGTTTATCCTTGCCATATCTTGGTAACATTTAACTAATCATTCAAGGCACAGGGCTGCCTGTCAATCATCCGAGAGAGCAGTGCTTAGTTTGTATAATAAGTGCCAGGGCCCTTCTCTGAAGGCCACAGCCTGCACCACCCATACCCTACCAGCCCTGTCAGTAGCAGTACCAATATGACACCTGAACTGTAACTAGAGCCGGTGCTGACAAACCAGTGCTGAGCACCAGAAACCACTGGCACAAATTAGGTACTTGGAAGGAGTCATTTAAGAGAGTCCGTGATCTCTCGGAGAGTAGCCCCCATAGCATGAATATCCTGCTGCACACTGCTCTATTGCTGATTTAAAAAAAATAAAAAAATAATTTCAGTGGTTGACAGTCCATGCCAACAGACCCCACTCCAACCATGGCCAGCATGTTGAGCAGCATGGAGAGGGGTGGCGTGTGGGAGGTGGAATGGGAAAGATTCATGAATGGGATACCTGTTCCACAACAATGGTGTGCTGTGCCGCACGTCATTGAGTAAAGAACGGAGATGCGCCTTAATTGGAGGAGTGTGCAGGAAACTGTTCAGAGAGCCCTTTGATGTGTGGGTTGTGTGGAGGGGACTGCTGCATAGGCATGCAGCATCTGTGGCGGTTTGTCTAGTGGCTGGGGATTGGCAATCCTTAGAAGGAACACTGCTGCCTGGCTGTGTTGTGGTCTTCTTCAAGACTTTATATGTGAGGGAAACAATGCCCTCCTCTTCATCCAGGTCCTCTTCCTCCTCCTTGTCTTCTTGATGAGTGCTGACCTTGAATATTGTAGCTTGGGGGAGGATCAAATTCTCTCCTTGGATTTTCCACTGCCTTGTGCTTGTAGATGGTTCAGCAATATATTCCATATCCATGTACCCAGTACCTGGAAGAAGATTCCAACAGATAGTATATGAAATCCAGTTTTGTGACGAATTACCGACATTGTACGTTAATAAACATTAGTCTGCAAATAGAGTTCGTACCATGTGAGTCTGTCAACTCATTCTGTGAAAGGGGTTGTTCCATGGAGGAGATTATTATCTCACAAATGTTAACTCACCAGCTGCAGCCACAGAGCTCGATATCCCCAGTGTGTTCAGCTGCTGCACCTTTGTTCTTGTAGACAGCTTTTCTAAAGTATGTCCGCATCCAGCCGCTAGAGACATGTAATGTACTTTTAATTGATATTGCTAATCTATATAAGCCCTCATGACCGCCAATGCAGACGAGCTTATACACCACTATGAAATCTAACTTTAAACATTTAACACACTTTAAGAAAAAGTTAGTGAAAGGATTAATGATGAGATGCAGTAGTTATGATCATAAGTTCACACATTTACCAGTCGGACAGGAGGTAGAGGGCCTACATTGCTGGTGCCAGGATGTCGCTTGGTGTCTTAGTTGTTCTTAAGGTTGACACCAGGGGGGATGTTGTATGACCGAACCTGACAGAAGAGCGACATTCATAGGGAAGTAAGTAATTGTAAATCAAAGATGACCATGCTAGAGACATGGTTTCACTATTGATTTTGAGAGGTATTCTGCCAGGTAGAAAAAGGCTTAACTTGTTTTACAATGCAACTCTGGTATTGCAAATTTTCAGAGCTAATTTGTTTGTCAATAAAATAGGTTAAAAAAAAATAGTCCGACATATTGAGCATTGTGCCAACTGGGATGCATGAGAAGACGTACAGCTACCCTGTCAGTAATCAAGATAGATATTCATTCCTCTGACATAAGAGCCAGAGATCAAACCAAATGTGGTGCCTGTTAGGTGTTGTAGCCCATAGCACTGCTTGGAGCAGAAGTTTGTGTTGTGGCAGGTTGGGAATGGGACAACAACAAATAACGTTAAAAGGAAAAAAATACAAGTAGTAGTATTTTATTGTACCGGTATACATGACCAGGTTAGATCTGAGCACAATTAAGACATGGCAAAACACATATTGACATTTCTGTTTTGGATTAACAAACCAAAGTGAGCGCAGTCCTCTAGGGTGTTAGTAAATTTGGTTGCATTGGAACATACCGGTCTGTGTAGGTCTTTTGCATTGCAAAAAATGAACTTTTTGTTCCCATTCAGCCGTTCCAATTACCTCTGCCCCAGATAAAGTAACCAATCTGCCTGTGTGAAAAGTAATAACATAATAGCACAAATGTCAGAATTTTAATTTGTATGTTAGTCAGTGTATGAGGGATATAAATGTGATGTGCAACTAAAAATGCAGGTATGAGTAAAGGACAGATATGGATGAGTGCTTGTAGGTTTAATTTTATAAAGACTCTTGCCTGGGAAACATGGGAGCCAGCTTTAAGGGAGAGGAAGGAGAGGGTTTATGATCATACCTGGCACCACATCAGTGTTGGGCCGAAGTGGCAGCCCATATAGGACTACCGAAACCAGGGGTTGCCTCTGGATGAGGCTGGCATATAGCACGTTTTGGAACACCCAATGACAATGCCGTAACGCAAGTGTGGGGCGGATAAAAGATATACACTGCACTTCAGACACTGCGCTTATGAGGGTGTTTCATCTTAACCTATGGTTAAGTAGTGACAAGTGTCCATTCTCCTCCTTGATGATTGTTTGACTGAGACTGGGGAAACGAATGGACTCCTAATCCTCCTCCCTACCTGTTGATTATTTACTTTGAGTGAAATATCTGTCTATTGTTTTCACACGACTCTAGAGATATACTCTTATTCTGAGGGAGCAAAGTTGTCATGTTTATGCGGTTTTCGGAAACTGAATCCCTTCTTGTCTGAGCCAGGGAAGGTTATCCATTCCTCTTCATTCAAGAAAGTTTCCAGTGACCTCTGAGCTAGCTGGCACAAACCTAAATTAAGTTTAACATAGTCAGTAGACACCTAGATGACCTCAGTCCTACGTCTACTCTGCTGTTCATGTTATTCCAATGCGCAGAGCCTATTGGGAAAATAGGAACTGCACTACAACATCATTACATGTAAACGCAGCAGTCATGTTGGGTAAAATAATGTGCCTTGTAAGCCAATTAAAGAGCAGTGTGCACTCTATTTTGGGGAAAGGGCACACATTTTGCTCAATCAAACCAAATACTTTCTGTGAGGAATCCAACATGTGGACTTAGCCAAAGTTTCTCGCTCTGTAGTACTTCTTAAAACACTTTCTGGTAATCACACAAGGTCTGGTGGCAGCTGTGCTGTCAAGGCAGCCTAAAGACTATATATGAAGCAAGAGAGGACTTGTGAATGCACTGGACTACAGAAGTTCATTTGCAGATATTGTTATAACATTGAATGAACCGGATTACAAAATCAATGGCTTAAAATAGATTGACTAGGTTTCAAGGATATCCATTTACAAGGATAAGTATGTAAATAGATGTAATAGTTCGACTAGTCGGGCAGAGAATACTGCAAATTGGGAGCATAATAAGAGACAAAAGGGGTCTGAGAGCACTAAAGTGACCAGTTTGCTGAATGTATTGCACTGATTCTTATTGGAACCCATTCAGAATTAGGACAGTGAAGAATGTTCAACCCATTAGGTCGACTGTTTTGTATCTTAAAAAGCACGTTTTTTAGAATAGTTTGCAGTACGCAAGATCTTACTAAAGAATTACGACTTGCGTGCCCAAATGACACTGGATGTGTAGCTCTGTAGGAAGGGTCATAATAAATGGAAAATGCTTCTATAGTAAAAGTATAATTGGGGCTAAGAGGAACTTCCTTTTGTTAAGCCCCATTGAATACATTCTGACATGCAGGGGTGTCTTTTCTTTTTTTTTTTTTTTTTTTTTTTTTATAACCTCCCATTTTTAGAATGATATTCACCACTGTGTAATGGTGGAATGATCAAATATCTGATTGACTATCAAATAAAAGGTTTACACCAAATAACTGAAACAAAACATAACATTTGGGTATTCTTCTTGAGGCTGCCTTTTACCATTTGTCCTTAGGATTATTGTGGCAGGTGTCTCTTTTATGCTATGCTCACCACAGTTCTTATTTAGGACTGTCCATAAGTCATGTATTTTGGTATTTATTTAAAACTAAATGGTTATCAGTTTGCATTGATATGGTGGCAACACTATCAATTAACTATGGTAAAAAACAATTCTATAAATATTTCAAAAAGTCTTAGAAACATGATGACATTTAATATTTTTGCCATTAGGAAAAATAAGTGTATTATTTGAAGCACTAAAGGACTTACTAACAAGTTATGCATTAACACTTATCCCAATTGCTCTTACCGGGTCACTAGTTTTCACTCCTTTGCTCCCAGCAATCCGATTTTCTTTTTGTGCATTCCAAAAAGTCTATTTAACCAAGTAAAGTACTTCTTTTTCAATTTATTCGTAATATATTCCTTTTTTTAATAGGTTTTACAGATACTCGACAAAAAGTTTCCTACAACAGAAAATGCAAAAGGCTACAAAGTGTTACCACCTTATATTCGAGTAATCCAAGGAGATGGTGTGGATATCAACACTCTCCAACAAGTAAGCAGTGTCGTTTTAGTTTACTGTTTAGCCGCAGGCACTTAGTCCTGCTCTTGTATCCCTCTTTCTTCCAACCATATAACACCTGTTTGTCTCCGATTTAGTTTTACCATTTAGTCACTTAATATGCATTGATTTAGAGTACCTCACTGAGTTAGTTTCTAAGACTGATCCATTGTACTCACTCATGTGTTGCACTAGGCACTCTTCCTATTTTTGCCCTAAGAATCCTCAATAGGCCAACCTCTGCTCAACTTGAAAGTTTGATTATCTCACAGTTTAAGTTACATATTTCACTTTTTCTAGATTGTGGAAGGAATGAAGCAACACCGTTGGAGCATTGAAAATATTGCCTTTGGTTCTGGTGGAGCCCTACTGCAGAAATTAACAAGAGATCTTTTGAACTGTTCGTTCAAATGCAGTCATGTTGTGACCAATGGCCTTGGGGTATGTCCTAAAAAGGAATATTTTGTAGTTTCGTAATGCTGGTTTTACTCACTGTTTGCCTTGTAGAAATATTTGGTCCTTACTGTTAATGGAATATGTATGTCTTATTGTAGGTAAATGTCTACAAAGACCCTGTTGCTGATCCAAACAAACGATCCAAAAAAGGTCGCCTGTCTTTGCATATGACCTCTTCTGGCGAATATGTTACTCTTGAAGAAGGGAAAGGAGATCTTGAAGGATACGGCCCAGTATGTATTTGTTGCACCGTTTCTTGTTATAATAGTACTTTTAAACTATAATTGGGCATAGAGCTCAAAAGCTATATTTTTTGTATTTTAGATGGATTTAGAAACAGATGGTAGTGTTTCGTTAGTTTCTTTAAAAAGAGGTTTATGCTGGTCTAGTGTTCTTCCGGTTGGTAGTGTCTAGTCCAGACCCCAACAATTTGATGATACATGCTTGAAACTTGCCTCAAACATTTTAAACATTGGGATGCCCCCTACAGAGCTGTACCTGATCAAACAAGAGCTCTTTATTGGTCTCCAGCACAAATGTTTTAATCAATCAATCAGAGTACTTGTAGAGCGCGCTACTTGCCTGTGAGGGTCTCAAGGCGCTGAGGGGAGGGAGAGGGGGAGGGTGCTTCTACTCCTCCAAGAGCCAGGTCCGGAGGAGTCTTCTTAAGGCGATTAGGTCTTGGGTCTGCCGTATGTGGGTAGGGAGGGTGTTCCAGGTCTTGGCGGCAAGGTAGGAGAAGGATCTGCCGCCGGAGGTCGTTCGTTGGATGCGGGGGACGGCGGCGAGGGCGAGGCTGACGGGTGGGGGTGGAGAAGCTGAGTCTGCTGTTAAGGTAGGCTGGTCCAGCGTTGTGGAGTGCTTTGTGTGCGTGGGTGAGGAGCTTGAAGGTGATCATCTTGTCAAAGGGGAGCCAGTTTAGGTCTCAGGTGGGGGTGATGTGGCTGCGGCGGGGGGCGTTGACGATCAGTCAGGCGGAGGTGTTTTAGATGCGTTGTAGTCGTCGTATGTGTTTGGCTGGGATTCCTGCGTCGAGTGCGTTGCCGTAATCCAGTCTGCTGCTGACGAGAGCCTGTGTCACTGCTCTTTTTGTTTCGGTCGGGATCCACTTGTAGATCCTGCGGAGCATGCGGAGGGTGTTGTAGCATGAGGAGGAGATGGCATAGACCTGCTTAGCCATGGATAGGGAGGAGTAGAGGATGAATCATAGGTTGCGTGCATGGTCGGTGGGTGTTGGTGCTGTTCCCAGTGTGGTCGGCCAGGTTGTCGATCAGGCTGGCGGAGTTGGCATTGTTGTTGTTCTCGAGGTGGAAGTTCAGGTCCCTGCGGAGGATGTAGTCCTTGGAGGCGAGTGTGTGGGTGCTGGCGAGGTCGGCGATGGAGTCGCTGAACTGAGCCCTGGGTCCAGGGGGGTCTGTAGATGAGTGTTCCTCTGAGGGTGGTGTTTGGGTCGGTGTGGATCCGGAAGTGCAGGTGTTCGGCGTTGTTGAGGGTGTTGTCTGCGTGGGTGGCGACCTTGAGGGTGGGCTTGTGGACGATGTCTATTCCTCCTCCGATTTCGTTGGCGTGATCCCTGCGGGTGATCTTATAGCCGTCCGGGATGGCTATGGCGATGTCTGGCACTGAGGAGTCGTTCCACCAGGTCCCGGTCAGGAAGGCCACGTCTGGGGGCGGAGGTGTTAAGCAGATCCCAGAGCTCGACGGCGACTGACCCACATGTGGTTTTCCTGTGGTACCTAGGGTCAGACTTCAACTCTTAAGGCCTGCAGTGATTGTGCTCTCATGCACTCCAAGGCCATGGGGAAGCACCACAAGATCCCACACCAAGATATGTTGATGTCTACAAGTAGCTCCCTGTCAAGCTTCCGATGTCCCTGCAGCAGCAGATAGTCTTTGCAATATAAATCCTAGAAGAAGCATTAGAAGTGCAAGTGGGACTTAGCCTTGTCCAACCAATCGCGATCTCATCACCATTGTGCCTGCTGTTGCTCTCCCGAAGTTGCTATCCTTTGGAGTCAATGCCAAAGCTTGTTTCACATCAACTGGAATTTCCAGCACCGTCGGTGACATCGCAATAAACTGTGGTCATCTGCAAAGATAGGATAGGAGACCCCTCCTATCCGGGCTTCCACTGGTGGGTTTTCCCTTAATACCAGCTCAGCCTTCTGGATTCGCTAAGGGCTTTGTACCTACTGGGTTCCGGTTCTCTCCCCACTGTTGCAAAGCAATCCACCAATGATGATGCCAGAGCGATTGACTCAGAATGGAGAACCCCAACAGATTGCGCCGCCCAGAACTCATGTTATGTGGTATGTTAATTTAATTTGTAAGGCGCAACAGCTACCCAAAAGGTTTCCCCGCACCAACCAAAAGGGGAACAAAAAAAGTTGAAGATTATTGGTTAAAAAGCCACCTTTTTGAGGCTTTACGAAATTGGGCATACACAGTTTCATTGCAAAACGATATGGGAAGAGAGTTCCACAAGGAGGGACCGAGATCGACTGCCCTTCCGTGACAGTCTTATTCTGGGCACAGAAAATTTCACTTTAGTGGATGAGCGGAGGAGACGAGAAGGCACATAAGGATAAACCAAGGCTTGCAGGTACTGGGGAGGCCATTCCAGTTTTGATTTTGAACATATAGCTCCGGGCTTTGGACTTCATTCGGTTCTCCACTCTAAGCCAATGAAGATCAGGCAGGTAGCCAGAGACAGAGGCAGCTCTAGGAACCTGGCATATCAATCTGGCGGCGGAGTTCTGGACCACCTGCAACTTGCGTATCACCTCCTTCTTAGTCCCCAGATAGAGAATGTTGCCGTAGTCCAGTCTAGAGGTGACAAGAGACTGGACTACGGTTCTCTGGGTATGATCTGGCAGCATCCAAATAATATTTTAAAGCCATTTCAGGATCGTAAAGCATGTAGCAGCCACCTTTACAGCTTGATGTTGCGTAGTAGTGAGTCATCGATGATGAAGCCTAAGTTACGAACTTGATGGGAGGGCTGAGCAAGGGCATGCATTTCAGTTGGCCAATGTTGGGGGCCCCAAAGATCTTTAGTCTTCCCCCAGAACCAAGACCTCGGTCTTCTCTCCATTGAGCTTGAGACAATTTGCCTGCATCCACAAAGCAATTTTACCCAAGCACAACTGGAGGGGGGAGTCTCAGATGCCCTCTCCACTGAAAGAGAAAAGATCATTTGGGTGTCGTCCGAGTAGGAGAACAAGGACAGCCGGCTTACTCTGCAACATCAGCCAAAGGTCTGACGTATAGGTTAAATAATAAAGGGCTAAGAATGGAGCCCTGAGGTGAAGAATGGGAAACTGGCTGATGGAGAGAAGACCTTAAAGGTCTGATTTAGCGAGAAAAGAAATAAGCCAATTGAGAGCCGACCCACTAACACCCAATGATCCTAAAGCTTTCACTAACATGGTGTGAGACAGTGTGTCAAAAGCCGCGCTTAAGTCAAGTAGTAGGATGGCCACGATGTCTCCAGAGTCTCGGTGACGATGCAATCTTTCCGTAACGCCAAGGAGTGTGTTTCTGTTGAAAAGCTGGCTCTAAAGCCGGATTGAGATGGATGTATGAACTTTTGTGACCCTACAAATTGGGACAGTTGTAGATTATTATGTCTCTAAAATCTTTGATAAAGCCGGAGCAAAGAAATAGGCCAGTAGTTAGAGGGCAGATCAGAATCTGCATTAGCCTTCTTCAGGAGGGGGAGCACCATAGCATGTTTCCACTCTGGTGGGACTATTGCTTCCTGTAAGGAGGCATTCAAGAGTTCCATAATTACCATCCGTGATGGCGGCTCAAGCTGTTGGAGCACAGAGATAGGGAGAGAGGGTCCCTGGGAGAGCCTGATATAATACTGTCTAAAAGACGTTTAAAGGAGCCCATGTCTAGTAGAGACCATGTTTCCAATTTAGTCATGGATTCAGAGGTACCCCTATCTCGATAAGAGTAGGTATTGTTTGTTAGAAACAGTGTAGATGCTGACTGGGGGTGATTGCAAGGCTGCGGCTGGGGCGAATTATCAGACTTCATCCCCTCTATTTCAGGGTATATTTTCTCCACTTTATGGAGAAAAAATTTAGCCAGGTCTTCGCATTGCTGACCATTCAAAGAAGGGGGCCTAGATTGAGTTTCCGAGCCAGAAAGCTCCTTGATCATTTTAAATGATGTCCTGGAGCAGCTCTGAGCACTGGAGATGGTTGCTGATACATATTCCGTGCAAGCTGACTTAGAGTGTGATATTCTCATTTGGCCCTCTTATAGGCAAATTTGGAATCGGACGCCTAGCTCCTCCTCCAGCGTCTTTCCAATACCTTGTATTTAGATTTCTCCATTTTTAATTTCTCAGTAAACTAAAACGTGGGTTGACGGTCGTTGTTTACCTTTTTTAAGGAGGGAGGGAGATAGGTGTCAATGGCATTTAAGAGCAACTTTTTAACGCCACCCGTGAGAGTACCCAACATTTGTTTGGAAATGGGAGGATTTGAGGACAAGATCTTATTTAAAGCTACAATAACTCATTTTTCCCAGTTTCTTGTGGGTTTCCTGAAGTTTGGACTGTCAGAAAATGAATTTGCTAAAATCGCCAAACGAAAGCCAGTGGCAAAGTGATCAGACTAACATAAAGGAAGGGCTGGAGAGCAGTCAATCCATATCCATACTAATATAATAAAGAAAGAGGCCAAACCTTTGAGGCGGGTTATCTCAGGAACCACAGCACCAATCACAACACCCAATATAGCATTGGAAAGGGCAGTTGCAGCAGAAGGACATAGGCTATGCAGATGCACACCATATACATTTGAAAGGTAAAAGAACCGTGCCAGCAGAGTAGTCCCTTGTAAGCGTGTCTGCGTTGTGCTGGGGCGCGTGCTGGGGGCGTGTGGTACGTTCCACCCTCCATGCCATGTCTCATATCTTGTACTAATCCCACCCTGCTCCCTTTAAATACTCCTGCACCCCATAATCATAACTCACCCTTACTCCTTAAAATACCCCAATACCCTTAAACACTAACCCATCTTAACCTATAAATATATGTACCCCAAAACCCAAACCTAAACCCTAAAAATTCCCCTGTACCCCAAAACCCAAAGCTAGCCCTGAACCCTAAAATACCCCTGTACCCCAAAGCCAAACCTAGCCCCGAACCCTTAAAATACCCCTGTACCCAAAACTCAAACCTACCCCGGAACCCTAAAAATACTCCTGTACCCCAAAACCCGAACCTAGCCCTGAACCCTAAAAATACCCCTGTACCCCAAAACCCGAACCTAGCCCTGAACCCTAAAAATACCCCTGTACCCCAAAACCCGAACCTAGCCCTGAACCCTAAAAATACCCCTGTACCCCAAAACCCGAACCTAGCCCTGAACCCTAAAAATACCCCTGTACCCCAAAACCCGAACCTAGCCCTGAACCCTAAAAATACCCCAAAACCCAAACCTACCCCTGAACCCTAAAAATACTTCCGTACCCCAAAACCAGCCCTGAACCCTAAAAATTACCCTGTACCCCAAAACCCATACCTATCCCTAAAGCCTAAAACTACCCCTGTACCCCATAACCCAAAACTATATCTGAACCCTTAAAATACCCAAACACCCCAAAACATATACCTCAGTACCCCAAAACATATACCCCTATACCCATACTTATCTAATCCAAACATTGAGAAAAAACATGCTTTTACCATTGATGCATTTACAACGAATTTCGTTGTAAATGTATGCGTGGTAAAAGCATATAAAATGTAATGCCATGCGTTCTAATGGCATTGCGGAGTCATGGTACTTTCGTAATGAAAGTATGCGGAAAGAAAGTTGCGGAATAATGGGTATTTACCCTCCCCCGGTAAGTACATTGGTGGCACGGCGGCCCACAACTCCAGCAAGATACTCATATTTTTTCACCACCCATTTGAAAAATGCACAGGTCTCTCTCATTGATGGCCAGCACCGACATACACTTTTAGACACAACTCCTGCCACAAGTTCTAGAATTGCGAACTTTAGAGCTGGGGAGCTACGTTCTAATCTCGGCATCTGCTCAACATCCTGTGATTCTAGGCAAATCGCTTTGTCTCCCCGTGCCTACCACAAATGAATGTGTTCTTCTGTAATGTAAATTGTGCTTGTGCCATGTTGTCGAGTTCGCGCTATATAATATTGCAAGGAAAAATCAAGTAGGGAAACTCTAGTTCACACACTACTGAACGCGCACTCTTAAGTGCATCAGCAGTGCACTGTGAATCCGAGCGTTTCACAGGCCTGTCACAGTAAAGAAATGCTATCAAAACGAAATCCTACAAAACAATATACTACTGGCCGGCAGCAATTCATACTCTTGACAACGTCGGGACAGGCTGCTAGTGTTGTATAAACTGGAAACAATAGTCTCCAGTATGTGGCCGGCCACATGAGAAGGGCCAGAATTATACAGTTCAATGTTCATTGCTGCCAAATCAGAAATAAAAGTAGCACTGGTAGTATATGTGGGATCTTCCAAATACAAATTAAGGTCACCCAGAATAGAAAAATGTGAGGCATTTATAAGAAAAGGAGATATTTAAACCAGGAAAAGATGAATCCCATGGACCAGACAGCCCGGGGGGGGGGGGGGGGGTGTTCGGGGGTTACACTAGTATCCCAGAAAAGTTGAACTCTGAGGTTAGGGCCAGCTTAAGCAAGTAAGGCTGCCTCACAGTTCCTAAAAGGCTGATTTTCAAATGTACACAGGTAGACTCTTTAATAAATTATAGCAATACCCCCACCAATCTTAGAGGCCCTATCTTTCCTGACTATGGCATAGTTAAGCGGTAAAGCGTCCGCAATGTCAGGACCAGAACTCTTGTGCAGCCGTCTCAGTAAGAAACATGGCGTCTGGTTGTTCAGTGACAAAAAGATCGAAGATGATGTCAGCTTTGTTTGGTAAGAGAGTGGCAGTTAGTGCTAAGGAAGGAAAATTTCTCATTAACTGGGGAGGCATTGCTTAGGGAAATTTCTTTTTGATTAATGGTCAGCGGACTAGAATCATGACAGGGCACTGATTTAAAGAAAAATGCTGCCCAATTTTTCATCCGACCTGCAATCATTTTACCACTGTTAAACACACCCTTTCTGAAGGGTCATCCCCAAACATTTTCCTTCACCCTCCTGTTTTTGTTGGCATCTAGGACCCTGCACACTTTATCACTGCTAACCAGTGCTAAAGTGTTTTTGCTCTTTTCTTTAAACATGGTAATATTGGCTTACACTCAATTGGCACATTTAGTTTACTTGTAAGTCCCCAGTAAAGTGGTACCATATCTATCCATCTTAAAAGCTATTCGGGCACCCGCAGCACTAATTGTGCCACCCACTTAAGCAGGCTTGTAAACATGTCTCTGGCTTGCCATTGCAGCCTGTGTGCGCAATTTTAAACTGCTGTTTGGACATGTCAAAACAGACCTTTAGCCAGGCCTAACTTTTCCTTTTTAATTCATAGAAGTCACTCCTGGGGTAAGCTCTAAATGGCCCATGTGACCGGGTGGATTGTATTTAAAAAGTTGGGTATACACTTTTAACTGTTACATATCCTGGTTGTCAAAAACTCTTAAATTCATTTTTCACTACTGCAAGACCTACCTTCCTCCTAGGATAACATTTGGTAACTGTATTACATTTAACTAGCACCAAATTCAAATTGTGAGTTAGTAAGAATGTAGAGTTTGGTGTTTGAAGAATTATAATTTAAAATCCTCTTTAGTGGTAAAGTTTATGTTCGAGGCATATGAGCTGCAGATCCTACATTTAGCAATAGATCGCCACCTGGTGTTGGGCTCGGATGATTGCAGGTTGTTGTCTTCTTGGAAGAAGTCTTTTGTAGTCACGAGATAGGTGACTCCTCCCTTGGACAATACTGCGCATGGTCATCGACTCCCTCCTCGGATTGTTTTTTTCCGCCACTGGGTTTGGATGAAAGTTTTCCGCTCTGGCTAGAAAAAGACTTTTTCTGCTTTTTCGAAGCGAGAAACTTCAAACAAACTTATTTCGACATTGAATAGACTTTCGACATCACCAGCTACATTCCGCCGCGTCGACACCGGCCGTTGGGCCCATCGGCGCCGTGCGGCCTACGCCTCATGGACAGAAATCCATTCAAGAGATGCCCGGTATGTCGAGCAAAATTCCCTCATAGCGACCATTACGAGGTTTGCAACCTGCAAACCTGCAACTTGTTGACCTGCACAGCCTGTGCCTCCTTCCGATCGAAGAAGACCATTTGAGATCGGAGGGCCTGTCGACACGAAATGAGATCAGCACCGGAGGCCATCTTTGAAGAGGAGATCGTCGAAGAAGATTTCTCATAGGACGAATATCCATTCGAAGATATGTCCGAGGACGAGGCTCCACTCTGCACAGAGGAGGACTCTCCTGATCTCCAGATAATATCGGGGGCAGAGGATTCGGATGATTCGATCCCATCTCGACAACCCGAGAGTAAATCTGCCCCTGCACGACAGACATTACCCAAACAGAAGGCCATGGTCAGCACTCCGCCCATGGGGCCCAGTCGAGACCGACATTTACCCTCTAACACCCCGCCTTTGGGCCTGGCTCCGAGGAAAGAGAATACGCCTTCCGGTGCCTAGGCACCGAAGAAACACCATGTGCCAGTTACACCTCCTCCATTGGAACTAAAACATCCTTCGGCACCGAAGATAAAACACCCTTCGGCGCCTAAAGACAAGGTCACTTCGGCACCCGTACCATCGGTGCCGAAGCCAAAACCTGTACCAAACCCGAAAGCTTCGACTACGAAACCTTCGGCTTCAAAAAACAAAGAGGGGAAGGCACTTTCCGGCGCCACAGGCCCAGCAAAACCTGTCTCTACGCCGAAACCTCTAATATCGGTACCAAAGACCCCAGATACAGCTAAACAACCTTCGGCACCGAAAACATTGCCAAAAGACTCCGCTACTCCTCCTTAGGCAAAAAGCACTAAACCACCTCTATCGGCTCCGAATAAATCGACGCCCAAGAAGATTATAGAAGAGGAAGAACTGTTTAGATCAGATCCTAGACAGATAAAGGTCCATATTAATCCAAAAACTGGACATGTGGAAGCAATCCCTTATAAGAGACTAGCAGACACACCACTTACACCTGTGGTTCCTGCCAAAAAGGACTGGACTGTGCAACTTCTGCAATGCACCCTTCCTCTCCTTCACCTTCTTCCTCTCCTGTTACTCCATATGTGGAACCAATAACTTCTCCTATTCACTCTCCTGCATCATCACACCACACTGATGAGGAGTATGATTTGGGTGGGGGGGATGATGTTCCAGAGCCACATACATACTCTTTAGATGAGGATATTAACACAGAATACCCTAAGGATGATGATCCATATAATTTTGCACCAAATAATGCACCAGACATCCCTGATCCCCAGTACTACCCAACAAAACCTTCCCCTACAGAGGACAGTATTGGTTTTAATAATTTATTAAACAGAGCTGCACTTTACCATTGGGTCCCTATGCACTCTGATGCTATTGAGGAGGACTTCTTGTTAGACACTTTCGAACAGTCACAAAGGTCTACCCAAATATTACCAATGATTAGAGGAGTCATTAAACATGCTCCGGAGATTTTTAAAGATCCAGTAAGGTGTAGGGTGTTAAATCCTAGAATAGAGGAAAAGTATAGGCCAGCACCAGCTGATCCAGTATACATTAAGGGTCATCTGCCATTAGACTCCTTGGTAGTGTCAAATGCACTCAAAAGGGCCAATTCTCAAACTTCTGGGGACACACCCCCGCCTGACAAAGAGTCTAAAATTATTGATGCGTCAGCGAAACGAATTGCTGCCCAGGCAACAAACATATGGCGCATAGCAAACACACAGGCTTTACTCTCACGGTACAACAGGGCTCATTACTATCAACTAGAAAAGTTAATGGAACACCTACCAGATAAACACAAGGATCTGGCAGCAGAACTTATACAAGAAGGCAAATTAATTTCAAATGCCTCAATTAATTAAATGTGCACTAGATGTAGCTGACACAGCATCCAGAGCAGTGAACACTAGTGTTATGCTCAGGCGTCACGCATGGTTACACATCTCTGGTTTTAAACCAGAGGTACAAACTACCATCCTAAACCAGCCCTTTAATCGGAACCAGTTGTTCGGGCCGGAGGTAGATAATACATTAGAAAAGATGAAGGACACAGACACTGCTAAGTCTATTGGGGCATTACAATCCACCCAAACTAGAGGTTCTTTTTGCCGCTCCTCTTATAGAGGAGGCTTCAAGCAGACCGTCGCAGACACAACATCATCTTTTAAAACGCACACGCAGACCTCTAATAAAGGATTTTTTAGAGGAGGATACAGAGGCAATAACAACAAGGGAAGAGGTAGAGGTAGTAACAGCAACCGCTCCTCTTCCACTCCTAAACAGTGACTTCCCTCTGCCTCCCCTACAGCATTCCACTCCTGTCGGGGGCAGACTTTCACAGTTCCTACCTGTCTGGAACTCCATCACAACAGACAGGTGGGTAAGACAAATTATCCAACATGGCTACTGCCTAGAACTCACAGCAACCCCCCCAAACATACCACCCAGGCAGCGCCCAATGTCTGCAGAACACATAACTCTGCTTCAACAGGAAGTTCTAGCACTTCTACAAAAAGATGCTATTCAAGTAGTTCCATTAGAAGAACAAGGAACAGGAGTCTACTCCCTGTACTTCCTAATTCCAAAGAAGGACGGGACTTTAAGACCAATTCTCGACCTCAGGCCACTCAACCACTACATACAATCAGATCAATTTCACATGATCACTTTACAACAGGTACTCCCATTACTACAACAGGGGGATTTTCTGTCCACACTAGACCTAAAGGACGCCTACTTTCACATTCCAATACATCCTGCGCACAGGAAGTATTTAAGGTTTGTCATACAAGGACCACACTATCAGTTCAAAGTCCTTCCATTCGGGGTTACAACAGGACCACAAGTTTTTACAAAGTGCTTAGCAGTAGTGGCAGCACATCTCAGAAGACAACAAATACATGTCTTCCCCTACCTATAAGACTGTCTCATAAAAGCAAGATCGTACAACCAGTGTGCACAACACACAAAACAAACAATTCAAACACTGCACAACTTAGGGTTTACGATAAACTACACCAAGTCGCACCTAGAGCCTTCGCACGTTCATCAATATCTAGGAGCTACTATAAACACATCGGTAGCTCTAGCGTATCCCAGTCAAGCCAGGATTCAAAGTATTCAGAACTTAGTCTCCCTTTTTCAATGCCAGGACTCTCTACAAGCCAGAGTGTTCATGAAACTAATAGGGATGATGGCATCTTGCATCTTCATAGTTCCCCACGCAAGACTGCAAATGCGCCCACTACAAGAATGTCTAGCACAACAATGGAATCAGGCTCAAGGTCAGCTCACAGACCTGGTGTTAGTAGACAGCCGTACATATCTCTCTCTACAGTGGTGGAACACCAAAAATTTGACAAAGGGACGGCCGTTCCTAGATCCAGTTCCACAGATAGTGCTCACGACAGATGCATCCCTCGCAGGATGGGGAGCCCATCTCCTGCATTATACCACACTGGGTCAGTGGAACAATCAACAGAAACAGTTCCACATCACCCATTTAGAGCTGCTAGCAATTTTCCTAGTGTCTCTTTGAACCTATAACACCACATGGACAAGACACTGCCCCTATCTCACCCACATACTCAGATGTGGAGGCAGTGGAGGGTGACAATGAGGAGTACAGCTATCCTGTAGACACTGATCCTGAAGATCACACTGAACCCTGGACAGATGCTGCTGACCCAGGAGATCCATAAACTGCCCCAGACAGTCATGTCTATGCTGGTAAAACCTCGCCTACTGAAGACACGGCTGCGTTTAATGCACTTATTGAAAGGGCAGCAAAAAATCATGATGTTCAGCTCCATGCTGACCCTGTTGAAGAGGATTTTTTGTTTGACACCTTCTCAACCTCAGAGAGAACTGTCAAGACTCTGCCAATGCTAAAGGGTGTCCTAAAACATGCTGGAGACATTTTTAAGGAGACCACAAGGGCAAGGGTGATAAACCCCAGAATTGAGAAGAAATACAAACCGGCACCTGGGGACCCTACGTATATCAAGGGACAGTTGCCGTTGGACTCTCTGGTTGTTTCCAATGCCCGGAAGAGGGCGAACTCTCAAACAACGGGTGATGCTCCTCCCCCTGACAAGGAATCTAAAGTGCTAGAAGCATCGGGGAAAAGGGTGGCAGCTCAAGCGGCCAATATCTGGCACATCTCCAACACACAGGCACTCTTAGCCAGATATGACAGGGCTCATTATGATACACTTGAAACCCTGTTACAACACTTGCCATATGAGTATAAGGAGGCAGCAGAGATGCTAATACAAGAAGGGAAACTTATATCAAACGCATCCATCAAGTGTGCGCTGGACGCTGCAGACCGCGCGTTCAGGTCAATTAATACAAGTGTGATGTTACGACGACATGCCTGGCTGAGAATCTCCGGTTTCAAGCCAGAGATACAAACCACCATACTGAATCAGCCTGTTAACCCTGATCACTTACTTGGCCCGGAGGTGGACACCACCTTGGAAAAAATAAAAAAGGACACTGAGACTGCAAAGTCTATGGGGGCTCTACAGTCGCAGCAGTTCAGGGGTGGTTCCTTTCGTCGCTTCAACAATAGAGGAACTTCCAGAGGCCAGCTGTCCCAGCAGACACAATACAGTAAGGGAGGCACGCAGACCACCTACACCAAACAGAGTAGGGGTGGCTATCGTGGAAACAGCACCAAGGGCAGAGGTCGTGGAAACAACGGCTCCCGATCCTCCGCCACTAACAAACAGTGACGTCTTGTCACTGCCCCCCGACCATACCACACCGGTCGGGGGGAGACTGCAACAGTTCCTGCCGGTCTGGAAATCCATCACCACAGACAGGTGGGTGAGGCAGCTTATCCAGTACGGTTATTGTCTGGAGTTAACATCCACTCCACCCAACAAACCCCCCAAAACACCGTCCTATGTCCACAGAGCATTTGCAATTATTGCAGCAGGAGGTAATCATCATGCTGCAAAAAGGAGCCATAGAGCTCGTGCCTGTGGAAGAAAGAGGTACAGGGGTGTACTCGCTGTACTTCTTGATCCCAAAAAAGGACGGGTCCCTCGGACCCATACTGGACCTCAGGCCCCTAAACCAGTACATTCTATCAGAACACTTTCACATGCTCACATTGCAGCAGGTTCTACCGTTACTCAGTCAGGGAGATTTCCTCGCAACATTAGATCTGAAGGATGCATATTTCCATATACCGCTACACCTGTCACACAGAAAATACCTCTGGTTCACCATTCAGGATCAGCATTATCAGTTCAAGGTCCTCCCTTTCGGAGTGACAACGGCGCCCGGGTGTTTACCAAGTGCCTGGCGACAGTGGCTGCACACCTACGGAGACAGAACGTTCACGTCTACCCTTATTTGGACGACTGGCTTATCCAGGCAAAGTCAGCCCAGCAGTGTGCCGCCCACATGTCCCACACCATTCACCTTCTTCACGATCTGGGGTTCTCACTGAATTATCCAAAGTCACACCTTCAGCCCGCCCACGTACGGCAGTATCTGGGCGCGACAATAATTCAGTGAGGATCAACAGCATGCAATTGCTGATAGGATTCAAACCACAACACTCGCTTCCAGCACGAGTGTTCATGCAGTTGATAGGCATGATGGCCTCCTGTATCTTCATAGTCCTGCACGCGAGACTACACATGCGTCTGCTTCAGGAGTGCTTAGCACGTCAGTGGAATCAGGCTCACGGACAGTTGAAAGACCTAGTGTTGGTGACCGGTCGCACATACAACTCTCTGCATTGGTGGAATCCACAAAACCTTTGCAGGGGCTGACCGTTCCAGGAGCCTGTGCCACAGATTATTCTGACAACGGGCGCATCGCTACAGGGTTGGGAGCTCATGTACTCCACTACACAGTGCAGGGACTATGGACAGCACAGCAGAGGAAGATGCACATCAACCTTCTAGAACTGATGGCTATCTTCATGGCGATGAGAGCATTCAAGGTACATCTGTGCAACAAGGTTGTGTTGATCCGGACGGACAACATGACGGCCATGTACTACATACAGAAGCAGGGAGGTACACACTCTCCACAGTTGTCTCATCTGGCTCAGAGCATGTGGAAGTGGGCCATTCAGAGGAACATCTTCCTCATGGCGGGGCACCTCCCGGGCAAGGACAATCAGATGGCGGACCTGCTCAGCAGGTACAGCCACCAAATGCACGAGTGGGAGATACATCCATCAGTACTCCAGCCGTACTTCCAGCAGTGGGGTCATCCAGAGATTGACCTGTTCGCCACAAAGGAAAACGCCAAATGCCAAAGCTTTGCCGCCAGGTTCCCACACCCACAGTCGCAGGGAAATGCGATATGGATGAACTGGTCAGGCATATTTGCGTACGCTTTTCCCCCAGCACCTCTAATACCGCTGGTGGCACGCAAGCTGAAGCAACACTCTATGACTCTCATCCTGATCGCTCCAACGTGGGCACGCCAACCATGGTACACCACGTTTCTAGAACTCTCCGTGGTACCGCATCAAAGGCTGCAACTCACACCCAGGCTTTTGACGCAGAGCCATGGCGACATTCAGCATCCAGATCCGCAACAGCTCAACCTGGCGATCTGGCTCCTGAGGTCTTAGAATTTAGCTACCTCAACTTGCCTCCTGACTGTATGGATATCATAAGGGAGGCAAGGAAGCCCACCACTAGAGCATGTTATGCGGCAAAATGGAAGCGGTTTGTCATTTATTGTGCCGAACACAACATCAACCCGCTAGATGCATCTACTCACAACATCATTTGTTATCTATTACATCTATACAAATGCAATCTGGCCTATGCTTTCATTCGTATACATTTGCCTGCAATAGCAGCTTATCTCCAGAACAGGCAACATCTCTCGCTTTTCAGAGTGCCTGCCATCAAAGCCTTTCTGGAGGGACTCAAACAAGTTATTCCTCCCAGACACTCACCAGCGCCTGTATGGAACCTAAACGTGGTCCTCACCAGACTGATGGGCCCACCTTTTGAGCCTCTCCACTCATGCGATATTCAATTCTTGACGTGGAAAGTGGCTTTCCTAATAGCAATCACATCGCTACGACGAGTTAGTGAGCTTCAGGCACTCACTATCCAGGAGCCATTCATACAGATTCACTCTTAACAGGGTGGTACACCGTACTAACCCTACATTTCTGCCTAAAGTGGTTTCACAGTTCCATATCAATCAAACTATAGAACTGCCAGTGTTCTTCCAGAATCCTGAGTCCATGGCAGAGAGAATGCTCGACGCACTAGACGTCACAAGAGCTCTAATGTACTACATAGATAGGACAAAAGATTTTAGGAAAACAAAACAACTGTTTGTTGCCTTTTCGCCACAACACAAAGGCAACCCTATTTCCAAAGCAGGTATAGCCAGGTGGATCGTTAAGTGCATTCAGATTTGCTATCAAAAGGCCAAGCGCATATTAACGGTTCCCCCAAAGGCCCACTCCACGCGCAAGTTGGGGGCCTCCATGGCTTTCCTTGGAAATATTCCTTTAGAAGACATATGTAGAGCACCCACATGGTCTACCACACACACATTTACAAAACACTTCTGCGTAGATGTGCACTCCAAACAGCAGGCAGCTGTAGGGCAGGCTGTTCTAAAAACACTTTTTCAAACTGCTGCAGCTGGCACAGGCGGACGCCGCTAATGGAGGGACTGCTATGTATTCTATGCACAGATATGAATTCAGCAGCCCACATGCCTCGAACCGAATATGCTACTTACAAGTATGCATCTGTTCTTGGCATGTAGGGCTGCTGACATTCATATCACCCGCCCTCCTCCCCGGCGCCTGTAGCGACTGCAGCACTCAGAATTACTCTTAGCATGGTCATCACTTACGGTGTTACACTCCATCTTTGCCACAATGACGAAAAACAATCTGAGGATGGAGTCGATGCCCATGCGCACTGTAGTCCAGGGGAGGAGCCACCTATCTCGTGATACTTCGAAAACTCTTCCATGACAACAATGTGCAATCATCCGGACCCAACACTAGGCGGCGATCTATGCACAGATATGAATGTTAGCAGCCCTACATGCCAAGAACAGATGCATACTGGTAAGTAGCATATTAGTTCAGTATGCTGCAACGGATACAAGCGACCACCGCTAGGGGAGACATTGCTGCACAATCGTTGCTAAATGTAGGATCTGCAGCTCATATGCCTCGAACGGAAAATGCTACTTACCAGTATGCATTGTTCTTGGCATGTAGAGCTGCAGAATCCTACATGCCCTCCCGCCTCCCCGGGACTTGTATCCGTTCCAGTACTCATCTTACTTAGATGCACACGCATGGACATCCTTTCTCTTTTACTTCTACTAAATCCATCATGGCGAAAAACAATCTGGGGATGGAGTTGATGACCATGCGCAGTATTGTCCAAGGGAGGAGTCACCTATCTTGTGACTACAAAAGACTTCTTCCAAGAAGACAACACCCTGCAATCATCCGAGCCAAACACCAGGTGGTGATCTATTGCTAAATGTAGGATTCTGCAGCTCTACATGCCAAAAACAGATGCATACTGGTAAGTAGCATTTTCCTTTTAGTCACAATTCGGAAAATGTAACTTTTAGAAAGTTGGCATTTGCTTTTTCCAACCATTTGGTGCTTGCAGTCTGAATCCTGGGTCACCTGCCTAGGTGAATCTAGTAGTAAGTCTTTGTTTATTGCTCCCAGACAGTAAAACAAAGGGAATAGTAACTGGCAGGATGGGCAATATGACGTGATAAAGGGTTGAAGCGGTCACCTACCACTCTTTTACATCAGATACTCTGCCCAGCACACTCCAAAAGTGTTTTGACACTGGTCCTTTGTGACCCTCCTACAAGCTGTGGCCAGGGCAAGGAGGCAGGAAATTCCAAACACCTCTACAACCTTCTCTTACTTCAAAGTGCACACCAAATGCAAATAGTGGACCCTCAGACTGAACTCTTCAGTACACCTTTGCAACTGTGGAAGGCTCAGAAGGACTGCTGTGCTGCTCTGCAAGCAGGACAGCTACTCTGTTTCCCTGCTGCCTGAGTGGAAAGGATTGGACCTGCATCTTGAACCCTGAGCCGCCAGAGTGACTGAGACTAGGTGGCTGGCGTCCTGATCAGAGCCTCAGGAGGGCAGCCTACCACCTTGAACCCAGGACATGGACACTGTTTGATGTGAGTCCCACTACCCAAGTAGTGCCACCCTTGTTCTGGACGCAGGCCTGAATGTGCTCTGCCAGCCGAGCTGTGGTCCAGAACCGTTAATGCAGCGCATCAAGTCGCAGCCGCTTCGTAAATGTCATAGCACAATGCATCCCCGACGCAAAACCTTGCGTTGCAGTCCGCAGCTTCCTACGAACATCTGCTGCACATCCTTAACAATGGCCTTTGCATAGCAAGCCCCTCATAGACAAAGTTGGACTTTGCCTCGCAGCACCGCAACTTTCTCGAAACCGCATCTGCATGCTGTCTTTGCAGGAATTTGTATCGCAAGCCGCTTGTCTACAGCATCCTCGACTAAGACGCAGTACTCTGCATCGCAGTTTACAGCTTCCTCTGGACAGCCACTGTGCTACACATCCTCGAAACAGGATCTCGAAATGCTCCACGAACCAGGATAAGAAGATACTTTTTTCAGCGGGCCTAGCCTGATCACTGTATCCGGCCTGCACTCCATTGCAGTCGGCCTAACCTGTGACTTTGTCCAGGTCCGGTGTGACATGAAAACCTCAGTTGGCTCTTTGTGCTTGTAGGTCCTATTTTAACTTAGATCTTTTTAAATTGCAAGTCTCCAGTTCTACTAATTAGACTTTTGTCATTTTGGCCTTGAATAATTTAGGGTGGTAGAGGTTCTCGACCTTCAACTTCCACGCAGGAAGTTAAGACGAGTGTCTTCAGTGAAGTAATGCAGACTAGCCAAACAAATTCTGAGCCTCTTCCGTTTAATGAAGCTCTACCGATGAGCTTTTGGGGACCTGGGCTAAACTCTATTCAGGCCCACTGTTTAATCCCTAAGCGCCATGAGAGGGAATGCGGTTTATGATATGGCTTGGTTGTGCGACCTCATTGAATAATAAATTCACAAACCAGTCTTTGGTCCAGTGAGGCTCGTTTGAGAAACTGCACTTGGCTCAAACCTAGGTAGCTGTGGCCTCGAGCAGTTCGTTTTTATCAAATGAACATGTGTAAAGCATTTAGGAGTACCAAAACAATGGAGTATAAAGAAATGCAACACAAAGGTAACCAAACATCAATTTATAAAAATAGATGTTATCTTTATGAACTTTTAGACACTAAAACAAATTCACTGGAGTGTTCAGGAGATAAAAATTATTAAGTAAATCCTAAATCACTGCTTTTTCATTCTAATCTCAACCCAACATTGGCAACTACTGTACTTAGCAGCTACTTTGAAAACGTATGTAAAGTTGTTTTTTCTTACTCCTAGCTGCTCTGGGTAGAGCAAGCCACAGGACCAGTAAGGCTTAGCCGGACAGTTACCATCCAGTCAAAGCAGTGCAGTTCCAGGGTCTATGGGCCATCCACCTTAGACCTGCAATGCAGTGATGCTGAAGCAAGTGATATGAGATGTGAAGATGCTTAGGATGGTGAACTGGTCATTAGGGGCCTTCAAGGGGCCACCCTTCGGTCAACTAACACAGTGGGTTGAATTTGGTCTCAGAAGTCAATGTCCATCAAAGTCACAGGCGAAGTCCTGCCAAAAAACAGTTGCCACAGGTCTACTGGTCTCCAGTAACTTCAAAACCAGCTGTTCTCTTTAACTGTGGCTCGTGTCTGTCTTGGGTGACCAGAGTGCACTTTGGCGACTCTCCTGGGTTCAGCAGACTCGAGTGCGACTTTTGAGTGTCAGCGTTCAGTCTCACAGGCTGCGCTGCGGCGGTCAGCAGGAAACAAGCCAATGTGACTACTAACTTGGCAAAGTCAGTCAACATGTAACCCTGTACTTTCCAATGGGACTACTAGCCTTTCTACGATAAACACAATTTTGACATTTTACTGTTTGGATTTATAAGTATACCGGCCCTGCTTTTTAACATCCAGCAACATGCTTTATCTCATCACACTCCTGCTAGCACTATAAGTGCTGCAGACCAGGAGGGGCACTTTAACTTACAGGCCCATGGTACCCTTGGTACCATATACTATAGACTTATAAGTAAGTTAACGTATGCCAGTGTTCATAAGCCAATCAAACATATACCTTCAAGAGTCAGAGCACTGACACTGAAATCTGGTTAGCATTCCTCCGTGCACTTTGAGTTGAAACAGCAGTATCAGTCCAAATATTTGGGGGTGATCATGCTAAGAAAGTAATTTCCTTATACACCATCACCCTGTGCTGGCAACCCAGACTTTCTGACTCTGCACCCTACGCCCCCAAGAGCCTTAAGTGATGCAGACTGTGACCAGTAAAGTAAATCCAAACTCTTATCCCGCTAGTCCCCCTGACAGGGAGTCAAAAAGGATAGAAAGATTAGATAAAAGGAGATGTTCTCCTCAACAAGCACAACCCTTTGCCCTATGAATACCAACTGCCTCTTGTGCCGCTGCTCTCACGCCTTGTGGGACTCAGTAGTTCAGGTACTGCCCATGGTTGCTGAAGAAGCTAGTACTATCCTTTCTCAGGCCATGCAGGGTGGTCATGATGTGGCCAATAAGCAGAATGAGTGCTTCAAAGAAATCAGGGCTAAGGCACACTCTCTGGGCATCCCTTCTCATACCTGCCAGCTCCATCAACAAATGTCAATTCAGGAAGCTCCTATCATAGCCATCGAAAGTGAACAACGGCCTTAGTTGGAGCACCAATTGTCCCAACCTTTTGGTGGCTGTGGTGTCCACAGGAGAGGGTAACAGGGACAGTGCACAGCCCAGTCTTCTGTGCCCCAGCTGCTGCATCCCCTAAGCCTCTTTAGCAAGCTTTTGATGGCACACAGCCACCCTGTCTGATGCAGTATCCAACATTTTCTGCCTGAGTGACGGGGAATAACTTCAGAAAAGAGGTTCCTGCTAAATTGTTCAACAGGGTTGTGCCTTAGCATTTCTCTACGCCCTGCGACACCTAACATTTTCAGACCAGAGGCCGGAGAAACATCTATCTTTCTTACAGCAGGAAGTGCAGGCTGTTTTGGCCAAAGGAACCATAGAGAGCGTACCAGCACCAAAAGTCTGTTGTGGTTGTCCTTTCCATTGCTTTCTGGTGCTGAAGAAGCATGAAGGGGAGGGGGGGGCCTCTGTCCCAATTTAGAGCTTTGCCCTCTCCCATGCCTTTCTGTGTAAAGACGATGCTCAACCTTGACAAAGATTCTGTCTGCCCTCAACCCTGAAGACTAGATGGCAGCTTTGCATCAACAGGATGCTTATTTCTGCATTACTGTCCTGTTGTCTCACAGGCGTTACCTGCAGTTCACCGTAGGCCAAGAGCATTTGCAGTTTGCTGTGCTCCATTTTGACCTTACCAGCTCCCCCTGGGTGATGCATTAAGTGATGGCTAGGGTGGCAGCACATCTTTAGAGGCTGGGGTCCCAGACTTCCTGTACCTAGACGGCTGGCTGTTTGAGGTGGGGTTGTCCCTGGCATTTATCGCCCACCTCCAGATTATGGTCCGCCTCCTGACATCATAGTTTCACGATCAATGTGCTGAAGTCAAACCTGACACTTCATCAAAACCATTCTGGGCACTATGCAGTTTTGCACCTGTACCCCGGAAAAGAAAGTCCAGGACATTTAGGCTGTGATCCCAATGTTTCAACTCTGTACTTTAACTCAGCAAGGATGACTCTGAAGCTGCTGCGACTGATGGCCTCCTGCATCCTGCTGGTGAAAAGTGGCAGATCGCATATGCAGGCCCTGCTGTGGGATCTGAAGTCCCAAACACCACCAGAGTGGTCTTGACGATTAAGTCCAGAATTCGGAGGAGACCAGGAAAGATTTAAGTGGTGGCTGATGGACAGCAATGGTGTCAACAGCAGACCCCTCATTTACTGCTGATTAGGTGGCACACTGATTTCTATTCTCAAAGTGGAAAGATGTTCTCTTATTAGAGGGGTGTGCTGTGGGGGATTTGAACAGTTGCTGGCTACACATTGCACTAATTCGTAACTAGATACATTGGACAACAGGGCTGTCTGGAGTACCAGGTTGAGAAATAAGTTCCACTCGTTTGAGGCAAACCTATATTGGACATCACTTATATGACCCGTTTTAGCTCACTCATACATTGAGGTATTTTTGTGATCTCCTCTTAATTACTTTGGAATAGGGCAACCACGCACACTAAGCTCCCCACCATGACAGATCAAAAAACAGATTCTCAAGCAGGCTGAATAGCTCCTAACTAAGAAGTCACTTAGTTTCGGTAACACCATTTCTGGGAAGGACTCTTATCTAATCGCAGATTGCCTTACCATGTGAATTTCTCCTAGCAGCCAGATCCGAAACCTTTTGCTGCAATTCCCTCACACGACTTCAGGTGGCGTTATGCGGTTCTGTCCCACCCCAGGCATGACGTCGGGCCACTAGAGATGCAGTACCTCTGCTGCGACAGCAGTTTATTTTGAACTCCATACAATCCGATGGACGTAGGGCTATTGAAATCCGTTAATGGCAGTGTGCAAAGTTCAGTTTAGAATCTTATTTTCGAACAGTATGAGTTCATTCAACACAACCGAGAGGAATCTGCGGTTAGATAATCTGTACTAGAAGAGGTGATAATGCATTTTTTCTGCAGTGGTGAATAGATTGAGCCTAGGTACTCCCCTTTGATGGAAGACACCCTTTGCGACCTTCGCATGTTCATGCCATTCATGGCACCTGTCTCTGGCTCATCTCGGGGGCAGTGTGTAACGCATTTGTGCACACATACAGTAACACGGTGAAAATACTACAAATGAACACCACACCAGTTTAGAAAAATAGGTAATCTTTAGCTAAACAAAACAAGACCAAACGACAAAAATCCACCATACGTATATCAAGATCTCATCAAAAATAGGTTATTCACAAGAATAAGGCTTGCAATAACAAATAGCTCCACTTGGGGCTATTACCACGTCGTGACAGACAAAGAATCCCAAAGTACTGCACTGAGCGCGAGGTGCATGGTGTCTGGCCCGGAGTCGCACGGACCCCAAAGAACAGTACCATGGCAAACGACTGTGCAGGGTCGATGGATTCAGATCACCCATGAGGATGCAACACCGGCGTTGGTGAGGTCGGGGCTGCGGTGTGAGTCGGGGTGGTGCACCACAAGCAGTGCCCTCTGCTCTGGGACAGACAGCAGCCTATTTGACGGCATCAGAATCAATGCAGTCCGTCGTCTGGGCTGCGGTACGGGTTGGGGCGGTTTGTCATGCACTAAACAAGTGGTGCCCACAGGTTCGTTGCAGATCATAGCGTTGCTAGCTGGTGTTGTTGCTTTCTCCCTCTGGGGCAGCTGAAACTGCAGTTCCAGGAGCAGGAGGAAAGAGGGAGTGAAGCCTTTGTGTCCCTGAGACTTCAAAAGAGGAGGTAAGTTCTAGACCTAGCCCTTGGAGATCTTCTCAAGCAGGATATACAGCACAGTTCAATCTTTGTCCTCTCCTTAGCGGAAGCAGCCATTGCAGGCCAACCTAGCAAAGCATCCACACAACAATGGGGCAGTACTCCTCTTTACAGCTTCTCCAGCTCTTCTCCTTGGCAGAGGTTCCTCTTGGATCCAGAAGTATTTTAAAGTTCTGGGCCCCAAAATGTATACCACATTTTCCTTTGTTCTCTTGTGGCATAAAGACTCTCAGCTCAGTCCAAACCAGTTCTGTCCTCTCTGGTCCAGCTTCTTGGCAGGAGGTGGGGGCAGCATTTTGCACTGGACAAAGGGCCTAATCAGGAGCATGGAAAACACTGGCTACTCTAAATGCAGCCAAGGTCTAATCAGCTCAGCTCTGAGTCCTCCAGGAAAGACAGGACACACCTTAACCCCCTCCCCCAGTGAGAATGCGCTCCTTTCACTCCAAAACTAGATAGTCCGTACACAACCCAGCAGAGGCACATAGGATGGCTAAGCAAAAAAAAAATGTCCACTTTCTAAAAGTGGCATTTTCAAACACAATTTAAAAACTCTTTACTAAAAGATGTTATTAAATTCTGAGTTTAGAGAACCTGAACATTTCTCTATCTTGCCCCAATGGAAAGCTATACTTGTAAGATGTTACAAATAAACTCCCATGTTACCCTATGTCACATATAGCCTTTTAATAGTGAAAAATGAAATGCACTGTATTTCACTATTTGGACGTGTCACAAACACCAGTACATGTTCTACCTTTTCCCACACTTCACCCTGCCCACAGGGGTACCAGTGGCCTACCTTAGGGGTGTCTTATATATGAGAAAAGGGAAGGTTAGGGCCTGGCAAGTGGGTGCACTTGCCAGGCGGACATGGCATGGACAGCCAGAACTGAAGAGACTAGTGTATAGAGCCCACGGTCCTACCCATATTACCTTCTGCAAGGTCCATATCTAAATGATAAATTTGCATCCCTAAATATCAATGTGCCGTCACACCATTCAAGCCGGAACCTTTGCAGGGCTCACTTATGCTCAGGGACAGGGGAAATAAACAAGACTTAGTCCAATTGACCCTGAGGCCCAAGCTACAAGCTAGGGGTTTGATGGCCAAGGCAAAAAACAGCAGAGACAATGGACATCCCTGCCTCGTGCCCCTCTGTATAGCACAGTGGTCAAAAATCAATTGTCCCATCTGGACTCCTGCCATCTGGTCACTATTGTGGATTCAGCCAAGGTACCCCAGTTCGATGCAAATCCTCTCCGGGGTTGCTGGTAGATAATCCAACATGAACATATCAGATGCCTTCAATATAACAAGCACAACCACCACCTGATACCCCCCCACCTCACTTGATGCGGCCTTCCTCAGGCAGTTTAGTGAGCTTTCCACCAATTTAGCTCTGCAGATTCAATCGGTTTAGTAGTTAATCTGGAAAAAATGGGAGAGATGCAACAAACTGACAAACGTTTTGATGATACGAAGGAGTTTAATAGTTCACTCCAACATAGAACTCAATACTGTACAATTATACTCCTATATTTACGGTACAAAGGAGCATGGTGCTTCTAAGAGCGTGCAAAGAAGGAAAGTGTGGTGAGTAAGGAAGGGGTGAAGTGCTAGTAAAATTTGTGACACAGAAGTGTAATAAAAACAATTTAAACTGATTCTGATGGAGCTGGTTTGAAGATTCCAGCCCTGTATGCAAAAGGCCACTCCTTGTTAGGTTACTGAACCATGTAGATTAACGTAGAAAACGACCGAGACACACGCTACCCTTCACCCGGGTAAGTCAATCGTCCTCAACTTATTCCCATCCTTGGAACGCCCCCCCTCTTAACAGCTTTCATAATTTTAAAACTCGGACCTTATCACTTACAGATAAGGACCACCCTGCAACGTTGGCGGTTACCGCCCAAGGCACCACTTAAAGGACCAGGCCTCCCACGAAATTTCATGGGTAAGGAATTCTAGCACTTCACCCCTTCCCTACTCACCACACCTTCCTTCTTTGCACGCTCTTAGAAGCACCATGCTCCTTTAAACCATAAATATAGGAGTATAATTGTACAGAATTGAGTTCTATGTTGGAGTGAACTATTAAACTCCTTCGTATCATCAAAACGTTTCTTGTCAGGTTGTTGCATCTCTCCCATTTTTTCCAGATTAGCTCTGCAGATTCAATCTGTTTAACAGTTAAATTGGTGGAAGGCTCACTAAACTGTATAAAGATTGATTACAAGTATGCATTTAGTTGATTTTTGATAATTAGGTTTGGACCATTGTTTTTGATACTATACGTCACCCAGGTCCACAACCAGATTGGGTCACCCCATTTTTATAATGGCTTCCTCAGGCAGAGCAGTCGTCCTATATTAAAAAAAGGAGTTGCACTTAGGAATTAATTTGGCCAGGACCTTACCAAAGATTTTGCAATCCAAGTTTAAGAGGCAGAGCGGCCTATATAGGTGCACGTCAAGGGGGATCTTTGCTCGGCTTGGGCAGAACCACTATCAGCGCCTCGCTTAGTGAGTCCGGGAGTCGACCCTTTTCCCTTGCTTCATGTAGCCATGCACCTCACGTTCTTCAGCAAATTATAGTGTGGAGTAGTGATACTAGAAGGTGTACCCATTGTATAAGTCTGCAATTAGGAATGTAGCACCTCTCACAATAGTAATCTAGTCCTATGCCAGCAAGCCCGGAGGTCCCCCCCCCCCCCCCAACTCCCGCGTGCCAACCCTGGGAAAATGCCTGATGCAGGACAGTGCCAAGACACAAAGATCTGCACACTAGACTCCATTTGTGTAACAATAAAGAGGCAATAAACAGTCAGAAAGGAACAATTCGATAAGGACATGCTCTGTTCAGTGAATAGTGGGAACATGATCAGCCAAAGGTTCATGGGTTCAATGGTTCATGGGCCCTCATCAATGTTCTGAGTGTCTGGCCTCTCCGTAGGGGACCCCTCCCAAATGCACCACGAGGATCGGTGAGAGGCAACCCACTTCACAGGACGCAGACCAGACCCAACTCCTCACATCCAGTCAGCTGCCAATCGTGGCGTCTCCTCCAGCCCTTGCGGGTCCTCCCTGGAAGTTGCCTAGAAGCCATTAGTGTCCAACTCTGTGTCAGATGTGCAGTTCGATCTCAAGGCTTCAAAAGAGTACTGACCACAGAGAAGCTCCATTGCCTCTGCTTGCTCCTTGGCTGCTTGCATCGGGGAGGGGCAGCTCTGAATCTCCCCTCTTCGCCGGCGCCTCTGCTAGGGTGGCAATTGCAAAAAACACAGTTGATGGACAGAATGTAGAACAATGTCATACATTCACCCCAGTACAAGGATCTGGGCCTAAATCCATTGTTTTTTTGCACTCCACACCACCCTGGGTTAGACACTGGCTATATGCAAATCAGCTCTGACCCTGTGCCCCATGGGAACAGTCCAGTCCGAACTACCAAGCCATGTCTTTCCCAGACCGGAATCAAGCATCCAAGGACCGGTTTCTGGCTATCAGCCTTCATTCTCTGCTAGGGTGTCAGGCACTCGCCAGCCTCCTGGTCCTAGAGTGTAGGCCTCACCAAGCCTTTAGGATGTAGCCAGGTCCAAGTTTCGCCAGCTGTCGAGAAGAAGTGAGTAGAGCCGCCATCGAATACCTTGATCTTAGCAGGAAAGAGCCATTGCTTGACCACTGGATAGGTGTTGGAAAAAGCATTGTACCTCCACGATGAAGTCCAGATAAGCAGTGAGGACGCTCTGTCTTCGAAGTGCTAAGGGCCTTTGGTACGAAACAGATGCAGAATCTGCTAAAGTCTCTGTCCCTGTAATGGGGTAGCTTAGCAATTTCAGGCCTTGGCGGGGCCCTTGGTGGAGGCTAGATGATTCACCCTCTCTACCGCGAAAAACTTGGGTACCTTGTCCTCCACATTGTGGTCATCAGCCATTGTTCAAGGAAGAGGTCTATGCTCTGACCTTCCTAGCATTCCATAAAGCCCATGAAGCATTATTCTGCATCGAGCGGCCCTCCGCATCGTTCACGCTTCTGTGTAGAGACCATCTCTGCCTTCATGTCTTTCAGTTGGGTCTGAAGCTCCTGCAGTGTGGTCACACCGCGGGCAAGGAAGATTTGTTATCCTCCACACAACCCACCAGTTCCTTAGGATCAGCTCGTAGGAGGTTCACATTCAAGGAGACCGCATCAATCTTGGACTCCAGCTTAATTTTTGAGTCCAGTATGGCATGCAAAATCTTCTCTAACTGGGCGGAGTGGCTGTGAAGACTGGCCTGAAGGGTGCTTAGTGTGCCCAGCCCACGATCGGGGGAGTGGAGGAATCTGCTGTCCCAAGCCTGTGGCAGGGAACCTGACCGATTTGTGCTTCACTGTTTTGCCTATAGGTCTACCAACCCCGTCTGGTAATGCCAATAGGCTCCCATCCGGGCAGCACCTGCTCCCAATGCCCGGCCCTGCCCTGCCCATATGTGGGTGAGCACCTATCCAGCACAAGTGTTACTCTAGACGTCCGGCATGCCCCGTCTGTAGGACTCCGGGACGGCGCTATGGAGCTTGTGTCTGCTTTGGAGGCCAGTCAAAGGCCAAATCAACAAGGCCGGGAGCCTTCCCACCCATAGTCACTGCGTCCAAACGAGTGCCGGGGCACGCCCAGATGGCCAGGATCGTACCCCTGCTACTTGCTTCCCAGTTGGGTACCTCAGTCCAGGTTCTGAGCAATGTCAGTCGCACACGGCCTCCTCTTCACTAGTCAGCCGCAAGCCCAATGTCCACAGGTCCCAGGAAGCTGCCTTGCATCCATCTGGGCAGCCTACAGTCCGTGTGGGCTTGTGCTCAATTCCAACGAGGTCCCGCTTGATTGTCCCATGCACGGCCTTCCCAGTGCCTTCTCATCGCTGGTGATGCTGCACCAAACTCGTTACGCAAGGCCTGCTCCGAACATCGGAATCACTGGCCCTCGTCGCGCTGTGCACCACCCTCTGTGAGCCTCACCACCGGGCCGCAGGCGGCTGGTGCCTCGCCTCACAAACCATGGTTGTGGAGCCCTCTCAGAACGTAGGATCCACGGGCCCTATAAAAGCATTATCCGGAGTCCTCCCTGTGTCTTGACAACGCTGGGCTACTGTGACCCATCCCTCAGCCTGGTAGATATGGCATCCGCAACTCCAATCCATGCTGCCTCTCTTTGGTGACCAACCGTCCGTAAATTTCACGGACTGCCCGTTATTCTGGCCCCTTGTCCGTTGTCCGTGAGCATTTCTTTCACAGACGCCTTTTGTCCGTAATTTTGGGGATGGCAGCAGGCTGTGCCAGCTCGCACTTCTCGGAGGCAGCAGCAGCAGCCCCTACCCGACCTCACTCACTCTTTGTACGGGCCCATTGTCATTCTGATCTGGCTGATTATCACCTAAAGAATGACAATGGGCCAGAGGTGTAAGGAAGCACGGGGGGGGCGTGTGGAGGGTGTCAGAAAAGTGTTTCATGGCCATTCCTTTGATCTGTGACTCGCAGATCAGCACAGGGCAGGATAAAAAACCAATAAGGCTTGAATAATCACTCTAACACAGCATGAGTGTGTGGGAGATGGGGGGCGCAAAGGGCAGAGGGTGCCGAAGTAGCCAAAAGGGGCGACAGAGAAAATATGATAATGGTAAGTAAAAAAATGCACAAGGCAAATAGAGGGAGAAAGCGAAGGAAGACTAGAATGCAAATACTGAAAGAATGCTGGAAAGAAAGAGAAAGATTTAGATTTAACAATGGAAGGAAGGACAAGAGGATGATCAAATGGAACACAAATGAATGTTAATGTGGAATATGGAAATATGAAAAGAAAATTAAATATGATTTTAAAGAATAGAGAGAGACTGAGACTTAATGAAAGGATGCACAGACCGAAAGATAGAAAGAAAATAAATGGAGGATGTAAAGAAGAAAGTAGATGACAAAGGTGGATAGAACGAAGGACGTAAGGAAAGAAAGAATTTAAAGACGGAAATAATAACAGACAAACGTCAATATAGGTAAGTGCACTTTTTGACCAAGTTTCTTTCCTGCTGTAAAAAGCATCATTTTGCATTATTTTTGCAAACTTTTATAAGGGGAACAATTTTCCCAGACTTCAAAATGAAAGACCAGGATAGCTCACTTTGCTCCTTTATTTAGTGCCATATAAAGTGTGGGTATTTTATTTTTCTGGCTACCTGGTAAAGGACCCTTTTGTAGTTACAGCGCATGGCATGCCGTCCTCTGAATAGGCCTAGGGCACTGCATGCTGCTTTTGTGGAAGAGCCGTGCTGGAGAACTAAGCTACATTTTGAAATATCCGACAGGATGAAAGGCAGACTTCTGAGTACTTTCCACTACTGCAATTTTTGGGCCATAACAAAAAGGTCTCTTTAACTCTGGTGATTAATGTATCTCTTTGAGAGATCTGAGGTTTCACTAATACCGGTTTTGACTCATAAAGAAGCATAGAGGCATTATTTAAAATGAAGAAGAAAAAAAATAAGAAGCATAGAGGCATAATGCGCCACTTGTAAGGCACAAAGTGTAACATGCCGAGTAAAGTATTTATTTGTATTAGAATTGTAAAGACCACCCCCGCCACTATGTTATGTGTTATATCCTCAGTTTGTATTTCCGGGTCACTGGAATTGTGCGGCTTCAACAGTTTTCGCATGATAGATGGATTTGCCGCATGTGCCACATAATCCATTATTAGCTGAATATATCTGAAGATTCTAATTTAAAAACAGTTGCTACCTCAAATGGTTAAAAAATAACGAAAAGGGCAGTGATGTATTGCAAAGGCCCTTTGTAAAGGTTGACTGGTCACCTTCCTTTGCATATTACTATATTTGGGTGTTATACAGGTACTAACGAGGTGCAACCTATGACCAGAAAGTGTTGAAATGTACACAAATGAGAAAATAATATGGTAATACTATGACAAAATTTGCAGCATTACGCTGCATAAATTCTCTTTTCTTGAAAAAATAATGTAATCTACCTTGCAGCATAATTTGGCCCTCCCTGCTGCATAATTCCAGTGACCCTGCATATAGTACCTAACAGTATGGATGCCTTGTGACTCCTACACCTTGTAGCCCTCCTTGCCTTAAGTAACATTTCCTATACATTGATTTATATACTTATGAGTCATTGTCTCTGAACAATAAGTGTGTGAGCTGAAGCGCTCAACACCCTACATTGGGCGGAGCAGCACTGTAAAATAAATGACATACGCATGAGCGAGGGGCTATATAGCGATGAGGGGCACCATGGGAGGTGGATAGTGAGGGAATCTGTGCAGAGGGAGGTCTTTAATGAAGGGGCGTAATGAAAGCTGAAGGTCTCTGCATCCCTTGCAGTGCAGGTGGGACAACATTTCAAAGAAACCCCAAACTGTAAGCAAAATATCATATGAAATACCACAAAAAGAGCTGCACAGTTGCTCAAAGCTGTGCACATACCAAAGTGACGAGGTGCACGATTGTTTCAACTTAATTTAAACTTATTTTGACATGTATTTATGTTGGTTATCTATGTTCGAGGCATGTGGGCTGCTGAATTCATATCTGTGCATAGATCGTCGCCTAGTGTTGGGTCCGGATGATTGCACATTGTTGTCCTGGAAGAGTCTTCGAAGTATCACGGGATAGGTGGCTCCTCCCCTGGACTACAGTGCGCATGGGCATCGACTCCATCCCCAGATTGTTTTTTTCCGCCATTGGGTTTGGATGTGTTTCGGTTCCCTCTGTCGGAATCGATAGTTGTTTAACTTACTTTGCTCGAGACCAAAAGGTCTTTAGGACTCTCGTCGGTATTGTCTATCGTTCGGGTTCGTTTGTTTCATCGACTCCGAACCATCTCTACCCTTCCGCGTGCTTTCGGCGCGGACGGGCCTACACGACGCTCCAACCTACTTCATCATGGAACGAAGTCCATTTAAGAGGTGCCCGGTGTGTGCCTCAAAGTACCCACATATCGACGTGCACCCAGTGTGCAATAAGAGCTTGTCGCCGGACCACGACGAGGCCAAGTGTATGGCCTGCTCCAAGTTCCGGTCGAAGAAGACACTCAAGCTCCGCCGAGCTGCAAGACTGCAGGCCCAGCGATCGGTACCCCCTCCGACGGACATCTTCGAGGAGGATGTCGGAGACGACACTATCCAAGATATCACAGAATCTAACGCGGCGTCGGAGGTCGAGGAAGACTACGACGCGGAAGACGAGGATTTCGAGGAAGAAGTCGAGGAGGTAGGGGACGACGACTGGGCCATTGCCACCGTGGAGGATAGCTCGGAAGAGGAGCTTCCTCACACTGACTCCGGGGCCAGCCCCCATTCTAAGGCCCAGGCCGAGGGATCGCCTTCGGGCCTTACCCAAAGCCTTGATTCCCGTCCCACGGCTCCGCCTTCCGGCCCGGCCACGGACATTGATACGGCACCGCTTACGGTACAAAAACCGAAAGTGAAACCATCGGTCTCGGACGTATCGAAACCAAAAACGCAAGTTGCACTGGTCGGTTCGAAGACTTCGGAGACCTCGGCGCCGAAGAAATCCAAGATGGCCGTCGAGCTCAAGAGCCGCACAAAAATGGCCGACCCGAAAACTACGGTGTCGAAGCCGAAGGTGACAACGCCCGACGCGGCTGCGTCGGCGCCGAAATTGGTCGACGCACTGAAGAGTCGCATCGATACCAAGAAGGTCGACGGCCATAAGAAGGCCACAAAGGCGGCAGGACGACCCCAAGTCTCACACTGCCCCGCTTCCACTCGACAAGGCCAAGGGGGGAGCTGCATCGGCTCCGAAGACTGCGTCCTTCGTCGCCGTCCCAAAACCAGCTTCAGAAGACTCTCTCGAGCCGGTCCGTCCCTCCGTCTCGTTCACCAAGAAGGTCACAGAGTCCCTTCAGCGTATTAGGGAGGGGGCCGCAGCAGTCGAGCCGAAGGACACTGTGCCGCCCAAGCCTCTACAAAAACCGGCAAAGGCGCCAACGCCGATTCTGTTCACGTTGCCGCCGAAGACGGCGCTGAAGGCTTTCACAGCAAAACCTGGGGCCGGGGTGCCCTTGAAGTTATCGTCGGCGCCGAAGGCATCGTTGGTGGTTCCAAGCCCGCGCCACCAACCACTGGCAGAAGAGGAGCGCCGAGAAGTGATCATCGACGCCAACACAGGCAAGCTCTCTCTCCTTAAACGGAAGATCACCCCTGAGCCAGCTTTGGAGCATTTCCAAATCCCACTTAAGAAAAAGTTGGACTCTGCTGGTGCCTCTCCCCTATGGAGCCTGCATCACCACAAAGCCATGAACTCTCACCCACTCATTCTAATGTTGAGGAGGGTGATGGAAACGAAGAGGATGAGTATGCCTATCCAGTTTACTCAGACCCAGAGGATGTGACTGAGCCTTGGTCTGCTGGTGGCGACCCTGGGGACCCTCATTCGGGACAGGAGCCTCAGCTGTTTTCAGCAAAAACTTCCCCAACAGAGGACTCTGCGGCTTTCAATGCTCTGATTGAACGAGCGGCAGCCAATCATGACGTCGACCTCCATGCGGACCCAGTAGACGTCGATTTTCTTTTTGACACCTTTTCAGTCGCTGAAAAAACTGTAAAGACATTGCCAATGTTCAAAGGGGTGTTAAAACATGCGCCGGAGGTCTTCAAGGAGCCCACCCGAGCAAGAGTCATCAACCCTCGTATCGACAAGAAGTACAAGGCAGCGCCCACTGATCCAACATACATCAAAGGACAGTTGCCTCTGGATTCCTTGGTTGTCTCCAATGCATGCAAAAGAGCCAACTCACAGACTACGGGTGATGCTCCTCCCCCAGACAAGGAATCAAAAGTATTTGAGGCTTCGGGGAAACGTGTTGCTGCGCAGGCAGCCAACATATGGCGCATATCCAACACACAGGCGCTACTTGCGCGTTACGACAGGGCACACTACGACACTCTTGAGACCCTTCTACAGCACTTGCCAGATCAATATAAGGAGGGAGCAGAAATGTTGATTCAGGAGGGGAAGCTCATCACCAATGCTTCAATTAAGTGCGCTCTGGATGTGGCTGACACCGCCTCAAGGGCAATAAACACTAGTGTTCTACTGCGTAGACATGCATGGCTCAGAATATCCGGTTTCAAACCGGACATTCAAACTACCATACTAAACCAAACTGTCAATCCAGACCACCTGTTTGGCCCAGAAGTTGATACCACCCTCGAAAAAATGAAAAAGGACACCGACACTGCTAAGTCTATGGGTGCCTTGCAGTCCCAGCAGTTTCGGGGTGGTTCCTTTCGACGCTCCAATAATAGAGGCACCTCGAGGGGTCAAGCGTCACAGTCCACGCAATTCTATAAAAGTAACACCCAATCCTCCTATACCAACAAGGGTCGGGGTGGATACCGTGGCAACAACGTCAAAGGCAGAGGACGTGGTAATAACAGCTCCAGGTCCTCCACCGCCAGCAAACAGTGACGCCTTGTCACTGCCCCCCGACCACGCAACACCGGTCGGGGGGAGACTCCAGCAGTTCCTGCCCATGTGGAAGTCCATCACCACGGACAGGTGGGTCAGATCTCTTATCCAATATGGTTATTGTCTGGAGCTCACATCCACTCCACCCAACATACCCCCAAAAAGCCGCACTATGCCCGGCGAGCACTTGCACTTGTTGCAGCAGGAAGTCAACGTCATGCTGCAAAAAGGAGCAATAGAGCTCGTGCCCCTGCAGGAAAGGGGTACAGGAGTTTACTCCCTGTACTTTCTGATTCCAAAGAAGGACGGATCCCTCAGGCCCATCCTAGACCTCAGACCTCTCAACTTTTACATTCTGTCAGAACATTTCCATATGCTCACGCTGCAGCAGGTTCTCCCACTGCTTCAGCAGGGGGACTTCCTGGCGACTCTGGACCTCAAGGATGCGTACTTTCACATTCCACTGCATCCTTCACACAGAGTACCTCAGGTTCACCATTCAAAACCAGCACTACCAGTTCAAGGTTTTGCCTTTCGGGGTCACCACAGCGCCCAGGGTCTTCACAAAGTGCCTAGCAACGGTGGCGGCGCATCTGAGACGTCAGAACATCCACGTCTACCCCTATCTGGACGACTGGCTCATTCAAGCGAAGTCGGCCCAGCAGTGCGCCGACCACGTGTCCCACACCATTCACCTTCTGCACGATCTGGGGTTCTCACTGAATTACCCAAAATCCCATCTCCAGCCCCCCCACGTACGGCAGTATCTGGGTGCGACCATAAACACTCTGGCGGCCACTGCGCAGCCAAATTCAGTGAGAGTCAACAGCATTCAGTCGCTGATCCAACGATTCAGACCTCAACACTCGCTTCCAGCAAGAGTGTTCATGCAGTTGATAGGCATGATGGCCTCCTGCATCTCCATAGTCCCACACGCGAGACTACATATGCGTCCGCTTCAGGAGTGCTTAGCACGTCAGTGGACTCAGGCTCACAGGCAGTTGAAAGACCTAGTGTTGGTGAGCGGTCGGGCATAAAACTCTCTGCATTGGTGGAATCCACAAAACCTTTGCAAGGGCCGACCGTTTCAAGAGCCTGTGCCGCAGATCATCCTGACAACGGACGCTTCTCTCCAGGGATGGGGAGCGCATGTACTCCAATACACAGTGCAGGGACTATGGACACTACAGCAAAAGAAGATGCACATCAATGTACTGGAACTGATGGCAATCTTCATGGCCTTAAAGGCATTCAAAGTACATCTGTGCAACAAGGTCGTGTTGATCCGGACGGACAACATGACGGCCATGTACTACATTCAGAAACAGGGGGGCACACACTCTCCGCAGCTGTCTCATCTGGCTCAGAGCATGTGGAAGTAAGCCATTCAGAGGAACATTTTCCTCATGGCAGAACATCTCCTGGGCAAGGACAATCAGATGGCGGACCTGCTCAGCAGGCACAGCCACCAAATGCACGAGTGGGAGTTACATCCATCAGTACTCCAACCGTACTTCCAGAGGTGGGGTCATCCAGAGATAGACCTGTTCGCCACAAGGGAGAACGCAAAATGCCAAAGCTTCGCCGCCAGGTTCCCACACCCGCAATCGCAGGGCAATGCGATATGGATGAACTGGTCAGGCAGATTTGCGTACGCTTTTCCCCCAGCACCTCTGATACCGCTGGTGGCGCGCAAGCTCAGGCAGCACTCGATGACTCTCATCCTAGTTGCTCCAACGTGGGCTCGCCAACCATGGTACACCACGTTTCTGGAACTTTCCGTGGTACCGCATCAAAGGCTTCATCTCACACCCAGCCTTCTGACGCAGAGCCATGGCGACATTCAGCACCCAGATCCGCAACAGCTCAACCTGGCGATCTGGCTCCTGAGGTCCTAGAGTTTGGCTACCTTAATCTTCCTCCCAATTGCATGGACATCATTCGGGAGGCAAGAAAGCCCACTACTAGAGCATGTTATGCGGCTAAATGGAAGCGGTTTGTCATCTATTGCGCAAACCACAACATTAATCCTCTAGATGCTTCCATTCAGAACATCATCTGTTACCTGTTCCATCTATACCAGTGTAATCTGGCATATACTTCCATCCGCATTCACCTGTCTGCGATGGCCGCATACCTCCAAAATAGACAGCACCTTTCCCTTTTCAAGGTGCCTGCTATCAAGGCATTTCTGGAAGGACTCAAAAGGGTCATTCCGCCACGGACTCCACCAGCTCCAGAATGGAACCTCAATGTGGTTCTTACAAGACTGATGGGTCCTCCCTTTGAGCCACTACATTCTTGCGAACTTCAGTTCTTGACTTGGAAAGTGGCTTTCCTAGTAGCAATTACATCGCTACGGAGGGTTAGTGTGCTGCAGGCCCTCACGATCCAAGAGCCTTTCTTCCAAGTTCATTCAAACAGGGTAGTGCTCCGCACTAACCCTAAATTTCTACCCAAGGTTGTGTCTCAGTTCCACATCAACCAAACCATTGAGTTGCCGGTGTTCTTTAAAAATCCAGAGTCACTGGCCGAGCGGATGCTCCACACCCTTGACGTTAAACGGGCCCTAATGTATTACATTGATAGGACCAAGGATTTTAGAAAGACTAAGCAGCTTTTTGTTGCCTTTGCGCCACATCACAAAGGTAACCCTATTTCCAAGGCTGGTATTGCTAGGTGGATCGTGAAATGTATTCAAATCTGCTATGCAAAGGCAAAGCGCACTCTTATCATTCCACCAAGAGCCCACTCCACCAGAAAGTTGGGGGCCTCTATGGCTTTCCTTGGAAACATTCCCTTAGAGGACATATGTAGAGCAGCCACATGGTCTACCACACATACATTTACTAAGCATTACTGTGTAGACGTGCACTCCAAACAGCAGGCAGCTGTAGGGTAGGCTGTTCTCAAGACACTTTTCCAAACTGCTGCAGCTGGCACGGGCGGCCGCCGCTAATGGAGGGACTGCTATGTATTCTATGCACAGATATGAATTCAGCAGCCCACATGCCTCGAACTGCAAATGCTACTTACCAGTATGCATCTGTTCTTGGCATGTAGGGCTGCTGACATTCATATCGCCCGCCCTCCTCCCCGGCACCTGTAGCAGCTGCAGTGTTCACATTTCATTTCATGGCATGGTCATAATTCACCGAGTTTCACTCCATCTTGGCCACAATGGCTAAAAAACAATCTGGGGATGGAGTCGATGCCCATGCGCACTGTAGTCCAGGGGAGGAGCCACCTATCCCATGATACTTCGAAGACTCTTCCAGGACAACAATGTGCAATCATCCGGACCCAACACTAGGCGGCGATCTATGCACAGATATGAATGTCAGCAGCCCTACATGCCAAGAACAGATGCATACTGGTAAGTAGCATTTGCATTACTTACTTATACACTACTGTACGACCTTCTCTGATGTGTCTGAAAACGTACATTTTGTCCCAAATTTCTGTCCTGAATTTTGACCTGCTGTCTTGAATTTATGTCCTGAATTTTGACCCTTTGTCCTGAATTTTTACACTCACTGTCCTGAATTTGCACCTATGCCAGTTGGTCACCCTATGCCTCTCTCTGCCTACACGGCCAAGCGCTGCAGCAGATCCTGGAGTAGTTGACGGTGGGACCTGGGCATCGGTTGCCCCGCCTACCTAAATCAATTCATAGGGGCACCAGAACACCGGTGGATGCCCCCAGGCCTGACCCAGGAGGATGGGGAAGGATATTTTACGTGCCCAGGCCAGAGCTCTCAAAAGCGCGGGCTGCTGTGGCCACCATCTTGTCCTTACCCCTACCTCCTTACCCACCCTCCATAATCCTATTTATGTTAGCAGTACCAAGACCTCTAGAACTATATTTAACTATCTTGATGCCTGTGTTGATGAAATGCTTCAGAACAGATGCTAATGGATTTTGTTTGGTGCTATTGAGAGCCAGCTACATGAAATGCACTATTCAGAAAATACAGAACTCTGAAAAATAGTCGTCATTGCAATTGTTAATCCTCTCTTGAAATTGTAACTAAGCTCCAAACTAGGCTGGATATGGCAACTGTTAAGCTTCTGAAAAATAGTGGTCATTCAATTTTCAGTCTCTCTTGAAATTGTAACTAAGCTCCAAACTAGGCTGGATGGCAACTGTTATGCGTCACAGAGCCAAAAGAATACGGGCTTAAGCTTGTGCTTGTCGTAATCTGAATTGACCCCTTTATTGTCGAGCAGCACACCCAACACTCAAAAGGAAGCGTGGGTCTTTTGACGAATGAAAAAAATAAAATGCCTAATGAAAAGTAATGGTGTCTTTAAATAGACTTGCTTTAGTGAGTATATTTTGAGTGGAAAGCATGATATCCTTTTACCTCTAAATTCTTGAGTCCTCGATATTATTCTGTTTTTGTTAAATTGCTCCGCGTATCCTGAACATTGAGCCCAGCCTCATCTAACTGCTTTTCAGCTTTGGCGCCTCGTTAGGAGGGCAAAGTGCTTTGAAAGATGGAATGAGACTGCAGCAACCCGGTCGATAATTACTGTCCCTCGCTGACCACAGATAATTACTGTCCCTCGCTGACCACGTGGTTTTGTGTGATTTGAATGGATTGACAGGACAAAAGCCTCTTCCCCTAGACTGGCCCTGCTCCTCATTTGGGAATGCATGTCCTTAAGGTCAAGGGAACCGAAAATGGCGTTGATGCTAAGTTTTGTATGCCAGCTGTGCCAGCGCTTGCTCTGAGAATGCTCTGTTTATACTTTTGATGCACATGCATACTTTCTTACACTATTATCTAGCAATTATTTTATCACTCTTTTCTTTACACTTCCTTCTAATTTACGTGTCCATATCTTTTTCTGTTTCTATCATACTCGCTGCCTTTTATTTCCCTGCTTTTCTCTCTGTCTTCCAAATGCCGTTTCCCCCATATAATTGTGCTTCTTTACATTCTCCGAACAATTAATAAGTGTTTTGATTGGAAACCTTATGTTGCTCTAGCATGGTGTTAAAGTCATCTAAATATTAGGATGATATTAAACTTTTGAGACAGAGAATTTTATTCAACTTTCCTATTATCTTATTGCAGGATCTTCTTCATACTGTCTTTAAGAATGGCAAAGTTACAAAGAGTTACTCTTTTGATGATGTAAGAGACAACGCTCGACTGAAAAGTGACGAACTGGAAATATGATTTTATGAACTTTGAGCCCATGATTATCTGTAGTAGAAGTGTCTAGAACAGGTTTATTGTACAGATCTGTGTGTTTGTATTGCAGAAGAATGGCATCCAAATATTTTATTTGTGGACATTCTGCCCTCTTTTTAAAGCATAATGCAAGAACTGCAACTCAAAATGTATAATAAATGCTCCTTTAGTATTTTAGTGTATACTGTAATTTAATCTGGTATTGAGTATTTCTGAGATGGCATTGAGGAAATCTTTTTATATGCATACGTGTCACATGGATAGTTTTCTTCAGCTCTTACTTTACAATTATTATATGGTATTTGTATTTTTGTACAAACATGTCTGTTGTATTTAAAACTTCAATAATTTTTTGCTTTTCTAATTTTTGTTTAATGTGTTTTGCAACTTTTAAGGAAAGGGACACAACTCGTTCTTTCCATTATTCAACTGTTCACAGCCTTTCCAAAACATGGCCAGACATTTCTGCCACTTGTTAAGTGTGAGTTTGGTTTTATCTGTGTTAGATGAGCAGTTGTCTGACCTCGATGTCTCCTGATGTCTATATACCTGGCCATTTCACTTGTAATTTTGTATTGCTTTTTTTGAGTATCACATATATGTATGTAATTGTAAAATGCAAATTACCTCCTACAGCTCATCCTTTTGTCACTCTTTTGCCTCTACATTCGAATATGCACTTGAAGTTTTTATGAGCCTGGGGCTAAAACGATCTATACTGCCCATCCAGACCTCATATAATAGATGTGTACTCCTACTATACACTGTAGAAACTTTTGTGTTTTTTAAAAACAGTCTACTTTTGTGCTTTTTTTCATATACTATTGCTGTTTCAAAGTATAATACTAGGTTACATTGTGCACTTATTTTTTTATTTTTGTTGTTTTTGATGCCTTCAAACTGGATGTTCAGGTATATAGAAAAAACAATTTTAAATGTCAAGAAAAATATGTTAGAGGCACCTTTTAAATCTGATTGTACATATCCTGGCTGCACGTTTAGGGTATTGTCAGTACTTAATAGAGTTTCTGACCATTAGCTTCAAGTACTCATGGCACTTATCATGAAAGGACTTATTTTGCCTTGATGGAAAACAGAATATCACCCTGAAAACTAGGCCTTCATCTGTTTGTTTCACAAGTTCTAATCTTCATCTTGCCATTATACCGTAAGTACCTCTCATTATTTGAGATAGGAGGTTAGGATGCCTTAATATGTAATTATCTGATCTGACTTTAGAAAGCTCTACGTGAAAAGCCTACTTGAATGCACACTTGTTTCAGAAGAAATCTGAGAACCAATAATTGGGGACTATAATCTGAAAGACACTTGACATTTATCAGCAATTGACGATGCAATCTTTTGTGGTTCTTATTGCAATTAATATTTAATTTTGAAGCATCAAATGGTTTTTCTCTTTCACTCGACCAGGAGTTTGTACTGTAGATTTCTCAAATCAGATTACGGTTTCAGTTTTCTTTGGATATTACAAAAACTGTATTTCATGTAAAGGCATTTCTGTTCACCCTTGAATTGTTTCTTTTTCTTTTGTGTAGAATGAACAGTCAATAGTAAAATATTAAGTTGTATCATAGAATATATAATTAATATATATATGTATAAATATAAAGTTCTCATTGACTCACAAAAAAACTAGATAATGCAGAGAATCTATTTTAATTCTTGAAGTGTATATTCACGAAATTTTGTGATTGGTGATTTAAAACTATTGTAAAGTGGTGCTCATGTACCAACAAATATGATGGCTGTTAACTTCTTGTAATTCATATTTTTGTATTTAAATTCCAAACCAATAGTGTAAATGCAGTTCAATTTTTTGTATCCCAGTGATTAATTTAATGGTCGATTTAATGTTTGTCATTATTTTTACGTTTTGATTGAATTCGGGTTCTATACCATTATCTAGAAGTCACGTTAGTCTCTATTTCTAAATCTTTCATGAAGTTAGTACCTTTAACATCCCAACAGGCCAAACACAAAAAGCAGTTCTGTGGATGTGCATTTTTAATAGCCTATGAAGACTGTTTACTACCGTAAAATATTCTTGGTCCTCAAGTGCTTGCACAACATCCCAACACTTCCAAAAAGTAACAGACGAGCACATGTAAGATTGTTAAAAACATTGAGGTTTTTCTTTTGGGGTTAATAAATTTGATTGTTCAGTTTCGTAGTAAACTATTTCTACGGATTTGAGACTCAATGACTAGTTGTTTTTGCTTTCTAATGCAGTGATTCTATTTTGTGTATTGTGTACATTCATTTTTTTACTTGTTTTTCTTGTGATGTTGATATTTTCCTAAAACCTTTGTAAATCTAAATTGTGTGCCTCCATAAAGGCTCTCATCGACAGTTCAAAATGTGCTTCATATTTTCCCTAACTGTAGCTCACACTTGGTATACATCAAACCGACTCTCACTCCTTGTTTATTAGCTTAAAACATCATCCTCACTAGTTTCATCATATTGTATGTATAAAACAATGATCATTAACACTGTAATGGAAGTGAGTTAAAAATATATTAATCAAATAGGTGACAACAGTACTCATGTGGCTCAAATTTTTTCGGCCAGTGTTTTTGTACAGTTGTAAATACGTTATTACTGAGCTGTGGGTTATAATTTCGAAAATAGATTTTTTTTATCACAGCCTACCTCTTTTCTTACATGCTTGAACTTGTCTCCCACCTGACCAAACAGCCCACACATCATTATGAGCCACTGAACTAAACACAAATGTAAGGTGGTGACAGGTACAATTACATTATCTTTGTGGTTACTATGGTGTTCTTGTACAAATGCCAGTGATTCAATAAAAATTAATATTGTTAATATATCATGTTATATTGTTGATAATTTCAATACACTTTAATAAATCATCTACTGTAATGTGCGTTAGCAACATCCTTCAATCTAATCCAGTTAATACAACAGATAAAATATTCCTTATCTCTGCAGGAGAAAGCAAAAGGATAGACGTTTCCACAAGTCGCAGTGGTTAGGATTTGCCACATATTCAAATATTTATGTTCTACAAACAAAATTCATATACAAAGCATACAACACAGGGTCCCAAATAGTGCACAGTAGAACACTTAACACACCCAACACACTTCTGAAATGCTATAATCAGCCAGCTGTTATTGAACTCCAAACACCACTTTCTGTGAAAACCCTTTCTAATTACACTTAAAATTAGCTTTCCTCAAAAGAACACGTGCAACAAGCCTCTCCCCAAACACCCTCATCACCTAAAGTTGATGGCTGGCTTCACCTTAAAACGTTTCATACAACTTTTGCTTAAGGGCACCAAATCAACTGGTTTGACCACTTACATAACTGCTTTAATGGGCTATTCAATATCCTCACTGAACGTAATACCCTACCACCACTAGAAAGGCTGTCCAGAGACTTGAAAAAGAATATTCCTGCTTTCCTACAGTAACATGTACAATTCTGTAACAGCATGCTACTTCTGAAGAGGGAAACAGTGCAAATCATGACAAATAACTGCTTAACCAGACACTACCATAGCATTGTTTTTTTAGTCATTCACAAGAATTCAACCCTGGATCTCATCCGCTCAAAACTGCTTCTAAAGAAGTTTGGTGAGTCTGCAATCTGGCTTGAGGGCTAGTTTCTGCACAGGATCATCAACCTTTAACAATTTACATTAGTTCTGGAAAAAGTTAATTCATTGACCTACCTGCAGCCTTTGGCACAATCTCAGTTTTGGCAAACCACAGTACTTCAGAGGCACTGTACAGAAGTGGTTAACTTCTTTCTTTAAGGACAGGCAGTTGGTTAAAGTGGTGAGCACGCACCAGATACAGCAAAGCGTGTGGATTTGTGCTACAATGTTCAATTTTATCCCCAATTCTAATTAACGTCAGCACAAAATCACTTCGTTGGATTGTAAGAGACTTAGAATTGCTTTGCACAAATATACAGGTGATACACAATTGTCTCTAAAAAAAACTAAAACATTCAAGACATTCTTGTCTTAAGAAGCGACTGTTATGCTTGCAAGACTCTGTGAAAGATTGCTTTCCTACGCCACACTTGGAGAATACAAAGTTTGAGATCTGAAAGAGACAATTAGTTATAGATTCCTTACCTTTAGAATTATCCCCAGGCGTCAGACTGGATCAGTAGAATTTTTTCATCAACCGTACCCCTGTACGTTGAAAGATGGTGTTTGTCGACTTCGCGTTCGTCGTTGGAGTCTTAATCGCCGAAAAGACGAAGCAGTGTCTACTTAGACGCCACATCGCGCGCCGCGTCATTTCTTTCTTTTTCCGTGCCAGCGCAGATCCGGAGAGAGCAGTACCTAAAGTCACTTTTTAACTGACTTATTTTGCGACATTTGTCAACACTGTTTTGAGTCTATTGACTCCTGGTGCACTCAAGGATGTCCAGTCAACATTGGTCTGTCTTCAAGGCTTGCAACCCCTGTCGCAAGCTGATGTCTGTTATGGACCCACACCTGTGGTGCCTGGAGCTCGACCATGATCCCAGGTCCTGCTCCGACTGTCGGACCATGAATCCGAAGTCTTTGCGGCAGCGGTACCGAAAGCTTTTCGAGGCCCGGCAGTCTGCTCTGTGCTGTCGAGGTACCGGTCGTTTGGTTGGTCGAGGGACCCGTCTCGGTTACCCCCACTTGTCATCGAAGTCTTCGCACTACTCTGGTAAGTCTAAGAAGCATTGTCACTCTATGACTTCTCCCCGTCTGCCGGGATGCAGACGGTGACTGTCCCGCGACTCCGCGTGCGAAGCCTGAACGGTCAACTCAGTTTCCCTCCCTTCCCGGGAGCCGGAGCGACCCTGCCCAGCTTCGGAGTTTCTACGAAGCGAGGCATGCTGTCTTTGAGCAGCCTGACTCTGCCGGCGTGCCTCTGGCCTGATGGACTCGGCTGGGGGCATTGGACCTTCGATGCTGGCGGCCCCACACTGCAGGGTCCTCTTGGATTCAGGCATGGATCCAGAACGGCGCAGGTCGACCTTGTAACACCACCCCCAGGGCCGATTTCACCAGTACCACATCCACACCAGCCGGCGTTTAGGTCCCCAGCCGGCGTCGATCCCGGCCTCCACCCTGTAGACCCTTTAGTGGACCAGTTGGATGAATCTGACTGGAGAGAGGAGTTGTAGGAAGCCAGTGGTCTGGATACCGCCCCAGACCTTGGCCTGCTGTCTCCTCCTACCGTGGCTACAGAGGAGGGTGCTTCTTTCGCAGTAGTGTTGAGTAGGGCTACCTACAGTGGCAGTCAGGACGCATCTCCTGACGGAGGATCTTCAACCTGCAGCGGCATCTTCGGAGCTCCTGCTGCCTTTTAATGAAGCCCTTACCAACATCCTTTTGGGCACCTGGTCCAGGCCCAACACAGGGGCTCCTGTGGATAGGATGATTGTCCGACATCACCGCCCAGCTCCGGGCGACCCCTCTTTTCCAAAACCCCACCCCTGAGAGCTTGGTAGTCTCTATGTCCAAAATCGGATTCCCTAACGCACCACCTGATCGGAAATCCAAAAAGCTGGATCATCTTGGGAATAAATGTTTTCTTCCTACAGCTTGGGATTGCAGTTGGTAAACACCGCATGTCTGTTGCGCTTACTCCTACTCTGTGTGGGATATGGTAGCGCAGGTGTTGCCGCAGTGCCCAGAGGAGGCCCGGGCTGTGCTTTCCAGTGCAGTCGCCGAGGGGAGAGACGCAGCTAAGTTTGCCATTAGATGTGGACTGGACACTGCCAACTCGCTAGGCAGGACAATTTCAACGTTGGTAGCCATTCGACGCTACGCCTGGTTGAGGTTGACTGTTTTTTCCAGGGATGTCCAGGCTACCTTGCTGAACATGCTTTCTGATGGCTGTCGCCTGTACGGCGATAAAGCAGACTAGAGTGGTGGAGTTCTTCATGGCATCCCTTTCAGAAGCTCCTTTTCATTTCAGCGGTTCTGGAAATGACGCAATTTCGGGCTAATCCTCCCAAGCAGCGAGTCTGGGATATTCAGGCTATGATTCCGATTTTTCAGCCTCTAGCCCGGGTTTCGGTCAGAATGACCCTGAGGCTGCTGGGCCTCATGGCCTCCTGCATCCTGCTAGCAGATCATGCCAGATGGCATTTGCGTTCTCTGCAGCGGGACCTGAAGTTCCAGTGGGTACAGCATCAGGGGAATCGGTCCAATTGCGTTCAGATCTTGGAGGGCACTACATGACCATTGCAGTGGTGGCTAACGAACCAGGATTGGGTCAATGGCAAATCCCTCTCCCTTCCCCAACCAGAGTTCACAGTGGTGACGGGTGCATCACTTCTAGGGTGGGGCAGCCACATGGGAGAGGGAGAGATCAGAGGCCTCTGGTCTCCGGCGGATTCCAGGCTCCACATCAACCTTCTGGAGCTTCGGTGATCAGTCTTGTAGTAAAAGCATTCCTTCCCTAAGTGTTACAGACAACAACACCGCTATGTGGCACTGCAACAAACAGAGCGGGGTGGGGTCGTCGACCTTATGTCAAGAGGCTCTCAGTCTCTAAACATGGCTGGAACATCAGGGCATCTGCAGGTACATGATGGATCACGAATAGCGTCTTCACTCTGAGGTGGTGCAATGTCTCTTTCAGCAGTGGGGAGAGCCTTAGTTAGATCTATTTGCCACCCAAGAGAACGCGCAAGGTCAGATATTCTGCGTGTTGGAATTTTCAAGGTGTCACTCGCTAGGTGACTCTTTTCGTCGCAAGTGGAGTTGCGGTCTTCTATACGCCTTTCCGCCTATACCACTATTGCCAAGAGTACTGAAGAAGATCAAACGTGACCGGGCCCAAGTCATTCTTGTGCCTCTGGATTGGGCACGAAGAGTCTGGTATCCAGAGCTGTTATACATGGCTATCGATGCTCCGATCAGACTGCCTCTACGTGGACCGCTTTTGACCTTCCTCCCGAAGTCTGTGATGTTATCTTGGCGGCCAAACGGCCCTTCCTTCACTAAGACACTATACGCCTGCAAATGCCACACATTTGTGGCATGGTGCACATCAAAGGCTGTGGATCCCCTTTCGGAGGTTCTCTTGTTCCTCCTTTCTTTGGCCCAGCAGGGCTCTGCTTCGGTCACTCTAAAGGGCTACCTCTCAGTCATTTCAGCCTTTCTTTGGCTTCCTGATCAGCCTCCTCTTTTCAAGTCCCCTGTTGTAAATCACATCCTTAAGTGCATTACTCCTCTTTTTTTCCTGCTCCCTTCATAATGCCCCAGTGGGACTTAAACTTAGTTCTAACTTATGTAGCGGCTCAAAGGGGAGCGCCAATAAGATAACTGTCCTCTCAGACTTTTGACTTTTAAGACTGCCTTTCTGGTTGCCATCACCTCTGCTCGCGGGGTGAGTGAGCGCCAAGTTCTTTCTTCAAACCTCCTATTCTGGCTTTTCATCCGGACAAGGTTGTCCTTTGAACTCTACCTTCTTTTCTTCACAAAGTGGTTACTTCTTTCCACATTGGTCAAACCATCACTTTGCCCACCTTCTCTCTGCTTCCGCACCCTTCTACGGCGGAATAGAGGCTCCTCTGTCTGGTTCAAAAACATGCGCTTTCATTTTATTTGAATCGCACAAAGCAATTCCGGGTGGATGACCAGCTCTTTGTTGGCTACGTGGGCGCTATAAGGTTGGCGGTGCACAAACGGACCATCTCTAGGTGGGTTGTTTTCTGCATAAAAGCTTGCTATTCTTTGCCAAAGAAGGAGCCTCCAGTGGACCTGCACGCCCATTCCACCTGGGCGATAGCAGCTACCACTGCTTTGGGACGTGGAGCCCCCCTCCCCCCCCCCCTCCTTCTCTCAATGACATGTCAGGCAGCTACGTTGGCCACTCTGCACATGTTCATCGGAAAACATTACTGCCTGGACAGCCAAGTCCGGAAAGACTGCTTCTATGGACGTTCTGTTCTCCAGGACTTTCTGGTGTGAACTTAGTTTGCAGACCTACCTGTGGGGTTGGTATTGCTGGGGTATCTATTCTAAAGGTAAAGAATCTATAACTAATTGTCTCCTTTAGATGAACAAGTTACTTACCTTCGGTAACGATAAATCTGTAAGTGCCATAGATTATAGATTCCTTACCGCTCCACCTATCCTCCCTGTTCTGTGAACTGACTTCTAAGTTCAGGGAATCCCTTTCAGGGCCCTAGTTTTGTGCACCAGTAGTCAGTGTTTTGCATGGCTCTACGCTTCTGGCATGGAATGTCGTGTAAAAGAACGGACTTCATTCCGGCGACCTCGACGCCAACGACTAATGCGGAGTCGACCAATGTCACCTTTCAACACTCAGGGGTACTGCTGATGAAAAAAAAAATCTCTGGATCCAGTCTGTTGCCTAGGGGTAATTCTAAAGGTAACTAATCTATAACTAATATGTCTCTTACAGATATATAGTTACCTAAGGTAAGTAACTTGTTCTTTCGTACCCACCAGAGAAAAAAAACAGCCTTGTTCTGGCACAAATTAATAGATTTAAAAAATCACATATTCATCTACATTGTCTATGGAAACAAAATGTACATCTCACCACTTACTAAATTACTCGGAATAGTGATACTTGCTGTTACAAGTCTACACCGTCTACCTCGTGACATTACTTTTTTTTTTTATTGTGCATTAGTCTTTTACATTAGCTTAGTGTTCATGTTTGAACCTGCATGATGTAACCCTCAGTTGCATTTGTTTGTGTAAATGCCCCATACACGTTTGTATAAATCTGCTTTGACTGGACAGGGGCTCTTTTAGCCCAACGAAACCTATTTCGCTAACCCTTCCAACTGTTGAAGATTATTTTTAGGCCCATTTAGCCTATATACATTTGCATGATCAACCTATATTATTCAAGTCACCTATTATGAGATGTTTCTTTTTAAGGGTCTCACAAATGATTCCTACTGGAGCCTTCATTATGCCTCTGTTGAACCTTAATTTGGTCATTACGTTTTTCAAATGCATGCACTTTAAGCCCATACATGGTTCCCTGAGATTACTGACCATCGAAGTGGTATTTTTCATTGCAATTATTTCTTCATGCCATGTTAGGAAGCTGCAGGTGGTTTTGGTGCAATCTTTGTATGCCACATTTTTCCAGGATAAATTAGGGCTGCAAACGTGTGCTTCCTTTTTGCCTAAATTGGTGATGCCCTTTATACGAGACAGTCCAAACTGTCCCTGCTTTTTTTTTTTTGCTCTCCCTCTCAACTCTTCTCAGAAGTAGGAGACGGGTCACTCAGTGGACCCTTAAAAGGTTCTTAGCTTTTACAATGAGCACAGGTAAGAGCACTGAGTTGATGACTAGCTTTTTTATTTCCTTTGCTAGTGCTAAAAGGGAATTTCAAGTGCGTTGCTTTTTACCTAACTTTGAATCCCTTATCTTACTCATACATGCATTATCTTGTTAGAATGAATGCTTTTACAGTACAGTGATACTTTTCCATATTCATGTATTCCTACAGTATTTATAGAAAGAAAAGCAATAGGTTTAGGCAAATAAGCGATTCAATTTATGCGTTTCTTTTCACAACTTGCAAGGCCTGTTTTTCTCATAATAGCCGGGATTTTTATGTATCGCTACTCTTGACATTTTAGGGGAAATAGACAAACTTCAGCATTTTGAGGGACCATCAAAGTCACGAACCATGCAGTCCGTATCCTCAGGAGCAGTACAGCATAACATCGACCGATACTGGCCAGACTGTCAAAAACAAGGCAGCAGACCAAGAAAATATTGATTATAAGTCAAAGCTATGCATGCTGAAGGCCATCATTAAAACTATTACAGCATTCTGGTGCTTATATAAACATTGATCTAGTGATTGCCTTCTAATATATCTGTTTTAATTGTTTTGGGGGAATTGCATGTCTTATTTTCACCATAATGTTTATATCTACTATAAAGTTTATTAATAGATTCTGTATTACAGCCGGGCTTTAACATTTCCTGCAAATTAAATACTTTATGGCAGACAATAAATCCTCATAGGCTTGCTTGCAAGAACATCCATTATGGTTTGAGCGGTTAAGTACCACAGGTATTAGAGTCTTTTAGAATAGGTCATTTAAGTATTCCAGGACCTACCTGCCCAGATTTGGTTTGCTAGCCACTACAGGTGAACCCCAGAAACGTGAATCAAGCTCAACTGAGATAGTCGCTTAATGAGTTAGTGACTGTCTAGAGATTAATTTGACAGTATTTATTACGAACATTAGGAACTAACCTAGCCTTTGCAGTTACCACCACAATTGCAGAAATTAGGTTGCCGACTATAAACAAAGCCATTAGCGAAGTGCCCACTAACATGAAATCTGATTTTGGACCGCCTGTAAAACTAATCAATTGGAAACTGTCTATCCTCCTAAAACACCAAGAATCTTGACTGTTCCCCTTTCTGTGATGCCACATGTAGAGGGCTGTGCTACTTGGGAAACTATATTTGCTAGTATGTATATACACACTAATACACATGACATAACCGCCTTAGACAGTATCACTGAATGGTTTAAACTAAATGAACCATTATGTTGCTCTGGTGGTTGATTTGGGTAAGAAAGTCAATGGGTAACTTTGACACTCTTTTTTGCTAGTTCTTAGTAACTTCCAAGGGAACATGACTTTGTTGGTCATATACCAGTGTGGTTGCTGTTCCTGTACCAGATCATGAACCTCCACTACCTAAAAAGATTAAGACATATACACATCCATAGGTTGAGCTAGCTTATGTATTTGCTCTTCAAAGCCCACTAGTGCAATCTAAGACTGAGTCAGGACTAAGTTAGTGAGCATGGTTAAGGAGAAAGCTCCACATTCAAAGAAAAAGCAGAAAGTTAATCAGAAAACCAGTATTAGCGCTCCTTCACTGCAGGAGTCCGAATTTGGTGGTTATAACTTCAGGAACTGTGGAAAATTATAAAATCAGCATTAGTATACTGATTTTTTTTTTTTACTCTGTAGAATTCAGGAAATGAATTTAGGATTGTAGAAAAGACGAGTAAGTAGTGAAAAAGGACAAACGTGACATTGTGCCTAGTATAAATAAGGAACAGAAAGGTTCGGAACCTAAAGCTCCTTATAAGGAACTCTTCACAGGCTACACATTTTACAGTATGGGATAAGGGCAGTAGCACTTTTGAACAGCGCAGCGGAAGTAACTGTAGTCTGCTAGACTCAAAGAGCATCTGTCCATGACACCAACTGAAGAATACATTAAGAAAGAAACACACAGTGGGTGCTTAAACTCTCCTGTTTGAGGTTATTGTGTAGAAATACAGATCGAGGATGATCTATTGCACGCAATTCAATTCATGTTCTAGTCCCATATATCAGATGCCTATGATTTCATCCTTGCTTAGGGCAATTGCCCTGCATCCTTTGTAATGAGTGCACAGGGGGAGAGAAGGTAATATGTGATGTGTTTTACTCTTTATTTCCGTTGGATCTTATGGTCAAGCATGCACATGAGTGGACTTGAAAGCAAGTTCCGGCATTATACAGAAATCAAGTGGGGTGGGATAGAGACTATGTACCACATGTGATTTACCTTTGGAGTGAACCACAGTTACAGGCTCCATAACCATTTAAGAAGTAGCATGCTGGACCAATAACAGTACCAGGCTGTGCTAGTGCTATGTCACTCAGCCATGTGAACAATCCTCTTTCTGATGTTCAAACGACAATTCTTAAAGCATTTCACTCCGCTATATAAATTCGAGCTCTTACATGCATGATTTGAACTCTCGCATGGTGGTTCAAAATGCACACAATACTAGGCTAATAAAAAATTTAGTTAGGAAAAAGAAAAACTTTGATAATTCCTTATGGATATTTGTCTGCATTTACATTTGGTAATACTCCGAATATTATAGAAGACTTTCACAGGTGTATAAAAATACTTTTTTTTTTTTTTTTGCAGCAAGACAAAGAGAAAATTGACAAGATTTTGATGTGTTGATAGGATAGAAAACTGAGGGTTACTGAAATATGCAACAAAATGATGCCGCTCCTAGCTGGATGTGGATATAAAATAAACTTTCGAAAGTCAAAAATTGCATACCTTAATGTAATGGGTCATACATTTTTGAGTGAAGGTCTGGTGCCAGTTTCTTACACATATGTGACATTTTACAGCCTCCAAATCCATTGAGAAAATGACAAGCCCTTATGGGGTTCTTGAATTTTGAAAGGACTTCCTTGTCACAGTGCTGAGCGAATCACAGTAATACAGTAACAGTAATAATTCCTTTATTTAGATATAAAACATATCTTTAAAAGATTTCCCAAGTCGCATTATATAGTTTTTTTGTTGTCTTTTTTTTTTTTTTATCCTCATTTGCCTGGACCCTCCTCTTATTCAGTCTCCAACTGCCATGCGCGTGTTAAATTAGGATGCAAATTTTCCACTGCTCCAGAAAACGCGATTTATGAGAATCGGCAGGAGATGGCCCGAAGAGAAAGCGGGTTATGACTCCAAACTTGATGTTTAACCAGTTGAACTAGCCTTGGAACCAAATGAGGGGGGCCTAGTTCTTGGAGTTCTAAGGCATAATCATTGGAACGGGGGGGAAAAAAAAAACCCTGGTTACTGTCTCCACTGAACCAAGAAGTTCCAGAAAGCCCTGTTGCGTGGGCCACCTGATCACGACATGTCTGTTTTAGAGGTTGCATAGAGAGATGATAACCAATTTGCATATGTTGGTGCGAGTTTTCTATCCAGACCTTGCATATTTCCCTTCTTGCAAGCAGTATTGCATAAAACAGAAATGTCCTTGCGTGACCCTTAATGCTGTTATCCCATCCAAATATAATTAAAGGGAGTGTAATAGAAATAGGGATATTGAGGATAGAGTACAAAGTCACTTTTACCTCATTCCAGAACTGTAGTATGCTTGGACATTCTATAAAAATATGGATGTCCGAAGCTGCGATGCAGTTACATTTATTGCATTTCTTCCCTGGGTTGAATTTAGACAGTTTTAGAGGTGTGAAATAAGCTCGGTGTATTGTAAAGAAATGATTGCGCCTAAGCCATGCAGGTTTAACACATTTGTATAACAGGGTGCAGAATTTTTGCCACAATTCGATACTCTGGGCTCCAAGTTCTGTGCCCCATAGTTGTTCCGGGAGGATGAATTCTCCGTCTATCTCTTCTAACAGGCTCCAGTACCACTGCGAGACTTCTTTGCCTCCTCCTGATCTAGCTATCAATTTCTCTTCAGTGATACTGCACTTCCCAAGTGTTACTCCTGACCTGGCCAGTGCTTTGAACCAACTGTCTAATTGTAAGAGCTTAAACCACGAAAACTCTGAACCCAGTTGATCCCGTAAATCCTCCCAGGGCCTCAAGGATTCGCCTACCAATAAGTCTCCCCATGTTGATATTCCTCCTAGTCTCAGCGGGTTTGCAAGCCTGTCTTCTAGACAAAGCGGCAATCCTGGAGAATCCCAAATGGGTGCAGAGTTAGAGTAATATGGTAAGCCTAGTTTCCTCCTAATATGTAGCTATGTCTTCGCTTGGGACATAAGAATTTTTAATTTTACTTTTTTGAAATATTTCTGGTCACCATATTTAAACATGTATCCGTTAGTTGGTAAACCAGCTCCAATCAGCATGGCGTTAAACATGAGACCAATAGAGGTATTAGATGGAGTTTTTAGGAGCATTCTTGAGTGAGACAATTGGAATGCCCACGCATAATATTGCAAATCGGGCAAAGACAGGCCCCCCTTTTCCCTCCTCCTATTATATACAGTTTTGTGAATAAAAAAATAATTAAAAGAGTAGAAAAAGTACAATTAAAAATCGTTACAAGTTCTATTAAAATACATATTCAATCTAGACAGTAAGCAATAAGGCCTTAGCAGTGTCCATTTTATCTAGATTGAGATATGCTTGCTGAATACATTTGGCCAATTTTATATTTAAGACAATGTTATCTAGATACAAAACAGCGATAATGGCATGCCTACAAGTCCGAACTCCCAATCTGTTCCATTCTGGCCTAAGCAGACACCTGCGTTGAGAATTGAATGAAGGACAGATACAGAGGACATGCAAGATTGTTTCTGTTGCTAACCCGCATCCTCTACATGTTGTGTCCTCCTTGCGACGCCAGGTGGGTAGGTTTTGAAGGAAGCGCCAATCTCCCATTCTTAGGGCAATCAGGCAGCGCTTTAGATAGAGTGAAAATGTCGTAGAGAGGTAGGCGGCGGGTGTTAATCGTTTGTAAGAGTTAACTACTGCCCAGGAATGACTACGTTTCGTGACAAGAGCTTTATCTGAAGCCAGAGATTTCAGTCTTACACATTTTTTAATTGTAGTTTTAAAAACAGTCTGACTGGGGTTAAGAGCCCAAAGGTCGGCAGCTGACATTTGATGGATATAGTCATTCAAAAGGCAGCCGAATGTTCCCCCTGGATTAATCTCATTGATTTCTTTCCAGACTAAAGATTCTAGTGTACCTGGATTCTAGTGTACCTGGCCTGTATTAATTTATGACAAAGCTTGAGATAAGTACCAACATTAGAGGCTTCATAGTTGGTTAATCCCAGCTCTAATCTGATCTGGGCCGGGGAAGCGGTACTCGGCAAATGAAGTGCCTTTTTTTATAGATTTTAGTTGTGACTTTATTTGGGACAGTGTTCATTTTGCCTTTAAAAATCTCTGCCATGTGAAAGTGTAGGCCCGATCTTTGCTCTAAGGACTTCTAGTAGAGGGAAAAAGGTTGGACCTGAAAGTTTCTTCGATAGCTTGGGCAAGGATACCACTAGGGCCGTGGCTTATATTAATTGACCAGCCACCACCACTGTAACGTTTCTTGCTGAATGGAACTATCAGGGTTTTTTCCATATTAATTTCTAATTGATTGCCAATCGTATATTGCGATAATGCATCAAGGAGCCTTTGTAACCCTACTCTAGTGAGGCTAAACAGGGTCAGGTCATCGGCATGTAAAAGATTACATAATGCCATACGTCCTATTTTGGGCGGGTGACTATTTACCTTGTCTAGTGTGCTTGTCAGGTCGGCTATAAATAGGTTAAAGAGAAGGGGGGCCAGCACGCATCCCTGCTTGACACCACGTGAGGTCATGATTTTTCGCGAGAGATGCGAGCCGGACCCTAGCTTCACTCGAACCCATGTGTCAGAATAGATTTGAATGATTGGGTTCAAGGTTTTTGTTGGAATTCCCCACTGGCTCAGTTTTTTCCAGAGAGCCGCCCTGGTACTCTATCAAATGCCGCTTTGAAATCGACAAATCAGCAAAAGGCCATCCTGTGTGTTGATTGAGCTTTGTCAATAATGGTGGAAACTGCCAGTAAGTTTGTCGTAGTTCCTGAATTGGCAACAAACCCTGTTTGATTCAGAGGAATCAGATCATGGTCCTTTACCCATTGCCTGAGATCCTCCAAAATGAGCCCTGCATAATGTTTCGCCTCTATGTCCAGTAGGGCGATTAGTCTGTAGTTCTTCAGCATGGCTCGTGATCCAGCTTTGTGAATGGGATGTATTATTGCAACCCCCCATGAGTCCGGGATTGTCAATGTCCTCAAGGTGTAGTTAAAGAGATTTAGTAACACCGTGGACCAGAAAGGGATGTCCGATTTAAATAACCTCTGTGGCAGGCCATTCGGGCCTGGTGCTCCATCTTGTCTCCCTTTTGTCACTGCTTTAACAACTCGTTCTTCGGTTAGTACATATGCTGGGGTAAACCCCCGTGTTGTGTTGAAGGAAGTATTTGGTGATACGTCAGCGCCAATGCCGTATGCCCTGGACGATCTGGTGCAATCATGGTGATCTTGTGCCTGAAGATGATCTGTTAGGTATGATACCCATTCTGCTTCCTGGATATTTGCTGAGCCAGAGTTTAAGTTCAGGTTAGTGCGGTTGACAAGGGACCAGAATTTCCTTGAGTTTTTTTGCTTGCTTTCCCACACCAATTTTACCCAGTATTGGTTTTCCTGAACCTGTTTCTCTTGGGAGACTGCCCTCCTAAATGCTTTTTGGGCATGGTGATATGTGGCAAAAAAGCACTGTTCCCTGGAAATTTTGAGAGCAACCTCAATGCATTGTGCCTCGCTCTCTTTAATGATTTTATGACGGTAGAAGTTTCTGCCCCTACTGATAGTGAGTGGTTTGATCTCTGCGCAGTCGCTGGGTATGAGCTGATCAGATGAAGGCACAACTGCGACCATTTCCATATCGGTTTGACATCTTTATCAAGACTACCTGTTGTAAAATCCTTGCTTGCTTTTAAAATACTATGACTGTTAGATTCACTCAATTTGAGGCGCTTTAGGTTTTCAGAGTGAATTACCTTATAGGTGCCGTTTTATGGAATTCTGGGTTTGTGATGAGGGTGATGACCTGGGGCCTGTGATCGCTTTCAGACCGTGGGTGGATGCAAAAACTGTTCAAATTAAACAGTAGTTCTGAATTACAGATAGTAAAATCTAAGTAAGACTTTTTTTCTTCCGTTCGACCAGGTCCAGTTTGGAGGTGAATCGCTGGTTGACCTTCCATTCACTACCAGGTAGCCTGTGTTGTAGAATCTCTTCACAGAGAGCTCGCCTAGTATATTTGGTGCTTGCATCAGAGGTTTAGATTGAGTCATAGCCTCAATGATGTTAGTCAGGTCGGGCCCTTCCATGTCTGCTGCATTCCCTTGAAATAGATTTGTGTTGAAATCACCCGTAATGATACGGTCTGAGTTAGGATATTCAGTGGCGATGTCATTCATGATTTCACAGAGTCGGACCACATGGTCTTTTTTAGTACGGGTACTGTGGTTAATATACACGTTTACGAGGAAGAGCAAACGCTGCCTCCTCCAGGGGTTAATTTTAACCCCTAGTAACTAGTCTTCTTTGAAGTGAAATTAATTAAATGCACCTTTTAGGTTATTTTAGATGTATATGGACAGACCGCCTTTGGGGTGGCCAAATCGGCTGTCCCTGAGTGCTGATTTCCGAAATTCAATATATCCTTCTATGGGGTGGCCCTCTGTCGCCCAGGTTTCCTGTAGGGCGATTGCTGCATGTTTGCACAAGAAGGCCATAGTGTCATCGTTTGAAATTTTTTGATGGAGTCCGCTAATGTTCCATGAACACAATGAGAAGGGCGACCGCCCTTGCTGGTTATCTCTTTTGTGCTGTGTGTCCGCCTCTGAGAGGGGTTTTCTAGAGGGATTGTGTGTTTCTAAGAGTGTTTCACCCACAGGCGGTCAATTTAAGTGTTTTGAAGACAGGATTGCTGGCAGCCACCCCCAGCTATGGTTTGGTTGTGCATTGTCTCCGTCTTTTTCGGGGCCTTTTGGTTCGACGTCAGACCCTGAGGCATTTTTTAAGACCGAGTAGGGTCTCGCACGTTTTGTTGTTTTAATTGTTGCCAGATGACTGGGTGGAGTCGATCTGGTTAACAGGGAAGTAGGATACCCAGGCGTGGAATAAGGGTACACTCTAATTCCCCAGTTCCGCAGAATAGACTTCTGTTCAAGAAAAGCTCCTACCCAGGTGGCCGATGAAAAAGTCGCCACAGTGACCTCAGAGGGTTGATTTCCTCGAGGGGAGAGGAATTCGATGGATTCTATGTTGTTCGTGGCCAGTCCTGCTAGTCCTGGAATTCCTTCAGCTAGTTTTAACAGATTGGATCTGTTGAGAATGTTGTGCAGCCTTTTAGATTTATATTCAGGGGCCAGTAGAATCTGATGACGCGATGGGACATTGTTGATTGACTCCGGTGCACTTGTGGACTTAATGTTGGAATTTTTGACTGTCCTATCTGATTTGATTTCATGTAACTGTTGTGGCAGTCGTTGCGAAGCCCTCTTCGAATGTGGACTGTGACTGGTCAGAGTTATAGTATCTTTACAGATAGTTTTGGAGTAATTGAGTCTCAACATTGCATTTTTTTTTCCAGGAGAAATAAGAGCCATCGGTGGCCTGGGTTTTTCTGGTGTCGTCTTAGGCCCGGTTTTACTTACTGGCTCTGAACTCACCCTTGTGTTTTCTGTGTGGGCACTGCCCTCAACTGTTTCTGGGGCCATAGTTTGTTTGCTTTGGTCCTGTGGGCTCCTCACTGGTTCTTGGGTGAGTTTTTCTAGGGTGACTCCGTTGAAGTTTGTCCTTTGCTCTGCGGCACTGATTTTGATGGGCGATTTTTTATTTTCAGCTTTTTTGAAAATAGGAAAAAGTTCCTGATGAGCCATGTTGGAATTTGCCCTAAGTTTATTTCTGGCTTTGCGCTGACGTTTACGCTCTCTCTTACTGCGTGGTAAAAGAGGCCCTGAGGGGGCCGCCACTGTTATTTCGGTCTGAGGGACAGGGCTATTTATTCACCCAGGCTCAAGTTGATCATGCCTGGTTGTAAGCCCAGTTGGTGACAATGGAGGGCCATTTTCAACCATCATATTTGGTTGTAGTTGAGCACTCTGGGGATGGCCGTTCAGCTTCGTTAAGCCAGTGATTGTTCCTGTGTTTTGCGCCTCTCCTTCATTTGTGTTTGTGTTCTGTTTAACAGGAACCTCAGTGGGTTTTTGGTGTTCTTGCTGTGTAGGGGATGGCGGTTTAGTAAAAACGTTTCCTCCCCTCAACAACTTGACTTCCCTTATGACAGTAGTTAGGCATTTTGGGAGCAGCAAGTTGATTGGGCAAGCTTCGTGGAGGCTTGCACCCTTAAAATTAAAGAATTGAGTTTGTCTAGTTTGCTGTCGATCCCAAATGTAAATAGTGCCAGGGTGTTTAATAGGTCAACCTGCACCTCCAGTTTTATTGAATGGTAATTAAGTGCATTAACTGTTTGCTGAAGGGTCTGTAGAAGTTGTGGCCAAGCACTGGTCGCAGTGTTTTCTTCAATATTTAGTTTTTCGCTTGGGATAGGGCTGGACCTGGGGGAACTTTGAGTAGTCTTGAAAAAGAGACAGGTCCGTCATAAGCTGATCATTCTGGGCAGGCGGTACTGGCTGGATTTGCAATGTGTCCTTTGTGTGTCCGGATGGCGAAAATAACATGTACGGGGGGGCTCAAAGCTGGTGGTGCTGTTGGGGAGATTATTGTTTGTGGAGTTGAAGATTGTTGACTGCTATTAAAATGCTCAGGGTTGGCTTGCCCATGAATTTGCGCCATCGTTGTTTGGTGAAGAGAGGCCGCAGGAGGCTTGATCGGGGTCGCTAAACAAATAACAATGGGTTGTGACAGCATTGAGTGGACCTCTGTTGAGCACATAGGGTTCTCCAAGTGGGTTTGCGGTACGTGTAAAGGCCCGTTGTCCTCTGCTGGAGACAAAGAAAACTTGTCCAATTGGAGGTGGGTAAATTGAGAATTTTTAGTGTTATGGTTAGTACAAGTAGACCCAAAAATGTAGACCTCTGATGGCTCAATTGCCGTCGTGGTTTCAGGTGCCCAATATTGCGCCGGGGCCAGGTTAGTCAACCCTGGTTGAGCCAGGGTAGTAATAGTGGTTGCCTCCGAAGATTGCACGTGTGGTTGTGGCAATTCCACGGACTTTGATGATGTTTTTTCTGAAGAAGTCCCGTATGCTTAGGGGTTTTTGAAGTTTTAAACTGTGGTTGGCGTTGGCCGAGACCTCAGCGACGTCAGGTTGTTTGGCTTTCCCTTTTTTTGGGTGCTGTGTACTTCCTTTCTTTTCCTGACCTTATTGTTCTAGAGGGCTTGGGCTAGGGCTCTTCTAATTGCTCTCAAGTCCAACGCCACTGGTACTTTGCTACAGCTTTATTACAGCAGCGAGTTGTTAGGATTCTGGCTTCAGGGACTGTGTGCAGGCTATGCGTTGTGTGCTATATTAGTATATAGCAAGTGGCACCCCCCTGCTCACCCCGTCACTCCCGCACAGGGCCCCCCAACCCTAACCCCACCCGCTGACACCACCTGACACCACCTCACCTCTCCGAAGTCTGAAAGCGACTGGGGCTACGTGCTACGCAAACTCTGAGAGGCGAGTGCAAGCACCTCAAGGCCTGGGGGTAAAATGGAGCCAGCAGGGTCTGGGTGGGCTAGTCGGGACCCGGGCTGGCTCAGGGATGGAAAGCAAGGGGAGCAGCCCCAGAGCTGGTGGGTTCCTGTGACAAGCCAGGCGGCGAGCAGTGGGTGAGGGGTGACTGAAGGCCGTGGGCGCTAGGAAGCTAAAGGCGCCCACGAAGAGCCCCAACGGGAGCACAGCGAGCCGCGAGGGCTACAGGAGCTTAGCTGATAAGGAGAACTCGGTGAGGAACTCAAGAGCTCTGGATGCGTAGGGCTGCAAGTGCAACGCCAAGCAATCAACGCTTCGGGGGGTGGGGGGGGACAAGAGAGGAAACCGCCCGCTCGCCAGAGTGTCTTGAGGGAACGGCGGTGGTGCGAGAGATTGCCTCTCAGTCAATCCCTGTACCCCCCTCGCGTGTGCTAGTCGCAGCCTTACCGCGAATCTCCCGGTCTCAGCTGGTCTTAGTCGTTCTCAGCCACGGCTACAGGTCGTCTGTCCGTCTCACTGTGCCCTCGCCTGGCTCGCAGCCCGCTCCCTGCTCGTCTCCGGCTCTCAGCGGGGCAGCCCCCGCGCACCGCGCACCCACTGCCGGCAGCCTCTCCACTCTCCTACGTTGCCACGCCTACCTGACGGGCCTCGGTAGTCACGCTGGTGGGACGCGGCCAATCTGGTTCCAGCACACAATCACGGCAAAAAAAGCGAGTCCCCTTATGTGATTTCAAGAAGGTGCTTTTTTCAGGCAAGAACAGGATGGACATGAAACATCTATTTTACGTAAATTGCAAGAAGGCAAAGTTTATCCAAAACCTAGTGATTTGTTTTGTTCCGTGCACTTAGGGTAACACCTATGTAGTTTATAATGAGCCCCCTCAGAGTGTACAAACCACATTGATACTCAATAGCAGAGAAACTATTTACTCAGACTGGGAGAATTCACATGCTATGCAGGCTGCCATGTTTAAGGAGTGTATTCTGGCATAGAAAAAATATGTTCATGTAGTTTCCCCCTATACAATCATTTTAGCTACTAAAGCAAGTTTACCTACTGTGATACACTTGGCAATGGGCCTCCATGCAAAATTCCAGTTATTTAAAAGAACTATTCCACACTCAGGACACAGGAATTTCTACAATAGCAACAGGCTATGCTTCAAACTCTACTTATATTACCTGTGCAGACAGTATTATAGCATGATCTGTACTGACTGCTCTGCATAGCCTGCATTTGGCACTAAACAAAAATGTTCTGTATGTACAGCAGTGCAGGGATTATTTCAAGATGGAAACCTCAGGCGCTACATACGCACACTAGCATCTTGGGTGACTCAACTGCACAAATAACCCAAGATTAATGCCCTCCTCCTGGGCCTTCAGAAGGCTGATCCTTTAGTTTCCAAAACTCGTTCAGATGCTACATTCTGTGTACAGTAAAGGAGATAGGTCCCGGGACGTAGGGTAGGCTGGACCATACACAATTTTTTAGAAAAAACAAGTGCCAACCCCACCACTTTTCAAATGCTCTCTACTGCGAGCAAACAAATCAAACTTGAATTTCAGATTTGTTCGGTATATTTATTTTTACCTTTTACTTTAGAAATTTTGACATATAAGAACAGACGGATTGTCTGAGAAAGACACTCAACATGTAACAACTACTATACCACAATACAACAAGGAAATATAAATCACAAGATAAATTACAAACACACAATTATATAATACACCTTTCGGATATTGAGTGATAGCAAACGATAAATCTCTGCACATATTAGAACAACACTCAATAAACCATAATCAGTATTTCAACTCAATGAAAGAGACACGTTCAAGGAAAAAATTGGAGAATATAAACAAATTAATCAGTAAGACTCAGAAGTGAATTCTGTATCCTTCATATATTCTTTCAATGATGCCGACGCGTTTCGAGTCCGTGAGCACAGTTGACGGACTCTCATCAGGGCTCAATCAATGTAGTTCTGCAAGGTGTTTATGTTTAAAAAAAGAAAGACAAAAGGAGAGCAGCGTGTCACCAAACATTCTTAATATCAGGGTGACTGTCCCCAATGCCCCTCATAGCCTTTTTAGTACCTGACAGTGACTCCGAAGACCTTGTCTCGGGAATCTGTTAGCGCCAATACTCGTGGCGGGACCTTGTTATCTGCAATATAACATCAAGCTCAGAATGTGCAAGAGCAATGTACTTAAAGTTTTTACACACGCGGGTGAACCCGCGAAACATAAAGGAAAAATTCAAAATTCCAAGTTCATACCTCGGACAGTAGCAAGTGTCTCTCCCTGTCCCTGTCTAATTCAGATATCCTGTAGCTCCTTTTTTCACCTGTGGATAGCGAACCAAAGTCGCCACATTAGATTATACACCGGCATCAGCATTTAAAGTTACATAACGGATCACCAATGATTAGTTCTAAAAACACATACCTTGAGAAACAACGTTTTCTCTCACGGTCTCAGGTATCAAGCACGCTGGCCGATCTAAGAGAGGGCAAAGAGCGAAGCACAATTTCAGAGCCTGCTCGCAACCGGACTGTTTGCGCTGAAAACTAAAACGGGATAGATCCGTTTGCAGGTTACCTTTGTTTGCGCGTCGCAGAATCGCGACCAAACTGCTGTGAATTCTTCCACCAAGATACAGCCGTATCTAGATTACACCGCACTGTCTCCTATTCTTCGGCTTAAAACCTGCCAATCAAAGACGGGAGACTTGTAAGTTGTCAACCCCGTTTTCAAATACAAATGTAACTGCCGGCTATTTTACGGAGCACTCACCGGTTCAGTAAGGGCTCCATCGTACCACTGCCAGGTTCAATCAGAAACACCAGCGCCATCTTTAGGGCGGGGATATACACATTCAATAGGTGCATGGAACTATGGGACATGTAGTTCTGAACAGGTAAAGCAAAATTGCACTCAAGTTAAGCACTTACAAAAACACTCGAAGTAACAGGCTTAAAGCCTTGAGACTTCGGACATGCTATTCAGTCCAGTTTGGGCACTATTAAATCTCATGATCAAATAGGCTTCCTTGCGCAGCAGGGTTTCCTCAATGTCGACAAGACCTTTTTTTAGTGGGCATTGTATACAATACTGTCCAAGAAAAATCAGTTTCTGCATGTGATTTGTCCACAAAGTGTTGGACCATGGGCGCGCTAAGCACTTTATTTTTAATGCGGGATCGATGTTGTGTAATCCTTGTGTTGACTTGCTGGTTAGTCTTCCCTATATACAGTTTTGGACACCCACAGATGATGGCGTACACGACATTTTTGGTCCTACAATTTGAAAACCCTTTATTGGTCCATTTCACTTGCTTATGTTGGAATTCACAGCCCTCCAGACAGGATCCACAGGACACACAATTCCTACACTTGTGGTGCCCTTCAACAGGTTTAAGACCCCATTTGGATAGAAGGTCTTGCTTAGGTCTGGGTATAGCAATGTCGGCACGTACTAGGTGTTGGCCGATACTCCTATTTCTTTTGTAGGCAAAAATAGGCCTAGGGAAGGGGCACTCCAATTCTTCCAACAAGTGCCAATTTTTTAGGACCGTTTGTCTCACCCGATGTGTATCTGGTCCAAACGTCGTGACGCACACCATTTGTTCCAATTCTCGTTTTGTTTTATTCTGCAGTAAACATTCCCTTGGCGTGTAGCGTGCCCTTTTGTATGAGTGTTTCAACATCATACAAAGTGAACCTAGTGTATCTGCACCGAAACAGAATTTGAGACAAAACATTGTGTTGGCCGATAAATCAGTCTGTATCCTGTACCTTGACCAATTTTGCCTGTTGCCAACTGTCAGGGAATACAAATATATATATTTTGTGGTCAAATCCTGCTCATATTTCTGTGGGCTTGGAGAATAAAAAAAAAAAGACTGCCACTGCTGTTGACTATAAAAGGCTTGTAGTGCCTAGTAGCATTGGGAGCCGTTTATAACTTTCATTCAGACAATGGTCCTGTGTTTGCAGCTAAAAAATGTTATGTATGCTGTGTCTACTCTGGGCCTGTGACTGCAAAGTATAGTATCACTTCAGGCTAGATTAGTAGAGATGGATTGCTTAAGCAAGCGGTGACTACTAGGATATTGGATTCATAATTGCCCTGGTAGCGGGCTCAGAGTTCCCAATTACTTGCCAAGAGGAGTACTAATTTGCAAAACCCCCATACAAAGGTATCTTTGGAGTACCCATATATGTGCCCTGGAAGGGTGGAGTCAAAGATTGGTTTGTATGATCAGATGTCATTAATCCATCTATTGGGCAATGGCAAGAACATAAGATAAAGCTAGCAAACAAGAAAGGTTTGCTTAACTCTGCCTCTGAAGAGAAAGCTACTGCTGACATTTGGCCGCCAAAATTGGGATCCCGTCCAGGATGATAAGGTGTGTATACAAAAGTTGTTGTCTGTTACTGCAGACCCTTTAGTGATCAGACCAGACCCGTGGTATTCTAATAATTCATGGTTACATAGACTACATATACTGTGGGTATGCTCTTCCAACAATGGCTGTCTAAATCAAGCCTCAGTTCTATGAAAAAGTGCATGTTGAAAGTAAGTGCAGACATGGATTTGAGTGACTTCCTTTGGTCTCAAAATTCAGATCCTTCCAGAGAAAAGCATTTAATGGTGCATTGATATGTGCAGCCATACAAAATGACCGAGCTACAAGAAGTGTTCATGGAAATCATGGACCAAACATTTAAAATCATTGATAATGGTTCCCAGACTCTATCTAAATATGTCTATAATGTCTCCTTTATTATTTCTGCTTTAAATATTGTAAAACAAGGATTGTACTCTGCAACAAGGACAAACTCAAATGCGTCCTCTACTACAGTTTAGTTGGGCATTGCAGACACTTACAAAGCGCCTTGACCTTCGATAAATGTGGCATCTCTTTTTCTATGTTATAATCTCACTGTGTGCCAGTGAACTAACACTCAATTCAAACAAAGAAGAGCTTACCTTTATCTCCCCCAGATGATCCACATTTAATGTTATTGCATGAGATGTAAATGTCAAGGTATTTGTAGAGCACACTCCTAAAGAAACTCCACTGGCTCCCTGTGAAACAACGTTCCCTCTTTAAAATCGGGTGCATGGTCTTCCAGGCCCGTCAGGGCACTGCCCCTGCTTTCATCACTTCACTTATCAAACCCTACGTCCCCGCAAGAAATCTCCGGTCCTCCTCCAAGTCCCTTCTCCTGATCCCCCGTTTCTCGCGCAAAAAGTGGGGTGGATCCAATTTCTCTACTCTGGCCCCCTCCTTCTGGAACTCTCTCCCTGATAACCTCCGCTCCGCAACTCAGTACCTCTCCTTCCGTGGAGACTTGAAAACCTTCCTATTTAGCCAGGCTTTCCCCGCCTAAATTTCCTCCCCGGTCTTCCTTCCCCTCAGCCACTGAACCTTCAGCGCCAAGAAACCACAAGGTGTATGCTGCGCTCTATAAGTATTTTAAATTAGAAATTACTGTCACCAAGCGGTTTCCTGGCGCTATTACTCATACCGCTGTGGAACCCTTCCTGGCTTTCCCTGTGAAGTGTCCACTCCTGGGCACCCCCAGGGTGAAACCAGGCATCCGAGCGCTGTTGGGGCCGGTGTGGAGGTTAAGCAAGCTATTGCCCAGAGTTGCAGCGTGGGGCCCATGATTAGAATAGGCACTGAGGCGAGAATTGTCAGGTCTGAGGAAATTGAGCCCAAGACCTGCCAAGGCGGGAATTGAACCCTGGTCCCGAGCCAGAACTCTGCATCAGGGTCTGCCGCTCTAACCATTGAGCCACATTCCTCCACACCAGAAATTACTTCTTTGCCTATCATTACTTTCCCATTCTATGGCTGTCAGATATGTCAGTCAGTTAAGTAATCTTTATTTCAGTCAAAGACCTTAAAAGATGAAAAAATACATAGAACACTCAATATAGAAGCATCACAACACAGATATCAATAAGATAAAAGTACACATATTACTTTCCATAAAGCTACAAAGAGGTTTAAAAAGATAAAAAGAATATATATACTGGTTAAAATGTATACGTAATCAGATCAAAGACATTACATAACCAGGACAGAATTATTGCACAGGAACCAGGCCTGGGAGATACATTAGACACAGGACTAATTCTTGATGTATAGCCAGCGCCTTCTCCACAAGGCGTTTAGGAAACGAGAAACAGAAAATACAACTGGTTGGGAAGTGTCATATTTTAAAATCCTAATTGCCTGTTGGTATTGCTTTGTCCCCAGATTTCTATGAAGTTGGATAAGCCAACGTTGTCGGATTTTCTTATGAGATGGACAGAAAAAGAAGACATGGGGCACAGACTCCTCCTTTGCCCCACACGCAGGGCATTCGAGTAGTTTGTTATCTGACCATTTGTGCGAGAAAGCCCTGAGAGGCAGTGTGCCATGCCTGAATTGGGTGTAGAGTTTCCTAGCTTGGCTTGATGCAATCTCATACAAGAAAGGCTCAAGCTTGTACTCATCTTTGAGAGTCAGAAAGTCTAGAGTTATGGGACCCAAAGCAGAGTTGGTGGTAACAACCTGCAGTTGTTTTACGATGGAATTTCACCAAGTCTACTTGAGACATCTTCAAACACGCCGTCTCAGGCTCACTCCAGAGATCCGGAAGTCCCAGCATCTTACTCTCCTTTCTTATGTGGGCAAACCATTGAATTTTGGCTGCTCCGGGGAGTTTCATGAGTTTCTTAACTTCCTCTCTGAAATACCTTAGTTCAGGAGTTACCCATAGTCTGCGCCAATATACCAGGGGGCGGAGACTGATTACTCCATCTATGGGTCTAATATCTAGGTCCATTCTTGCAGTTTTAAAACACCCCCTGTCAACTGCACCAACCTAAGTTTGGCCTTAGCTAACTGCAGTCCCCACTCCATGTTATCACTAAGGGTGATACCCAGATACTTGAATACAGTGACTCTATCCAGTACAATGCCATTTAAGGAGGGATTAGTACGAATGGTCTTTGGAGGGTCACAGACCATATACTTTGTTTTTGAGATAGTTATCTCCAACCCCCTTTTCTGGCAAAAGCTGTCTAGAGCTCGCTGAATTCCCATCGGGGATTTAGACAGGAGAAGAGTGTAGTCCGCAAACATGAGTGCCACTGCTTGTTCTCCACGTATCTTGGGTGCATCAATATCTTTGACCCCTTTAAGATGGGCAATCAGGGCGTTAACAAAGAGACAGAAGAGGGTGGGCGCCAGGACGCATCCCTGTCTCACACCTCTGTTGACCACAAACCTAGGGGTCAAGGTACCCCTCTTACCACTTCTGACCTGAGCGAAATTGTTGGAGTGGAGTCTCTTAAGAATATTAAGGAGATAAGTTGGAATTCCCATATCCGCCAGGACCTCCCACAGAATATCCCGGGGTACCAGATCGAATGCTGTTTTGAGGTCAACGAAAATTAAATAGAGACTGCCACCCTCTATTTTAACCGTTTTCCAATATAATAATTGCAATCTTAAAAGTTGGTCAATGGTAGATGTTTTTCCCCTAAATCCAGATTGGTAGGGACTCAGTATATCCGCTTCCTGCATCCAGTTCTGGAGGCGGTCTAGAGTAATCCGTGCAAACAGTTTTTGGCTCACATCGATCAAACTGATCGGGCGGTAGTTTACAGAGTTTATTGGGCAGCCTTTCTTAAATATTGGGACTATTTCTGCCCCCAACCAAGTTTCCGGTATAGGGGAGTCCTGCAATATGGCATTAAAGACCAAGGAGAGATAAGCAGTCCAAATCTGAGGTTGGTCTTTATAAAATTCCCCGGGAATTGGATAAATTCCAGGGGCTTTGCCTGTTGGTAGTCTTTTTATCGCACCCTCGACCTCCAGCAGTGTGATCTTTGTGTCTAGGGCTAGGTTGGGGGTGCTCGATACAGAGTAAGCTTCTGAACAAGATTGTATATTCTTGGGATTGTTCTGGGGGGTCTCTTGATTTGCGAGGGAGCCTATTTCCATTGAATATAGCACCCCGAAGTGCTCCATCCATCTCTCGGGTGCGATATTCGGCTCGTCTGCGACGTAACCATAACTGCTGCCTGTTCTCACAATTGTGATTTATGAAGAAGGACTAGCTAAATTGTGTGATGGGACTCAATGGGTACGTATATTGGCAAACCATTTGGTTTGGTCATGAAGCCCTCACCCAGCAACCTAGTTGGTGGCATGCTTCATCATCGGGCCCACCACAGTGACACCGAATGTGTCCCGGGTGTGCTGCGACTCCAGATTACTGAGAAGCTGGTATACTCGCTGAGTGTGCAGTGTAAGTGAAAGTGAGTGACAATTAAAAGCTATACAGTGGGTCCCAGTACCCGAGGGTATATGGATAGACTTTAATTACTGGGCCCCTGTTAGCAACTAAAAAGGCAAACGGACGCGTTGGAGTAAATTATGACCTCTTTCGTCCTGTGTGGTCTGCATGTTTCAGCCAGGCCTTTTGATTAAAACTGGCTTTCCTCAGGACCAATGAGTATGTGTAAGTGATAATAAATAAATAAATATTTTAAGTGAATTTTTGTGTGATTAAAAGTGTCGCACTCTCTAAGGTGCCTTACGTGTAAGAGGGGGATTCCCTCTACTTTACTGTACACATAACATAAAGGACACAGACAGACGTTCAATAAAGTTCCAAAAAAACACAACGTATTGCCGGCTACTAAGGTGTGTGAAACGACGTAAAGCGGCAGAAAATGTGGCCATGCTGGTTGCATGGCTGGTGTGGTTTATAGCGTAAAACCGGGGTGGGGGTGGTGGGTGAGGGCTTCATGACCAAACCAAATGGATTGCCAATATACGTACCCATTGAGTCCTATCACACAACTTAGCTAGTCCTTCTTGATAAATCATATATAACCTAGGGGATCCGGACTAGCTTTCTAGTCCTCTCTCTCTATTTTGATTTGATGATATTTGGCAGCGCACAGCTGCGAGAGATACCTTCTACACGTCATGGCAGAGAATACAGGCCTAACCTTTACAGAGGAGGACGTCAGCGAAATCCTTGCTGATCCCTCTCTCCTGGCAGATTTCAACATATCCACAACCATAGCACAAACTACAGACTGGGACACTCTTACTGAGAAAAACGGAACAGGATAAGAACGATCCTGCATGGTTGCATTCTGGCACAATACCTACGTACCAACACAGCACCTAAAGGGCTTCTAGTCACCAAAGCACCACGAATCGTCCTAGATGATGCCACCTTCAGAAAGGACTGGGCCCAAATTGCATGCCACTGCACCAGAGACTGGCTCATACTAATTATAAAATCTACCAAACGCCTCTCAGATGCAGTGATCATAGAAATCCAGGCATCAGAAACCCACTTTAAAACCACACTCACAGGTTTCAAAAAGAAACTGGACGACCAAAATCGTGAAATGTCAGAATATAAAGAATACCTTACCCAATCTAAAATAAAAAAATTTGAGAAAGATCTAAAAAGATTTAGTTACTCCAAGACCTACCCCTACGCTGATGATGACTACACTGCACCCACAAAGGGAACAGACAGCTCAGGAGACAGCAGCTCCGTCTCAAGCGATTCTAGCTCAGGATCTTTCAAACCTAGAGGGAGAGGACATAGAGGCCAACAATGGCAACAGCCCTGGCAAGGGCCCCCACAACATCATACATTTGGGCCACCTCCATTTGGCCCCATACAGCCACCATATTTTGGATATCCACCCCGATATCCCCCAGGACAAATGCCCTACTATCAAGGCAACCAGAACCCAAGATTCCCTTTTTTAGGTCAAGGCCGCAGACCATGCGGCAAGAGAAGGAACCCTCCACAGGTGCAATGGGCAACAGAGGAAAACCCAGTGAGCTCCAACACATGGAACAAATCCAGGGAACAGGCGGGACCCAGCAAGCAGTAACTCCCCACACTACGAGGCCCCTCGTTTTCAACATCTCCGGTGCGCAACTCACTGATGAAGAGACTGCTGTCCTCAACAAAGGACTCTCCTTTGTCCCCACTACCAGATTGGACACTTTCAAACTCCACATGGAGCTAGCTGAGTTTTTCAGAAAACTCAAACTAAAAGCCTTCTTTGAAAAACAGGAACACACTAGCGACAATACCGAGACTACCAACGAAACCGGCCTAAGATTGAAGTCCAATTTCGTTCCCCCACCGGCCAGCATACCGGTAGAAATTTCCACCTTCGAACTTGCAGTCTACTCAGAAATTGAGAAGCTACAACCCAGGAATACGTTCAACAACCTCTCCTACGAGGACCAAGAGATCATCAAACGCTTACAAAATAATCCCACGCTTATCATCAAGCCAGCGTATCAGGGGGGCGGTATTGTGATAATGGACAAGTATGACTACGATACAGAATGCCGTAGACTTCTGAGTGACACACGCAATTACAAAAGCCTAAGAAAAGATCCAACTGAAGAGTTACAGAAGACAATCAACCTACTCATCAAAAACGCCAGTGACGCGGAACACATATCTAAACAAGACGCGGATTACCTCTGCACCAAAAATGCCAAAGTACCCTATTTTTACACTTTGCCCAAAGTGCACAAAGGGGTCACTCCACCACCAGGCAGGCCAATCGTGTCAGGAATCCAATCCCTCCTGGAACCGTTATCACGCTTTTGTGACTTCTATCTTAACTCACTGGTTCAGAAGACACCTTACTACATCAAGGACACAAAACATTTGCTCAGCATTATCAAGGATACCAGTTGAAACTTTCAACCCAGAAACTCAACTCCTAGTTGGACTGGACATAGAGAGCTTATATACTAGCTTACCCCAAGACGCTACATTGCAAGTATTACATGATGTACTGATGGAGACCATATGGGAACACCGAACCCCACGCCAATTCATACTTGACTGCGCTACACTGGCATTAAAAGAAAACTATTTTGAGTATGAGGGTAAATTCTTCCTCCAGACAAACTGAACTTCTATGGGGAGTGTTTTTGCCCCCAGTGTGGCGGGACTATATGTCCACCACTTTGAAAGGACCTACATTGAGGCACCCACCAACCCCTACTCAACCAATATAATGACCTGGCGTCGTTATATCGATGACATCTTCATCATTTGGGAGGGCAGTGAGGATACACTTGAAAATTTCCTCATATGGATCAGTAACCAAGACGCCTACCTCTGGTTTACTTGTACAAGCAGTTCCACTGAACTGGCTTTCTTGGATCTTAATATCAAAGCAGAACATAATGGCCTGACAACCACCACATATTACAAACCTACAGCGAGGAATTCATTACTCAGATTTGACAGCTTCCACCCAAGACCCCTTAGGGAAAACCTCCCTTTCGGACAATTTCTACGCATTCAACGCAATTTCAGCAATATCAAAGACTATAAACAACAGTCTAAAGCACTAACCCACAAACTGGAGGATCGTGGATGCCCCACTAGAATCCTCTCCAAAACCTGCAAAAGGGCGCAAAATCAAAACAGAGAGGCACTTTTGGAAACCATTGTCAAACCACCTGAAAAACCAGTGGTCACATGTGTTACCACCTACAACACCGCTTCCAATCAAGTGTCCAACATAATGCGTAGAAATTGGAAGATAATAAACTCAGGAACTAGAAACTGGGAGAGTCCACGTTTCGCGTACAAGAGAGCTAAGAACCTTAAGGACCAATTGGTGTCTACCAGACCTAGATTCATTTCCCGTCCTACAGACAATACAATCTTGAACGCTTGGGGCCTACCAAAGCTAACCGGCCACCAACCATGCAATAACTGTAGTGTCTGCCATTTGACATCGCCCTCAAAAACCCTTGCCCTGGAAAACGGCAAAACCTGGACACAGCGCCAGTTCACTAATTGCAATTCTTCTAACCTAGTGTACCTCCTATCATGCCGGTGCGGCCTCAGCTACATTGGCATGACAACCCGAAAAGTGAGGACAAGAATGACTGAACACAGAAGCACCATCCGCTGTGGAAAGAATATAAGTAAACTCACGGAACATTTTCTCACTCTTAATCACATGGACAGTGATTGAACAGTTTGATGTGTCCCATTTCAATGAGAAGGCACTCCTTATGAAGCAACAGCGCTGGATATACCGCCTATCCACGCACATTGATGGGTTAGCCAATTCGATCCCATGGAATGCTTTATCTACCTGAACAGTATGACACTCTGGAGGCCATGACCATCTGAGCATTGCAGTACTCTTTCATGCCTTGTAATCCTGAGCAAAATGGTACTCTTATGAATATAACAATATTTTCCTCACCCTTGTGTAATTGTCGGTTTAAGACCTACTGATTTGACATATCCATGTTTGGATCATAATTATACCCCGTTTTTTCGTAAACTCTGATCCCAGTCTGTTAAAACGTTGAAAACATTGAAACCTAAGTAATCAAAATCGAACAGGGCTATTTTTTTGCCTCCTGCGCTGCTACACGCGTGCGCCATTACCAAGCACTACTTCTAGTCTAGTACGCATGCGCACGCTACACTGATCCTTCGCGCATGCGCACGCTACACATGACTCAGCGCCTCTAGCGTGACCGCACCTCTGTAATTTCCATTACCGCTGCAGGTGTTGCGAATTAAACGGGCTACTTAAACCCGAACGGGGCCTCCTCTCACTTACCCGGGACACCGCAGCAGGACAACAGGTCTATGGAGCACGCAGACCGACAATTTTGTGAGTAAAAACGCTGCTCTACCGCTACGAACTAGGTAAGCTGTAGCTCTTTCTCTCCCTACAGGTTTGGCGCTAATTTCTGCCTTTCTACAATGTCTAGGGTCTTTTCTCCCTGCCAGGTGACCCAAGGAAGCTTTAACAGCAAACAGCAAGTGTGAGGATTTTGTATTTTACTTACCTGTACCTCACCCTGCACTTACCCCGCTGTTTAGCCCATCACCCCCACCCCGGTTTTACGCTATAAACTTAAGTGTGACACATAGCAGATCTACACATGGAGTGGGCACTTGTGTCACCGTGCAGCCCAGATGTGATGCTACCAATATAGATAGGCCCCCATAGGGCTGCCCCTTTCCCCCATTGTTGCCAGATGGTTGAATGAAGCAAAACCTAGTCTTCGTGTTTCCTCTCTGGCCCATGTCTCCTGAAACAGGCATATATCGTGCTGGTCTATGAAAGACCCCCAATCGGGCAGGCAATTTTATTGTTTAAACCTGCCACGTTCCAGGACAGTATTCTAATTTTATCCAGCTGCGTAGTTACCCCACCCCCAAGAATCTATGGGAACATGGGCTAGAGGGTTAGGAATAGATATAACGGAACCGCCAGAATCACATAACTGCTTATGTAGAGGGGAATCCTGATTCCGTGACTCCATACCCGCCCCCATAGCGTCTATGGTCTGTCCCTGAGTTGCATCGGATACGGTCACAGAAGCCTGCATTCCAGATTTGTAATTAATAAAAGCTGCCAGACCTCTCAGTCAATCTACGCCCTCTAAGGGGGCGTACTTATTGGCCAACGGGATACTTGTGGAGAAGTGTGGCTCAGGGGTTAGAGGCGGCAGACCCGGAAGCTGAGATCGGCCCTGGACCAGGGTTCAATTCCCGCCTCGGCGGGTCTTGGACTCAAAAATTCCACGGACTCGATAATTCTCGCTCTGGTGCCTTCTCGACTCACGGGTTCACACTCTGCGACTCTGGGCAATAGCTTGCTTAATCTCCACAACGGCCCCTCGCGGCGGGATGCCTGGCTTTCACCTTGTGGATACCCTGCCGGGGTTATCTCACAGGGGAATACCAGGACGGGTTCCCTAAGCAAGCGCCGGGAAACCCTTTGTGGGTAGCTGTGCGCTATATAAGCTCAAATACATTTACATTTACATACTGAATATGGATGTGACATTAGTGGGCACCAAATAAGGATCCATGCGCCAACTAGCACAGTCCGGGGGGAGGTAGACTTCGCCAGTACTTTGTGGGGCGGGGTAAAAAAAATCCAGAGAGAGAGCTCTGATGTCAGATTGATGGTCCAAAGGGTAGGAAGGATAGGTCATCAATCTGCGGACGGCTTCAGGGTACTTTAAATTAATAATCACACAGTCCCCCGGGATTGTTTTTTTAGTGGGACCAATCCAAGCCACCCTACGCACCATCAAAATCTCACCAGCTCTGGTATATGGAAAATGCTTGTGCCTGCCCAACCAAAACAGTATCTTATTTCTAAGATCTAATTGCAACTCATTTACGTCATCTTTAAGTGCGGGAATACCTGCCAAGATAACAACGTAAGGTGCTGCCGCTGGAGGTAAGTTGATGGTAGGGAGGGGCGATCTTGCTATTTCTCTATGTATGGGGAGTTCCTCCCTATTTCCACTCATGGTTGTATTCACCATGTCCCCATTGTAAGTTGGATTTGCCCCCATTCGCTGGGTTTTCCCTGGATCCTCCCTCCTTACTTTGGGGCGGGACTCTGCCAGCTTGCCCAGCCAGTTGGGGGGTAACCTTGTCTACCTTATCAATAATGGAGGATGCATCTTTAGAGTTTATTGAAACCAGGGCCGTGGCAATTTCTGTGCATTGGTGGATTGACTGAGCCCCGGTAGGAATCTGGTGGATCTCAGCCCTAGCTTGCTGCCTGGGTAATAGATTTGTATTGTAGCTCTGTTGCTTACTAGCTTGTATTTTGCCCGCGCTAGCCATTAAATTTTGTACATGGGCGTAGAGAGGGGCAATCTCTTCCTTTACAATGGCCCTGCATTGGGTAAGAAGATCCGATAATAGTGCCTGGGCCCACGGTGGATAAAGTTGTGGCGCCAAAGGCGCATTATTACTGCCATAGGAATTCTCTAGGCTGGGACCATTAGAATTGTCGTTGACAGGGGAGGAAAGTCAGGGGTAATAGATAGACGTCTTTCCGTAAGTTCAATTTCCGTAGAGACTACCAAAATCGCCTTTTGCAACATTAGGTCAATAGCTGTGGGCAGAGTTACTGAGGGAGTATCTGGGTTGTTACGGGACCCTCTTGCTGTACATGCAAGCTTCCTTTGGATTCGCACAGGAGCATTGTTTGAAAGCATCATGCAAACAGTTCTGTTACCTTAGTACCAGGTACAGGAATCAAGGGGGGTGGCCCAGCCACTGCCTGCCCCTGACGGCCACAGACGGCCCGCCCTTGTCCCGGGCTTCTCCCGGCACGACCTGCGACGCGGGGGCTCTCCTTGCTGTTTAGCGCCTCCAGGCACGGTGTAGGCGGTGGCGGCTTCCGCCGCAAAGGCTCCTGGAAGTAGTAGTCCCCTCGCTCCTCGCTGCACTGGTTGAAAAGTCCAGCAGCGGGAGGGAGACCAGCAGCGGGACACAGACAACCACTCAGCAGTTCAGGTAGGCCTCCAAATTGATTTCACAGAGCCCCGCTCCACCGGGGCTCTCCTCGCTTTTTAGCGCCTCCGGGCGCGGTGTAGACGGTGGCGGCTTCTGCCGCAAAGGCTCCTGGAAGTAGTAGTCCCCTCGCTCCTCGCTGCGCTGATGGAAAAGTGCAGCAGCGGGAGGGAGACAAGCAGTGGGACGGCGGGACACAGACAACCACTCCGCAGTTCAGGTATGCCCCAAATTGATTTCACAGAGCCCATCTTTATAGTTTAGTGAATGGAGTAAGATGGGATACAGATCTCCTCCACCCCCGCTATGATGCTGCTGGCGATGCCTGGCCCTGGCGGATTCAGCGGGGGCTGCAGGGGGCCTAAATACCTTGGAAGGCGGCCGTCCGGGATACAGCGGTAGACAGCGGGAAACCGCAGGGCAGATATGCGGCCTCCTCGCTCGCACAGCTCGCTATGCTGAAATTGGGGGAGGCTGCGGGGGCTGTGGAGCAGAGGAGCCGCAGGCCGGGATCGAGGTACTGTCTGCGGAGATGGGAAGCTGCGAGGGGGAAAGGCAGCGTTCTCCTCGCTCTGCAGCTGGCAAGTGGTATGGCGGTTTGGCGGGCTGGCGTCAAGCGGAAGACCTGGACTGGACCTGTTGTGCGTCCCGCATTCGTTGTGCAATAACCTTCACCCACCTGTCAGATATGCACTTCTTTAGGCTGGCATGAGTGCAGGCACAGTAACATTCTGCAGAAATACTTGGTATTTTCCTTTAAAATTCCAGTGTCTTTCCACTGGAAATCCTTTATTTATAAGCAATGCATTATGCACTCACTTTTCTGTGATGAGATCAGTATGAATGGGCTTGCATTCCCTCCAAGCCTGGCCTTGCTTGAAAATTACTTGCCGACCAAAGATGTTGCGTAAGCCCACCTCATTGACAGTACCAAAAACATTCACTGGCCTAAAGTCCACCAATTGTTTACAGTTTATTTGCTTTATTGTCACTCTCATTTGCTTGCTTCTCATTCAATCGCTTGCCTTCCTCATCTTCTGCTTGTCCCCTCCCCTGGGTCGTAGCCTCTTTACCATCATTTTAATTGGCAGACTTGTATCCTTCGCCTGCTCACATTTAGCGTTTGTTTTCTAGCTATTTTCCTTGTGGGCTGCTTTACCTTACAAACACTCCCCCCAGTGTGCGCTCTGTATTCATCTCTCCAAGTTCATCCATGGTTTCGCCCCCCCCCCCTCGCTGCTCTTTCTTCCCCCCCCCCACAGCCGTAAGAGCCTTAATTTCTCATATGCTGCCAGCCCACTCTCCTGTCGCTCCCCTTTACCTGCTCCTCCACCCACCCCTCTGTTGTTACCACAACCCCTGTGGTCTTGCCAGGCTGCTCCACATGTCAATAGGTGCATTTGCCCAAATCAGTCAGTCAGTCAAATACACTTTATTCGATTCATTAAAATCATAAAAGACATACAAATTTACATACATACAAAAAATTTAGCGATTCATATATTTACAAACTCAGTGCAAGCCCCTTTAGAACAAATACGCTACAGTTAATCAAGTTAAAATCAGAGTGGTTATTAAAAATCGATCAGGTTAATACATTTATTTGCACATTTTTCATTTTAATTCTAAATGCCGCAACTAGAAAACTGGCTACATAAAAAATGTTGCAGGTGCCCAAGTAAAATTAAGTTTTTGTTAATCACCTATCAAATGTCGCCTGTGTAATTTCATCCCGCTCACTTGTGCACGCATATGGAATAACACAGCGACCAGCTGCAGCCACGTCATTATCCCTTTTTTGTCTTTTATTTTAATTTCCTGATGCTGCACAGCATCAGTAGTTTTTCTTTTTGATGAGGCTGCACAGTATCGGCAAAAAGCATTGGCAAAGCCGATGGATAAAAACAAAGAGAGGGAGACCTATTGCATTGCAAATGCTTAATATCACATACTTCTAAACAATTAAAATTATGTGGTTAAAAAAAAGCCTGCAGCTACAATATGTGTCGCTTTACTACTTAGAGAAGAGTCCTAGGATGGAAGCCCTCGCCTACCCAGAGGTAATATGCGTCATCATAGTACAGATCCTCATACTGGCATTTGGATAAATGCCAGCATGGGTTGCATCCCTCCTTGGAGGAAGGCTCTTAGAGGATATAACACAAGGGTAAGTCCCAATGATAGTGGGGTGGGTCAGATACATCAGTGGTGCAGAGGGGAGTTCAGTGTTGAGGTAACCCGGATAATAACTGCATCTTGGTAGAATAAAGTTTTATTGGTGTCTCCAATGGACAGTCTACTCCTCAGACTTTCCACTTTTTTAGAGGTATTACTTGGGTTTGTATTCAAAGCTAGAAGGATCTTTGGTTGGAAGTATCTATCAAAAGAACAAGTTACTTTTCTTTTGTAACACTCTTTCTGGTGAATAATGAGAATTTGCCTAGCCTTCGTGCTGGTAAGTTCCAATTCTATTAAGGACTCGGAGGCGAGGATTATCCCCCCCAATGACTTCCAAGAAGTGGACCCTCTCTGTATGGAATGTAAGTAACTCATTCATGGAGTTTCTGCTGTCATGACTGTTGCTGCTTTGCACCGTATTCTATTTCCATATGCCTTATGTTGTACTGAGTAGTCGGTCGGTTGGTAACTGACTGCGATTTTTTGCAGGGAATGATGGTCCCAAGCAGGATGCGTGAGAATGCCGTAACATTGGCTTTGTGCGTAGAAAGAGGAAGCAGCAGTGGGGCATGATGGGAGCTGCCGGAGTGCGGAGACTGACAAAGGACTTATGTTCAAGTCTCCTGTTTCCCAAGTGTTCATGGGAAACGTAGTTGGTTACTGTGTTATTTCTTGCTGCTGTGAAAATAAAGTGAATGTCATTTGAGATTTCATCAGTGATGTCACTGACCATGTCATGAATGATGTAATATGTGACATCATCAGCAGTGGATTGCGGGTGCGCGAAATATAGTAAGTACAACTAACTATACAGGAGCAATTTCAATGATTTTGTATGAGCGAATTGTCCAGCTAACTATAACACCCCTAAAACATATAGTTTTTTGAGTGAATTTCAAAGGTTTTTTAAATGCTAATTCCTAACTATATAAGGTCTGAAACCTATGGTTTTTTCAGTGAATTTCAAAGGTTTTTTAAATGCTAATTCCTAACTATATAAGGCCTGAATCCTATGTTTTTTTAGGTGAATTTGCACGGTATTTTAAATGCTAATTCCTAACTATATAAGGCATGAAACCTATGGTTTTTTCAGTGAATTTCAAAGGTTTTTCAAATGCTAATTCCTAACTATATAAAGCCTGAATCCTATGTTTTTTCAGTGAAATTCGAAGGTTTTTTAAATGACAATTTTTAAATGTATTAATTGTTATTTTTTTTATACTGATTTACTACATTTTTGCAGGCAGGTGTTCAGAAGGCACGCCCCTTTTTTACAACACTCTGCAGCGCAGCTCCATGGCTCATACTGGAGATACCTGTTGGACTAGTTCCCTCTAGGGTACCTCTGGATTGAACATGAATTAATTCCCCATCTTAAACTGTGCAAACGCGCCCTGTAGAGTGGGCATGCCTAGGGGTCCGTCTGTTTCTACTGTGCCCCCTTTTTAAGTTCTACACATTTGTTTTTCTGCTTTCTTCTGCCTCAGTCTACCGAGGCACAAGATGGCTGCCAACAATTTCTGTTTTGGAGTGTTGACAGACAGTGGCAGCCAATCAGCATGCAGCTCGTGCACGGGAAGGTACGCGTACGGTATGCGTACCGTACGCGTACGTGCGTGCACGGGTGCGCGCACGGTGCGCGCTTACAGATATATACATTTTTTCTCTCCTAATTTTCTCAGGAACTACTGGAGGGATTTACACCATTTAAGCAAAAGGGCGTTCTGCGAATCAGACTCTACCATTTTGCCAAATTTGGTGTAATTGCGTTCAGTGGTTCGGGCTGTAGCCATGTCTAAAGGTCCTATGGAAATTAACATGGGGAGAACACGTTTTGGGACCCCTCTTTTTTCTCGGCCCCCACTTGACGAATCTACCCGAGACTTTCAGGGAAGAAGCGGTGCGGAACGGGCCATCTTCTTTGAGAAATTCGCAAAGATTCAACAACCGGCGCCAAAGTTATTCCCAATAGAATGTTGCTGATTTCCTATGGAAACTAGGTCCTAACTATATATACCTACTGGCGACCGCCATGTATATATATATATATATATATATATATATATATATATATATATATATATATATATATATATATATATGATTTTATAATACACTAAGTATGACTTACTATCTAAATGAATAGATGATGTGGTGTTTGTATAAGTGTGTAGCTAAGCAAGTTTGTATCTCTAAGCAAGTTTGTAAGTATGACCCATTTTTTGCATAAGTGAGTAGGATGACTTCATAAGTGAATATGATGTGTGCTGGTGTGTAATGTTGATATAGGTGTATAAGTATTTTTGATAGTGTTTGTTGGACCTAACTCTGCCAAGTCACATAGGGTAGCCTGGCCTAGGGTAAGACAGTCAGTTATCAGAGGCACATGTGTAAAGGTGGCACACCACCCAGCAGTAACTTAATGCAATTCCACACAAAAAGGACACTACACCACAATATTGTAGGAAAATACGTGTTACTTTATAAAAATAATACTTTGTTCTCTTGTCTACTGTTTATCCTTAGTCAGTACAGAAGAAAAATGCATTTAAACAGTGACTCTGTCAATTACTAAAAGTCTGCGAAGAGATCTCACAGTTCAATTTCTCAGCATGAAAGTACAATACACAGGCTCTCAGAGAGCAATGTTTGGACACCTTACAAGCTCAGAAAGTCTTTGGTCCTCCAATAAAGGTTAATACCATTTACCCCCCACCTGCAACACCAAGGAAGGATGGCTAGTAACCCCCACTCTGCCTATTCTGTGTAAGCTCTCCTCTAGAGTTGTCTCAAGGAGGTTTATTTACCAATACAATTCAGTCAGCATTCAACAACAGTTCTATGGTGTCTCTTGTGGAAGTCTTGAAAGATTTTGCCTAGCTTAGTTCAGCCTTCAATTTCCCCCTCTCATACACTCCTTACTTCTCAGTGCTGGGCCCACTGGGCCAGAGTCTCCGATCGCTGGGGGAGGGAAGACCACACCGGGGCACTCGGCGTGGGCCTGTCTGCCGCTCGACCCTCCTCACCCGCTAGAACAGCTCCTCGTTGTTGGAGCTTGAGCGGGGAAAAGGGGGCACACAAGCGGAAGGGAGCCGATGCTCGCCTCACGCCCGATTTCTCCACAGGCGCTGACTCCGCCTTCCTTGAGGGAAGCGGCCTGACCGGGCATGCGCGGGAGATTAGCGGCTCAAGGACAGAGCCTGCTCAGCTCCGCTGGACCTCCTCCTTTAGTTCCGCTCTCGCTCCAGGACCCGTGTTCACTCGGCGGGGCCTGCGCAGTTCAGGGATGAGATTCCTCAGCGCGAGCCTAAAAACCACAGTCACCAGTCAAAGAGAGATGGGGGGCAGCCTTCGCTACACGGCCAGTTCACTCGGCGTTTCTGCCCCAGGCACTCGGTTCTAGCCTTCGACCAGGATGAACCCACTACCCCTAACGTGGCGAAACGCTACCACAGGTACCAAGGGGGGGGGTTCTGTTGAAATGCCAGATGAAGCCTCCTTTTCTCTCAGTTCTTGTGGCGTCTGACAAGGGCAAACAGGATTCCCTCTCCTTAAGTCTACACCAGGACCCTTTCTTTACTGGGCAGTGGTTGAAGCCACACTCCAGTTCAACCTCCCTCACCCACTCTTTCTTCTGGGGGCTGGATGAGGACAGGTGCCCAGGGTCTCCAGGATTTCCTCTGGCAGGGTCAGGTCAGTAACTATGAGGAGAGGAGGGTGGTGAAACAGTAAGGAAGCGTCCCTACACTGGGAGATCAACCCTCTGATTATCCTACCCCCACCTTATGCTACAGCCTTTACTCCAGCTAGCCTTCTCTGAAAGGACAAAATGGCTGCACTGCAGCTGACCTTTTATAGGGTGGCCTCAGAAGGTCCAGAAGGGACCAGAAGGTTCTGGAAGGCCCCTATTCTAGTCTATGGGTCCTTCCCAGGGATGACTGTTATGGCAGTTAATGGCGACCATTTTGTGGGTCCCATACTTTCCAGTCAGAAAAGGCACCTAGGCCTTAGGTGAAAAACTATGAGGGCAAAAGAGCATCTAACCGCTAGGCCAACACCGTAAAAATAGTCCAGTGGACACAACAAAATAAATAATGAATTGGAGGGACTTCCCAAAGGCAGACAGGTCTAACAGTGTTCTATTGTTCATTGACAGCATGTATGAGTGAATCTACAGGTAAGTGATTAGATGTGTGTATACATCTAGGAATCACTGAGTGGGTTTTTAGATACTTGTATTGCTTTTTCAATGGATTCAAATATGATACTCTGTATTTTACAAAGAGTGCTGAAAGATTTTACTAGTGTATGAAAAGGTGTATGTGATTGTCACGTGGATAATGTCATCAGTGATGTCATTTGAGATGTCATCAGTGATGTCATTTGAGATGTCATCAGTGATGTCACTGACCATGTCATGAATGATGTAATATGTGACATCATCAGCAGTTGATTGCGGGTGCGCGAAATATAGTAAGTACAACTAACTATATAGGAGCAATTTCAATGGTTTTGTATGAGTGAATTGTCCAGCTAACTATAACACCCCTAAAACGTAAAGTTTTTTGAGTGAATTTCAAAGGTTTTTTAAATGCTAATTCCTAACTATATAAGGTCTGAAACCTATGGTTTTTTCAGTGAATTTCAAAGGTTTTTTAAATGCTAATTCCTAACTATATAAGGCCTGAAACCTATGGTTTTTTAAGTGAATTTGCAAGGTATTTTAAATGCTAATTCCTAACTATATAAGGCATGAAACCTATGTTTTTTTCAGTGAATTTCAAAGGTTTTTCAAATGCTAATTCCTTCGAGATGCTAAATGCTTCTAGATACATTGTAGACCTTTCCACCAAACACCCGAGAGGACTCAATAGTGGAGAGGAACTGTCATGCCATTTAGGCAAATGAAATCATAACTATTATAGGCTCTCCGGAGAATGATCTGTGTAATGCTGTCTCTTAAGAACTATGAATTGTATGATTGCCTTTTATAAATCTTGCATTTCTCTTTATTAGTTTGGAATTTTCGAGGGTAGTTCCCTGCACTAATTTACCATCTGTGCAGTAATTGCAGGGTTTTGGACATGTACATATGTATATACAGACAGAGTCTGGAATCAAGAGAAAGTGGTTATGTTCACTAATCATTTCCATCATGGACAAAGAATAAGAACGATGATGCTATATGAGTACGCACTATCTTCTTTGCAAGATGATTTGGGAATTCACTTACCGATCAGATGGAAATCATTTATATAACATATCTCGTATAATACATTTGGTCATTAAGATGTTATCTGTTGATAAGCTTGATGAATTTTGAGAACTATTGATAATCCTGACAACTTCTACAATTCTGAAATTCTGTGATACATGTCGTGACATATTCTTTTTGATGAACTGTTATTTCTGGTATAAGTTTGTTAATCATGTTTTGACAATTTGTACATAGGACACTAGCCGATCCACGGCTTTATTGAAGCGTCATAATTCATGGACATTATATAAACTATACCCCTGTAAATGGATAGAACACCATTCAAAAATGGCGCCCGTAGTGGTGCAAAGGGGCGAAGTCCTATGTCACTGTCAATGATTGTAAAACAACTTTATTAACTTGCTGTTTGCATGTCACCAGTGACACACTGACGAAGGCTTACGCAGAAACGCGTCTGTGCTTTCCTTTTTACCCACATTAAATCATCACCGTGATATCTCTCAGTTTATGAGTGCTGCTTCTTTTCTTGTGAACTAAGAAAGGCTTTGAGCGTTATATATATATATATATATATATATATATATATATATATATATATATATATGTATATATATATATACATATATACATGCATACATATATAATCTGCATATCTATATAAATAAAAATATAAATGCATGCATACATATACATATATGCATACATATGCATGTTATTTACATGAAAGTTTGAAAAACACTAATAAAAGCAAAGCTAAAAAGCCACTTCATGAGCAACAGAATGGCTTTAACTTAAACGAGGGCGAGATCTATTGCATTTTCAATGCTTGTTTACTTTGGTTCCATCAAGAAGGCATTCAGATGTGTCACACATTTGACATAAATTCTGAATGTTAGCACTCTAGTTGCTCATTAGATCACTGTAGTAAAGCTACTGCTCACCAGGGAAGTCTGCTGCTGGTATTCAAAGTGCATGTTTCAGTCTGCATGGCAGAATTTTTTAATGAAATAGAAGAGGATTTGAGAAGTCACTCAAAACATGCCCTAATTTTTCTTTCTGAAGCACTAATCATACTTTCTATGGTAAAAAGAACCCCCTCATTTTTTGTTCCTTTTTAAATTAAATGTTTTCAGACTTACCACTTTATTCCAATCAAGATGGCTTCTGGTGGCCATACTTTTGTCATAAGTAAGACTGTTAGCGCTCTAGTTGTTCTTTAGAACACTCTGGGACATTCTGTCATTGGGCTATACTTGGGCTCCATCTGGGTGATATTTGGGCTACATTTGGGCTCTTTTGTCTCTGGTGGCCATCTTGGGAGACTGCATGTCAGAATATTTTAATGAAATAGAAGAGGATTTGAGAAGTCACTCAAAATGTGCCCTAATTTTTATTTCTGCAGCACTAATCTTACTTTCTATGGCAAAGTATACCCCCTCATTTTGTTCCTTTTTAAATTAAATGCTTTAAGAGTTACCACTTTATTCCAGTCAAGATGGCTTCAGGTGTTCCATACCTTTGTAATAAGTAGGACTGTTAGCGCTGGGAAGCTGAAGTAGAACACAAAGGAATTAACTGACAGTCTCTGTCCTTGTTGGATGTACATGTTTTACTGAGAATGTCAGACTTCATTCTCACATGACTGAGAAAGATAATGTGAATTTACAGAAAATATGCTTTCAGTTTAGCTTATAGATCCACTTCCAAACCACTGTGAGAAAAGCATGAGATAATAGTTTTCTTTCAAACATGATTCATGATATCCCAGCAGAAGGCTTTTTCACATGGTAAAATCACCTTAGAACACACCACAATTCCTAAAATAAGTATGGTACCATCAACAAATGATTTATAATGTAACTAAAGCCCTAAAACCTTTTATTAACTGCAATGCTTTTTAATGAGGTGCTATTATGTATATTGGTCCCAAGATGGCTGCCAACACTTCTTGGGTGAAGTGCTGACAGCCAATCAGATCTCACAATGAGATGTATGGTTAGGCTCCGCCCAGATATATAAATTGTTTCACTCTTAATTTTCTCAGGAACTACTGGAGGGATTTACACCATTTAAGCAAAAGGGCAATCTGCGAATCAGACTCTACCATTTTGCCAAATTTGGTGTAATTCCGTTCAGCGGTTCGGGCTGTAGCCGTGTCTAAAGGTCCTGGGGAAATTAACATGGGGAAAACACGTTTTGGGACCCCCCTTTTTTCTCGGCCCCCACTTGACGAATCTACCCGAGACTTTCAGGGAAGAAGCGGTGCGGAATGGGCCATCTTCTTTGAGAAATTCACAAAGATTCAACAACCGGCGCCAAAGTTATTCCCAATAGAATTTTGCAGATTTCCTATGGAAACTAGGTTCTACCTATATATACCTACTGGTCATCCTTACCCAATTCTTCTAGCATCAAAGTCGAATTTGAGCAGCTCTTTAATGCAATGTGGGGAGTGAAATGTAAAATTCACTTTACCCAGGTGTATAAAAATTGATTTTATAAGCGCGCTCCTTATAGATAACTGACCCCCCACCCCTGGGATACCTAGGGGTGACCCTGGGGGTCCCTAATATGCAAAAACATGGTAGGTTTTCATTTTTAGGGGCCCCTACCCCCAAAGTCGAGTTTGGGCACAATTTAAGGTTTAAAATCTGTCCTGGCCACGAGGGATGCTTTTAAACTGACCTCAGGCTTCAGCACTGCACACATGCTAGTGCAGAAAATCTGCTGGCCTCTAAACTGCCATGCCCCAGGATACTGGAGACTTCTAGGTAGTGTCAATCCCCTGTTCTATTACATACTAGGGGCTTATGGGGTAGGTCATGTTAATTACAGGGGTACCCCACCATACCATAGTGTATCCTAGTGTATGTTGGGTGTCTTAACTGTATTCTAATGTTTTCCTTTTAGCTTGGCACTGGCCTTGGGCCTGGTTAAACAGAACCCAGGGTCAGTCAGAGTCAGTTACCACCAGTTCCCGTCAGCAAAACTTTGGGGGGTGCCCAGGGCAATGATGACTCTGCAACATAGCCCCCCCCCAAACAAAAGGTGATGGGTTACTGTTGCATCTTTTATCATATTTCTTTTATGTCCATTAACCCCTGGCTGAGTGACATCATGATGTTCTTGAGCTGCCTGTGCATGCACCATGTTTACATTCTAATGGTATTCTGGATTCTGGAAGGTAGTTGGTTGTGAGAGCCAGTTGCATCTGGACTATCAAGCAAAAGACTATGAATGCTGTGCTGGAAATAAAGTACCAACTTATTTTTACTTGATTCATGGATTTAAATCTAACAATTTTGACGACGAGGGAGAAGAACCAAGATACACTCCAGTCATTTATCAGCACAGGTACCGAGTGCTTCATAAATCTATTTTTTTAATCACTTCTGGTCACTGATAGCACCAGCGGCAGTTTGTAATATTATATTTTATTAATTGTGCACTGATGGCTCCTGCGGCTGTTTATTACCAAGAATAAACTATTTATATTTATTCTAATTTTGGAGTAGCTGGAGAAGATTTACATTCTTTGATTATTTTGAAACTGGTACTTGGCTTTAGTTGCTGGTGCTGAGAGTCTGACACTAACAGCGTTAGTTACATTTGGATTATCGTTATTTTTATTACTTCAAAATCGCTCTGCTGGGAAGGAGAAAGCCTATTTTTTGAAAGACCATAAACTTGCACTTCGATTATTGTTTAACTCGTGTGTAGTGCAGTGTAATTGTTTAATTAACGGTGTGGTCTGTTTCATTTAACAACGTGACCTGTTTGGATTCAATGGTGCATTGTGTTTGGATTCAACGCTGCATCGTGTGCACCGCATTTCTCAAGCATCTTTCAAGCTTAACTTATGTTGCGTGCTTATCTAGGTTCCTGATCGATACTGTGACCTTATGCCCCTATTCGGCTATAAATCCATTTATTCCCTATATTGGCATAACCGTTCAAATGCGATTTTCTGAAAAGTCATCTCTGGCCTCACACGAACAGAGCCACATTCCAGCATGACTCTCTGCTACTTCCTTTGCGACCAATTAGTGCAATGACAGAGCAGCAGTCACTATCTGATATTCCTAGATAACACTCCGAGTTCTTCAACAAGATAAAAACTTAGCAAACCTGGAAATCCCCGCTTGCTATGTTTTGATTAGTAATGGAACTCTAATGAGCAACTGATAACTGTCACTTCCTAGTGACATCTTTAATTGACGTCTTATGTCCAGCAAACTTGCGTCAAACCCGGCACCTGTCAGGTATAAATATTACCAACGTTGCCTTAAGCAATGCTCGTTGTTCATTGCCTGTTGCTGATGCCAGCTGCCTGCATGACCCTGTGTTGGTAAATCTAGCACTCTGTCGCTGCAGCCTGCTATCCTGTGGTGGTGAAGCTGCTGATTACCATTATCGCCGCTACAGCGCGAAATATGGTGCAGTACGCTTAAGGAGCTGAACAGCCGTCCTCTGCGAAGACATCCAGCAGATTCCAGCTGCCCGCGGACGCTGTCCCCCCTCCTTCCTCGACGCGCTGAAGAGAGCCGCTGCCTTTCTCGTGCAGAGAAATCCAGTCCCGGCGCTTCCGGTTTACCCTCGCGGGTGACTGGGATATCGAGAGAGACCCCTGAAGGAGATACCAATCCTCCATCATTCTATTCAAAGGTATGGTGTTGACTAAACCCTTAGACGAGAATTCTTGAAACAAACCTTGGCAAAACCAACTTAACTTAAGCTACTTACTTACTCCCCCTTCCACGTGTTAGGCTTAGGTCAGGCACACTGGGGTAGGCTTAGTTAGAAGCACCAGTTGAGTATGTTAGCCTAATGTATATATGACTGTATATATGTTTTATTACTTTTAAACCATTGTATGGCTAAGAAACCATATCAATGCTTTTACAGTTCTATTTCGCAATACTTATCTTACTGTACGTACTTTTTATAATAACAGTTATTGCAATTGTGGCAATACATTTCTCTTGTACGAGAAGAAAGACTGTTCATAAATGTTAACCCTTTATTGACAAACGCCCGTCTCTCTATTCTCTACATCTCGTGAATGTAAACTGCACTAGACTGACTGAGTGAAATACATGTCTATTGTTTCACACGACCCTAGAGATCGACTCTTGATCTGAGGAGCAAAGTTGTCATGTTGCACGGTTGTTGGAAAACTGAATCCCTTCTTGTCTGTGCCATGGAAGCTGATCACTTCCTATGCAGAGAAGAAAGTTTCCAGTGACCTCTGAGCTAGTTGGTAACACAACCCAATTAAGTTTAGCATAGTCAGTGGAGGCCTGGAATATCCGCAGTTCCACGTCGATACTACTGTTTATGTTATTCCAATGCGCAGGGCCTAGTGGGAAACTAGGAACTACACTACACTTACGGTTGTGGAGCTGCATTCTTTGTTCGGCAAAATTCCATAAGCAGCTTTGCGTCTTTCTGATCATGTGGAATTCCGCCTCCTTCATCATCATCATCGTACGTCAGCACGATTAAGCTTCCTATGACACTTCACGCTGCACGTTAGCGTGCAACGTCATCGGCGGCCATTTTGTTATCACCGTGGCAACTGCAACTAAATAGTACACGGCGATTTTTCTTTCATTTTCAACACGACAACTGCAACTAAATACTACACGGCGATTCTTCTATCATTTTCAACACGAAGAATTATAAATTGTGCATCACAATGTGGTATTTTAAATAATAAGAATCAATGTGATATATTTTAAACAATATTTGTATATAAAGAGACATAAGGTACTAATTATTATTTTATTATTATACAATTTAGCTCATTAGTGTTTGTATATTGTCACACATTTAGAGATTTAGTTAATGTACTCTCATAATATTTAAGTACATTTTGTTAATACAGCTAGAAATATGCAATTTGACCCCCAGCAAAGTTTTTACAGTCCAAGGGTGATCCTCCCATGCCCTGGGCGAGGTGGAAAGAAGAGTTTATTACATAAATGAAGGCCATAGATGGAGAACGCATGGGGGCGGAAAGAATGAAAAGTATTTTCTTACATTGCTTAGGATCGGAGAGACAAGTTATTTTTAGATCCTTGCCTCAAATTACGTCGCAGAGTGATGGAAGTGGAGATAATTTGAATGTATATAACGAGGCTTTATTGAGAATAGAAAAAAGATTCAAGCCTGTTACAAGTATTGCGTTAAACAGATTTAAGTTCTATACCAGGGCGCTAAAGGATGGTGAAAAGTTTGATGATTTCCTCACAAGATTGAGATCTTTATCTTTACATTGTAATACTGGGCTTTTAACGGACGAAATGATAAGAGATCAGATTATAGTACACGTTAAGAAAAAGAAAATACAAGAAATGTTATGGGTTTTAGGAAATCCTAGTTTGTCTGAAGCAATTTTGGAAGCGAAAGCACTAGAACAGTCGGAAACATGGATGGAGGTTGTCAAAGAAAATTCTAATAAGAAAATGGCAGAGGAGGAGGTTTGTTATATTAAATCAAAAAATGAGAACCAAATCTACACGTGTCCAACACAATTATAGAGGGGGAAGTTCAAAAACTAATATGTACAGGAATATTCAAAGTCAATCGTGGAACATGACGGTTTGCTTTAGATGTGGCAACAAGTCCCATTTGGCGACATTTCCGGGTTGTCCTGCAATTAACAAAGAATGTAGGAACTGTGGTAGAATAGGGCATTTTACAAGTATATGTAGGGACATCATACGTAATGTCACACCTTCCAGAGGAGCAGTGTCCTATGTTGCGAATAACGAGGTAACCATTCCTAACCTAGTACATGAAACAGACATAGTGGATAAGGGTTTTGTTGTTTCCATTATTGATGGAGTTCCTGATCATATTAGGAAGTCACCCAATAGTGATTTTAGAGTTTGTGGAGTAAATATAGTTTTAATGGTAGATTCAGGGTCCCCATGGACGATCATCAAACGTCAATATTTTTTAGAAAAATTGAACAAACAATTGTGTCTAGAGAACTTAGTACCATCTGATATTATGGCTGAAAGTTTGAAGGGAATCAGATTGAAGTTGAGGGTTACTTTGGAGTAAATATCTGTTTTAAGTATAGGAGTGCTGAAATTAAACTGTACATTGCAAGGAAAGGGGTAAATGTCCTAGGATGGCGTGATCAATATAAACTAGGAATTATATTGAACCCAAGGGCAAGAGAGCCTGTCACTTTATGTGATGATACACTATTTAATCAGATTGCAACCATTAGTAACAATGTAATGAAAAAGAGAAGAATTTGGTGAACAAGTACAAGAATGTATTTTGTGACAGGTTGGGGAAGTTAAAAAAACATTTCTCATAGAATTGTTTTAAAGGAAAATGCAACACCAATCAAACAAAAAATCAGGGGAGTTCCAATAAGTGAATTGAAGGATATGTTAAAAGAGTTATCTGATGAGGGGATTATTGAAACGATTGAGTCAGTGGAGTGGGTTTCCCCCATTGTTTTGGTCCGCAAGCCGGATCAAAAGTTGAGAGTGTGTGTAGACCTTAGAGCTCTCAACTCTAATATTATAATAGATTGTCATCCATTACCAAATATTAATGAAGCTGTGTCAATGTTTGAGGGAGCCCAGATATTTTCAACGTTAGACTAGCGATCAGAATACCATCAAATAAAGCTTATGGAGGAGTCAAAGAAACTCACAGCGTTTATTACGCCCTTTGGCTTATATCAATATACGAGGATTCCATTTGGCCTGGCGTCAGCAGTGTCAGTGTTCCAAAGAGTGATGTTCCAGATATTTAGAGATTTGGATGAATATGTCAAATGTTTTCAGGACGACATATTGATTTTTTCAAAGAATGAGACTGAGCATGTTTTTCATTTAAATGAAGTTTGCAAGAGGTTAGAGAGCCATGGTCTCACATAAAAGGCACACAAATGTAAACTTTTCAAACGTACAGTTGAATATTTGGGTCACACATTGTCTTGAAATGGAATTGTTCCAAAGAAAACTAATGTAGATGCGATCGTTAATGCCCCATCACCTGTTAACAAGGATCAGTTATTATCATTCACAGGTATGTGTGAATACTACAGTAAGTCTGTGAAAAGTTTTGCGACTAAAATGGAACCATTGAGGGCTTTATTAAGACAAAATGTGAAATATGTGTGGCTAAACAAACAACAGGAGGCTTTTGAATGTATAAAGAAAGATATAATTAATGCGCCTACATTGAAACTCTTTAGGATGAAGAAAGAGTGTATAATCACAGTGGATGCCAGTTTATAGGGTTTAGGGGGTTTTCTTTCACAAAGAGAAGGAAAAGAGGAATGAAACGTGGCTTTTGCGTCACGCACATTGAAAGAATGTGAGCAGAAATATGCAGCAATTGAAAGAGAATTACTCGCGTGTGTGTGGGCAGTGGAAGATTTTAGATTATATGTTTGGGGTTGTAGGTTTATCCTTAGAACGTACAATAAACCGCTAGTTAATATATTGTCTACAGGTGGTGGTTGGCATTCTACAGCCAGGATTGCGAGATTATCATCAAGATTGCAGGAGTACAATTTTAGCACAGAGTATGTTCCAGGAAAAAAGAATTTTACTGCCGATTTTCTATCTCGACTGCCATGTGAGCAGGATAAAGTGGATGTAGTTAAGGAGGGGGTGTTTATTGTAACCATAGCTGATGTGATGGGTGACCAGTTTCAAGAGATTACAGAAGAGAAGTGGGACAGTTGTGTAAGGTTAGATGATAGGTGGAGTACCCTTAAAAAATATGTAATGGAAGGTTGGCCTAAAAAAAAAAAAATTAAAGAAGAGCGTGTACTATTTGCAAGGGTTGCAGAAGAATTGGAATGGGAAAATTACTTTTTGTTTAAGTCGGGCAAATGTGTTCCACCACAAGGTATACAAGATGTCATTCTTAAGTTGGCTCATAAGACACATCCGGGTATATCCTCTATGAAAAGGCTAATTAGGAGTTTCTTTTGTTGGCCAGGAATGTATGCATTTATAGATAGAGTAGTAAAAGAATGTCAAGATTGTGTGTCAAGCGAGAAAATGCTCAGAACTAATGTTCCACCTTTAAAGGTTGTGAAGTGGCCAGACATGCCGTGGCAAAAGTTAGCCTTTGATATTTCGGGCCCATTTAAGAATTTACCAGAAAATTCACAATATGCATTAGTTTTGATTGACTTTCACTCAAAGTGGCCAGAGGTCAAATTTGTACCTAATGCTACTACTAATGCGGTGATTGTGTTTTTTAAAGAGATTTTTGCTCGGTAAGGATGTCCTTCTGTGTTAGTTACGGACAATGGAGTGCAGTTGAAATCAATAGAAATGGAGAATTTCCTAAAAAAATATGGAATTACACACAAATGTACATCATTATATGAACCACATGAGAATGGCCAGGTGGAACGGTTTAAACGGGGTTTTGAAGACTTATATTACAGATGTGGTGAGAACGCGAGGTGAATGGATGAATGAGTTAAGGGAAAGATTATGAGTTTATCGAATTACGCCTCACTCAACAAGGGAACTTAGTTAATTTAAACTACTTAAAGGAAGAGATCCAGCTTCAAAAATGTGTCCATGGTGGTTCAAGAATAAATGCCAAAGTAAACTGGACATTAAGGAATGTGTACATGATGCAGCTAGGAGAGTAGAAGCGAAGCAAAACAAAACCATGAGTTGGTATGATAAAAAATGGAAAGTTAAAGCTCATGGTTTTGTTGTGGGGGATTGGGTAAGGAGTTTAAGACCAGGTCTGATGATGAAAGGTTTATGTAAATTTGGTAAGCCTATACAAATAATAAAAAGCGTTTAGTAATTCTGTAATTACTCAAGATGGGAAATTGTCGATTGTAAAAATAATTGCTAAGTGTAATAATTTTGCTTATGATTCTAGTTCTAGTTATGAATCCAACACTGATGATTCAGGACAGAATGTTGATGGCACGGTAGCTTCAAGGATCAAACAAAATGTTCGTGTAAGAACGGGCTGGGCTGTTCCCATGTGGTACAGGCTCAAGACTGATTTGCATATGGCCATGTCTGAACTGGTGTGGCTTGGTGAGCAAAATAACGATGGATTAAACCCAGATCTGTGACTGGGGGTGAATGTTTTGCCATTGTGCAACATTCCGTCCATCATCTTGTGTGTTTTGCTGTTCACCGTATGTGGGAAGGGTATGCCCAGACGTGGGTCCCGTGCTCACTAGGCCACTGGAGTCAAGCTATCCTGGCTGAAGATGGCTGATAGCCAGAAACCGGTCCTAGGATGCTTGATTTCCGTCCAGGAAAGACATGGCTTGGCAGTTCGGGCTTGGCTGTTCCCATGAGGTACCGGGTCAAGACTGATTTGCATATGGACATGTCTGAACTGGGGTGGCTTGGTGAGCAAAATAACGATCGATTAAACCCAGATCTGTGACTGGGGGTGAATGTTTTGCCATTGTGCAACATTCCGTCCATCATCATGTGTGTTTTGCTGTTCACCGTATGTGGGAAGGGCATGCCCAGACGTGGGTCCCGTGCTCACTAGGCCACTGGAGTCAAGCTATCCTGGCTGAAGACGGCTGATAGCCAGAAACCGGTCCTAGGATGCTTGATTTCCGTCCAGAAAAGACATGGCTTGGCAGTTCAGGCTGGGCTGTTCCCATGAGGTACAGGGTCAAGACTGATTTGCATATGGCCATGTCTGAACTGGGGTGGCTTGGTAAGCAAAATAACAATGGATTAAACCCAGATCTGTGACGGGGGGAATGTTTTGCCATTGTGCAACATTCCGTCCATCATCTTGTGTGTTTTGCTGTTCACCGTGTAAGAAATAGGCCGAGTAGATTTAACGATTACGTTTGAACATTAATGTTTGTTTTATGAAAAAAGGGGGATATGTTGCATCTTTTATCATATTTCTTTTATGTCCATTAACCCCTGGCTGAGTGAGATCATGATGTTTTTGAGCTGCCTGTGCATGCACCATGTTTACATTCTAATGGTTTTCTGGATTCTGGAAGGTAGTTGGTTGTAAGAGCCAGTTGCATCTGGACTATCAAGCAAAAGACTATGAATGCTGTGCTGGAAATAAAGTACCAACTTATTTTTACTTGATTCATGGATTTAATACTAACAGTTACTTACCTACACCCTGGTAGTCCTCATCGGCTAAGTAGAAAAACCTGGAAAGTCCATCTGCATTGGCATGGGCACCCCCAGGTCTGTGTTCCACTGTAAAGTCCATTCCCTGTAGGGAAATGGACCTCCTTAACAGCTTGGGATTCTCCCCTCTCATCTGCATGAGCCACCTGAGAGGCCTGTGGTCAGTTTGAACACGAAAGTGAGTGCCAAACAAATATGGTCTCAACATTTTCAGTGACCACACCACAGCAAAAGCCTCTCTCTCAATGGCACTCCACCTCTGCTCTCTGGGAAGAACCCTCCTGCTAATAAAGGCAACTGGCTGGTCAAGGCTCCCTTCATTCAGCTGTGACAAAACTGCACCAATCCCTTGCTCTGAAGCATCAGTCTGAACTACAAATTCTTTTGTGTAGTCAGGGGCCAGTAACACTGGTGCTGAACACATAGCAGCTTTCAGAGTGTCAAAAGCCTTCTGACACTCTGGGGTCCAAATCACCTTTTTGGGCCTCTTTTAAGAAGTCAGTTCTGTTAGGGGGCCCACAAGTCCCATAATTTTGAACAAACCTTCTATAGTACCCTGTCAGTCCAAGGAATGCCCTGACCTGAGTCTGGGTAACAGGAGCTGTCCAATCCAAAATAGTTTGGATTTTAGCTTGGAGAGGCTGTACATGGCCCCCACCTACCAGGTGGCCCAGGTACACTTCAAAAGAACTTTGCCCTATTTGGCACTTGCTTGCCTTAATAGTCAGGCCTGCCCCTTAGGTGGTTTAAGTGATCCCCCCAGGTAGAACTGTATACAGCTACATCATCCAGGTAAGCTGCACTGAACTGTTCCAACCCAGACAAGACCCTGTTCACCAACCTTTGGAAGGTGGCAGGTGCATTCTTTAATCCAAAGGGCATTACCTTGAACTGATAATGTCCCTCTGGTGTGGAGAATTCTGACCTCTCCTTTGCTCCATCAGTGAGGGCAATCTGCCAGTAACCTGAAGGCAAATCAAAAGTACTCCGGTACTTAGCAGCCCCTAATCTATCAATGAGCTCATCAGCTCTAGGTATAGGGTGAGCGCCCCTCTTTGTGACTGCATTCAAACCTCTGTAGTCCACACAGAACCTTAACTCCTTGGGTCCCCCCTGAGGGTTAGGTTTAGGTATCAGTACCTCTGGACTGGCCCATGGACTCTCAGACTGTTCAATTACCCCCAGCTCCAGCATCTTAGCAACCTCAGCTTTAATGCTGGCTCTGACATGGTCAGATGACCTGTACAGTTCATTTTTGACAGGTAGGCTGTCACCAGTGTCAATGTTGTGCACACACCACTCAGTGATGCGTGGGGTCAAAGAGAACAGGCCAGAAAACTTCTCTAGCACCTGCTTACAGTCTCTGTGCTGCTGGTCTGTCAATTTGGGAGAGAGTACAACTCCCTCCACTGACCCATCTTGCACATTAGTGGAGAGGAGGTCGGGCACAGGCTCAGTTTCCTCTTCCACACCCTCATCAGTGACCAGTACCATGGTCATGTCTGCCCTGTCATGGTGTGGTTTCAATCTATTCACATGCAGGGCCCTGTGAGGGTTCCTGGAGGTGCCAAGGTCAACCAAATAGGTAACCTCAGCCTTCTTTTCTAAGATTGGATAGGGCCCACTCCACTTGTCATGGAGGGCCCTGGGAGCCACAGGCTCCAACACCCACACCAGCTGTCCTGGAGTATACTCGGGCATAGTAGCATTTTGATCATACCAGTGCTTCATGAGCTCCCGGCTGGCCTCCAGTTTCCTGTTTGCCTTGTACATGTACTCGGTCATTCTAGATCTCAGGCCTAGCACATAATCAAGCACATTGTCCTGAGCTTCTTTAAGAGGCTTCTCTAAAGACTCTCTTAGCAGGCTCAATGGACCCCTCACAGGGTGTCCAAATACCAACTCAAAAGGACTGAAACCAACCCCCTTCTGTGGCACCTCCCTGTAGGCAAACAGTAAGCATGGGAGGAGAACATCCCATCTCCTCCTGAGTTTCTCTGACAACCCATTTATCATGCCCTTCAGGGATTTGTTGAATCTCTCAACAAGACCATTTCCTTGTGGGTGATAGGGGATGGTGAACTTGTAGTTGACACCACACTCATCCCACATAGCAGTCAGATAGCTGGACAGGAAGTTTGTGCCCCTATCTGACACCACCTCTTTTGGAAAGCCCACTCTGGTGAACATACCAAGCAGTGCTCTAGCCACCGCAGGTGCATCAATGGTTCTAAGAGGTATGGCTTCAGGGTATCTAGTAGCATGGCCAACTACCACTAAGATATACCTATTCCCTGATGCAGTAGGTGGGTCCAAGGGACCAACAATGTCCATCCCCACCCTTTCAAAAGGAACCCCAACCACTGGCAGTGGTATTAGGGGAGCCTTTGTCTTGCCCCTGCCTTGCCACTGGCCTGACAGGTGACACAGGAGCTGCAAAACTCCTTTACCTTTTCAGACATAATGGGCCAGTAGAAATGCTTCACCAACCGGTTCCATGTCTTTGTCCGCCCCAAATGTCCTGCCAAGGGGATATCATGATCAAAAGTCAGGTTGAACTCTCTGTACTTCTGGGGCACCACCAATCTCCTGGTGGCCCCCTCCTTGAGGTTTCTGGCCTCAGTATTAAGCAGTCCATCTTCCCAGTAGAGTTTGTGAAACCCACTGTAATCCCCCTCCTCTTGCTTAGAAGCAATCCGCCTCAAGCTCTCAAGGGTGGGACAGTCACGCTGTCCCTGACTGAGCTCCTCTCTGGAGGGTCCACCTGCTCTTGTCAGTTCTGCCAAATCTGACAGCTCTGGCAGGGATGGAGTCCCTCCCTCAGAGGCCAGATCCTCCCCATCAGGTTTAGATTCTTCCTGCACTCTGGAATTCCCTGGGCTGGCTCACCAGGCCCAGTGCCCTTGTCCTTGGATGTTTGGCCCTTTGTTCCTGGGTCCAAATGTCCAGCCCCTTCCTTCTGGCTAGTCTGTGACCTAGTCACAGCACATACCCACTCAGCGAGCTCCAATATTTTCATATGGAGTCCTCTCTCCCCCTCTGACCACGCAGAGGCTTCAAGATCATTGCCCAGTAAACACTGGACTGGGAGCACCTTAGACACAGCTACCTTCATAGGGCCTGTCACACCTCCCCATTCCAAATCCACCACAGTCATGTGGTGGAGTTTGGTAGTGCTGTCTGCATATGTCACCTGGTGAAACTCACCAGGTAACAACCTCTCTGGAGGGCACCAGTTCATCCAGGACCATAGTAACACTAGCCCCAGTATCTCTGATAGCCTCAACCTCAGTCCCATTCACTTTAGGCCTCTGTCTGTACTTGTCCATGTTTGGAGGTAAGGCAGCAAGGGTGGCAATACTCACCCCACCCAGGGACACTAAGGTTGCTTCCACCACCTGCCTGTTCTGTGCACCACCCCTACACTGACACTGGCAATCCCTGTGGATGGCCCCTTAGGGGGGAGCTTCTTGGTGCAGACAGCATCTCCCTGCTTATGCCCTGGCTGGTTACAGTCAAAGCACTTACCCACCTTTGAGGGATCAAAGAACCTACCAGGCTTTCCCTGAAACCCCCTCCATTTGAATTTGGGTTGGCTCGGGGCCCCCCTTCCTTGTGCAGGTTTTTGTGGGTCTTTGGAGGACTCCTTAGGATTTTGACCTTCATTTCCCTGGGCTTTCCCCTGGGGAGGGACCTGTCCTCCTTTCTTCTGGTCACCCCCCTTATGCTGAATGGAAGCCCGGGTTTTCAGCCACTCATCAGCTGATTCCCCCAGCTCTCTGGGGTCTGTCGATTTACAAAAGGGGGTGGTGATGAACAGAGTGTCTGAATTGAGCAGACCACTCTTACCCAGTCCAAAGATCAGGGCTTGATCCATCACCGTTATTTATCTCACTGCCCCATCCCAGCTCAGAACCTGGCTATATGCAAATCAGTCTGTCCCTGGCCCAGTGCATCATGGGAACAGGGCAGACTAAACTACCAAGCCAATTCTTTACCAGAAAGGAGCCAAGCTACCGGGGACCGGTTTCTGGCATTTCAGCCTCTTCGGCCCGGCTTGCTTGAATCCTGATGGAGCAGTGAGAAAGGGACTCATGTCTGAGTATACCCTGCCACACCTATAGTGGCCAAAATCGATTTACAAAAGGGGGTGGTGATGAACAGAGTGTCTGAATTGAGCAGACCACTCTTACCCAGTCCAAAGATCAGGGCTTGATCCATCACCGTTATTTATCTCACTGCCCCATCCCAGCTCAGAACCTGGCTATATGCAAATCAGTCTGTCCTCTGGGGTCTGTCAGCTTAGAGTTCACTAGATACTGGCGTAACTTCTCTTCTGAACAATGAGTCAAAATGTGTTCCTTCAAAAACAAATTATACAATCCCTCATATGTGTCAACTTTGTTGCCAACAATCCAGCCTTCCAGTGCCTTTACTGAAACATCCACAAAGTCTACCCAAGACTTTGAACTACATTTCTGTGTGCCTCTAAACTTCACCCTGTACTGTTCTGGAGTCAGACCAAATCTCTTGACTAAGCATGCCTTCATCTGCTGGTACGATTCTGCATCCTCTCCCTTCAGGGTCAGGAGCCCATCCCTCCCAGCTACTGGAATCAACTCCCACAGGAGTGCACCCCAATACCTAGAGTGAACCCTACTCATTTTAAGGGCCCTCTCAAAAGCTGCTAGCCACTTGTCAATGTCATCCCCCTCAGTGTACTTAGGTACTATGCCCTTGGGAAGTTTAGGTTCAAATCTACCACCCCTGGACATCTCAGCATCTTCTTCACTTTCGCTGCCACCATTCCTTTTCTCCTCCTCCCACTCCCATTTTCTCTTAGCCAATTCGAATTTCTCTTTCTCCAAGGCAATCAACTCTAATTGAGCCTGAAGCTGTCTCTCTGCAAGGGACAGTAGTGGTACCTGAGTAAGGGACCCTTCACCACTCCCACCACCACCACCACCTTGATTTACCTGGCTAACACTAGTCACAATGGGAAAGGTCTCATCCTCACCCCTCTCGTGGGTAAGGTTGGGGGGAACATCTTCCCACCCCCTTGGGTTCTCCTCCGCTGCCCGTGCCCAGGCCTTTAGGGACTCAAGCGACCCTGCCTTCCTCATCTTCTTGGCAGGACGCAGCCCCCTAAGCCTACACTGTTCCCTAAGATCCGCCATCTTAAACTGTGACAGTTTAGTCAGGCCCAGCTCCAGCTCCATGGAACCCTAGTTTTGTGTCACAAAAAACTAAGCTCAATAGACTTAGAACAATTTGGAAAAATCAAAACAATGGATTAAAAACAGTTTAGTCCAAATTCCAAAAATCAAACTCAAAAGTTTTGTTCTAAGGCAATTTAGAGTATTTTAATAATCTTAAATCAATCACTGAAAGGTGTACTTTTTAAACACAAGTCCTCATCCATAAGTTATGAGACTTATGGATGAGGCCTGTGTTTAAAAAGTACACCTTTCAGTGAATGATTTAAGATTTTAAAAATACTGCCACCAAATGTTGGAAAGTGGGTTATTGGTAGGGGCAGATGTAGGTCTGCCACTGGCAATAAGGCCACTAACACATGATAGGACTCAGAATAGGTCTTAGAAAATTATTGCTTTGCTCAACCCTTGGTAACGTGGCTGCGAGCAGACAGGCTTAACTTCAAAGACAGGTATGTAAAGCATTCAAAAACACCATTTCAGTAAATAATCAAGACACAACACAAAATAAAAATCCAACACCAATTTATAAAAATAGGTAATATTTTTATCTTTTAAATGACACCAAAACAAAAATAATCAACTGTAGGGAACCAGAGATATAAATTTTTAAAGATTAGTCACTTTCTAGTGCTTAGAAACCAACAGCGCCCCTTTAAGTAATTTTGTTTTCTCTGTCAGGGACACACCTTTATAAATTGTTCTGAAGAATTCTCACCACTGTAGTGGGCCGCCTTCTTCAGCAAGCGGGGTCCAGTTAGAACACCTTCCTGGCGTTCTGCTTGCGGGTGTTGTGTTTGGCTCGAAAGCCGGACTGTGAGGGGTCGAGTGAGTTGTTGGATTCAAGGAAGGCGGCGAGCTGGCTATTGACGGCTTTCTCGATGACTTTGGCCGGGAAGGGGAGGCGTGAGATGGGGCGGTAGTTCTTGAGTTCAGAGGGGTCCGCTGTGGGTTTCTTCAGAAGGGCGCTGAGTTCGGCATGTTTCCAGCTTTCTGGGAAGGTAGCGGAGCTGAGGGAGCAGTTGATGACATTGCGGAGATGGGGTGCGATGATGGAGTCTGCTTTGTTGAAGATGTGGTGTGGGCATGGGTCAGTTGGTGAACCTGAGTGGATGGAGTTCATCAGACGGATGGTGTCTTCAGTAGTGATTGGGTTCCAGGCGCAAAGGTTGTGAGAGTGCTGTGTTGGATCGGAGGTGGGTGGAGTGGGTTGTTCTTCGGAGAGGTTTCCAAAGCTGTTATGAATGTCGATGATTTTGTTGTGGAAGAAAGAGGATAGAGAGTCGCAGAGGTCTTGGAAGGGAGTGATGTCGTTGGTGCCGGCGGTGGGGTTGGTAAATTCTTTGACGATGTTGAATAGTTCCTTGCTGTTTTGGGCGTTGTTGTCGAGTCGATCCTTGAATGCTGATTTCTTGGTGGATCTGATCAATTGGTGGTGTTTGCGGGTGGCGTCCTTGAAGGTGGTCAGGTTGTTAGTGGTTGGGTTTTTTCTCCAGGTTTTCTCGAGGGTACGGCATAACTTCTTGGATTTCTTAAGGTCATCGTTGAACCAGGAGGCCTTTTTGTTACCTTGTTTGATCTGATGGTTTTTCAAGGGTGCTAATTCGTCAGCCCTGTGGTTGATCCATTGTGTGAGTTTGGTGGCAGCTTGCTTTGGGTCCGATGATATGGCGGGGGGGTTTTGGTTAAGCGATGTGAAGAGTTGGTCGGTGGTGATTTTGTTCCAGTTTCTTCGAGGAATAGGTTGTGGTGGGATGTGGGTCGTGGTATTTTTGTAGCTGAAGTGAACTAATCTGTGGACCGTCCAATGGAGAGCTGTGGTGTGATTGAAGGAGATGTGTTTGCTGGAGGTGAAGATAGGGTCGAGCGTGTGTCCGGCGAGGTGGGTCGGGGTGTCAACAAGTTGTTTGAGTCCGAGATTGGCCAGGTTGTCCAGAAGGGTGGTGGTGTTGTTGTCGTTTTTCTTTTCCAGGTGGAAGTTGAGGTCTCCCAGTAGAATGTAGTTCTCGGAGGTGAGGGCATGTGGGCTGATGAAGTCAGTGATGTCTTCATTGAATTGTGTGCGGGTTCCTGGTGGTCTGTAGATGAGGGTGCCTCTAAGTGTGGTCCTGGGGTCGGTGTGGAACTGGAAGTGAAGGTGTTCGGCGGTCGCGAGGTTATTGTCGGAGCTGGTCGTGATTCGGATGTTGTTCTTATGGACGATGGCGATGCCTCCTCCTGTTTGGTTGGTGCGGTCCTTTCGGATGATCTTGTAGCCGTCCGGGATGGCTATGGCGATGTCGGGCGCTGATGAGGCGTTCATCCAGGTTTCTGTAAGGAATGCGACGTCCGGTGAAGTAGTGTCGAGTAGGTCCCAGAGTTCAGTGGCATGTTTGTGGATCGATCGGGTGTTCAGCAGGATACACTTCAGGTGGTTAGAGACGGAGTTTTGTTTGGAGGGGGAGGAGTTGGCATGGGTACTGATGCAGGCGAACTTGCAGGAGTGGCAGGCGAATGGTCCGTGGGTGTGTCCTGGGGTAGCTACGCAGCATTGTGGGGTGCGTCCGGGGTTAAGGGCAAGGAGAGTAGCGGCGTCATATGTTAAGTGAGTGGGGTGGGTTTTGCGAGGGCCAGGGGGTCTGGCGCTGGGCGCGGTCCAGGCGCGGACGGGCGTAGACGGGCTTACCTTTGGCGCACCTTCGGCACGCATGGGGCGCGACCGCCGCGCGTGAACGCTGCACGCGAGAGCACCTGTCATATATGGATGGTGGAGGGGGCGGGGGCAAAGGAGGGTCAGCTGGGAGGCGGGAGCGGGGAGGAGACACGGGCCAGGAGTGGACACAACAACAAAATGGCTGCTTAAACCGAAAGCGAAACGGGGCACAGCCGAAGGACCGGCAATGAATAATAATAGCAGGCTACGGCAATTCTATTCACAACAATGCAGCGCTAACGTGCACAATACAAATGAGCAGGTACAATTAAAAATTTTAAATAAGCAGGCTACGTTAATTCTGAATCGGCAATGCTGCGCAAATGGGCACTATTAGCTATGTGCAGGCTACGATACCAGGCGCTATGTGAATGCACGCGGTCACGAGTCCAGGCAGCAAGGTAGTAGGCAGCAAGGAGGCACGCGATCACGAATCCAGGCAGCAAGTAAGGGAGCGTGGGGGAGCGACCGCTTCGGGGCAAGCCCAGGTGGTCACAGCGTTAGGATGGAAGGGACGAGCCTACTCTGTCTGTGGGAGGCAGGGTCAGCTGGGAGGCGGGAGCGGGGAGTCGACACGGGCCAGGAGTGGACACAACAACAAAATGGCTGCTTAAACCGAAAGCGAAACGGGGCACAGCCGAAGGACTGGCAATGAATAATAATAGCAGGCTACGGCAATTCTATTCACAACAATGCAGCGCTAACGTGCACAATACAAATGAGCAGGTACAATTAACATTTTTAAATAAGCAGGCTACGTTAATTCTGAATCGGCAATGCTGCGCAAATGGACACTATTAGCTATGTGCAGGCTACGATACCAGGCGCTATGTGAATGCGCGCGGTCACGAGTCCAGGCAGCAAGGTAGCAGGCAGCAAGGAGGCACACGATCACGAATCCAGGCAGCAAGTAAGGGAGCGTGGGGGAGCGACCGCTTCGGGGCAAGTCTCCAGAGGTCAGGCCTTAGAGTTCCTTGCACAGCAAAAATCCTCAGCAGGGCACTTCTTGCTTCATTCAGTTGCAAGCAGCAGATCTGGAGGGCTCTGCCCCTCTCAGATACTTATTCAAATTCTCTGGGTCAAGCACCAGGTCACTGCTGACCAATGACAGCAGGGCAACTCCTCATAATTATGACCACATCCTGTAGAGTGTGGCATTATTTTGTCCCAGAGTGCATCATTCTTCCAAATCCATAATGGCTGATTTTCCAGCAAGGAGGTAAGACCTGGCTACACACACACCCCGGGATATCTTATTTCCATGGACTCTCCCCCTACCATCTGAACATACCTTCCTTAAGCCTAGCCCTGCCTCTGGGTCAAGACTGTCATAGTGGACTGAAACCCAGGCCTCCCCTCTGCCTTTGAAGAGCGTAGTTTACGACGCTACCTCCTGGCCTGGCATTCCTATAGAACAGCACACTGCCCTCCCAGCAACCTGGCTAATCCACTTAACTCTGACCAATCAGGACAGACCACTGAAAGGCTGAATTTGGACTTACAACTCCTCATAGTTATGACCACATCCTGTAGAGTGTGGCATTATTTTGTCCCAGAGTGCATCATTCTTCCAAATCCATAATGGCTGATTTTCCAGCAAGGAGGTAAGACCTGGCTACACACACACCCTGGGATATCTTATTTCCATGGACTCTCCCCCTACCATCTGCACATACCTTCCTTAAGCCTAGCCCTGACTCTGGGTCAAGACTGTCATAGTGGACTGAAACCCAGGCCTCCCCTCTGCCTTTGAAGAGCGTAGTTTACGACGCCACCTCCTGGCCTGGCATTCCTATAGAACAGCACACTGCCCTCCCAGTAACCTGGCTAATCCACTTAACTCTGACCAATCAGGGCAGACCACTGAAAGGCTGAATTTGGACTTACAAACAGGAAAGTCTCATAACTTATTGTATGTAGACTTTAGGAGAAATTTTACAATATAATATTGTTGGATTTACTACTACCATTCTGGGAAGTCTTTGAATGGTACGGCTAGTCCTCTCCTATCAATATTTATTAATCAATCACTTCCTACCATGTTAACCTATGGGCCATGGGGTTTGCAATAGGGAAATTACCTAGGCCACTTATCAAGAACCAGGGCTTATAAAACCATATTTAATAAGTATTTTCCTAATTTCTACAGGACCCCCACCCCCTGTGCAACTAGGGGAGACTTCAGGGGTTCTGAATCTTCAGAAATATTGCAGATCATCCTTACCCAATTCTTCTAGCATCAAAGTGAAATTTGAGCAGCTCTGTAATACAATGTGGGGAGTAAAATGTAAACTTTAACTTTACCCAGGCATATAAAAACTCATTTTTATAAGTGTGCTCCTATAGATAACTGACCCCCCCCCCCACCCCTGGGATGCCTAGGGGTGACCTGGGGGTCCCTAATATGCAAAAACATGGTACTACCCCCAAAGTCGAATTTGGGCACAATTTCAGGTTTAAAAGCTGTCCTGGCCACCAGGGATGCTTTTAAACGGACCTCAGGCTTCAGCACTGCACACATGCTAGTGCAGAAAATCTGCTGGCCTCTAAACTGCCATGCCCCAGGATACTGGAGATTTCTAGGTAGTTTCAATCCCCTGCCCTATTACATACTAGGGTCTTATGGGGTAGGCCATGCCAATTACAGGGGTACCCCACCATACCATAGTGTACCCTAGTGAATGTTGGGTGTCTTAACTGTATTCTAATGTGTTCCTTTTAGCTTGGCACTGACCCTGGGCCTGGTAAAACAGAGCCCAGGGTCTTCAGAGTCAGTTACCACCAGTTCCAGTCAGCAAAAAGTTGGGGGGTGCCCAGGGCACAGGATTACAATCTTACAAAAAGGGAGCTCATGTTATTGAGAGAGTGCTATGCTGCCATACTGGTAAAAGGTGATCTACACTCAAGGGTGAGCGTAGTTAACAGAGTTGGACTACGTGTAATTCCACATAGTTGAAAAATAACTGTGGAATTCTGTGGAGTTACACTCTACCCTGCACTCCCCTTGCAGCCTTCTGCATTGCTCCTGGCATGGTGACTCGTCGTCGTGATCTCTGGCTCAGTACAGTTTGTTGGCAGTGGCACCTTAGGGTTCGGGACATTCCCTCCCGCCCCGCACAGGAGGACATAAAGCACACTGCTTGTCTGCTTCCTGCTACATTTCCGGTGCCCCAGCCATGATGTCCTCACTTCCGCCCGGTGCCTGTTAAAAAAAAAACAAAAGGTCACGCTAGGTTCACTTCCCTGTTAAGCGAGCCAGAGAGCTGGAGTCTTTGGAGTAGGTGTCCCCGGGGGGTTTCTACACTGACAGAAAGGTTTATACATTGCGGCCACTGGAGCCTGGACAACAGCATTGAGGAACTTCAAAAATGCATATATGATAAGTATCAGCGTCCTAGAAAAGTGTTTAGTGGGTGGTCGGGTGGGGAGTGACCGTGAGGCATCAGAGCACCATGGGTATGTTGGAGGTAGCAAAGCGGGGCTACCCTGTATGCTTTGAAGCAAAAACCACAGTTGATGGACAGAATGCAGAACAATGTCATACATTCACCCCAGGACAGAGATCTGGGCCTAAATCCATCGTTTTTTTGCACTCCACACCACCCCAGTTCAGACATGGCCATATGCAAATCAGTCTGACCCTGTGCCTCATGGGAAGAGTCCAGCCCGAACTGCAAAGCCATGCCTTCCCTGGACCGGAAACAAGCTTCCAAGGACCGGTTTCTGGCATTCCAGCCGTCTTCAGCCCGGCTTGCTTGAATCCAGTTGTGTGGAGGGCATGGGACTCACGTCTGAGCATACCCATCCCACTCGGGGTGACAAATGCAAAAACCACAGTTGATGGACAGAATGCAGAACAATGTCATACATTCACCCCAGTACAGAGATCTGGGCCTAAATCCATCATTTTTTTGCACTCCACACCACTCCAGTTCAGACATGGCCATATGCAAATCAGTCTGACCCTGTGCCTCATGGGAACAGTCCAGCCCGAACTGCCAAGCCATGCCTTCCCTGGACCGGAAACAAGCCTCTGAGGACGGTTTCTGGCATTCCAGCCGTCTTCAGCCCGGCTTGCTTGAATCCAGTGGTGTGGAGCGCATGGGACTCACATCTGAGCATACCCATCCCACTCGGGGTGACAAATGCAAAAACCACAGTTGATGGACAGAATGCAGAACAATGTCATACATTCACCCCAGTACAGAAATCTGGGCCTAAATCCATTGTTTTTTTGTACTCCACACCACCCCAGTTCAGACATGGCCATATGCAAATCAGTCTGACCCTGTGCCTCATGGGAACAGTCCAGCCCGAACTGCCAAGCCATGCCTTCCCTGGACCGGAAACAAGCTTCCGAGGACCAGTTTCTGGCATTCCAGCCATCTTCAGGCCACTTGCTTGAATCCAGTGGTGTGGAGGGCATGGGACTCACGTCTGAGCATACCCATCCCACTCGGGGTGACAAATGCAAAAACCACAGTTGATGGACAGAATGCAGAACAATGTCATACATTCACCCCAGTACAGAAATCTGGGCCTAAATCCATTGTTTTTTTGCACTCCACACCACCCCAGTTCAGACATGGCCATATGCAAATCAGTCTGACCCTGTGCCTCATGGGAACAGTCCAGCCTGAACTTCCAAGCCATGCCTTCCCTGGACCGGAAACAAGCTTCCGAGGACCGGTTTATGGCATTCCAGCCGTCTTCAGCCCGGCTTGCTTGAATTCAGTGGTGTGGAGGGCATGGGACTCACGTCTGAGCATACCCATCCCACTCGAGTGACAAATGCAAAAACCACAGTTTATGGACAGAATGCAGAACAATGTGATACATTCACCCCAGTACAGAGATCTGGGCCTAAATCCATAGTTTTTTTGCACTCCACACCACCCCAGTTCAGACATGGCCATATGCAAATCAGTCTGACCCTGTGCCTCATGGGAACAGTCCAGCCCGAACTGCCAAGCCATGCCTTCCCTGGACCGGAAACAAGCTTCCGAGGACTGGTTTCTGGCATTCCAGCCATCTTCAGGCCACTTGCTTGAATCCAGTGGTGTGGGGGGCATGGGTCTCACGTCTGAGCATACCCATCCCACTCGGGGTGACAAATGCAAAAACCACAGTTGATGGACAGAATGCAGAATAATATCATATATTCACCCCAGTACAGATATCTGGGCCTAAATCCATCGTTTTTTTTGCTATAAGCACATCTGTTCCCCTTCCCACTTTTGCTCACCATGTGGTTTTCATCTGCCCTTGTTTGTTGATAACTATTTCCAAAACGTGTTCTCCCTATTTCTGTTCACATGCTTACTGAGCAGAAAACCTGTACAAAAGACAAGGATCCTCCCTCAGCCCGACACTGTTCAACATTTACATGGCCCCGCTTGCACACATCGGCCGACAGCACGACCTCAACATAATCTCCTACGCCGATGACATTCAACTAATCCTCTCCCTCACCAAGGACCCCATCACCCCCAAAGCCAACCGCCATGAAGGAATCAAGGCCGTCGCCGACTGGATGAAGATCAGCCGTCTGAAGCTGAACTCAGAAAAGACGGAGGTCCTCATCCTCGGCTCCAACCCGTCTCCTTGGGATGACTCCTTGTGGCCAACGGCACTGGGGGCAGCCCCGACCACGCACGCAACCTGGGAATCATCCTCGACTCAACACTCTCAATGACCAAGCAAATCAACGCTGTCTCCTCCTCCTGCTTCAACACCCTTTGCATGCTCCGCAAGATCTACAGATAGATCCGAACAGATACAAGAAAGACAGTCACCCAGGCCCTCGTCAGCAGCAGACTCGACTACAGAAACGCCCTCTACAAGGGAGCCCCGACCAAGCTCATCAATCGATTGCAATGCATCCAAAACGCCTCAGCACGACCGATCCTCGATGTACCACGACACGGCCACATCACCCACCACCTGAGAAACTTGCACTGGCTCCCCGTCAACAAGAGGGTATCCTTCAAGCTAATCATCCACACACACAAGGCACTCCACAAGACCGGCCCAGCCTACCTCAACAGACTGCTCTCCTTCTACACCACCCTACCACCAGCTATGCTCTGCCAACCTCTCACTCGCCACCGTCCCACACAAGAACAACCTCCGGCTGGAGATCCTTCTCCCACCTTGCCGCCAAGACATGGAACACCCTCCCACTGAGCCTACGACAGACCCAAGGCCTGCTGACCTTCAGGAGGACACTAAAGACCTGGCTGTTCGATCAGTAGCGGCCCCCACCTCCCACCCCAGCGCCTTGAGACCCTCACGGGTATGTTGTGCGCTTAACAAATGACTGATTGATTGATTGATCGATCTGTGACTTCAATGTACTACCTCCTCCAGCACTTGAGAGTGCTGTGTGGACGTGGTTCCACTAAAAAGTGATTAATAAACTTGTTATTTATTCCTACTCCAGTGCTGATCTCTACTTTATTGGTTTTTGAACCCGTGGACAAAAGGGTGACCCTGCACTAGTGTACACCTAAAAAGGAGTACATTTCCACAGTTGGCGCCTAACTGGGCCCCATTGGCAACGCAGCCGTCCGAAGGAGTGGTCTTGATGAAGGATTAGAATTTTGCTGGGGAAGCGCACTGCACGAGGAGACCTATGTCTTTGCAGGCCGACGTGACTTTTCCGGTTTTCCCGATTTGACCCTCCAGGTGGTAGCCGGTCTCAACTGGGGTTTTCTTTGGCGCAATTTTGGAGAGACCATTAGGTCGACCGGAGATCGGCAGGTGGGAGTTGGAGTCTTCTGTTTGGTAAGGTCGCTAAAGCAGCACTCTTGATTTGTTAATCCTGGCTTTTTGTTTGAATTTATTTAATTTTTGCAAAAATTTAAGACAGGTAATGTGGAGATTTTTCTCCTTTTAAAGTGTTTTTAGAAGTAATATTTTACTAATATTTGTAGAACATGCTTGCTCTCAGCACACTCCGTAAGTGGTGCTGCTGCTCTTGTGGTACCAAAACTAGTTTAGTACAAAGTCAGCCGGCTCCCCCTGAGGGAAGACCTAATCAAGATATGTGTGTCAAATATGATATTTCTTCCATAATGTATGGTCCACTATGGAACAAAAACACAAATAAAATCTGATCTACAATGGCTAGTGAATGGGTCATTTGATTTTTAAAAAGTTCAATATGTAGAGCAGTGTTTATTTAAAAGAAAAAGTAGATAGGATATGTTTGATTGTGTGCGTATGTGGGAGAAATAAGTGCAAGAGAGCGAAAAGAGCAGAAGCTATAGCACAAAAAGAACAACAAACAAACGATATATCAAAAAGCACTAGAATTAAATAATAAAGAAAAGAAGGAAAAAATAGAAAAAGAAGATAGAGAATGTCGATTAGAGATAAATGGCCAGTACCCTATTAGGCGCCCTATTTATCCCACACTCAATAAACCTCAGGATGACTGCATCTTATTAGATCGATCCCCACCCCCGTATAAATTCCCCACTCCAAATGCCCCTGAGGATGAGGTTTCTGACGAGGAGCATTTGTCTTCCTGTGGAACAAAAAAGCCTTTTTAGGGGTTCACTGATGCACCTGAACCTTAAACCAACAAAGAAGAGATTGGCACGGAAGCTCAAAAGAATGCATTTATTAACCTCACATGACGGAGACTGCGTAAATATGGTACCCACAGGCCATTGTAGGAGGCAGTCCAAAGAGTACAGACACCCTGGATCTTTTATGCCCAGTTTATAGCTGAGTTAGCAGGTAGACTCAAAAAAAGGCGGTACAAGTGTGCACATGAATAGCTATTACACATATAAGGACTTACAGAAAATACTTAGTCAACAAAGTAGGAGGAGTAACAGAGTTGCTGACATCAGTTAAAATAGCCTGACAGTTAGACACTAAGAACAGGTGCATTCTAGCAACTAGGCCTTTCTGATCATGTGCAGTGCTCTGGCTCAGTAGTGAAGGTGTTAACTGTAACTGATGACTTAAGCAGAATACAAGGGCAGACAATAGTGAAGAGAGAGAAAGCACAAGGCGAGCACATGGCTAACTAAAATGGCTGCCAAAAACAAAATGGCTTCAGCTGATGCTAACAGCCATTTCAGTTAGTTTCCACAGATAGCCGTTTTAGCATTAGCTGAATACATCCACGATGATCTAGAAGGAATATAGAAAATATTTTGCACATTTATTCTCATAAATTCATTAATATCCTGATCCATTGCTAGGTGGGCATTTACATTTGAACCTTTTGTTTAACAGGTGAAATACAAGTAGGAATACATGGGGAACAGAGCATTGGGTCATAATGAACACACAGATAGCAGGAGAAAATAATGACTATTATTACAAACCAAACTATCAATATTTTCCAACCCCAAGCAGAAAGCAAATCCCAAAACCATCCAGTCCAGTTCTATGTTTCAGGGTTCCGATGTATTTCAGTGATCATCTATTTCAATTTCAAAATAGCCAACAGCACATGTCTAATATAATATCTTAAATAAATTAAAAAAAATTAATAGGCCTTTCCAGTGTTCTTTTTATGAGGGCTAGAGTACCAATTAATATGCTCAGGAGGAGGGACCAAAGGGGTACATTGCTAAAAAGTACTTGAAGAAATAGAAGCCGCTGTACAACCAGCCAGAGGGTACTCTTCTCCCTGTGTCCGTCTGAGCCTCAGAGGCAGGCTCCTATTGTTCATCAAAAAGTTATTTTTCAACGGTGGAGCTGCACAACTTGCAATTCAAGAAAGCAATTACGGCCCACTTTAAAGAAGAAAACCACGATCCTGTCTATTCTTCACTTTAATCTAACAGGCACCAAAGGCACAGCACCTGTACCCTGAACTCAAGTCCTTCCCTAACTCCTGTGTTGCTCCGTTGGCGCACAGCTCTTTTGTCGGGGTCACAGATTGTACCCGGTGTGCTCAGGCATCCCTTGATCAGCCAACAGAGGTGCAGACGTGCATTCATTTGGGGACCAGGACTCAGAGGCCTGATGCTGGGATATCTGAAGCAACCCTTGTTTCAAAGGGGGTTACCTCAAGCAAAAGCCTCCTTGCCGGCCTTGTCGGTCTGTGACTCTCTCAGCTGGGCATCAAAAACTGGATCCATGCAAAGAATTTTCCATCCTGATTTGGGACCCCTTCTTTCGCCCAAGACAGTAGCAGGGGTACACACTTCATGTCGTTTCAAAGGCCTAGTGCTTCCGGCCTTCTACCTTCACTGCGGTCCTAGTTGCCAGCAACGTCTGTGCTGGTTCCCTTTACCTCGACTCCTAGCTAGACTGGCGCTAGAAAGGGAATTTTTAGAACAAGCCTTCCTTTGTGCTTCTTGTCTTAACAAGCTTTTGTTTCATAAGTCATAACCTTTCACTACTTGTAAAGGACGGCAGACACTTCTAAAATTATTTTTCTTACGTAAAAAACACCTACATTTTACGCTTACGACCATGCTCTCATGTTATAGGAGCAGCGGTAAAATCTAAAACTACTAATTTAACAGGGATTCTTATTACGTAAATGACTAATAAAACCTCAGCATAGTGGGTACATACATTTCTCCAGCTATTTATCAGATCTAATAAGGGCTGTCAGCTCAATTACACAGACTAATAAGAGACTAGCAATGCCCTTGCAAAACTGTATATAGCATGAGAATAACATTATAAATAATGATGTTATCACCTGAGAATTTTAGAACAAAAACTACCCACATATAGTTTCCCTTTAAAGGTCAAATAAGGGAACAGCAATCTAGACTACTCATCCTTTCATAATTTCATAAGACAGGATGGGCAGCAACATGGCATATTTTTTATTCATTTTATTAATCTTACAGTATTGCTGAATAGCCAATTAAACGTACCATGGCCATTCCTAGACAGCTTAGACAGGCTCAAAAGAGAGTGAGAAAAAGAGAGAGAGAGAGCACATAAATCAAGAAAAAATGACAATGTGTTACTTAATATTAGTTACCCTTAATTTGCCCAGGAGCTAATCTCCTCAATCTCCTCAAATCTCCCTAATCTTCTTCCCCATTCGACAGTAGGTAACCTGAAACAGGTGACCTTCTGTCCACACGTTCTACTCCTATTTTTGGCAGCTGGGCACAAACAAACTTGTAGGAGGTAAATAGCACATTGAGGTCGCTAGAAAACATTAATAACCAACTATCAATTCCTGTAGCAATTGTACTAGTGTAACTTGAGGGCGCATGAATGCAAACTGAATTTCATTGCCTCCTTATTGTAGCCCTTGCACAGTAATCTTTAAACTAAAAGCATTAGTTCTATATACATGGCAGAGTTATGCTCTACACAGGGCCAGCATACGTTACTGCCTTTCCTTTGCTTCTTATGACTGAGCAAAAGACTGGCAGTCATTTGCCAAAAATAATTAAGCAAAGCTTCTCTTTCTCTTTACGCTTTTATCCCTTCCTTCAGAATGTTTTCCGATGTCGAAGTGTTAAAGCAAGCCTATTAGAAAAACCCCTCCTATGTAGGCATTTTGTTGGTCTGCTAAATACAGAACTCGACCTCTGCCCCTTAAACCTGCTGTCTCCTGTTTGTGCAAGGCTATTCCATGCGGTCTTTCCAATTCAAAGTAACTCTGGAGAATCACAGCTGAAAGGCAGTCCTATTCCGTACCTGTGTGCTAATAATTTGAAAGGTAGGATCTAACTTCTACTGTTTTTGTTTTTTTATATTTATTTTAATTTGTGTGCAGTGTGTGGTGTGCTTTCTAGCAGTTTAGAGGCCAGATGCTTGTTCTGCACTTGCATTTGTGTATTTCTGAAGCCTGAGATCAGTTTGAAAACAGCCCTTGAGTGCCAGGACAGCTTTAAAAAAATAAATTATGCCCAAACTCCACTTTGGTGGTAGGGGCACTTCAAAATGGATGACCTACAATGTGTTGGCATATTAGGGACCCCCAGGGTCTCCCCTAGATATCCCAGGGGTGGAGGATCAGAAATGTACACCCTTATAAAATTAGTTTTTATATGTCTGGGTAAAGTGAAATTTCACATTTCACTCCCCACATTGTGGTAAAGTGCTGCTCAAATTCAACGTTGATGCTAGGAGCTTATATATTTTTCACAGTAGGCTTATTAGACATTATAAAGATCATAAAAACGATTTTATTGCAATTATTTTTAATATTTTTTTCTCATGTAGTCCTCTTTTTTTAAAAATAATGATCACTAACTCTTTAGATGTTTCCACATATGAAAAGTAAGCCTCATTCCTTTCCTTTTGCCTTTAAATGCATGCATTTATAAAACTAAGCAGAGAAGCTTTACTGAAACATAAATTAGTCTGTGCCACTTTTTAAAGGGTAGTAATTATTTAACATCAGAACAACAGATGTGTTTATGTAAAAAGCAACAAGAAAGAAAGTCCCTACTATGAATCCTTTCTCTTTTATCCAAAATAATGAAATTGTATTTCTAACTCATGTGCCTTTTTTACCAGATTGTACTAATTTAAAATCTAGTTTACACAGCCTAATCTGTAGCTTGTGGCCAGCCATATGCTGTTTACTTAGCTGCGCTTTTACTACCAACAGGCCTCAATTTCCACGCCTTTTTCAGGAGAAAACCCCTTTGCTGTATTGCAATGTCATGAAAAAGTTTGCAAACCATTTCTAACCCCTGCTGTTCAGACAGCTTCCTTCGGTACAGACAGCTTTGAACCGCTGTTTAAAAGCTCTTTTTTTGCGCAGGGAATGAGCACAGTGCAGTCTATTTAAAACACAGGCATTCCAAGACAGCACAAATCTATTGTCTTGTAATGTAGAAAAAGGCGCGTTTATTTGAGCAGCAACCAATTTACTCAGATAATGTTAATGCCTTTTAATATTAATATCTAAGGATAATGCTGTAGCATCTTATATTCAGTCCTAGTTATGCAAAACACACAAATTCGTTTTTTTCCTTTCTATGAGGCCTATTTTTTCCTATTGAGTGTTAATTCTAATCTTTATTTACCATTGTGGCAATTTTCACACATCTATAGTTTGTCACTGTTTTACTTCTAATGGTAGCGTGCAGATATTTAGCATATGTTTCATAATTCCTTCCTTGAATTTAAATGTAATTATTTCAATGACATTTGCAGAACACAATAGTGACAACAAACCAAATTGAGCTCATTTCAGACATTTTCAAGAAGGGGGGCCATATACTCAGAACACACAACACTGCTTGTTAAGGCAAGCCATTCTTACACAAAAAACATAGTCACTACACACTGAAACAAGTACTTCACAAACAACATAGACACTAAAAAAAACAATTAACCCACAAATCTACACTTAGGACAAAAACAAGAGACAGCCCAGAGACTGTACTCAAACCAAACCATTTGTAAATACCAATTGTAAGTCATATTTAAAAATGAAAGAACTCTAAAAAAAGATAGTACAGAGAGTACACCAAGACAGATGAGGCAAGAATGCGGCCGGACTATCGGCTGGACAAGCTGGCTAGTGACAATCTCTCCCGGTTGACTCGCCATTCTGCTTTTTGCAATGGACCATGAGGCTTTCAGTGTAGCGGGTTTCAGACTTTAGACTTCTGTAACAACAACCCCTGTGTTTGGAAAAGGATTGCAGTACAACGGAATGCTTTGGCGCTTCCTCGTCTCCAGGAACCAACTTACCTGCTGGATTCTCTCCTGGCGGGCAGGCTCCTCTACAGGTTGCTCCGGCAGCGGCGTCTTTTCACTGCGATCTCTTGTCTCTCAGCGGGAGGATATGCCACCAAAGGGGAAGAGCTCCGCTACGGTTCCCGGTATCACTGGACGCGCCTCCTCGAAGGCAAACACCGAAGGGGAACGTGCTGTGACGGCGCCGACTTTGGGAGCAGCCACCCGCGAGGAAACAATGCATACCAGCCTCTGCAGAGACGCTGGTTCCAGTCACAGCGAAGTCAAAGCACACAGTTCCTACTATGTTTAAAAAATCGGCAGACAAGTACAAAACGCCGCAGCCACCCATCAAGGCTAAAAAAGGTCAGTCTGCTACTTTAACTCCTGCTGCAACTGTATCTCCAAAGCTCGTAGCAACGTCAGCTTTAGATAAAATGGATGCTGGCCTTTCTACTCCTCCCCGGAGCTCACTTGTTTCTGCTGGTTCCCCCAGTAGCAAGGGGGGGATCTGCAAATAATGCTGTAATGCCGATTGAACGAGGGAAGGACATTAATGCTGAGCCTGGATATATCATTGAAAATGCAGGCCATATGTCACAATCCAGTGGAACTCTGGGAGCTGTAGTTTCAGTTCTGGTTACAGGAACTACAGCAAATCCCATGAGTTAGGGGAGAGCCAGCCATTAATGCCACAGCCAAATAAAAATACGCCAGGTGAAATGTCGTAATCAACTCTGCAGGCGGCAGGCTCAAGTTCAAATGGGGACCCGGAAGGCGGTGATACATTCTATTCTCTATCTGATCATACAGTCTCATCTGAGGAAGATTTTGGGGAGGACAAGGATTGGACATATGATGACAGCGAGCTGGGGGACTGGCGAACCAGCGAAGCATTGAGCTCACCCTCTGGGCCTCGTACAGTTTGTAAAGTAACCAGAGAACAGGGGGCCCCACCATCCTGTCTTGACATTGGATCATTAGCCTGGGATTATTCTTACTCTACGCAGCCTGGTATGGAGGGTGATACCACTGAGGTAGGGAACGCGAATGGAGCCAATCTTTCCCATGCACATCCTGGCGAGATGACACTGGCGGTAATCTATCAGACCATCATCGCCCACCGCGAAGAGACTCGGCAAGAAAGTGCTCGCACTCAGGGTGCATGTCGTAGGGTACAAAATTCTATCCGCAGAGTAGTGAAGACATGTTCAGATATTGCCTCGGGAATTGGGGAAGCGGAAGCAAGGATTTCTACTCTTGAAGATGACATGGCCACCCAGAAAGGAATTACATACCTCATAAAGAGTCAAAGGGAAGACATTGTTTGGAAGCTTACGGACCTTGAAAACAGAGCGCGGAGGAACTGCCTAAAAATCTTGGGAGTTCAGGAAGGGATTGAAGGGTTGGACATTAGGCAGTTTGTGGTCGAACTGTTTAGTGAAGCATTCCCCGAGGTCAAACAATGGGACTAGCAAACTGAAATTCAGCAGGCTCACCGCTTTCCTTTTAAGCAAAAGAAACGGACTGGCCAAATAGAGGACAAGCCTCGGGCCATTCTCATATGCTTAAATAATTTTCTGGCCAAGGAGAAGATCTATGACCTGGCCCGGCCCGATAGGAAGCGGAGGGGCAAGGGGTGTGAGTTCTAGACCTTATCTGTGTCTGGCTACGGTTGAACGGAGGTGGCAGCTCTGCCAGCTAATAGCACAGTTTCAGTCTAGGGGAGCTCAAGCTTTCTTGATCTTCCCGTTTAAATTGAAAATTATCTATCACGGCCAAACCAGATTCTTTGTCTCTGAAATCTAGGCTCGAGACTTTTTGAACTCACTTTAGGGGGTGATGTTGCTTTATTGTTCTGTCCTTCTTCTCAGGATCCTTAATATGTAATGTGCAGGGGGTATTGTTCTTGAGCAGAGAGGAGTATGAATGCTGTATTTTCTTTTTGTGGTTCTTTTTTTCTCTTCCTCCTCTTCTCTTCCCAGGACTGTACCTCTTATCGTTATTAACAGTCCGGTGAAGATACCGGGGGATTTTGTGTTCAATTCAGCTCCTTCATCACAAGGACCTAGGTCCTGTTGCCTTATGCAGGGGGTGGTGGGTTGGGGGGCTCCAGGTGGGTGGGATCGGGGAGGGTGGTTTGGGGGTGGAGGAGCGGGAGGGGGGTGGGGTTGGCTCTAAAATTAAATCATTTCTTGAATGTATACTACAATCGTGGCATTTCTGTTGGCTTTTGCATTATTATGGCATGCTTAAGGCTAGAAGGATGGTTTACATTTATTTTGTATGTACCTGGCGGGTTTGGTTCTTTATGTGAAGTAGATGGCACAGGGTAAGATTGGCTTAGCCTCTTGGAATATATGTTGGCTGAATGACGGCAAAAAAGGGCATTGCTCTCAAAAATTGTCCCGGCTTTGCGTATTGACTTACTCTGTCTGCAAGAGACCCATGTCCCTTAGAAGGATCGGGACTATCTCAGAATTCCAGGGTTTGATTTAGTTGGGTGTTCCCGTCAGACATCTAAGATCAGAGGGGTTGCAATTCAAATGAGAAGGGGGTTGGTGTGTGCAGGAAAACCTGCCAAGATAATTCCGGGAGGTGAGTTATTACAGAGCTGATAATTAATGGCAGGCCCTTAACAGTATGCACGGTGTATGGCTCAAATTTAGATAACCCAGAAGTTTTCGATCACTTGAATGTAGAGTTGGCATCATACCCTGATCCGATTTGTTTTTGTGGTGATATGAATATTAATTTGCCCGCGGACTTTAATATATCGTGTGATCTAAGTTATGGGGGTAAGAAGCCCAGGTTTTTTAGTGCACTTAAAGCCCTGATTCAAGAGCATTGCATGACTGACCTTTGGTCTTACCATAATAAGAATCAAGACGGCTTTACATATTACTCGACCCCCATAACAAAATGGTCCGGCTGGATTATTTTTTTATGACGGAGCAGTTAGCTGAGGATTCCTCTATCTCAGCCCATCCAAGAATTTTATCAGACCATAATTCTCTGAATGCTGAATGCCCGGTTCCCCAAATCCTTGGTGTTCCAAGGATTTGGACATTTGAAAGGAAGCTTTTAATTGAGCAGTCCTATTTATATCATATGAGGATTTGGATATCTGAATTTTTAAATATCAACAGGGGGACAGCTTCTGGCACCACGGTTTGGGACACACTTAAGGCTGCCGTTCGAGGAGAGACGAAGAGCTTTTCGGCTTTTCAGCTCAAGATGATTCGAGAACAAATCACTAGTCGCATGGAAGAGCTCAGTGTAGCAGAAGTCCAGTTAATAGATCCTATCAAGGATGGACGGTATATAGATGAAAGCCAGGCATTGGTTGCCAAGACTAGGGCTAGTTTGCTGGAGTTCTTTGGCCAGGACCTTGCTGCCAAATTTTTGCAGTTACGTACTGAGATGTTTGAGTTGGGTGAAAAATCTGGCAGGGTCCTGGCCAAACGACTCCAGCAGAGGAATCTGGCTAATCGCATTACTAAGATACAAGATCATTTAGGCCGGGTTCAGGATACACCAGAGGGGGTTTTGGGAGCTTTTCGACAGTTTTATCATGCATTATACACTGAGAGCAACGTTGGCTTAGATATAGAGGCGAAAGCAGGGACCTTTTTTCGGGACATTAATACCCTCCATCTCACATCCCATCAGAATGAAATTCTTTCTGCTCCCATAGAATGGGAATAGGCTGAGTTCGCGATTAACTCTTTAGCCAATGGAAAGGCTGCCGGCCCAGATGCAATTCCTTTGGAATTTTATAAATTGTTTTGCGCAGAAGTTCGGCAGGATTTTCTGTCGGTTCTTAGAGATGCACAGCACGGCTCTATTCTGGACTCCTGGCGCCAGACTAATATTATTCTCTTTAAGAAAAGAAAAAAATCGGAGCTTGACCCTTCCTCATACCGTCCCATATCCATTAAACATACTGATAGCAAAATGTATGCTTAAATCTTATCCACTAGATTAGCTTTGGTCATCACTCCTTTGGTGTCACTGCGTCAGCATGGGTTTATCCCTGGTAGGGATATGGCCGATCATATCCGCCGAGTTATTGCATTACTGGACTGGGCACAGGTCACTGGCTCTCCCTTTCAGTGTGATCCTGTTGGGTGCAGAGAAGGCGTTCGACAGGGTCGCCTGGGGATTTTTATGGGCGGTTCTTCGATGGAATGGTTTTAGCTCTGAGTTTATTCGAGCGATCCAATCACTGTATATTGCTCCAGTGGCTACCTTATCTAAATCTGGGCTAGTATCAAATCCATTCAGTATTAGCAGGGGTACTCTGCAGGGGTGTCCCTGCTCGACTCTGCTATTTGCCCTATATATTGATCCCTTTTTAAATAAAATTGAACATTCTTCAGATATCTTGCCGGTTAGGGTAAATTCTACAGATTATAAGGCTTTGGCTTATGCGGATGGCATCGTTGTACTGACCAATGATGTTGCATCGGCCCTCCCAGCTTTACAGACCCTAGCAGAACAATACGGCCTTCTTTCTGGATATAAACTCAATGTCACCAAAACCCAAGTTATTCAATCCTCCGCTATGGGCCCTTCTGAAGCTCCTGTGATCCAATCTGCAACATACCTAGGAGTTAAAATTACTGCTCTAGTAAGTGACATTCCAGATTTGAACATCGTGCCAGTGATTGAGTCAGTTAATCCTACCTTGGTAAGATTGAATAATTTACACCTCTCTTTGTATGGTAGGTGCAATGTTTTAAAGATGCTGGTTCTACCAAAGTTTTTATACCTCTTTAGAACTATTTCCCTCGAGTTTTCTTAATCTAGCATGGTTAGGGCAGAGAGGACCTGTAACAGATTTCTATGGGGATATCATCGCCCTCGCAGGGCTGCAAAGTGTATGTGCCTTCCGAGAAAACAAGGTGGCTGGTCAGTACCTAATCTGTTGCTTTATTTCTGGTCTTCACGGATCCAACATTTTGGCATACCACTGTTTGGGGATAGGGCGGTGGTTTCACTGTCTTGTAGGCCTTCAATTTACGAAATAGGACTAGGAGAGGAAGCTAAGGGGATTTTGTTGCGAATTCTTGAGCCTAGTTACTATAAGAAGACCAGGTTCAAGGTTATCGGGACAATGTTCTCTGTTTGGCACAAGATCCGACGTAAATGATCTATACCTATTATTAATTTTTATACACCCTTCACAGCTGCTAGACTCCTACCTTTAATCTTTCAAGATCAGACTACTTTTAGATGGACGTCCCTTGGGCTGGCAGCTCTAGGGGATTTACCTTTGGATGGGATTATGGCCCCTTTTTCTTTTTTAAAGGATAAGTTTATTCTTAAAATACATGATTCTTTCAAATATTTGCAGATTCAAAGTTTTGTTGATAGAACGAAGGTCCAAACAACCACTATGTTTGATAGGATTATTTGGTTTGAACTGATCTCGAGGAGGTCTAAAATTGGTGCTGTCTATCAACAATTATTATCTGGCCTCCCGGATGATATCCCTTTACAGAATGCTAAATGGTAAGCTAAGCTGGGGGTGTCAGGTGTGGATATTACTCAGGCACTTGAACTGTCCAGTAAGGTTTTAATTTCTGGAAGCTTAAGCTCTCAATGCTTTATGGCCTTATTTGACTTATATTATACCCCAGCTAAAATCTCTAAATGGTGGGGGGGCAGTGGGGGACACTCATGCCCGAGATGCGGACTCTTAGCCGCAAATGATATACATATGTTTTTTGATTGTCTAAATCGGGGTCCTTTCTTTTGGATGTAGAGCAGTTCATTAATTCAAGGCTTATGATATCAGTTATTCTTTCACCAGAGACGGTTGTCTGTGGGTTTGAAGTCAACGGACCGCCAGGGAGATCCCGACATGCATCAGCCCTCATGCTTATTGCGATGTTCCCAGTCCGCCTCTGTATTACATCAGAATGGATCAGCCCAGATGCGCCGACTTTTATTAACTGGAGAGTGAGGATCCTGGCTCTTTATAATTTGAAGTCAGCAGTTTGGTAGAGGTGGGGAAGAAGGAGGTGGGAATGGGGCCAGAAGATCTGGGCTTAGTGAATAGAAGCCATTTGGGTCTTGCTATTTGTTTATGGTCATATCTGGATTTAATGCGCCTTCTAGCTATGTTTTTTTACGTATATATCTATTTGATTTTCACCTGTGCATATTTGCTTTTGGAATCTTCCCTTTTTGCCATGATTATTATGTTGCCATTATATGTTTTCTGTTTATCAAGCTTTAATAAAAATTTTAAAAAAAGGTACACCAAGACAAATAGACAGCCAAAAGACTGCCATGTTAAAAAAAACAAGCTCAAGCCTCAGATCTTTTTCAAAAGTGCACCAAATTACCAGTTGGGCTGGCACAACGCTCGATAGCGCTCCATATCACCATTTATTCTACTAAGTGACTAGATCAGGATCCTTAATATATATATATATATATATATATATATATATATATATATATATATATATATATATATATATATATATATATATATATATATATATATATATATATATATATATATATATATATGTTCTGTGATGTACTGGTCATCTTGGAAGAAATACCATTTTTAATATACCTAAACCTATTTAGGTATCCTCTCTAGGGGAATCAGCTGAGTACTTTCTAAATCCATATTGGTACCTCCAAGACAGCAACACGTTCTACAAAGTGTGCTAAGAGCAGGAATGCCAAAAATATTATAACAAAGTGGTACTTAACTTAAACTGCACCGTTCAAGAATTAAAAAATTGGATAAAAATCTCCTCATTACCTGCCTTCATTTGCTGTAGCAAATAAACAAACAAAGCAGAATCTTGGCTAAGTCGTTCCAAAAAGTGTTGCTACAGCAGCCTTACCAAACCAAAGTCTCCAGCTTCCAACTGCCAAGTTCTGAGTGATCTAATGGTCATTTTAAAATACTAATGCCAAAGTAGATCTCAGTCGGGAGAAGCCGTCACCTAGAGGGTCAGATCAGGAAAACCGGAGAACACATCGGTCTGCAAGGCCAAAGGGTCTCCTCATGCAAGGGTACCTTCCTCAGTGGATTCCTGCCTTCCATCATGACCACACTCTTGAATGGCAGCGTCTCCGATGAGGCCCATGTTTGGGCGCCGATTTCTGGAGTAAATAAGCCTTTTTAGGGGTTCACTGATCCACCTGGTCCTTAAACCAACAAAGAAGAGATTGGCACGGAAGCTGTGATATCAAAAGAATACATTTATTAACCTCACATGAGGCAGACTGGGTCAATACTGTACCCTCAGGCCACTGTAGGAGGCAGTCCAAAGAGTACAGGCACCCTGGGTCTTTCATGCCCAGTTTATAGCTGAGCTAGCATGTATACTAGCCAGGCCTTTCTGAGCATGTGCAGTGCTCAGGCTCAGTACTGCAGGAGTTAACTGTAACTGATGACTTAAGCAGAATACAAGGGCAGGCAATAGTGAAGAGGGAGAAAGCACATGGCAAGCACATGGCTAACTAAAATGGCTGCCGAAAACAAAATGGCTTCAGCTGATGCTAACAGCAATTTCAGCTAGTTTCCACATTCCGATGAAAAAGATATAGATAAGCAATTTGGGCGACAGACTCTCTCTACTCTGTCTTGCGCAGATAAAGATAAATTGAAGGGCAGTGCTACAGAGGAATCTCGTCAAAAAACTACAGCGACGATCCTCACAACTACAGTTCAGGCTTGGGAAAATGCAAAACATTTATGTTTTTTAGAAAAGTTCTGTTGGGAGATATTATATAATTGGCAGCATATCTCTGATGAATCAGGCCCAAATGGTTTGAAGACAGAATATAGACAGTTAATAGATGGGACTTACCCTTTCAAAAATTAAATTACCGGATGATACATTACAAATGTAAAAGGAAAAAGAATTAGCTAAAAAGCAGCAAGTCGGCGTTGAGACAACAGAATCTCAGGCAGAGAAGATGAATATTCCATGTGGATGCGAATGATCCCAGCAGTAGTGAGTCTACTATGAGACCAATGCGCAAAGCTGCACACCTGTGTGTTCCCCCGAAGGGTGCCGGAACAAATGACGATAAAACTTCGGATGATGCAAAGGGATATTTTATATATAATTGGGTTTATACTCCTTGGAGGGGAGCTTACGTGTTGGCTCTTAAAGCTGCTTTGCCTGACCCCAGGAAAAATCCTGCCGCCTTCTATGAGGAGGTGGAAGGAGCCATTAGCTCATGCACTATGACCTTGCCAGATATTGATTTGTACTTTGGGCATATTTTGCCTCCTGATATGTGGAGATCAATACGTAAAATAGATGACAATGTAGCATATGGTGATACCTGGGAACATTTACAACAAATAGATGCAGAAAGGGAGCCTGCGTAGAAACCTAAGGAGGAGATATTAGATCTTCCTAAAGCTATTGTGACTAAGTTAAAGACTCTCATACACCTAAGAAAATAGATTGGAGTACAGCAGCATCCTGTAAACAGAAAACAAATAAGACAGTTTCTGACTTCTTTTCAAGGTTCGAGGAAACATTCCATGATTTTAGTGGTCAGTCATTGGCCGATGATATGGGTGAGCATTTGTTTGTTGATAAATTTGTCGCTAATATGTTACCGGAAATAGATAGTTGCTTAAAGGTCAGCGAGAGTTCTTGGACCATGTCTTCCCCAGTTTCCCTTTTGACTAGGGCTCAATATCTTGAGCGACAGAAGCAGAAAGCGAAAGGCAGGGAGGATACGAAGGTTAAAAGAATTAAAATGGTTATTCCACCTGTACATATTCAAGTAAAGGAGGGTGTTTCATTGCCTCGCCTGCCCCAATATAAAATTTCCAGAGAAGGTGAAGAAGCATTGGCATACATTGTTCAGGTTTTTATTAAAGTGGGGGTAGTGGAAGAGGTCCCCTATAGCACTTGCAATAACCCTATCCTTCCTATTTTGAAAAAAGACACTGACACTTACAGATTCATTATTGATTTGCGAGAAGTTAATAAAATTGTAGTGCCCCAATATCCAGTAGTTTCTGTTATCACTACACTTCTCACTATGGTCCCTCTTGCTGCCACTACATTTTCGGTGAAGGATGCTTTCTTCTCGATACCCGTTCACCCTGACAGCCCTTATTTGTTCGGGTTCAGCCTGAAAAATAAATCATATTGGTTCTGTAGAGCTCCACAGGGCTATACAGAGAGTCCCAGCATTTACAGTCCGGCATTAAAAAGGCAACTTGATTCCTTTCCTGTACCAAAAGGGGTGGCTCTTATTCAATCAGTCGATGACATCTCTTTAGCTGCAGATACCTCTCAGCAGTGTGAAGAAGGAACTCTGTTATTGTTATCATTTCTTGCCTCTCACAATCACAAAGTCTTGCAAAAGAAATTGCAATTTTGTAGACAGCAGGTTACCTATTTAGGTCACCTCCTGTCTAAGGGGGGGCGTGCACTTAACCAGATTGCATTCAGACCATTTTAGATACTCCCATGCCCCGTATTCATAAGGATGTCAGTGCACTGGTTGTCCTCACTTCTTTTTGTAGGCAGTTTTTCACACATTATTAAACATTTGTTGGCCCTTTTTTGCCCCTCCCATGGACTACTGAATGTCAGAATTCCTTCCACCAGTCATGCCAAGCTCTTTGTTCTGCACCAGTATTAGGAACTCCAGACTACACTCACTAACAAGAGTATGTGAGCTTAGTACAGACTTGCTTGTCAACATTTTTACTGACAGCCAATACACATTCGGGGTGGCATATAATTTTGGTCACTTATGGAAAGAAGGGGGTTTCCTCACCTCACATGGGACACAGATAGTGCATGGAGAATTGGAGCATAATCTTTTTATTGCCCTAGCCTATCCTAAGAAAGTAGCAATTGTTAAATGTAGTGCACACAAGAGAGTGACTGGTAAAATAGGAGCAGGTAAATGCATTTGCAGATCACACAGCCCGTGAGACCACAATGCATCGAAGTACCACCTCCATGTATGTGGTGAAGTTACAAGCTGAACGTTGGCATGATGCCAGGCAGGAAGTGTTGGACATGCAACAATCTGCTGATGAACTAGATCAAGGGTCTAAGGATGGAACACTGGATGATGAGGGCTGTTGGAAGAATAAAGATATGACCAAATGAAAGTTACCCACAGCCTACTTATCTCCCTTGATTCACATGGCACATGGCCGGCACATGTTGTTGCATCCCCAATAGCAAAACAACTTATGCAAATTTGGGATCTTCCTGATATTGCCGGCACCGCTAAAAAGATAGTCCAGTCTTGTCTGGTCTGTCTCCAGTATAATCCTGGAAAGTGAACGCAAACTCCAACAGGAGGGTTTGCGACATCAACTGCACCTTTTGAGGTCCGGCAAATGGAGAACGGACCTCATTTCATTGTGCAAGTTGTCGAATATGTCTTGAAAGGTTTGGGGATTAGGCAGAAATTTCATGCAGCTTTTACTCCACAATCAGCAGGCTTGGTGGAACGTTATAACTCCACCCTGAAATTTAAATAGGCTAAAATACAGGCTTCCATGTCTTTGAAATGGCCTGATGTCCTGTCCTTAGCACTACTTTCTATTAGATCAATACCACATACACGAACTGGCCTTACGCCATATGAGGTTGTGTTTGGCAGGCCTTTGAATATTTGGGAAATCCCTAAGCCTCGCCCTATACATGATGTACCCTATGTGTGGATGAGTGACTATTTGTCCCAGTTAACTGACAGCTTGTCTTCTATTTATCAGCAGGTACGGAAAGTTCTTCCAGACAGGTCAGAATGAAGGCCACGATCTGCGGCCTGGGGATTGCATGCCGCATGTCCTCATAAGCTCAGCTGTGTTGACAGATCACCACAACAATCTGATTACCGAGAAAGGGTGAGCTGTGTCACTTGAAAGATCTGAGGAAGTCTTCCCGGACTACACGACACCTGTTATATCTAAATAGCTGCTTCAATCAGGAAGAAAGAAAGACATTTCAGCGTAGAAAGAGACTGTTTGAACCACTGTCCTGGGTGGTTAAAGACTGACTACAAAGGGTGTAGCCTATTATGACTACTCGTCTCAACGTTAGTGAAGAAACCAACGCCTGCCAAGGACCTTAGGGCATCATCTGTTTTGTTGTAAGCATGGGCGAATTTTGCGGATCTCGCGTTCGCGAATTTTGCGGATTTGCGAACTCGCAATCCGCAAAATCCGCGAATTCCAGCGAATTTGCGGATTTTTTTTTTGTGTGTTCGCCCGTGTTTCTGCCAGTTCGCGAGGGTTTTTACAATTTCGCAATTTGCGAACTTACCTGTCGGGTCGCAAGTTTTGCGAACTTGTTGTTTCTACGTGTCCAGCCTGTTTGGGACACTCTTCTTCATCACTGCCACTCTCTGTCACCACTGCCACTCTCTGACTACTCATGCCACCCTCTGGCCCACCCATGCCACCCTCTGTTTCATCACCACACCCTCTGGTTGTCCAGTGTACATTATTTTCGGCAAAGCAAAGCACACCTTCCCTGCCTCAAGTGACCTGAATTAATTTGGGGCTGATTAATGTGTCACAGAATATTTTTTTAGCTGGCACCTGCTTCCTTAGTGCGCCCTGATTAGTGATCTTTTGCACTTGCTAAGTGCTTTCATTGTTGCAAAATTAGTTACAACACCTGCCCTGCCCCAACTGACAATAATGAATTAGGGGCTGATTAATGGATTTTAACTTCCAGCCTGGCTCCTGCTTGTCTCCCTTAGCTGTAATTCAGGACCTTTGTGGCATATGTGTAACTATTCTGAGGTTCAGAGCAGGGTCACATAATAGTTTCAACTGGCAACTGAACTCTGGAGGGGCCCCTCAGGAAGCACTACAGGAAATGGCTACTAATGATGAGCCTGAACTTTTGAACCTGGTAAGTAGTTACTTTCAGTTTTGCTAAGATCGTATTTCTGCAATTTTGCACTTATTCGCGGGGCGCGAACTCACGCGAACAGTGCGAGCAGTGCGAGCAAAATCCGCTGCTCGCGGATTTGCGGATTTTGCGGGAGATTCGCGAATCTCGCGGATTGCGAATTTCCCGAAAATCCGCAAAATCCGCGAGCGGAACGGATTTTCCGCCCATACCTATTTGCCGATGAAAATTAGCTCACCTAAGAAGGAGATTGCTGTGACAATGTACAACGGCTGTACATCTGCATCCTTGGTCTGACTTTGATTGCTGCCATCATCGCTACTGTAATGTGTGTAGTGGAGGAAGTAATAACTGGAGCCTCTTTACCTAACATTACTGTTACATCACTTGCTGCAAAAGAGCACCATCATTTTGATTTGCCGCAACATGAACAGGGTTACCGGCAAAATCTGAGAAACAATTTATTTCTTCAAATGTTGCATCAAACAACCCAGCTAAGCAATGCTACTAACTGTTGGGTTTGTGGCAAGATTCCTCCTCATCAGAACATGTCACCACTGCCATTCTCTCACAATGGCTCATGCCCAGCTTGGTTCAAACTTCTATATGCCTCTTCTAATGAACAAAGTTTGTTACCCCGATAAAGAAGGAGACCTACAAGCTAAAGGAACTATATGGGAAATGGAGGAGTATCGCAGAGGAAATTCCTCTACACGTTATGTTTTCCCCAACACTCGAACGGCCAAGGGTAATGGGCCTTTTGTCATCGCTGTTACTAGAGCCCGAGCAAATCTTTGTGTGAGCAGTCTTAGCAGTATCCCAGTGGGAAAAAGTGACTGTACCACAGTATTGAACATTAGTAGAACCAACAATAGCAGTTTTCTATCCTCACACCACACTTATTTTGTTTGTGGAACTAAGTCATACTACTTCCTACATCCAGGCTGGCCTGGTACCTGTTACATAGCCTTCCTTCTACCACCTGTGTTTTTAGCTCCCCCAACCTACCATCAAGATTTGCAATTGTTTAATCACAATGCTGATAGTAGGGGAAAACGTGCAATCGATGTCTCTGTAGTCGACCAGACAGATGCTTTGTTGCCTCTGTATTTCCACTTGTACTACTTGTCTACCATCTAAAACAAATGTCCAAAATGTAAATGCCTGTTTAGGAATAGATCAAGAAATCGGTAACTTAATGTTAATTGATATATATATGACATTTATCGTACCCCTTTAGAAGCATAAGAAAATGTCTTAGCTTATGCCAAAAGGGCCTCTGTGGAAAACGTGTAATATTTTATTTAGCATAAGCAGCAGCCATTTTGCCTGTGGCGTCCATTTCCTTTCCTTCGTAATTCACCCGTCCTCTGCTGCTCGTCTTTTTCTGCCTGTGCTATCTATTTTTGTTGACTTCCTGACTCAGCTAAAAGCAATGCACGTGCTGAGAGTTTGTAGCTGCTAGTACATCTGTTGTCTGTCAATCATTTCTGCTGCCATAAGCATTCCTGTTCCCCCTCCCACTTTTTCTGACCATGTCGTTTTCATCTAGCCTTGTTTGTTGACAGCTGTTTCCAAAACTTGTTCTCCCTATTTCTGTTCACATGCTTACTGAGCAGAAAACATGTATAAAAGACCTATGTTCTGTCACTTCAATATACCACCTCCTCCAGCACTTGAGAGTGCTGTTTGGACGTGGTCCCACTGATCACTGATTAATAAACTTGTTATTTATTCCTACTCCAGTGCTGATCTCTACTTTGTTGGTTTTTGAACCCTTGGACAAAAGGGTAACCCTGCACTAGTGTACCCCTAAAAAGGGGTTTATTTCCACAGCTGGAGTGGCAAAACTCCACCAGCGGAGTGTAGTATACCGTCCACGCTATGCTGATAAAGCAAACTTGTGGCTTTGACAGAGGGCAAAAGCTAATGTAAGTATGGTATCTCATCAGTGCGTTGCTTCTTTCTTTACAAAAAGGTAGTGATTGAAAACAGGGGTACCATTGTGTTATTTCTAGGAACCGGCTTCAACAGTAAGGAGCCTGCAATAATATTTTGCCAAACATTGAGCAGAGAGTCTAGAAAACTACAACATCATGCCATTCAGCTCAGTAGTCTAGCAGGGATGTCATGGGCCCTGGTGCAAGCATGCAAAATGGCCACTTTGACTGCTGTTGGGGAAGTAAAATACAACAATCATCATTACAGTTCAATGGACCCCTCTGGGCTCTGAGCACCAGTACCACTGCACTTGCTACACCAGTGGTAGCTACTGCCCTGATTAAACTTCTCTTATGCCTTTGTGTGCGTCAGAACCCTGTTGTTTTTACCAACAAAGAGTATTTATATACCATGACAAAGTAAAATACAATGTTCACAAACAATCCACAGTCCTTTGAGGTCCGGGATATAGTCTTTCTTAGGCAGGTCCCTGAGTCCCACTTCCCTCTCCTAACACTAGTGTTTATTTCCCATTTACTATAGGCGACATTCAAGTTAAGCCTCAATAGTAGTCTGAGTCTTAGTAGTCTCTTCCGACTCTATTGTAAAGTCAAAAGTGTTCCACCGCTGAAGTTCAATCTGGCACTTGCACCAACAGGATCTGGGCAACTGGAGTGTGAGCGCATAACCTTTGTGGGTGCTCAAGTGGCTGCCTCTGGTAAGTCTTTCATACTCATAGCATGTAACCTGGGAAGGCTGTGGTTGGGTGTCCTTGAATTTCCATACGTGCTCCTGCTGCGTCCAGAGGGTTTTCGAGGCTACTTTGAAACTGTTAAGTTTTCAGTTTGTCCCCACTGGAGAGAGCGGGAGGGGGTCACTACTGATGCTAGTCCACAGTCAGGGCTTGGATCCACTCGGGTCACCAAGGTAGCCTTCTTCCTCCAAGAATGGTCTCTACCAGATCACGATTCTTGCCTTGTCCCAGTGCCGCCTCCCCGCACCCCACAGCATACCGGGTGGCTCCTCCTGGCATACAGGGGTGCTGACTTGGTCCCAAACACTGGCTATGGCCTAATCAGTTTTACAAAAACAATGGCCCTTGACACAAAGATAGAAGGGTGAAATAATTATAGGCCACAATGTGCACTATAATGACAAAAAAAGTCCAGCCGGACTTGCAAAATTTATTCAATAATTCAAATAACCAGTTAGAGAGAAGCAATAAAACAGTGGGACACAGTCCTGTATCCTCAAAGCTTACACAGACTAAAGGACAATACAAACATATACAGATACATCAGGCATGTAAACAAAAAATGGAGCAAGAAGGGGACTCCGTAATACACTTGCTTCACATATGTGGGGAACAAAACATATTATGCACATAATAGTGAACTAGTGTTAAGCCCACATCTCATGTCGACGGCGTTTCGATCCTTTCATAGATAGTGGATCATCATCAGGACTACCATTGTTTGCCTGATAAAAGCATCAAGGCGGTGAATTTGATAATTCCACGGTACTTGGGCGGACTGGGTCACGGCTAATTAGCCGGGGTGCGTCAGGGCACTAGGACCTGAGGCAACAGATAAAGCAGCTGTGCATTGAACAAAGAAATGCTGCAACTGGAGACGAAATATCTCGAAGGTTGCTGCGTGCGTCTTGAACTAAGATATCAAGGGATCAGGCAGCTGTGCGCAGATCATAGATTGTTTACGTAGGAAAGGGGACATCCTACGGTCTGCAGCATGGATCTCGTGGTTACCAAGGAGGTAGCGCTAGAAGGGTTAATGCCTGGTTACTTCGAGGTGATTGAAGATTAGCGCTGTTAGGATTAAGGTGTAGGGTCGTGATTCCAAAATAGAGGTGGACCCTTAACTACAGCATAGGATTGCGCTGAGTCGGTACCTTCGTCCGTGATAGAACGCCTAGGAAACGTCCCGGTGCACAGTCGCGGTATGGCCTAATCAGTGCACCAATGATCACTTCTCATTTCACGGTGACCCTCCTCGTACAAGCGAGGGCTGCTGACTTTTCCCTGTAGATGCGCAATGACCCGATCTGTGCAGCAGCGGTCTCCTTATGCCTTGCAACGGGATCCAATCACCAGGATACCCTTCTTGACCTTGCTCCCTCCAACATTCTCCTTTCCTTCATAGGGCACACTGGTCTTGGAAAGCAGGCAGGTGCTAGTGCCCCAGACTCCAAAGGCAGGTGGTCTTGGATTCCCTGGCTGAATTCCTCTCACTTAGTTGGGAGACTAGCAGGCCTTGGCCTCCCAGTCGTGGTCTGAGGGAGAATCCTTGCTGAGCTTCTCCTCTTCGCACCGCCTTGCTTGGCAGTTGACACGTTTTGGAGGCTCGAGTGCCCCTTCTCACAGGCCATTTCCAGTCTATCCCAGTAGGAGCAACTTCAAAGCTACACAACACTGGCCATGGGAGTGGCTAGAAGTTCACACCATTCCCGTCCTTCACTCTGAAAAAAAAAGCAACCTGTCCAGTGTACTGAAGATCCTGGCTCTCCCTTCATCCAGTGTGTCCCACTCAGCTTACATGGATGCAACAATACACAAATCTGTCTTGGGTGGATTCCCCTACCGACGTTCATGTTCCTCAGTCAGGATTAATTGCTGTAAAATCAGCATTAGGGATCCTGACATTTTTATAGTTGTGGCACTGAGGGTTGGGGTGCACGTCCATCACCATATGGGGGACTTTTCTGTCCCAGCAAAATGCCTGCACTGTGCATGCGCACCCTTAGCACCGGTTGTTTAGGAAAAACACGTAGGCCCTTGTAGGGCTCCTCTTCTCTGCTTACCAATGTTCACACATATTTGATTAGTCCCCTAAAGTTCAATCCATTTTGTATGTACCCATAGGTGATTGACCAAAACATATAGGGCCCGATGTAGGTGCCCTAATACCGGTCTGAAACGGCCGAATTCGGCCGTTTCCGACCGGTATTACTGTTTTCAGATGTAGGGCATGCATTTACAGAATCGGTATTTTACCGATTCTGTATTTACTGATTCGGTAAAATTACAGAATCAGTAAATACAGACTCGGTAAAAATACCGATTCTGTAAATGCAGAAGTAGCTGGCACATGTCAGAGTGCCACTGGGCTTTAAGAATCGGTATTTTACCACCCAATCCAATTGGGTGGTAAAATACCGAATACAGGTGTGCATGCACATTTGTGCATGCACACCTGTGCAATGTGACACACAGACATGCCCTTAGGGCATGTCTGTGTGCCACATGGCACACAAGTCCGGAATTGGGGTGCAAGAGGGTGTCAAAGTGACACCCCCTGCACCCTTGGAAAAATCGGTATTTACCGAATCGGTAAATACCGATTCGGTAATGCCCATTGATTCCTATGGGCTGCAATTCCCATAGGAATCAATGGGCTTTACCGATTCGGTATTTACAGAATCGGTAAATACCGAATCTTACCGATTTGGTATTTACCGAATCTGAAATACCTACATTTCCCCCCTTCTAATTTACCACTTCTTAAATACCGAATCGGTATGATTCGGTATTTTAGAAGTGGTAAATTAGAATTACCTACATCGGGCCCATAATGTTAAATATTTATGAAACATAAGAATTTATCAGGTTACTAGAACATTAACTTGTTTGTATAGAACGCTTCATATGGAAAGTCTGCTGTTCCTAACTAAATTAAACATCACTATCACCCAGTTTAATGACCTTGGAATGATAGAAGGCTGAGTCTTACTCACGAGGGATCCGAGCTCTTGACTCCAAGTCACCACGTCTGTTGACAGCAAACGTACAACTAACCGATCTGTCCTCACATACGATAAAAATAACGCATCACTTCAAACATAATTAGATTGCAGCCTATAGGGAAGCTGGTTGCTTAGATTTTTATTCATGTTCATGATGCAGTGTAGATAATTGCAGCATTTGAATTAACAATCATATTACACGTAATCTTAAATCAGCCCAGACCAATATCTAAAGGAACGAATTGATAACAGTAATAAACTCCCAGCTAGAAAATCAGCTTTGAAGAGGAGCACTCAACTATCAATCATTGTTTTAGTCGATGGGCAATGGGACAAATGACAATAGTAAAACAAGGGAACCTATTTTGCTCATTTGTTGATCTTCAATCCACTTTTGATATGGTTAATTGGTGGCTATTGTGGGAAAAATTAGGTAGCATGAATATTCCCAGATGTTTGTTAGTTTAGCTAAAGGTACTATATCAAGGGCCTTGGGCCAAGGTAGAGCTAGTCAAAAGCAGATCTCTATCATGGAAAATCCCAATTGAGAATGCTGTACAACAGGGATGTGTTCTCCCCTCTTTGTTTGCCCTGTATCTGGCGAGATTATCTAAGACATTAAAGAACACTCATTCCTTTTCACTAAAGATGGGAGGTGTGGTGGGGGAATACACCCTGCCTACTATACTGATCTTTTCATCCTGTATGTAATGCAAGTATGGCTCCAAAGAAAATTACAAGTAGTTACCAATTATTGTAATGCTAGTGATTAATAATAAATATGGTTGTTGGACCTGGCATCCTTGCCGTGGTTTTCCCTCTACCATTTGCCTTCAACCCTCCTGTTTTTCTGACTTCAAATTTGCTGGCTTTAGGGCTCCGCACACATTATCACTGGTAACCAGTGCTAAACTGGTTGTGCTCTCTTGTGAAAACATGGTATTTTGGCTGATCACCAATATGCATATTTAATGTACTTGTAAGTCCCTAGTTAAGTGGCACTACCTGTTCCCAGGGCCTGTAAATTAAATGCTTATAGTGGGCCTGCAGCACTGATTGTGCCATCCACTTACATAGCACTTTAAACATGTCTCAGGTCTGTCATTGCAGCCGGTGTGCAGTTTTTAATCTGCCATGTCGACCTGGCAAAATAAACCTTTTGACCTAAGTAGGACTCTAGGCTGCATTTATCAGCAGGCACCTAGTAGGTGTTCATGAAGCCCTCACCCACCAACCTAGTTGGTGGCATGCTTCATCATCGGGCCCACCCAGTGACACCTAGCGTGTCCCGGGTGTGCTACGACGCCTGATTACAGCGGAGCAGGTATGTTTACGGAGAGTGCAGTGTGGTGAGTGAAGTGGTGAAAATTAAAATGGCTTCACGGTGCTCCCAGTACCCGAGGGTAAATTAAATTTTAATAACTGGGTCTCCGTGAGCGGTTAAAAACAAGGCAGTTGGATGTTATGGTGGTGAAGTTAAGACCACCTACATCTGGTGTAGGTCGACATGTTTCAGCCAGTGCCTTTTGTTATGCTGGCTTTCCTCAGGACCATAATGAGTGTGAGTGCAATTTAAAAGAGTTATTATACTTATTAATTGAGTGTTAATCGGCTATGTGTCGCACTCGCTAAGGTGCTCTAAGTGTATGAGGGAATTCCCTCATCAAGCATACGCTGGCGAATTGCCTGGTATGCCTCCTGGAGTGAATCGGCAAGGGGATTGACCAAGAATGTCGGTCAATGCCTGCACGGTACCTGTTGTGCCGCCATCAGCCTCCGGACATAGGTGGTCTTAACTTCACCACCAGGCAGCCAGTCGGCATGAACCCATTAGCTCATACCTGGTATGTGAGGCCAGATTCTGCCAGAGAAAAGTGTGTAGGCAGCCCTACGGTCAGGGAGGCCAATAAGAAGAAGTCAAAAAGTTTCCTTTCATTCATGAAGACCTGTTCAGGCCTCTTCATAAACTCAAAAAGTGCAAATACATGGTGCCTGATTTAAAGTCTAGCGGTCTTATGACTGCCAGACTTGGGGTGGCATTCAGCCGTCTGCCGCATTACGACTTTGAAAGTCGTTGCGGCGGAGGCCCACTGGCTGAGCCACAATGTAAGATGCTCAACGGGACTGGCACAGTCCTGCTGAGCATATTACAAGTTCCGCCACCAACAGCCATTTTGAGGCGGAAGCCCTGCTGTGAAAAAAGCTGTTAGTGGAGCAATAAAGGGGGCCCTATAGGGTCCCCATGCCTCCCCGCCATGGCGATACATTCAAAGGGGGAACATGAGTCACCATCCATACCATGCAGAAACTTTTTTGCAGTTCGCACTGCGGTGCCTGTTTTTCAGGCACTGCCAGGGGATAGGCAAAGGACCGTCAGCCATACACAAGTTCAACTTGTAATATGGCGGGCGGTACTTGCGCGGGTTTGGTGCAGCTGTGCCGGCGGAGAGTCGGCGCAACTGCGCCAAACTCGTACTCAGCCCCTTAGCCTGTAGTTTTCTCGAAGCAAGGCCTCAACTCTTTCTAGTGAGACCACAGTTTTGTTTCTCCTGCAGAGTTCTGGGGTATTTCCATGTTACCCTGGAACAGGGTATCCAAACTTGGCTTGCTTTATTCTTTATTTTCTCTCCAGTTACAAATGCAGGGCTCGTGGTACTGATCTACTCTAACATGATTTGGGACAGCATGAGATGTAATGCTGCTTAAATGTGTTTTCAAAATTGGAGACTATTACACTACCATTTTACAGAACTACACAGTAACTTTCTCATAGGCCTCACCATGTTCCATAACGTCAATAAGTGCTGTACTTTAACTTTCATTAAAGCTTAACTCTGGATATGTGTACAAGCTTCATTAGTGGGATAGTGGGACTGGGAAGAGATCTTCATGGAAGGCATTAGTTTTGGGAGTTCACCAAGCAGGAATTGGAAATGTAAGGGATAGTAGATTCAATGAGATTTTTACTGGGGTGCTCATTTTTGGAGATTATATTTTTTTCAATCACTGCCAACGTATTTGTCCCATAGGAAACATCATCCTAACTCTGGTGCTTATCTCCAGCCTCCCTCCAGGCCTGTCCTTGAGGTGCCCAAGTTGATGGTGGACCTTCGTCCTAATCTAGGCCAGCACCCCCTTACTGAACTCCTGCCATGTACTAAACGGGTAGTTAGTATCGGGTAGTTAGTATCAGACAGTCTGTGTCAAATTTGTCCTAAATAATATAAAGATGTATTAGTGTAATTTTTATAACATCACTTTCACATTCACACACACCCTTTGGAGCATAATAGTGCTTGGCGAGTGGGTATACCAGGGCTTCAACTTTCCTAATCTGAGTCCTTACTCATCTTCCCTCTTGCTAAATAATCTGGTAGGGATTTTCCCAAGTGCATTAGATGGATATTGCAAGCCACTGAGGAGTTCCTTTATAGGGTTATGTAACTCAGGGGTGACTTGCAATATCCTTTTTATATACATCAGCTGGTAATTTATTTCTTATGATACATAAAGTCAGCCATCAACTTTCCCACTAATCTATTAAATCCTTAGTGCTTTCATATGAAAACAAGAGCATGTTTGCAAACATTGGGCAGATATCAAGGAAAGTGACTCAGTGCGTGCCGCAAGCCATTTGGCTGCGCCGCAACGAGTCACTTTCAAGCACAAGGATGCAACATATTTACAACAATGTGGCATCTTTGTACTTCCCCCTGCGCTGGCGCACAAACTGCTGCCATGAGCCGGCACAGGCACCCTTACACAATTGTGCAAGGATGCCTGCATCGTGGGGAGATTGTTTATGTGCAAGAAGGGTTCCCTTCCTGCTCATAAACAATCAGAAATGGTGTTTTTCAACTTCTATGTGTGCTGTATTAGCACACATAGAACGTGCAAAACGTCATTGTTTTACTGACTGTTTACGTGCAGCAGGGGACACCTTCCTGTACATTAACAATCACCAAAGGTGATTTCCTCTTTCTATATGTGCTGCAGATTTCTCTTTGTTGCGCCTCCTTATGCCTTCCCTGGGGAGGCAGAGCATTCAGATGCATTTCCAGATTTACGATTTCTCGTAAAACCGGAATTGTAATTGGCAGTGGCGTACCGAAAATTAAGGGCCCCCCCCCCCCCTCCGGACTCTTTCAGGAGCTCTCTGGCCAAAGTGCTGTGCTGAGTGGGCCCCCTGGAGCTTGGGGGACCCCCGCACCACAGCGGCTTGTGTTACGCCCCTGATGTCTGGTTCCATGGGAGTTGCGTGGGAACACCCACAGCAACACCCATGGAACACCACTTTCACGCAAAGCGCTGTGTGCAAAGGGTCCCTATTTACAAGAACGGGAAAAGTCATGCAGGGTGGCTTTTTCTGTCCTTATAAATATGGGGCACTAAAATGTGCCGCCGGTGCGTCACAGAAAGTAAGTCACAGGAAGTGAGTCACAGGTGGCGCAAGGGGCTTGTAAATCTGCCCCAGAATCTTTCAGGCAGCATTTTGCTTTTCTTTAAGCAGCTGCTTTAATTGTACTTTGTGACCTAAGTTTAACCTGTCCCCCCCCCTCCTCACTTGGCTGCTGGCAGCAGGCAATTTGACAGAACTTAACTATAATAAGTTATGACCGTTGACTTCTTCTGACGTCATATCGTTATAATAGGCAATTGGCTGAATCATAAGACGTGTTTTTATACAGGGATCGCAGATTTCCATGTATTATATATGCACTTCTGTCATTGTTATTTGTTGTTTTTATAGCGAAATACAACAGAATCTATGCGATGTATACGATTATTATCCACTTCAATTGCATTCGCTTTATAGCGACCGGAGGTCTGAAGAGGCCTTGCTGAGGTCTGAACTTGTGAGTGGCCCATGACAAAGGTTTCAGGGGTGAGCTGTTATCCCACCGAGCTAGCCCTATGACGAACAAATGCTGGTAGTTTTCAAACAGAGGAAAATGCTGTTATGAGCTTCAGAATTCTTTTGCTTTTGGAGTCTTCATGGCTAGAAAGCACAATTATGTCAATGTTAACAACACCATAACTTCCAGGGGAAAGTGTCTTGGGCACACAGCTTAGTTTTGTCATTTCCAATTATGCAGTCCCAGTTTTTGTCACCTATGGGAGTGAACGGGGAACCTGAATCTGCCCCTACCATGATCTCCCTCCTGTCAACCAGAATCTGACACTCAGGCATTTCCGCACATTCCAACATTCACTTCATCGATCAGCTGATGTACCTCACTGGTTTGGGTCTGTGAAAAACATAGTATAGCCTGTTGGTGCATCTCTGCCTGATCATCAACATATTGCACCTTTGCATTCTTGCACACCTTGGCGAGATGTCCCCTTAACGCCTCCAAGTCAAATTCCTGGCTTAGCAATTGGGACTGTTGGGCAAGTGATTAGAATTACCACACCTAAAGCAATTCCATTTTTTCATTTCACCAGTCTTAGTTTCATACTTTGTATCCCTGACAACATTTCCTTTGTTCTTGACATCCGTGGTACTGCCATTGGAGTTGTCAACCCTTACTTTGTGAATCAAAGTACAATAGTCATCATCTTCCTCAGTGCTCCAGCTAAGGTGAGCCACTCTCCCACAAGTGCTGGTGGGTTTATCTCACTTCTCCTTGACCAACCTAGTTGTGTGTTCCATACTTTCCACTATATCCATAGCAACCTTTAGAGTGAGATTGTTCATGAGTAATTACTCCTGCACTCCGGGATTATTAGTGCAGCGCACTAGTTGTTTTTTTGGGGAAATATTTTTATTGGCATTTCAGGTCACGTATAATGCTTTCACATGAATAAATGTAAGGTTAGGCATCTAACAGTTACAGTTTATATAATAACTATCCGTTTGGGCAGTTGGCCCTAGGAGAGTGCATGTGCATTCCACACATTGCAAAATAAAACCGTGAAGCAATCACTGCAATCAGGCGGCATAAGTTATACTCGGTGCATGTAACATAAGGTACATACATTACAACTCTACCCAGTCCTGCGTTTGAATAATATGCCTATGCCTTTTCTATCTGAGATCACTGGGGCCCAATCTAGTCAACGAGAAACAAGTTACCATCGATCTGACTAAGTGTAGCTCATGTTCGTGTGCCATTGATAAAAGAAAACATTAAAACAAAATGTAAGAAGACAACACCAGTCCTCGTATGCGCCATCTGAAGCACTATTACGCTTCATGCGGGGTGAAATTTCACTCGCCCACATCAGCCAGCCAGGTGGAGTCTCCTATTGGTGGTCAGGGTCGGGCCCTATTTGCAAGTAGTATTGATCTGTTATGCCTACAGTGAAATGTGGGGGAAGTTGGAGAGGGCCAGAGACAAAGAAGGGGGAAGAGAAGAGGGGTGGAAGTAGGCAACCGGAGAGAGCCTCCTCGAGAGGTGAGCGCCGTTCAAGGAGCACAAACAATCGGAGTCAGCACGGCGCGCCGAAGGCGCGCCAAAGGCAAGCCCGTCTGCGCCTGGACCGGGCCCAGGGCCTTGAACCCTGGTTCTATCAACTCAGCCCCCAAATACAGCTATTCACGCACTGCCCTCCTTAACCTATGCTCTCCAGCAAAATGTTCAGGTACCTGTTTTACCTTCTATGAGTCCCTTAGCATCCCGAAAACCTGTGCATGTTGTCATTTTAAAATACACACTGTACCAAAAAAACGTCTCACTTACCCTTCAACATCTGCTAGCAAGCAAAAAGGAACTAACATTGCAGCAGCACTTATTAATGCAAGGTCCCTGGGCAAACAGAAAGAATAAATCGCTGAACTCATTAGCTTCCATAAACTTGATTTTTTTTATAACAGAAACATGGACTAGCCCCTCATCAGAACCAGACCTATTAGTAGCTGTCCCAGAAGGTTATAACGTCCTCAAACAAGACAGAGTCACAAAGTTAGGAGGGGGAATTGCCATAACATACCGTAATCACCTAAAAATGTCTATAAGCCCATTCCCACTTTCTACATGTGAGGCGTTACAATTCTCTATCACCTTAGGCCCGTCTCAATGCTTCAAAGGCATTCTTCTATATCGTCCACCAGGAAGCAAAGCTCAATTCCTAGCCACTTTCTTTGATATGGTGGAGTCCCTAGCAACAGACAACTCCACTACTATCCTAGGCGATTTCAATTTTCCGTTAGAAAATCTTGAAAACAAAGATACTAACACTCTTATTTCAGACCTAAACTCCCTTGGTCTCACACAATTGGTTCCCAACAGTACCCACGAAGCCGGGCACACATTAGATGGTCTATTCTCTAATGACAGTAACATCAAGAATATAGAGGTCCTTCCTCTTGCATGGTCGGATCACCACGCAGTGATGTTCAAAATCTTATTAGATTCTCCCCCACAGGCAGGAGCCACTACTCGCGCCTCTGGCACGTTTAGGTCGTGGAAAGATCTCGACAACCAACAACTTATGGAAACCCTGCCCCCCCTGCAGCCAGATCTCTCCAATGACCCTAACATTGCTGCTGAAGAATACACACATTGGCTTACCATGGCCATGAACAAATTAGTCCCCACGAAATCTATCTCCAAAAATCGTAGCTCCCCCTCAGCACCTTTGTTTAATAATGCTCTTAGGCAACAGAAACAGATATGCAGAAACCGAGAAAGACACTGGAGAAAGACATATTCCTCTGAAGAGAAAGGGCACTACAAAAATGAACTTACTAAATATAAATCTATGATCCTTCAAGAATAAAGCCAGTATTATTCCTCCCAGATCGAGCAGGTCAAAAACTCCAATAAACAACTCTACCAGGTTGTATCCAAACTTTCACACCTGCCCCCACAATCGATCCCTACACCCTCTCAAGCGTTCTGCGATAACCTTGCCAGTTACTTCTTTGACACAGTAAATAATATATTTACCAACTTTTCCAACCGTGTCAAAGAAGATCCTCTCTCCCAACATATTACCAAACCCCAATCCACTTTTAAGCAGTTTCATAAAACTAACTCTATTCTTGTCACCAATGCCATGACCACCATTAAATCAGGTTCTGCCAATGACCCCTGTCCTCCAGCTATACTTCTCCCAGTAACTGACATTGTAGCACCCCAACTCACCGAAATCTTTAACTCCATGTTCAGTACTGGGGTCTACCCCTCAATAAGGAAAGACACCCTCCTCAAACCTCTTCTGAAAAAGTTGCATCTTGACGCTGAAGACACAAAAAATTGTAGACCTATTGCCAATCTGCCATTTGCAGCTAAACTGGTAGAAAAATTGATGAACACTCAATTTTCCCAGTATATCGAGGACCACTTCCTACACCGAGTTTGGCTTTCGTAAACATCACAGCACCGAGACGGCACTCATCAAAGCCACCAATGTGATAAGAACCATCTTCGAGCAAGGAGGAGCTGCTGTGCTCATCTTGCTGGATCTTACTATTGCCTTTGACACGGTCGATCATAACATTCTGATCGACCTTGTCAATGCTTTAGGCATCCAGGCTGAAGCCAAAGATCTTATCGCTTCATTTCTCTCCAATCGCTCCCAGAAAGTTCAGCTGGGCAATTTCAACTCAGCACAGATGACACTCCCTTGTGGCGTCCCTCAAGGCTCATCCCTCAGTCCCACGCTATTTAATATCTATGTAACAGACTTAGCAAGAATCATCAAGAACTGTGGGATGAGCATAACATCTTACGCTGACAACACCCAACTGGTCTTGGCAATAAAAAACAATGGCGAGAAAATAGCGATCAATTTCCAGAATGGCATGCTGGCCATTAGTAACTGGATGGCCACAAACTGCTTCAAATTAAATTCCGATAAAATGGAAATTATGACATTCCGCAAGCTCAGCCCAACCTGGCCTGGCTCTTGGTGGCCTGCCGAACTAGGCCCCCCCCTCAGCCAGTCACTAAGGTCAAAAACCTGGGAGTACTTCTTGACGAAAAGCTAACGTTCTCTGCTCACGCAAATTCCATTGTGTCCACATCTTTATTCAAACTTAAATCTATAAAAAAGATTCTCCCTTATCTTCCCCCTAATTCAGGTAAAACATTGATCACAGCTTTCGTCATGTCCTACCTGGATTACTGTAATGGACTCCTTGTGAATGCCCAGCACAAAGTCATTAAAAAATTACAGTCTGTACAGAATGCTGCAGCTAGAATGCTCTCAGGCACCCCCAAGTTTAAACCCATTATCCAAGTTATCAAAGGCTATCATTGGCTTGCAGTCAAAAACCGGATAAAGTTTAAGGCCCTCTGTATTGCCTACAAAGCCTCTCGCAAACAAGGACCTCGTTTTCTTCAGAACTCGCTTGCTTTCCATGTTCCCAACAGATCACTACGATCTATGAACGCTCTCCTAATGGAAGTGCCACGAACCAAAACAGCCTCTTGGTGCGATCGCCAGTTCATTGTGTCAACAGCCAAACTCTGGAATTCCCTAGATCTTGACACAAGATCCTCCCCTACCCTGACTATCTTCAGGAGGAAAATAAAAACATGGCTGTTTAATCAATAACTAACCCTCTCAACTCCTCTTTTCTGCCTTGTCCACAGCGCCGAGACGCCTTCGGGCATTTGTTCGCGCTTCATAAATGCATAAATAAATAAATAAACAAATAAATGTCCATGGTAGAAGTCCAGTTGTCGCCCCCCCCCCCCGGTGATCTCCTGGCTCCTCACTATATAGTCTCACGACAAGGTCTTCTGTGTTGGGGTTATCCCCTCCCCTCCTCCTCGCTACTGGAGCAGCTTGGATGTTCCCAAGGAATGGTACCTCCCTCCAAGCATCTGTGATAGGAGTCTTACGCACACCCTTCGGCCCTGCCCTCCACCGCTGCCCAACGCAAGACCTCCAGTCCCAAGCCCCTAATTGTGGTCCAGTCGCAGATTTCCAAGTGATCGTGATGTGCCTTTTGGCCAAAGCCAGGACCAGGTCGATAAATCGACTCCCCAACTTGCACTTAGGCGGTTTGAGATACAACCCCAGGAGGCGAACCTCAATCGATTGAGTCAACGCATGGCCCATTGCCTCAGTAAGTTTCTTCACCACTGCTTCCCAAATCATTGTATAATCGTGCAGCTCCATGTCATGTGGAGAAAGTCCGCATCCAATTGTCGGCATCATGGGCACTCCCTGGGTTCGCCCCCAAATGCAGCCTGAATGCGATGCGGAGTCATGTATGTCATGTGGACATAATTGAACTGTAAATATTTAAGGCGTGAGTTGCGGGAGACTTTTTTGGGTTATCTTAATATACGCCTCCACTCTGGGTCAGAGAGTGTTCTGTCAAGACACCGCTCCCATTTACCCCGTAGGTCTAACAACGGGGACAGGTATACCTCCCGCATGGACACAAAAAACACTTAATTTGGTGCCCGGCCATGCCCAGTGTGACCACTGCATGAAGGACCCCATACGTTGCCGGCTCCTCTTGTCCGGTGCCCCACAACTGTTCAAACATTCTTACCAGCATCTCATATAAAAGAAACTGGCCGTGAGGCAGTCCATATCCCTCCACCAGTTCTAACAGAGGGAGTATGCATCCATCCTGAAAGCAATCCACTGTTGTATCTATTGCAGTCTCAGTCCAAGCCAACAGTTGCTCTGCCTCAAAGACCATATGGGGGTCTCCGTGAGGGAGCCCTATCAACGGCAACACCTGCGTGTATCTCGGACCTATCGGGAGCTGGCACATGCACCTTTTCCAACATCGTAAAGCAGTGGTTTGTAGAGTCGATGTGTAGGTTACCTTCGTAGCCGGGTTCAGTAGTTTGGCCAATAATAGACGAGGGTTCTGCCCAGGTTCCATCAGGTAAGTGCCCTCCTGATTAACCCCTTCTAGCCACTGTGCCAGCCACTGTAGCTGTTCAGCCAGCTGATATAATTAAAAGTCGGGTACCCCCAGACCTCCCTCCTCTGTATGGTGTTACAGCATCCGCAGTGCGACCCTGCGTCTTCCATCCACCCTGATAAGGTCCCGCCCCAACGCATCCAGCGGCTTAAACCAGCCCGCGGACATCAAGACCGGTAGGCAGGCAAAGAAGTACAGTAATCGGAGCAACATGACAATTTTGTTCAGGGAGATCCTAGCCATCAAGGGCAACGGCAGTGAACTCCAAAAAGCCACACTTGAGTGCAGCGAGCGCATTGCCTTCCCCATGTTTTTCTCCCTCATATCCTCCAGGGTGTGGAAGATCAGGATACCCAGGTACTGGAAAGAAGTTGACGTCAAGTTGTGCTCGTCAGGGAGAATCCCAGGTCTAGGGGATGGACCAGCCAGCAGAAACAGGTACGTCTACGGTGGTTCACCCGCAAGCCAGACAGGTTGCCAAACCTCTCCAACAACTTGAAGATGGAATCCGCCCCCCTGACAGCGTCCATAAGATAAATCAATAGATCATCTGTATACAGGAAAATCATGTATAGTCTCCCATTCAAAGGTATCCCCAGTCCCTCACCTCCCGCGCGAAAGAGTGCCGGCAGTGGTTCCACCGCCAGCACGAACAGCAGCGGGGACAGAGGACACCCCTGGCAGGTCCCGGCAGTTATTGAGGATTTCGAGGAGACTATGCCACCTGTCTTGACCCGTGCAGACGTAAGCGTGTTCAGCAGCCGGACCCACTTTAGCCAGCCCGTACCCAGCCCCATCTTTCGCATTACCTCCAAAAGAAAATCCCAGTTGACCATATTTCATGCTTTCTCCAGATCAACTGAAAGAAGCGCAGTCCGAGGCAGGCCTTTCACGTCAATGTGGTACAAGACTAAGTACAGCTGTTGCAAATTAAAGGACGTATTGCGAGAGGGGACAAATCCATTCTGGTCCGGGTGGAACAGATGAGTCATATGAGGAAACCTTAAAGTCAGTATCAAGCATAGAGAGCGGTCTAAACTCCCGCCTCCAAATGCTCTACCTTAGGGAGTGATATAATAGTAGCAGGCCATGTCTTTGGTGGCAGACGGCCCAGCTGAAGGGCCTCGTTATACATGGTTACCAGACGGGTGCCAGTTCAGTGCATACTTTGTATAAAATTCGTCAGGCAGGACATCGGGCCCGGAGTTTTCCTTCCTGCCACGATGGCTATGGCTCCCTCACCTTCTGAAGAGTAATCGGGCCATCCAATTCATCCTCAACATCGCCCTCAAGTTCCGTCAGGGCCAAAGGGGCCAGGAAGGCAGCAATCTCTTCACGCGAAGGGCTTGACGGCGCCAAGTACAACGTCTCATAATATGACCGAAATGCACCATTAATCCGATATGGGTCAAATTCAATCCTATACCCAGGCAGCTTAATCTGAGTGATAGGGGATCCCAATGACTCCGGTCTAATAAGCCAAGCTAAGAGCCTCCCGGCCTTCCCCTCTTCACTCGGCACCCTGTCCATGTATGCTCTGTAGTTGTGAGTTCCTTGCCTGTCCAGTGCCCCATTGTATTGTTTGCGCTTGGCCAATAATTGTTCGCCGTTTCTGGGATCTGCCCCTTGCAGGTTGTCAAGAGTTTGTGGGTCCCCCTCAGTCTCTGTGAGTTCTTTATGGAGTCCCCTCTGAATCCCCACTGTCTGCCCCATACAGTAACCCCGCACCACCACCCTAAAAGCCTCCCACTCAACCAGGGCGGTGGACTCCGTGCCTGTATTCTCAGTGAAATATGTGTCAATTGTCGTATGCAGTGATTCTACAAAAGGTTCATCATCCAGGGCTGTGGGACTAATTTGCCACGCAGGTATTTGGGGTCTACCCCTCCGGGGATGGAGTTTCAATAGCAAAGGGCTATGGTCTGAATATGTACGGCCCAAGTATTCAGTGGAGTGGACAAGGGCACCAATTGCTTGTGCGCACCAAAATGTGTCAATTCAAGTATGCAGGTGAGGTAAGTGTGAGTAGTAAGTATACTCTCTGTCCCCACTGTGTTGTAAGTGCCATATATCATGCAAATCACAATGTGACAGCCACTCTCCCAGCCCCACTGCTACCCTGTGTGCCTGTTCTCCCGCTGTGAGCAGTCCAGGTGTACATCTGCTACGCAGTTCAAATAACCCCCACCACCAATTGACCCACCTCAATATCCGCTATGTGTGCAGGGATGTCAAGTAGGCCACTTGATCATGATTGGAGGCATAACAACAACCGATGGTAATTTCCCGACCCAGTAGTCGGCCCGCCACAAGCACATACCTTCCTTCAGCGTCCATCAAAGTACAAGACATTTCAAGGGGAACTCCAGGGCTCACCCACACCAGCACCCCCCGGGCAAATGCAGAGTATCCAGTCGCAAAAACCTGCCCCCTCCATCTTCTCCTCAACTGGCCCACCCTGTCTAGCGTTAAAAGGGTTTCATGCAGCAGGGCAATCTGCACTCCCCGGCGCTTTAAGTAATTATAAATGTTATATCGCTTAGCCATAGAGCCCATACCTCTAATATTCCAAGTAAGTATCCTCACTTCACTGTGTGCCATGGTGATTCAGTAAGCTCCAACACCCCCCCCCGTGTGACCCCTCACCCCCAGACACCAGATCCCTCAATAATGCATCCTCACCCGCATGAGCTAGATAACTGCTGGACTGTAACAAACCCAAACATAAAACAACTCCCATTCTGGCAACGGCCATCTGCCCAAACTCCACCGGTAAGAAAGTCAAACACTGAAGACCCAAACCAAACGTGGTGAAGACCTCCAGGGGGGTCGCGGCTCAGCTGTCTGGGCAAGTCCATTGCAGATCGCATCAAACAGGACACCGTGAATAGTGGTGTTGATCCTCCAGCACCGGACCAGTCTCAAAGCCACCCAAGTTACCGCTCCTGCTATATAATGTAATCTGCCTTGCGTGGGGTCACCTCTGGGAGATCCAGGTTATTCTTTCCCAAAGAGTCAGACTTGGAGCCTCCCATTCCCTTTGTAGATCTTCAGCCTTGATCCGACCGGGAGTTCCCTTTGCAGGCTATATCCGCCACAGCCTGCAGTGCGGCCGCCCTCTCCGGTTCCGTCAGGGAGAAGGTGGGCTTCTTCGCTCTGATACGTTCTGACCGTCTCTGGCATCTTTTCCCTGACCGGTGATCCCCTGTCATCCGCTGGGGTTTCGGCTCCGAGCCTGGCCTTTCAGCGCGATAGGCTTTAAGCCAGTCCCGGTCCAGCTGGGGGGTGTCTCAGAAGTGAGTACTGCCATCCACTGCTATATGAAGCTTGGCCGGGAACATGAGCGAATACTGTATTCCTTCTTTGTGGAGTGCCTTTTTAAGCTCACAGTAAGAGGCCCGCTTCCGTTGCACCTCCAATGTATAGTCCAGGAACATGGAGACCTTGGTGTTATTAACCAAAAAGGGGCCTCTCGTGTGGGCTCTCTGTTGGATGACGTCCCTGTCTCGGTAATGCAGCAACTGGGCAACCACCGGGCTTGGAGGGCTGCCAGGTGCCACCGGTAGAGCAGGCACCCGGTGCTCTCTTTCCAGGGTAAAGAATTGCGTCAGCTCGCCCGGGGCTGCTACCTTTCGGAGCCACGGCTCCAGATACCCCACCATGTTGTTCCTTTATATCCTTTCTGGCAGTCCAAGAATTAGCAGGTTTTTGCTGCGATTACGGCCCTCTCCGTCTTCTGCTCTTCGCTCCAGGACCCGGACCCTGTCCGTTAATTCGGCCACATGTTGGGATAGGGCTTTACGGCCAGGCGCTAGCTCCTCATAGCCAGTTTCCGCCGTTTTCACCCTCTCGTTGAACTTCTGGTGGTCAGCTGGCAGAAGGCCAAGACCCACCGACACTGTGCTTATATCTTGATGGACAGTGGTTTTTATGTCTGAAATGCCTTCCAGTATCTGAGAGAGTTGTAATTGAATAGGATCTAGTCCTGTCTGGGGCTCAGGGATACTCCGTGCTTGCTCAGGCTGGTCACCTTCATGATCAGGGGTGGTCCCGGCATGTTTCCCCAGCAGTTTCCCCATTATGTCAGGTATAGGTGTAGAGGGGGGGGGGGGGGGGCCTCCAGGAGCTGCCAGCAACAGTCTGTTCCGGTGGGTCCAAGGTGTCTCTTATGTGTTATACAGTCACTCTTCGGAGCCCAGTTCCAGCCGAACCACTACCTGCAACGTTCAACTACGGGCCCATCGTCCTCCTAAAGTGCGATCCTGCCGCTGGAGCTGGCACTGATCCGCACTAGGGCTCTCTCCAGCCCATGGGCCACACCGTCTCGTTATATCTCCCAACCAGTTGGCCGCAGGTAAGTCGCACCGTCTGTCCCTGCCTCAATTGGTCTCAATCTCTCTCTGCTGCCCCTATGTATGGCCACCAGATCGTGCAGCAGTCGCCACGGGCCCGCCTAGGATCGCCACAACCCAGGAACAGCCATGGTCCTCACTGCCATCTTGCCGCATCACCACCCAGGTGGTTGCAAAATCGCCATCTCACCAGAGCCCAGGCCGCAATCCCCTCAATCTTCTCTTTGGTCTCCCAGGGCCCAAACACAGAGTTAACTCTTCCGGCATGATCTCCAGGCACCTCAGACCAGCAGGCACCGTTTCCAGACCGCCCCACCAAGTCGTCAGAGCCCCGAAGCAGCGCCGGCACCCACCACTGCGTTGTTGCGTCACCCTCACCACCTCAACAATGTCTACCACTCCGGCAGCTCAGCAGGCCCAGACCTCATTCTGCACAACTTCCTCTGCAAAGGCCTTCCCGTCACGTAGCCGCGATCTCAGTAGGTCTGGGATCCAGCCTGCCTGTCTCGCTTTCTCCGTTAGGAAGTCTCAGCAGGCGGTCGCTCCCTTATTCGCCTTGAAGCGAGGCCAAGACGCTCTTTCTCACCACAGACCCGCTTCCATAGTTGGGAGACTGGGGCGGGCTCTGTCTCAGAATGCCACTTGAGGCCGAGGCTCCCGGCCACACCACCTCACATGGCTGCCTCGCGCCTGCAGCGGGGTCCGGGTGCCTGTTTCTAGCTTGTGCATTTGGCCTAGATGTTCTGCGCAGGGGCCACCCCACCCAGCGGATCAGGCCAGGCTACTTCCCCCTTTTAAATCAGGATAATTGTTGGGCCAATGCGGAGCTCAGCGCTCATGCGTCCGCCATCTTCAGCCGCTCGCCACGCCCCCCTAGTGCAGCGCGCTAGTTGAGCTCTAATTAAAGACTCCGTTAGTTCTCCAAAACCGCACGTGCGAGCTAAACTCCTAAGCAAGGCTATGTAATTCCCCACTTGTGATAGTAGTAAAAAAAAGTTCACCTAAAGTAGAGCCGCAGATAGTCCCTCACCGCTCCACAAAATTTCACGGCACTTTCATCAGAAAAGCTCTCCAGGTCTGTTAAACTCCGCCCGCTGGGTTCACTGGTGCATGCCTCAGCGCGTCGCATTCGTAAGAGAACAGAGGGACATATTATCAAGGGGGTTTATCTCCGCTTTTTTGGCTTTAAAAGCCAAGAAAGCGGAGATAAAATTATCTCCCTATTACCTATCTGTCGCTAACACCAGTTAGCGACAGCTAGTAGGAGATAGCGACCATCTTGGGCCCCACTTTGCATGTCAGTGATATTTATCACTAATGACATGCAAAGTGGGCATGCCAAGATGTTAGCGACTGAAAACAGTCGCTAACATCGCTATCTCCTATTACCAACTTTTGGAGATATTTGCGCTAAGCGTGAATATCTCCAAAAGCTAACACCTGCCCTGAGCAGTTCTTAGCCATGTTATCCAATGGGAGGTGGATAACATGGCTAAGAGCATTAGCTCGGTAATGCATGAATATCGCAGACTTTTCAGCGATATTCATGCATTGCGGCGATTTTTATCGCATTTGCGATAAACCTTGGTAATACCAAGGTTTATTTGCGGTAAAAATCGCCGCAGCTCAGCAGTAAATTTTTGTCTCTAACCAAGCAATAGCGATAATTATCGCTATTGCTTGGTAATATGCCCCAGAATGAGCAGTAAAGTTGTGTTCAGTTCTCTTTATTGCATCAACTATAAAGCTGCACAGCCACCACCAGGCCACATCAGCTATAACTGCCACACTGTTGCCTGGGGGGAATAACAGTCCAATTGATGTACACAAAGATCCAAAGGACTGCATCACTGTAAAAGAGGCATGAGCATACTTATCTAACTACGGATCCCAAGAGGCAACTATAAGCAAAAGAGACCATTCCTCCTCTCCGTCAGCGAGAGTGAATTTGAATAGAAAGAGGTGGTAACTTGGTGTGGCTGCCTTAAATACAGGAGAGACAAGCCAGGTCAAGGCAAAGGATCATGGTACTCAAAGACCAGTAAACTCAAGGTTTTCATTTCCTTGTATATTTGCTTCATCCATGGGAATTTACATGAAACGGTCATCTCATTTCCTGATCATGACATATCTTTTTATATCTTCAAATGCGACGAGTGCTCCTGGAGTAAAATCATCTAATGCCCTGATCACAAGTTGGGCAAATGTGGAATTCTTGCCTGGAATTCCGTTCCATTCAAATATAATTGAGAAGTTCTTTGTGCACCCAGATTTACCCGGTACAGGACCAAGAGACATAGTTTTACTGACTGGAAAATAAATCCGGCTGATAGATGTGAGCATTAAACCACATGGAATTGGAAATTCCTTGCTAAATTTCGGGTGCAAAAAACTGATACAACAAGTGGTTCTCCTATTCAGTGGAGTTTATCTCTTAACCCCTTCGCTGCGGCGGCAATTCCGCCGCAGCGCTGGGGTGGGGGGGGGGCGAGCGGCGCTCGCATGCTCGTGAGGGAGCCGCTCCGTCACAAGCCGCGGTTGCGCTGTGCTCATGACAGAGCGGTTCCGTCATGGCCCCGCCCACCCAATAGTACGCGCCGCGCAGGCGCGAAATCAGCGCCGCGCAGGCGCGGCGGCAGAGCCATGACAGAGCTGCTCCGTCATGAGCACAGCTCAGCCGATGCTCATGACGGAGCGGCTCCGTCATGAGCATGGGAGGGGTTATACCAGTCGAAAACAGAAATTCCAGACAATCTGAGGGGCATATTAACAAGATGTGCGATAATAAAAGCACATCGCACATTTCCATATCGCCGGCTATCGCCTGATTTAATCGCCGTGATAGCGCGTAATTATCAACGCGCAACACGTAGGCGAAATTAAATCCGGCGATAGTCGGCAATAGGGAACATTAGCGCATGAAAACAAGCGATGTTTTCACGCGCTAATGTGTGCCTTGATAATATGGGGGGGTGGATTCGGCTTTATGATCCACACCCCCATGTTATCAATGCCTAACACCTGATCAAAGCAGGCGTTGGGAGACCTGCGATAAACGAGTTTATCGCAGGTCTCCTTCTCCCAATGCCTGCCTTGATAATAGGGTGTTAACACCTCCAACCACATTTTACATGTGGTTGGACGTGGTAACACCCACCCTGCATCCCATTAGCATTATCTATCGCCCCCAGCGCGGGGCGATAGATGACGTCAAGAATACGTCTCTAGGGGGAGGAGCCAAGCTCGCGACCGTGATGGCCGCAATGTAGCTCGGCTCCGCTAGCCTTCCTGCCCAACACATATATCCTGACACGCATCCTGCCCCAAGACGACATACTCGGGAAGACACGGAAAGACGAAGGAAAGCTTGTACTCACCATCTGCCCGGGGGCTCCTGCGAGCGGCGGATCCGAAGTTACACCCCTGCTTGATCTGGGGCCTCCGCGGCTTAGAGACCGGGGACTTGCCTGTGGAGGTCAGCCGGCGAGATGGTGTCGACGGCGGCCCCTGGTGGAGAGGAGAGGTCGGCTGGGAGAGGCCGTGGTGTGGTTATGCCGATGGCAACGGATCGGGCCTGGTCCAGCGGCCGGAGGGCCCCGTGGTGAGGTGCGACACGCCGTGGATGGGGGAAGACTGTGTAGGAGGCTCCCCCCTTTGTTGCCTTGTCCGGCCATCTTGAAGCCCTGCGCCCGGAGTCGGCGTGCGGCGCCCACGGGGCGGTGACGCTGGCGGTCCCCCTTTTGGTGGCTCTCCTTTCTGCACCCAGATTGAAACTCCTGGGGCTCGAGGGGGCTACCACGGTGGCCTTGCTTGAGATCCCGCTCCAGAAGTTGAGGCGCACGGGGACGTGGCTGGATCTGCAAGATGGTGGCCGGCGCCCTGAGTCACGGACTGAACCAGGACGGCGAATTTGTGTCGCTGAAGTGTACGGGGGTCTGGTCGTGTGAGCGGGAGCCCACGCTTGGTGATGTTCTTGACGCCTTAAAGACTTTGCGCGTGACCCTGGCCCTCGACGCCCTTGTGCTGGAGAGAAGGACGGCCGCCATTGCTGTTGGGCCATCCCTCATGGACGCGGCTCGATTCCGAGTGTGTGCTGTTTCGTTCCCCTCTGTTGCCGTGAAGAGTGCTGTCACTGTGCATCGGCAAGATTATACACCAGCAGCCCCAGATCCCGGGCTCGCCTTGATCGTGGCGGGCGCGGGCGCGGGCGTGGGCACCACGTCGGAGCCCGTTCCTGCTCGACTGATCAGGGAACAACGTAGATTGCCGATTCGAACTGCCCCGGCGAGACCTCAGTGTTATCCTGCGGGGACGACTCCGCTTTCCTGGGCGGTGAGACTGTACCCACACTGTTTGTTGCTCCCGTTGTCGTTGCTGAAACGTCTAGACTGCCGCAAAAAGTTCTTGCTTGGCCGCTGGTTGCTGGAGTCCTCTGGTTTGCTCCCATGGTCTGTTCTGCTTCGACCATACGGCCTCTCCACTTTGATTTGTTTGCTGCCCACTACTCTACCACGCGCGGTAGCGATGGCTAGGAAAGGACAGGGGTGAGCTGGTTCTGGACTCGGAGGACTAATGGTTGGTGAATGGAGATGAGGATTGCCCTCAACCATGGTACTATGGACGATTCCTTCGAAGGTTTATGATACCCGAGACTATGTTGATTTCGTTTTGATGTTGCATTAATGTGTGTGATGGCGGGGGGTAGGGGCCGAATGGTTCGATTGATGGCTCTCCTCTCCCCTGGTTCTTTTTCCTTTTTGTCTCTTTTGTTTCCTTTTCTCTCTCTCTAACTTTTCCTATATTTCGGGTCTCTTATTTAGGGCGACAGGCACGCTGCTGAGGGGTAGGCCGTAGCCTTCTGCAGGGGTGCAGGGTGGGGTGGGTGGGTTGGGGTCTTTTTCTGACCGTTTTTTAGTTTCTACGGCTCTTGTCCCTTTCTTAGGACGCCGTGGCTGTGCATGTTTCCCACGGTGTGATTGCTTGTGGGGGTGGTGGGGGGGGGGGGGGGGTGAGGTATTCTTACTTTATACGATATTGAATGTACAGATATCCTGACTTGAACGCCCCACCCCCAATAACGTGGTCCCCAGTCACTTTGCTCGCCTTTATCGCTGTGGGGGCGCGTACAGCAGCACGGCATTCCTTCTTTTCTTTCTTTTTTAGCGTTCCCCCTTTTTCTTATGGGTCAGTATAGAGAATGACTGTAACTCCTTTTGCCGTTCTGGTTACTCAGTTATGTATAAGTACAATAATTTGGTGGTCTGTGTGCACGTGGCGGGCTACGATGGGTACTGATTGGAAATATGGCATCTATATTCTGATTGCTGTAGACTATTGCTGATAACCATTTTTATTGATGCCTTAATGTTTTGCTGCTTGATTTGTAGCCCGCTATGGGCACTCAGATGATTAAACTGCAACTGATCCTGCTATAATTTCTATTATAAAATTAACCTTCTTTGATCCTACATCCGGCGGTCACACTCAGCTCCTCTACGATTGAACTACTTGTTCGCGATATACTGGGTGACTGCCGTGAAACCTCTTTATTGCTTTACGTGCTTTTCAGAATGTTTCGTGGCCGGCCTAAGTGGTTGTAGGCCCGTATTTGTATGCTACTATCTGCACAATAAAGGTTTTCCAAAAAAAAAAAAAAAGAATACGTCTCTAACTCAGGTTAGAGACGTATTGGGAATAGTGCGATAAAAAAAGTGCATTAGCGACTTTAAAAAGTCGCTAACGCATTTATCGCGGGCTTGGTAATATGCCCCTGAATCTCTTCACAAATTAACTGCTACCTCGGCACAGGGGCCTACATCCTTAACAATATCCATGAAGCTGCTCTCTTAAACAAGGTTAAAACTAATACACGGTCGTTCTATTGCATTCCTTGCTCCAAGGATTAAAAAATGCTACACCTGTGGAGAAAATATACTTTGTAGAAAATATTCTACTTTGCTCTTTGTCACAAACCTCGGTAAAAATTCCCTTTTGACAAACACTGCTCACCTGCAAAGCAGTATTTTTGTTGCTCTAAATCTGGTAACTTTTAAGTTGTTAGGAATTGCATTAGTAGCTTGCTGGACCTTTAAACTGATCTGCTACTGGCAGTGATCCCGCCAAATACTGAGGTCCCCGAGTCCTCCCCGCTGGAAGACCGGCTGCTTACAGACCACATGCATAAACGAGCCACGTCACTTACATATAGGAAGCTACTTAATAATCTATCAGACCCGACAGCTACACTAAGGGGTAAATGAATGACGGTAGTGGGAGACATAGATGACTCTGAGTTTCAGGAAGCCCTGGCATCGCCTAAAGAGGTGGAAATCTCCACTAAGCTGCGGTTGGTACAGCTTAAGATCCTGCATCGAATATATTACACCAGGACCACCTTGCATAAACTACAGAGAGCACAACACCCATATTGCCTTAGAGGGTGTGGGGAAAAAGGTACTTTTATTCACACCATATGGGAGTGCTCAGCTATAGCAGACTACTGGCGCCAGGTCTCATGCACTATATCACAGACAGTGGAGGTGTCTCTCCTACCGGAACCGCGTAGATGCCTACTTAATATATGGGAACCTAATTATCTTTCACGCCACAAACAGATATGGGTCACGTTGGGCCTCATGATTGCTAAAAGGAATATAGCGCAGAAGTGGGGGGCAGGGGAGTTGCCCTCATTGACAGTCTGGTGTAGAGACATGGATCTTGCTATGATTACAGAACGGACGGTATACGCAACGAGAGGGAACCCCCGGAAATGGACTAAAATCTGGGCGGCCTGGAATACTTTTAGAGGTGAAATATGTGATGCGCTGCAAGAACCTGAGGTAGATAGTTCGGATCAGAATTCAGAGTAAGGGGATATTATGGAAGGGAAAGAGGTATTGAGGGAACTGTTACGAGATATACAATGTAATTGTGGAATTGTAAGGATACTATATTTGAAAATAAGTACTCTAATCATGCTATACGGGTGTCTGATTGCTGCCAATGTTGCCTATATGTTGCTCAAATTAATAAAAACATTTTTTTTTAAACTGATCTGCAATGTTAAGAACACAAATGCAAAGTGGTTCTTTGAAGAAGTGGAAAATTCCACTGGGTTCTCATAACAATCATAATATCCTTGCTAGCATATGAAAAGGATGAAAAATGTGGGCTGTGGGCTGTGGGCTGGCGTTGCTGCCTTTCGGCTGGTGCAGCCCTATTGATCACTGGAGGTATTCATTTAATGTGGGTAATTAGCATTTAAACCCTCCTTCCACTTGGCCCCATCATGCATATTAAAAATGCGTGAATGTATACTTCTCTACTTCAGTCAAACACAATATCATGTGATTAAAAATGGATTGACTACTCGAGTGTGAAACTAGCCCTGCATTCGAAGCAGCCGCCCACCAACATGTTTCTGAGCCCTCACTTTTTTTTTGTTTGCGGTTTTATATAGTGTGAACTGGACCCTAAGGTATTGGAGTGCTTTACATGAGCGGCAGTTACATTACACAAGGATATTTTTTTTGTTGTCATGGGGAGAATTAGGGCCCGATTACGACTTTGGCACATTTGCGTCGGCTCTGTGCCGGCGTGGCTGCGCCAAAGCCGCATGATGACCGCCTGCCATATAAAGACTTTTTTTGCCAGTGTTGGGCATTTTCTATGCCATTCCCAAGGTGGTGCCTATAAAATAGCACCGCCAAGGGAACGTCAAAAGAAGTTCCAGCACGGCATGGACTGAAAATTCCATGCCGTGCTGGAGCTTCTGTGCATGCACACAGGGGGGTACAAAAGGGGGTGGTGATGGACGGAGCATCTGAACCAATCAAACACTCACACCCAGTCAAAAGATCTGGGGGGGGGTCACATGTTGTGCACATCCACAAGGCATGAGGCACAAGGGGCCCCCCTTTCTTTACTCACCACCACTGTTTTCATGGAGGAAAGACCTCCATGAAATCAGTGGCAGTGAAAAAACTTGTTATATGCTTGGCGGGACCGTGGCAGTCCCGCCAAGCATATATATGCCTCTGGACTGCCACATCACCACCAGAGAACGGCGGTTCCCTGGCAGAGTTAGAGGTCCCAACGCAGCACAATCACTAGGGTCGTAATGCGTCAGAAGACCGCCACCCCTGTGCCACCACGAGGCTGGTGGTCCTCGGACTGCCAGACTCATAATAGGGCCTTAAGTGATTTGCCCAGATTTACAGGATGTTGAGCCATTGCTCCAACCTGGTTTCCCAGTTCTAAAGTCAGCAGCTCTGGCTGTTACGCCATGTCGGTTGTGGCACATTTTATCAGGTAGTGGTGGGCAAGCCAACAAATTAATAGGGAGAGCCGGGCCAGAGCAAGCCAACAAATAATAGGGAGAGCCAGGCCAAAGCTGAGCCGAGGGTCTGCCTCGGATCTTAGACCCCATGCAGAAGCCAAGCCCAAAATATTTGCTATCTAAATCATCCAACAAACCGCGAAAAATATGATAATCTCTTCAAAATCCAAAAAGTGTATTCCTTTAACATGTCGAAGCTTTGACATAGGGCATATTATGCCACTAAATTAAGCAGTACTTTCGTTTTCTACAACTGCTAGTCTGAACTGACATATTTGAAAGCGGGGAAGCCACGATTTATACAGGTTTTCTGGTTTCACTTTGTCCAAATCAGCCAGTAAATTGGTATCTATTCATCTTTCCTTATATTAAGGCTCTGGTTTCCCCTTATAGTGCGTTTTTCTGCACGTCTTAAAATAAAGCACAAACTCGACCCGACGGTGTTGGAGAGCTTTACATGAGGGGCAGTTACATAACACAGGATCACATGGTTTTTTATAAGAATAGGAAGATTAGGTGACTTGCCCAGAATGACAAGATGTTGAGCCAACGCTGAGACTCGAACCAGCTTCTCTAGTTCAATAGTCGGCAACTCGGGCAGTAAACGCAACTTCCTGGGTAAAGAGAGGAAAGGAAGGGGACAGGCAGAAGCTATGTAAGAGCTGGGCTCGAGATTCCCACAGGGCCTCGAGCTGAGCCAGGCTCCAGGCTCAAGCTTGGCTCGGGCTTTGAGTGGCTCGCTCACCTCTATTATCAGGTCTTCACATCTGACCACTTAGACCGTTTTGCTCATTTTTTGTTTGGACTTGTGGGTATTTTTGAGAGAAGGTGACCAGTGTTATACTGTACTCCTTTGTGGGTAATACGTATGGACCTTAACAATGCCCATACTTATGCGAAAGCTTATGACTTTACTTAAGATCGTTTTTCGTGTAGGGTCAAAGTAATTAATACAGAGATTGCTAACTAGTCATGTTTCTATTACTTCTCCTCACATGCCTCATGCAAACCTTTTCCCTCTTCTTTCCCTCCCTATCCTTCTGAATCCAAATAACTGACTAACCTATCTACCACTCAAATTACTTTCATATGTCGCTATACTAACTCAACACTAATCCTTTATGGGTTCCGGAGTAGTGTGCTACTCACCGAAAAAGCGCTTCGACGCCTCGTCAGGGGTAGTTAGCGCTTTATAAATGCAATTACGAAACAATACAATATGGTACAAAGAACTTGCCCCCTCGCGTGCCTCACTCACATGATACAAAGAACTTGCCCCTCACCATGTGAGCACTATACGTAGAGCCCAGGCAGGCCTTTGGAACGGTAAGTACATAGGTACTCTATTTTGCATCACATTGTGTTGCACGAACGCCTATGTACACTTTAGTATATCACGCTTCTGATGACGTCATGGCGCGTGGCATCTGCTGGTTGTCTGAGTGCAGCTCGCAGAGCGCCACGCGCCATGACGTCAGGCCAGGGAGGCTCGTGCCTCAGTCGCTATTCAGTTGATGTACTAGGCCTTGAAAGTGTACATAGGGCTACTAAAGGGGTTCGTTGGCGCTTGGTAGATATCTTATCCCTCCCAGGGATGTAACCGAGTCCCATGAAGCACAGTCTGCACCGGGAGCCCGCACCCTTGTAGACGTCACGCCCCACATTCAGTCCAAGGCCTTTTAATATCTGTGAGATAGCGGGGCGACTCGGGGGCAACTCGACACATTTTTCAAGGGACGGCGCCTTCAATTTTCGTTACGCCACTGCACTGTCCCGTGTAGAGATTACAGGAGTGTATGCACTCTAAATATGGTAAAGAGGACAGCTGCCAATTTTGGGCCCAAATTCCACATCTGCCAACCTCTAAATAACTCGCTAATTGATTATTCGGCATATGCTCATGAGACTATGTCAGGGATTCACATTTTCTTTCATTGAGTAACTTCAATTTTTTTACTTTTTCTAACACTGGGATGTTTTCGTTCAGTAGAGAAGCATTACGTGGTGCCTTCAGAGTCCTATACCCACATTTGTGTGATATTGTTAAATACATTCAAATAAGAGATTTCTTAAATATAAAGGGGTTGGAAATGAAACTGTTAAATACATTCAAATAAGAGATTTCTTAAATATAAAGGGGTTGGAAATGAAACTGTTAAATACATTCATATAAGAGATTTCTTAAATATAAAGGGGTTGGAAATGAAAATAAATATACTTAAGCTAGGAACCAGTGCTCAAGGGTGTATGTATGCTGACATTTGATTTGAACGGCACAGCTTCGAACCACTGATAGCTAAAGACAAACATCATAATATATTTCACAATCTAAGCGTGTGTGCTGAACCAGTGCCCCAGACCGGCTCCCTCCTTTATCACTTTCTCAAGGTCCCTGTGATTACACAAAGCGCTGAACACCAGTGCTTAATTTGTACAATAATAAGTGAAAGGGCTCTGACCAGGAGGCCACTGCAGCTTGTACCACCCATCGCCCCTGTCATGGCTGCCAAAACAACTACTAACCATCTCTCTCGCCTGCAAGTGCGACAGTTCAGATTATTCCAGGTCCTCAAAGGTTAAGAAACGGCTGCAGAGGCAGGTATTCGTATTTTTTTAATGTATATTGTATTCATAAAGAACTGTTGTTTTGCTCATCTCTAAATTAGAGGAGCAAGGCCCTCACGTGGCAGACTGTCATAAGTGCAGTGTTGATAATTAAGTGCAGTGCCCAGCACCGGAAAGCAATTAAGTGCCTGTCCTGAAACCACTGGCTCAAATTAAGCACTGACTGAACACGCTCTGGACCACTGGCTCAAATTAAGCACTGACTGAACACGCTCTGGAGTTCTGTAATTGCAGGGTGAGGGTTGTGTGTGATGGTGGTGGTGGAAGGGAGAGGTGGTCAGTAGATCTTCTGGGATGGATATCACTACAGTCATCCATTATATGATTGTCATTGTGCCATATCAAGAAATGGTTGTAGTAAGCATTTAGGTAATGACAAATGAGGCCCAAACATTTTCGTTTTTCCTTCTACTTTAGAAAGTTACAAATGTATCTTTATTAGTATGTAGTTAATTTTTATGGGCTATATAACACTACATAAAACGTTTTTATGGCAAATTGTGCAAGTGCCCATTTTGGCTCTCAGACATGCCCTGTTTATGATTGCACCCTTGAATTAAGGTACTCAGTGAATAAGGGTGATAAGTCAGTACATTTAGGAAAGTGGGTTTCTGTTGCAGTAATCCACCCACCTTTTGCCAGATTTCTGATGCACTTCTGATGCACTCTGACTTGATGTGTGCTTTTGGTCCCTGCCAATCAGGTTCCCAGGGCCTGTGTTCTTTCCCAAAACTTTACCTTTGTACGCCCAATTGGTACCTTGCTGGCCACATGTAAGTCTCTTGTAAAAGGTACCATGGGTGCCAAGGGTGCCAAGGACACTGTGATCAGTGACGGCCTCTAAGGGCTGCAGCACATATTGTGCCACCCGTGGAGGTCCTGTACCTTAACACACACATCCATTGCCATTGCAGGCTGCGTGTGAAGAGTCGACTATGGCACACATATCTGTGTGCCATGCCTGCAAACCACTGCCTATGGTATAGGTAAGCCACCCCTCTAGATGGGTGCACTATACTACCCCTGAGGGTAAAGTTGCATGAGCACTGTACCCCTACAGTGTCACAGTCCATTTTTAGACATTGTAAGTGCAGTAAAGCCATAAAGAGTATATGGTCTGGGAGTCTGTCATTATGAACTCCACAGCACCATAATGGTTTTACTGAATTCTGAGAAGTTTGGTAGCAAACTTCACAGCATAATAAACCCACACTGATGCCAGTGTGTGATATATTATGAAATGCACTCAGGGGGCATCTTCGAGATTCCCCCTGAAAAACAACCAGCCTCTTGTTGGTTCCCTGACTGATAAACACCAGCCTGCCACAAAAATACATGTTTCTGGACCTCTGGGGTGGGAGCTTTTGCTCCCTGGGCCCAGAAAAAAGCCTTTCCTAGGCGGAGGAGGTTACACCTCCCCCCCAGGCCAGGAAGAGCCATCTGTGGCAGAGGCGCTTCAAAGGCCTTGCCACCTTTGTAACACAACCCACAGCATCTCCTGCTATCAGGAGCGGGCCCCCTTCCTGTCTCACCCCCTTTTCAGCAGGAAGACCGGCGGTAAAAATTAGAACAGTCAGGAAGGTGTGCCCAGCTCTGCCAACCCCACCCCTCAGGTGGGGGAGGTGAGATGAAGCCCACTCTACAGTACCTGCCATCTTGCAGTTGGCAGGCACTCCACAATCAGTGTTAGGGATTGTGCCCACTCTCCCACGTGGGGTGAGCACACCAAAGGTGTAGTCACCCTAAGGTCAGTAGGCCATTGGTTAGTGACCTCAAGACCCCTAAAACGCCCCCTAAATACAGTATTTAGGGCGCAGACCTGAACCAAGAAGGGAGATTCCTGCAACCTATGAAGAAGAAGGACCAAAGAAGACGCACAGCGGAGGAGACTACAGAACTGACTTGGCCCATCTGCAGTTTCCAGAAATCCTGTGCTAAAAGTTGCCTTGTCCTGCTGCCAGTGACCTCCAGAACCCCTGGGAGGATTGACTCCCTTCAACAAAGACCATATCTACTGTGAACAGCAGCTCGATTCAAAAGAATCACAAAGAAAGTCTCTGAGCCTGCTGAAGACAAAGAAACAAGACGCCTGGACCCACCACTGCACCCGTCGCTGATGGCCCGAGTCTGAGTGGCCCACCTGTTTCAGTGAGGTTCCACTGTGCTCCAGAGTCGAAGTCTACCATGAGTTGACCCCTCCAGGACTCCCTGACGTCACCTGCATCCTATGAACAGAAACCTCCCCCAACTGCGAGTGACCCGGTAAGGTGAAATCTGAACTCAAGAGACACCCCTGCAACTGGCTGCCCTGCACTCTGGAGAAGAAGACCTGATGTGCAGCTATGTCCCATAGGACTGTGTTGCCTGTTTTTCTGTGAAAAAGGTCTGTGTGGAGTTGGATATTATATGAGAACCTAAGAAACTGTGTTTAAAGAAAAAATTGACTTATTTACCTTTTATGCCGGAAATGTCCCAGTGTGCTATCTAGGCATACCACACTGAGTAGAAAAAGTAATCCTGAAAAATAATCTGGAAAGTAATCTAAAAAGTAACTGCAAGGTAATTTCAACTGTTTCTAAACATTTGACCTACCTGTAACAAAGTCAACTGCATTCAATTACTTTCAACTGTTTCAATCTGAAAAGATATTATTTTACTTACCTGCACCAAGTCCAGCTTGGTTCTAAAAATAAAATACAACAAAGAAATATGTTTACACAAAACAATTGGTCAGAGTTTAGTCTTTGAGTGTGAAAAATCATTTCTTACCTGAGTGTGTACAATGCATGCTTAACACTACCTTCTGATAAAGCCTTACTGCTCGCCCACACTACTACAAATAGAGAGTAAGGTATTATTTACTTTTACCTCTGTAAGCCTTTGGGAATGTACTGGACTCTGTGCACACTATACCTTACTTTGGTATAGTATAAACAGAGGCAGCTTCCTACAGTACTCAATCAGAGTAAGTGAAGGAGGGTGTGTAAAGAAAGTGAAAAAAACCAGAGCCAGAGTCCCTGTCTGGCACAATGAGCAAGGCAAGCTGACACGATTGTATGTATGTGTGTTCTTATATAGCGCTCGGTGTTACCCTTGGGCATCTTGGCGCTTGCCTTGGGAACCCGTCCTGGTTTTTCCCTGTGAGATCACCCATGCTGGGCATCCCCAAGGTGAAAGCCTGGCATCCCACCGCGGGGGGGCGTTGTGGAGATTAAGCAAGCTTGTTGCCCAGAGCTGCATAGTATGAACTTGTGCTTAGAGTGGGCACCGAAGCGAGAATTATCGAGTCCGTGGAAAATTGGGTTCAGGACCCTGCCGCGTTGGGAATCAAACCCTGGTCCCGGGTCTGACCTCAGCTTCAGGGTATGCCTCCTCTAACCAGTGAGCCACACTTCTCCACAAGAAGTGGCAAGGTGACCAATTAATAAAATGTCTGCTGCTTAAAACAGGGTAGGCTGGGAATAAGGTGCAATGCCCATTGAGTCCAGGATGGCGACCAGTAAGTGAGGAGAGGTAACCAGCAAGTGGGGCTGGAGAATTTGGGTTTGAAACAGAGTGAGGGGTGAATAAGGTAGAGTAACCAGAGAGTGGGGCAGGGTCCCTTGCACCAGTAAGCCTCCCTAATATGGGTTTAAAACCTAGCTTCATAACCTAGGTGGATGTTGGCAACTCCTGTAGTCACACATTCATCAACCCAGCGGACATTACCTACAACATCATCCGTCACCAGTAGTATAAGCTTGAATAAAGCCCTATTATGGTTGCATTTAGATTTCCTGTGAAGGTAGGAAATTGCTCTCACTAGGTATGAATTAATACATATAGGTTCAGGGAAGGATTCTCTATACATCTTGATGAATGCTCCTGACCTGTTTCTAGGCACCTGTTTCTAGGAACTAGCGAGGGCCGAAACATGTTGGCGTTATAGTGGATGTAAGGGGAATTGGAACCCATACCACCCAAAACATTTTAAACCATATCTGGGATACCACAGATCAATGTATTTAATTTATATTTACTCCAAGGTATTTTTTAATTCATCTGGACTCCAGCTAATATTCAGTTAAGCTTTATCAAGAACTCCCTCTCTCTGAGGTTGAGTCCTCTCTGGTGGTATCATAGGACAGATGTGGGATGAAGTTGCAGAGGATGAAGCATGCCACAGGTTGTAGGTGAGGATTCCTAATTCAATAAGAACAGCTACTTTCGGGTTAGGTAGCATGACCAATCGGACTATTCACCTCCCACCACTATATCTTTAGTGTTGTTATTTCATCATCACAGAGAGGGGGAAAAGCCCTTATTAAAGCGGTGCAATGAACAGGGCACGGAATGCAAAGGACTACATGAAAGAAAAAAATACACAAAGTCAATCAAAGGGAATATTATAATGTACAGTGGTATTTGTAATGCATGCATTCATAAGACAATAGAAAGGGAACATGGAACATCTGAAATATTGAACAAACGCTGGCTGGGAAGAAAGCACTCTGCCTGGCCTCGGTTAAGCAGCGAAGGCCTACTCTTGTACTTATTCTGGAGAGCCCCCTGCCTTTTTCTTCTAATGAATAGCAAGCCCTGTGGAGTTCTCCATTTACCTATATTTTTGTCATCATCAGAGCTGGGCTGCGAAGCCATGGGTCACCCATAATTAAACCTCGGTTGAGATATCGACTATTGCCCTGTCTATCAACGCTACATGGGACTGACAGTGGTGCAAACTTGATTTCTAGCCAGGAGCACTTTTATCTATATTCTGTGGAATACTGTCTTTACTCTTTTAAAGGTCTACTCAGTCTTCCTTAAATGGAGCACTGGGTTCTTCACCATGTCTTAGATCAGGGCACAAGTTCTAAAAAAAGAAGTGGGGGCTGACCTAGTTTGGCAGTAAGCAAGTGACATCACGGTGCGCGACATCACGGCGCACGATTCACTGCAAACGACATTATGGCGCACGACATCACGGCGCACGACTTACAGCGCATTTTATCACACATGACATCACAGGAATTGACATCATAGAAAGTGGCATCACGAGCTACGACTTTACAGGAAGTGGCCTCACAAGAAGTGACATCAGATCTAAAGTCCTCACATATATGTTTAGCAGGTCTATCATGTGTACGTTTGAGCGCATTGCGAGGATAATAGCACAGTGAGCTATGAAAGAGGATATGTGGCTTCTACACCTTGCAATCCCCCAGTTTTATGTAACATGTCCTGTAAATTAATTTACAAACTTATATAATTTATTGTACGTGTAATATGCACGTGTTGATGTAAAGTGCTCTGACACCCTGCATTGGAATGATAATTGCTATACAAGAAAAAATAGTGGTACTTAAATTATTTCAACACCTCCTCAGGGGAAGTAAGCGCTATATAAATGCAATTTGCTTTGTGTAAATACTGGGAAAGACCAACACATCTGATATTCTCACAGTGCATGCATATCTGCTAAACAGGGACTGAAGGAAGTGAAAAGCTGCCTCTCTTAAGTATGTGTAAAGTGCTAACAAGGTGTGAACCTTTGTTTCCCCTCCGCTTCATTTGCATCAGGTGTGAGGCTCCTGACTACTCCCAGCCAACAGCCTTGAACAAAAGGAGGCCTGAGGACCCCTCACATTCGACCTTTGTTATGGGCCCAGCAGGAGTCTTAAATAAGAAAGCCCCGTCCCCGCCTGCAGGTTGTTGCTTGTTGCAGATGGACAGCAGACAACGTGCAGGCGCTGCTGAAAGTGTGCGGTGTTTGGAAATTACACCAGGACGAGTTCAGCACATTATTCAATGGAGCCCGAATTCTTGGCAGGGTGGACGGTGTTCACCCTGTGAATAAAGTGGGTGGACGCCGCCACCCCGTGTACCCCCGACTCGTGCCCTGTCTGGTATGTTCTTGGAGTGTGTCTGAGGGAAGGGGGGGTGGATTCACATGCATGTGTCTGGACAAGCGAGTACTAAAATGCATTGACCACGCATGTGCACTTCACAAGAGGGCAGGTTCTAATGTGGAGCTCTAGTGTTCTGCAAGGTTAGTGTTGTTTCTGGAGAACATGCCAAGCCAAGTGCACATCTCCAATCCGCCTCCTTGATACTATGTGTATCTGTGGGCCGCAAACATTGTTGTATGTAGGCATCTGAGTGGGGAGGTTGGTAGAAGTACACTGCAGATCCACTTTACAAAGTAGAAGCATGGAGGAGGCAGACAACATAAGCCTTAAAGCTTGACCGTAAGGCTGGGATAATTATTGGAAAACAGCTTTGATTTCATCCACTTCTTCTTGCCTTCTTATCTAAAACACTCGCGTTGCAAGACATCTATGATAAGTCATCTAAATTGATAGAAAAACAAAACTAACCAATTTCTGAGTAATTATTTATTGGAAATTATATTAATAAAAACAATTCCTCCTTCACCCACCCGCCACGGGCATGCAGAGCACACTAGACTACTTCCTGGTTCATAGTCACACGTATGAAGGTGTAACATATGTGGCAAGATACTTGTTAGGGCACTCTCCTTGAATTGTTAGCTACGCTGCAGGATGAGGCCTACAGACTGAAGCTCCAACTGATGCCACATTTTCCCAGTGGTTCACGGACACAATGCAGCAAGACTTCAAGACAAATTCAAACATGGCGGTTAGTAGGGCTGTAGAATGGGTAGCCCTGAAAGTGGTGATATGCAGAGAATGCATGGACCATAAATGGATGTAAAAAGAACTGGAGCAGTCTCCACCAGAAAAAGAATAACAGCTAAAAGAACTGGAAACATCAAAGCCCACTCACCTACAGAACTTGCCACACCTGGTGGCATCTGAACTTACCTATTGGCACATGGGAAAGGTTGCACAAATTTACTATTAGGATCTATACACAAATTATAGAGAAAGGGACAAATGTAGCCGACTACTGGTGTCTTTGCGTAAGACATAGGGCACACGTATGCAGATATTATGACTCCAAGATTAATATGGTCACATAATCCAGACTCAAGAGGGCATCAATGGATCATTATTCATTATCTAGGCACACGTGTGAACTATACACAGCGCCAAACCATGGAGCCTCTTGTATTGCCATTGCTCTGCCTGTTTCCAGAACACAGAGACACATTTGCCGCCCTACTGAGCAAACAACTAATCATGACAGCTATTGAGGATATGCCAAACGCTAAAACTCCTGGAGCGGATGGCCTGCCTTTGGAATTTCATCAACATCACAGGGTTTGTTGGCACACATTCTGCTGGCACTATATAACATGGCCCGCAAGGCGGGGTATTGCCCGCTTCTGTGAGGGAAGCACAGATAGTTCTTATTCCCAAACTAAAGAGAGACCCAGGACCTTCATGCTGGAGGTCCTGTGGGCCATGGGACTCGGACAGACTGATATTAAATGGATCTAGCGGTTGTATGCCAGAACGCCAACCCGGATCTGGATGGGCTGAATAGTCTCTGATTAATTAGCAATAGAACGCGGGACGCAAAAGGGCTGCCCACTGTCGCCATTGCTCTTTTTGCTTGCGATGGAACCTCTATCCTTCAAAATGCGTTGTTTGCTCAACCCTTGGGGTATATATGTCTGGAAAGTCGCAAACATGGTATCCATGTATACAGAGGATACCCTCGTAAACCACCAGCATCTGAGTCTGTTCAGATCCTGCTGCGTGCTCTGACTGACTACTTTAAAATCTTGTGACTATGCATAACCAGCTGCTTTCCGTGCTGGTAACAGCTTTGGGACAGTTGGGGGGGGGGGGGATTTCGAGGGATGATGCTGAGGGAAAAATAGATACATAATTAATTTTCCCTTGTCATCGTCCCTCAGAATCCCCCCCACCCGGCCGCAACGCTCCACCGCTGTTACCTGCACGGACCGGGGCTGCAAAACCACAACAAATCCAAACTTATCCCACTGGGGGTTCTCAGGGACTTGGGAGTCTAGGAGCTCCTTAGGCTGGATATATCCTGGGGGACTTCTGACTTTAGACACTCGGTCATATGAATCACACTAGATGAGGCCAACAGTATCAAGCTAACGATGGGACGGGTGGTGGGTGGCCTTAGGCCCTCAATTAAGTTCTGAAACACAATTCCACTATCAGTTATGGGCAGAGTGGCAGGGGCAAAAATTGTATTCTTGCCCAAATGTCTTTATGCATTACAAGGGGCCACATAGAGGATTCCAAGACAGACGTTTATGCTTCTCAACCAATTATTGGTAGATATTCTATGAGCAAGCAAAATGAGCAAGTTAAATTGGACATATTGGAGATGTCTACTGAAATCCAGTTGATTTTAGTTAGTGATTTTTTGGTATGATGAACTCTCTGTAAGTGTAAAACATGTTATGATTATCTAAAAAATTGTAAAACCAAGTCCCTTATGTCGTTTTTAATAATTCTCTGTTATTAGATAACCTGTGGCTACTCCAGAAGAAGGCGCTGGTTGCCGAAACGTGCGTCGAGAAAACCTTTATGCCACTTCTACCCTTCTCCTTTTATACCTCTCTCTAATTTTAATTGTGATTTTTTTAATTGTGTTTTGATTTCATGCAATGTTGCTTTGATTAATTTGTGCAGTTGGTTAATAATATTTGAGAATCAACTTCTTTTAATGGTTTTTATCCTTCTTGTTAATAAAATTCAAGTCACTGATTTTTTGGATTCATTTAGTAATTTTTTCTCCTTTTTCACTGTTCCATGAGCCTCAAGTATTGAATTGCCTAGGCTGTTTTGCTTGACTGACTTGCTGCTCACGATAACTCAAATATTCACAACTGCACAATGTCTCTCCGATGTCTGTTTTCAATTTAATAAAAATAATTTAAAAAAATAAAAATTAAGCAATCAATCAATCAATCAATAGGGCTTGTAAAGCGCAGCTACTCGCCTGCTACCTTGGTTGGAGGTAGCTGACATAATAGGCAAATATGTACCAGGTGGCTTGACCCCTATGCTGAAACACTACATACTGGATATCCCACCAAGGGAAGAGAAGAGGAAACATATGCAGATTGTTATTTTTTTTTTAGACTGGACTCTTTACTGAAAAAGAGGCTTATCGGCTGCCCTGAGGGAGTATGTACCTGTAACTTGGCCTCGCCACTTGAATCAAGGTGATGCACACAGGCTAAGGACAACCATGGCATTAAATAGGGTTCAAGAACCCGGTGAGAGTCATGCTTGATAAGAGTGTTCAGTACCCACGAGTGGGCTTCTAATGAGACAAAAAAGCTGATCATTATAATGGCAAACCATGGTACCTGTGGGGGTGAAGACGGCTGGAATGCCAGAAACCGGTCCTCGGAAGCTTGTTTCCGGTCCAGGGAAGGCATGGCTTGGCAGTTCTGGCTGGACTGTTCCCATGAGGCACAGGGTCAGACTGATTTGCATATGGCCATGTCTGTACTGGGGTGGTGTGGAGTGCAAAAAACGATGGATTTAGGCCCAGATCTCTGTACTGGGGTGAATGTATGACATTGTTCTGCATTCTGTCCATCAACTGTCGTTTTTGCACCTGTGGGGTGAAACCCAAGAGCGCACCTGTTTTGATGGACAAGTTGATGTTTGGGTGGAGTATGCTACTGCTGGGCCAAGGCTACGCTAATAGTATGGTGATACTGTAAATGCTTGATAACACCTATATAACCTGGCCATTGTGAGATTATCTGTATGTTTCTTTTGTTGATGAACCAATAAAAATGGGCGGAGAAAGGAAATACTTCCTCCTGGACAAATAAAGCAAGTTAAAAAAAGGAAGAGCACTGGGAGGAATAAAATGAACAAATGATTAAAATAGTGGAGATGAACGGGTGTCCCCCCAAAATAAAAATCCAAAGGGGGGTAAAAAGGAGTAAAAGAGAGGAAGAAAGATTTTGGGGTAGAAATCAAGCTATGGACAGAGCAAAGACGATTTGCAGGGTAACCCACCGGAACAGCAGCAAAAAAGGGATGGGAATGTTTTTGCAGATAACACGATATAGATAACTTATTTTAAGATCAGCAGCAACAAAGAAATTCTATGAATCGTTTTCTACCAAATGGGAAAGGACATTTATCTTGAAATGTTTGATTAAAAAAAGCTTACATGAAATGGTTTCTCTGAATTGGTGTCATACAAATATGTTTTTATCTTCGAAATCACATACAAAGAGTTAGGTTGAGCAGGCAAGACTTACTCAAGGGGGGCTATCCTTGCTTTGGTTCATATATATATTACAACACAGTAACAAAACACAAAGGGCCGGATATACAAAGCAGCAGCGGTTTCTTCACGAGGGCGCAGGAGCATTGCCCCCTCCTGCTGCCAGCCATGCGTAGCACGTGAAAAATAAAATGGCAATGAAATGATTTCATCACCATTTTATTTTTTACCGATGCCTGTCGCAGCCTGCACCCGAAAGCAATGTGGTGCGTGTCCTCTGCTGCTCATTGGCAGCGTAGACGACTGGAGCAGTGGCTGGCCACACGCTCCAAACTGTGCATGTTAGTTTGGCCAGCTGTCTTGCGACAGCCAGCCTGGCATGGGCACTTTGAAGCTCTCGCTCCATCCAATCCTGGCGCTGCTCTCATGGTTAACAGTATGAGAGCAGCGTCTGGATTGGTTAGGGCCCACGCCGTGGACTGATATGGGTAGAGAGTGGACTAGTGGCTAGACAGGCTGAAAACAAACTCAACTTATCTTTCCCATAGTGAAGCATTATACTGCTGTGCAAACCGAACTATTGTTGAGCGGTTGTTTGTTTCCTGTTTAGAGCTTGGAGTGCGTTGTTTTGCAGATCTTCCAAGAAAGAAACAATTGCATGCAGCACTGCCCATCTGTGAGTTGCCATTTATAATGTGCCTTAACACACGAGAGAGACACGCAACTCTGAAAAAATGGAGGCGTGGAAGTAAATAGCATGCCTGAAATCAGATTGTCTGTAAATGGGAGGGGGGGGGGGGGGGGGGTCAGTAACTCGAAGTCAAGGCTCCCATAGACCTCATGCTGTGTGCCACACCGACTGCCACATGCCAAGGATGCCGGGCAGGCCGCGTTCACTCACTGACTGGTGTTTGAAAGATGGCGATGGATAATGCCTCAGGCTGAATTTAGGAACGAGACGCATCAGCCACAAAAGATCACCCCACCTGACCCTAATCTGATATTAGGGCGGGTGGCTCATCTCCGCACACATGTAAACAGGACTCGAGTTGGGGGACCATTCAAGTGGACGGCATCCCCCCACTTATTTTACCGGTTGGACGCCGCCCCCCCTGCTAAACAGCTGGACTTCACTCTTTTGCCTCTCTGGGACGAGATCCCAGCTTGTCCTTAACCCCCTCAGCAGTGAGGGTGTTAAGGACAAGGTGGTACCCTTTAAAGCCATCTCCTCCATGCCTCCCCTTCATCAGTGGCCAGGCATGTTGCATATACTCTTCCTGCAGAGTTTGTGAATGCTGATCTGAGGCAGGGATGTGCAACCGCTCCATATCCTCTCTCTTGGGTTTACGTATCCACTCCCCGCTTTTCCCTTTCCTCCTCCGACCTGAGCAAATTTGTGAAAAACAGCAGTAGTTTCTTCTCAAGGGCACTAGGAAGCAAAAGTGAATGTGAGTGAGAATGAGTAAGAGAGAGAATGTGAGTTAGTGAGTGAGGGGAAAGAGAGTAAATGTGAGAGGGAGTGAGTACGAGTGAGGCAAATTCTGAAACAAATGGGATGAAGTCCTGGCGGTATTACGCTCACCACTTTCAATAATCACCAGCTGCCACTGATACAAAGACCCATCCCCAAGCCTAAATGTGCTGTTTACATGCCAACTGGTTTGTGAATGGGTAATTTGCAATGTGACCTACGTACTAATAGGCCACGTCGGAAGTTGTACATTTGCAGGGAATAACAAAATCTCCTGCCTAATAATTATTAGGGAAGGCAGGTTAAGGCCCGTGTTGGGTACCAAATGCTGCTGTGGCACAGATGTTAAAACCAGCCTTACACTTTTCCTCCCCTTTCTCTACCACTTTTTTCATCTCCTCATTCAACCATCCACCAATCAATACATCCACCCATCTCCCCACTCACCCAACCATGCATCCATCCATCCATCCACCCATCCATCCATTCTCTCTCTATCTCTCTCTCTCACTCTTACTCAAATTCTATATCTCTCTTTCTCCCTCTCTAGCTCTCTCCATTCCTAAAGCCCCATCTCTGCCACGTGCAGTTAACGCCTGGGAGTTTGAGAAAGAGACAGTGGCACCAGCAGCGACCTCTGAGCTTACAACGGCTCCAGTCCCATGCCAATGGTTTCCAAAGTGAAACATGCTTTCTAAAAGTAGCCTTTGTCCATTAAAGGGAGAGGTGCTGCTGAAGAAAAAGAAAAATCCCATTTGGGAGCATATCCAATGGAGCACAGCCGGATCCTCTCTAGGCTGCCCAACAGGATTACCAAGGGGTTAGCTGCTCCGCCATCTTTGAGGTGTTGGTATCTGAGCAATGGTTTGCAATCAGGGCACAAAACAACTTTTCTGACTTGCAAAAAGGTTTTTGTATATTTCCAAACATTCTTTTGCACTTGCATAATCTGTGATTTTACCAATCGGAGGTTTAGGAATACTGTATTTTGTATACTTCGAGTCCATGTAGCTTAATGGTCACACTAGCCATATCTTTTAAAATCAATATATATTTATTAACACACGAACAAAAATAGGGCAGTTAAAAGTATAAAAAATAATAAAAACGTTAGTTTCTTCTTAGGGTGAGATAAGACCCCAAGCAGCTTTATGATGCACAGGCGGCGACACACCGTACTTGAAGTAAGTTTGAGGAGAAACCTACTGGGTAATGTTTGTGAGACCTTGACTGTCTTCACAAATCCTGAGGTCTGCGGTCTCAGTTTTGTTACTATGGCTCTGTTTACAGATCCCAATCGCAGGAACCAGATCGCTAGATGGAATGCTAAATTGTTGCTCGCGAACTAATCTGAGTAGCGTGTTTGTCGTGCCACTCAGAGTAGGTGGGGGAAAATATAGTGAGTTTGATGTCTGGCTGCTGAGAACCTGCAAAATGAGTCATCAAACACACATAAACCCACGTATGAAAAGTAAATTTTGAATACCCCCAACTGAAAAAATATTGATTTAGGGAACTAAAGAACTGTTCGAAATACAAGTCTCATGTACAGAAGAAAAGGGTCTGGTGGTTGGTGACAAACAGATACAGCATAAATGGTCTCCAAAGTCAAAGTAAAAATACAGGGGGGTTGCCAGTGATATAAAGGAGCTAGTAGCCATAATAGCAACCCCAGAGAACTAATCTTTAGCAGCATTACCTCGTTGGTCCCAGTTCAAATATGGGCCACCAACTGAATACCCTGGTTCTCAGTGCCACGATA